>NC_069078.1:81563240-83001370 GCF_025698485.1 Gossypium arboreum | reverse complement strand
TGAGGTTTAAAAATTATTTTATTATTATTTTTGGTGTTTATAATATGTGAATTGATATGTGTGAAAGTTTCGTGTAGAAATTTTATCGTTTGTGTGCTTAATCTGCAAAAAGGACTAAATCGCATAAAATATAAAAGTTGCATTCTATATGTTAAAGGTGCTAAATTCCTTTGTTCTTATAATATGGTGGCCTTAAATGGTAAATAAACCATTTTAAATAATAGTGGACATTGTTGGACATCCATTATATGCTGAAAATGTTATTTCATTAAGGGTAAAATTGTAAAATGGCTATTATGTTAATATTAATAAAACAAATGCATAAATTAATGTTATATTCATCATCTTGGCCAATTATATCAAAGAAAAGAAGAGAAAAAGAGATAGTTAGAGTTCGGCAAGTTCAATCATCAATTAGGTATGTGTTTTTGATCGGTTTTCGATAATTTCTACGTTTTTGTGATCGTTGCTATGTATTTTATCAAGCTCATGTCTCAATTTCGGATTTGGATGATGATTTTGAGTTATGGCATTGTTGATTTTGTGAGTTTTATAATGTTGATGAAATATGGAAGCTTGATGATATATACATATGTTTTGTATTGAGATTTTTTATGAATTTGAGTAATTTTGGCTAAATTGTTAAAATGAAAAATTGGGGGACTAAAATATGAATTAAATGAAATATATGGGCTTATATGAGCTAAGTGAATATTCGGCCTAACATGTGTATAAAGAAATTATGTGATTTTATGAATTAGGGACTAAAGTGATAAAATGTGAAAATGTGAGGGCTAATTTGTAAAATATCCTAAATATGTGTATATGGATTGAATTGAATGATTTGTTGAATAAAAGGGTTAATTTTGAATACATATAGATCAAGAAAGGAAGAATTCGAATTTAGATCAAGGGAAATCGAAGGTTATCGAGTAAACGATCTGAATTATCAATTTCAAGTATAAGGCAAGTTCGTACGTGATAAATGATATTATAGAGGCACTTTAGCTTTCCATATTAACTTCTACCACTTGGAGCCTTTGCCATGAACAGGTCGATACATACTCTTATACGTTTTAGCACTAGAAAATTTGTCCTTAGACATCCACTTCCAAGCTAACCTATTCAATCTTGCATCAGCGAATGGTGAAACCATAACTACAATGAGCTTAATGACACTATCAAGAAGTAAAGTCTGTAACCGAGGCCAATCCCAACCCCCACTTGTAACGCCCCTAACCCGAATTCGTCACCGAAATAGAGTTACGGAGCATTACCGTAGTTACCGATTCATTTATCAGATATTTCATTAATCCGATATCTTTTCTTTTCCACGTTCAAGTCTCGTATTCCAGTAATCCGGATCTTTATAAAGAAATTTGATCATCGTTTTCATTTGTTTCATGTTATAATACATTCAACTAATGCTCTAAACAAAATTATCATTTTACCCCTAAACTTTTAATTACTGATGATTTCATCCTTAGGTTAAAATAAAATAAAATTATTGCAATTTAATCCTTATTTCCAGCCGTTATTCTCACACAAATTGATAACAACCTATGAATTCTATAAAATGTCAGAATTTTCCATAATTTCAACACTTTTCAATTTAATCCTTAAAACATGTTTTTCCCTGATCTTGAGCTAAATTAATAATTTCATTCAATTTTGTAATTTAAATAATAAAATAATTCATTTCATGCAAATTGGTCATTTCTAACATTTTTTTACAAAATTGCCCATAAAATTTTACTTTTATTCAATTTAGTCCATGAGCCTAAAACATACAAATTAGCCATGCTAGCTGAATATTCATACATATTTTCCTCCTCCTCCTCTCCATTCCACATCCTTAATTTATATAACATGCAACAAGTAACATTATCAATAATTTCACTATTTACTTATGTATATTCAAAACTGTTCATTTGCGTCGTAGTCACTAAATTATTTATATCTTAAGCTACAGAACTCAAAATTAAGATCCGCTAGTTTTCCCTGAAACTAGACTTACTTATCTTATTACCATAAAATTTTCAGAATTATTGGTTTAGCCAATAAGTACAGTTTATTCTTTAAAGTTGCCCCTGTTCTGCTATCTGACAGTTCCGACCCTTCTTCACTAAGAATTAATTATCTCATCGTACGAGATTCAGATGATGTTCCTGCTTATTTCTATTGAAAATAAACTCTTTAAGGATTTTAAAAATATAAGTTTAATCCCTTAATTATTTTTATCCAATTTTTCATGATTTTCCAAAGTCAGAACAGTGGAACCCGAAATCATTCTGACATTGTCTCACAAAACTTATTATATCTCATGATTTACAATTCCATTGCTTACACCGTTTCTTCTATAAGAAACTAGACTCAATAAGCTTTAATTTCATATTTTATTCATCCTATAATTAAATTTATACAATTTTTGGAGATTTTTCAAAGTTAGACTATTGCTGCTGTCCAAAACTGTTTTAGTGCAAAATGTTAATTTTTATTTTGCCCCAAATTTCACAGTTCATACAATTCAGTCCTTACTTAATTAACCCCTCAATTAAACTAATTTTCTCAATTAATACTTTTCCTAGACATTATAAGTTATTTCATAACTATTGAAATTCAGAATTTTCACATAAAACTCTAACTTCAAACTCTTTTACAATTTAGGTCCCAAACATTCACTTTCTATTCTATTCTTTCAATAAAATCAGCATATAAACAATTTAAAGCTCTAATTCTATATCAAATCATCATATACTTGCAGCACATATTCATAGAAACTTTCAATTTCTTTCATAGAATCAAGAACTAATGAATTAAACAAATGGACCTAGTTGTAAAAGTCACAAAAACACAAAAATTCAAGAAATAATCAAGAATTGAACTTACTTGAAGTAAAAATATGAAAAACCAGCTTAAGGTAACTCTTCCATGGTGTTTTTTCTGATGAGAATGAAGAAAAATAAAGAGAAATCTAGATAATTCCACTTTAGTCCTAGCTTTATTAAGTAAATTTTACAATTTTCCAATTTTGCCCTTATTTTCTTGGTGATTTCATGCTCTTGCCGTCCAGCCCAAATAGACCTTGGGTCTATTTTCTTTTTAAACCCTCTTTCTTTTATCATTTAAGCTATTTAATCATTTCCCACAATTTTGCATTTGATACAATTTAGTCCTTTTTGTTCAATTAGCTATCAGTACTTTAAAATTTCTTGACGAAACTTTAATACTAACTTATTAACACTCCATAAATATTTATAAAAATATTTATGGCTCGATTTAAAATTCCCGAGGTCTCGATACCTCGTTTTCAATTCTAATTATTTTAATATATATATATTTTGTACATTTCACTATTTCAAAATTTTTCCTAACTTCACATTTAACTTATACTCACTAAATTAATAATATTTCCAACTCATTTGTCAGATTTAGTGATCTTGAATCACTGTTCCAACACCACTAAAAATTAGGCTGTTACACCACTACTTTTCACCAAGTCACGTAAAGTACCATCTAGCTACCCAATACCCATGTAAAAGCCCCTAACTTGACCAACTTGACAAACTCACACATCATTCTGGAACTTCATAAGTCAACCATCCCTTAAAGACCAGAACACATCGGCAATCACATCCAGCTATACTTTCATCAAAGATCTCCAAATATAAGAGCAATGACTCCTTGCTATGGACTCCAATAACACCCCTTGT
Organism: Gossypium arboreum; assembly: GCF_025698485.1. NCBI lineage: Eukaryota > Viridiplantae > Streptophyta > Magnoliopsida > Malvales > Malvaceae > Gossypium > Gossypium arboreum. Next base: position 82,997,657 of record NC_069078.1, on the reverse strand, counting down.
ATACTATAATTGTTTCTCAATAATTGCACCCAGAAAGTTTCCGTATTAATGAGTATCTGAAAACCCAACTTCAAAAAAAAAAAAAAGTTCTAATCACTAGGCTTCTAAGGCTTAGTTTGGATGGGCGGTGTGTTTACCTCCGGTGAGGTTAAAAATAGCGGTGGCGGTGAGATTAGTTACTATAGCGGTGAGATTGGATACTGTAGCGGTGAGAGTAGAAACAACGGTGGAGTGTGTGTTTGGATTCAAACGCAGCTGTAGCGGTAATGTGAAAATGAAAAATGACTATTAAGGACATCATATTAGAATTGATATATAATAGAAGTTTTTAAATTATTTTACTTATATAAAATTATTAAAATATGTGAATTTATAAATTCATTTAATAAAATATTAAAATGTATCTTTTAATATTTTATTATAAATATTTTAATGAATTATATAATCAATTTAAATTATTTATTAGATAAAATGATAATAATTTTTAATTTTTTATAGTTAAATATTCTTTTATAACAATGATAAATATTATTTTCGTAAATAGTAACATTATACTTGGATCAAATTTTGAAGTATCTGTCAATGAATTTGGTTATTTTCTTCCCAAATCGAAAACAAATAAGATTGGGGAAGAACTTAGCCAAAATTTAAAGGATAAAATGGTAAAATGATATAAATAGAAGTATGGGTATATTCGGTTGCCTTTAATCGCGCTCTTTGCTTGATCGCGTTTCTTTCATTGCGTTGAGATTGAATTTCTTTTTCACTGCACTGGACTGGTGAACCAAGCAGCAGATTAGTGTGGTTGAGTACCCCAACTGTACTTCACTGGTGAAAAAAGCTCATCCAAAGGCAGCCTAAGTCCAAGACCGCCAAATTCGAGAGGTCAATAACAATTCCCCAAAACACTAATGTTGGTTTCTTAAACTCCGATATCGTTTCTTGTAACACCCCTATGACCCGTGTCCGTCGCCGGAATGGGTTATGAAGAATTATTAATCCGAATTTCAACAGTAGTACATACACCTTTGCCTAATTTAATTAGCAATTATACTTATAGCCAACACCATCAAAGATAAAAAATTCAACTTATAACGATATTCAAAAGTTGCCATATTCACATGGCAAATATATACAAAACATCTCAAAATAGCATTCACCTAAGTCTATTCTATACATGCCATACCAACACCAAAATATAGCAGTACCAAAAAAAATAGATAGTGTGACGAGTTGCTGACAATCCTCTCCCGAAAGCGGTGCTGGAATCAACAATCTATAAACAGAGAAATATAGTAAACGGAGTAAGCTTTCATAAGCTTAGTAAGTTTTAAGTAATACTACAGATAAACTCAATTATACATCAATTATTCAATTTCTCAAAAGGTCATTTCTTATATACTTATTATCATTGACTGAATATTCACAAGCATATAATGCATACGTAGCATTCTAATTTCACTCAAACCGAATTCATATGGCATAAATAAATCGAACATTTCCACGTACCTTCACATCAGTAATCGAATATATCATAATCATAGATATAAACATAACATGTATTCACATATGTATCAAACCATACTCTTATGGTTCAATTTAATCATACTCTCATATAAATACATAATACGTACCTTGCCAACTTAACGTATTGAATGAATCCATTCGTCGTTCTAACATGAGGTATTTTAGTTTTAGACTTTTATTAATTCACCGGCATTCAGCCTGCTAGGTTTTAAAAACCCGAATTTATTCACCGGCATTTTGCCTGCTAGGCTCGAGGCCCGAAAAATATCTCACTGGCATTATAGCCTACTAGGCTCAAAGGCCCGAATAATGTCTCACCAGCATTATAGGCTGCTAGGCTCCAAGGCCCGAATAATACTGTACAACATTCAAATCAACAAGTTTTACACAACACCATCACACCTATTTAGGTACAATCATCATTTAAATAAATCATTCTATACCTCATTCACTTTTATCACATTTCGTCACTCACAATTAAATACATAATAGTTTACACGTAAAATCTTTCTCATTTTCATCTAACACTACCATTTGATCATGAAATCATATCACTTTTTTTTTTTTTTACTTCCAATACAAATTTTCGTTCGGCCATGTACATAATTAACAAGTAGCACTAAATTCTCATAATCAGTCATGTCATTTTCGAATAATATTATATATATAAGTACTTAAAACTTACCTCGAATATTTTCGAACAGTCTCGGATCGGCTATTCTACTACTTTCTCTTTTCCCTTATCCGAATTTGCCCCTCTATGCTCTTGAGCTTGTTTTGAGCTTAAGATGACCGAATGCTATATCCCCCTTTCTTCTTTAACATTCGGCTCCTAAGGAAGAAGATGAAAACCAATATTTTGTTTTTCTTTTGCTTTTTCTATTACTCTTTCTTATTTTATTTCATAAATTAAACCATTATCATATAATATTATTATACAACACATATTTTGCTTACCATCATTATCATGGCCGGCCACTACTACTAAAGTGGGGTATTAGACATGCAAACCCATTTATTTACACTATCAATTATTTGGCCACTACAAAAATAACCTATCATATTTCAAAATGTCTTATATAAGCCCTATTTAATAAATTTCACATGCAAATGACAAAATTAAAGCAAGAAACTTTCACACATACACTTACACATATAATAAACATAGAATATATCGGTTAATTATTTTTGTGACTCAGTTTTGTGGTCCCGAAATCACTTTTCGACTAGGGTCAAATTAGGGCTGTCACAACTCTCTCCCCCTTAGAAATTTTCGTCCCCGAAAATCTTACCAGCGAATAAATTAGGATATCGTTCTTTCATGGAGTCTTCAAGCTCCCAAGTAGCTTCTTCAACCCCGTGTTTGACCCACAACACTTTTACTAATGAAATTGTCTTATTCCGTAATTCTTTTACTTCGTGAGCCAAAATACGAACCGGTTCCTCTTCATAACTTAAATCAGACTGAATTTCAATCTCTGCTGGATTAATCACATGACAAGGATCGGATCTGTACTGACGAAGCATCGAAACATGAAAAACGTTGTGAATCTTTTCAAGTTCAGGTGGCAAAAGTAGTCTATAGGCAACCAGTCCAATCCGCTCTGAAATTTCGTATGGTCCGATAAATCTCGGGCTCAATTTGCCTTTACGGCCAAATCTGAGTATCTTTTTCCACGGTGAAACTTTAAGAAACACTTTGTCTCCGACCTGATACTCTATATCCTTCCGTTTCAAATCTACATACGATTTCTGACGGTCTGATGCTGCTTTTATATTTTCACGGATCACTTTTACTTTCTGTTCGGCTTCTTTAATCAAATCAACTCCATAAATCTTATTCTCAGTGAGTTCGGTCCAAAACAAGGGTGTACGACATTTACGACCGTACAAAGCCTCATAAGGTGCCATCTTGATGCTCGATTGAAAACTATTGTTATATGCAAATTCAATCAAAAGCAAATATCGTTCCCACGAAGTACTAAACTCAAGAATGCAACATCTCAACATATCCTCGAGTATTTGAATAATTCGCTCGGATTGACCATCGGTCTGGGGATGAAAAGCGGTGCTAAAATGTAACTTAGTGCTAAATGCTTCTTGCAATTTCTTCCAGAACCGCGATGTGAATCTCGGATCTCTATCCGACACAATAGAAGTAAGTACCCCATGTAATCTTACAATCTGAGAAACATACAGTTCGGCTAACTTATCAAGTGAATAATCTGTACGTACGGGAATAAAATGAGCCGACTTTGTCAATCTATCAACCATCACCCAGATCGCATCTTTCTTGCTCGGAGACAATGGCAACCCAGATACAAAATCCATCGTGATTCAATCCCATTTCCACTCTGGTATCATGATCAGTTGAAGTAATCCAGAAGGCACTTGATGTTCCGCTTTCACTTGTTGACATATCAAACATTTCGAAACAAAGTCAGAAATGTCTCGTTTCATACCATGCCACCAATACTGACATTTCAGATCATTGTACATTTTCGTACTACCTGGGTGAATTGACATTCGGCTGGTATGAGCCTCGTTCAAAATCATCGGAATAAGCTTTGAATTTCTCGGAACACATAATCGATTTCTAAACCTCAAACAATCATTGCTATCAATCAAAAACTCTGCATCCTCTTTCAAAATACATAATGCTCGTTTTGCAACTAATTCATCATCAACTTTTTGAGCTTCACGGATTTGTTGCATCAATAACGGTTTTGCTTTTAACTCCGCTACTAATACATCATCAACGGACACAGACAGGTGCACATTCATTGCTCGCAAAACAAACAGCGATTTACGGCTTAATGCATCAGCAACTATGTTAGCTTTTCCCGGATGGTAATCAATGACAAACTCGTAATCTTTCAATAATTCTAGCCAACGTCTTTGTCTCAAATTCAAATCTCTCTGAGTCATCAAGTACTTGAGACTTTTGTGATCGGAATACACATGACATTTTTCCCCGAACAAGTAATGGCGTCAAATTTTTAAAGTAAAAACAATAGCAGCTAACTCAAGATCATGAGTCGGATAATTTTTCTCATGTGGCTTCAATTGTCTCGAAGCGTACGCTACTACTCTACCCTCTTGCATCAATACACAGCCCAAACCATTCAAAGACGCATCACTGTAAATCACAAATTCTTGACCGGATTCTGGCTGAACTAACACTGGAGCTTCGGTCAAAAGAGTTTTCAATTGATCAAAACTTTTCTGGCACTTTTCTGACCACTCGAATTTGATATATTTCTGAAGCAACTTTGTCATCGGTGTTGCTATCATTGCGAAACCTTTCACAAATTGTCTGTAGTACCCGGCAAGTCCCAGAAAACTTCGAACTTCCGAAACATTTCTCGGAGGCTTCCAATCGAGTATAGCTAAAATTTTACTAGGATCAACTCGAATACCCGATACAGATACAACATGCCCCAAAGAGCTGACTTCCCTCAACCAAAACTCACATTTACTGAACTTCGCATATAATTGCTTGTCTCGCAAAATCTGCAATACTAACTTCAAGTGTTCGGCATGCTCGGTTTTGTTGTGTGAATAGATCAAAATGTCATCTATAAACATGTAATATCCTGATTTTGGGCCTAGTCGGAATAGTGGTTTCGTGACCACAAAATCCGATATAGAAATAATTATTTTATGAATATTTTAAGGTCTATGATATGATTGCATGATTGTGTGAAAATTCCGTGAATAAATTTTATGCATAAAGTGCTTAATTTGAAATTTGGGACTAAATTGAATAAATTGCAAAACTTGTGTTCTAGAAGTATTTTGCATAAAATTGAATTAGATTATTAATTAGAGGTCCTTAAAGAGTAATTTTACCAATTTCTAAGTCTATGGACAAAAATTGGACATGGATGGAATTTTTGGAAAGTTTAGTAGTAAGGGTATTTTGGTCATTTAGGGGTAAAATGAATTAAAATACAAAATTAAAAGCCAATTTTGCTCATCTTCAACCCCATGGCCGAATATAGCAAGGAGAAACCATGGCTAGGGTTTTTCAAGCTTCCAAGCTCAATTGTAAGTCCGTTCTAGCCTCGTTTTTAATGATTTTTACGTTTTTGGAGTCCCGGTAGCTCGATTTAGCTTATGCTAGCAATAATTTAACCTAGGGTTTATATTTGGAAAAATACCCATAGGTAAAATTTGTGTATTTTGGTGTTTTATGATAGAATATGAGGTTTTAAATTATGTTAGACAACTTGTGCTACTCGGTTTTAAGTGAAAACGAGCAAAAGGGCTTAATCGGTAAAAATACCTAATAGTCATAAGTACATGTTAGAGTGAGAATTTGATGTTTCCATAGAAGGGAAAAATGATCAGCATGTCATAAAACATAAGAAAATAGGCTGAATTTTAATTTACGAGCTTTGGGGCAAAAGTGTAAATATGCAAAAGTTTAGGGGCAAAATTGTAATTTTTCCAAAATATGATTTTGGGTCAATTTGAATAATGTGAGTCCTAATTAGACTATATTTTAAATGATAGAGCAAGGAAAACTGAAATTCGGGCTAAAATGGGAAAATACCAAGTTGTGGACGAAATAGTAAAATAGCCATTTTCGCATACGAGGTAAGTTCATATGTAAATGTTGGTAACATAGTTATTATTTTAAATGTTTTAATGTTTTTAAATGATATGATAATTATTATGAAATATTATACTTGTGATAATTGTTTGATAATATGTCAAATTATGTGATATACTTGGAAAATGTGAAATACTACCGAGTATCGATATCGGCATTCCGTAGAAGATGGTTGAGACACATGATTGGGAAAAGGTCCGTTGAACCTCAGGAATGGATTAGGATACAAGTGACATGTCTTTGGGATATTTGGGCATCCGAACTCGTTGAGTTGAGTCCGAGTTCACTTATGGATGCGGCGTCCGAACTCGTTGAGTTGAGTCCGAGTTCGTGAGATGTAACTAGGCATCCGAACTCGTTGAGTTGAGTCCGAGTTCACTTATGGATGCGAACGCCCGAGCTCGTTGAGTTGAGTCCGAGTTCACTTATGGGCGGGTTACATGGTAGCTTGGCTACATATGTGGCACTTATGTTCAAGTTATCCATGTATCCGAATTATATTCGATGTGTTCAACGGGTAAAGTTCTACTCAAATGGAGGAATACTCAAGATGAAAGGGACGTATTGGTAAGTGTTGTGAAATGGATACTTTGAACAGGTATGTACTTAACCCTCGGGTTGAAAACTCGATATAACAACAATATGGTAAGATGATAAATGAAAAGGTGATATGAATGTCTTGGTGATGATTATGCAAATGATGTTTTATGTTTGCTTATATGGTTATGTTACTTGCTATTTGCATGTGAGCTTACTAAGCATTTATGCTTACTCCTCCTTTTCATTCCTTGTAGTGTTGACAAGCCAGCTCGAAATCGGAAGCGGTCGGAGGCACGCCACACTATCCGTATACCATCTTGGCATAATGGCTTGTATATTTTGAGTATGGCATGTATAGCATTATAATCATTTTATATGTATGGTCTTATGATATGGTTATTGAGTGGTATGAAAATAGAAATGCTTGGTAATGATTAGCCATTGGAATGGCTAATCATGATCATATTTGGTATTATGTATGTCAAATTGCTAGCTAATCCATGGAAACCATGAAATAGGTAAAATTTACCATAAAATAGATTCAGACAGCAGCAGTGATGTGAGTTTAAAAAATCACTAAAAATAGTAGAAATGGAATTAAATAATGAATAAGTTATGGAATCGAAGTTTGATGAGTCTATTTTCATATGGAGTAAGCGAAACAGGTATATGAGTTATATTTTATGAGATGTTTAAATTTTTGTGAAACAGGGCCAGAGCAATTTCTGGATCCCCTGTTCTGAATTTGGAATTTCACCATAAATTTTACAAAGATAATTAGAAGTCATGCTTTATATGTACAGATTCCTTATTGAGTCTAGTTTTATTAGAGATAAACGGCATAGTCATTGAAGCTCTGTACAGGGAGATATCTGATTCGTAATACACAGAAGTCAGAGTAGTTGAACCCTGAAACAGGGGAGACTTTAACTAATAAACTGTACTAATTGGCCCAACTAAAAATTCTAGAAAAAAATTAGTAGATATATATATGAGTCTAGTTTCAGGAAAAATTTACGGAATTGGATTTTGAGTTTCGTAACTCGAGATATGATTTTTAAAGCGACTGTGATGCAGTTAGCCAGCTTGTCTGGAAATTTTAAAATGAATTGTATGAGCTGTTTAATTAATGAATTAAGTTCGTTAACACCTCGTGTTCGACTCCGAAAACGGTCTCGGGTACGGGGTGTTACAAAACACGACTACAAATTGATCCAAATACTGTCTGAAAATTCGATTCATTAAATCCATAAAAATAGCAGGGGCATTAGTGAGCCCAAACGGCATCACTAGGAACTCATAGTGTCTATACCTCGTTCTGAAAGCAGTTTTAGGCACATCAGAGTCTCTAACTTGCAACTGATAATAACCCAATCTCAAGTCTATCTTCGAAAATACTGAGGCTCCTTTCAGTTGATTAAACAAATCGTCGATTCGTGGTAACGGATATTTATTCTTTATCGTTACCTTATTCAGCTGACGATAATCAATACACATTCTCATAGTTCCGTCTTTCTTTTTCACAAACAGCACTGGTGCACCCCAGGGAGAAAAACTCGGTCGAGCAAAACCTCTATCTGTCAACTCTTGCAACTGAGTTTTCAATTCTTTTAATTCGGTCGGTGCCACGCGGTACGGAGCTATCGAAATAGGTGTAGTCCCTGGTACTAGTTCAATACCAAACTCTACCTCCCGAACAGGTGGTAATCTAGGTAATTCCTCGGGAAACACATCCGGATATTCACAAACCACGGGCACAGTCTCGAGTTTCTTTTCTGATTCTTTATTATCCAGAACATACGCAAGATAAGCTTCACACCTCTATTCATATATTTCTGAGCTAACATCGAAGATATCATTGCCGATAATCCATTTAAATCAGTAGACTCAACTCGTATTATCTCATCATTTGAACATCTCAAGTCAATTGTCTTTCGCTTACAATTCACCACTGCATCATACACAGTTAACCAGTCCATACCGAGAATGACATCAAATTCGTCAAACGGTAATAACATTAAATCAGCCAGAAAGCAAGAACCTCGAATCATCAGGGGACATTTCTTACACACTTTGTCAACTAACACATAACGGCCCAAAAGATTTGACACCCGAATCACAAACTCAGTAGACTCAACAGGTAGAGTCTTACTGGATGCCAAAGTTTCACACACATATGAATGAGAAGAACCGGGGTCAATTAAAGCAATAATATCAATATCAAAAAGAGTGAAAATACCGGTAATAACATCTGGCGAAGAAGCATCCTCACGCGCTCGTATAGCATAGGCTCTGGCAGGAGCACGAGCCTCAGAACGTACAGTAGTATTTTTAGTCCCTCTTTGATTTCCACTAGTATTAGCCGTAGGTCTAGGTGGTCTGCCTCGCGTTACAGTGTTACTAGGTCTCCCACTCGGATCAGTATTCTGTTCAGCTAATTTCGAACAATCTCGGATAAAATGATCAGTCGATCCACATTTGAAACAGGAGCGGTCCCGAAATCTACAGCTTCCCGAATGCCATTTGCCACAATGCTTGCACTCAGATCTGTCCTGACGATCATTGCCAACACTGGCAATAGAGGTAGCTCGTGTACTGTAACGCCCCCACGCCCGAAACCATCACCGGAGTCAAGCTTGAGGTGTTACTAAACTTATCTTACCTTTTAAACAACTCTAAATCACTTATTTTAATTTTCAGAATAAACTGTTTTTCTGCGTCATGGTTACTTAAAAATTCATTTCTTGAGTTTAAAAACTCGAAATTAAGATCCGTAAATTTTTCATGAAACTAGACTCGTATATATATCTACTAATTTTTTTCTATAATTTTTTACTTAGCCAATTAGTACAGTTTATTAGTTAAAGTTTCCCCTGTTTCAAAACTTGACTGCACTAACCTCTTGTTACTACGAACCATGTTTCTTCCTGTACAAAATTCATATCACTAAGCCGTTTGTTTCTCTTAAAACTAGACTCAACAAGGATTATAACCATATAAAGTATACCTTCTAATTAGTTTTTACAATTTATGGTGAATTTCCAAAGTTGAAACAGGGTTCTAGAAATCGCTCTGACCTTGTTTCACTAAAACTCAGATATATCATGAAATATAATACCTTTACCTATTTTTCTTATTCCATAAGAAAATAGACATAATAAGCTTTAATTTCATATATTATTCATCTTAAAACTATGTTTATACAATTTTTAGTGATTTTTCAAAGTTACGTCATTGCTGTTACTTGAATCTGTTTTTAGGTTACTTTCACATTTTCATAATTTTCATGTGATAATCACCATTCAATCATACATATTAATAAACATGCATATCATCGGCCATTTTATTAGCTAATCACTAGCAAGTATTTACACATCATTCATTGTTCATATTATACCAAAAGTGGCTAAGTTTCTATACATGCCATACACAAAACAAAACGCCTAATTATACCGAGTTATTTCTTTGATAGTGTGATCGGCCTCGACATTTCCTTCGATCCCGAGTGACTAGATAAGTAATATAAGAAGAAGAAAATAAAGAGATTAAGCACTAGGCTTAGTAAGCTTACAAGCAAATAAATCACAACATTCAACATAATGGATAATTATGCATAATATCATCTAACATTATAAATTTCTTTACTTCTCAATTTCTATCTTCTTCTTTATTCCTTTACCTTCTTTCTTACCTGACCTTTCCTTTTTCATAAGTATAATCTACTTTTCCTTTGCTGTTAATTCACTAACTCGTATCCTGACCCGTTGAACCACTCGGAATACTAAGGATACTAGGGTCGTTCCTGTCTATCAATATCCTGCCAATGCCATGTCTTTGACATGGACTTACATGAATTCTTCCTGTCTCCAATGCCATATATAATATGGACTTACATGGCTCAATCCTGTCTCCAAAGCCATATTTCTAATATGGACTTACATGGCTCATTTCTATTCTGTCCTGTCAACCCTAATATCCTAACATTCGTAGGGTTCAACCGGGCTTTCTAACACTTTTCCTCTGTCACTTCACCTTAAATTCGACTTTAAATATTTTCATAACATAATATATAAATGCTGAAATTGACAATAATAATGTAAAATAAAAGAATATTGCATTTATTTACTGTAAACTTACCTCGATACAAAATGTGACTAAACTTTACAATTTAGTCCTTTACTTTTCTTTTCCCGATCTACTCTCGAATTTCGCTCTTCTTGATTATGAAGCTTGAAAGTTGAAGAAACCCCAGCTATGGAGAGAGGTAAGGTTCTGCTGGTAACTTGAAGAAGATGATACAATTTTATCATATTTTTACCTTTTATTAATGTTAATAACCAAATGACCAAAATGCCCCTCCTTACTAAACTTTCAAAAATTCCTTCCATGTCCTAATTTTGTCCATGAACTTAAAATTGGTCAAATTACCATTTAAGATCTCCTAATTAATATTCCAAAATAATTTCATACTAAAAACTTCTAGAATGCAAGTTTTGCAAATTATTCAATTTAGTCCCTAACCTCAATTTAAGCACTTTATGCATAAAATTTTATCACGAAATTTTCACACAATCATGTAATCATACCATGAACCTCAAAATAATAATAAAATATTTTTTATTTTATTTTTTTTTACCCTGAATTTGTGGTTTCGCAACCACTGTTCCGTTTAGGCCCTATTTCGGAATGTTACATTTCTCCCCCCCTTTAGGGATTTTCGTCCCGAAAATCTTACCTGTGAAGAGATATGGGTACTGTTTTCGCATAGCCTCTTCGGGTTCCCATGTAGCCTCGTCTACCCCATGTCTATTCCATAGTACTTTCACAAGTACAATACTTTTGTTCCTTAATTGCTTTACCTCTCGAGTTAGAATCTTTACCGGTTCTTCACCGTAAGTCATGTCTGGCTGAATCTCAACCTCTGTTTGAGAAATCACATGTGACGGATCTGAACGATAACGACGTAGCATAGACACATGAAATACATTATGAATCTTCTCTAACTTAATCGGTAAAGCTAACCGATATGCTAATGGTCCGACTCTCTCAATCACTTCAAACGGTCCAATAAAACGTGGACTTAGTTTTCCTTTCTTGCCAAATCTGAGAACTTTCTTCCACGGGGATACTTTCAAAAAAACTTTGTCACCAACTTGATATTCGATCTCTTTTCTTTTAAATCGCATACTACTTACATGCATGTCAAGTCGCTTTTAAACAATTTCGATAACTTTCACTTTTCTTCCGTTTCTTTAACTAGATCAACCCCGTAAATCGGCTTTCTTTAAGCTCTGTCAATATAAAGGTGTGCGGCATTTACGTCCATACAAAGCTTCATAAGGTGCCATCTTCAAACTCGATCGATAACTATTATTGTAGGCAAACTCTACTAATGGTAAATATTTTTCCCAAGCGCCTTGAAATTCCAAAGACACAACATCTAAGCATATCTTCAAGTACTGAATAACTCTCTCGATCGACCGTCGGTTTGAGGGTGGAAAGTCGTACTAAAACTCAACTTTGTGCCCAAAGCCTTCGTAATTTCTTCCAAAACCGTGAAGTAAATCTTGGATCTCTATCTAAAATGATCGATAATGGTACCTTGTGTAGTTTGACTATCTCGACATATACAACTCAGCCAACTTGTCAAGTGAATAATCCATACTGAATCGGGATAAAATGAGCCGACTTCGTTAACTTATCAATCACAACCTATCTGCATCTTTCTTTCTCGGTGTAAACGGCAATCCTGTCACAAAATCCATAGTAACTCGATCCCATTTCCACTCGTGGACTAGCACAGTGCAATAAACTGAAGGTACCGATGTTCGACCTTTACCGACGAGATCAAACATCTAAAACAAACTCGAAATGTCCTTTTCATTCCTACCCACCAAGACATTTTTTTAAATCATTATACATCTTTATACTACGGATGAATAGACAAAGAACTACTATGTGCTTCTGTAAAATCTTTCGAATAAGCTCATCATTCTTGGTATGCATACCTGCTCGGAACATCAAACAACCGTCGAATTGATCTGAAAATCTGACTCTACATCCCACTCGCACTGATCTCTTTTGGTTAGCAACTCACTGTCATTTTTTTTTTAAGCTTCACAAATTTCTTCAAGAAACATCGGTTTAGCTCTCAACTCAGCTAAGATAAAACCATCATCTGATAAGGCTAGACTAGTGTTCAAAGCTCTTAATGCAAATAAAGATTTCTTACTCAAAGCATCAGCAACAACGTTTGCCTTACCTGGGTGATAATCGATCACTAGCTCATAATCTTTAATCAACTCTAACCATCTTCTTTGCCTCAAATTCAAATCTTTTTGAGTCATCAAATATTTCAAACTTTTGTGATCAGTGAATATGTGGCACTTCTCACCGCATACAAATGATGTCTCCAAATCTTCAAAGCAAAAACAATGGCGCTAGCTCTAAATCATGTGTCGGATAGTTCTTCTCATGTGGCTTTAGTTGTCTAGAGGCATAAGCAATTACCTTCCCTTCCTGCATAAGTACAAAACCAAGTCCATTCATGGACGCATCACTGTAAATCACAAACTCCTTACCTGGTTCTAGTTGTACTAAAACAGGAGCTTTAGTCAACAATGCTTTTAACTTGTCAAAACTCTATTGACACTTCTCAGTCCATTCAAACTTGACATCCTTTCGCAGCAATCTTGTCGGTGGGTAGCTATCATGGAAAATCCCTCTACAAATCGCCTATAATATCCGGCAAGACCAAGAAAACTTCTAACTTTTGATACATTTCTAGGAGGCTTCCAATCAACAATGGCTGAAATCTTGCTCGGATCAACCTTAATACCTTCACCTGAAACAATATGTCCAAGAAAACCAACTTCTCGTAACTAGTACTCACTTTTGCTGAACTTGACATACAACTGATTATCTTTCAGAATCTGTAAAACTGTTCTCAAATGCTCTGCATGCTCAGTCTCATCATGAGAATAAATCAAGATATCATCAATAAACAAAACTACAAACTTATCCAAGTACGGTCTGAAAATTCGGTTCATTAAGTCCATGAAAATGGCAGGAGCATTAGTCAAGTCAAATGGCATCACAAGGAACTCATAATGACCATACCTAGTCCGGAAAGCAGTCTTCAAGACATCTGACTCTTTAACTCACAACTGATAATATCCGGATCTCAAATCTATCTTGAAAAACACAGTAGCTCCCTTCAATTGATCAAACAGATCATCAATTCTAGGCAATGGATACTTGTTCTTTACTGTTACCTTGTTAAGTTGCCGATAATTTAAGCACAATCTCATCGATCCGTCATATTACCTTGTTTCAATTCCAGGAATTCCTTTCTCTTCTGGTCAATAAACCTCTGACTGATGTACTTTTTACGAAATTCCTCCTGAAAGAAATCCCAAGTGACCCTCTCCTTTGGTACAACTGATACAAGTGTCTTCCACCAGTAGTAGGCTGAGTCTCTAAGAAGTGATACTACACATTCCATACATTCCTCGGGTGTACAAGATAACTCATCAAAGACTCGATAGTATTTTCTAACCAAAATTCGCTCTTTTCGCATCATCATCTTTTGTTGCTCGAACTCTTTCGCCCCTTGTTTCTGATTCTATCAACTGGTGGCTTTTCTCTTATCCTTGCACTCGTGATTGGGGAGCTTGAGCTACATGGGTAGCCCGAGAATCATGAGGGGTGGAGGTCTAACGCCGGATTCGCATTGAACGAACTCGGCAAACAAATCATTAAAAGCTTGGAAGAGAGCTTCGAGTCACTCCTCCCCGATTAACACATTGGCCTATTCTCGATGGCGCTGCCCTTCTACGGAGCAAGCGCATTACTTTCTACATCATCATCACCAGCTCACTCGGGATCCATTACAATAAAACAAAATATTTAAAAATCGTCAGGAGTCGTCACACTATCAAAATACAAGTATGGCATGTATAGCTAGACTTTTTCTCACACTAACTATTCCGAGAACCGACTAAACCTGCTCTGATACCAATAAATGTAACGCCCCCACGCCCGAAACCATCACCGGAGTCAAGCTTGAGGTGTTACTAAACTTATCTTACCTTTTAAACAACTCTAAATCACTTATTTTAATTTTCAGAATAAACTGTTTTTCTGCGTCATGGTTACTTAAAAATTCATTTCTTGAGTTTAAAAACTCGAAATTAAGATCCGTAAATTTTTCATGAAACTAGACTCGTATATATATCTACTAATTTTTTTCTAGAATTTTTTACTTAGCCAATTAGTACAGTTTATTAGTTAAAGTTTCCCCTGTTTCAAAACTCGACTGCACTAACCTCTTGTTACTACGAACCATGTTTCTTCCTGTACAAAATTCATATCACTAAGCCGTTTGTTTCTCTTAAAACTAGACTCAACAAGGATTATAACCATATAAAGTATACCTTCTAATTAGTTTTTACAATTTATGGTGAATTTCCAAAGTTGAAACAGGGTTCTAGAAATCGCTCTGACCTTGTTTCACTAAAACTCAGATATATCATGAAATATAATACCTTTACCTATTTTTCTTATTCCATAAGAAAATAGACATAATAAGCTTTAATTTCATATATTATTCATCTTAAAACTATGTTTATACAATTTTTAGTGATTTTTCAAAGTTACGTCATTGCTGTTACTTGAATCTGTTTTTAGGTTACTTTCACATTTTCATAATTTTCATGTGATAATCACCATTCAATCATACATATTAATAAACATGCATATCATCGGCCATTTTTATTAGCTAATCACTAGCAAGTATTTACACATCATTCATTGTTCATATTATAACAAAAGTGGCTAAGTTTCTATACATGCCATACACAAAACAAAACGTCTAATTATACCGAGTTATTTCTTTGATAGTGTGATCGGCCTCTGACATTTCCTTCGATCCCCGAGTGACTAGATAAGTACTATAAGAAGAAGAAAATAAAGAGATTAAGCACTAGGCTTAGTAAGCTTACAAGCAAATAAATCACAACATTCAACATAATGGATAATTATGCATAATATCATCTAACATCATAAATTTCTTTACTTCTCAATTTCTATCTTCTTCTTTATTCCTTTACCTTCTTTCTTACCGACCTTTCCTTTTCATAAGTATAATCTACTTTTCCTTTGCTGTTAATTCACTGTAATTTAACTCAGTATCCTGACCCGTTGAACCACTCGGAATACTAAGGATACTAGGGTCGTTCTGTCTATCAATATCTCGCCAATGCCATGTCTTTGACATGGACTTACATGAATTCTTCCTGTCTCCAATGCCATATATAATATGGACTTACATGGCTCAATCTGTCTCCAAAGCCATATTTCTAATATGGACTTACATGGCTCATTTCATTCTCGTCTGTCAACCCTAATATCCTAACATTCCTAGGGTTCAACCGGGCTTTCTAACACTTTTCCTCTGTCACTTCACCTTAAATTCGACTTTAAATATTTTCATAACATAATATATAAATGCTGAAATTGACAATAATAATGTAAAATAAAAGAATATTGCATTTATTTACTGTAAACTTACCTCGATACAAAATGTGACTAAACTTTACAATTTAGTCCTTTACTTTTCTTTTCCCGATCTACTCTCGAATTTCGCTCTTCTTGATTATGAAGCTTGAAAGTTGAAGAAACCCCAGCTATGGAGAGAGGTAAGGTTCTGCTGGTAACTTGAAGAAGATGATACAATTTTATCATCTTTTTACCTTTTATTAATGTTAATAACCAAATGACCAAAATGCCCTCCTTACTAAACTTTCAAAAATTCCTTCCATGTCCTAATTTTGTCCATGAACTTAAAATTGGTCAAATTACCATTTAAGATCTCCTAATTAATATTCCAAAATAATTTCATACTAAAACTTCTAGAATGCAAGTTTTGCAAATTATTTGATTTAGTCCCTAACCTCAATTTAAGCACTTTATGCATAGAATTTTATCACGAAATTTTCACACAATCATGTAATCATACCATGAACCTCAAAATAATAATAAAATATTTTTTATTTTATTTTTTTTTACCCTGAATTTGTGGTTTCGCAACCACTGTTCCGTTTAGGCCCTATTTCGGAATGTTACATGTACTCACAGGGGGTCGATCACGATCTCGTCCAGAAAAACCCGAAGTATTCTTAGATCGGCCTGAGTCATCTCTAAATTTCTTCGATGACTGATGAAAAGATTTTTCCAAAGATCTTTTACGGAACTCTCTAGCTCTATCATCAGCTTTTCTTTTCTCTTTACCGAGCTATTCAGCTTTACAAGCTCGCTCGACAAGCACTACAAACTCTTTGATTTCTAGAATACCCACCAATAGTTTGATATCTTCATTCAACCCGTCCTCGAAGCGTTTACACATGATAGCCTCGGACGAAACACATTCCCGAGCGTATCTACTAAGTTTGACAAACTTTCACTTATACTCAGTAACTGACATAGAACATTGCTTAAGCTCAAGAAATTCTTTCCGTTTCTGATCGATGAATCTTTGACTGATATATTTCTTGTGGAACTCAGTTTGAAAGAATTCCCAAGTAACCCGTTCTCTCGGCACGACGGAAACCAAAGTATTCCACCAATAGTAGGCGGAATCACGTAACAGAGATATAGCACATTTTAAACATTCATCAGGTGTGCACGATAATTCATCGAACACACGAACGGTATTATCAAGCCAAAACTCAGCCTGCTCGGCATCATCACTGTCAGTAGCCTTGAACTTAGTAGCCCCATGCTTTCGAATCCTATCAACCGGGAGCTTGTTCAACCTCAACGGGTCAACTACAGGAGATACTACAGGTGCAGGGTTTGTATTAGTCGGGGGTGAGGGTTGTGCAACAGCCGGATTAGTTCGAACATATTGGGTAAACCAGTCGTTCATCATAGCATAGAAGGCTTGCTTTGCCTCATCATTTTGATTACTTGCATTTAATTGAGAGTCAAACGGCGCTGTCCCGTACGCGGGAGCAGGCGCTACACTCTCAATATCGTCAGCTACTGCTCGATCAGGATCAGAATCCATTACTATACGAAAAATACGTTTCAACTGTCAGAAATCATCACACTATCGAATTAACACTCTATGGCATGTATAGCTAGACTCACACTCGCTACGTTAGTCCTAGAATTGACTAAACCGTAGCTCTGATACCAATAAAATGTAACACCCCTATGACCCGTGTTCGTCGCCGAAATGGGTTATGAAGAATTATTAATCCGAATTTCAACAGTAGTACACACACCTTTGCCTAATTCAATTAGCAATTATACTTATAGCCAACACCATCAAAGATAGAAAATTCAACTTATAACGATATTCAAAAGTTGCCATATTCACACGGCAAATATATACAAAACATCTCAAAATAGCATTCACCTAAGTCTATTCTATACATGCCATACCAACACCAAAATATAGCAGTACCAAAAAAATAGATAGTGTGACGAGTTGCTGACAATCCTCTCCCCGAGCAGATAGCTGGAATCAACAATCTATAAACAGAGAAATATAGTAAACGGAGTAAGCTTTCATAAGCTTAGTAAGTTTTAAGTAATACTACAGATAAACTTAATTATACATCAATTATTCAATTTCTCAAAAGGTCATTTCTTATATACTTATTATCATTGACTGAATATTCACAAGCATATAATGCATACGTAGCATTCTAATTTCACTCAAACCGAATTCATATAGCATAAATAAATCGAACATTTCCACGTACCTTCACACTGTGACCGAATATATCATAATCATAGATATAAACATAATATGTATTCACATATGTATCAAACCATACTCTTATGGTTCAATTTAATCGTACTCTCATATAAATACATAATACGTACCTTGCCAACTTAACGTATTGAATAAATCCATTCGTCGTTCTAACATGAGGTATTTTAGTTTTAGACTTTTATTAATTCACCGGCATTCAGCCTGCTAGGTTTTAAAAACCCGAATTTATTCACCGGTATTTTGCCTGCTAGGCTCGAGGCCCGAAAAATATCTCACTGGCATTATAGCCTGCTAGGCTCAAAGGCCCGAATAATGTCTCACCAGCATTATAGCCTGCTAGGCTCCAAGGCCCGAATAATACTGTACAACATTCAAATCAACAAGTTTTACACAACACCATCACACCTATTTAGGTACAATTATCATTTAAATAAATCATTCTATATCTCATTCACTTTTATCACATTTCATCACTCACGATTAAATACAAAATAGTTTACACGTAAAATCTTTCTCATTTTCATCTAACACTACCATTTGATCATGAAATCATATCACTTTTTTTTTTTTTACTTCCAATACAAATTTCCGTTCGGCCATGTACATAATTAACAAGTAGCACTAAATTCTCATAATCAGTCATGTCATTTTCGAATAATATTATATATATAAGTACTTAAAACTTACCTCGAATATTTTCGAACAGTCTCGGATCGGCTATTCTACTACTTTCTCTTTTCCCTTATCCGAATTTTCCCCTCTATGCTCTTGAGCTTGTTTTGAGCTTAAGATGACCGAATGCTAAATCCCCTTTTCTTCTTTAACATTCGGCTCCTAAGGAAGAAGATGAAAACCAATATTTTGTTTTTCTTTTGCTTTTTGTATTACTCTTTCTTATTTTATTTCATAAATTAAACCATTATCATATAATATTATTATACAACACATATTTTGCTTACCATCATTATCATGGCCGGCCACTACTACTAAAGTGGGGTATTAGACATGCAAACCCATTTATTTACACTATCAATTATTTGGCCACTACAAAAATAACCTATCATATTTCAAAATGTCTTATATAAGCCTTATTTAATAAATTTCACATGCAAATGACAAAATTAAAGCATGAAACTTTCACACATACACTTACACATATAATAAACATAGAATATATCGGTTAATTATTTTTGTGACTCAGTTTTGTGGTCCCGAAACCACTTTTCGACTAGGGTCAAATTAGGGCTGTCACATTTCCCATACGAAATTACGAGCTAACTTTTCAAATCCTCAATGACTTAAGATTGATAAGAATGATTTATTAAATATTACTTTGATATATTTTAAATTAATAATTATATTCGTGGATCCTTCAAATTTTTATTTTAATTTATTTTCATATATATTTGAAGTCACCATTTTAGGTGCAAATTAAGAAAACCGAATTTAGTTCAATGATGATCATATATTAGATTAGAACAAGAATTTTAGCTTGTATTCGAACTTAAAGCCAAGTATGGAATTATATTGTGGCTTTAGTATGAGTCTAATCAAGTGGTTTGATCTTTTTTTAATGGGTGTTGACTGCTGACCACTAATTTGACGGTATTTTAAATTTGTTTACTTGGAATATACTTGGGAGACTCGTGCATGATACTTCTATTTCGTATTTTTCAAGCACGTTTTTACTCCACAATGTTATTCCACTCTTTTTTCGTTTTTTTTTTCCTACACGCATAACGTGAAAAATACGCCATCATGATTTTTAATGTGATTGAAATTCACTTTATTCAACATTTAGTTAAATTATTAATCGTTTATTTCAATGAAGGCTTGTTATTATTTTATTAATCTACAATAAGTCGATTGTTCTTGTTGTTTAGAGAAATAGGGAAAATGTTATTAGGAAGAGTGAGTTAAATTGAGTATAGGAGTGAGGGAGTAATTTGATGAATGAGTGAGACATACACCACGTATTATTTTTGTTGATTTAGTGTGAATTTTTCTTTAGACAAAACCCCTTAAATGTAAAAAATTATCTAAATGTGTACTCAAATTTTAATGTTTATCCCTTAGCTTTTATTTATATATTTATTTTAGATGCTAATTCAAGTTCATATGGAGTATTATAGATGACATACTCAAAGTCTCGTATTTTACATACGTTATTATGAAAAGAAAATTGGTGTCAACACTATAATAAGTCAATTATGCCCTGGCCCTATTCACAATAAAAATAATAAATAAACAAGAACAAAAAAATCCAAATATTAACAGTCCGTCAGTCCAACTACACAGCCCAAGAATTCACGGCCCAACAGGCCCGAAAAACTAAAACACTAGAAGCCTAAGGTTTCTCCCCCTCGCGCCGCAGCCAAGCCACCATGCCTCTGTACCCTTCAGCATTTCAGCAGCCACGCCCAAGCCTCCGTACGCCAGCACAGTCCCCGTACGCCAACGCACACCCCTTACCTGCGAGCAAATACAAAAACCACATAGCAGCAAATACAAAAAAATTTGTATTTTTATTTTGATTTTTCTTACTCTGTTTCGGCTATAAAGCCAAGAACAATGCCATTGTATCTTTTTTAGACACACACTATGCATACGAAACAATCAAATAGAAAAAAGCAAAGAAACGTGATTTCCGTTTTGAGTCTCTAGATCTATTGCGTTTTTTTTTCTCTATCTGCTTCTTTCGATTTTCTTTCTAATTTTTTTGCATTTAAAAACAAAAGAAAAAGGGAAAACGAGACCTTACCCTTCGAATCCGCCATTGATTCCTCTTGACTTCGTTGAAATCGAAGGTGGGGGAGGAATCACGGGGCTGTAAATCATTGGCGAGGGATGAAGGCGCCCGTTGTCGGCTGCGATGAGGTCAAGGCCAAGGGATTTGGCTTAGTGCGGCTGAAGAGAGGAAATGAGGCTAGGGTTCGGCTGAATAGGCTTAAATGAGCCCTTTTTAAAGAATCAAAAACGGTGCCGTTTGAGCCTACTTTAATGGCTCCAAAACGGTGCCGTGTGGACAAGGCCTGTCCCGATCCGATTCCTAACCCTCAGGACCCGCATGTCTTTGCGGTGAAGGGTAATTTGCATGTTTAGTCCCTCTCCTTTGTGCTGGTGTTTGATTAGGCTTAGTCTGGATTTCTTTATTCTGTTAAATTCGCCCTATAATTTGCGCGTGTTTGCGATTTGGCCTGCGTTTTAATGATGCATTTTGGGGCCTGGATTATTTCCAGTTTAAGTCCCTACGCATTTGCGCGCATTACCTATTGGTCCTTTTTATTATTATTGTTTTATTTTCAAATTGTCCCTTTTGTTTTAGTTTAATTCTAATTTAAGTCATTTTATTTTATAGCCCTTTTATTCTTAATTACTTTTTGTACATTTTAAACTACCTTGGCAATTGTTTCTTTATTATTGTAAATTTGTTTTTGTAATATCATCATCACATTTTGTATATTTTATATAAATGTTTGTTTTTTTACACTATCATACATATATATATATACATACTTTATAATAAAGTTAATGTTATTTCATACATATAATGGTTTTGACTCTATCCATGTATTTTAACATATATTTTTGTTTTTTAATATGTTTTGTATACACGTTTTACATATTGTTTAAATTATTTTATACTTATATATATATTGGTACATATATTTGATCTACATACATTACTAAATCCATGTATTTTATACCTATAGCTCTCTTTGTACATAAAAGTATGTTTTTAAGTCTATTTTATAATAAAATTAATTTAATCTTAAATGCATTATTAATTTTATGCCATTTTCACAAATAATTATTCTTAAATCAATTTATATGTATATATGCTTTGTAAACCTATTATGTATATTTACTAAGATTATATTTTACTACGTCTTCTTGCTATTCTTTTATATATATATTGTTCAAATTTTACTCTATTGAACATATTTTAATAAATGTTTTTAACATTTCGTAATTCAAAAAATATTCATTCTATAATACGTTTTCTAATAATTGCATGTATATATTTAGTTTGTCTTTACAAATGGTTTCTAATTGATCAATTCGTCAATGCATATATCAAGTTCATTATTATCTTAAATTTGTCTCATAACATAGTTTTTTTAATTATTATTTTGTTTCGGATATTTTGTATTGATTGTAATGTATTAGGCTATGTATGTTATAGTGGCATGTTATTTTTGTTATTGTATTATTATATCAATTATTTCCATGCATGATTGAAATCGGGTTATATTTTATAGGTTAGTTATACTTAATTGTTTATTTCGTTAGTTGATTAAATAAGACACATTATACTCATTCATCAAGTATTGTATCTTATGTGTGTATATTATCCCATATCATTGTTTTTCACTTGGTTTACGAAATGTGGTTTTATAAGGTCCAAATCTTTAAGATTAATTTCGTTTTATTTCAAGACGAATTAACGCGTTTTAAGCAAGTTTTATAATTATTCATTTAAAAATTCTTAAAAACAAAGGCAATGTTCGATGTTTGGCAATTCAGAGAATCGTGCCCCATCATGCTGGGTTGCGATTTCCCCTTTTTTCAAAACAATCGAATATTCCTTTGGAATTTCACTCATGTCTTTAAAAATTCTTCAAAACGAAGGTAATGTTCGATGTTTGGCAATTCGGGGAATCGTGCCCTATCGTGCTGGTTTGCAATTTCCCTTTTATTCAAAATAATCGAATATCCCTCTAGAATTTCACTAATGTTTTCTAAATTCTAAAATGAGGCAATGCTCGATGTTTAGAAATTTGAGGAATCGTGCCCTACTGTGCTGGGTTTCGGTTTTTTCGTTGGACTAAATAATTGGGCATCCTTTTGTGATTTTCAACATATAAACTTTTGAAAGTCAAAATTTATCGTGTTTTCAAGGGTATAAAGGATCGTGTCTTATCGTGCTGGATGTGATGTTGTATTCCTTTGAAACAAGAGAATTTTGATGACCAACTTGGGCTATTCAAATGTTTATAAAAGGAACCACATTTCAAAAATATTTTTAAATCTTAGACATAAGGACAGTATTTAATCGATTTGGTACCAATTTTGGGGCGTAGTGAGGATGCTAATCCTTCCTCATACGTAATCGACCCCCGAACCCGTTTTCTTATATTTACATAGGCCAAAATTGATTTAAATGGAATAAAATGCTTTATTAGGTGATCCAATCACACCTAAACAAAAAGGATTGGTGGCGACTCCATATTTTATTTTTAAAAAGTCGATCCCCGTTTTTTTAAATTTAAAAATAGTTTCGACAGACACAACGATACGACGACGTTTAAAGCAGAGATAAAACAAATATGACATCCCGACGACGCAACACGGGACGTCACGACAATGGACGGCATCATGACGAGGAGACATACGATGTCGCAACGTGCTCCCCACATAAATGAGTTTCTTCTCTTAGTTAAACTCTGCTATATTTACTCATTTAAACTTTGATTATACCAAAAATATGTTAACATGATTAGACCTCTAATCTTAACCTATAAAAGAGCCTTAATAATCATAGAAAAAAAACAACGTTAAGAGAAAGTTTTGAGAGAGTTTCGAGGGAATTTTGTGATTTAGCAAGAGAGCTTTGATTTTTTCGAAGTTAAGATTTGTTTTAGAATTTCTTCATTACTCTAATTTTAATTGGTCATTAGTGAAGCCTTATTTTATCCATAATTTTTTATCCTATTCATTGAAGAAGTTTTTCCACAATATTTATATCAAATTTTCTCTATACATTTTTGTTGGTCATTAATTCAGATCTATCCCAATAATATTCAACATATTAAACAAGAAGGAAGACAGTGATAAGTTTTACCATTGATAAAAGTGAAACGAACTATAGCTTGAAAATGAAGCAATAATCAAACATCCCATGCACTATATGCTTTATTGTCGCATGACCTCTACTTTCTCATTTCCATATTTTTAGTTTACCAACAAAAAACACAATCAATTAAGAAGAAAAATAAATAAATGGTCCTTACACCCGATTGGTTGTTAAGAACTCAACATCACAGTTAGGCAAACGTATGGTCACAATCTTTCTCATTTCTCAAAAGAAATCCAAAATCCAATTTTTTTACACATTTTTGGTTTATATGCCATCTACTTGCTCTTTCATACAACTAATTTTACACATTATAATAAATATTTAAGGAATATGATGACAAATTAGTCAGAATCTTATGTTATTAATGCGATTCTAGATTTATTAAGTCGTAATTGAGATATCAATTTAAAATATGTGTATCAAGAATATAATAGGTTGACTAATTACTTAGCAAAGGTTGTACAAGGAATGGGCATTGACATTCATTGTTGATCCTAACCTCCTGATTTTGCTTTGAATGCACTGCATGAAGACCTTAACTGTTTATTTACTCTTAAAATAATTGCTATGTAATAATTTGTATTACTTTTTTTAAATAAAAAAAGTGGTTATAATTATAATTAAAAACTAGAATATATTTAAATTTAGATTAAAATTAAATCCACATAAAATTCCAACCTAGTAATATTAAATTCTGTGAATTTATAATCAATTTCTAAAACATTTTCTCCGTTCAATATTTCAATATCTTGGCGATAGGGTTATATATGTATTTGTATTTTCTCTTGCACATACCGGAACGGTGTTAAAACTTAAAATTGCTTTTGCTTGCCACGTGAAATTCTTGGAACACAAATTATGACATTTTATTATCATGTTTATTTTAAAAAAAAAAGAAGAAGAAGAAGAAGAAATGACAGGGTCCCATGTCATGTGCCATTGGTAACCCTATAGTCAGTTATTGCATGATGCAAAGATAGAAACCTTAAGATATTGTCAATGTCCCAACCATTCTCAAAACCAAAATCATTCCTTGGGAAAACTCTACCAAAATGTACGTCCTAAATTCCCATCCCATATTCTGGTCCCTCATCACATGATTTTCTTTTAGCTTTGGTGGTTATATGTATATAGCTGGGGGCATTATGCTTCTTTTCAATACGTTTGGGGTGCAAATGTTAGACTTATAAAAATAAATTAATATTACATAGCAATGAAAATCTTGTTTCATCATGGATCCTACGTGCTCTCACCTCATGTCTTTCATCATGTCATTTGCATATTTGTACTTTATTTTTGTAAATATCTCTATGTTTTTAAAACACCACTATTGCTATTACAAATATATGTTTAATTAATTATAATATAAAATCCAAAGAAACCACGTATGAGAATTCCTCATCCACAAATATCTTATATTAATTTTTATGTATAATGAAAAAGGAAGTGGGTGTTTTATCCCACTGATGTTGAAATGATGAGTCAAGTTGTCCAAGGGGCAACCCAAATTATTTAGGCATGTAATATATTTTCCACAACTGAGTAATTTAATTTTTTTATATTTTTAAACTTGATGCAAATTGATAAAATCATTAATAGAAAATCTATTCACGTGGATTCTTAAAATTATAAAATTAAGACTTCAAGACTTTTTTTAATCTATAGATGCTAAAATCTATATAGATACACTTTAATTAAATCTTGATTTTTATTGGTTTCACCATTAAGTTTTTTTTTTTTGACTGATTTTTCATTATTTGAGACATTAATGTCTATCAATGATATAAAAGTCAGAAAACGTAAATTGAAGTGAATCATGTTGTTTATACTCATCGCACTGATTGTTAATGAATAAAAGCTGAAAAAATTTTATGTGACAATTTACTCGAAAGATGGAAAACCACCAGTGGTGCTTGAAATGAAGGAAGAGGGGAGATTATAGAAAGTTGAGAATATTTGAGAGAGAATATATATTTTCTGATATATATATATAGCATTTACAATTTTATTATAAAATCTAAAAGTTACCTATGATCAAAGAAATAATTTAAATGTTTAAAATTGTTTCAATTTTATTATCCATAAATGTTAAAAAAAACAATTCTTATGTAACAAGATAATTCAATACGAAGTGTTTTTAAGTAATATTAAATTTCATTAATTAAGTAATAAAATCTTATATTTTATACAATAAACGAAATAAAAAATATGATTTACCTGAAAATTTATTAAGTAATCTTTAATTACCTTCTGAATATCTATTACTAAAAATAATCTGAATTAAATGCTCCTATTAAATATCTTTTAAGTTACAATAACAAATAAAAAAGGAGAGGGAAACCTTTACAATTTTATTATATATGATAAATCAGAAAATATCTAAAATATGTTATGATTTTGATTAAAAACCGGGGGGTGAGGGAAACCTTTACTATTTTATTATGACTTGGAGGGTTTTTTTCTGATTAATGTAAATACAAGCATTTATCATAACTAATAAAAAAGGCCTACTGGAAGCAGAAAACGTCCTTATGGGCATGCATGCATTATGTCCGGAGATTGGACGACAGGGTGTAGCCCAGAGGGTCCCACACTGCCACTGCCACCAGGGTTTTAATAGTCCGGCGACCGGCGCCATTTACGCCATCGGTTCGACGAACGAACAGCTTTCTTTGCTAGGAACGAAGAATTTATTAATATTAAGATGATTATTATATTTTCGAAAACATACATAGAGAGAGATTGGTTGCTAATCGAGTTGTATTGACTAATAATGCTAAACATCTTTTGGTTTGGATTTCCAACTTGCCATCAAAGTGATAGAAATAATTAAGCCACAATATTTTATTATTTTCAATTATACAAAATATGACAAATGTTAATCAATATGAAAAGAAAAATGTAATGAAATAAATATAAAAAAATGTTTTCGGAAAATGATAAATAAATAATCTTATACTCATAAAATTAGAAAGAAAAAAGGTTTGCTTATATTAAGATTTTTTTAATTTACAATTAAAAGAATGTATTTGATAAATTATTTTTATAAAATTTAAGAAAACAGGGTTTCATTAATTACATCTTTATATATACCTAAATAATTAAGAACGACTAAATACCTTTATTTTTATTTTTTTACATATTTATATTTTCATAAAAAGAAAGAAAAAGAACAAGTTGAGGTTCGAGGGATTGTTATTCTCTGCTGTTGGTTTTATTGTTATTATTATAAATAATTATTTCCACCACTTGATGTTATGATGTGGGAGAAGAAATGGGTTTGGTTAAATGATTGGTTTTATAATTTCAAAAATAATAATAATAAAGGAAAAAGGAAATGCCATTAAAAGGGGAAGAATATTGACCAGGCTAGCTGGGGAAACACAAATATGGAAATTATCAAATGATGATTCTGTCCTTTATTATTATTAGCTACCAAAAAACGATGTAATTCGTAATTTTCCATTCCCTTCTACTTTGCATGGTTGGATTGTACGTTCATAAACCAATTTTAAATTTTGACTAAAAAGAAGAAGTTTCTCTCAAGTACTTCGATTTTAGTGTTGTTTAGTTTAAACAAATTAAAGTTAATATTTATTGTAATGTTTTATATATTAGAATATATTTATTTATTATGATTTAATAGCTATTAAATATCATACAACCAAACCATAATTAAAGTAAAAATTTACATATTTAACATATATGTTAATTAAGTGATCTAGTTTAACCATTAAACCAATAATCCATAACTCACTTTTTTTTTTTTTTTTTAAATATGCTTAGAATGTGGCAGAAAGGAAGCGATGGGTAGAACGTTAATGGCTCCCATGAGATCCAATTTCATAATTTAAGGAAAATCAAAGTTTTAAAAGATAATATAATATATAAAAGCTAATTAAACTATTAGTCTTAAAACATGGTACCTGCAAAGTGAATTAGAAAGAATATATATATTTGAACAATGATTTAAGCTATGATTAAGAAATGGATTAAAATTAAATTATAGTTTTGTATGGTTTAGCTTTTAGGTTTACTTTTGGACACGTAATTCGCTTTATTTTTCCCCTGAAAACAAAAAAAAAAAAAAACTTAAAATTTTATATATGGGAAGTGGAAGTGGAACTGAACTGTCTTGTTTGTTTGATGAAGTTGCCAGTTAATGATATTTTGTCTTTCTCATGGACAGCCTTTTTTTCTGTTTCATTCAAAAACTGGGATTAGGTGTTTTTTTTTAAGCTTTAATTGGACCGGATTTTGAGGGACCTTGCTCCTTCCACTCGTGCGCACGACCCATTTGCGCTACTGCTACTCTTTTCTTTTTTCGGTGAAGACCTGCTACTAATTTTAATTTAATATAGCGTTTTAGGGTTCTTTTAATGCTTTAATATTTTTACTTAAATAATCATATCTGACCCAAAACACGACATGGGTCATTCTATTTTCCTTTTAATTATAAGTATTATTACAATAAAAGTCAAATAATTAAAACATATTTATACTTAAACCATGATCAATATGAAGAATACATATATGAGATCTTAATGTTAAACCTCACAGGCTTTTACTCAATGGTTAGGCCTTTAAAACTGTGATTACGTAGAGATATATGAAAAGGTTCAATGAATGGGTGTTTTTTTTTTTCTCCTTTATTTTACTAATAAAATCTTCCTTTTTTTATCCTGCATTCCGAGGCATATCGTTGCTCATGTTCTTACTCTACTTTTCCCAGATATGTTTGGCTCTTTTTGGGGATACCATTGCATGGAAGAGGTAATATAAAACCTACCCAACATGTGATTGGAAATACCGAAAACACCAATATAAATATACCGCCATATAAAGTTTATATAAGGGTTAATGCAATATTTCGGGCCTGTACTTAGTAAATATTTTCATTTGGGGTTTTTAACTTTGTTTTTAATTAGTCCTTGAATTTAACAATATTTTTGAATTAGGTTTAACTTTTTTTGTTTGTTCAAGTTAGCCTCTGAATTTGGCAAGTGCTTTCACATTGAGTCTTAAACTTTTTTTAGTCTAAATTAATCTCTAATATTTTCATAAAAAAAAAAGTTGGTCAAAGAAAAGGTTTACGTCCCAATATCGGAACAATTGTCAAGCTCATAGGCTAATTTGAACAAAAAAAGTTCAAACTCTAATGCGAGAACAATTGCCTAGTTTATGTCCGAATTGAGAATAATTGTAAAGCTCAAGGGTTAACTTGAAAAAAAAAAATTCAGATCTCAATATGAGAAAAATTATCAATTTTAGACCCAAAAGTACATTAATCATTTATATAATATAAATTATTAATTTACAAAATTATATAAATACAAGAAAATATATTCTATAAAAATTAATTTATATAATATAAAAGAATATAAAACATAATAAATTCTAATAAATTAATAGAAATATTTAAAATTTTATAAAAGCGTATTAAAATTCTATAAAAATTATAAAAGCATTAAAATTGATATAAACTTATAAAAATAATAAAAACTTAAATTGGAATGGGTCAGTTGATTGGACTAATTAGATTGAAATCAATAAGGGTATCGGTCCAAAGAAAGTCATTAGATCAATTGACCTGAAAATCGGACGGTTGATTTTTTTTTATTTTTAATTTTTATTTAATTGAACTTGATGAATCAGTTGAACTGACAAACCGGCAGCCTAGTTGATTCGACCACCAGTCCAATTTTGAAAACCTTGGTTAAATTATTTCATTTTGATCTATGTTAATAGTTGAATAATAAAATTTTGGTTTGATAAAAATATTAAAAAATAAAAAATCAGTTTAACCGCCCAGTTCCCTGGACAACTAGTCTAATGGTTGTCCTTGGATTGGTACCCTTGTTGATTTCATGTTAATTGGTTCAGTTCAAGTTCTTATGAATTTTTATTATAATTTATTATAAGTTTATATCAATTTTAATAATTTTAATAATTTGTACAATTTTTAAAAATTTTAAAGAATTCTAAAAAATTTTAATCTAAAATATTTTAAATAAGTTTTATAAATTTTATAATTTATTATAATTTTATATTTTTATAATATTGACAAGTTTTATAATTTTAATAAAATTTAATATTTAATATTTTTATTTTTCTATTTTTATAATTTTTTATTTTTAATTATTTTTATAGTAAAATATTATATTAAACTAAAAGTTCGACGTATCACCATTTGATTGGTCCGTCAATTTATTTTAATAGTCAACATAGTTAATGACAAACTGTTAATGGAGAGATTTAATTGATTATTTTAATTAACGATAGAGACTTAATTAAGTGCAATTTAATATAAAGTCTTAATTGACTTGATTTTTTTCGGGGCATTTTAAGGACTTTTTAACATATAAATCAATGTATTTATCATAAATCGATTTGATAATATATATTTAACAATTGAAAGTTTTAAGGTAAAACATATATATATATATATATATAGACTTTTTTTTACTTAAAATTTAACATGCATTATCGAAAATAAAATTACTTAAATTTTCTTAATAAACATATATATATATATATTCATGGTGGTTAAAAACTAGTTTAGTTAAAAGAAGAATTATTGTATTGAAGAGTTTTATAATAAATTAATTGTGGCAAAGTGATTGGGGATCACAGAATAAAAAAAGGATAGCAAGTACGACCATATGTAATTAACAAACCGTTGTCCAATCAATTTTATATTATGGATGAAACTGAAGTTGCAGGATTGATTGTAGCAGCTTTCATATATTTGTTTAACTGAAACATATGAGCTCAACTTTGAGAAATGGTGGAGTAGTGGGCATTAATTAAACAATTTTGCTGTGCAGTAATCAGATGCCCATTAATTAATTAATAAATAAATACTTGGTTTTAGTAACACTGCTTTTTGATATCTATCAAATACGCCATGCATCATATGCGACCCCTCTCTTGCTGTCCATAAAGATGATGGAAATCCACATCTTTTCACCTCTTTCATTCATCAAACAAACAATGTTTATTTTTCTTTTTTAGCTCAAGGAAGAAGAAGAAGAATATATAAAGGTTTGGGTCTGAAATTTTATATTTTGATGCTATGATACTGTATCTTAATAAAATGATGCATAAAGAAAAGGAATTATGGATATCCTGATTTCAAGTTACGGTCTTGCTCTTAAAAGAATCCCTAGGCTGAGTTGAATGTGTCCGTCAACAATCTTGTTGATATTTAAGTTTAATTTAACCCTAAACCTCTAATATAAATTTATTTGAATCAAACAAATAACCTAGCTAGTGTTTAACTATGAGAAAAGTTTCCAAGGTGAAGTAGAGGTTGACATGGATATTAATTCAATTATGGAAAAGGATCAGATTAACCAACTTTTAGGATGGACATGGATGACACTATGGTCACCTTAACCAATGAGGAAAAAAATGGAATCAGGAAGGTAAGGTTAGGTCAATCACAGTTAAAGTTTATGGGAAAATGGTAGATTTCCAAAACCTTTCTTTCAAGCTAAACCAACTATAAAAATGCTAATGTTGCATGCAACGAATCGATTTGGGACAAGATTATTTCCTAGTAATGTTCATATCTGAAGAAGACTATGACATGGTTATTAAAAGGGGACCTTGATTCATCAATGAAAACTTTTTAACCATAAGAAAATGACACACCAATTTTTAAGCTTCCAAAGCTTCGTACAACTCAATCGCAGTTTGGGAAGAGCTAGCACAGCAACCTGTTGAGTGTTGGTAATGCTATAATATCGAAAAGACAAGGCGATTTGGCTCATTTTTGTAATCAAGTCATTAGAAGATACCCTTCAAAAGCACATTTCTGTTGAAGGCCGTAAGAAACAACTTATCATCTATGACGGTATAGAAAAACTTTGTTTCGAATGTGGAAGGATGGGCCATAAGCAAGAAATTTTCCCTAATAGTATCCCAACCATAATCACTATAAAGAGCAAGATGGTAGCTGTTGAAGATGGGAAACCACCATCTAATAAAACAATACATTAGAGCAATAGTGGAGAAGTATTTTCAAATAATTCAATGAGCGAGGCTAGTGGTGATAACCAAGAAAGAGGATGATGGAAGAACTTCTAATTATGGCCCTTGGATGGTGGTACATCGATATGGACCAAGACAAAAGGTTGCCGAGTCCATGCAAGCTCCAATTTTGGTGCAGGCCTCAAGCAAAGATACACCAAAAAGTAATCTAAAACCCTCTGCGTTCCAAGCAAATAGAATACTCAATATCAGAAAAATTGATAAAGGTGTTAAGGTTAACTCAAAGGATAAAGCCAAAAGTGTTGGCCTTTACAGAGTGCGAGTAACACTAATCTAGCTTATAAGGCTAAAAATATCTATGATGATGTAAATTTAAACCCTGCCAAATATCTATCGTCCCTTGATAACATTAACTGCATGGATCTATCCATGCAAAAGTAACAGTCGAAAGACATGTGTTAACCCTTCTTACCTTTGTTGATAGACTTGTGGCCTTATTTGGAAAAAATGGGTCTGACTTACAACGAGGAATTATATGCTAATATATTCTGAACGGACTTAATTTTCATTGGATATACTGATTCTGATTTCTAAATGTATTGAGATTTGAGGAAGTCAATATCGAGCTGTGCTTTTATCTTAGGCAACAGAGTCATAATGTGAAAAAGTGTTAAGTAGAATTGTATTGCTAATTCTGCTATGAAAGCTAAATATGTAGTTACTTTTGAGGAAATAAAAAAAAATATTATGGATTTGAAAGTTTCACACGGATCTCAAAGTCATTTTTTATATAGAAAAAGCTATTACATTATATTATGTTAACACTGTGGCAATAGGTAAAGCCAAAGAAACCAGAAATCATAAATGAACAAAATAAATTGATTGGAAATGGCAGTAGTAGACGGAGTAGTGGATGTAATCTTACGGATCCCTTTACCAAGACTGTAGTGGCTATTAATTTTGAAAAACATGTAAAGAGTATGAGTAAGCAAAATATGACCTATTTCACTAGGGCAAGTGGAAGATTATTGGGATTTAGTACTCTTTAATGTAGTTTTTTTATCATATGCATTTATAAATTTTTGAATAAAATGGTTTACTAAAATTTC
This sequence comes from Gossypium arboreum, assembly GCF_025698485.1. NCBI lineage: Eukaryota > Viridiplantae > Streptophyta > Magnoliopsida > Malvales > Malvaceae > Gossypium > Gossypium arboreum. The sequence continues at coordinate 82,964,223 of NC_069078.1, read as the reverse complement.
ATTATTCACATTAATATCATTTCTATTTTTCCTCAACAGTTTTTGCACACAAAGCAAAATGTGTAAGCAAATATTGACTCATTCATTACCTAACATTTAACTACTATTAAATTCAATTATGTGGTCAGATCATAATGTGAGAAGACAATTTATATTAGTTGGTAATCTAAATGGTCCATAGTCTAATCGAAATTTAGCAAATCAATTAAAAGGCTATTATGTCGTCTATCAAGTCTAATTAGGGAGATACCTTATCTTGGGTGTCGGAACAAATGATTTCAAGAAGATAATGACATAGATGTGATTGTTTGGACTGACAATACATCGAATAGGATCCAAGCTAGATTCGCTCATAGATTTATTCACTTGTGATATTCATAGTGTGATTTACCTCAATCCTGAGAAAGTGATGGACTATGTGTGCGTGAATCAGATATTTTGATGTATTAAATGCTCAGTTCAATTGGTAAAAGAGTCAAAAGTTTGTACATTGAGCATATGACTTTTGCATGACATAGCTTCACATACAATAGTAGAATTCATAACCCGATAAAAGGCAAATGATATAATCTCATTGACATTACATGATAGATAAAAAAAGTCACATGGCCATGAGTCATTTTTCTGGGATGAATGATTTAATTACTAACTGTTAGTAATTGACTTTTTTCATAAAAGAAGATGTAATGATTACTATTAGATCAAATGGGATCATATTAGGTGAATGAATTTAACTTAAAGAGATTAAAGATATACTATTAAGATAACACAAATATGATAAAGTCGTTGGACGAACATTTGATTAGTTGCTTTCATAATGGTATATAATAGGGAGTTCAGTCATAGTACTTTAGTTGATATGGCTTTATGATTGAATAATGTCGTAATTAATAAACGAAGAATCGGAACTTAATTACAAATTGTTTGAACCTTAATTATATATGTCCAATCGATATTTCCTCTAGTTCGTTACAACCTTGACGATTTGCATTTGAATCGATAAGCCACCATCTAAAATAGGATGAGAGACAACTCTAGCTCCCAAAGAAGAGGTGCAGTCGCCTATACATATTCCTAGTAGGTAATTATGTGTATTTTTTATTGAAATATTATTAATTTTCTTCTTTTTGTTCAACTAAGACTTTGTGATTTTCTATATTAATAGAGATCATGAGCTAAGTCAAAACACAACAAAATACTAAGCATCGACACTTTGTCAATTTTTAGTGAGATTTATTTTTCAAATAAATTCTAACTTTAAAAGAGTTTGTTTTTTGTTTCTCACCCACAAAGGAGATATTTTTCTCACTCACATCAATAAAAGTTTTCATTATATTCATCGCTACGTTAGAATCCACACTCTAAGCAAGTCGAGGTTCAAGAATAGTGAAGAAGATCCTGTTTATAGAAATTCGAGAAATGACTTAGATTGTCTACTCCAAGATATAGGTACGAATTTGATAAAGAGTTTATTGGTAGAAATAATACGATCCCTCAGTTTTAAAACATTTTTAATTTTCTGTTGTGTAGCAAAATCAAATTCTAAACCGAATTTTTCCAACACAAATGCGGTGTCCATTATAATGCCAGATAATTTTCTACAAGCTTTCTTAGGACCCCCTAGCTCAATTAAGGAGGATATACATGATTCATTGTATTGGAGCCCTCTGAATTCAGGACTTTCTTGCTTGCTAGTGCATATGAATGGTGGAATCGTATCCTAAGCACTATGTTAGAATTAAGTGACCCAAATTCTTATTTAAATAAAATACGATGGAAAATAAAATAAAAGTAAAATCCATATAGAACTAGACTTCTTTTATTTTATTTTAGAATAAGGTTTTTAAACCTTATTAAACTCCATCTATTTTATATTGATTAGGATAAGGTGTTTCAATCCTACTAGAATATGGCTTTGCAAGCTTATAAATAGACATAGTCTATTCCTCTTGTATTTGAGTAAAATTTTTCGACATAGTGAATTTTCTTCTCCTCTGCCGTGGTTTTTTTCCGAAAGGGTTTCCACGTAAAATTTATGTGTTCTTTATTTTTATTTATTTTATTCTATTTTATTTTTCACAAATTGGTATCGAGCTTAGGGTTATTCATCTCGATCACGGTAATGGCGTCTTTGAAGTATGAAATTCATTGTTGGATCGCAACACAGATTTGCGTTGTGGCAAATTAAGATGCAAGCGTTCTTGCACAAATGGATCTAGAGGATGCCCTGCTAGGATAGATAAGATGCCTTGACATTAATGATGAAGAGAAGAAGCGTAAGGATCGAAAGGCATTAACACAATTACATCTGCATTTGTCCAACGAAATTTTGCAGGATGTGATGAAAGAGAAAACTGCCGCTGCATTATGGAAGAGGCTAGAAATATGTATGTCGAAAACTCTAACAAGCAAGTTGCATATGAAGCAGCGTCTTTATGCTCATCGTTTGGAGGAAGGTGCGTCTGTACACGAACACTTAACAGTGTTTAAAGAAATTCTCTCAAACTTGGAGGCCATGGAGGTTCAGTATGATAAGGAAGATCTAGGGTTGATTCTACTTTGTTCGTTGCCCCCGTCTTATTCAACCTTTAGAGACACGATTTTATATAGCCGCGAGTCTCTCACAGTTGATGAGGTTTATGATTCTTTAACCTCGTATGATAAGATGAAGCATCTTGTGGTTAAACCCAACTCTCAGGGAGAGGGTCTCATTGTAGTGGGAGACAAGACCGGAATGTTGATGATGATCGTGGTAGAACACGAGAGCGGAATCCTCGTGGTAAATCTAAGGGTAGATCGAAATCTTCAAGCAGAGGTAAAACTTGCAACTTCGCAAGAAGAAAGGGCACATTAAATCGAGTGCTATAAGCTACAAAATAAGATTAAAAGGAGGCTGCGAATCAAAAGGAAAACAACGGAAAATTCCGGTGAAGGCGATGTTGTAGAAGACTACGGCGATGGTGAACTTCTAGTTGCTTCATCAATGATTCTAAAGTAAGTGAGGAGTGGATACTTGATTCAGTTGCACCTTCCACATGAGTCCCAATCGGGATTGGTTTACAACTTATAAACGATGATCTGAAGGTGTTGTTTTGATGGGAAATAATGCTTCATGTAAAATCACGGTGTTGGAACAATTAAAGTTAAGATGTTTGATGGAGTTGTCGAACACTTAGTGACGTGCGGCATGTTCGAATTGAAAAGAAATTTAATTTCGTTGAGTACTCTTGATTCAAAAATGCAGATACACGGTGAAAGTGGGGTTTTAAAGATTTCAAAGGGTCCCTTGTTGTGATGAAAGGGCAAAGAAAGATTGCCAAGTTATATGTTTCTGAGGTTCTATATTCTTGGTGATGCATTGTCGCTTCCTCTTCCTTGTCGATGATGATATTACTAAACTTTGGCATATCGCCTAGGGCATATGAGTGAGAATGGCATGGCGAATTAAGCAAAGAGGACTTCTTAATGGGCAAGGAACTTGCAAACTGAATTCTGTGAACCTTGTGTTTTGGGAAGCAAAGAGAGTTCTATTCACTAGAGGAATCCATAACACGAAGGAAGCGTTGGAGTATATCCATTCGATCGTGGGGGCCGTCCGAGTGCCTTCGAGAGGTGGAGCTAATTATATGCTAACCTTTATTGATGATTTTTCGAGAAAAGTTTGGGCGTTCTTCCGAAGCGAAAAGCGATGTGTTTTCCACATTTAAGTCTTGGAAAATTATGATTGAAAAACAGACGGAAAGCAGATAAAATACCTCCGTCATGCAGACAATGGCTTAGAGTTACATTACGATGAGTTTAATAGATTGTGCAAGTCGAAGAAGGATCATGAGACACTTGACGATTCGTCATACTCCATGACAAAAGCGGCGTTGCGAGCGAATGAACGAACGATCATGGAGAAGGTTCGATATATGTTGTCAAATGCCAACTTACCGAAGTCATTTTGGGCAGAAGCAGCCTCTACTGCATGTTTTTTGATCAACCGATCTCCATCCGTTGCCATTGAGAAAAAGACGCCACAAGAGGTATGGTCTGGTAATCCTGCTAATTATTCTGATTTAAAGATTTTTGGGTGTCCTGCGTATGCTCATGTTGATAATGGAAAATTGGAACCAAGATCCATTAAATGCGTTTTTCTTGGTTATAAAGCTGGTGTAAAAGGCTATAAGTTATGGTGTCCTGAAAATAGAAAAGTTGTGATTAGCAGAGATGTTGTTTTGATGAAGCGCTATGCTACCTAACTTATCTCTTAAAGACTCTTCCAATAAAGAAAACCAAAAGCAGGTGGAGCATCAGATTAATACAGAATCAACTCCTCAAGCCAGTACAAAAATTGAGAATAGAGTTGCTTCTTCACCGCAATACTCTATCGCCAAAAACAGGACAAGAAGAGAAATTAAACCTCCAAAGAAGTATGCCGAGGTTGATCTAGTTGCTTATGCTTTAAATGTGGCTGAAGATATAGATGCGAATCAAGAGCCATTTAATTATTACGAGGCGATTAGTTGTGAAGACTCGAGAAAAGTGGATGTTTGCTATGCAAGAGGAGATGGAATCACTCCACAAAAAGCGAACATGGGATCTTGTAAAACTTCCTAAAGGTAAAAAGGCATTCGTTGTAAATGGGTGTTTAAAAGAAAGAAGGGACTCAGGAGTTGAAGAACCCGGATATAAAGCAAGGCTTGTTGCAAAGGGTTCTGATCAAATTCGAGTGGACTTCACAGATGTGTTCTCTCCGGTTGTTAAGCATAGTTCGATTCGAGCTTTGCTTGGTATTGTGGCCATGCATGATTTGGAGCTTGAGCGGTTAGATGTAAAAGCGCATTTTGCATGGAGAACTTGAGGAAGATATTTACATGCAACAACGGAGGGTTTTATAGTCTCGAAAAAGAGGACTATGTTTGCTTTTTGAAAAAGTCCCTTTACGGTTTGAAACAGATCACCAAGACAGTGGTACAAGAGGTTTGATTCCTTTATGACTTCTCATGATTTCAAAAGAAGTAGTTTTGACAGTTGTGTCTACTTTAAGAAAAAGCAGTGATGGTTCTTTTGTGTATCTACTTCTTTATGTTGATGACATGTTGATAGCGAGAAAAGATAAAGAGAGATAAGAAAGGTTAAAGCCCAACTAAGTGAAGAATTTGAGATGAAAGATTTAGGACCAGCAAAGAAGATACTTGGTATGGAGATTCTCGGAGATAGAAAAGCAAGTAAATTGTACCTAAGTCGGAAGGGGTACATTGAGAAAGTTCTTTGCGAGTTCAATATGCAGAGTGCTAAGCTGTTAGTACTCCTTTAGCGACCATTTCGGACTTTCATCGGCCTTATCTCCTCAATCGATAATGAGATTGAGTACATGTCACATGTTCCATACTCTAGTGCGATAGGATCTCTCATGTATGCTATGGTTTGTTCACGTCCAGATTTATCATATGCGATCGGTCAGGTTAGCGGATACATGGCGAATCACGGTAAAGAACACCGGAAAGCGATTCGATGGATTTTAAGATACTTACGAGGCACTACTAATGTTTGCTTACAGTTTGGAAGAACTAAAGATGGAGTTATAGGGTATGTTGATGCTGATTTTTTGGAGACCTTGATAGAAGAAGATCTCTCACGAGTTACGTCTTTACAATCGGAGGTTGTGCAATTAGTTGGAAAGCCACTTTGCAAACTACAGTCGCTTTGTCTACCACTGAAGCTGAGTACATGGCGATTCTGAGGCTTGTAAAGAAGCTATTTGGTTGAAGGGACTATTTAGTGAACTCAATGAAGACCTTCAAATCAGCACAGTATTTTGTGACAGTCAGAGTGCCATCTTTCTTACAAAAGATCAAATGTTTCATGAGAGAACAAAACACATTGATATTCGGTATCATTTTGTTCGTGATATTATTGCTCGTGGTGATATTGTTGTGAGCAAAATTAGCACTCATGAAAATCCTGCAGATATGATGACTAAGTCACTTCCTATAACCAAGTTTGAGCATTGCTTAGACTTGGTTGGTGTTCATTGTTGAAGTTAAACCCTTAAGGGGTTTTTGGAAGAGGTGAAGAACTTGTTTATTGAAAGTTCGCGATGAAGAACTTGTTCATTGAGAATTTGTGTCAAGGTGGAGATTGTTAGAATTAAGTGACCCAAATTCTTATTTAAATAAAATACGATGGAAAATAAAATAAAAGTAAAATCCATATAGAACTAGACTTCTTTTATTTTATTTTAGAATAAGGTTTTAAACCTTATTAAACTCCATCTATTTTATATTGATTAGGATAAGGTGTTTCAATCCTACTAGAATATGGCTTTGCAAGCTTATAAATAGACATAGTCTATTCCTCTTGTATTTGAGTAAAAATTTTTCGACATAGTGAATTTTCTTCTCCTCTGCCCGTGGTTTTTTTCCCGAAAGGGTTTCCACGTAAAATTTATGTGTTCTTTATTTTTATTTATTTTATTCTATTTTATTTTTCACACACTAGAAAATGAAGAGCTTTAGACAACACTTCTCGCCTCAAGGGGTATGCCTATGCAAGAACATTTCTCGTTTTGCCATAGCTATCTAGAAAGTCTTTAAGGGTTACTAATAAGAAAGCTCGATCCTGCAGCAACTTGAAGTCTAAAGTGTGGTACCATAAACCAAAATTTCCTTGGACTTTGATTTTTTTTCTTCTATTACGTTGGAAATCTAGCTAGCTCGAAATGTGTTTTCCTTCGGAAAACATGTATCCTTAGTGACATCCCTAAATGAGCTCTTGAAAAGGTTGGGGAATTCTCTGTTGTTGTTGTTAATATCAGATTGTGCCTTCTACCATCCTTCATTGTTTTTCATAGGGAAAAAAAAAAAACTCTATTATGTTGGTTCAAGCTTAATACGGATGGATCTTCAATTGGAAACCCGAGAAGAGTAGGAGGCGGAATTGTAATTCAAAATCACCTTGGCAGAGTTGTTGGATCTTTTCATCATATTCCATGAGCCATGTGTAAGGTGGCAGAAGGATGGCTTGCAATTTGCTTTGAGTTTGAATATGACTAAACTTGTGATTAAAGTGGATGCAGCAGCGGTAATGAGCTTAATTACTAGTTACTCGCTTTCTAATCCCATTTTGTGTACTCTCTTATTGATGATTCGGGCAAAGGATCCATAACCATGTTTTTAAAAAAGGAAATAGGTATACCAATGCTATGGCTGGCATAGTTTCTTAATGTCAGTAATGAAGCTCCTTTTACACTGGCTGGTATGCTTTTGGGTGATGCTAATGCAACCTGGGTCAAGACCAGCCAATGAACTCAATTCACTAATTATAAAAATTACTTGAATTTAATTTCTTTTAATTTCATATCTGTACTACTTTCTATACAACATCACAAGTTATTCTCTTTCAATAATTTTATAGTTTATTTTTAATTTATAATTGTATAACAAGACCCTTCACCAAATCTGGCATTCTGCCATTACTTTCGCATACTTGAATTACAAATAAAGAATATTTAAAAAAATATCAAAAGCGTCTACTTTCTTGTTCCAAAAGTTACATTTCCATACAACAAAAGGAAGCAACATTTGATGTCTCTTCTTTTAAAAAAGGGAATGTTGATGGCATCGTCAAACTCCCCCATTTTTGGCATTGAAGAGACAGAACAAAACTTTCATACATAAAACTAAATTAAAAAAAAAAAAAAAACCCAAAAACATAACAAAAAAGAAAGAAACATTGAGCCTCCCTATCCCATGGCATACTTCTGGGTCCAGCTCCTTGCAGTTGTCTCGTACTTGTTCCTGTCTGTCTTGTACATGTGTGCAATCTCCGGCACCAATGGATCATCCGGATTTGGATCGGTCAGCAATGAACATATTGATAGCAATACCTAATAGAACAAAAAGTCGTTAAACCATCTTAACCATTGAAACAGACAAGTTGTGAATAAAAATCGTAGGATCTCAAAAGGCTTAACTACAATTTACTTTGCTTAAAATGGACATCAAGGTTTGGAATGGGGATTCAAATTTCAGATTGATCGGGTTTCTATTCAGGTTCTTGGCTTCTCATTTTGATTTGTATGAATAGACTCAGAATGTGAGTTCAGGACGCTTGTAGATATCCTATTCATGTTCAAGTCCCCCCCCCCCCCCCAAAAGAAAAAAAACCCCAGAAAGATCTTTATGCATTAGGAAGACCGTTGAAGCATTATGTCCCACTACCCATGTCTGGATATGTCTCCGACATGAGCATCAGATATGGGTGGCTAATTCAGATTGGATCCATTTGTGCCAACATTGAATATCCAAACAAATGAGAGGAGTTTCTAACAGGGAAATCAAATATTGAAAAGACAACCACCTTGGAAATAGTTAGTGCAGGACTCCACTGCTCTTTCAAGATGTCTAGGCAAATGCTTCCATTGCTGTTAATATTAGGGTGGAATACCTTTGTTCTAAATGCCACCTGCAAAACCCATTTATCATATAAATAAGACTTCGATTATCTATCACTCTTCAAAGGAATATATTATTGTCTACATCAATACACAATGGAGTACAAAACAAGTAACCCAAAATGAGAGTGCTAAATGAACATGGAAATTTTGCAAGCTCTAGCAAACGTCAGAGTAAATAACCTGCCTATATATAGAAACCAGAATTACATAAAAAGGGAAAAATACCTTGGGTGGCTTAAAAGGATAGTCTGGAGGAAAATGAATGGTCACTTGGAAAACACCCCCAGCATACGGACTGTCTGGTGGACCCATGATAGTTGCCTGCCAATGAAACATGTCTTCAGCAACAGGACCTGCAACATTGCCAGAAAAAACAATAAGCAATACGCAAGCATTGAAGTTCAATGATAAACCTCGAGCACATTGCACAATTGTGAAAAGATGAGTGCAAACATTGTAACAATCATGTTTTTCATATAAACCATCTGAATGAAAACTTGAGTTTATAAAGTAATTTAGTTGGTGCTTAGATTTTTGGTAGTCAGTGGAGTGAATACAAGAGCAAGAATAAGGGTTAAGGGTATCTGATAAGGAGAATAGCAGGAGATGCCTCGCGCAGTGGTGTCTGATTGTAGAGTCACTCTGTCAAATGTGGCTTTCATCAATATCAAGTAATGCCTTCCTATTTGTGTTTGGGTTGCTTTCTATTTCAAATGAATCAGTGCCATCACTCACATGTAATGGCTTGAAGCTTAGGAGGACAAATTTCATTTACCAATCATATAGTTGAAGAAGCATGGGTCATTAGTTATAAATGTTTGGATATTTCATGTATTCTCATGCATATTTGAACACATTTTTCAGATTCAAGCTCCATATGGATCAATTGGATTCATTCTTATCCATCAAGAATGATTTTTGTTTTTCAAAAGCAAGGTAACCAATGCCAAGTGTATGTAGCTAGAGTTTGAGGAAAATTCTACAGGTAGTTTCACATTACTGCCAGGAATGTATGATCCCATCATCGTATTAGCAACAGTGTAAATTTGGTAATATAAGGGGTAATCTTAATACAACATGTTTCTTAGATAATCTTACATTATCTTGATAATGTGAGGTTTGTGATAACTTTACCCCTATACCATAATAATAATAGTAACTAATGAATAAAACTCTCCCATTCTTTGAACAAAACTAATGTGAACTTTGTCTATTGGTTTACTTTATTGCTTTTTGGTTTAATTTTAATTTAATATTATCTTAATCTTTTAATTAGTCAATTATTATAGAACTGACTTGTCTAATAATAATAATTGTTATTATTATAAGTTCAAGAAATTTAACATTTTGTCTATTGAGTTATTTTCAATTAATTAATATTATTATAAGTGAACTTTTCTATTATTGAATTTGTTATTATTTTAAGGGAGGCAACTTAACATTACTAAATTATCGTTGTCTTACTTCTTTTTCTTGGATTTTCAGTCTTATTTGTGATTAAGGCCACTTTAGTTTAAAAAGTGATATTAGGTTATTTCATATGGTCAACCAAACAAAAGAATTTTATATTCTAACCAACTGAACCAAACAATAAGTTTTAACATTACCAGTAATCTAACAGAGATGAGGATATTCGGATGAATTCAAAGGAACACTTCACAATTGCCGATACATGGGACTACTTTGGAAAATAAGCGAACTTCAATGGCAAAAGCTGCTAAGGTTTTCAATATACGCCTAAATTCTACTTCATTGCTTGGTTAGCAATATTACATGACATTAATTTACAATGGACAAGCTGTCTCTTGGGTGATATTGAAGAAGAATGTAGGGATTCACTAAGCAAGTTTGGAACAAAGTTTTGTTAGTCTTTTACTGTCCTTTTACAGAGATTTGTACAAACAACCACTGTTTATTATATCTAGAGGAAAGGAAATTTTAGGAAGAATACCGGTAAAAGGTTTATCAATAGGTTGCTGTGAACGAGAAAGAAAAAAGGTAACACGAACCTGACAGGAATTAAAATGTCTCAAAATCAAGATAATGAAAATCATTAACGAATCAAATTTTATTTTAAATAAGTTTGACTGAACAAAATACACGAACACAATAGAGAATCATGAATTATCTGATCTAGGATTTTGGAATAAAACTTTCAATTATTATTAACAAAAAAAGACAGTCCCTTGCAAAATCACCCATAACATATCAAGATCTTTTTATTCCTCAACGCAAATTCAAAAACATCTATACCTATAAATACATAGCTTCAAAGAAAGTTTAAAACAAACAACAAATCAATATTTGAATTTTTTTTTTTAAATCAACAGCAAAAAAGGGAGAGCTTTTATATAGAACGAAAAAGGGAGTATGCATTACCAGCACTGCAAGATGTTGGAGGATCCTTTTGTAAATCCTTCAATTCCTTCAAGATTCGCTTCGATGCCATAGCGAAACCTACGATCCATCCGCAGTAGAAAAAATAACAAAAAAAAAAAGAAGTCAAAACAACACAAATAAAACAATAGAAAAAAGAAGCATATAAATACAACAATCAAAAGTGAGAGATGGAACCAGAAAAGATAAATTTGATCGGGGGGGTCCTTTTTGATGCCTGAAGGAACTTTGGATCGGCAGGAGAGGAAAGCTCGGATCGAAGAAAGAAGACGAAAATGAGAGGAGAGAGAAAACGAAAAAACAAATGAGAAGGGGATTTATGATTGGATGTGGTGGCGGTCTTTTATAGACAGGTGGACCGGCTTCCCTGATAGGGTAAATGTCATTCTTTGGCGTTCGCTATACGAAAACCACCAGATCCCGCCCGCCAGGTAAACTATTATTCTGATCTTGTGCGTTTATTAATTATTATTTTATTTGGAGATAATTAAATTTTATCCAAAGTGAAGGGGAAGGAAAATCTGCATAGAACCTTCTATTGTCCGACGTTGTTTTAGTGGGTCATCAATTTCCAACTTAAAACTTTTTGAGTTACTTATATTATTTGCTTCATTTCAAACATTCATTCAAAATTAACTGCGATTTTAAGCAACTTGATTTTTTTTATCTTTTTTTCTCATTTTGAATATCGATTGATGTGTATGTGTGTGAAGTGATGGCCAAAAAATTGATTCAAATAAATCGATATTCATAAATTTATTTTTTCTACAAGACTCTCTCGGATCCAAAATTAAAATGTTAACTTAATGTAAGACCCAAATTTTACCCGGGACCTAATAAAATCAAACCCGAATTAAATCTAACCTATTATCCAGTTACAAGCCCAAACCCAATTTTGGCCCAACCTAATCCCAACCCAAACACAAAAAATAAATAAATAAATAAATAAATAAAAATCTTGGCCACCTACTCCACCACCTTTGTTGGCCACCCACCTTGGCTACCAACTCCACCACCCTTGGCCACCTAAACCACCCCAACCACTCCACTTGTAAAATTTGGCTATAAAAGCCATTCAAGACTTTATTTTTACGGGGTGGGTTTTTGGTTTTTTGGAGAAGGATTGTTCTTTGTTTTGGAGGAGGTTTTTTTGTTTTTTGGAGGTATTTTTTTGTTTTTTTGGAAAGAATGTTATTTTTGTTTATTGGAAAGACTAGTTTTTGGAGATTAATCAAAAATCAAAGCAAAAGAGGTTTCTTTTGTCTATTCTTATCTTTAGTTCTTTGTTTGTTTATTGTTTTCCTTTCAATTTTATTTTGTTTTTTTATACGAAAGTAAAAATAAAAGTAAGAAGCTTACCCATATTTTCATTACCGAAAAAGGTTTTTTGAGGTCCATTGATGTCTGGTGGTACTATGATGTGACCGTGTAGGGTCCATGATGAACAAAATGGGACCACCAACGGATTTAGAAAAGAGGAGAAAGAGAGTTGAGAGCTTTGTTTTATTATTTTATTATTTTTACTATTATTTATATTATTATTATTATTTCTCATGTATATATTATTATTTATATTATTATTATATTATATATGCCTCTCCATATTTATTTATATTATTACTATCATTATTGTTACTTTTATTATTTTTATTTCTAGCTACTATTATTATATATATATGTATTATTGTTTGTATTATTATTATTATTATCACCCTATTGTTATTACTTTACTTTTGTATTCTAATATATTATTAATATTACTCATATTTTCATTATTTTTGCTATCACTATTACTATTATATATTAGTGTATATTTTATGTATATATATATATATATATTTATATATAGTATTGTTTTTATTACTTTAATTTAATATTTTTATTATATTTGCTTTTGTATTTCTATATTTATTATTATTATTATATAGTAGTGTGTATTTCTATTATATATATATATATATATATATATTTATATATAGTATTATTGTTTACTTTACTTTAATATTATTCTTATTATCATTATATCCAACCCAATAATAATTCTTTCATAAAGTAATATTCCGTATTTGGTAATTCGAGACAATCGTGCCTAACTTATTGGGTTTGATTTTCTCCTTTAACCTAAATAACGGAATACTCTTTTACATCGCGACATGAGTTTTGAAAATGCTTATTCTCGGAGATACGAGGTGTTGTGCCCTAACTTACTGGGTATGGCATTTTGTTACCTCGAAATAAGATTTTTGCAAGTAAAGGCAATATTCGGTGTTTGGGAATTCGAGGAAACGTGCCCTAACTTACTGGGTTTCGATTTTCCTCGTTCACCTTAACTAACTGAATAACCTTTTGAAATACATGAATTTTTATATAAAAGGCAAGCTCGTTCTCGAAAATTCAAGATGTCGTGTCCTAACTTACTGGATGTGACATTTTATATTGTGAGACGAGAAGGTCCTTAACATTTGGGCGTTTTCTTTACAAAGAGGGATCATATTTTAAATTCTTTCAAGTTTTCAAATTTTCGACACTAACACACTAATTAATCAACTAGGTACCAATTTTGGGCGTATCGAGGGTGTTAATCCTTCCTCGTATGCGAACCGACTCCGAACTCATTTTCGATTTTCGTAGACCAAAATTATCGTTTTAGTAAATCTTAACTTTTATTAAAATGATTAACTTAAGGTGATCCGATCACACCTAAAAAGATTGGTGGCGACTCCTGTTTTCATTTTTTTTTCTCCAAGTCGATATCCGTTTTTTCAAAAAATGGTTCTGACGACTTAGCGACTTCATTGGGGAGTTTTATAAGAGAGTCAAGCCACAAGTTGATTAACTTTTGTCTTTTTGAAAATTGAGAATTTGGTTTTGATATCGATCACTTCATTGCGTTTCACCCGTTTTTCGTACTGTTTTCATCATTTTATTCCTATTTTCTTTAATCGTTTCAAGTTTTTATGCATATATCTTCTCGCATTGCATTGCATGACCGTTTTGGTCACACCCTTAAGTGGGAGTGAGAAACTACGCCTTCGTGAGGTTTTCACCTCCGTGCAGGATAGTGGATCACTTTCGGAATACATCCGTACCTATGGTTTCGTGAGATTTTCATCTCCGTGTAGCCATAGGGAAATGTATTCTCCTGAATTGAACTTGATTCAAATGAGCCTATAATGGGTGAGGATCGAGGAATCTGTTGGTTCAGGTACCCTTACTCTAGAACCAAACCACATATAGAGAGACATAGGAGCCCACCCTAAGTAGAGCCACTCCGAACCCTTAGTGGTCACCCGAATTGCTTTATTTGTTATTTATTTATCCTGCACTAACGTGTTTTATTTTTGTTTTGTTTATAATTGCATTATATTACATCATCCTAGGAAGAAGGTATTGATTCATATTTGATTGCTAAATAGAACAGTTTGTCATAAGAAAACAAATTTTTTGATAAAGTGGATTATAATATGATTGTCTAAATATGATCCAAGTGAACACATGAAAGAAGACTGATAGCCCGTGAAAAAATACAAGACTTTGCTTCATTGCCTGAAGACAGAAACTGACAAAGATTATTCGAGAGCCGTCACATCTTGACCTTCTTAAAGGAACTGACAAGTATCACAGTAATAAGTGATCAAAGAGTCGCAGCCTGGATCGAGCAAAAAAGGAGTTAATATAGACATTTCTTGGAGAATTCGTCAGACTCGACCACAAGATCCGGATATGAAGAGTAAGATAGGTGTCTTCACTTGGAATACAAGAGAAAAGCCGTATATGTAGTCCGTTTTATGTAAAAGAATTTGCTTTCTAGAAAAGTTGTTCTAATGAAATTAAATTTAGAATCAATGCCTTCCTTTTTTTTTTTTTGCGTTCATGCATTTGCATTACATTACATCAAAGAAAAGAATGTGTTGATTCGAAATTCAATTCCTAAATAGAATAGTTTGTCATAAGGAAATGAATTTCTCGATAAAGTAGATTATAGTGCGATCGCCTGAATATAGTCCAAGTAAACACGATGAGAGAAAGCTGGTAGTTCACGGAGGAATACATGATGTAATTGCCAGAGATTCAAGCCAACAAAGGCATGACGAGAGAAAGCCGGAAGTCCATGAAGGAATACATGACTTGATTTAATTGCCAACGAAGATTATTCAAGAGCCGGCACTTTTGATGAGTATCATGGAGATAAGTGAGCAAGAGATCGAGGCTCAGATTAAGCGAAGAAGGAACTAGTAAAGGCATCTTTTAGAGAATTTAGATTCGACCATGAAGAAAAGATCGGCGTTTACTTGGGATATGAAGGGCAATACCGCATATGTAATCTATTTTCATGTAAAGAAATATGTTTTCTAGAAAAGTTATTCTAATGGAATTGAATTCAAGATCAACATCTTCTTTTCTTTTGCATTCATTCCATACATTTGCATTACATTGCAACATTTGCATTAAACTTTCACTAAAGAACCCTGATTAAACAAAATTATTTCAGTTAATCTGGAAACCAACGAGAATCAAGCAACCAAACACAGCCACTATACCCGCCGTAAAACCAAAGCAATGGACCAGAGATTAGAAAGGATAGAACAAATGCAAAGGGAGATGCAAGAACAATTACAAGAGCAGATGCAAGAGCAACTGGCTAAGATACAGCAAGATATGAGGGACTATATGTTGGGGTCCCAGAAAATCATGATGGATCAATTAACTCGTCTATTGGCTGGCGGATTAGAAAATGGGAAAAGCCCTTTGATCAATGCGGGAGAAGATAATGAAGATCCTACCTACCCTCCGGGTTTTACCCCACCTCATGTGCCCCTGCAAACCGATGCACCTCCTAGAAGGCCATCTGTCACAGTGAGGCCTCAACATGGGCCAGTGGATGCTGGAATCCCCATAAATTTCCCATCTGGGTTGGGAAATAATTTGGGTGATAGCTCGGTCAACCCTATTACTCCTGATCTGGATTTAATGGAGAAGGAAAGAATGGCCGCTGAATCCTCGAAACAATTGGAAGATCGTTACAGGTAGTTAGAGGAGAAGTTTAGGGTTTTATAAGGCGCTGGCAATCATCAAGGGATCGATGCCAAAGACTTAAGTTTGGTTCCAGATTTGGTGCTTCCTCATAAATTTAAGATGCCAGAGTTTGAAAAGTACAACGGGACTACTTGCCCAGAGGCGCACATAACAATGTTTTGTAGAAGGATGACTGGCTATGTGAACAACGATCAACTATTGATCTATTGTTTTCGGGATGACCTAATGGGAGCAATGGCTAGGTGGTACAATCAGTTGAGCCGTGCAAAGATCGGTTCATGGAGAGATCTTGCACAGGCTTTCATGCAACAGTATAACCATGTGACTGATATAACACCAGATAGGATCACACTACAAAACATAGAAAAGAAGTCGAGTGAGAGTTTCAGGCAGTATGTACAACGGTGGAGGGAAATAGCGATGCAAGTCCAGCCACCTCTTTTGGAGAAGGAAACGACCATGCTCTTCATTAATACTTTGAAGGCCCCATTCATCACCCATATGATTGGGAATACTACCAAAAGTTTTTACGATATGGTAATGGCGGTGAGATGATTGAGAATGCCATAAGAGGTGGCAAGATTGAAGTTGGAGAAACTACCAAGAGGTCGGTTCAAAGAAAAGGAGAATGAAGTGAGCAGTATGAGCTCATACAATAGAGATCACTCAAGGTCAATAACTGTTAATCAACCAAAGGTGACTACGAGGGGGCAACAAGGTTCGACAAAGCAGGAATCAAGTGTAAGGCAAAATTTTGAAAAGCTCCAATTTACGCCAATCCCAATGTCATATAAGGAGTTATATCAAAGTTTATTTGATTCACACGTGGTGTCCCCATATTATATAAAGCCGTTGCAACCCCCATACCCCAAATGGTATGATTCAAACGCTCAATGTGATTATCATGCGGGAGTATCGGGGCATTCAATAGAAAATTGTACTGCTTTCAAGAAGACGGTTGAAAGACTCCTCGAGATGGGGATTGTGAAGTTTGATGACACCCTAGAGTCCATTACCAAATCACGATGATAAGAGCAAATGATTAAAGGACTCTGTCAAAGATGGAAAAATAAGAAGAGGATTAGTAGCATCGGATCCTGAGTAGAGAAACTTGTGAGACATTCGTCCTTACAAACCTGGAAATGTTTTGAATGATTAGTCTGTAGAGGAACCTCTTGTAGTTTTTAGAGCTAATCTAGAGTAATATTCAAAACACGCTTGTTGTTTTAAGCCTAGAAGCAATTAAACCCCTTTTGTGAAATAGGCTTGTATCCTAAGTCTTTATTTCAATAAAATGCATCTTTTTGAGCAAATATTCTTTGATTTCATCTCATACGGTACAAATAATTGTTCTTAGATTCTTTTGTTCTTTGGAATTTATTTCAAATATTCATTTATTCTTCATTCATGATCATACCATACAAATAATCATCCTTAGAATCATTTATTTCTTTGGAATCGCCTTGTTGGGTCCCAGATATCAATGATGTGAATGTATTGTCATTGACTCGAGTCTCATTTTGAGCGAAATATGGGCCTAAAGGGATCTCAACACTCTGAAGATGATAGAGATGTAGACTACTCTCTAATTTGTTAAGGATGGTAGAGTAAGATGAAAACAGATCCTCTCTTACAAAAAGACAGTAGACAGTAGGCCTATGACAAGAGAAATATGCAAACATCGGAGTCTGCATTACCACAAAGGCAAAGCGAGACGTCATTGAGTCACTTCCTAGAATTTAAAGATTTTTTGCATGATCATATCAAGATACGCCTGGCTACTAAGATAAGAGGATGTTGCAGGGTTTTGAATGACATATGCTAATGGTTTTACGATGGCCGGGCTAATCATGAGATTTGGGTTCATTGGCCCACCATAGAAAGGATTGCATCAAGATATCTTGTAAATGCCAAATTTATAGAGAGAAAATTCATGTGCCCTTCATGTGGGGCATGGAGGTTATGGGCCGATCTCTTTGAAAGCTTCTAACCAATACCAATTCGCCTTTGGGGTCATCGTTTATCCCGAGAAAAGGATAAAAGTTGTTTCGTATGCCAATGCCACTAGGTCGACAGTCATCAAATTTTAAAAAAAAGGGTGCCAATAAAGAGTGCCAGAAAATCATGTCTAACACAGCTGTACAATGTCAAAAGGTCACAGTCAGTTTAAAGAATAGGAGTTATATGGCAAAGGCAAAGGCAAAAAAAAAAAAAAACACAACAACACAAAAACACAAAAAAACAAAAAAATTCTAAAAAAAAAAAAGAAGCGGAAAAAAGAGAGGCCAGGGCGAAACCCCGCAAATGGAGCCTTGAAACTAAAAGGGATTCGAGTTGAAAACCTGAAAATGACAGCTCAAATTTGAATCGAAGTGGGGCATACATTAGTCTTGCTATGCCTGAATTAACAATGAAAAAGTATGCTACGTCTTAGGGCATCGAAAAAGTACTCCGGATCCCCTAAACACATATTAAACTCAGAAAGGTCCTCAAGAAGTTGGTACAGAAAAGCTCAGGCTGCGATATCTGGGGCATCTAGCTTCCATTTTGCCCATTTTGAATTTGTTATCTTTGATTCTTCTCAAGATATGTCCAAATAAATTTTCTTCTTATTGCATTTCTATCTTTGATTAAATCATTCGTTTTGAGTTGATTTCATTCTTATTGCATTTGTAATCTTTGATTAATTTATCCATTTCGAGCTATGCTCATAATCAATTTCCTTCTTGTTCATTGTTTTGATCTTTTTCAAGCATTTTGCATTGAAATAATGATTAATGGACTAATAACACTTTCACAAAAGAAGTTTTGCATATTACTCTGGAAGTTTCTAAATAATACAAAAACCTGAAACAGGACTATGGTTTAGAACTCACCAAGCTTAAGGGTTGGAAATATTATCTCTTTGGACTCTTTATTGGTTGAACTAAAAGACAAGACATTTCATCAGTGATACAACCTCAACAAATGACGAGTGATGTCAACCTAAGTGTAAAAGAGGGTCATTCTCGAGAAAAGAAATGATACTTTGCATTCATGAACATCTGGTCATTACACCCAGGGAATAGTGTAACAGATCAAACTGATTGAAGATGATACAAATACTATGCCTTTGAGTTGCAGCGGAATGGATGGAAGAAACCAAATGTCATTCCTTTGAAATTGCAGTAGGAGGCACAAACTTTATGTCCTAAAAGGTACAGTGGAAGGGACTCTAAAATTACAGTGGGGCAAGCTTTCCGAGCAAAATGTGATTGTTTCTTTGACTTTTCTATCAAGAATACCGGTAGAACAAGATGCCGCGTATCGTCGTGATAATGTTCTAATGAACAACGACGATGATACCTTAAGCCTTTTTAAAAAGGGCTCATGACATTTCTACATTCATATAATAACACATCTAGTTAGGAGCATTTGATTCATTTCAATCATAGCATCCTAATTATTTGACACATTCATAACACATCTAGTTAGGAGCATTTGATTCATTTCGATCATAGTATCCTAATCATTTGACATAAACATAGATATATGGAACTGATTCTAAAGATGATGTCCCTAGAATCAGTGAATTCACAAGCCTTAAGCCCTAAGCAATAGGGTAACAATTTGAAGATTTCTGATCTTAACCCCTAGCGGTAGGGAAGCAGATCGAAGACGAAGGGTCTTAAACCCCTAATCGGTAGGGTAACAGATGAATTGCAGATCTTATCTCCTAAGCGGTAGGGAAGCAGATCGAAGATGAAGATCTTAACCCCTAGCAGAGAAAGCAGATCAAAGATGATGGGCTTTAACCCCTAGCGGTAGGGTAACAAGTCGAATTTACAAACCTTAAACCCCTAAGCGGTAGGGTAACAGTTGAAGATTTCTGATCTTAACCCCTAGCGAGAGGGAAACAGATCAAAGATAATGGGCTTTAACCCCCTAAGCAGTAGGGTAACAAGCCGAATTTACAAGCCTTAAACCTCTAAGCAGTAGGGTAACCGGTGAAGATTCTGAGATCTTAACCCCTTAAGCGATGGGAAACAGATAAAAATGATGGGCTTTAACCCCCTAAGCAATAGGGTAACAAGCCGAATTTACAAACCTTAAACCTCTAAGCAGTAGGGTAACAGGCTGAAGATTTACAAATCTTAACCCCCTAACCAGTAGGGTAACAGGTTGAATTTACAGATCTTAACCCCTTAAGCAGTTGGGAAATAGATCGAAGATGATGGGCCTTAAACCCCTAAGTAGTAGGGTAATAGGCTGGAAATTACAAATTTCTTTTTCCCTGAAATGGCATTGGAGCGGCTAAAAGCCACAGCAGATCTCCTTGAAGTTTCAGAGGATATTTTCTTCCTGAAATGGCGTTGGAGTAGCTAAAAGCCACAACTGATCTCCTTGAAGTTTCAGCAAACCTCTTCTTCCAGAAATGGCATTGGAGAGGCTAAAAGCCACAACAGATCTCCTTGAAGTTTCAGTGGAAGAAGATCAAAACAAGTCTTATCTCTCTGAAGTTGCAGAGGAGCAGACCGAAGATAGCAGATCTGTCATTCCTGTGCTTACACTGAAGCAGATCCAAGATTTCAGCATGGCATCCCTGTGCTTATAGGGAGCAAGTTGAAAACAATGATTTGGCATCCCTGTGCTTATAGGAACGGATCGAAGATAGCGGATCGACATTCCTGTGCTTACGATGAAGCGGATCGAAGATTTCACATGGCATCCCTGCTTATAGGGAACAAGTTGAAAAGCAATGATTTGGCATCCACATGCTTATAGGGAACAAATCGAAAATAGCAGATCGACATTCACGTGCTTACGGTGAAGCAAATCGAAGATTTCAGTATGGCATCCACAGTGCTTATAGGGAACAAGTTGAAAACATCGTTGGCATCCACGTGCTTATAGGAACAAATCGAAGATAGCGGATCGACATTCTGTGCTTACGGTGAAGCGGATCAAAGATTTCAACATGACATCCTGTGCTTATAGGGAATAAGTTGAAAACATCGAGTTGGCATCCACTGTGCTTATAGGGAACAAATCGAAGATAGCGATCGACATTCACATGCTTACGGTGAAGCGGATCAAAGATTTCAACATGGCATCCACTGTGCTTATAGGGAACAAGTTGAAAACATCGGTTGGCATCCACTGCTTATAGGAAACAAGTTGAAAACAACAGATTTGGCATCCCTGTGCTTATAGGGAACGGATCGAAGATAGCAGATCTGACATTCCTGTGCTTACAGTGAAGTAAATCGAAGATTTCAGCATGACATCCCTGTGCTTATAGGGAATAAGTTGAAAACAATGATTTGGTATCCCTGTGCTTATAGGAACGGATCGAAGATAGCAAATCGACATTCACGTGCTTCTGATGAAGCGGATCAAAGATAGCGGATATCGCCTTCTTGAGTTGCAGTGAAGCGATTGAAGCCGTCAAGAGGCCATTTTAAAGAAGATCAAGAACTCAAGACTCGGCGAGCCACAGCAAATTTGGTCTTTTGTAGTCTTTGCTCCATTCTCGTTACGATAATGAGCAAAGAAGCACTATAAGACCCAAATTTTGCCGGGACCCAATAAAACCAAACCCGAATTAAACCTAGCCTATTATCCAGTTACAAGCCTAAACCCAATTTTGGCCCAACCTAATCCCAACCCAAACACAAAAAAAAAAATAAATAAATAAAAACCTTGGCCACCTACTCCACCACCTTTGTTGGCCACCCACCTTGGCCACCAACTCTACCACCCTTGGCCACCTAAACCACCCCAACCACTCCACTTGTAAAATTTGGCTGTAAAAGCCATTCAAGACTTTGTTTTTACGGGGTGGGTTTTTGGTTTTTTGGAGAAGGATTGTTCTTTGTTTTGGAGGAGGTTTTTTTGTTTTTTGGAGGTGTTTTTTTGGAAAGAAGGTTATTTTTGTTTATTGGAAAGGCTAGTTTTTGGAGATTAATCAAAGATCAAAGCAAAAGAGGTTTCTTTTGTCTATTCTTATCTTTAGTTCTTTGTTTGTTTATTGTTTTCCTTTCAATTTTATTTTGTTTTTTTTTATATGAAAGTAAAAATAAAAGTAAGAAGCTTACCCATATTTTCATTACGAAAAAGGTTTTTTGAGGTCCGACGCCGATGTCTGATTGTGTGATGATGTGACTTAGTGGGGTCCATGATGAAGCAAAGGGACCAATGACGGATTTAGAAAAGAGGAGAAAGAGAGTTGAGAGCTTTGTTTTATTATTTTATTATTTTTACTATTATTTATATTATTATTATTATTTCTCATGTATATATTATTATTTATATTATTATATTATATATTCCTCTCCATATTTATTTATATTATTACTATCATTATTGTTACTTTTATTATTTTTATTTCTAGCTACTATTATTATATATATATATGTATTATTGTTTGTATTATTATTATTATTATCACCCTATTGTTATTACTTTACTTTTGTATTCTAATATATTATTAATATTACTCATATTTTCATTATTTTTGCTATCACTATTACTATTATATATTAGTGTATATTTTTATGTATATATATATATATATTTATATATAGTATTGTTTTTATTACTTTAATTTAATATTTTTATTATATTTGCTTTTGTATTTCTATATTTATTATTATTATTATATAGTAGTGTGTATTTCTATTATATACATATATATATATTTATATATAGTATTATTGTTTACTTTACTTTAATATTATTCTTATTATCATTATATCCAACCCAATAATAATTCTTTCATAAAGTAATATTCCGTATTTGGTAATTGAGACAATCGTGCCCTAACTTATTGGGTTTCGATTTTCTCCTTTAACCTAAATAACGGAATACTCTTTTACATCGCGACATGAGTTTTGAAAAATGCTTATTCTCGGAGATACGAGGTGTTGTGCCTAACTTCTGGGTATGGCATTTTGTTACCTCGAAATAAGATTTTTGCAAGTAAAGGCAATATTCGGTGTTTGGGAATTCGAGAAGCGTGCCTAACTTACTGGGTTTCGATTTTCCTCGTTCACCTTAACTAACTGAATAACCTTTTGAAATACACGAATTTTTATATAAAAAGCAAGCTCGTTCTCAAAAATTCAAGATGTCGTGTCCTAACTTACTGGATGTGACATTTTATATTGTGAGATGAGAAGGTCCTTAACATTTGGGCGTTTTCTTTACAAAGAGGGATCGTATTTTAAATTCTTTCAAGTTTTCAAATTTTCGACACTAAGACACTAATTAATCAACTAGGTACCAATTTTGGGCGTATCGAGGGTGCTAATCCTTCCTCGTGCGTAACCAACTCCCGAACTCATTTTCTGATTTTCGTAGACCAAAAATTATCGTTTTAGTAAATCTTAACTTTTATTAAAATGATTAACTTAAGGTGATCCGATCACACCTAAAAAGATTGGTGGCGACTCCTGTTTTCATTTTTTTTTCTCCAAGTCGATACTCGTTTTTTTTCAAAAAAATGGTTACGACACCTAAATCAAAGGAATCCAAACTCTAATAACAAACTTCATCTCCTTCCACGTTTAAAGCCCCAACAAACGTTTGATACTATCGGGAAAATTAAAGTATGCAATAAAAATATTGTGATTAATGTTATGATTTTTTATTTAATATTTTAAATTTATTTTGTGATTTAAACTCGGAGATTAATGTGAAGTTATATTTAAATATTATTATCTTAAGTTTTTTTCAATTATTTGTAGAAGTAAATATTTGAGTTTATAATGATATAATATTATTTTTTATGAAAAAATATTTAGTACATTGGCAGTCAAGTACTCTACAAGTAGAGTCTTTGAGTTGATAAGTGTTTTATAAAAACATGGTAAAATATTAAAAGATACATGTTACAATTTTTGAAATATGCTTGTGATATATTAAAAAAAAGCACACTAATAATTTGGTTTAATATAATATTTTGTAAGTTAATTATACAAGATGAGTAACCATTTTGTTGTCTTGGTTTATTATTATGGATAAATTCGTTACACCAAAATTAGTGTTGTATTTGAATTGAGATGTCAGATTAGTGTAAGGTTTAAAATGAATATTAAATCTGATGAGTTGAAATTGAAAATTAGTGTAAAAATTGTTGTGGAAGGATAATGTCCACAATCATTTATAGATTTTTACGTGATTAAATCTGATATCATATAATCAGTTTAAGTTTATTGTGTTAAAAAAAATTTTATTTAGAAAATAGTTTTGTAATGGAATAGACGATCTATGTTGTTTCCTAACTTTTGACCAACATGGTATTCTTCATTGTTTATGAATCTCAATTTGCTTAGAGTGTTGACTCTAATTTATATATTGAAAAACTCAATGAAAACTATGTATTGATACTCAATAGGAATATCAGTAACTCTCAAAATACTAGAAACTGAAAGCAAACTTTCTCAAAATTAGAATTTATTTACCTAGCCCATTATCTTTATTTATAAATAATTTCACAAGAGTTTTGTTTCAACAATAAAAAACTAAATAATAATATTTTAATAGAAAACACAAGCCCTACAATAATTGATAGGGGTGGGCGGCGGCACACTCCCTCTAGAACCTTTTGTGCCAACCATCTGATAATTCCATGTGACTTAGGTCTCATTAGACCTTTTCATGTATTAGGTATAATTATAGGTGTTATTTTATATTTAACCAACTTATATAATAGATCAAACCCAATAAATATTTTTATTTAATTAATTAATATAAGTTTAGTTAATCTACACAATTAAATTATTTTATCTACCTAATAAATAAGTTATCTTCTTGCATTATAAACGGATCACATAAGCAACTTAATATTAGTTAAATAATAAATAATCAGTGAGCCAATATTTACTTATACATTTTATTTTGAGTGCAAAAACTATTGAGAACAAATGCAAATAAATAATAAAAATGGTGAAATTTTAATAAATGTTCAAAAAAATAAAATTACATATGACGAAAAACTATACTAGGGAAATTAGATCCCAACATGTTGATGATGAAGATGTCCAGATAATGAATAGCAATTCACTGCAGAACCAGAAAAATAATGCGGCGAAGTTATATGTGGAGTTAGGTGATGTTGAATAGGGGAATGCGGTTGCTAAGTTCCAGTTCATCCAAACTCCCTTTAAATACATTTCATCACCAATGTTTTAGTAATATGGAATTCAAGAATCTTACACAGAGACGCCAATCTAGCAAGACGATTTTTAATTTGTAATACTTTCTTTCTAGGTGATGATTTCATGTTGATCGAGCCATCATGGACTCATTGTATCACTTACAAACTTCATTAGATTCCAGGTGCCAATTGGTCATTTCAAATCTCAGAAATAGCATAAAATGTGTTAATTTACTTATTAAAATGAAAAAATAAAATTGAGTAAAAACACAAAAAAGACATTCCAATTATTCGAGAACAAGCTCATTAAATGTAATAGAGAGTCTAATTTGACATATCAAATTACGACAAATCAATTGATATTTAAAATTGTGTAAATCAATTTGGAAAAATTAATTTTTTAAAAATGTATTAATTTAGTAATTAATCAAGAACCTGTATTAAAATGTTGCTAATTAAAATTTAATTGATTCACTTCATTACTGTTGCAATAAATTATATTCCTTTTATAATTAAGAGTTATGTAATTTAAAGGGTAAATTTCATAGTTGGTCATCCAATTTTCATAAGTTTTCATTTTGATCACTAATCCTTAATCTAATATTATTGTACAATCATTTTAGTCACTAAACTTTAATAAGTTTTCATTTTAATCACTATTTTTATCTTTTAAAAATTAATTTTCTTTTCTTTTCTTTTATTTTTATAATTAATTTTAAATTTTTCAAGGAAAATGTAGTGTTTTATAGCGAATCACCTAGGTTTTTATATAAAAAACTATTTGATATTTTTATTCGCTTTACTTATTTTAATTAATTTTAAAAAATGAGATTTTACAGAGAATTATCTAGATTTTTATAGGAAAAACCAATATGTCTTTCTAATTTCCTTTATCTTGCCTTTTCTAGAATATTGCTTGGGTTTTATTGAGAAAAACTATTTTATTTTGGGTTTCATCTTCACATAACTCAATTTTTTTGTAAAAAGTGGTTTTTTAAAAGAATTAATTTTTAAAAGTAAATAGGGACCAAAATAATTTTTTAAAAATTGAGTGACTAAAATAAGTGTACAATAATATTAAATTAATAGGATGATCAAAATGAAACTTATTAAAATTAGGTGACTAAAATGAAAATGATTGTTAACAATAATGCCCAACTTATAAATTTCTTTTATTTTCAATGTTCAAAATGAAAACTTATAAAAATTGGATGACTAACTCTTTAGTTTACCCTAATTTAAACATGATGTTAATTCGGATATGTCTTAGATTTATTTTTAATAAATATTGAATCCTTCATAATTTAGTCCCAACTTTCAAATACAGTTGTGAATGGGTTCATTTATCCGGTTCAGCAGCGTTTCGCATTAAAATATTTTGATTTCTTGATCCGAATTAATGTTTATTTAATAAATAATTTTATTTAATTTATAAATATATAAATATGAACAGAATATTATTTTAAATAATGATACGATCTTTAGGTCAATCTCTCTTGAATTTGATAAGAAAATTTATTTAATTTTTTTAGATAATCAATCAATTTAATACTTTTAATAGAGTAACTTGAATTAGAATGATGATTACAAGTTAACGTGCATCGAGCGCTATTTGGCTCTCTTTTCTCTGTATTTTTTTTGCTTTCCCGCAAAAGCCAAAGCCTAACAGCGTCCGTCGGTTCCAACGATGAGTCGATACAGGGCACAACAGCAAGCCTCTGTCGACGAACCGGAGCCCAACCCCCAGGGCGAAGACCATGTACCTGACGACGAACAGCAAGATGAAAACGATAAGGATTCGCAACCATCAGAACCCAAAGGAGACTACTTGAATGTCGCTTCCCGCCCCTTCTTAATGAAGATCTTGCAAAAACAAGGTTACCCATTCCTCACCCTTTTGTTAATTTCCATCGAAACGATTTCATATATATATATATATTAAAAAAAGTGGTCTTTCTTTGCAATATTATATGCAGTTTACTTGCAAAGAATGAAAAGATCGCCTTATAATTGCGAATTTTACGTGTAGGTGACAGTAAAGTTTTGTTTGCGGATAAAGTGTTGAAGTTCACTGCATCAGGGAAAATGAAACGACGGAATCTTATAATCACTGATTTCGCCGTTTATATTGTTGATCCTGAAACCGATGGGCTTAAACGCCGGATAGCTTTAGCAGCCGTAGATAAGATGTGTCTGAGCGATTTAAACGATAACTTCTTCTCCATTATCATTCCAACCGAGTATGATTTACTAATGGCTAGTACTCGCAAAACTGAAATTGCTACTTGCTTATTTGAAGCTATCAAAACTAGTGCTCAATATGAACTTGAGGTCTCTTTTTCCAGTAGGTAATATATGTTTTCAACTCACATTGGTTTTCATATCTGTTCCGTTGCTTTGATTAAATTGTTAATTTTGATTTGAACACTGTGTAGGCTTTTCTTCAATTAGATTTTTAAATGTTAGTAATTCCAACCACATTGTTAACAATGTTTGTCTCTGCTTTTCTCAGAGTCACGCGAGTATTGCATACCGGTATGTATCCTACATGGGGTATGCTCAAATTTTCTAAGCTTGTTTAAATAACTCAAACACATCTTATCTATGGCTTAGAAAAAGCTTAGAAAATTTGAGCATACCCCATGTAGGACACATACCGGTACGCAACACTCGTATGGCTCTGAGAAAAGTAGAGACATGCATTCTTAACAATGTGGTTGAAATTACCAACATTTAAAATGTGAATTTGTATGCAAATGTTTCATGTATATTGACCAAGAAGCTTTGTTCCCTGAACTCAGAGGTGAGTATTGGATACGGGTATCCACTTGACAAGGTTCTGGTCTAAAAACTTTGAAAGAATCATTATATATCTGCTATAGTTTTGCTTGTAGATAGTGTTTGCCATCAAATCTCAATGATAATCAATGTTAGTTTAGTTGCTAGAAGGCTGATAATTGCATCATTAGTCTTGCGTCCGATCTGCTTCTGTTTATGTAAACTTTGTAATGATTGATCTTTTCTGTCATTTATTAGCTTTGAATATAATGCTACTGCCGATCTCGTAAAGGAAATTCAGTTCGAGGAAGTTGAAGGTATGCACTTTTAACACCTGTGTTATTTGAGTCTTATGTGTTAGCCAAAACATGATTAATTATGTAAACTGCAGGGGGTGTTAGAACTAGAATTCTGATGAAAAAATAGTGAGTTGGCAACTTGTATTTTTCTCGACTGAGAGACCTTGCGGGGAATTGCAACTTTTTTTCGGTGTTTTCTGCGTGGTTCTGCTTGCCTTGGAGACTAACCCCGAAAATATGTAACCTTATTCTTTTACACATTAATATACTATTTAGCACTGAAGCTTTGGAGTTGATTTCCTCCTCTCTTTTTTTCCTCCTCTTTTTGCTCAAGAGGGACGCCCCAAAGTTTGAGCTTAAGAAGATGAGGGTTTTTAGTATGGTTAATGACAGTAAATCAAGTTTTTTTTTCCATTAGAAGCCGATGAGTCTTCTAGTACTACTACTCTGTTAGATTTACTTTGTTATCATATTGGCAAAGTGTGTTTAAAGGGGGGCGTTTGAATCTCATGGTACCAGCAGGAATCTAAAGATTATGTCATTAGATTACTACATTTGATTTCTCATGTTTTAAACATTGACAATATAAAGGATCCTTTTGGATCATGAAATGTAAAGAACATTTGTTTCAACAAACATTCCCTTTTGGTATCAGAGTTAATATTTAGTAATATAGGGAAATTTTTTTTAGGTATTTTACATTTTTTTGGTGATTTGAAATTTGTGATGATGTTACTCATTTTAATGATTTAATCCATTTCATTAAAATGAAAAAGAAATACAAGTGAATCAGACTTTTCAAGTTTCACATATATTTTATTTAGTTTTTTTTATCCAGGTGCATATGTATCAATTTTAATATTTTATATGTTTTAGTAAAAAATTATTATAAAATTTGTAACATTTTAATAATACTTGTCGTAACCATTTGTTGGAAAACGGGAATCGACTTGGATCTTGAGAATGAAAACAAAAAAAACTGGAGTCGCCACCGATTTTTTTTGATGAGGTGTGATCGGGTCACCTTTGATTAATCATTTTAATAAAGTTTAAGATTTACTAAAACGATGATTTTTGGTCTGCGAAAATCCAAAAAATGAGTTCGGGAGTCGGTTACGCACGAGGAAGGATTAGCACCCTCGATACGCCCAAAATTGGTACCTAGTTGATTAATTAGTGTCTTAGTGTCGAAAATTTAAAAACTTGAAACAATTTTGAAATACGATCCTTCTTTTAAAAAAAAAGCTCAAGTGTTAAAGACCTTCTCGTCTCAAGATATGAAATGTCACATCTAGTAAGTTAGGACACGACATCTTGAATTTTTGAAAGCGAGCTTGCCTTTTATATAAAATTTGCGTATTTTACTTTATTAAAAGAGTATTCGATTATTTAGAATAAACGAGAGAAATCGAAACCCAGTAAGTTAGGGTATGTTTTCTCGAATTCTCAAATGCCGAATATCGCCTTTATTTAAAACAAATTCTTATTTCGAGGTGACAGAATGTCATACCCAGTAAGTTAGGGCACAACACTTCGCATCTTCAAGAATAAGCATTTTTCAGACTCGCATCGTAATTTAAAAGAATATTCCGTTATTTAGGTTAAATGAGAAAAATCGAAACCCAGTAAGTTAGAGCACGATTATCTCGAATTACCTAATACCGGAAATCGCTTTTATGAAAGAATTATTTTAATATATTGAGTAAAAAATGTGATTTATAATAAAACATAAATGCTATGGTATTAATATGTATAACGACATAATGCTAGGTGTAATAGCGTCAAAAAAACAATTATAAAAGATGAAACCATAGTGAAGCTTAGAAATATGTAAATGTAAACACATACGTGAGGAAAAATGAAATAATCGAACACATAGCGAATAAATAAATAAACAAATGTAAAAATGGTAAAATGAAATGACAATGGTAATGATAATAATGATAAAAAGTATATACATATATGTATTTAGGTACATACATAATAATAGAAGTAATAAGAAATATATAAAAGAAATACATACATAATAATAATGATATAATATTAAAGGATACGTATCGTAGTATATAAAATGTATACATAATAAAATTATATAGTATATATATATATGCGTTAGTGATAATAATGATAATACAAATAATGGATGATTCAAAGTTTAAAATAATTTATAAAAGATGCAAATAAATAGGTGATGAAATGATAATAATAATAAGAGTAATGGTATATATAAGCAAAATAGGTGCGTCAAAATATACATATATGTGTATATACTAAATTAAAATAGTAGCATATAAGTGATTGCAAAAGAAAAAAATGTAATAATAATAATGTTAAAATACAAAAAGTAAATATAATATGATAGTAAATAAGTAATTAAAATAATACTATACACATAAAGAAATGTATATTCGTACACATGCAATAAAGTATATATATTAATAGAATAATAATAACCATGTAAGTGATAATAATAATAATGGTAATAATATTTAAAATATATGTATATGAATAATAATAAAAGGCATGTATATATATAATAATAATAATAATAATAACAATTAATATAATAATAAATAATGCTACGAAAGAGAAAATAAGGTAAAAATAATATAAAAATTAGATTAAATCTAAAAAGGATCAAATCCGAAATTAAAATAGAGTTTTGGGCTTAATTGAAAGGAAATATAAAAGAGGGGACCTATTTGAATACGCGTATGCGACTACAGAGGGCCAAAAGGAAATTTTTCCAAGTCCTTAAAAGCAGCGTCCTTGAAGGAGGACCAAATCGCAAAGCGATAAACTTGAGGCTAATTTAAAAGAAATGAAAACTTGATTGCAAAAGCGTGTGAAAAGCGGAAGGATCGCGTAATTAGACCATCGAACGAAAACACGTGGATCCTGTGGTGGGGACGGGTCGGGTCTTGGTCGCGCCTAAACGCGCCGTTACAGGTTTAAAATGGCGGGCAAAACGCACCGCTTTGCTTACCGATATAAGACATTTATTTTTTATTTTTCATTTCTCTCTCTTCTCCTAAAAAAAACAAATCCTCTCCCCTCTCTCGGTCTGTGGCCCGAAGCCGTGAGGTGCTGTGCCGAAGCCTTGCGGGTAGCCTGTCCTCGGCCACCGTGACACGGTGGCGGAAATCGCCGTAGGTAGATTTTTCCCTCTCTTTTTTTGTATTTTTATTTATTGAATATATGTGTTGTTTTGTTAAAATGGGGATAATATATGTAAATAAATTCGAAAAGAAAAAAAGAAAATAGACCTTAGGCTTGCTGTTTTTGGTTCTCCGATCTTTGATATGAGGGTATTCCCTGCTTTTGATGTTGCTAAAGTCTCTATTTTTTTTGAAATCGAATATTGTTTGCTTTTATTTCTAAAAGAATCCGAATGTCCCCCCTTACAAAGGTTTTGATTTTCCTCTTTTATAGCCATTTACATGTTTATTTACCATTTTTTTTCTTCTTTGTATGGCGGATAAAGCGGCGGTGGTAGTGCCACTAGCATGAGGCGATGGTTGGAGTTAGGAGACCCTAGGTGCGGTGCACCTAGGGTTTGAAACTTTTGTTATTTTGCTTTGGGCCACATTATTTTGGGTTGTAATGGGTTTTGGACCCAAAAATTGGGCTTGTACAACTATGTTTAAGAAATTAAAATAAATAATCTAAAATTTTAATTTTTAAAATTATGATAGTTTATATTGTTGTAGATAAAATTAAGAACAAAAACTAATATTTAAAATCAACTTAAATTAATTTATGATATTTTATTAAAATAATTGATTTTTAAAAAAAACTAATTATGTCCCTATTTCATAGATGTTGTTTCAAAAATTATTATAAATTTAATTTTAAAAAATTTAATAATTAATTAACATGTGCGATAGCTTGAAAAGGTATCGCATTTCAATTAAAACCACAAAATATTTTAAATTATATTAGAAATCTTACCACATATTTATACGTGTGAAAATCACAAATTTTAAACACGAATTTGGTGAGAGAAAATATTTGATATTAAACGTTATTTTTAAAATATTTTAGAATTATTATTGGTGTAATGATAAATAGTTTATTTATAAATCCATTAAACACGAGTTCAATCCTTAAATATGTTAATTTTAATTTTTTAATTTTAAAACTATATAAAAGTATGAGAAAACAAAAGAGCTATCAAAATAATAATAGTAGTCATTTAATAAAATAATATATTAATCATTTTCTAACCGAGTTGGTACCATCACACTAACTCATTCAGGGTTTTATTAATAGTAAGTATAGATGTACAATAAATGGAGATAATAACTTGTGCATATTAAAATAAAATTGTCTAAAATATATTAAAATGAAGTTTTGGTTGAGTGTATGCTTGTGGAAACAACATATTTAAAAGTTAACAACATTATTAATACTATAAATCCTGTCACACGTGCATGCGTGTGGAATCAACAAATTTAAAATTAACTTTTTAAATTTACTTAAGAATTATTATTGGTGTAGTGGTAAATGATTTATTTATAACTCAATTAAATATGGGTTTAATACCTAAATATACTAGTTTTTAGGTTTTTTATTGTTTTAAATCCACATAAAAGTATAAAAAGATAAAATACCCATCAAAACAATAATTGCAATCATTTAATAAAAAATATAGTAGTAATTTTCTAAGTTAGCACTCAATTAACCCATAACACCAACTCAATAAAAGATTTTATATATTACAACCCGTATAAATATTATATATTCCAATGTATGCTCATATAAATATGTAGAATGTTACAAACTATGCTCATATAATTTTATTTAAATAAATATTTGAAATAATCATTTATAATGCTCATTTTATTTTATGATGAATATGCTATTAAATAGATTTAGTTCTACACTATTTATTGTAATATATTTAAATAAATATGTAGATATATCAAAATATAATCAGCATTATATACGATTTGTATAATGTATTTAAATAAAACTTATTTTTAAACAAAATCTATATATTTCAAATAACAATTTCCATTTAAAATTGAATTTTGTAATGCATCAAGATAAACTCGTGTTTAAATTATTGTACTTAAATTATTTAAATTTATTTAATAGATACAAATAAAAAATTCAAACAGAAAATAAAAACATTGCGACACATGGCACAATATGAGCTTATGTAACTTGTTATATGATTCTATCATTAAATATATGTCAATAAAAGACAATATTTTAGATTGATTTAATAGAAATATTAGATGATTTTCATGCATAATAGATACAATAATTTTAATAAATTCAACTGATAAAATATTAAGCCCTCCCTTAGAAAATAAGAGAAGAAACGACGTCGTGCGGGCAATTTGATTGGTCCAAATTTAAAAAAGAATCCGCGATATCTCGCCCAAAAAGAAAAAAGTTTTAAGAAAGGGAAAACGAGAAGAAATTAAAATATTAGAGAGACAAGATTAAAGATAAAACCACCAAAAGTCCAAAAGAAACATCGAGAGAAAGATTGGAGTGACAAAAACCCTAAACTCCAAAATATCGCGATATAAATAATTAAACTTCCAGATCTGCCATCTCCGTTTATCTCTCCGTCGAAAAGACCAATCTCTCTCTGTGTAAGATCCTTAAATCTCTCGATAATTTCTCTTTCCTTTTCTATGCTCACTTCCGAGTTCCGATTTAGTTTAATTTTACTTTTTCTTTTTGCATCTTTAAAATAACTACAACATTTTCTCGCCTCTTTTTTTTCCTTCGATATTTCGAAATCGATTTTAGTGGATTTTGGTTTTGAAGTGCTGCATTTGGTTGCTGAGAAAATGGAGGTAAATGAGAGGAGGAAATTTCGAATTTCAGAATTTAGAGCTTTCCAGCTGAGGTCTTCTCTGTTTTGGTGGAACAAAAAAAGATTTTTGAAGCTCCTTTTTTTTTTTTTTGGGGATTCACTCTTCAGAGCTGATGATACAACAATAATTCTTCAAAGGAAATCAACATGTCATCAGCAATTCAAATTTGCTTTATTTGAAAGAAAATTTTGATCATCTAATGTTTGATGAGCTAGTACTTAACATGAATTTTCTTTTGAATTTGCTTTCTTTTGTAGGTCAAATTGAAGAACTTAAAAGTCGTTTCCCACCATTATCAGTAAGTTCAACTTTTCGTTTTTTTTTTTTGGACTTCTACATTTGTATGAACTTGTTGGAATGAAATAATTTGCTTCATTTATAAATTATAGTTATAAAAGTCAGTAATTTACGATGATTATGTACTGTTCAATTTTTCTGGCAGTGGTTCGGGAAAGAGATGTGTGTTGGGAATATGCTGAGAAATTAGATGGAAATAAAGTTAGGTGCAAATTTTGTCTTAGGGTTTTGAATGGTGGAATCAGTAGGTTAAAGCATCATCTATCTCGTCTTCCAAGTAAAGGTGTAAACCCTTGTAATAAAGTTCGAGATGATGTTACTGATAGGGTTCGAGCTATAATATCGTCCAAAGAGGATATTAAAGAAATACCTAGTGTTAAGAAGCAGAAGATAGCTGAAGTGAGGGCTCCTGGGAATATGTCTACTGGTAGTAAAATTAGTCCTTTAGAGACACTCTCTCCTGCTGCAAAAGTTTTCCCTACCGTCCTATCCATTGCTGCTTCGACATTGAGTGACCAGGAAACTGTGGAGAGAAGCATTGCTTTGTTCTTTTTTGAGAATAAGTTGGATTTTAGCGTGGCTCGTTCTTCGTCATATCAAGCAATGATTGATGCGGTTGGAAAGTTTGGTCCTGGATTGATAGCTCCATCTGTGGAAACCTTGAAGACAACATGGTTGAAAAGGATCAAGTCTGAAGTGACTTTACATTTGAAAGATGCGGAGAAAGAATGGGCCACGACTGGATGTACCATCATTGCAGACACATGGACTGACAATAAATCTAAAGCTTTAATCAACTTCTTAGTTTCATCCCCTTCGAGGACCTTTTTCCACAAGTCTGTAGATGCATCCTCATATTTTAAGAACACAAAGTGCCTTGCTGATTTATTTGATTCCGTTATTCAAGATTTTGGCCAGGAAAATGTTGTGCAAATTATCATGGATAGTAGTTTCAACTACACTGGTATTTCAAGCCATATCTTGCAGAATTATGGAACCATTTTTTTATCTCCTTGTGCATCTCAATGTTTGAATCTAATCTTGGAAGAATTTTCTAGGGTAGATTGGGTGAACAGATGTATCTTACAAGCACAAACAGTATCCAAGTTTCTATACAACAATGCATCAATGCTTGACTTAATGAAGAAGTTCACTGGGGGACAGGAGCTCATAAGAACCGGAATAACAAAGTCTGTATCATGCTTTCTATCGTTGCAATCAACGTTGAAACAGAGGTCGAGATTGAAGCATATGTTCAATAGTCCTGAATATTCAACTAACTCCTCGTATGCAAATAAACCGCAGAGCATTTCTTGTATTGCCATTGTTGAGGATAATGACTTTTGGAGAGCAGTAGAAGAATGCGTGGCAATATCTGAGCCCTTTTTGAAGGTGTTGAGGGAAGTATCTGGAGGGAAACCTGCTGTCGGTTCTATATATGAACTAATGACTAGAGCCAAGGAATCGATAAGGACATACTATATCATGGATGAGAGTAAGTGCAAGACATTTTTGGACATAGTTGACAGACAATGGAGGGACCAACTTCATTCGCCTTTACATTCAGCTGGGGCCTTTTTAAATCCTAGCATCCAGTATAATCCGGAAGTAAAATTTCTAGGATCTATAAAAGAAGACTTCTTTAAAGTTCTGGAGAAACTACTTCCCACACCTGAGTTAAGACGTGACATCACCAATCAAATTTTTACTTTTACAAGGGCAAAGGGGATGTTTGCATGTAATCTAGCAATGGAGGCACGAGATACGGTTTCTCCTGGTATGTATGCAGTTTTATACTCACTTTTTGGGTGTAACGTGTGTGTGAGCAGCCCCCAGTATTTTGCTATTTCATTGCACTTCAAATTTTCCTCCTTTCCAAGGAAGTTGAAGCAGTTCACTTATTGAAATACATCTATTGAATGAAATAGTAGCTTAGATTGGTTACCATGTCTACGTTTATCTGTTGTAGGACTCTGGTGGGAGCAATTCGGGGACTCAGCACCAGTGTTGCAACGGGTTGCAATTAGAATTCTTAGTCAAGTTTGCAGCACTTTTACGTTCGAGAGGCATTGGAGCACGTTCCAACAGATTCATACAGAAAAACGGAATAAGATTGACAAGGAAACATTGACTGATGTTGTGTATATTAACTACAACCTCAAGTTAGCAAGAGAGATGAAAACAATGCCGACGGACTCCGACCCCATTCAGTTTGATGACATTGATATGACCTCTGAATGGGTAGAGGAAAGCGAAAATCCAAGCCCAACACAGTGGCTTGATCGGTTTGGTTCTGCTCTGGATGGGGGCGACTTGAACACACGACAGTTCAGCGCTGCCATGTTCGGAAATGACCATATCTTTGGCTTGTGACTTGTCTAGGCAAGTCACTGTAAGGCCTTATGTTGTGATAGAATGATATTAGCATTCATGTTCATAGTTAGTTCAGTTTAAATTGTTGAAATCTATAGCGGCCTTGTATCAATGGCGCTGTATAATTTAACGGTGTTAATGTATGGATGAAATCTGATTCAAATGTCTCAAATTCAGCAGGTTTTGATTGCTTAGAAGAGCCCTGCCTTGGGCAGGCTCGCTGCTAATAAGGTGATTAGATCAAAGTAATATTTCATTTTTAGAGTAAATCTTTTAGAGAGAGAATTTTTTGGATTTTGAGTCCATGCTTTTTGGTTTTTATAATTTCGAATGTCACAACTTGGTCTCTAAATTCATACTAGTATTATTAGCACTTTTTTATTCTTGTAAGCAAGTGTCATTTTGGGTGATACTGTTAGGCATACGTGTTTTCGAGTTTAGTTTATAAAACTTGAATTTGGTTCTACAATGACTTAAATTCGGGCATCTTGTATATAATCTTGATCATTACAAGTAAAAGAGAGGGTGAAGGTTGGATTTAAACACTCCAAACAGGTCTCCACAAACATATATTTAAATAACTTTTGGGTTTTTTATAATTTTTTTATTAAGATCCATGGAAATTAATATTTTTGGATTTTGCCGTTTAATGTTACTCACGATTTAAATTAATATTTTATTTTAATTTTATAATATTGGATATGAGTTATTATTATTTGTTTAAAACGTACACATGATATTTTAAATAAATGACTTTCACATGTATAAAACTTCTTGTATTAGATATTAGCTTACGTAATACATCCCCAAAGAGGAGTATATTTATTTTTTTAAAATTTAACAATCTATCAATCAATCCGTATTATTCCGCCAAACAATAGTTGGATTTTGCCTAATTCCTTCATCTTTCTTCTCAAGTCTTAAAACTCTACTTCCCTTGCGAATTACGATTTCAGGAACAGAACAGGTTCACCGTAAGAAGTCGCAATTTCCCGATGTATCGGCAACAACTGACTTCAACGCCGTCGTCTTCTAGCCGTCCGATGTACAGACCTTCGATATACCCGAACGTTGGTCAACCTGGTCACACCGTAGTCCCTCCCGCACCCCGGACCTCCTCTTCTCCTTCCTCTTCCGGTAAATTCTCTTACCTCAAAAAAAAAAAAAAAACTTTTATTATTCATTTTTATATTTGTTTGTTTTGATTTTTATTTATGGCAGCCGGATTGGGCATTAGAGTTGTTTTGAAACCAGATTATCGAATTACTCCTCCGGTACTTCCTTTTTCCGGTTTTAATTAGAGGAATAAGTTAAGCTGTCAGAGCTATCCGGTTAATTATTACTGTTCTCTTTTGCAGCCTCAGTTTTCGCCGCAAGTTGGGGATATTCGTCGAAGCAATTTCCAGTTTGATTTCGAGTTTGAGAGGAAAATCTTGGCTCAACCAGATGCGGAATTCATGAATTTGAGCCAACTTGACTTGGAAAATCATCGTTCGGAACCTACCCAATCAACTCCTTCCTCCGTACGTTTCTTCTTATTTCAGATACAGTTTTAGACTTCCTTTGAATCTTCCATTGACATTTTAACTTGTTTGTTCCTTGCTTTATTTACTTTGAGCTACTGGAATTTTGTTTTGACTAAACCAGTATATTATCTTTGAAAGGATTTAAATCATTTGAATGTGCAGGGTGTAAATTCGGATTCTGTGTTAAACAAATACATTGCCTCTGGTCTCAGCCAAGACGCTGTCATCATCGCTGTTGCAAATTATGGAGACAGTCCAACCAAGGTATGTTAACTATTCATCCGAAGAGTTATAACACCTGAACCTGATGATTGTACTTGTAAACATTGTGTATGGATTAATTATTGTCCTAACATAGAGCTTTGTTGAAGCATTTCTTTCTTGTGATGTAATTTTCTGTAAATGTAAGTAGGATTTGATTTCATTCTTCTAATATAGCATGCTATGGTTTTACTTATGTTTTATGTCCTGTCTACCCGCTTTTCCTTGATTAGCAGGCGCAGAACAAGAGAGTAATTCTGGTTAGTTGCATTTGCATGCTAGAATCCCTTCCAGTTGTTTAGTGAAGCAGTCCTTTTTTGTGATGTAATAATATGAAAACACCTTAATGTCTTCTGGCATAGCATGTTATAATCCGTGTGCTTGAGATCAAGACTCTTCTCTTCCTGCATTATCTTGATTAGTAGACGCTAAATATTACAGTAATTTTGGTTTAATTGCATGCTAGAATTCCTTCCAGTTATTTAGTTAAGCACTCCTTTCTTGTGATGTAATAATATGAAAATGTAGTTTGGATTTTGATTGCCACCACAACCTTAATGTCTACAAGTATAGCATGTTATGATGCACCGAATTTTTTATGCTTACGATTGAGGCTCTTTTCTCTACCTGCATTTTCTTGATTAGCAGACGCCAAACATTACAGTAATTTTGGTTTAATTGCATGCTAGAATTCCTTCCAATTATTTAGTTAAGAACATGACAGTAAGTTGATTAAATAATGTATTTTGCTGGTTATTTATTTTTCGTCTTTGGTTCTTTAGGTTCGGGAATTTGTCAATGGTTACAACCTACTGCGAGAAATGGGGTTCTCAGCAAACAACGTCGCTGATGCTTTGCTCGTGTATGACAATGATACTGACAAAGCATTGGCACATTTCCTGAACAGCTCATCACGAGGATGATATAAACTAGACACAGTATAGTTTTTATATGAAGAAAAACTGGGAATTATAATTTGATACCAATATTTTGCATTTTTCTTTTTCTTTTTCTTTCTGCTTTGAAACAGATTATACATATGGTCATTCTAGGATACTTGTAGCGAAAGAAAGTATTACCATGTTGTGTGTATGGACTTAAGTGCTTCTCAATACCATTGTTCTGTAGGATTGGAGCCCGAGCAACTCTGTCATGTTGTTACATTGGTTATGACAGTGGCCTTCATGTTCCGGTCTCTCAAATGGCCATCATCAGTTTCAAAAATAATTTTAATATATTTGTATATACTCGTCAATAATTTTCAGTGTAAGAATAATTAATTTCAAAAATAGAAAATATAAATACCTAGCATATTTAATAGATTATTAGATTAACCATTTTATTCTTTATTTTTCATTAAATTAATAAAAATGCTCATCATTTTCTTTTAAATATTAAAACCTTTAATTTGAATTTATCTTAGTCCTTAATTTTTATTTAATATAAATTAGTTTATTTGAAATAATAAATTGTTTATATTCATTGAGAAAGATAAATGTGATATAATAAGTCTTTATACTTTTCACATATTTGAAATTTAATCTTCCTACTTTTATTTCAAAGAGTTTGATTTCTTTATTTTTGAATTAAAAATGTAAGTTTAATTGTTAATATCATTAAAATTCTCATGTTAAATACATGTTCAATACTATGCTATTTTTTGTTATAGGGCTAAGCTAATAAGAGTAGGTTTTTTTTTTTTTTAATTTTCCACCAGTAAATTTAACTAAAGAAATTTAACAATGTTATTAATTGGGTCTAAATTTTGAAATATGAAAAGTAGATGGGCTAAATTCTTGAAATATAAGTACGGAGATTAAATTCTAAATATATAAAAGTATAGGAATTTAT
The DNA here is from genome assembly GCF_025698485.1 of Gossypium arboreum. Classification (NCBI taxonomy): domain Eukaryota; kingdom Viridiplantae; phylum Streptophyta; class Magnoliopsida; order Malvales; family Malvaceae; genus Gossypium; species Gossypium arboreum. The sequence continues at coordinate 82,923,985 of NC_069078.1, read as the reverse complement.
ATTTTAACCTTTATCTTTTATCTTATTTTATTTTTTAATTAAACTACACTCAAGGTTACTAAATTATTAATAAGTTTACGTTTTAATTGCTTTACTTCAAAAGGTTACTAAATGACCATTAAAAAAGTTTTCATTTAAGTCATTAGGTTGTTAAAATCGTTGTTGTATATGGCTTCTCTATTTTCAATCTTTGCACCAATTAAAAACTCTCATTCCTCTTCTTTTCCACAATTTAATTTTTTTTTTATGAAATAGTTTTGAAAATCACTAATTTACGAATCAAAACCTAAACAATTTTCTTCTTTAATCTCCAACACTGACTACTAGGTTGATTTGAATTTAAGGAATATTCTTTTACTCGTTGATTATTATTTATCTATTCCAATCATTGAATTGTTGCTTGGAGCTTGTTAAATGGACTTTTCTAAAAAAATAAACTTAACAGCTCATTGATTTAAATAAAAACTCTCGCATAATTTAATAACTTAAATAAAAAGTTTTAAATAGCTTAATAATCATTTGTATCTTTTTGAAGTTGAATAACTAAACCGTAAATTTACTAATAGCTTAGTGAACTTTGTAGTTTTACTTATATTTTTTTTGTGTTTTGCCGCCACTTCCCACTTCCCGCCAACAAATACGAAAGGTAAAGCCTAAAACGAAGTCGTTCAAAGTGTATTTGTGCTTTTGATCTCTTCTTCTTCTAACTTCAATTTTTTATTTTTATTTTTATACATTTTCTTACCCTTTTCTCTACCTTTCTCCATTGTCTGTGCAATCAAACTGTGGCTTGATTTGTGTCTATTTATTTTCAACTAAATAAAAGCTTTGCAGTTTCTTCATTCTTCATCAATGGCGGCTGAAGCCATAGACCCATTCCCAAACTACAGGAAAACCCAACGCATTGTTCTCCTAATAGACTTAAATCCACTTCTCCATCTCCAAGACCCAAATCCCTATCTCAAAACCCTCATTTCTTCCTCCAAAACACTTCTCTCCTTCCCTCCTTTATCCTCTTCTCTCTTCTCTTTCAAACCCTTCTTTTCCTCTCTGTCCCCTCTCCTTTCCTCCTCCAAACTCCCATTTCCTTCCTCTTCTCTCTCTTTCAATCACTCAGATTCCACCCTCCACTCCCTCACTCATTTCCTCACTTCTCTCCCCACCATAATTAACAAAGCCTCCTTCCCTTTGGATCCTTCTCGGGCTTTAAATCTCGCCGCCTCATTGCGCCAGCTCGTGCATGACTACGCCTGGGACCCACTAATCCCCGATCCAGTCGTCGGTACGATGTCCAACTCTGGTAACTCCGTTTTGATTAGGTCTAATTTGGTAATTTTGTTATCTCCGGTTCATAGGGACCTGAATTGGGTACGTGAATTCTTTGACGTGGAAGTGGATCATAAATGTTTGAATGATTTAGGTTCTTTTGTTAAGCAGTTTTCTGGGGTTTTCGGGAGTGTCAATGATGCGCTTGTTTGTAGGGATATTCATTGTTGCTGGGTTGATTTAAAGTTTCAGCCTTGGGAAAATGGTGATTTAGAGAATTTGGGGTTTAAGTGTTTGGGGAATGGGATTAGGAGTTTAGGTTGGGGATTTTGTTCTTCGGATTCTATTGTTTTAGGTTCTGCCATTGTTCCTTTTGGTTTGATTTATCCCAACATTGCAGTCTCGTCGAACACTTCTCCTACCTTTGAGTTTAATGATGATTCTGGTAGAAAGAGAAACGCCCATTTAAGTCTTGAGATATTAGATGCCACTGGGAAACCATTAGAATGTAAGTGCTGTGAGCTTGAGTTTGTCAATTTCAAAATGTGTACCAGCAATCAACAAACGGGAGCTGATAACCAGAAGAATAGCTCCTTTTTGGATCAGTATTTGGGTGGAGTAACCAAAGTACGCGTTAGGGCGCTGAGGAGGTATGATGAGTGTGAGAAATTTGAGGGAAGCTTCTTGAATCCGATCATTGTTTGTAAATCCTTGGGAAAATCTGGGGAAGATAAAAAAGATGATTCAGGTGAGTTTTATGCTGATAGAGTTCTTCAAATACTTGCAAGGGATATGGGTGAACCATTGGCGAGAAAACCTGTTGGGATTTGGCTAATCTTCTTGAGTTTTCTTCATAGGGAAGGTTACTGGGCATTGGTATCTCTTTCGGATGGAAATTCTGATTTGCATACAGGAATCCTGAAGCCATTCACTGTTTTTTCAGCTATGATTTGTATAACCAGTGATGGGTTCTGCCCTAACAAGCTTTTAGAATCTAGAAAGGTTGATTCAGCAGCTGCAAAAAGAGATGATGAAAATTTGAGGCTCCATGTTGATTCAAAACACGCTCTTGTACTTTCAGATTCTCAATCTCAGTCCTCACCTTCCCACAAGTTTGCTGGAAAAAGGAAGAACAAAATAAAGTCACCCTTGCCTCATGACCTCACCTGGAGTGCCTTCTGCCAAGCAGCAGTCGAACATTTAGAGATAGATTTAGAAGCATGTTACTTTTCTAGGGCCTGTAAATTGAAGAAGTTAAAATTTCTAAAATGCTGGATGAAGCAGGTTCAAAAATGTGGTCATGTGAGTTTTAAGATACAAGAGAGTGCCAAGCCAGATCAGAATGCTAAAGAAGAAATCAATCGTAGACCAATCGAGTTGCCTCAAGATATTGAACAACTGGCATCTTATTCTGCATCAGCTGGAGAAGGTTGCTCGAGAGTTTTAGATGATGCTGGTAATGATTTTTGTTCAGGAACTTTAGAAAATTTCTTCGATAGTCTTCCTAATAAAATTAAACAAGGGCTAGAATCCGGAGAAGTAGAATTAGGAGCTTTTGCAGAACGGCTCGTGCGTTCATCTATTTATTGGTTATGTCAAAAGCATGAAATTGAAGGCATTTCAGAAAGTCAAACCTCTCTGGTGCAAACTATTGATGCTTGTGCTAGTAAAGCTGCTGTTGAACTAATCGAACTTTTATTGAGAGAGCCAAAGGACTTAGCTGCTGTGCATAAAAGGAGGGATCAATCCTCTCAGGCATCAGATTCAAGGTCTACTGAATCTGCTTCAGCTAATGTAGTTAGAGAGTATCCTTTTTGTCACCCTGCATATTCATGAGATGCACTATATCTTTATTTCACTTATAACAATAAGTTTTCTTTTCTTGATTCTATGCTTGCAATGGTTCTTCTTTTGCTTTTGTATAGTGAACAATTGGCTCTAAGCTCAGCAAATTTCCTTAACATGATGAAGATACGAATTGCAAATTTTGTTTCGTATGGAGATTCTTCAGTCTGAAGTTGGTGCAATTATTGAGGAGCCTATGAAGCAGAAATTTGTAAAACAAATTTGCTCGCTACTGGAGTCTATTCAGTGCCATCTTGATGGTGGCTTTTTTGGTGATTGGAGGCTTGACAAGTATGTGGAAAAAATCATAAAGAGCAGGTACACATTATATTACTCTGAATTTTCATTTTTCATTGTAGTACTTGTGTCTCTCACTCGTGTCCTATACATATTTGATAATGAGTATCGGTAAAAAAAAACCAAGGCTAAATAAATTCTCTCTTTCTAGAGAAGTTTTAAGCATATAACCATCGATAAATAAACTTTGGAACTTATTTGTTTTTTGGAAAGTAAATTTTGGAACATTTAATTTCAGGTATTATCTCTCTCTTGGAGATATTGTTGATAGAATCTATAGGAAGATGGACTTGTTACTGTTTGATGATGAGGATGAATTGCCAAATCATCTACTGAACAGCGAGGACAGTAACCGTTCCTGGAAAGAAAAACCTGAGGAAGATGTACACTCCAGAAATCATGAACCAGTTTCAATAGAAGAGGAGTCCCCCCAACTGCAGAAATACAATAACAAAAGAATTCTCCAAGTAATGAGGACCGAGGAGCATGAACTGAAACTGATTCAGGCTCAGGAGATGAGGGAGAGGGCTCGGCGCTTCTCATCTTTTACAAGTTGGATGCCAGATTTACAGAGAGTTTGGGCTCCAAAGCAGCCGAAGGCAATGAAATCCAAGTCAGATAATCTTCGGAAACTATCAAAAAGGAAGAGTCGCAGCAAGGCAAGCTATGACATGGTGTGTGAGACCCCAATGACAGAAAAGAAGCGGTCAAGCACCTGCAGAACCACCACCGATGACAAAGATGACTATGGAGACTGCAGAGCGCACCCTCATGGTCCTGTCTCAAAGGCTTTGTTCCAAGATGATATGTAATAAGAATAACGGTTTCTCACCAGCAGCTGACATAATGCCTTTTAACAAAGTAGAAGGAAGTTGCTTGGTGCCATGAATACACCATTTAACATTGCAAAATATTTAACCAGACTGGTTTGATCTTAATCAGTCTCTGATTGTTTGTGAAGTAGTTATAACTAGGTTGTCATTGTTCATATGGTTAATTTGATGTAAGCTTACAACTTTAAACGTTAAGTAAGATGCCCATTCTTTTTTCCCGCTTCTGAGGAATAAGAGTTTTTTCTTCTTCTTATTATTAGTAGTATTTTGTTTTGGGGATCTGACCAACATTCTCAAACCTTACCTCCTCTGACATCAATTCTCGTATAAGTCTGCCTAATTAGGAACCGCTGGGACCAAAAAGCTAGCATTTCAAAAATCCACACTTGCTAATGAGAGCCATTACTGCTCATTGCCGCCATTTCTCAACTGCCAAGCAAGTAAAAGACTTTGCTTCATCATCATCAACCCCGAAACCTCAACCTATTCTCAATGAAGATTTTTGCGGTAAAATATTGGACCAATACCCAGATATCAGAACGTTAAGAAAGCTCCATTCCAAGATATTCAATGACCAAAATCTTCGCTTCAACCCATCTATAGCCATCAAATTAATGAGAGCTTATGCAGCTTGCGGGGAACCAAAAGTCACACGCCACATATTCGATGAAATTACTGAAAAGAACATCGTTTTCTTTAACGTCATGATGAGAAGCTATGTAAACAACCGTTGCTATCACGATGCTCTTCTTATATTCAAAGAGTTATCTACTCATGGTTTTAGCCCTGATCACTATACTTACCCTTGTGCCTTAAAGGCATGTTCCGGGTCTGATAATTTGCGGGTCGGTTTGCAAATCCATAGTTCTGTGGTTAAAGTTGGTCTGGACTTGAATCTTTTTATAGGGAATGGGCTGGTTGCTATGTATTCGAAGTGTAAATGTTTGGTCCAAGCACGGCGAGCTTTCAATGAAATGCCTATCAGAGATGTTGTTTCTTGGAATTCAATGGTTTCTGGATACGCCCAAAATGAATGTTTTGATAAAGCATTGGATGTTTGTAGGGAAATGGAGTTATTGCGGATACAACCCGATGCTGGGACTATGTCCAGCCTATTACCAGCAGTGACCAACACTTCCTCTGATAATATTTTGTATGTTAAAGAAATGTTTTGGAAGTTGGCTAAAAAAAGTGTGGTTTCTTGGAATGTGATGATTTCGGTTTTTGTGAACAATTCATTGTCAAGTGAAGCTGCCGATTTGTATTCACTTATGGAGGCATACAGGATCGAACCAGATTCTTTTACCATTGCTAGTATCCTTCCTGCTTGTGGTGATCTTTCGGCTATTTTTCTTGGAAGACTAATTCATGAATATATCGATAGGAAGAAACTTCTTCCAAATTTGGCACTGGAGAATGCATTGATCGACATGTATGCAAAATGTGGATGCTTAAAAGAAGCAAAGGCGGTGTTTGATCAGATGAATTTTCGGGATATTGTGTCATGGACTTCTATGATCTCAGCTTATGGGATGAGTGGCCAAGGTTACAATGCTGTGGCCCTTTTCTCTAAAATGCAGAACTCAGGTCTGACTCCAGATTCTATTGCATTTGTCTCAGTTCTTTCAGCTTGTAGCCATGCGGGGTTACTGGACCAAGGGTGGTATTTCTTTAACTTGATGACGGACCAGCATAAGATTGTTCCGAGGGTAGAACATTTTTCTTGTATGGTAGACTTACTTGGACGTTCCGGGCAAGTAGAGGAAGCCTATAATTTCATCAGAAAGATGCCAATAGAACCTACTGAGAGGATATGGGGAACTTTGTTGGGTGCCTGTTGGATGCACTCTAACATGAATATTGGACTCCTTGCTGCTGATCATCTTTTTCGATTGGCACACGAGCCATCTGGTTATTATGTCTTGTTATCGAACATATATGCGAAGGCTGGTAGATGGGAAGATGTTACAACTGTTAGATCAATCATGAAGAGCAAAGGGATCAAGAAAATGGCTGGTGCTAGCAATACTGAGATCAACAATCAGGTTTATACCTTTCTTGCTGGTGATCAGTCACATCCACAGTCAAAGGACATCTACGAAAAATTAGACTTTCTGGTGGGGAAGATGAAAGAGGCCGGTTATGTCCCGGAAACTCAGTCCGCACTTCATGATGTTGAGGAGGAAGATAAGGAAGGTCACCTGGCTGTTCACAGTGAGAAGTTGGCTATTGTTTTTGCCATTTTAAATACTAAATCGGGGACACCTATTCGAATCACCAAGAATCTCCGTATCTGCAGGGATTGCCATATTGCTGCTAAGCTCATTTCACAGATCACTGAACGTGAAATCATGGTCAGGGATACTTATAGGTTTCATCATTTCCAGAAAGGTGTTTGCTCATGTGGAGATTACTGGTGAATCAATTTTGGAAAACTGCTGCTGAATTCGCATAATACGGGAATATAAGCAACAGAGATCCGTTGTCCATCATTTGATTGGATCTGGCACGACCTAGTTGTATGTTGGTCTTGGCACTACGGGCTGCCATTGCTGTCATTGTACCCAAAAGTCTCTAAGTGGCCAGGTTCAAAATCTGTTTATCTGTTTATCTTGAGAGGTAGTTGGTGAGTGGTGTAATATACGCTTCATTTAGTTTAAAAAGCTGGGAATGTGTTTATGCTTAGTTAATTTATTCACCAATACTTCCTTGTCTTATATTCTGGTATGAAATATCAGATATGGACAGTTTTTTTAAGCAACACTTCTCATTAGTAATAAACAAGGCTGGAGCCTTGCGTGTAACCAAAATACATGTCTTCGCTACTTTTTTGATTTGGTTTGAAAAATAATTTCAATACAACTTGTTTATGCCTGTAATGTTACCTAGTTCTAGATAAGCGTCAACGCTGTGAGAATATTGTAGTAGAGTAACGATATTGCAAAGCTCGACTTCATTGGCAGTTGATGTCTTGGACAACTCTGGTCTCCATGTTGAGTAGCATGGCGCAACTCAATTCTGCAGATTTCTTTTTCTTGATCAATTTCATCAACTGCACTTTCCCACTCAATTTGGAATGGCATATCAGTGCCACAAACCCTGCTTTAATATCACTTTCCAAGCTTGAATTATTGGGTATATTGTTTGAGTTCAATTCCACTGTCACATTCATCTTCTTTGTGGATCTTGCCTTACTTCTTCCTCTTGCAACAAATGCTTCCCCAACTCCAACTCCCCCGTAATCGAACCAAATGGTGGTGTTGTCGAATTTGAAGTGGCCGAAATTTGTGTTCTTGACAGCAACTTGGGCGCTGAGTTTCATGTTGAAGGAAACAGGGGTGGGGGCTGCCGTGAGATCCTCGACGGTGACAGAGGTGAGCCTGAACTTGGGGTTCTTGATACGCATCACTGTAAGTGAAAAAACCAAGATGACAATAGTCTGGAAAATGGCGAAAGCTGCTGCGTATACCACCAATTTCATGCGTTTCTTTCGCTTCAGCTCCTTGGATGCCTCTGCAGCTGACTCAGTCCCTGTCTTTCGCTGTTCGTAACTTTGCCCCGCCATTGCTATATTGTCAAAGGAAAAGGGTACTGTTCTTTCTTCGTGTTGACTCTTGGAGTTCTCCTGAATTTCTAAGAGAGTTAGCTGAGATTGAGATATTCGTAATATGAACTCCATGTGTGTATATATATAGCCAAGTTCCTGTTGCTAGTGAATGCGTTGTGTGAAACAGAAAAGTTGGAAACCAGAATCCAAGTCTTTAGTTGCTGTAACGATGCAAGTAATTGCTTCTATTTTGTCAGACCAAATGTATATTTACATAAAATTAAAAAAAAAAATGTTGAAAAAGTCTAAACTAACTACATTCTATATGGTGCATTTTACACAAGTGAGGTGTCCTTATATTTGAGATTTCATATTATTTAAATCATGTTGATCCAGATTTATTCCAATTATTAATATAGTTAATTATTTATTGTAATTATATGTTTTCTCGGTGACAATAAAAAATAAAAAAAAAATCTGAATTGGTATAACCGACAAACCAAGCCTGCAAAAGGAACAACTCAACGGAATACTGCACAATCAACACCAACAGTAGGAAAACGTCAAAGAAGAACATCTATGACTAGGGCATCTGCCACACAATTCTTTTCTCGCAGGGCATGGAAAAACTGTATGTCTATAATCTCCGTCGCCAATCATTTACTGATTCATTCTTTTATGGGTTATTGAAAGCTTAATTTTTTTGCTAGGGTTCAATTAAAATTTTCATTTTTAGTTTGAGTGAAATCATTTACAAATTTGCAGCTTTTGTTGTCAAAAAAGAATAAATAAATTAGCGTACTTTCGACATTCAAATTTGATTGTAAAACTTAAAACAGATCATATAGGATCATTTGGGTTACCTTAAATTTGAATAAATTTCGATGTCAAAATAACAAAAATAAAAATCCTAACTTCTTTTAATGAAAACTAAATAAACATTTTAATTTCCTTCAACTGTAAAAATTAGAAAAGAAAATTGATACTTGGGAATATATCAAAGACAACTTGGGCATTGGCTGAAATTTAGTATTTATTTTGGTTTTTGGTAAAAACATCGTCTTGTCTTAAAATTTCCAAACTTCGATTGTGAGAGTGAGGGAGAGCTATGGAGGCCATAGTACTGTATCCATCACCAGGCATGGGGCATCTCATATCCACCGTGGAGCTAGGCAAAGCTTATTCTAACCCACCATCCATCCTTCACCCTCATCATCCTCATAACCACCCCGCCATTTAAAGTAGGCTCCACAGCTTCATATATCGCCGCCTTCTTCGCCACCATCCCTTTCATCTCCTTCCACCAACTCCCTCCAATCCCTCTAGACCCGGCTTCTTACGACTCCCCCGACGCCCTAACCAGCGACCTCGTCAACCTCAACAACGTCCATGTCCGAGTTGCCCTCACTTCCACTCTTCGCTCCCTCATCATCGATCTCTTCTGCTATCCAGCTCTTGAAATCGCCGCCCATCTTGGTATCCCAGCTTACAATTTCTTCACTTCAAACACCAGTTGCCTCGCTCTTTACCTTCACTTACCTAATATTTATCCTGTTGTTTCAATAGGGGCGGAAGCGTGGAAATTATTGTACTAAAAAATCACATAAACACAACGGACAACTTCAGAAGATTCCGACAGCAAATAATCTCGCAGATACGATGACCAAGGTGATAACATATCCAAACACAACGGAACTTCAAGGATGTCGACACTGTTTTTCGCCTCCCTTGCTTGCCTCCAACCACTTTAAACCATTTACCAGATACGACGCTTTTAAAAAACACCATAGAATGCGATTTCTTGATTAACTGCACCGCCCATTTGGCGAAATCAGCTGGTAATATTATCAACACATTCGAGACACTTGAGCCCAAGGCCGTCAAAGCCTTATCTCTAGGTTTCTCAATTCCAGATGGTCCAAATCAAACTCAAACGCCTCTAATTTTCTGTGTCAGACCGCTGATTGATACGCATCATAATGGAAATGGCGATAAAGGAGAAGAGTGTTTGAAGGAGAAGCGTGGTGTTCTTGTGTTTTGGTAGCATGGAGTGTTTTCCAAGGACCAATTGATGGAAATAGCTGTTGGATTAGAGAGAAGTGGCCAAAGGTTCTCGTGGGTGGTGAGTAGTCCTCCTCCCAATAACAATAAACAGGGTTTCTCCAAAGGTTCTCACCCATCCTTGGAAGGTTTCTTGGACCGCACTAGTGACGGAGGGCTCGTCCTCAAGGCATGGGCACCGCAGGTGGCGGTGTTGGTCATGACTCGGTGGGCGGGTTTGTGACTCACTGCGGATGGAACTCGGTACTGGAATCCATTTGCACTGGTGTGCCGATGGCTGCATGGTTACTTTATGCGGAACAAAAGTTGAACAAAATACTGTTATTGGAAGAATTGAAGCTGGCTTTGCCTGTTAATGAGTCAGAGAATGGGTTGGTTAGCCCGGAGGAGGTGGAGAAGCGAGTCAGAGAGTTAATGGAAACGGAGTGAGGCAGCGGCGGCACGGAGTCAGGGTGGAACTTCTCGTGCCGCTTTGGACCAACTAGTTAAGTGTTGGGCGCAAATGTAAATAAATCGGGGGGCTGATCCACCATTGAGAAATGCTAAGCCTGTCCATGTATTAATAAAGATTACTCTAATTTAGCATTATTATTAGACGAAACATGTTGGATTAGAGGGGAAAGCCAATAATGCTTATTTTGTCATGCAAAGAGAATTAATTACCCACATACATCCTTTAAGCTTATAACTATTTATTTATTCATTTTATTACAATGGAGGCCACGTTGAATACTTGCGAATAATTGCATCAACTAAGCTCTGAAATCGACTTTGACTATATCCTTCAAAATATAAACACTGCTAATTTACGATTTTTATTTACCTTGTTAGAAAAGAAATTCGGTTTGGATGAGCATATTCAGTTCTTTCCAACTTGAAACCATCGTGCCGAACCTGTCTTTGCCAAGCCTGAATGGTAATCGCCCACATTTGCAACAAATAGCGGATCTCTATTTTCGACTTTTAACTTGTTAATCTCACTGTCACCCCTACTTCCCTCTTCAGTGCTCTCCAACTCTCTTATTAGATCGTCCATAGTATTATTCAAACTAGATTCGCTCATTTGTCCATCTCCTGTTGAGATGCCAACCATTGTGATCTTCGGAAGCAAGGGGTTAGCTTGAAAGTGTTGCCTTTTGCATTCCTTTGATGGGCTTTACATTCAAAAAGGACAAAAGATCAGTTTAATAAGTAAGGATTAATGATAAAAAGACATTTATATGGACAATCAATATGGTGGCACCTTGCATCAGATTTCTTTCTAGGTTTTCTTTCATGTTTCAACCATGGAAGACTAAACCAATCTCCGAGAGGAAACCTTAAATCTTGTCTCTGTCCATCATCGGCATTAGCATTATCAACAAATTTGAGCTCTGTCATGTTGCTATATGTTTCAGGGCTGGAGAGGTAAGTGGCTGGCTCTGAGGCTCTAAGAAACGAAGAAGCAGTCCTGCAACAGTGTAAACATTGCATCAAAACCTATTTTCTCTGTCTCTCCGTTTTTCTTGAAGTACCTGATTCAGAAACCCATTTTAACACATATTTGGACATGAGGATATGAACCTCCTTGGACCCTCCAAGTACATGGAAATCTTAAAGAAAGAATTAAACATACTCATATCAGGAGATATATCTCATGTCCAACGCTCGTACCCAACTCCAAGCACCATAGATAAAAACAGAAACAATAAGACCTAGCTCCATCATATTTTTGACATTTCGACATTTAAAATATGAAAAAAAAAGGATCGACTGTCTAGTTCTGATGTACATAAGAGGAAAGCTTATTTAATCAATAAGAAATATAGGACCAGTTTCACTGCAAATATTACAAATATTTGTAGGAAAAATCAACTTTATTTAACCATTCAAGCCTCAGCAAGTATAAACTGTAAAGACATTCTTTTTCTTTTCAAGAAGTCAAGGAAAACATACATCAGTACTGTAAATGTTTAACATCACTGTGTGACAATGAGAGTCAAAGTGGCATATGGTTTACCTTCTCTCAAATGAATCAACCATATAAGGAAATTTTGGTTGAATGCCCATGGCTTTTCGCAACCACCTATTACCTAGGAGTACCTTATCTACAGCATAGAGAAGCTGAATCTCGGTGGTCTTTGAAATGACACTCAAAGGTATGGCAGGAGGAACCTCATCCAGAAATTCTTGAACCTGTGAGATAAAATAATAACACAGCAGTCAGCAGTCACACAAATAACAACCCAACATTATTGTTATATGCAAATATTAAACAAAGTGCATCCTAAATTGCCTCCTCTATCTCTCAGAAGTCTATTTTGATTGTATTTATGGTATAATACATGCAGTAGACTCTTTTGACAAGCATACACTTTAGCAAACAAAAAGGGAAACCAGAAAGTTGTACATCTTTTTGGCAAATACTATACTAAATCCCAAAAAGACTGCATCTGTTTCTCACAAGGCTCCAAATTTTGAACACAAGGCAAAAAGATAGACCTAAAAATTATCATTATCCCAACTATCCGACAACGTTTCAAAAACCATAACAGCTGAACTATTTGATAATCCCCACATTCAATTTGCTTCAATCACTGCCATTTAACACTTTTAACTTTCTATATAATGCAAAACTCGAGAGTAACAAATCTGTAACCTCTGGAGGCTCCCACATGCTATCTTCAATTTCTTCAATCACTTCAGCTGACAAGTTATCATCAACTACATCTTTTCGGCGTTCTATGTGCCGGTTTTGAATCAAACTACGGAAATGCTGATCAACAGACTCTTCCAGAATATCATCCAGCATGTTTTTATCAAAGAAGTAAGGAGTATACCTGATGGACAAAATAGTGAGCTAGACAAGCATCAAAAACCCTAACTCAGCTACTTAAAGATATCTGCATTCCTAGATATGAGAACTTGACGGAAACTCTATGCAATCAAAACATACAACACTTTGATAGAAAGAGAACCAAAGAACAGACCACTTAATCCCATCGGAAGTAACTATTGCAATATCCAAGTTTTGAGCACCGAAAACAGGAACACCATCAACCTTTCTCTTTCCATCACTTTGTGGAATTTTCTTAAGAATTTTGTTGGCAGCCTTTACCTGTGAATACAACAGATGTTTTCTTCATAAAGAAAATCTTGACATACCATAAGAACAATTTTTATATAGCAAATGATTACAATTAGATGGTACCTGTTTTTCATTTGGAACAAACTGAAATAAGTGAGGGTTTTCCTGTAGAGGGATTATTATATGTGTTAAAATTCAGTAAATATATTTGGTTGGAAAACCCAGCACAATATTGGAAGTCATACATTATATATTACTAGTGGACTAATAGAAGTTACTCCAACAAACCAAAGCATATCCAAAGTTTCCAAACCATTGACAAGTGACAAACTGTAACATGATTAGATGTTTGATCCTCGATGTTAAAGCAATAGCAGTCAACCAACGAAAATTAACATCCAATAGACATGAAGGGACACAAAGTTGAATCAATTTAACTTTACCTTGAAGTGGTCATATGCCAAATCAAGACGACAAGCACCCACCACCCCACTCGGAATATTAAGTCGCTTGACATAATTAACTAAAAGAAAAACAATACATCATCTTATAAGACTGCAATTTCTTTCCAACCAAAAGCTAAACTGGGCGGCAAAAGACCCATACCTGCATCACCTAAATCTATAAAGAAGCGAAAAACAGGGCCATTTCTTTCACTCGTAGTAATGCTTGCAAATATCTTCTTAAGCCACTCCGGTGTTCTAAACATCAATGGATATAAAAAGAACTTAAATTCAAGCAAAACAGAAGCAATTTCTTATATGAATTTACAGTTCTTGACAAAGAATTGCATTTAAAAGAATAACATCTGAGATTCAAATCATTCATCAAGAAATGGTGTTGAGCAAAATACATGTACCAATGATGAAAAATTATCAAATTCTATCAATCTCAAAGCTAAGATTAATTGAAGAAGAGACCTTTTAGAAATAAAGGGAATATTGAAGTGAGTTGAGATAGCCATAAGACCCGTCCCAGAAAGATCGCACATGCTAAAAACTCGGCCAACAAAGGCGGGGCCACCACTCTTGCCAGGGGAATTGAGTCCCGAAATCCTGACCGTTGATGGGAAGCCGGAGCTTGACTCGGCCGAAGACACTCCCTTGATTGCGGATTTGGAAGATATGGAGTTGGGCAGATCTGACTCTAAAGGCGAGTCTGCGAATGGAAGGCACGGCGGCGTTTGGGGAGTGGAGAAGTGAGAGAAGAGAGACGTGGTGGTGGTGCGGAAGAAGTTGGTGACGTTGCGACGGAGTTGGTGGTGCGGGGGATCCGTCGGTAAGCCCATGATATTTTGGTCTCCAATTCAGGCTTTGTGATCGTCGATTGGCTCGACAGAAGAAGGCGCCTTTGCGACCTTCTTGTTGTTCGAGACACTTGAGTGAAAACTGATAAAGGAAAATAGGATTATTATAATTTATTTATGGGTAATCTACAATTTAACTAACTACTAATCTCATTTTAGAGGTGTTCGCTCTTTGGACTCAACTAAAAATTTAGATTTATTTATTAAGTTTGGGCTTGATTTATCTTGAAAAATAGATCTAAAATTTTGTTCAAATATAACCCGAATAAAAATGTTAAAATTCGAGCCTAACCTAACCAGTTAGTATTAATTTTTTATGTTTTTAAATATGTATAATACATTAAAAATATCAAAATAAATATTTTTCAACAAATTAAAAATAAATTTTAAAAATATGTATACTTAAATAACACTAATATAGATGTAATGCCTCTAAAATAATAACAAAATTAATGATGCCTTTAAAAAACAAAATTAACAATAAAATAAATTTTATATAATATCCAAACAATAACAACAAAATAAGTAGAATATAATAGTAAAATAATAGTAAAATGGAGAGAAAATAACAAGAAAATAACATTTAAAAATAACAAAAAGTACAGATTTTTTTATCCTTTTGTGAATTTGGGTCGAGCCGAGTCAAGCCTGGGCCAAAAACACCTTACTCGAGGCTCGACTCATTTTTTAAACGGGCCTTATTTTTTGTCTGAGCTAATTTTTCGGTCCTATATTTTTGCCCAAATCCTCCCACATTTCGAGAAGACCTTTGGGCCAAGTTGAGTTGCCCAACTCATGAACAGGTCTAATTTTAAGCATTCAATATTTTTTTTAAAATCATTTAGTTATTTTTTGAAATAGTATATTTTAATTACAGTAATTAAAGTATAATGTTTTTTACTTAAATCATATTATATAATAATATAAATAATAAAGTACAAAATTATATAATGATAATAAGTAGCTTATCATTTTCTTTAAAAGATAATTTTATTTATTTAATTGATATCATTGTGATGTGATAAATAACCTAAAATAAAATATATTATTAATAATTAATTGATATTACATTTAATCAAAATTCAACACAATTGTATAATTTAAAAGAATAAGAACCCTATTATAAAAATATTATTGATATTTTTTTTGTTATTCATAACTAATTAATATTAATTATTGGTTAAATTCAACTTCAATCTAATTAAGAACCCTATTATAAAAATATTATTGATAATTTTTTTGTTATTCATAACTAATTAATATTAATTATTGGTTAAATTCAACTTCAATCTAATTAAGAACCCTATTATAAAAATATTATTGATAATTTTTTTGTTATTCATAACTAATTAATATTAATTATTGGTTAAATTCAACTTCAATCTAATTAAGAACCCTATTATAAAAATATTATTGATAATTTTTTTGTTATTCATAACTAATTAATATTAATTATTGGTTAAATTCAACTTCAATCTAATTATATAGTTAAAATAAATCAGAACTATTATATAAAAGATAAAATAAAATTTTTATTGTAAATTTAACAATATAATGAATATTAAAATATATTTTGTGGATTTAAAAGTTTTTAAAACTCGTAATTTATATATTTATATATTATGTGTTGTAGACATGGATATATATTATAATAAAAATAAATAAATTCGTCTAAATAAATAAATTATAGATTAGTGGACATTGAATGGGGTTGAATGTGGCCCACTAACTCAGTATAAATCACCACCATTCTCTAGGTTTTAAAGGCCGTTGTTTCTCCGCTGTTCCGGCTCCTGCAAGAAAACCGTAAAAGGACTTATTTCACCTTTGCTCTTCACTTCGTACCCATGGTACGTTCTCTTTACATTTTGTATACGTATATACACGTCTGAAGTTGTTATTTGCTAATTTGTTTATATGCTCAGATTATTCCGGAGAAGAACCGTATAGAAATCTGCAAGTACCTTTTCCAAGGTGCGTACCGGTTTTCATTTGCTTGATTGGTTACAAATTTGAGCTTAATTTTCGTTCTTTTTGTCTTGGGATTAATCCTCCATTATTGTTGATGAGAAAATGAAGTGAGCTTTTTAAATTCTGTTAAGCAGCCATTATTTTCAAAAAATTTAAGTTGGGACTTTTTTTATTTATTTATAATTTTGGTTTTTGTTCAAGTTTCTTTATAATACCTTAACTACCAAAAAGGATATCCCAGTAGGTTACTTATTGTTTTTCTCAATGAAATTTGCTTGTGAGTTATTGTAGAGGGAGTTTGCCATGCAAAGAAAGATTACAATCTTGCAAAACACCCGGAGATCGATTTGCCGAATTTGCAAGTGATTAAGCTGATGCAAAGCTTCAAGTCCAAGGAATATGTCCGCGAGACATTTGCTTGGATGCACTATTACTGGTACCTTACTAATGATGGGATTGAGTTTCTAAGAACTTACCTCAATCTTCCATCAGAAATTGTGCCTGCTACTTTGAAGAAATCAACAAAACCCCCTGGTAGGCTAGGCGGCCCACCTGGTGATCGCCCTCGGTAATGCATCTTTTACTCGTCGCTATTCCTTGATTTGTTTCCATTTCAATTGTTTTTGTTCTTTTGCTTTGTTCGTGTCGATAATAAGTGTTTTTTTTTTTTTTTTTTTGCTTGTCTGAATTTTAGGGGTCCACCTCGCTTTGAAGGAGACCGCCCAAGGTTTGGTGACAGAGATGGGTACCGCGGAGGTCCTCGTGGTGGTGACAAGGGAGGTGCCCCAGCAGATTTCCAGCCATCCTGCAGGGTAATTTCACACGAATGCTGACTAAATGTATTATACTCAATTTTTTACTGTAGTCGTAGATTTTATGGAAATCGAGAATTTATATGATCAGCTTGATGTTTACTTGCAGATTTAGTTAAATTTTAAATCCAGGCAATCGAAGTATTCATGATTATATGATAATAAGACATCATTGCGTAGTTTTAAGCTGCATCTTGATTCATGTTGTTAATTTTGATACATGCTGAAACTCTTTGCTTGATCTGACTTCTTTATATGGGTGAGGGGTTTACACTGATTTTGCATACTAGGTAGTAGCCCAGGTTAATATGTAGGCCATTTTTTCTTACTTTCAGTAAGGGTTAAGCATTAAGACATGTTGGCTGAGTCGTATAGTTAGACATTACATTTACGTACTGGTTTTCCTTACTCAGAGACCAACTCTATTTGGTGTTGTTATGTCGAACTTCTAGTGTTTGGTTTTGAATAAAGTTCAACCTTTCACTTACATGCGTTTATATTTGTTTTTCTCAACTGTGTAGGGTTCTTCTGGTGGAAGACCCTCTTTCGGTCGTGGTGGCGGAGGCTATAGTGCAGCTCCATCTGGTTCAGGTTTTGTTTGAAGACTATGTGTCTTTTGGGTTGCTTGTTTTAAAGCTTAGTATTCAAAATCTTAGAATTCTGATTTAATGCCTTAGGTTTGTATAATATTATGCTTGTTATGAGATCACAATGTTTAGTTTTGTCTCGGCCAACAAAGTACTGTTATTACCCCTAATATAGAATTAAATTTATGATGGCCGAAGGTTTTTCTTTTAAGTCTAATTTTGTATTTCACACCTTTTTGAAAATTGGGAAGTTAATAATTTTTAACTTAATTCGTTAGAATTTGATTATTGTATTTTATGAAAATTGAAAAGTTAGTTCATTATATATACAGATATTAGCAAAAATTAGCTGTTCAAGTTAAGAGTTCACTGACAGTGTACAGTGACAATACTAACAGCAATTTCAGTACAATGCATCCACAGTAAAATACTAAAATTTCACATTACACTTTCAACTTCAATATTGAAAAATATTAAATCGCTTTTTGAGATTTGACAACTATTTTTATTTAGAAGTCTCATTTAAACCTGATATAAAAAGTTTAAAAATTAATTTAGACAAAAAATTTAAATCTCGTAAAAATAAATGTTTAATTTAAATATTAATATGAGAATAATTCTCTAATTTAAAATTAAAAAATATACACTTTAAAATGAGAGTTGTTAAGTTCAGACGTTAAATAATAATTTAACCCTAAAAAGGAAAACTGGGCTAATAGTGTAATCCTACAGTGATCCAAGGGAAATCTGTGGTTGCACTAGCCATTGTCCAGGTGGGAAGCAGAACAGCTAAGACGAGGACGCGTGTCTTAAAAATCCGAAATCCCAACATTTGGCCAGGACACTATAGTAAATAGAGGACGAGAACTGGAGGTCAATAATTTTGAAGACCTCGATTCGATTGGCTGTCCGTTTCCCTACATGCTGGCAATTCCTACTACTCCTTTCTCCCTCTTACTTCTGTCCACCCGTCAACTCCTTCCACTTTCTCATATTTTGCACTTCCTCTTAACTTAATTTACCAAAATACCAAACTCTTATTGTTTTATTTCTGAACCTAACTGATTTGCAATCTATGTAAAAATCTGGGTCATGATGTGATGAAAAAATTTCGGTGTTACTCGTTTCGGCATTTTATTTATTGATTTGCGATTTATGTAAAATTTGCGTTAAATTATGTGGGAATATTTTTTAATATTACATTTTTATTAATTGATTTGAATTTTAATGTACAAATTAAGATTTCAAATCTCCATTAATGTAACATCAACTGGAATTAATAATGGAAATGATAAATTAGAATCTCAATTGTTAACAGGAAATTTGAACTGAAAATTGTCAATTAATGCAAAACAGTTTCCTTTAACGAAGGTATACAATGAACTTAACACTTTAATGATTAAAATGACAATTTCCTAATAACAATGACCAAATTACAAATTTTTTAAGTGACGGTTATTTACCCTATTCCATAAGTGAATAGGGATCAAGTGGCATCTTTGTAATTTGAAGGAGAAACATGGGTTTTTTAATTTATTTAACCGGCCTACTATTAGCATGAACCTGAGTGTTATAATTGAGCTCCATAAATTCCCACGACAAATCACACAGAAAGAAAAAGAAATTGTGGTCTCAGTGCATTTAACCTCCGCTCTGAACCGACCCACCCATCGGTCTTTGGAAACATTGGAGGCCCATCCTTTTCTTTTTCGTTGTCCTCTATATTTATTTGTCAGCTTGTTTTAAGGTTCTAGACTTGTAGTTATCCGGTAATTAAGTCTAGCTTCTTATAGTTGTTTTTTGTTTCCATGGCGGTAGGCTTATCCGCCGCCGTAACTCCTAAACCCTTCCGCTCATTTCCGCTGCTGAAGCCTGCGCCAATTTTCCATCCTTTACTGCACCTCCCAAAAATAACAACCTACGGGGCTCGAAGAAAGAAAAGCTTTGCTGTTTGTTTCGTGGTGGATGAAGAACAGAAGCAGAGCGCTCCTACCCAGATCGTGGAACAAGGATTCGAGGAAGTTAGAGATCGTCAGATCTTAATACCGGCGCGTCTGTCGGAGAAATTAGCTAGAAAGAGATCCGAAAGGTTTACTTACCTCGTTGCCGCTGTCATGTCTAGCTTTGGAATTACATCCATGTCTGTTATGGCCGTTTATTACAGGTTTTGGTGGCAAATGGAGGTTTGTTCCTCTCTTTTCACCTTTTTTTTTTTGATAGTATGTCCAATATCTGAATTTTTTTTTTCCTTTAAAGGGAGGAGAGGTGCCTCTTTCTGAAATGTTCGGTACATTTACTTTAGCAGTCGGTGCCGCTGTAAGTTGTATATTGTTCATCAAAGTGTGCATATATAATTGCATTTGAAAGTTGATTTGAGTGTTGTGTCGGAAACTGGGTTATTTATTATTTTCAGGTGGGCATGGAGTTTTGGGCTAGATGGGCTCACAGAGCTCTCTGGCACGCATCGTTATGGCATATGCACGAGGTATTATATACTTCATCTTCTCTTATTTTCCTTAATTTCCCTATTTCATCTGTTTAACTGCCTAAGGCTTAATAAACTATTGAACTCTTGAACTTACAAATGGGTAAAAAGAATGAATTTATCATGAATAAATGATAAAATTGCAGTCACACCATCGACCCAGAGAAGGACCGTTCGAGCTAAACGATGTGTTCGCCATAACCAACGCCGTCCCAGCAATTGCTCTTCTCTCGTATGGTTTCTTCAATAAAGGCCTTGTACCTGGTCTATGTTTCGGTGCTGTAAGTTTCTTTTCTGCTGCATTTTCCCTTATGGAGAAAAAAAAAAAAGATGTAGTCTGCTTGATTTTTCTAATAAATTCCGTATTGATGAAATGAGAGGGCAGGGGCTTGGTATAACGATGTTTGGAATGGCATACATGTTCGTCCACGATGGTCTCGTCCATAAGAGATTCCCCGTAGGCCCTATCGCTAACGTGCCTTACTTCAGGAAGGTTGCTGCGGCTCACCAGGTTAATACTATACACTTTTGCACATTTATTTATACAACACTTTTTAAATTTTTTTTCATTTTTTATTCACACATTTTTGTCAGATTGCCAGATCTATTTTACACCATGGAGACATGCTATAGAAAATAAATTTCTTATTTGTCTTTTAATTGTTTTGTTTGATGATTGGTGTTTTTTTTCTTGTTTAAAATGCAGCTCCATCATTCAGAAAAATTCAATGGTGTTCCATATGGGCTGTTTCTAGGGCCGAAGGTGATCGATCATCTTAAACATCCATTCCCAAACTTGTATTAATTTAGTTTATTGGTTCTGATTTGTTTTTGTGGGTGTAGGAAGTGGAGGATGTGGGAGGACATGAAGAATTGGAGAAAGAAATCAACAGGAGAATCAAATCAAGCAAAGGTTCCTGAATATATAATAAGATTAATTTAACTGTTTTCAAGGAACCCCCATTTTTTGAGAAACGATATTGTCAAATATCATAAACCTGAAATGATTCTATGTTGATCACTGGATTTTTTTCTCCCCCTTAAAAAAGAAAACAAGAAGATTAAAGAACACCTTCAAAGTTCAATACTAATGCATACTGCTTAAGGGAGTAGCAGTAGTGAATCTCATAGGCTATGGATTAGATTTCTGGGAATTTTTTTTGTTGTTGTTGTAAGAAAAATCTCTTATTAAACCAGACAAGACTATACAAATAGATGTGGAACGTGATATTTTACTTATGAGACCTGTCTAATTTCTATGGGGTTTTATATGATTTTAACCGGTATTTATTTACAAGTGTAGTTTTTGTTTTTTATGAGTATAAATTACACTGATAACTGCGTAAAAAATAAGTGAAAGAATTCATCAATGGCTATGAATCCTTGTACCGACAGTAAGGAAATGTATACACTACTGTATATAAAAGACAAAGTATGCAATCCCACTGGTGTTATCACACCAAACGACAAGAATACGTGAGGATTCAACTCCAACTCAGTCAACAAGGACTTAATCCACAAGACGATCACACATGGTATTTGCTAAACTATTGTCCTCAGCTTCAGCTGAAGAACAAGAGACAACACTTTACCTCTTGGAGATCCAAGCAATAGGATTTCCATAAGAAAAAATGACAGTGGCCAGAGGTATAACGACAAGTATTGGTATTGCTTCCCTAATTCGAATCGGAGTAACCAACAAAACTTAAATCAGTGGAAGATTTGAACATGAGTCGGTGATGGATGATTGTACCTTTCAAGGAACGAAGTATATGCTTGACAGCCTTCCAATGTTAGTCAAGGGGATGTTGCATAAAGATGTTTGGCGATGAATGGCTAATATGTTAAAGAGCACCTATAATTTGACGATATCATATGGAATTAAAGTGTGGACACCATCCTTAGCTGATAACAATGGGGATGTGATCACAAGGTTGGTGTAGGTTCAGCATTAAGCGTGTCTGACTTTTGAAGCAACTCAAGAATGTGCTTCTTCTGACCAAGTATATGTTCATCCTTAGTATGTTGCACTTCCATACCTAGGAAGTAATTGAGATGTCATAGATCCTTCAAAGAAAACTTGAAGTTATCGCCTATTGGTAGCAATGACCAAGTCTATTGCCTGAGAATTTACACCCGTGATCTATGTCGTCAATATACACCATCAAGAAAACCTTGGTTCCTTGCTTGATAAACAATGAGGGGTCTGCTCGTAATGCTGTAAAATCAAGCTTTCTTAAAAGATAGTGCATCAACCTATCAAACCGGGCCCTAGAGGCTTGTTTTAACCCGCAGGGAGATTTGTGAAGACGGCACCATCCGCACCTGTTTGCTTGAACCCTAGACGTTGGTCCATTTAGACCTCATTAACTAAACGCATTTTTAACGTTAATTTGACGGAGATGTTAGCTATTGGAGAAGGCAAGAGTGAGTGAAGTTCTCACGGTCACAGGCTTAAACACAAGGCTATAAGTTTCCTGGTAATCAAAACTAGATTGTTGACAGTGGTCATTGGCCATCACGCGGGCCCTATAGCGTGCCACATAATTATCAAAATTTCTCTTATATTTTATTTGGTAGGGTGAAAAGAAAATTGGAAGGATGTAAAATTAAGTGGTCGAAACTAAAAATAGAAAATATAATTTTTCTTTTTATAAGTGTGCTTGATATGAAAGATAGAAAAAAAAAAAGAAAAAATTTCTTCTATTACTTGGTAGAGTTGAAAAATAAAAATAAAGAAAAATAAAATATTTGAAAACAATGCATAATTTTTAACTAACATGCACCTCTTTCATTTTCTATTCTCTAATCATTCTAATTTAAAAATATTAATTTTATATATTAAGAATGATAACACATTCAAAATTTATTTTCTTTTTATTTTTTCATTCTCACCTATTAAACTAAACACACCCTTAATCCTTTTCAGCCATTTGCGTTCAATAAGGGGAAATCGGAGGGAAAGAGCGCAAGACTTTAAATGTTAATTTTAGCCAAAGCAATTAGGTCAGAATACGCTACTTCTTTCCATTCAACATGTTGTATGGCTTCATGAATAAATGTAGGCAGAAGATGAGTTATTTCAATTGAAAATAATTTCAATTTAAAGATTCCTAGCACAAGTTATCACTTAGCAATGAGTGGCCTAATGGATTTGTTAGGTGGTAATATGGTACAATTTTAGGATGTAGTGTCATTTTATGGATCAAAATTAAAAAAAGTTATCAAGTTTAGAAACTAATGTAAATCAAAAGAAAGTTTAAGAATTAAGTTGAGAAAAATTATAAATTTAAGAGACTAAAATTTATGTACATAGTATGTGAAAAAGTAAGATACCTTGAAGGTTAAAATATACCATAAGCTTTTATACTTTTTAAAAATTTGAAATTTATTTATTGTAATTTTAGTTTTATAAATTTAATTTCTATACTTTTAAATTTTTAAAGAGGTCTAACTATTAATACTATTAAATTTTTTACTTAATTTATTAATATAATATTTAAAATATAAAAACTCATTTAATAAAAATATAATAAAATAATATTATTAATAATTAAACTTGAATTTTAAAATTATTAAAAATAAAAGTATAAAAATTAAATTTGAAACATTGAAAATCACTACTTACCGCATACTTTAACCTACCTAAATTATATCCCAAAAATACAAAAGTCATATCTGCACACGTGTTCTATATTCATTGGGAAGATACAATCACTACGCTTTCCCTAATTCGCTACTTTCCGATGTCCGATTAGTTATTTTGTCACCCTGTTTCCCTCCTTTTTTCAACTTTCTATCTGATTTTCTCGACATCCAAAGACATCCCTTAGTTTACGACTCTTCTTTTTTGCCTTCCCATTTTTGTTACTACTATTAGAAGTGGGGGAAACCTTTTCTTTCCTTTTTCTCTGTTAACATTCTTGATAAGGTTTGCTTCATGCAACTTTCTCTTCGTTTTCTTGGTGAATTTTTGTTTTAATTTTCTTTCTCTTCTAGATTTTTTGTGGTTTTAATTAGATGGTATTTGGGTCTGAATCGGATCCATGTTTTAAAGTGATCTGTTTTGATTAAATTTTATAATTCACATCTTGGTAGAGCTGATCAGGTAATTTCAATAACGGTACTGTACATCAGTCTGAATTTAGGGTTTATTACAACCGATAGGACAGATCCAGTTGCAGCATCTGTTTGGCTAGCGAGATATTCGAGGAAAAATGAAGGAAATTGGAAATTGGAAAATGAGATTGAGATTGAATATAACATGGTAGAGGTAAGAAACTTCATATTAATTAAATAAAGCTGTCTCCAATCTTTTCCAGCCCTTTTTGGCGTTGAGTTAAATACATATTTACCTACTTGAAGAATTAAGTAATCAGATAGTGCTAGGAGTATTTGTTCTTATTCCTTTTGGTCAATTTAGCCCATTTGTAAAGTTTTACTAAACTATGGGATCAGTTAGGTTTATGGAATTGAGTTCGTCTCACTTGATTATACCATACATTTCCATTGATGATGGTCTTACTCTTCCAATTTCAAACTCGCCATTGATTTTTTTGTATGCTCTGATAGTTTACCATATAGTTACACTATGAGGATTGGTGTGTTAACTGCATCGGGAAGGCACAAGGTGGCGTGTTGCTTATCATGCAGTTCCCAGAGCTTTTTACAATTTAACTCAACATGAGTCGATGATCTACTTGGCCTAGTTCATCTGTTGGTTCTTTTATGAAGTTTGATGGTTGAGCTTCTAATTGTGGAAGAGATTCTTTTCCATATTATCTGGCACCTTGCCTGTGCTTGTGTGTAATTTTGCAATGGAGTTTGTTTTTTTATGTTTACATGACTCAAATGTTGTTCCTTGTTTGCTGCAGTAGGGAAGGCAATGTGAGTTGTTTGAGCTTGCACTACAGTTACTGATTTCTGCGACGAGGATAAGCTTATCGGGTCTCTTAGTGTGCACAAGATGGGTAAATGCAAGGGTTGTGGGAAATTAGGTAGGATGATGCCAAGGGATGGACCTGTGAATGCTTACCATTCTGTTCTTTTGTGTTCCCCTGTTGTTTCTGTTTGGGATTGCATTGTCCGTAAGATGAGATATTTGTACAGGCCTGAGTGGGTGTAGTCTTGGTGTTGTATTAGTTAAAAGAATTAATTACTAGGGTTAAGTAGCATAAAGAAAAATAAAGTAAAAGAGGAAAAAATATAGATTTACAGGGAAATGTATACTATTTAGAGGAGCTGTTTCAAAGAAAGATAAAAACAAGCTAATAAAACTCTAGGTCTAAAGCTTTTCAGTTTTCATGGATAACAAGGCATGCAATAAAGTGCAACCAGTAGGGAGAAAAGGGAAAAAGAAGCAAGTGAAGGATGAATTGGATCGAATTAAACAAGCTGAGAAGAAAAAGAGGCGGTTGGAGAAAGCCCTTGCTACTTCTGCTGCTATCCGTTCGGAACTAGAACAAAAGAAGCAGAAAAAGAAAGAAGAGCAGCAGAGGCTTGATGAGGAAGGCGCTGCAATGGCCGAGGCTGTTGCTTTACATGTCCTAGTTGGCGAAGACTCTGATGATTCGTATACGGTCATGCTAAACAAAGAAGAGGGGTTTAACCCTTGGGATTATGCCAACAATCTCAATCTATTTATGGATGGAGGTAGAGGTAGAGGTTGCTTTCTTCAGCAAGGTCAAGCAAACTGGGGAGGGCAGGTCTCTGATTCATATAAAGATGGATGGGAGTGGGCGATGTTGGAAAACAGTAATTGGTCCTTACCATATGGAGCTTATGGAGGTGATCTTCAAGCATCGTATTCATACTTAGAGGATGGAAGCTGGGGCAATACAGGAGCTTCAGCTGATCTTATTGCAGCACAGGCCGTTTCAGCACTCCAGATTACTGAGGATGCAGCAGTAGACACAATTGTCCTCAACGGTATGTTGGGAGGGTAAACGAGCGTATAATTGTTATGCTGCTTCAAGTATTTGCTCATATATGTGTATCATTTGACTGTTAGTTGAATTTGGTTGTTTCTTCATCAGTTTTAAATGCTGCACTTGTAATCCATATTCATTAGTGCATGGTTACGACTTCATGCAGCATCATTTTATTGTGGTTATCGAACAGGTCAGCTATCAGTTTTGATTCACAAATTCTAAGAAATTGAATAAATCTTAACAAATTTGGATAATTTTTAATGAAATGTTGGTTTGTTTCGTGTGTCAGTTTAGAAATATCAATCAAACAAACAGAAATGAAGGAACCGAATTTAGTAAATGAAGGTGACATTGTTATCATATTTCCAATGTTTCATCTTGCTATTCAGTATCACGTTTTTATCTTTTCCCCACGAGTATTACGTTTCAATATTTTCTCCTGGATTTCAATCATGGTGCTTTTATTATTTATTGATTCTGTTATGATTGTTTGTTTTCCTTCTTTTTAAGTATTAATACCGGTTTGATTATTTGATCAATTCATTAGATAATTCAGTACTTCGATAATTTGTACATCATAGTTAAAATAACATTTTCCATAACAAATGTCTCTTAAAAATATCTTGATATTAGCATGTATGTTATTTATTTTCCAACCCTTAACCTGACATATAAAGTAATTTGGAATCTAAATCCAAATATATAAATATAATTATCGAAGATCAAACCCCTAACAATCTAATATATACAGAAAATAGAATAAAAAAATCACTTCATGAAAATTGAAAAAGCTTGCACCGTAGTAAAATTTCAGTATCACCTAACAATCAAACACTGCCCCAAGCACCACATGAGAATTTTGAGAGAATGATAGAGAAGAAAACACTAAGTCCATGGGGCATAAAGATTTCAAAATATCCGTTTGGAGCTTAAAATTAACAATTTTACATTTATCCACAAAGAAGTGAATGCTTCTGGGAAACATTTCAGTCAAATATCCAGCAATGAATTCTGTCGCAGTGATTGTTCTGAATCGTGTGAATTCTGCAATATTGGTTGTTCAAAATCTTGCGAACTCCATCTCTGTGGTCTTTCTGGATCTCGAAAATTTTGTTGCATTGTTTGCGTAGAATTCTGTGGATGATGCTTTTGAAGAACATTGTTGTCCAATGTCTCGATTTCAGAACGGGTTGATGGTTTAGCACCCGCATTGACGATATCTTTAAACCAAGCAGATTGAAAACTGGGGCTTCCGCTGTTTGAATTTCCAGTGGAATCGTCAGCGCCACTAGATCCAGGGGTAACACCCAAAAGGAAACGATATGCCACTTTGCTCGCTGATACTATCTCAGTCTTGGCTTGTCTCAACTGCAAATCAACACAATCATTTTAAGAACTAGCTTTATCCAGGGTTGAACTTATAGTTTCAATCTCAGGGCAATTTGTAATGCAAATTTTAACAAATAAAAACAAAAGAATAGATAGCCGGAAAGGTGACAAACAAGCAGAAAAGAACATTAACGCAAATTTTGATTTATAAGTGTTTTCTATCTCGGAATATTATGACAAAATGCCTTGATAGATTATTAGTGTAATAATATGAGAAAAAGCCTATACTAAAACATATGTAAAAAATAAATGAAAAT
The DNA here is from genome assembly GCF_025698485.1 of Gossypium arboreum. Lineage (NCBI taxonomy): Eukaryota > Viridiplantae > Streptophyta > Magnoliopsida > Malvales > Malvaceae > Gossypium > Gossypium arboreum. Next base: position 82,896,332 of record NC_069078.1, on the reverse strand, counting down.
TTTACCAATTGAATTAGTTTATTGCTAACCTATATACTAAAATGAAAAATTTTCCTATATACTAGAACATGTGTAAAAAATAAACGAAAATTTCTGTCTTTGCTAAATGACACTCAAGGGAGTGGCTAAAATTTACCAATTGATTTAGTTTATTGCTAACCTATATACTAAAACATGTGTAAAAAATAATACTCCTATGCTAACTTTTTCCCCTATTCTTCTAAATATCAAGGCAAACACCACAACAAGAAGCCTTTGAAACAGACAACAGTCCTAACAGCTTCTAGTCAAGCAATATATAGAAAGAAGACCAAATGAATCTCGAATAAAGGTTAATAATGCATGCCTAACTGCACAAATGCATGCATCTACATGCAGAGTACAGAATAAAACTATTTCTGTAATGTTCAGATAGAATATATTTGGCAGTGTTGCTTGCTTAATAATCCTAAAAAGGATTTTTTTAGCAGATTATGAAGTCCATGAACTAAGGAACAAAATCTCACCCGAAAGGCAGTGTTTTCTGCTATTTGTATTGCAGTGTCACCAGCATTGGCAAAACGATTAACCCAACCTGTTTCAAAAATTGTTAGAATGAGAAAGCCACTGTAAACTGAAATGACACAGACAAAAAAATGCACTATTCATTCTTCCTGACCAAATTTTCTCTCCTCAAGATACAGCCACATTGGCCTGCATACAGAGTGAAATTCAAGTGACATGATTGCCTTTAGCCTTCACATCCCAACATTAGGAATAAGGCCAGTAGCCAAGACAAACCTAAAATAGTTCTTTCAAAGATTCATGTTTATCACAAAAGCAGCAAAACACTCGGATCATATTAGCACTGACAAGCTAATAATTGGCATGAACAAGGACCACAATGTTCCACTACTTGATATTGGGTGGCAACAGACTAAGTTTCAAGAGATGAGGCATATAGTTCTATTTAGATCATACTTAATATTCACTGAACAATTGCATCCAATAATGGAATAATGCCATTAGTAAAAGAAAATTCAGGAATGAAAAGAGGTTTTTTTTTAGTTCAACTAAAAAGCTAGGCTACAAAGTTGAAGGGATAGAAAAAGAAGTAATCAGTAGATATATCTAAAGCTGTTTAACCCAACAATATGACACTTAAGTTTACCTGGAAGCTTTTGGACACCAAGCCTTTCACAGAAGTCATCGCAGAAGTGGTTGCAATTTTTGGATAACAAGTCATAGGAACTTCCAGGCCACTCTCTACTAAGTTCCCGCAATATCTGGTTAACCTTGAATATTGAAAAGTTAGTTCTTCCAAGGACCATGGACTCACGATATGTATACATTGGATTTTTTCCAGATGGACAACTAAAAACTCCAGATCCTTGCTCACAGAAGCCAAAAGACCATTCATCTTCTCCATATACCTGTCAGTTTGGGAAATAAAGTTGAAAAGAATGGCATCAGTAACAAAAGAGTCATGAGAAGTTGGCAACCAACATGAAAACTTCGGAGAATTAACACGTCATATGAAATCTTTATTTTTTTTTTTTGGGGGGGGGGGGTTGGGGGAGGGGGACCTTAGATATAAGACAGGTATTTTAATCTGATGTGTTATGGGCATGATATCAATAAAATTAGAATATAAAAACATCAATGAACATGTAAAGTGTCAGCAACAAGATTAATGACAAAACAAATCTAAAGTGTGGTCAAAGAGAAGACAAGCCTTGCCAGTACCCATAATTACAAGAAATTGAAAAAGAAACCGTACTCTTTTCGTTCCCAGAAACATGATTTAGTTGCAAGATTCTCCAAGATAGAGTGATTGAGTGGCAAACTTTCTACACTTCTTTTCCAAAAGTAGAACTAGAAATTGATATAAACAATCCAGGAACCCTAAAATCTAGTTACATAATTAAAAAGTAGCAGACGTTTCAGTTGAAACTTTGTATAATTTGACTAAAATAAACCTCAGCTCCGCAATACTTTGGCCACTCAGGTGCCGACGAGACACTCCAAAAACACTCAGAAATATTTAGCTAAATTTGGATAAATTAAATAACGAAAAGAAATACATTAAAAAGTATAGCTAATCAATCTCGGGTTACTCAAAAGCAATGATATGATTCTGAGGCTAAAAAAGAAACAGTGAAACTATAAGCCTTTACGATGCAGACTAAGGTAATCATCAATCCTATCATTGTAGTATTATCTTTTCCTTTCAAAGATACCTTGAAAGTTGAAAATACTCCTTTACAGCAAAATAACCCACTTATTTGAAGATACTACAGAAAGCACCAATCAAAAAAACAGACATTATTTGTTAAACATTTGCAATAAGTAAACAAGTAAAACTCTAGAAATTCAACACAAAGCCTAAATTTTTAAACCAGAAACCCTAAATCCATTTATCACAACATGAAAGAAATTAAAAAAAAAAAAAAGGAGTGAGAAAGAAGAGACCTGAACGGCACTGTGGAAGATGCCGCCGAGGCCGATTCCATCTTTGAAGATCTTGTTGATTTGAACAATGGTGCTGTTGGTTTTATCGGACTCACTGTTCGTCACATCGTATACATGTAAGATCACCTCCATCATCTTCAACATCAAAACCCTAACCCCTCTCTTTCTCTCTCGACTCAAATCTTTCACACACACCCCGGAAAACCCTAATCCCTACTCTTCGTTATCTCCCTCCCGCCCTCTTTAAGCTTCAAAAACCAGCGATTCAAAACAACTTCGTCGCTCTTTCACACTTCCTTTTGCCCTTAATTCCGTAATTTGACCTACAAATTTCTTTCATAATAACAGTGAGGAGTAATTGTGTTTCGACCTCACGGAATCTATTTATAATTATAATTCTCAAAAGATTTTATATTTAAAGAGAGAGAGTTCTTTTAAAATTGGGCCGGAAAACTGTTATCGTCGAGAGTTTCGGTTAAAATTCAAGAACAACGGTGATTGCTTAGGGAGGAAAATGACGGGCATTTGCATATTGCCCTTGGAAGTTTATAGAAATTACGAAAAGGGCACTGTTGGGTTGGATAAGGTATCCCCACGTTTCATGGTAGGCAATTATTTTATTAACCCCCGACACCCCACTCTTTTGGTTTTTTTCCCCCTGAAATCATCTTTTTGCCCTCGTATTATGTATTTCCTTACCTTCTCCCCTGTTTCTTGGAAAATAATATTTAATACAATTGATGTACAAACCTAAATTTTTTTGAATATTTCTTTTGCAAATTTATAACTAATTGAATTTCTTTGTTAAAATATATTAAATTTAATATTAGATTGATGTTGTAAGTCAAGTGGATATTAACTTAATTAAAAATTATTTTTTATAAAATAATAAATAAAATGTGTTTATTTTTTATATTTTATAAAAAATATAAAACAAATTAAACTTTAACTAAAACTCTTATGACATAATTTATTTAATTTTTCATTAATTGAATATTAGTGTGGATATAAATAAAATATGATAAATAATTTTGCAGTTAAATTTAAAATAGGGTTTTGGATGATAATTAATCAAAATAAATAAAAAGAATCCACTCACAATTTATACACGATGAGATTGTTAAAGTACAGGATGAATTGTTAAATGCTTATAATTAATTGTGTCAATATTCTAAATGAAATTTTTATTTAATATCTAAATTTTTAGTAAAAGAATGTTAAATATGATAACTAAGTAGATAGTTATTTGACATTTAATGTAGAAAACATTAAGTCTGTTTTGTTTTATTAAAAAAATTAAAAAATTATCTTTTTAAAATATATATTCAAATTATCATATATCTTTCATTCAAAATTATCTAAAATAATATTAAATATTATATTATTAAAATTAAAATTGTAAAAATATAAAAATCAATATATACTTTTATCAAAAAATATAATTATATTTGGTACTCATATTTACCGGTACTTATAAAATTTAGGGTAAACTATCAAAATAGTCACTTTTGTTTGTCTCAAGTTACATTTTAGTTACTTATATTTGAAATGCTATGTTTTAGTCACTTACGTTATCGTGTTGTAATATTTTAGTCATTGAGCCGCTAATTGTCGTCAATGGTGTAATGGTAAGCTGACGTAGTACGTTAAATCATCATTTAAAAAAAAGGTTAAATTCTACAATTAATCCCTATATTTTTTTTCATTTTAAGTAATTTTTTTTTCATTTTATATTATTTTAACCTTCCTTTCTTTTAGGTTAAATTTTGAGCAATTTAATTCTACGATTGCTCACGGACGAATCATGACACATACAGTTGCTTACGATTAAATCTCTCAGTCAATTTAGTTGTAGGCTCCTGCAAAAATTAAAGATAAAAAGATACAATTTATCCTACCCAAAAAACAAATTTGATATGATCGGTTAGTATCATCACTCTTGTCTAGTCTAGGTTAATAATCATCCATAAGCAAGCACTACATATGATGAAGTTGTGTTAAAGGTGTAATACTCCCTACCCGTATTTATCGTCGAAATAGGGTACGAGGTATTACCGGATTTATCAAATTAATTTTCTGTTATTACGAGCTAAATACTATCCGTTTATCGAAACATGTCATGACATCCCTTAGATGGGCCTCCGAAGCCTAAAACATATATCGGGACCAAACTGGGATTAAATCGAAACCATAAGAAATTTTTCGTAAAATCCCAAAGTTTTTTTTTCATGAACTCAATATAACCCCTTTATAAATATCTAACTTTCCCTGCAATTTTAAATCTAGACCAATCCAAATCAACCAATCCATTTCAACATATTTTCAAGATAGATTCAAGCATATCCATAAGATAACCTCATCACATGCCAAAACCAAGATTTGTTAGCCATATCAATGGCTAACCTTCCATTCATTTCACATTAACATTTACTATATTACTTATACATGCCATTGATTTCCAAAATAAAGTTTCTTTATATACCGAAATCTTGAGGTTGATAGTGTGATGTGTCTCCGACCGAATCCGACCTCGGAGCTCTTAACACCACAAAATAGGGGAAAAGGAAATAGGGTAAGCACTTTGTACTTAGTAAGCTCATGTAACAAGAATTATACTTACCTAATATTTTCAATACAATGCAATAAATATTCATACATCCATTCAATGCATTATTACCCTAACATGCACAAACTCAACATTCAAGTTAGTCAAATAATTTCTATGTATCAATAATATATACCATGATTGATGAGCTCATCAATACCATGACTTCCATTCCCTTGTTATTTTTTCATATTTATTCCATTGAATTTCTCAGAATTTTGATGGATTTTCAGAGGTACACTTTTAGTGTATAATTCCGGTTTCGTCAATTCATATTCATGTGCACACATTTCCATTTTAGAGAGCACACTCCTGTAAACCTCATTCTTACAGCGGGGTTACCAGTCCAGACTAAATCCCTTGCAATGACAATTACTCTAATGAGCTTGGATCTAAATTACCAGTCCAGGCTAAATTCATACTCTAATTCGGATTACCTGTCCAGGCTAAATCCATTTTACACATATTCTTCGGGAGGGCTATATCAGGATTGGATCACCCGTCCGGGTTAGATCCTTTTTACCGTTAATTTCTTTTCAGAGATTTATCAAATTTTCCTTTCATTCAACCGGGATTTTTTTCCCTTTTTTATTAAATATATCAATGTTTCATCAATTTTGTAGCACCCCAAACCCGGCCCAGAAGTTATGGCCGGATCCGGCATGCCACATAAAAAACGTAAAAAAAAAAATTTCCTTTCTAAGTCCAGAAAATCGTACTTGATGTTCAAAAGATTAATTCATTAAGGGTTAAAGTGAATGGAAGCTATGCACCAGGTAGGAAACCGGAAAAGAGGTGGTGAGTCCATCGGACTGCTTAAGTACCAAGCTCCCTTCGGATCCAATCCTAGACATGCATACCGCCATTGCCACACCTTAACGTCATGGATATTTCTAGAAAACCGATTTGATTAAGTCATTTTTAGGAAAAGTGATTAATTTTGGAAAAATACTTTCATTGCGGAAGCTTTGCTTGTTGTCGTGTTATTTTGAAATCAACTGTTGTTTTTGAAAACGCGCCCTAAAGCTATCCAGTTTCAACAGTTAAATATAAGTATTACCTATCTTAGTAATACATATTAAAATCATAAAAATAATTAAGCGGCCTTATTACATTTAAAAGCCCAAAAACTTCAAATATAAATAAAAGGATGTCCAGTTCACGGAAGAAAATCAAACTTTGAGCGGGTGGCCACTCCAATTCCCTTATAGCTCCAAGCCCACTATGGTTGGGGATTTCTGAGTGGATGAAAATAAAAGGGTGAGTTTGGGAAACTCGATGTGTAAGGAAAACCCATTCAAAGTCCAAGTCACTCAAGCCCATTGGGCCTAAGCCCATTCAGTGTGATGATGGTCTTGGGCGAGCCCTTTTGATTACAATAAAGCGGGCCTTAGCCCTTATTCAGATAATGTATGGCCCATAGGCCCATTTCAAAATACATAACATCAATAACATATGCAAGCCCATTTGGGTAATAGATGGTCTTGGGCGAGCCCTTTTGATTACAATAAAGCTGGGCCTTAGTCCCTTATTCAGATAACGGTATGGCCCATAGGCCCATTTCAAAATACATGCAACATCAATAACATATGCAAACCCATTTGGGAGACTACTCAACCCACCAACCACTACACTCCACCGTACCAGCCATACACTCCATGTGGGGATAGCTCAATCCACCCAACCCAACACTCCACGATTCTTGACATTCTTGCTTCGATTATCGATAAATTGAGGCAAAGCCTCCAAGATCGTGGACAAGCCACTTTCAGTACTTCCTCCGTCAATATCCCGGTCCATGCATCAGATAATAACAACATGGCATGCAGTAAATAACAACGATCAAACATGCATTTAGGTTAATTTAACCTAGGGGTATTTGGTAATTTATCTACTAGGGTAAAGCGTAAATTTTCCACTTTTAAAGGTATTTCAGTAATTTATCTATTTTAGGGTTTTCATGCATATTCCTACCTTTCACGTACTAATGAATCACGCATCGAGGGTTCTTACCGAATTGGGCCCGTTGGCCCATCATTCCAATTTTGGCCCATTAAGCCCAAAAAATATCGAGGGCACAAAAATCATGCACTTTGCTGTCCAAACATTGCAGCTTACCAAAAACATTAATCGATTTACCTCACGAGCATTCGCACACTCGCAAATCTACAAAATACCGATTTTTGGCATTTCGGCTTTTCGGCTTTTACCGATCTAGACTAAGAAAGAGGGTGTTAGTTACACACTTTTGCGACGATATCTTGTGAGATCCACACACGAACGCCTACAATTGGATTACTAACACGTTAATCTAACTATTCAAATACGAACTACGATTAACCCCTTACAATATTCAGTCAACCACACCTACAGATCATAGTAAGCTTATAAGAAATCAATAAGCAACTCATTAACAAATTTTTGTCAATGTTTACCACATAATCATAATTTCACTGCAAGCTGTCTTCCTGAGCAACAGTCACTAAATTATTTATAACTGGAGCTACGAAACTCCAAATCAAGTGCCGTTAATTTTCCCTGAAAATAGACTCATATATCTTTTATCCATAAAGTTTTCAGAATTTTTGGTATGGCCAATCAATACCAGATTTTTCTTAAAGTTTCCCATGTTTCACTGTTTGACTAATCTGACCACTCTTCATTACGAATCAAATTTCTCATTGTACAGAATTTAAAATATGTTCTCGTTTATTCCATTTGAAACTAGACTCATTAATCTTTAATTACATAATTTATGTAGCTTCTAACTCATCTCCCACAATTTATGGTGATTTTCCAAAGTCACGTTACTGCTGCTGTCCCAAGCAGATTTATTACCAAATCACTCTTTCACACCTAACTTGCATGCTTGTTATTTAAACATGTATATCACCAATCAATCATCACATATCTATGATTTTACTTAAGTATAATCTCCATTTCATCATTTTAAAGCACAACATGTTAGCTGATTTTTCCCTTTAACATCTAAGGCACATGCATGCTCATTTGTTTGGCTCAACTTCACCTATCTTCCATTTTTCATCAAAAGAACATGAAACAACAACCATTTCCTTCATTTTAATTCATGACTAAATGGTCACAACACAACTAAAAATCAAAATATACTTCAAGAGTTAAAGTAGAATCAAGAAGAACTCATGAACCTCAAAATAGAAGCAAGGTACCAAGAACTTACCTTCAATTTTCCTCCTCCTAATGACCGAATACTCAAGAGCTTTCTCCTCTCCTTTCTCTTCTCTAACTTTCAGCTATGATGAACAAAGATGGACAAAACTTTGTTCTTTTCACCCCTTTTTCTTTTAATAAAACTTCATATTTCATCCATTTAATTCTTTAATACAAAAGACATGAAATTCTTATCATGAAACATTTACCTAACCCATTATCATGAAACATTTACCTAACCCATTATCATGAAACATTTACCTAACCCATTATCATGGAATATTTACCTAATCCATTGTCATGAAACATTTACCTAACTCATTATCAATTTGTATCAATTTGTACCATAAATTATGGATATCAAGTGTACATTTTGTCTACAACAACATGATGGCTGGCCACTTCATGTAAAATGGGAGGTTTATCATGCAAATCCTCCTATTTTGCACTCCTATTTATTTGGTCACTTCAATTTAGCCTATAGCATTTTCAAATATTTTCACATAGGTCCTATTTCATAATTTCACTCACAAATGACAAAATCAAAGCATGAAATTTTGTCAACATTCACAGAATTCCCGAAAATTGGGGCGTTACAAATTTTCATACAATGAACATTCAAATCATATTCACATCAATAACATACATTTCAAGCATTTAAGAATATAATTCAAGTTACACGAACTTACCTCGATACTTGTTCGTATACAAAAATTTACTAATCCCGAAATTTTTTCTTTCCTCGATCTAGCTTCGTATTTGAATTTTCTGGATCTAAATAAATAAATTTAATCATCAATTTAATACATTTCATGTTCATATGTAACATTCTCTATAATTCCACTATTATTTATTGTTCATTCAAAGCTATCTACTTGAGTCGTAGTCACTAAATTATTTATATCTCAAGCTACAGAATTCCAAATTAAAAACTGCTTGATGTTTCTGAAACTAGACTCAAATACTTTTCTACCATAAAATTTTCAGAATTTTTGGTTCAGCCAATAAGTAAAGTAAAATCTTCAAACTTACCCTTGTTCTACTCTCTAACAACTTCTAGATTTCTTTGCTAAAAATTAATTATCTCTTAGTACAAAATTTGGATGATGTTTCCATTTATTTCTATTGAAAATAGGCTCATTAATAATTCAAGCATGTAAATTTTAACCCCTAATTATTTTTCTCCAATTTTTGATAATTTTCTAAATTCAGAACAGGAGAACCCGAATTCATTCTGACCTTATCTCACAAAAATTATTATATCTCATGATTCATAATTCCATTACTTACATTGTTTCTTCTATGAGAAACTAGACTCAATAAGCTTTAATTTCATATTTTGTTCATCTTCTAATTCGATTTTCACAATTTATGGTGATTTTTCAAAGTTAGAATACTGCTGTTGTCCAAAACTGTTTAGTGCAAGATGTTTATTACCATTTTCCCCCTAAGCTTTTAATAAATGATAATTTCATCCCTACTCAATTAGCCTCTCAATTGAGATTATTTTTTCTCAATTAACACTTAATTCTATCACTTTAAGCTACTTTATAACCTTTGGGAATTAGAATTTGAGCACTAGACTTTAATTCCAAACATTTTCACAATTAGGTCCTAAAAATCAATTTCTATTGAAATTACCTAATAAAATCATCTCATAAAAAAATTAAAGCTTCGATTTCATGATATTTAATCATAAAATTACAGCACTCAACCATGATGCCTTTCAATTTCATCCATGAAATCAAAAACTAATGAATTTAATAGTAGGACCTACTTGTAAAAGTCTTAAAAACACAAAAATTATAAGAAAAAGGCAAGGATTAACTCACTTGGTGCAAAAATTATGAAATACCAGCTTGAATAAACCCTTAGGACATTTTTGGCTGATAATAATGAAGAAATATGAAGAGAATTCTAGATATTTCAATTTGGTCTCATTTTTATTTTAGTAAATTTTGTTATTTTCTCATTTTGCCCTTATTTAGCCAATTCTCTTGATTTTTCTCAGCTTATGCCGCCCAAAGTATCTTATTTTGGGATTATTTTCAATTTATGTCCCTCCTCATTTAACAATTGAGCTATTTAATCCTTCTAGTAATTTTTTCAACCTTTTCAATTTAGTCCTTTTCACTTAATTAACTACCCAAATGTAAAAAATTTCTAACAAAATTTTAATACCATATTACTAATATTTCATAAATATTTATAAAAATATTTCAGTCTCGGTTTTACGAGGTCGAGGTCTCGATACCTTGTTTTTACTCAATTTATTCAATAATTTCTTTTTTTAACTAACCACTACATCAGTAAAATTTTTCTATCAATATTTTCATATGATTTTCCTATCATATCAATATTCATGCAAAAATATTAAAATAAATTTCTCTTTAAATTGGATTTGCGGTTACGAAACCACTGTTCCGATAACCTTGAATTTAGGCCATTACAAAAGGGATAGAATATTTCCATCAAATTTTAAACGGTTGTTAACGTGATAAAAAATTGATTTTAAATAGTTTAGTAACCAAAAGAAAAAAAATTAAGAGTTTGGTGACCAAAACTAAATGCATGCAAAATTTTAATGACCATTTTTATTTTATCCAAAATAAAAATAGTAATAATTTAATAGAAATGGTATATTAATGTTTTTTAATTTAGTTGTTACTGTTTAAGCTATGACACCAATTTAGTTATTGTTTAAATAATAGTATAAATATATATGACGTGATAAAAGAATTTATTTATAAATTCATATATTACTCTTAATTATAAAAGATGAGGATAAACTATTAAAATAGTCAATTTTATTTGTCTTAGATTATATTTTAGCCACTTATGTTTGATATGTTAAGTTTTAGTCACTTACGTTTTCGTGTTGTAACATTTTAATCATTGAGCCATTAATTACAGTTAACGGTGTAACGGTGAGCTGACGTGACACATTAAATCATCATTTCAAACAAAAAATTTAGGTTAAATTCTACAATTGGTCCTTATATTTTTTTCATTTTAAGCAATTTATTTTTTTCTTTTATGTTCTTTTAACTTTATTTTTCGTTCTCTTCTGCTTCTCCCTTTGTTTTCCTCCCTTCTCCATTTCTTTTAACCTAATTTTTCTATGTTTTCCATTTGTTAAAACTAGTCCACAAGCTTACCTCACTTGAAAAAAATTAAATTGTTCAGAAACATAAAAGTATGGGGACTAGTTTTAACAAAGGACAAACATAGACAAACTATGTTAAAAGAAATGGAGAAGGGAGGAAAACAGAGAGAGAAACAGAAGAGAATGAAAAATAAAGAAAAAAATGGAAAGTTAAAAGAACATAAAAGAAATAAATTAAATTGATTAAAACAAAAAAAATATGGAGATCGATTGTATAAATTAACCTAAAATTTTTGTTTAAAATGATGATTTAACATGTCACATTAGCTTATCATTACAATATTAATGACAATTAACGACTTAGTGACTAAAATGTTATAACGTGATAATGTAAGTGGCTAAAACGTAACATTTCAAACATAAGTGACTAAAATGTAACATGAGGTAAAAAAGTGACTATTTTAGCAGTTTAACCAAAAGATTATAATAATAAAGAGTGAATTTACCACATAGGATACATAAATAAATACTAAAATCTTTCTTGTCCTGTCTTCGCCTCGTAGTACCTTTTCACATCAACGTGTAAATCCGAAGCTAAAACAGAGCTCCAAAATCGCATGGGAGGTTTAGCTTTCTGTTTTTTTTCCTGGGAAATCCATTTGGACTTCAATTGAGCTTTCAATTACCCGTTGAACTCTAACTATCGCTACAGCGTCCTTTCATGGCTTCTCTTGTTTCAATTTTTGTTCTGCTTTTTACCTGTTCGTTCTCCAATTTCTCAGCCGAAAGGTAAAGGAAAAACCCGATCTCACTTTTTTTTATTCATTTATTTTGGAAATGGGCAGTGGAAATTATCCATATTAAAGTTGCTTGTCTTGATTTTGAATGAATCAGGCAATCAATCCATTTCGTACACAGGATTAATGAATTACCCTTTATTCGTCATCTGGGTTTTTGTTAAAATCTCGTATTTTCATGCATAACAATTATACATGGTGGACATTTAACCCGGATTAATTTTAATTAATTAAATTTTTTTTTTTGTGGATATCACTATTTTAGTTGTTAGTACCTTTCGTTGATTGATTATCCTTAGGAAAAAGTCAAATTTGCGTGGATGAGATTTCATTGAGCATTTTATTTATATCTAATATAAAGAATTTCTGGTTCCTTCCATGGATTCTGCTTTCTTTGGATGATGAATTATTCTTCATGTTCTTTAGTTATGTTTCTAAGAAAATGTTCAGTTTCTTCACCCAATGGAGGTCCTTTTTATAACCTTTTTTCCATCTGGTGTTGTTTTGCACGAGTAGCCGGAAGGAGTTGAAGGACAAGGAGGATATTCATTTGAGACATTTGGTTCAATCCAATGTAATTGACCCTTCACGAGTGATGCAACTTTCATGGCGGCCAAGGTCAGGTAGTGATGGACTTATTGTTTGCCTTATTGCTGTGTTTTTTTCACAGATTATCTTTTTGCGAGTCAAATAGGCAGTTTCTTGAATGGTATTGCATTATAGTTTTGTATGAGCTTTTATGAAATTCTCAGTTGCTCCTTTAGCTTTTGCAAATATGTTGATCTTTGTACTTTCATTGGCGCATTTATCTTCTAAAAATCTGGCATTATTTTGCTTGCAATAGGGTCTTTCAATATAGTGGCTTTCTAATGGACGAGGAGTGCGACCTCCTTATTTCTTTGGTATAGTTCTGCCCCACTGATTTGACTACTTCAATTCAATAAGCCTAAACTGGTTTAAAGTAGTTATTAAATTGTTATGGACTTAGGGCCATGGAGCAAAAGAAGGAATTTTGGGGATCAATGATGATCGAGCTATTCTTGAGACACGCAGGCAGCTTGCAAGTTCAGAAACTTTGCTGAATACAAATGTGAGTTCTGTTGTCTTCCAAGCCAACAATTTCTGCATGCTCTGTTGCTTTGCTTACTCACAACCTATTGATGCAACTGTTTGATACACTCAAGAACTTGATTTCATACTCTATTTTTGTTTTCTTGCTTCTGAAGTTGACACTTGGGCAAATTTAAAGTGGTTTGCTAGTAAATATCTCTTTGATAATTTTAAGCCGTTCTCGAGCCAATCTTAGGATCTCTTCCTTGCTTTGGCTTTTGCCAGGAAATCTGTCCTCAGTCTGACTTTTTGTGTGTTGCGAATGTTACAACTGATATCCTCCTTTACTACTACCGTTCTGTTGCCATATATACTACATAATATATTGCTACCAGAAAGAAAGAAAACTCGACATAAAACCTCTACCAATTATTTTAGTTCCCATAGGAACATCAATAGGTCTGCTATCCTAACAATCAAGTTTCAGAAGTCAAGTACATCCTTTGGGATAGTGAAATCCTTTCAAAAGATCTTGCAACATCTACACCTAAGAAATATAACAGATCCCCTAAATCAGTCGCCTAAAATTTAGATCGTATATATGTTTCCAATGCTTGTATCCCTTCACTATCGTCACCGCTAATAACAATATCATCCACATAGACAATCAATAAAAAGTTACCTTCTATTTTTGTTGCTAAAAGACAAATTTGTCTACTCCTCACCTTGTAAGAATGAATGTGTGCATTTACGGGTACCTGTACCTTCATTATGATCCCTTTGGCCACCCTGAGCTCCTCGATGACCAGCAGAGCTACCGCCATTAAATGTACCCCCTATACCTTCATGGTTAGGCTATGTAGCTGTTGCAAGCTGTTCAATACCTAAACTACTTGAAATAAAAGCAGATTTTTCAGCACCAGATTTGGTATCACTAGTAAGCCCTTCCTTGGATAAGGAACATTGAAAAACCCGAAAATGAGCTTGGGCAAAGAGTGGAAAGATCAGCTTTCCTAGAATATTTTATTTTGGTGACTCAAACATTAGAAGTAAAGTAGACAAAATATTGAACAAGCATTTGCTATTGTTGTTTATGCATTTCCCAAAGACCAGCAAAAATAAAGTTCGAGAGTATTTAGCTCCTCATATCTTCAAGTGAGCAAGATATTCTGTCATTGATCTATGATTCTTTCAACCCAAGAAACTCTGGGGAGAGATGTAAATATGGGTTAGATGACTAGTATAAAGCAACTTAAAATATTACCATACATCTTTTTGTCTATCAAAGGTGGCTGCAATTTGCAAATATTTGGGTTACATTGAATTTAAGAAAAAGATAATATCTGAGCTTGTACTTGTACCCAATCTTCAGTTTGTTTTATCAATACCAAGGGGTTGGTTTGAAAATCAGAATTTTTTTATCAAGAATGTGTGGCTCTGATACAATATTACTATGTCGCTTAGACTCTTTATTTTTCTTGAAATACTTGTGTCCAACATGTGTTCAACAAGCATTTGGACACGAGTATGTGGGTTGATCCTCCAACCTCCAAATACATGGAAAAGAACTTAAGAAAAATTTGAAGATAGCCATGTTAGATACGTACTCGTATATTATATTCATTCCCAAGTCTGAGTAATATAACCATATTATTGAGGGAAAAAACTTAGAGTCTACCAATGTGGTAGTCTCCTATGTATTTATGTTAAAACATACAGTAGTACCAATAACTGATATACGGGATAACTTAACATTATTAAATCCCTTTAACATAACACTAATAAATCCATTTTCATCTTGATTTGCATATGTAATGGCGGGCAGATTGATAACTTTCTTCCTTGTATTCCTTTCCCATGCATATTGCCCCATTGCTGTTGTGTTTAAATTATAAATATCAGTGAACTTTAAAAATCTTTTATAAACTAGCTTTATAATAGTGGAAACCTTCTGTTTCTTGAAGCCTCTATACACTTGATGAATGTCACTAAAAGAGAAATAATCAATAATGTGCATTAACATCCGGCAGCATGATTCATGAATGATTCTATAACTTTGAAATATGTTTGTGCCTTCTAGGATAAAGTTCTTGCAATGATTGAGGAAAGAATTTCAGCTTGGACTTTCCTTCCTAAAGGTATTGTTAACCATCTTTTTCATCTTCCTACTATCACTGTCTTTTCTCATGAGAGACATTTTCATTTCACTATAACTTGATGTTCATTATGCTTTAGAGAATAGTAAACCTCTATATGTTCAACACTATGGACTTGAGGAGACTGAACAAAACTTGGATTATTTTGGCAATAAATCCACATGGGCTTTAAGTGAGCCTTTGATGGCAACTGTGATTTTGTACCTTTCAAACGTTACCAAAGGTGGTGAGATTCTTTTCCCTGACTCAGAGGTGAGAATGAATCTACCTCAAACCTTCATTAACCATTTGGAGATAAAAAATTTACCCCTACTCAATAAATGGATCCCTACTGCTGCAGTCAAAGAGTGAGTCATGGTCAGATTGTACAAAGACCAGCAATATCCAAAAACCTGTAAAGGGAAATGCGGTTTTGTTCTTCACGACTCACCTCAATGGATCTCCTGACAGTAGTAGCTCGCACGCAAGATGCCCTGTTCTTGAAGGAGAAATGTGGTGCGCTACGAAATTCTTCTACCTAAGGGCTGTGACGGGAGAAACGATATCGTTTGACTCCAGCAGAAATGAATGTTCAGATGAAGATCCCAGTTGTCCTGAATGGGCTGCTGTTGGGGAATGCCAGAGGAACCCTGTTTTTATGGTTGGTTCTCCTGATTACTATGGTACATGTAGGAAGAGTTGTAATGCTTGCTGAACAAGGAATAACACTCCCATATGGTTTGTTTCCATTGTTCTAGTAATACCCAGTATAAAGTAGTTTCTTCTTTGTAATTTCATGTACTCTGTTTCCAGGGCATTTTCGATTGTTTCAGAACAGATAGTTGATCAATTTTAAGGAACTTATTTAACATCGAAAAAAGGGTGTTCATCCTTTCTTTTATTTGTATAATTTAGAAAATGTATTGCAGTAAGGGACATCTCGGTAACACATGTTGAAAGGTGTGGCAAGGGGATGTCTTTTCTCTCAAGCTTAGAGTTACGTAATATGGAATGGGAAGCCTAATTTGCTATTATTTGCTGCAAAGCTTGGAAGTGTCATCCAAACAATGTTTGATTCAATTCTCTCTTATTAAAAAAATAAAAGTATAATGACTATTTATAGAATTTGACAAAAAAATCATTTTTTTAATTTTATTTTGGTATAATGCTAAATTTAGGTTTAATCCTTAGATATTTTATTTAAAAATTTTGTATAAAAATAGTAAAAGATCAGAACACCATCTTAATAATATTCATTATTTTGTCGAATTGACTTGTGAGTCATGACATTAGACACATTATATATAATTAGACATTGTCACACTCACGACGTGAGTGGAAGCAAAACATAATATTAAAATTATATTTATAAAAATAATTAATAATTGAGTTAGAGGTGAAATAGTGAAGTGTTTATGGTTACTTATTTTAAACATTTCAAATAAAAATAGTAAAATATGAAAAGATTATATTAATATCTAATTCTTTATTTTAAATAATTTTTAATTGAGTTAGTATTAAATTGAGTCATGACATAAACTGGATAAAATATTTTATACAAATACAAATTCAAATATATTAGTATAGATGTAGATATTAAAAGGTTATTTTCAAATAAAACCATGTCTTTGTATTTAAAACATTTTATTTGGACCTGCTATAACACGTTTAATAAGTTTTTAAAATCATATCAACTCATAAAATAAAGAAAAAATCAGGGCGTAGTGAGCTGTTAGCATGGGCCCTGCCCTAAAATGGAAAATTTCATTTTAGGCCCTTGAAATTTTTAAAATTTTAAATTAGTAAAGGTAAAATTGTACTTTTGCCCCTAAAATTATAAAAATTCAATTTAATCCTTTACAAATTATAAAAATATAAACTATAAAAATTAAAATTTCATCCGCCCTAAAAAATTTTCGGCTTAGCCCTTGAAAAAAACATTGATTAAAATATAACTAATGAATTGATTTTAAATTTATTAAAATGACATAATAATTACAAACCGTAAATTAGTATTCCATTTTCTTAATTTAATAGTATTAATGAAAATGTGGGTTTTACCTCTATGTTATTAGGATTTAGAGGAGATATGCACTATTATATACAGATATGTATTCAACATGATTAAATATATTTTTACTTTTTTTCATGTTCTAAAGAAATATTTTAAACATATAAAAGTAGATATGTAGATATAAATAAAAAAGTTTTAAAATAAACAGGATAAATTACACTAGTAATCAACCAACTATTAGTAAATTTCTTTTTTGATCACTCAACTACGAAAAGTTATAAAATAGTTGCCCAATTATTCAATTTTGACTTTATTTTTTGGTATCAGGTTGCTAACTGTGACAACGTTTAAAACTTGCATAATATCAACTTTAATCCTAAACATTTATAAATTATGTCAATTTAGTCTTGATTCTAGAAAAAATTAACCCTCAACAATTACAAAGTGGGTAATTTAATCCTTTTTTTGTAGTTTTTTTTTTGGTGACATTGAGGGCTAATTTTACAAGAATGAGAAAAGATGAAAATTATTATCTTGAATTTTGGAGTGTTTCATATTTTGTATATTTCCATCAAATTTAGATGTTTTTTTTTCAGTTTTTATGTCATAAAAAAGGAGAAGAAAGCAAAACTATAAAAAAAAGAGACCAAATTATACAATCTGTAACAATTGAGGGTTAGATTTTTAGAATCAATACTAAATTTATACAATATATAAATATTGAGGGTTAAAATTGCTATTATGCCAATTTTAAAAGCTACCACTAGAGGTGCTCATGAGCTAGGTCCGGTCGAGTTCATTCAAGGTATCTAGACCAACAAAAGTTTTCTAACACATTAAAAATAAATTAAAAATATTTATGATAAAAAAAACACTACCATAAATATAATAAATGTTTTATTATATTAGAAACACATAAATATAACAAATGTTTTATTGTATTAAATATAATTTTTAAAATTTTATATTTTAAGTTTTGACGAGAATAATATTCTACGACAAGCAATCCAATTATTTTCAAATGTTTTGGTAATTCTTCATTGGTGGATGAATCAAGATAATTTTGAATCAAAGTTCTAAAATTTTATTTATCCCTCGTTAAAATAATATCTCGCTGTTTGCAGCGATAACTTGGTATATCTACCATACACCCATTAATTAAAATATGTCTATGGTTAACTAATTGACAAGCTTTAGGAAAAGTTGAAGCCGATTATTTAGTCGACTAAGGTTTTTTTTTTTTTTTAAGGTTTTGAATAATGTGTTTAGTTGTTATTGAGTTAATAATTTAACATAAATATAAAAAAAATATATAATTATTATTTGACATATATAATTAATATATTATTTTTTATAAAATAATATATTTGGGTCGGATTAGACTTGAGTCAAAATTTTTTGCACAAATCCCAACCCATATAGAAAATAGGCCTTAAATTTTACCCAAGCCCATTTTTCGGCATCGTATATTTGTCCAAACCCTTCTATTCTTCCAGGGGGCCATCAAGTGAGCATTTTATAATTTTTCATAATTCGATGAGCAAAAAAGAAATTTATTAATAGTTGAGTGACTACTAGTGTGCTTTACTCAAATAAATATTCGAAAAACATATATTTTTTTATAATATAATAATTTGATCTACACTACCCATTTCTCTTGTTTTTTTAACTATAAAAATATTTTTAAAACTGGATCGATAGTCGAATCAGCCAAATAACTATTTTTCATTTCGACCTATTCGTCTAGTTTGATTAAATAGATTATTTCAAAATTTAAATAAATATAAAAAAATATTTTTTTTAGAAATAGAGAAAATTGTTTCAACTAGTCTCCATTGATTCGTGGGTCAACCAATCTAACCCCTCTAATTATATCGGTATCCAGATCAATTTTCAATCCAACCAATCTAGTACGGTTCAAACAAAATCTAGATCATTGTGTAGTTCTTTTAGCACGTATGTAACAAGAATCAAGACGATAAAGGTAAATAATAGCAAATGACTAGTATCATTCCAAAAAAAAAAAAAAGAACACAAGTACATTATAGTCAAAATTATGAGTAAAAAAAATAGTTTTCAAATAAAAATTCATTTATTGAGATGCCAAGTTATCCCAGCCAAAGATAGTCAAATGAAACCAAACGGGATTCTAGCAGGTGGAAGAATATGAAACTCCACACAATTTAGCCATTTTCGCAATCTCAACTCTGTCAAAAACACGTTTGACATCTTCTATCTTCATGTACTCGCAATAGCATGGTGCTTGTTCCTTCATCTTCTGGCAACAACCAGCTGATGGAGGTGGCTTCTTATACGCGTTCAAGCATGAGCTATACTCCAAGGGGTTATCACATTTCGGCGCTGGCGCTGCCTCTGCATCCGAAAACAACACCACCACTAGAGTCACCACGCACAAAACAATAAGGGAAAACCTCTTCATGTTTCTTTAAATAAAAAGTTTGCTAGCTAGGCGACTAATAATGGTAATTTGTGTTGGCGTGTTTTTTCCAATAAAATTGGCACAATTTATAGCAGTTGGATTATTAGTTGCCGAGAGTTTTGGACAATACGTGTAAATGTATAAATTTGGTAAAAGGATGTTGTTAGATTTACTATTTTTGAGAGAGATAAATTGTGGTAAAAAAAATTTGAAATGTGCCTACAAAGCCAAGAAAAATAGCTTAATCTTTGAACAATTTAAATTTAAAATTGAAATTAAAATATATGGGTTTTTAGAATATTAAATTTTTAATTTTAGTTGTTATGGTTTATTTTTATGGTCTCAATTATTTAAAGAGTCACTAAAAAAGTAAAATAGAAAATGAAAATCACTAATAAAATAAATTAAAATTATGGTATGAGTAAATTTTTTAGATCACTATTTATAAAATTATTATCCTCTTCTTCATTTTCCTCCAGTGCATTTGTTTCACGAAAATGACTTACAAGTCATCAAAAATAAGTTCATTTTCCTGAAATTTTTTGAAGTAACAATCTACTTCGAAGTTTAAAATTGTTAATGTATATTTCCTCAAGGAAAGTAGCATAAGTCAAAACCTTAACCGTTTGGTCTTTTGGGTTATAATATTATCCACCGTTACTCCGTTTTGGACAGCCAAAAAACATGCACAATTCTATCCGTGCTTCCAACTTTTTTGCATCTTTAGCCAACACGTAGGTTTGACATTCCCAATTCCTAAAATGATTTAAGCCTGGCTTCATGTCGTGCCACATTTCGTATGGATCCTGAGGCATTGCCTTAGTTTGAATATAATTTAGAATGTAGCAAGTCGTTAGTAATGCTTAACCCCAGAATGATATCGACAGTTGTGAATAACTTAACATTGAATAAACCATATCAAGTAAGGTTTTGTTCCATCTCTCTACTGCGCTATTCTGTTGTGGATTACCCTGCATAGTTAGTTGGGATAGTATCTCATTCTCTATGAGGTATCCTATTAACTCGTCCCATAAGGATTCCCCACGTCAGTCAAATCGAAGTGTCTTAATAGTTAAACCTAATTGTTTTTCCACTTTCACATTAAACTCTTGAAAATTTTTAAAAATTTCACTCTTGTGGTGCATTAGATACACATAAAATATCTAGAATAAATATTTAAAAAGTTTACATAATAATTGTAACCAATCTCACACTAATGTTCATGGGATCACATAAGTCAGTGTGCACAATTTTTAATGATTGAATAACTCTTGTACCTTTTGCATTAGAAGATTTCTTGATCATTTTACCTTTCAAGCGAGATTCACATTGTAGAAGATATGTCTTTTTAAGTGAGCTTAAAGTCTCATCTTTAAAAAGTTTATTCATTCTTTCTTGTTTAACACGACTAAGTCTTAAATATAATAAGTATTAGAGTGAGAAGTTTTAAGTTTCTTATTCACAAGTTCAGTTTCAAGTAGTGAGTAGCTCTTTTGTTTAATAAAATAAATATTATTTTGCATCCATCCATTACGGATAAGAACATGATTTTTATGAATTGTAGTTCCTTTATTAGAAGTCACATAAAAACTAGGTACATAAAAATGTCATTTAAAATAATTTTTTTAAAATTATCAAAATACAAATGTATTTCTCCCACTACTTTTGCCGCTACATTTCTCTCATCTCTAGTTCGCAACAAGAGATCCTTATCACGAAGGCTTCTGTTCTACTTGAACCCCTACAATAAAAATAAATATGATTAATGGCTTTAGAATTAATGACCTAATAGTACATTGAATCTAGCACTAAATAAGTTACATCAACTAAGAGTTTCATACCACATTATTAAATAAAATTTTTAAAAATATGTTGAGTTTTGATGAGAATAATATTCTAAGGCAATCAATCCATTTATTTTCAAACCAACCCATTTCCTATCTATTATCTGATTGACTAATCCTTTATATAGTAATGTGTGAAGGGTCAAATGTTTTGGTAACTCCTCATTGGTGGATGAATCAAAATAATTTTGAATCAGAGTTCTAGAATTTTGCTCATCCGTCGCTAAAATAATATCTCGAAGATTGCAATGATGACTTGGTATATCTATTGTACGCCATTAACTAAAATATGTCTATGGTTAACTAATTGACAGGCTTTAAGAATAGTCGAAGCCAATTATTTAGTTGGGTAAGGATTTTTTTAAGGTTTGGGTAATGGGTTTAGTTGTTATTGGGTTAATAATTTAATATAAATATAAAAAATATATAATAATTATTTAACATATATAATTAATATAATTATTTTTATAACATAATATATTCGGGTCGGACTGGGAACGGGTCAAAATAATTTGCACAAATCCCGACCCATATAGAAAATAGGCCTTAACTTTTACCCAAGCCTATTTTTCGGCATCGTGTATTTGTCCAAACTCTTCCATTTTTCAAGCAGGCCGCTGGACTTGGGCAGGTAACCCGACCAATTAACAAGTCTAACTACCACCATTAGCTAACTGGAGCTTAAAAAAAAAAAATTGAATAGTTGGGTGATTATTTTGTAATTTTTCATAATTCGATGAGAAAAAAAGAAATTTACTAAAAGTTGAGTGACTACTAGTGTACTTTACCCAAATAAATATTCGAATAACATTTATTTTTATAATATAATAATTTGATCTACCCTATCCCTTTCTCTTGTTTTTTTAACTATAACAATGTTTTCAAAATTGGACCAATGGTCGAATCAGTCAAATAACTATTTTTCATTTCTGACCTGTTCGTCTAGTTTGATTAAATAAATTATTTAATAATTTAAATAAATATAAAAATATTTTTTAAGAAATAGAGAAAACCATTTCAACTAGTCTCCATTGGTTCGTGGGTCAACCAATCTAACCCCTCAAATTATATTGGTATCTAGATCAATTTCCAAATCCAACCAATCCAATACGGTTCAAACAAAATCTAGATCATTGTGTAGCTCTTTTAGCACATATGTAACATGATCAAGACAATAAAGGTAAATAATAGCAAATGACCAGTATCATTCCAAAAAAAAAAAGGACACAAGTACATTTTAGTCGAAATTATGAGTAAAAAAATAGTTTTCTAATAAAATTTTCTTTTATTGAGATGCCAGGTTATCCCAACCAGAGATAGTCAAATGAAACCAAACGGGATTCTAGCAGGTGAAAGAATATGAAACTCCACACAATTTAGCCATTTTCGCAATCTCAACTCTGTCAAAAACACGTTTGATATCTTCTATCTTCATGTACTCGCAATAGCATGGTGCTTGTTCCTTCATCTTTTGGCAACAACCGGCTGATGGAGGTGGCTTCTTATACGCGTTCAAGCATGAGCTATACTCTAAGGGGTTATCACATTTTGGCGCTGGCGCTGCTGCCTCTGCACCCGAAAACAACACCACCACTAGAGTCACCGCGCACAAAACAATAAGAGAAAATCTCTTCATGTTTTTTTAAATAAAAAAGTTAGCTAGCTGGGCGACTAATAATGGTAATTTGTGTTGGTGTGTTTTTTCCAATGAACTTTGGCACAATTTATAGCAGTTGGATTATTAGTTGCCAAGAGTTTTGGACAATACGTGTACATGTGTAAATTTGGTAAAAGGATGTTGTTAGGTTTACCATTTTTGAGAGAAAGATAATTTGTGGTAAAAAAAACTGAAACGAGATTACAAAGCCAAGAAAATAGCTTAATCTTTGAACAATTTAAATTTAAAATTGAAATTAAAATATATGGTTTTTCTAGAATATTAAAATTTAAATTTTAGTTGTTATGGTTTATTTTTAATGGTCTCAATTATTTAAAGAGTCACTAAAAAAAGTAAAATAGAAAATTAAATCCACCAATAAAATCAATTAAAATGATGGTATGAGTAAAATGTTTTAGATCACTGTTTATAAATTATTATCCTCTTATTCATTTTCCTTCGGGTGCATTTGTCTCACAAAAAATGACTTACTAGTCATCGAAAAATAAGCTCATTTTCCTGAAATTTTCTGAAGTAACAATCTACTTCGAAGTTTAAAATTGTTAATGTAGATTTTCTCAAGAAAATTAGCATAAGTTGAAACCTTAACTATTAGGTATTTTAGGTTATAAAATTATCCACCCTTACTCCGTTTTGGACAGCCAACAAACATGCACAATTCTATTCGTGCTTCCAACTTTTTTGTATCTTTAGCCAACACATAGGTTGGACATCCCCAATTCCTAAAATGATTTAAGTTTGGCTTCATGTTGTGCCACATTTCATATGGATCCTAAGGTGCTACCTTAGTTTGTATGTAACTTAGAATATAGGAAGTCATTAGTAATGCTTACCCCCAAAATGATATCGACAGTTTTGAATAACTTAACGTTGAATAAATCATATCAAGCAAGGTTTTATTCCATCTCTGTGCCACGCTATTCTGTTGTGGAGTACCCTACGCAGTTAATTGGGATAATATCTCATTCTCTATGAGGTATCCTATGAACTTGTCCGATAAGTATTCCTCACGTCGGTCAAACCGAAGTGTCTTAATGGGTAAATCTAATTGTTTCTCCACTTTTGTAACATCTTGAATTAGGGTCTAGTCGAAACAGTGGTTTCAAAACCACAAATTCAAAATATAAATAATTATTTTATGATTATTATGAGGCCTATGATATGATTGCATGCTTGTGTGAAAATTTCATGAAAAAATTTTATTGATAAAATGTCCAATTTGACACTTAGGACTAAATTGCAAAACTTGCAAAATGTGAGTTCTAGAAGCTTTGAGCATGAAATTGCAATGGATTGTTAATTAGATGTCTTTAAATAGAAAATTTCCCATTTTCTATTTCTGTGGACAAAAATGGGCATGGATAGGAAAAATTTGAAAGAAAAGCCTTAAGGGCGTTTTTGTCATTTGGTTAATAAAAGAATAAAAAAGGAAAATAAGTCAAAAATTGTGTCCATCTTCTCCCACTCAAGCTCAATAGTAAGAACATCTTAGCCCCGTTTTTAATGCTCTTTACATTTTTAAAACCCTCGTAACCCGATTTACCTATTTCTAGCCATATTTTAAGTAGGATTCATATTTGAAATTTGACCCATGTATGAATCGCATGTGTTTTGATGTTTAATGGAGGAATATGAATATTTGATGTGTGATAAACATCTTTTACCAAGTGATTTCTATTGAAAATGGTTAAAAAGGACTTATTTGTAAAGTTTGTAAAATGGGTAGTAAGATGTATGATTTAATGAGAAATGTGGGCTTCTATGAGCATGTTATAAGTTCGGCTAGGCTTGGGTAACAAAGAAAATGAACACATTTCATTTTACGAGCCTAGGGACTAATTTGAAAATATGTGAAAGTTTAGGGGAAAAATCATAATTTTTCCAAAATATAGTTTTTTGGACTGATTTGAATAATGTAATGAATTAATAGGCTGAATTTGCTATTATAGATCAAGAAAAACGGAGTCCGGACCTAGACCGGGGAAAGAACAAGATTTTAGACTAAATCAAATTAATTGTCCATATTTTGTACCAAGGTAAGTTCATGTGTAAATAATGCAAGGATATATCATGTTTTAATATTTTATTTATGAATGAGTCTCCTCGTTTAATTATTATGACGAGTGTATGAATGACGCTATTGTCTATGAGTACGACATTGTGAACGAGTTCGACGAATATGTGATATCGAGAAAATCCCGTTTGAACCATAGGAATAATTTAGGATACGATGTGACATGTAAATAGGAACTATATGTGTTGAGCTCATAAGATATGCGATATGTGTTTATGTGAATCCGGATGCTAGTCTTGTATGTTTTACCAGTGGCTGGGTAGCCCGGCAAGTGTTGCGGGTACTTGTCAGCTTGTATGAGCAGCCCGAGTAGTTATGTCCTGACTGTCAGTTTGTGTGAACAGACCCGTGATTAGCTAGAGAGCGAGTAATGTGTAATTGTAATATGAGGTAGCATGTGGCTACGTTTGAAGCACCACGTGCAAGCTTTCCGTGTATCGATAGTATTTCAAGTGTTCAACAGGTAAATCAGTGAGTTATTCAACAAGTAAGTCATTGATGAGGAAATACGAGAATGTATTATGAGTTGGTATAGGTATGTACGAAAAAATCTTATGAATGAACTCAGTATGTGATGACCTGTTGGTAAGATTGAAGATGTGTAAGTTATGCTTATGAATCTATGATGACATATATGTAAACTAGGTTATGTCAATGGTATTTATATATATATTCATGATTATGTTGCTATTTATTTGCATGTGAACTTACTAAGCCTTAATGCTTACCCCCCTTCCTTTCCATCTTTTATAGTATCGCCAAGCTAGCTCGGGGATCGAAGGACATCGGAGCTCGATTCACACTATCAAACTAATCTTTTAGGTATAATGAATTTAAGTATTTTGAGTATGGCATGTATAGGGACTTGGTCTTTTTGTTATATGTCATATTGGGTTAGCCAAATGTGTTGGCTTATAATGATTTGATGATTCATTTAGTATATGGCCATGAGATATGGCTCATGTTAATTATGAGGATGTAATCCTATTCATATATGCATGCTTGTGCTGAGGTCATTCATGATGTGTTTAATTCATTTTGGCATAGATGAATTATGGATATGATCATGGATGTTTGATGATGGAATTGT
The DNA here is from genome assembly GCF_025698485.1 of Gossypium arboreum. Lineage (NCBI taxonomy): Eukaryota > Viridiplantae > Streptophyta > Magnoliopsida > Malvales > Malvaceae > Gossypium > Gossypium arboreum. The sequence goes on along the minus strand of NC_069078.1, from coordinate 82,869,859 downwards.
GAGTAAATGGCATAATAACAACTAAGGCATAAATGTGTAAAATGGAAGTAAATATGATGTTGTATATTGCATGTGATTTGGTAAGCTTAGCTTAAATAAAATATGGAGTCTTAACAAGTACCAATTAATAAGAAGTTGATGTGCATGAGCCATGGTTGTGAATGCGTAAGTTCTCATTTATGCTATGTAAGTTGTGATTCAGATGTATAAGTGTGTATGTGTTATTACGGGTGACAAAAGGCTTGGAAGATAGCCTCAAAGTTGTCTACACGGGTAGACACATAGGCGTGTGTCTAGACCGTGTGTCCCCTGTACCCTAATAAATGCAAATCAAAATGGCCAGTAGTAAACACAAGGACAGAGACACGGGCATGTGTCTCTGCCGTGTGAAGGACACAGCCTTAGGACATGGGCGTGTGCCCAGGCTGTGTGAAGTTTGCACCTGAATTTGGAATTTAATTCACCACACGGCCTAAGCACAAGGACGTTTGACTTGGCTGAGTGACCCTAATTATGTTGAAAACATCATAAACAGAGAGTTACACGGGATGAGGACACAAGCGTGTGTGACCACACGGGCGTGTGGCTCTCCAAAATAAGAAAATTTTTCTAAGTGTTCTAAAAGTTTCGCAAGTTCTCGGTTTAGTCCCGAACCACACCCAATGTATGTTTATAAGGGACGATATATATATGTTAATGGATGGTTTTAATTTGAGCAAAATTTTTTGGCCCGGTTTTGTATGATTTGTTATGTTTAAGTCCAATAACGCCTCTTACCCTGTCTCAGTGTCGGACACGGGTAAGGGGTGTTACAACTTTCACGCTAAACTCTTGAATTTTTTTAAAAGTTTCACTCTTGTGGTGCATTAGGTACATATACCAATATTTGGAATAAATATCTAAAAAGTTTACATAATAATTGTAACCAAATCTCACACTAACGATCATGGGACCACATATGTTAGTATACACAAGTTTTAATGATTGAACAACCATTGTACCTTTTACATTAGAAGATTGCTTGGTCATTTTACCTTTGCAGCAAGATTCACATTGTGGAAAATGTATCTCTTTAAGGGCGCTTAAATCTTTAAAAAGTTTATTCATTCTTTCTTGTTTAACGCAACTAAGTCTTAAATATCATAAGTATTAGCGTGAGGTGTTTTAAGTTTCTTATTCACGAGTTTGGCTTCAAGCAGTGAGTTGCACTTTTGTGTAATAAAATAAATATTATTTTGCACTCATCCATTACGGATAAGAACATGATTTTTATGAATTGCAATCCTTTTATTATAAGTCATAGAAAAACTTTTTTAATAAAAATGCAATAGAAATTAAATTTCTCTTAAAACTAGGTACATGAAAAATATCATTTAAAATAAATTTCCTAAAATTATCAAAATACAAATGTACTTCTCCCACTTCTTTTGCCGCTACATTTCTCCCATCTCCAGCTCGCAACGAGAGATCCTTATCACGAAGGCTTCTCGTTTATTTGAACCTCAGCAATAAACACAAATATTATTAGTGACTTCAAAATTAATGACCCAATAGTCTATTAAATCTACCACTAAATAAGTTTCATCAACTAAGAGTTTCATACCACATTAAAAATTCATTAAAAAACACTACCATAAATATAATAAATGTTTTATTGTATTAAATAAAATTTTTTATATTTTATATTTTTAGTTCTGACGAGAATAATATTCTACGACAAGCAATCCATTTATTTTCAAACCAACCCATTTCTCATATATTATTTGATTAACTAATCCTTTATATAGTAATGTGTGAAGGGTCAAATGTTTTGGTAATTCCTCATTGCTGGATGAATCAAGATGATTTTGAATAAGAGTTCTAAAATTTTGTTTATCCCTCGTTGAAATAATATCTCAGGGGATTACAATGATAACTTGGTATATCTACTGTAAGCCATTAACTAAAAGATGTCTATGGGTAACTAATTGACGGGCTTTAAGAATAACTAAAGCCAATTATTTAGTTGGCTAAGTTTTTTTTAAGGTTTTGAGTAATGGGTTTAGTTGTTATTGGGTTAGTAATTCAATATATATAAATATATAATTATTATTTAACATATATAATTAATATAATTATTTTTAAAACATAATATATGCAGGTTTGATTGTGCTCAGGTCAAAAAAATTTGCACAGATCCCGACTCATATAGAAAATAGGCCTTAAATTTTATCCAAGCCCATTTTTCAGCATCGTGTATTTGTCCAAACCCTTCCTTTTTTCAAGCGGGCCGTTGGACTTGGGCAGGTAACCCAGCCAATTAACAAGTCTAGCTACCACCATTAGCTAATTGGAGATCATAATTCGATGAGAAATAAAGAAATTTACCCAAATAAATATTCGAATAACATTTTTTTTATAATATAATAATTTGATTTACCCTACCCATTTCTCTTTTTTTTTTTTAAACTATAACAATGTTTTTAGAACTGGACTGATGGTCAAATCAGTCAAATAACTATTTTTCATTTCAACTTGTTCGTCTAGTTTGATTAAATAAATTATTTAATAATTTAAATAAATATAAAATATTTTTAAAGAAATAGTGAAAACCGTTTCAACCAGTCTCCATTGGTTCGTGGGTCAATCAATCTAACCCATCTAATTATATTGGTATCTAGATCAATTTCCAATCTAACCAATCCAATATGATTCAAACAAGATCTAGATCATTGTGTAGTTCTTTTAGCACATATGTAATATGAATCAAGACAATAAAGGTAAATGATAGCAAACCACTAGTATCATTCCAAAAAAAAAAGGAACACAAGTACATTATAGTCGAAATTATGAGTAAAAAAATAGTTTTCAAATAAAATTGTCATTTATTGAGATGCCAAGTTATCTTAGCCAGAGAAAGTCAAATGAAACCAAACGGGATTCTAGCAGGTGAAAGAATATGAAACTCCACACAATTTAGCCATTTTCGCAATCTCAACTCTGTCAAAAACACGTTTGACATCTTCTATCTTCATGTACTCGCAATAGCATGGTGCTTGTTCCTTCATCTTCTGGCAACAACCGGCTGATGGAGGTGGCTTCTTATACGCATTCAAGCATGAGCTATACTCCAAAGGGTTATCACATTTCGGCACTGGCGCTGCCTCTACACCCGAAAACAACACCACCAATAAAGTCACCACACACAAAACAATAAGGGAAAACCTCTTCATGTTTTTTTAAATAAAAAGTTAGCTTGTTAGGTGACTAATAATGGTAATTTGTGTTGGTGTTTTTTTTCCAATGAACTTTTACACAGTTTATAGCAGTTGGATTATTAGTTGCCGAGAGTTTTGGACAATACGTGTAAATGTGTAAATTTTGTAAAAGGATATTGTTAGGTTTACTATTTTTGTAAGGGAGATAATTTGTGGTAAAAAAATTGAAACGTGCTTACAAAGCCGAGAAAATAGCTTAATCTTTGAACAATTTAAATTTTAAATTAAAATTAAAATATATTTTTAGAATATTAAATTTTTAATTTTAGTTGTTATAGTTTTTTATTGGTCTCAATTATTTAAAGAGTCACTAAAAAAGTAAAATAGAAAATTAAAATCACTAATAAAATCAATCAAAATGATGGTATGAGTAAAATATTTTATATCATTGTTTATAAAATTATTATCCTCTTATTCATTTTCCTTCAACTAGGTTTATTTCACGGAAAATGACTTACAAGTCATCGAAAAAGAAGCTTATTTTCCTAAAATTTTTTGAAGTAACAATCTACTTTGAGGTTTAAAATCTTTAATTTAGATATCCTCAAGGAAAGTAGCAAAAGTCGAAACATTAACTGTTTGGTCTTTTGGATTATAAATTTATCCACCCTTACTCCGTTTTGGACAACCAACAAGCATGCAAAATTCTATCCGTGCTTCCAAATTTTTTGTATCTTTAGCCAACACGTAAGTTGGGCATCCCCAATTCCTAAAATGATTTAGGCTTGGCTTCATGTCATGCCATATTTCATATGGATCCTGAAGTGCTTCCTTAGTTTTTATGTAATTTAAAATATCGCAAGTCGGTATGCTTACCCCGAGAATGATATTGGAAGTTTTGAATAACTTAGCATTGAATAAATCATATCAAGCTAGGTTTTGTTCCACCTCATTGCTATGCCATTCTATTGTGGAGTACCCTACACAGTTAATTGGGATAGTATCTCATTCTCTATGAGGTATCTTATGAACTCGTCTGACATGTATTCCCCACGTCGGTCAAACTGAAGTGCCTTAATAGGTAACCTAATTGTTTCTGCACTTTCACACTAAAATCTTGAATTTTTTTTAAAGTTTCACTCTTGTGATGCATTACGTACACATACTAGCTAGTATCTAGATATCTAAAAAGTTTACAAAATAATTGTAATCAAATCTTACACTAACGTTCATGGGACCACATACGTCGGTATGCACAAGTTTGAATGATTGAACAACCCTTGTACCTTTTGCATTAGAAGATTGCTTGGTTATTTTACGTTTCAAGCAAGATTTACAATGTGGAAGATGTATCACTTTAAGTAAACTTAAAGTCTCATCTTTAAAAAGTTTATTCATTCTTTCTTGTTTAACGTGATTAAGTATTAAATATCATAAGAATCAGAGTGAGAAGTTTTAAGTTTCTCATTCACAAGTTTGGTTTCAAGCAGTGAATAGCTCTTTTGTGTAAGAAAATAAATATTATTTTGCACCCATCCATTACGGATAAGAACATGATTTTTATGAATTGCAATCCCTTTATTAAAAGTCACAGAAAAACTTGCTTTAAATAAACATGTAATAGAAATTAAATTTCTCCTAAAACTAGGTACATAAAAAATATCATTTAAAATAAATTTCCTAAAATTATCAAAATACAAATGTACTTCTCCCACTTCTTTTGCTGCTACATTTCTCCCATCTCTAGCAAGCAACGAGAGATCCTTATCACGGAGGCTTCTCATTTACTTAAACCCCAACAATAAACACAAATATTATTAATGACTTCAGAATTAATGACCCAATAGTCTATTGAATCTACCACTAAATAAGTTTCATCAATGAGAGTTTCATACCACATTAAAAATTCATTAAAAAACACAACCATAAATATAATAAATGTTTTATTGTATTAAATAAAAATTTTATATTTTATATTTTTAGTTCGACGAGAATAATATTCTACTACAAGCAATCCATTTATTTCAAACCAACCTATTTCTCATATATTATTTGATTGACTAATCATTTATATTGTAATGTGTGAATGGTTAAATGTTTTGGTAATTCCTCATTGGCGGATAAATCAAGATGATTTTGAATAAGAGTTCTAGAATTTTGTTCATCCCTCATTGAAATAATATCTCGGGGCTTACAATGATAACTTGGTATATCTACTGTAAGCCATTAACTAAAATATGTCTATGGTTAACTAATTGACGGGCTTGAGGAAAAGCTGAAGCCAATTATTAAGTTGGCTAAGTTTTTTTTTTAGGTTTTGAATAATGGGTTTAGTTGTTATTGGGTTAGTAATTCAATATATATAAATATAGAATTATTATTTAACATATATAATTAATATAATCAGATTGTGCTCGGGTAAAAAAAAATTTGCACAGATCCCAATCATATAGAAAATAGGCCTTAAATTTTACCCTAGCCCATTTTTCGGCACCATATATTTGTCCAAACCCTTCCATTTTTCAAGCAGACCATCGGGCTTGGGCAGGTAACTCGACCAATTAACAAGTCTGGTTGTCACCATTAGCTGACTGAAGCTCAAAAAAGAAAAAATTGAATAGTTAGGTGATCATTTTGTAACTTTTCATAATTCGATAAGAAATAAAGAAATTTACTAAAAGTTGAGTGACTACTAGTGTATTTTACCTAAATAAATATTCAAATAACATATATTTTTATAATATAATAATTTGATCTACACAACTCATTTCTCTTGTTTTTTTTAACTATAACAATGTTTTCAGAACTGGACGACGATTAAATCAGTTAAATAACTATTTTTTATTTCGAACTATTCATCTAGTTTGATTAAATAAATTACTTAAAGATTAAAATAAATATAAAAATATTTTATTAGAGAAAACCGATTCAACTACTGCCTATCAGTTCGTGGGTCAACCAATCTAACCCCTCTGATTATACTACTATCCAGATCAGTTTCTAATCTAACCAATCCAGTATAGTTCAAACAAAATCTAGATCATTGTGTAGTTCTTTTTGCACATATATAACATGAATCAAGACAATAAAGGTAAATAATAGCAAACCACCAGTATTATTCCAAAAAAAAAAGGACACGAGTACATTATAAACGAAATTATGAGTAAAAAAATAGTTTTCAAATAAAATTTTCATTTATTGAGATGTCAGGTTTTCCCATCTAGAGATAGTCAAATGAAACCAAACGGGATTCTAGCAGGTGGAAGAATATGAAACTCCACACAATTTAGCCATTTTCGCAATCTCAACTCTGTCAAAAACACGTTTGACATCTTCTATCTTCATGTACTTGCAATAGCATGGTGCTTGTTCCTTCATCTTCTGGCAACAACTGGCTGATGGAGGTGGCTTCTTGTACGCATTCAAGCATGAGCTATACTCTAAGGGGTTATCACATTTCGGCATTGGCGCTGCCTCTGCACCTGAAAACAATACCATCACTAGAGTCACCACGCACAAAACAATAAGGGAAAACCTCTTCATGTTTTTTTAAAATAAAAAGTTAGCTAGCTAGGCGGCTAATACTGGTAATTTGTGATGATGTGTTTTTTCCAATGAACTTTGGCCTAATTTATAACAGTTAGATTGGTAATTGCCGAGAGTGTTGAACAAAACGTGTAAATGTGTAAATTTGGTAAAATGATGTTGTTAGGTTTACTATTTTTGAGAGAGATAATTTGTGGTAAAAAAATTTAAAACGTGCCTACTAAGCGGAGAAAATAGCTTAATCGGTGAACAATTTAATTTTAAAATTTAAACTAAAATATATGGGTTTTTTAGAATATTAAATTTTAATTTTAGTTATTATGGTTTATTTTAATGGTCTCAATTATCTAAAGAGTTCGCTAAAAAAGTAAAATAGAAAATGAAAATCACTAATAAAATAAATCAAAATCATGGTATGAGTAAAATTTTTAGATCATTGTTTATAAAATTATTATCCTCTTATTCATTTTCCTTCAGATGCGTTTGTTTCACGTAAAATGACTTACAAGTTATCAAAAAATAAGCTCATTTTCTTGAAATTTTATGAAGTTACAATCTACTTCAAGGTTTAAAATTTTTAATATAGATTTCCCGAAGGAAAGTAGCATAAGTCTAAACTTTAACTGTTTGGTCTTTTGGGTTATAAAATAATCCACCCTTAGTTCGTTTTGGACAACCAACAAACATGCACAATTCTATCTGTGCTTCAAACTCTTTTTTGCATTTTTAGCCAACACGTAAGTTGGGCACCCTAATTCTTAAAATGATTTCGGCTTGGCTTCATGTCGTGGCACATTTCGTATGGATTCTTAGGTGCTGCCTTAGTTTGTATGTAATTTAGAATGTAGCAAGTCATTAGTAATTCTTACCCCTAGAATGATACTGATAGTTGTGAATAACTTAACATTGAATAAACCATATCAAGTAAGGTTTTGTTCCATCTTTCTGCCACGCCATTCTATTGTGGAGTACCTCGCACAATTTATTAGAATTGTATCTCATTCTCTTTGAGGTATCCTATAAACTCGTCCAATAAGTATTCCCCGCGTTGGTCAAACTGAAGTTTCTTAATAGGTAAACCTAATTGTTTCTCTACTTTCACACTAAACTCTTGAAACTTTTTAAAAGTTTCACTCTTGTGGTGCATTAGGTACACAGACTAGTATCTGGAATAAATGTTTATAAAGTTTACATAATAATTGTAACCAAATCTCACACTAACGTTCATGGGATCACATACGTCAGTATTCACAAGTTTTAATGATTGAACAGCCCTTGTACCTTTTGCATGAGGAGATTGCTTTGTCATTTTACCTTTCAAGGCAAGATTTACATTGTGGAAGATGTACCTCTTTAAGTGAGCTTAAAGTCCCATATTTAAAAAGTTTATTCATTCTTTCTTGTTTAACGTGACTAAGTCGTAAATATCATAAGTATTAGAGTGAGAAGTTTTAAGTTTCTTATTCAAGAGTTTGGTTTCAAACAGTGAGTAGCTCTTTAGTTTAATAAAATAAATATTATTTTGCATCCATCCATTACATATAAGAACATAATTTTTATGAATTGCATTCCCTTTATTAAAAGTCACAAAAAAATTGTCTTGAAATAAACATGCAATAGAAATTAAATTTCTCCTAAAACTAGGTACATAAAATATGTTTTTTAAAATGATTTTCCTAAAATTATCAAAATACAAATGTACTTCTCCCACAACTTTTGCCGCTACATTTCTTCACGCATCTCTAGTTCGCAATGAGAGATCCTTCTAACGAAGGCTTCTCATTTACTTGAACCCCTGCAATAAACACAAATATGCCTAATGGCTTCAGAATTAATAATCTAATAGTCTATTTAATCTACCACTAAACAAGTTTCATCAACTAAGAGTTCCATACCACATTAAAAAATACTACAATAAATATAATAAATGTTTTATTGTATTAAATATAATTTTTAAAATTTTATATTTTGAGTTCTGTCGAGAATAATATTCTACGACAAGCAATCCATTTATTTTCAAACCAACCCATTTCTTATTGATAAATGCCAAAAGTAAATGTTTTAGCCTCATTCTTAAAGCATTTTTGGATGATTATTCGATTTAAAATGGTGAATTTTATGCCCCTAATCCTTTAAATTCATGTTTCTATATTTAGGAGAACATTTGGAAGAAAAAAGAGCGAAAATCGAAAAATTGGAGGAATCTTTAAGAGCCACACAAGCCGGGCCATTCCATATTGGCTGGACACATGTCCTCTACCGTCGATCGTGTCGTTTCCATTCCTTCCCCGCGCTTTTCCCTTTCCCTTTCCTTCCCCTACTGTCCATCATGCCATTTCCACCACCGTCTATTTTTTTCCTTCCGTTCTAACCTTTTTCACCTGCGCACCACCACCATCAGTCCTCTCACACATCCTCACTTGCGCCTCCATTCACCATCGCCGCCAACAACCACCGTTACCACCGTTTGGCTCAACCCTATTCTTTCATTTTATTTTATTTTTTATTATTTTTGTTTTTATTTATTTTCTTATTATTTTAATTATTATTACTCTTATTATTAATATGTTTATTTTGTTTAGTATTAGTATTCTTGTCATTATTTTATTATTTTATTATTCTAATATTATTAGTTTTAGTTGGTTAGTTTAATTTATTTATTTTTGCCTCAATAGTATTAGTATTAGCTCTAGTTTTGTATTCGAAGTAGATTTTGGTTAGACTCGTTGTGATTCGACTTTCATCGTGAGGTGGTTCGCTTGCCAATGTGTTTTATTTCATATGTCGATTTGTCTATTTGCTAGATTCATTTTTTGTGGTTTTGATTTTTGGTTCTCTGATATTTGGTTATTATATTTTATTTTAGGTACAAAATGCAAAAACTACAAGGAAAAAATAGGGTCCACACTCATTCTAAGAAAAGAAAAGCCACTTAGACCTCATCTTCATCCTTTCCGATCACAACCACTTGTTACAAATACCTCACTTTTGACCATCCACCCCATGAGGAGAGGTACTAGAATATTAAGGATAGAGCATTGGGCATGGGCCGGCATGTAGATTGGGACACCCTCCAAATTATGAGCTTATTCGCACTGATTCGTTCTCTTTTAATCGCAACCCCATGGGAGTTATTCTTCACGATCGTTGAGTCTACATATGTTGAGCTTACATTTGAGTTTTTCTCCACATTTTTCCTACCAACTGTACTATCGTTGGGGGATAACCCACGAGCTATATCATTCCGTCTTGGGGGTATCGCTCAACACTTTAGTAATGCAGGCTTTGGTGTCACTCTCAACCTATATTCTAATAATTTCTTAGCAGTGACCGAGCTCTCATCCTTCCCACAACACATCCATTATTCGGTCTCTCTATGTTGGTCGAAAATCTCTGAGGTTGCCATTTCGTGCAACCCGAGCCAGTCTAAGGCTCAGTACCTCCCTCCAACATTGTAATATATTCATGCCATTCTAGTTCATACTTTAACTAGACGAAAGAAGAGTACAAGCGTTGTAACACCCTTAACTCGTCTCCGTCTCTAGATTAGGGTTACAGAGCATTATCTTTCAACCAGAAATCATTTAACATTATAACATAAAATAAATTAAATTTATTGTAAACCAATCATTCATATGCATTTTGTCCCTAAATCTAGCCTTCGAGGCTTTAAAAATAGCTTAGAAGCAATTCAGGACTAAATCAAAACAAAATAGAAATTTTAAGAAAACGATGCAAAAATGTGAAAACAGGGGCCACACGGTCGTATGGCCAGGTCATGTAACATTCGAACAAGGGGAACACGACCGTGTCCCAGCACGTGTCCTTACCCGTGTAACTCACTGAGAAGTGTTACACAGCCGTATAACTCTCTGAGTTGCCACACGCGCCTGTGTGTCAGGTCGTGTAACTCACTGACTTGAATCACTAAGAAATTTCAAATGACACACGTCCATGTTACCAGGTTGTGTGTCACACGACCATGTGACAGCTTGTGTCCCAAGCCATGTGAAACCAAAATTTAACCTAAAATCAAGCCATTTCAAGTCCAATTCATACCTAACCATTCAGACCATTTAGGCATACATTCAAGGAATTTAAACTTCATTCAAATACACAATAACATGCCTTTTCAAACACCCTAATTCATCTAACCCAATATGCCATTCAAATGCACCACAAATATAGCAAAATATCACTTACCAAAATAAGTCAATATTGTATATTCCCAGCCATAATAACCTAGTTTAATTAACTACCACATATGACCATTTGCAAGCCATCAAAAAATACCAAAAGAACCTTATTTACAAGCACTTAAAAGTAACTAATATGACATAACTTGGTAAGACATCAAAAGTGCACCAAACCAGCATAACTGCAAAAGCTTAAACATACCAAAACTTACATTACAAAAATCCTATACATGCCATTATTAACCTTGGCCAAAATATACAAAAAAAAAATACTAAAATGATTGTTGTATAATGTGATAGGTCTTCGACGAACTTCTAATTGATCGAGCTTCCTATAATCTATAAAACAAAGGAAAGTAACTACGTAAGCAATGAGTGCTTAGTAAGATTGTAAAAACTTAACATAACTTACCATTTTATTTATACAATTCATAGATTAAGCATAAATCATTACCAATGCCATAAGCTTAGTAAAAGCCTATACAACATCATCAAACTAACAAGTTAGTACACTTGTTCATGATACAAATGAAATCAACCATAAGATATGTAGTTTACCATATATAAACATATCATTTAACTCATCAATGTCCTTATAAGATCAAGATTCATTCCATTTGCATACTTACCATTTCATTTCCTTTTCTTACCCATTGAACCATCTAGAATTACATTAGCTACTCGGGAATGTTCACACGTAGTGTGCCTTCCCATATAATAGTAACATTTCCTTTACATCAATGCTCACACCTGCTCACATGAGTTGTGGGTCGGAATGTTAGCTACATGATATTGCTCACATGAGCTATGGAGAATTTGCAACAAATGCAGGACCTCAACCATCGGTAGGACATTTAAGACCAACACCCGAAACATGAAATCCCTAATGACATGTCATTTGTATCCTAAGAATTCTTAAGGTTCAAATGGGACTCGTTATCCGTTAATTCATCATAGCTTAGATACATTTATACATAGATTCATTTATATTAAAACAACACAACAAATAGTCAATTTAACTAACATTAAAACGATCATAGTTCATGCGAACTTACCTTAATAACTAGGGCGTAAAAGTAGAATCAAACACTAATCCGAAACTTTAGCTTTTCCACGATTTAAGTCTGATTATGGTTTATCTTGATCTAAATAAATAATTTCATTCAATCAAGTAGAATTAAATTTAATCCATAATTCATATTTATAAAAAAATAACAAAGTTGTCCCTAATACTTTGACTTTTTACAATTTAGTCCTCAAGCTCATAACTTAAAATCTAACCATTTTAACCTAAAAAAAACTTAACCAATGTTCAAAAGGACCTTGAAACAACCCATTATTACCAAAATTTCACAACAAAACCCACGAATTTATACTTTTAATAATTTAATCCATATTTCCAAAATTCAACAAAAATCACTTAACAAAACATGTCTATTTTACAATAAAGATAAATAATACATCAAAAAACGTCAAAACACATTAAAAAACATCCATGAAAAGTCCTTCAACCTTTAACAGTTTTGCAAATTAACCTCCGAGCTAGCTAGATTAAGCTAAAATGAACTCGAAAACATAAAAATCATTAAAAAAAAGGAGCTTGAATTCACTTACATACAAGTAGAAACTTGATCGAATGCTCAACCCTATTCTAATGGTGTTTTCCTCTTCAAATTTTGGTGGAGATAGCCAAGGATGATGATGATACCATTTTTAGTTTCTTTTGTTTTAAAGTTAATTATTCAATTGCCATTTTAACCTTTAAAAACTATCAAAATTTCATTAAAACCTTGTCCATGCACATCCACTAACACTTAAATGGTATATTTACCAATCAAGTCCTTTAGTTTATGATTTCATAGCCATTAGACCACTTTAACTAATAGAACTCAACTTTTACACTTTTCACGATTTAATCATTTTCACCTAATTAACCATTTAAACATCAAAATTTCTTAAAAAAAATTTAATAAGACCTTAATATAATCCCATAGACATTAAATAAATAACAAATTAATAATTCACTAGTCAGAATTATGGTCACAAGACCATTATTTTCAACACCACTGAAAACAGGCCGTTAAAAGCGTCATGGGCATTTTAGACGCATATTTCTTATAGAGTATGCACGGACAACATCTGATTGATCTAGCCCACTTTGTAGCCCAGTGTTTTCATAATCAGAGTGAGCGGTCACGGAGAGGACCTCTTTGTATTGTCCAGATATCACACTCTTGACTTGTCACTTTGGTCTCCTCGAGACTCCCAAGCAGATTGGTACTCTTACTTTGGTTGGGGACATGACACCACGAGGTTTAAATATTATGAAACACATGAGGATGATTGCTCATCAGCCTGGGCCTTTCGGTGATCAGTATGTGTTGCTACGAGCAACTTAATAGCACGAGGATAATGAGCACCTTGATGATGATCTCCCCCCAGCATTGCGACCCATTCCCAATCCTCCGAGCCCTTCTACTATTGCACCTGCACATTCAGTCACACTTGACAATATTTCACATCAGCTAAATCGCCTCGAACGGTTACATTATAAGCACGTCGAGTAACAGTCAGCATGGTTCGACAACATTGACGCGGCTTTGCATTGATTCACCAACACCTGCATATCTCCCATTCTGTTTATGTTTCGCGTGATCCTGATGCCTCTCACGATGATGATCACTGATTTGTTTTCATTTTTTTTGCTTTATTTATTTTATTTTCAATTGTACTTTTATTTTTAATTGTTGTATTTTTTGTGAGACTAATTTATTTTATTTATATTTTGAACTATGCTGTTATTTTTATTATTTTGATGGTTGTTTTGTTCAAGTTTGTAATCTCTTTACCTTCTTATTTATTTTTGTTAATTTTCTTATTAGTTTACTTGGAAACATGCACTGCATTTAGACTCGCTTACGATTCTGCTTTTCACTATTATGGCAAATTCATCCATATTCAGGCCAGTTTTAGTTCTCCCTCTTTTTTGATATTGTCTTATTCTGTGCTTATATCTATTTGTACATTAAGGATAATGTACATCTTAAGTCTGAGAAGGTTGTCTATTAGAGTGAATTGTTTTATTTGAAATTTTTATTGATGTTGTTTTGGATTAATTTGTGGATTTATATGCATTGTGTAATTTATACTTTAAGGCACGAGAGAGTCAAGCATGATAAGTTAATTTTTCATAAATAAATATTTTAGGTTGCTTTCTTGAATTGAATTATTATCTTGAAACTCTGAAATTGCAAGTTTGACATCAAAACCTTAATTTTTTGTGAGCCTTTGAGCCTATAGAGCTTATATTTATTCGTGCTCATTTTATTTTTGGTTGAAAGTATGTCAACTTCATTTGTTACTCTAGAACTTTCTTATATTATACATGTTTAGACCATATTATTGATTTAATATATTGAGATGATAGAGATACTTAGGATTTAACTCATTTAACCACCTTAATTGTTGTGTTAACCCCTAGTAAACCTCATTGATCCTAAATTTTTTTTATTAACCTATTAATGTTAAACCTTAACCCAAATTTATGTTGTAAATGTATTCTTTTTATTGACTCCCTTTTTTTCGAGAACAATATTTCATTTTTTTTTTGAAATTGTTGAATTTTATTTCTTATTTCTCAAAAAAATCGAAAAGAAAAAAAAGAAAAAACATAAATTTTATATTGAGCTTGAATAATTAGTTTCATATTCTGTCGAAAAGCTTGTTTCTATTTGTGCTTATTCTTTTTGATGTAAGTTCTTTTAATTCAGCAATTGATTGTTTTTCTAGTTTGATAATTTATCAACTCGATCTTGATTATAACCGACTTTTCTGACCTTTTCCATACCCTTAACCTAAGCCCCATTACAACCTTGAAAAGACCTCTTGATTGGTGTGTCATCTCATTCTATAGTGGTGGAGATTTGATTTTTAAGCAATTTTATGGTAATGGCATTTCTCTTTCGAATATTGAGTGCACAATATTTGAACCTTAAGATAATTATTTAGATAAGGCGAGATAACTTTATGGTTATGGTTTGGACTGCTTGAATCTTTAGTGTCCTTTTGGTTGAATTTCCAATGCATGATTGTTTGCGAATTATCTTGAAACATTATTGATGAAAATGACAACTTGAGAACAGTTAATTTGAATGTGGGTTGAGGATTTTGCTTGAGGACAAGCAAATGCTTAAATGTGGGGATATTTGACAAATGCCAAAAGTAACATGTTTTTGCCTCATTCTTAATGCGTTTTTGGATGATTATTCTATTTAAAATGGTGAATTTTATGCTCATAATCCTTTAAATTCATGTTTCTATACTTAGGAGAGTATTTGGGAGGAAAATGACTAAACAACGAGAGCAAATCAGAAAATAAGAGCAAGTTTCAGGAGCCATAATGGCTGAGCCATTCCACACGAACTGGACACACGGCCGTGTGAGCCATATGGACGTGTGCCAAACAGTGTGGAAATTGCAAAATGCACTCTAGAAATGTAAAAAAAAAACTTAATTTTTAGGTTTTTTGGGTATTTTAAAACCTATTTATACCTAATATAAAAAGAAGGGAGTGAGCCATCATAGAATACTCAAGAAAACAACTTAAAAAACACCATTGAAGCCGACTCTAAAGCAAATTTCCATCAATATTGAAGATCTCCTCTTGATTCCTTTGAAGTTTATTATGGGTTTTCTTATTTCCTGTGGTTATACTGTCTTCTGGATGCTTTTATTTGCGATTATGAACTAATTTTCTAAATACCTAGGGGAAATAAACCATATGATGAATTATGTTGTTTGACTTCTATTCTACACAATAAATACTTAGATCTTGTTCTCAATTATTTGTGCTTAATTATTGGTTTGATATTTCTAAATCAGAGGAGGAAAAGTTTCTGTTTAAGAGTAGATCTAGCATTATTGAGTGGAATTGCATGCAATCCTAGAAATAGGATGACATAAATCTACCACATTAGAGTTAAATCTAATAGGGGGATCCATAGATCGAGTTAATGTGATAATATGGGTTTTAATTGGAAAGAAATTTCAATTAATCAACCTAAAGTCAGTTGCTCTTACTCTCGAAAGAGATATTAGCATAATTTAGGGATTTCTACAGAACAAGATAGAAAGTGAAGAAATTGTTTAATTCAGATTGATAATGATAGATGAAATCTAGGAGGATTCTTTCCTAGGTATTATTTTCTTTCTTGGTTGTTAATCATTTGTTTTCCTAATTCATTCTTTGTCGTGTTCTTTAGTTAATTAATTTAGTTAATTTCAGTTTTAATTAATCTCTCCAATTTGTTGGTTAATAGAATCTTCATCTGTTTTACTTTTGAAGTCTTCATCACTATACTATTTAATTATTTACACAAGAGTCTTCGAACTATTTTAGTCAGTTGAAGACTCAAAGTTACCACGGGATGCTCGAAAAGAGGTAGAAATTGTAGAGCCTCTGAATTGGCTCACGCTATTTCTGTGAACTACTGACTCATTAAGTTGAAATGACATTTTGACTTCACTATCTGACATTTACAAAACCGATAAACTATAATTTACCTGTAACACCCCCTAACCCCAAACCGTCGCCGGAACGAGGTTATGAGGCATTACCGGACATATTAGAGAACTTACGAATTAATTTACAATTAATATAACTTTCATAGTATAATATAAAAATTAAGTCCCTATATTGGACTCTCGAAGTTCAAATACGTATTAAAAGTAGAACGGGACTTGTTCGAGTATTCCGAGAATTTTTTTTTTATAAAAAAAATTTCGGCAGCATTTCTGCTTATTTTTACCTAAAACCCCCTGCAAATTCAAACCAAAACAACCAACACCAATGTTTCACATTCATATAACTAATATTTATATCATTAACATAATTTTTAACTTAATAACTATCATAGCATCATTCTAAATTGATTAAAAACTTCATTCATTTAACCATCTAAATCTTATAATTCATCCTTCACTACCCAAAGTAATATACATATTCAAGTGACTAAACAACACCTATGTACATGCGATCTTTACCCAAAAGAAAAATATACATCACCAAATTTGTGTTGGAGTCGGGATAGTTCTGGATGCTGAGCCGGGACACTTGACTTCTACTAACCTGCGCACGGAAACAACCGTACGCTGAGTATGGATATACTCAGTGGTATTACCATAATTCAAAAATATCATCAATAATAAAAATATAAATATTAAAATACATAACAATTAATTTCTTAAATACTAATTCATACTTTATTTTTATTTTATTTTCATCATTTCATAATAACAATTCAATTTAATTATTCGTCAATTAATGTATTTTTCACAAACTTGAATTTAAACCACTTATGAACATTTAGCTCATACTTTTCTCTTTCTATCACAATTCCAATTTCTATTCATAATTCAATTTCTTTTTTTTTTCAATGCCTTAAATTCACATTTCAATTTTTCACCCTATTAACGTAACTCGGACTTTGGCGGATACACGGATCCAATCAAACACACCAATATGGCACCCAGTGCCTCATCGAATAGTTCGAAGTAATAGTTGACACCCAGTGTCTCATCGGCTTAGCCGAAGTAAAGTTGGTACCCAGTACCTCATCGAATCTATCCGAAGAAATTTAGTGACACCCAGTGTCTCATCGACTCGAGGTCGAAGCATCCCTGAACACTTCTAATCCTATGGCATGCCAACTATATCCGACTCAGCCCGACTAGTTAATAGGGTATTCAATTCACTTTCTCAATTCTATCACTTTCAATTCACAATTCAAATCACCATTCATTTTTCAATCAATACACTTTTCAAATAATCACATATTCCATAATTCACTTATTCTATTCAATTTAATTCAATTTGCATCACTTTCATTTTCACTCAATATTCATATCAATTTCACATACTTACCTCAAGTCTTACTTACCATACATAACAATTAAAAATTCGGCAATCAATAATAATTAAAATTCGAATTATAGTAATACACACCGTAATTCTCCCGTTTTAGTCCTCGATAACTTTCTCCTTTCCTTTTGATGCTGATGCTTCAGGTTCTTTGTTGGCTACGAAAATAATAGTAATTTACATTATTATTTACAGCATTAATTATAATAAATAATTAAATTTCTAAACAATTCCTACCTTATTCCCAATTTAATCCTAACCAAACTTAATTATTTTCTTAATCCAATTCACTCTCTTTTTCTATTCAAATTTTGTCTAAACTTATATTTAACTATAAAACTTCCTGCATATTTCCCTAATTTCGAAATTTCTTCAATTTAGTCCCTACAACGTAAAACTTATAGCCTAGTTTACAATTTAATCCATTAATCAATTTTAACTTAGAATTCATTCAATTAAATCCCTAATTCCATAATTTGTCCAACATGAACCATATTTGGAAACATATGAACTCTTGAACTATCAACTTAATTTCATCAAAATCTTGTTTCAAAGCTTCTAAAACATCAAGATTAACTAAAAAGGACTTAATTGACTTACCAAATTAACTCCAAGCTTCAAATCCTTAGTTTTCTCTTTTATTTTTCTTTCCTTTTTTCTTTCTCTTTTTCTCCCCTGCTTCCCGTTTTCAATTCTGTTTCTATTCCCTTTTATTTCTTTATTTCTCTTTTATATTTATTTGCTTTACAAATTTAATTAGCATATATTATAATATATTTATTTTAAATATCTATTTTAACATCATTTACATATTTTACAATTGTACACATATTTAATTCTACATTTGTACCAATAATTTTATTACATTTGTCATTATTTAATTTGTTTCTCAAACAAAAATCTCATAATTTAAAATTTTAATTATTTAATTAACAAATATCTTTTACTTAAATTATAAGTAATTTAGTATTTAAATTACAAATGTACCAATATAATTTTTACTCATGTAAATTTTATTACCATATATTTATCAACTATTTAATTTATTTAAAATATAATATTCATTAAATAATCATAATAATTATAAAACCATAATAATAATAATTTTAATATTATAAATATATAATACATACATTCAAGAAAAATCTTGATTTTTCTTCCATTTACCGCCTCAATTTATGTAAATGGCTTAATTGTCATTTTGATCCTTTTATTTTCTATTACTTTAGAATTAAACTTTTACCCTTTTTCAATTTAGTTCTTTTGCTAATTATTCTAAATTAAGCTAATTTAACCTAATTAAATCCTAATTAGACACACCACTAGGCTCATAAATATTTTTAATAATTACTTTCGAACTTATTTCACTAAGACGAGGGCCCTATAACTCACTTTTCCGGTGCCTGTGGATTTTATTAACATTACCTCTTATTTATAAGTTGGAATATTACCATTTACCTCATCAAGGTCAGTATGGTCAGATTCTATTAACATTCATTAGATCTATAAGAAAATATTCTTAACCTCGTTTTCAGGCATTTGTTGAACCTGTATACTATGACTTGCACCAGAATCAAAAGTTGGAATGTTACTATTAACTTCATTAGTTTCGTCACGATTAGATTCAGATGACATCTTTATAATCTACAATAAAATAGGGGTTAGATCGGATCAATCCATATCACACTATCACTGGTTTATATGGCATGTAATTTCTAGACTTCGAACACGCTACGTTCATTCTAAGAATCGACTAAATTGTGGCTCTAATACCACTTAATATAATACCCATAAACCATTTTCATCATCAGAATAGGGTTACAGAGTATTATCGTATAATTCGGACCATCTCATAACAATTAACATCTAATAATCATATCAATTTTGAAAATACATATATAATTTAGAATGAAATAAACATATATTTATGGAGCTTAAATCGAGCCTAGGAGGCTTTAAAAATATATTAGGAACAATTAGGGACCAATTCAAATCAAATCAAGAAGTTCAGAGAAAAATTGAAAATTTTCAAACAAGGGTCACACGGTCGTGTGTCTAAGACGTGTGACAGAATCTAAACCGTGTGCCTCTAGACATGGCTATGTGGCTATCCCACACGCTCGTGTGGCTACTCCTCACGTCCGTGTGCTCACCTGTGTATCCACTTGTGTAACTCACTAACTTGGCTCACATGTCAGTGTCTCCTCCGTGTGCCAGCCCGTGTGAACCCTGCACTTAACACACTCGGAGCATACACCTGTGTAGGTTGCCCATGTGTGATACAGGATCATGTGACAACCTATGTCTCGGCCGTGTGTGCCCAAAAATGACCCAAAACATGCACTTTTCACATCTAAATGCTTAGGTACCTAAACCATTTTATAACACATGATCACAAGACTTCAAAACACATTTGAGAACATCCAAAACATGCTAAATCATTCAGCCAAGACCTAACCTAATGTGTCAAAAAGACACCACAAGTCCAACCCTATGATCTCATTACCTTAGCAAATATACACAAACCACAAACACACTCAAATTCAGTCCCAACTTACCATGTCTAATTCATGCCAACTTATCATTCCATGTTCATCCATTATGCTTAAGTTTAGAATTAAGCATGCATATCTAACAAAGTTATTCAAGCCACAACCTTACATTCACAACAACTATACAATATAAGTAGTTAGGAGCCATTACAAAACATAATAAAATTTTCCTATTACATGCCATATAAGCCAAATTGAATTCAAAATCTACCAAAAAGGTCTTCAGGTAGTGTGATTCTTTGAGTTGATTCGATCTCCCGATTTCCACAAAATGTAATCTACAAAGAAAAAGACAAGGAAACGAGTAAGCTTACATAAAGCTTAGTAAGTTCGTCAATTAAACAATAAAACTTACTGAATTAAACAAAATAATTCAAATAACAAGATAAATGAATAGAGTTACTGTCAACAAGGTTATTATCAGAATTCTTGTCAATCACATCTTACAGCAAGTGAGTAATGCTCAAACATTAGTTCAAATCAAATTTCCACATTTCAACAACATTCGCATTTCTTACTATCACAATGCATAATCGCTTTAACATATAATGATAATAAAACATTTACTACCTTTACACGTATATATTACAAACCGCTTATCGTTTCACACATCAAATCACATTTAGATCCTCATTTATTTCCATATGATGAATATAAAGATGATTGAAACCCCAATACACGTTCCATATTGTGCTCTCACTATGGTCTTACGTTTATAATTTTCATAGCCTTGTTATGGTCTTACGTACGAATATAGCCTGTTTCCATTGATATAAAAAAAAATACCATTTTCGTAACTTTTTACAGTTTCAGTTCTATAAATAAATCAATTTAAATATTAGTAATTTTATATCCTTTAAGCTCTAACATTCATAAACAATTAGAAATATAATTTATTTCATATTAAATGAACTTACCAGAGCTAAACTGTAGAAATGACAAAAGTTCAAGGACTATTCAGCAACTTTCTCTTTTCTTCGATTTTCAATTCATTCACAATCTAAATAATAATTTCATCCAATTATCAATTTCCAGCAACATAATTAACTATTATATGCAATTAAGTCATTTTTGACATTTTTATAAAATTACCTCCAATATTTTACTTTTATATAATTTAGTCTCTAAGCTCCAAACTTGCTATTTAACCAATTTTAACCAAATCCAAATCAAATCGAATCGCGTCCTATTACATTAAAACTCAAACTTGCTATTATTTCACATCAAGTCCTTGTAATTTTATCACTTTAACATTTTGGTCCTTTAACATTAAAATTACAAAAAAAAATGCTTTACAAAATAGTCTTATTTAACAACCAAGCTTAATAATCTACCATTAAACTTCAAGAACACACTAAATCATCAATGGCATAATCTACAACGTTTAACAATTTTACAAATTAGACCTTAAGTTAGCTAGATCAAGCTAAAATAAACTTAAAAACATAAAAAATACTAACAATGAGCAAGGTTTAGCTCATAAATGGAAGAATCCTAGTTGGACGAACTTGTTTCTCCTCTAAAAATGGTGTTTTCAGTTTTCTTGAATGGATAAAAAGATGATAGCTTTTTAAATTTAGTTATCTTTTATTTTTCATTAACCTATTTACTTATTTACAAAATTAACCTTTAAATTACACTTATAATATCTCTAACACATGTTCATAATTTTCCATCAAATATATATGGCATAATTACCATCTAGGTCCATCTAATTTACATTTCCAATTAATAAAACTTAACTTCTTCATTCTTTACGATTTAGTCCTTTTTAATTCATTACTAAATAATAAGGATCTAATAGCAATTAATCACAAAACTAGAGAATTTCATATCCTTCCTACCGTTTGGCCATTTAAGAAAAGTCCAATTGCACAATTGGTCCTTCAATTATATTAAATCAAATCAAACAACTTTATTTCAACTTAACCTTAAACTAATTAGGACCTAATGAACAAATATCCCAAAGGTTAGTGGAATGATTACCATCCACCACCGCTTGGACTTTTGGCAACGGTCTAATTTCCATGTTAATCCCTTTGGTAATTTAAAATCTATAATGGGTAATTTTTACCTTTTTTACAATTTAATTCTTTTTCCTTAATTAAGAAATCAATCGTCAAAATTACCGAACCAAACTTAAATTCACCTATAATAAGACTCCATAAATATTTAATAAAAATATTTACGGCCTTAAATTACGGAAATGAGGTCCCAACGTCTCATTTTCAATAACTACTTGACTTTGGATTAAACCACTTTTACTTATCTATTCGTTCAATTTATAAAAATTATTAATCACGAATTCAATATAATATTGAAACTGACTCATAAATATTAAATAATAAATATATAGACTTATTCATCGAATTTGTGGTCCCGAAACCATTGTTTCTGACACCACGGAAAAATGGGTTGTTACATGCCTGGTAAGGTAACCCGGCCAATTAACAAGTCTAGCTAACAAGAGATCAAAAAAGAGAAAATTGAATAATTGAGTGATCATTTTGTAAATTTTCATAATTCAAAGCATAAAAGAGAAATTTACTAATAGTTGAGTGACTACAAGTGTGCTTTACCCAAATAAATATTCGAATAACATATATGTTTATAATTTAATAATTTGATCTACCCTACCCATTTCTTTTTCTTTTTTTAACTATAACAATGTTTTCAGAACTGGACTGATGGTCGAATCAGTTAAATAACTATTTTTCATTTAGACCAATTCGTCCAGTTTTATTAAATAAATTATTTAAAAATTCAAATCAATATAAAAATAATTTTTAAGAAATAGTGAAAATCGATTCAACTAGTCTCTATTGGTTCGTGGGTCAACCAATCTAACCCCTGTAATTATACTAGTATCCAAACCAGTTTCCAATCCAACCAATCCAGTACGGTTCAAACAAAATCTAGATCATTGTGTAGTTCTTTTAGCACATATGTAACATGAATCAAGACAATAAAGGTAAATAATAGAAAATCACCAGTATCATTCCAAAAAAAAAAAAGAACACAGGTAAATTATAGTTGAAATTATGAGTAAATTAGTTTTCAAATAAAATTTTTATTTATTGAGATGCCACATTATCCCAGCCAGAGATAGTCATATGAAACCAAACGGGATTCTAACAGGTGGAAGAATATGAAACTCCACACAATTTAGCCATTTTCGCAATCTCAACTCTGTCAAAAACACGTTTGACATCTTCTATCTTCATGTACTCGCAATAGCATGGTGCTTGTTCCTTCATCTTCTGGCAACAACCGGCTGATGGAGGTGGCTTCTTATACGCGTTCAAGCATGAGCTATACTCTAGGGGGTTATCACATTTTGGCGCTGGTGCTGCTTCTGAACCTGAAAACAACACCACCACTAGAGTCACCACGCACAAAACAATAAGGGAAAACCTCTTCATTTTTTTAAATAAAAAGTTAGCTAGCCGGTTGACTAATATTGGTAATTTGTGATGGCGTGTTTTTTTCAATGAACTTTGGCACAATTTATAACAGTTGGATTGGTAATTGCCGAGAGTGTTGGACAAAACGCGTAAATGTGTGAATTTGGTAAAAGGATGTTGTTAGGTTTACTATTTTTGAGAGAGAGAGAGAATTTGTGGTAAAAAAAATCGAAACGTGCCTACTAATCCTAGAAAATAGATTAATTTTTTAGATCACTGTTTATAA
The DNA here is from genome assembly GCF_025698485.1 of Gossypium arboreum. Classification (NCBI taxonomy): domain Eukaryota; kingdom Viridiplantae; phylum Streptophyta; class Magnoliopsida; order Malvales; family Malvaceae; genus Gossypium; species Gossypium arboreum. The sequence continues at coordinate 82,845,759 of NC_069078.1, read as the reverse complement.
AATGATTATCCTCTTATTCATTTCCCTTCGGCTGCATTTGTTTCATGGAAAATAACTTACAAGTCATTGAAAAATAAGTTCATTTTCCTGAAATTTTCTAAAGTAACAATCTACTTCGAGGTTTAAAATTGTTAATGTAGAATTCCTTAAGGAAAGTAGCATAAGTCAGAAACCTTAACCATTTGGTCTTTTGGGTTTTAAAATTATCCGCTCTTACTCCACTTTGGACAGCCAACAAATATGCACAATTCTATCTGTGCTTCCAACTTTTTTTCATCTTTAGCCAACACGTAGGTTGGGCATCCCCAATTCCTAAAATGATTTAGGCCTGGCTTCATGTTGTGCCACATTTTGTATGGATCCTAAGGTGCTTCCTTAGTTTGTATGTAATTTAGAATATAGCAAGTAGTTAGTAATGCTTACCCCTAGAATGATATTGACAATTTTGAATAACTTAACATTGAAGAAACTATATTAAGTAAGGTTTTGTTCCATCTCTCTACCAGGCCATTTTGTTGTATTGTATGTAACACCTCTAACTATCGGGTCATTACACGATGGATGTGACTTGTATTCTAAAAGTGTCGATTGCCCAGTATAAATAAATGAACAGGCTTATTTGGCATTTCAATAGGGATGGTGTGTATACAGTTCACTCTGGGTACCAGTTAGCGCTGTCCTTGAACGCTGATATTGAGTCTCTTTTTCTTGAGGGACCATGGTTGAAATTATGGGGATGTCGTGTACTGCCGATGGTGAAGCACTTTCTTTGGCGTTGTTTATGTCATTTCATTCCCACGAAAGAAAGGTTGCTTGAGAAAGGGGTTTCTATCGCTGTTGAGTGTGTCTTGCTGTTTGAGTGAATACTTGGATCATGTTTTACTTAACTGCAGTAGAGCACGAACGGCATGGCAGCTTGCAAGGTTTCAATCCGCACCTACAGTTGTTAAAGATTTTATTATTTTTCTTCTAAAATTGCCTCATGATCGGCTGCAACAGAGAGGTATCACAAGTTTATGGTCCTTGTGGTTTCATCGTAACCTTTTGTGCTGGAAGGGTGTGTAGGTACAACAGGTTGGTATTGTTGTAGGCAGGTATTTCCTTCTTATTATTCGATTTCTCTTGTTTTTTCGGTTAATGAATTTGCTTATGTTTCCTTTAAAAAACTATATTAATTAAGGTTAAAAGATTTTTGTTAAATTTTAAATTATTTTTATTTTTAATTTTATAAGTAAACTTTTATACTTTCATAGTTATTAACGAGATAAAATAGAGTTATAACTTAAATAAAAGTCTAAATATATAAATAGAGATTGATTTTATTTTTAATTATCATTTAATTAGTGTTAGAGTTATATTAATACTGGAGAAATATCTAAAATTATTTTAATTGATGATAAGCTAATATAATAATTTATTTTTGAAGTTGTCTATATCGTAAAGCAAGTATTATTTTATACTTTTTTATCTTATTATTTATGATATAATATTTCAATAAATATTTTTAATTATCATTATTAAATGTATTTATTAATTTAATGTAAATATCTTTTATATTTAACCAATTTAATGCAATTATTTTTTGCACTTATCGATATTATTACTATGATTGATGCATGTTGTTTTACTTATTTTTATTTTAATATAAAATTATTATTTACTTTATAGTATACTTCTAAATTTTTATTTTTTTCAATAATTTTATGCATTAATTCAAAGATAATATTAAGAAGAAAAACTTAGACATAGTAAAAAAATATATATATATTCGATAGGTTTATGAATATGATAATAAATTTGAATTGTTATTTACTTCTTATATTACGGTTAAAGAAACAACTTCAACAATTCATAAAAGTGTTCTATTTTATGAGTTTTTTTTATGATTTGAAAGAGCACGTGAATAAGTAATCCGGTATAATTTTATTATTAATTCTATACTTGATATTAATTACTTTTTCCTTTACTTTGTATAATATATAATTTTTACTTAGTATTAATTTAAATTATAATACTAAATTCTTTTATACATAAAATATTATCTACATTAAATGTGTTATATTTTATATATTATATTTTAATTTGTAAAGAATATGTCTATTACCTACAACGCATATGAGAAAGAAAATTAGTATATATAACAGTATAAGTTTAGAAAATTTTTGAACTGGTGAATTTAGTTCTTATTGTTCATTATATCATAGAAATTGTTGTTTTAAATTTTTATTATTTATAAGATTTATTTATTTTAGTAAAGTTATATATTAATCATCAAGAAAGTAAGAACAGTTATATCCAATCCTATGTCTCTCCAACATACGGAAATCAAAAGCACTATGATTCGACTCTACAATAAAATAAAGCGACGTGGGAAAAGCATCCCATAGATGATACAACCGGCATTGGACAAAGCTCTATCTAAGCAACCTCATGAGCCACTTTGTTAGTAAATAGTCTTAGCCCATTGGAAGGTTTAGTAAGAGCCATTACGGTATATGATTTAATCTTAATTCCTTAAGCCACGAAAGAGTCTTGCAGAGAGTAAGAAGTTTTGCCATCCACACTTCTACTGCATTAAGAAGGGTGTCGGACAATCTGCACACAAACAAACCATCATGATTTCGAATAAAGGAGCAACTTGATAAAAAAAAATATAAGAAATTAAAGCTTTGATTGTTAGTTGATATAAAAAAATCCCCCTGCCTTACCTTTATCATTTCCATAAAAAATTCCTTTATTTTTTACATATTCATTTTCAGCTTGAGTTCCATATAGATTGAAGTCACTATTCTTTAACTAATAACATAACAAAATACACATTTTGTTGGCACAACAACAAACTATCTTTTTTCTTTTCAAAAGAAAAACAGTATTCAATGGATAAAGATTAAAGTTGCAAATTTAATTATTATTTAATCAATTCCCAATTTCTATTAAACGACATAAGTCCCATTTCCAATTCCAAGCCTCGGTTTCCGTACAAAGTCCACCTGGAACTCTTCCACGGCTGCTACATGTCCATCTTCATTACCTCAACCCTCCTATCACCTCCTCTCCAAAATTCTATTTCTCCCTTCCTTAACTTACCCCATCCAAGCCTTTTCTCTCACTTTCCTCTGCACTATAACTTTTCCAGGAAAAATCTTCATACAGTATTTCTTTCACTTTCTTTCTTTGCTAGAGGAAAGATAAACAAACCTGCTACTGTTCGTCATCACATCTGAGAAAGAAAAAAAAAATGTCAGGAGGGGTTGGCCCAACCTGCAATGATATAAGCCTACCAAATGAAGGAATTCAAGGCCATGAAAAATCATCCCACCCCAATCCTCTTAAACCGACTCGATTTCTCACCCTCAGGCAACTCAATTGTCTTGCCGTTATGATCATCGTGGCGGCGAGCGGCATGGTCGGTCTCGAAGACTTCGCCTTTGTGGTATTTTCTATCTTCTACATGTACTTGCTTCTCAAAGTTGCCTTCCCTAGGAAAATCTCTCCACCAAATTCCTTGGTTTTCGATCCAAGGAACAAGATCCTTGGGTTGTACGTGACGGTGGGTGCCATTATTGGGCTTTATCTCCCGGTGGCGTACATCTTTCACGGGATCCTGGAGGGCGATAAACAAGGGATAAAGGCCGCGGCGCCGCATGTATTTCTTTTGTCAAGTCAAGTTTTCATGGAAGGAGTGGCGTTTTCAGACAGGTTTTCGATTCCGGTTCGGGTTTATGTTCCGGTATTTTACAATACGAGGAGGATTTTCAGTCTGGTAGACTGGTTGAGGTGTGAGTTTACAAAGGTGGATAACGAGTATGCGGGATCTGGTAAGAGAGTTTACGTAGGAAGAGTGCTGGCTTTGGCTAATATGGGGTTTTGGTGCTTCAATCTGTTTGGGTTCTTGTTGCCTGTTTATCTACCTAAAGCTTTTAAGATGTATTACTCTGAAACTAAGGTCAAAGACTGAATACGATAGTAGAGTAGTTGAAATGAAATGTTCTCATTTCATATCTTCCCACTAAAGTTAAATTGGTCTGGTTTGGTTTATGTAATTTTAATCCTTCTATATAATGTGTCTCTGTAATTTTGATCTTATGGTTGAGGTTTCTGGTTGAGGTTTCTAACGTTTATTCATACATGTGCAATCTAACATTTGAAGCCACTCCATATCCCAAAGTGTTCTCTAGTCCAACAGTTGGTAGAATGAGTGATGCCCTTGTCACGATTCTTGGATGGATCATATTCCCTAGCCTGCCCTAAGTAGTGAGTTAGAAGTAGGTTGGGTCCATTCTGTCTACTCTACGTTCTTGCATCATTTCGGCCTAATCCACTCATGCTAAAAGCATCAAACTCCTAATTAACAGTGACAGAAGGGCAGATATTAACCCATCATCCCTCTCTCTTCGATAATAAAACTATAATCAAGACCCTGTGTGTTCGGCTGTTTGGACAGAAGTACGAGTCTAAAAAATATGGATTTAGATAAGATTTTGGGTCGGTTTGGGAATATACTTATTATATTTTACTAAAATTTATAGTTATATTTGTAAATTAATAAATAAAATTCTTAATTTAAAAATCAAACCTAGCACCGTGAACAACAGAAGGATAAGCAAATGCTACATGGTAAGCCCGAATCTCACTTTCAAACCATTAACTCAAAAAGTATAAAACCAAAAATAAAAATGCACGTAGATGGTGCACAAGGGAGCTCGAGTTAAAAATCATATGGATGCAAATACAATCCCTATGGGCGTTGTTTTTTTAGTATTTGAATTTTCCAAAAGTAAATATTATTTCTATCATATGGTGATAATTAACATGTAACGACATTAAGTACATCATGATTATGCATACTCCCGTACTGTTAATTACGTGAAACTACAAGACAATGGATGATTCCTTATATATGCTGCAAAGCACAAGGGACTAAAGATATTCTTTTCTCTCTCTATTTCTTCTTCCTCTTCTTTTAACACTTGAACTCCGACTCTTCACTTGTCATGCTGAACCGACACTCCTATATTCACCACCTTTTTCTCCTTGTTGAAATCCATGATTATAAGAGCATCCAGTGATATATATTGACATTGAAACTACACGAGTTCTAGCTCTGCGTGGTGTTCATGTAATAATGGGGGTCAGAAACATTGTTGCCGCTAGAGATATCAAAGATGCAAATTGTCAAGGAAATTCCCCATAGCTAAAGTTGATGCAATGGAGCTAGACCTTATATCAATGGCATCCGTGAGAAAATTTGAATCAGATTTTAGCTTGTTGGATCCTCCACTAAATCTCCTTCTGTAAGCAAACTAAAATAGGGGAAAAATAATAATCATAATTTGCCAGCCGAAGATGATAAGTGTAATAGTAATCTCTGTGCATGGATGTGTTACTTGTGTTACCAATCTCCAACTCCTTGTATGTTTTTCATATGGCTTCTCTTCGGGCATGCTAACAAGGGAATCAGACAACAAGAGGATGATTTTGTGTTTGTGTTTTCGTCAGTAATAATGCAAGAATTATAGGGATTCCTTTCACCCTTTCAAAGGACAAAATAGAACTACTGTTTGCCACCAACCACATAGGTATGTTGGCAGAAAAGTGATCTGAATGGTATTTTAGTTACAGTACTTACATTGAAGCATCAACACACAACTCTAGAATGGAAAACGGATGATCTCTGACTGTAATGCATTTGAGTAATGCCCTTACTACACTTTCTTCATGCTAATGAACTCGCAAGACAGCTAAACGTGTGCAATCACTTTCAGTAGCGAGGAGATTATTTTAATCAGTGGTAAAAGTTTCTGGTGATTACACACCATTAATCAATTATAAACATTAGAATGACTTCCTTTTATTTCAATTGCAAAATTTAGTCAATATCATATCTTGGCTTTAAATGAATTTGTACCCATTACTTGCAATGTCGTTCTTTTGAAAGCCAATCTTTTGCACTAAATGGGTGAAGTTGTAGTGCCTGGCTCTATGTAAATCAAAGTACTTTATCGGGTATGTGTCTTGGGAGCACCTGACTTCCAAGTTCCACGAGGGCAATGTGGAGGGCGAAGTTGAAACTCGGACATCGCCTGTCACCCAAGTCTTAGTTGTTGAACTTGAAGCCCTTTTCTTTATCAGAGATGTTAATTTGTATGTTGATATAAATCATGTTATATCTCTGCCAGTTACGTTCATTCTAAGTACTCAATAGAAATTAATGTCTGTGCTAACTGAATTTGGCATAAATGATGGTGGTTGGTGTCAACGAGCAGGAGGATGGAGTGAATATAACAGCAGTCAGCAAATGCACTTCATTCAGGAGGAGTTTCCACCAATCTTTTCCGGTATATGGATGTTTTTGGTGGTAATTATTCAGGTGTATGACTATAATTTATTGGTTAAATATGGACTTAAACATCTAAGATTCGCCAATGCAAGCATGCATGCATTTTACATATAGTTTTTGCCCTTGATAGTAGTAGGGTTGCATTTTAAAATGTCCAGCAGGTAAACATCTTTTCTAACTGCATATCCTGTTACTTATATCATCATCGGCCCCATTTTTTTCCCATAAAATACAAGAATATGCCCGTCGCGGAAAACCATACTCTATAGTAATGTTCAAAAGTCTGTCAAATATGATTATTTTTTAATACATATATATGAAAAGTTCGAGTTATATAGAATATTAGAACATATTTTCTCATTATATATTTGTCCTTTTATCTGATTACAGGGAACTGCCACAATGCATCCAGAAGTGAAGGGTAAAAGTGGTCAATATTTCAAGAACAGTAATATAGACCAAGCAAGTGAACATGGAAGGGATGTTAAATTGGCCAAGAAATTATGGGATTTCAGCATTAAGATTGTTGAATGAGCAAAATAGCCGATACCTACCGTCCCTGAATCAAATATATATATATATATTCATCTCAAGTACTAAGTTGATCTTCCTGTCAAACTTTTTAGAAAAAAGAGAGTATTTATTCGAGGAACAATATTACATATATTTGTTGTTTTGTGCTTACATTGTTGATAACAGACTGCTTCGGGTGCAAGCTATTTGGTTAATTCTGGATTCAGATGTTAAAATTCCTTCTTTTGCTGCAACTTGAGACTAACTCAACCCATTATACACGCCTGAGCATGGTTAATAACATAGCACAAGTTTCTGACTGTGGCTGGAAAAAGAAATCCGAAAGAATAAGAATGAACTAGCAAATCTCTTAAAAGAAAATGAAAGAATGAACGAATGAACTAGCAAACTGAAATGTATGACCAAATGTTGTTGAAAGGATGCTGAAGCATTGTAAGTACCTAAAAAGACCAAGAAACTAACCGTAAATATATCATCAAATGAACTGAAGATTGCTACCAAGAAGAAAAAAAAGTATCCTTACTGTCACAACTCTAAAGAAATAATAGCAATAAAACACAATACCATGTATGTGAATACTGTTCAATTTTTTTGGTGTAACATCAGGTAAGGAAGTATTAAAAGAATGCTCTATCAGTACCCATACTGTTGATGCCTTGGAACTTTTCATTGTATAATCTTTCAGGCCATTGGGAATAAAGGTTCTCTGAACTCTGAAACCTGGTCTTCACTCCACCATCTAAATTAAGCAAACAACCGAATGACATAGTTTATGCATCCAGGTGAAACTAAGTTCACATGGTTTCAGTATCAGCTCACCTATGACTGCAACATAGGAAAGAAAGACCAGTTGTTACCAGGCTTAACTTCCTTTCCAGCAACTTTTTCATTGGCCCACCACTCGGACCTGATGCTAGGCTTATCAGAAGCTTCTCCTTTTGTACTGTCAAAATTGAACTCTTTAATTGACCCAAGTGTAACAGAACGATGCTTTTGATAACAATGCTCCTCTTCAGATTCTCCTGAAGCTTTTTCAACCGTTTCATTGGAAGTTTCCCTGCTAAACAACTTACAAGAACTTTCTAGATCTTTTTTCATTCCATCTCTATCTATCCTGCCCTCTGCAACCAAGTCCTTCGGACATTCTGACTTGGTTCTATTTGATATAAATGACTTGCTGTCAAGATAGCGTGCAATATCTTCACCACTCAACTCAAAAGAGACCCTGTGGTCAACTATAGTTTCATCATTTTTAGGTCCATTCTCTGTATTTGAAAACAACGCTACCTCAGAAATCTGACTCTCCAAAACAAAAATGTCTCGTGAGGAAGGAGGCAAACCATCAGGTGTCCATGATCCTGAATCCAACCCCATACCATCTGGAGTCATACATCCAGAACCCAGTCTTGGACCTTGCCCCAGTCCATCTGGAGTTAATGATCCAGAGCCTAGCCTTGAACCCCATTTGCCAGTAGTAAAATGTTCAAAGCCTAAGATTTTAGGAGCCTCCGCTATGCGCAACTCAAGGATGGGACGTCTATCAGGAAATGGAGAGGAAGTGCCAGAATTAGAGATTACAGACCCAGGTGATATGAGATTACCACCAGGCGACACAGGGTATATTTGATGAGACTGAAATTCGTAATGGGATAACCCAAATTTCTGATTGATCCCACTGTTTCTCTGAGCACGCTCCAATGAAGATGTCAGCAATTTAGCAAATGGTACTTCAGGGGATGAAGGTGTGGTCACTTGAACTGATTCGGGAGGGGGTGTAAAAGGAGCAGTAGATGGTTCAGTTGCCAAGGCAGAGAATACAGGTGGCGTGACTAACTGGGTTTCATGTGCATAAGGGCCAATGGCAAAAATAGATGCAGGTCCACGGGGGGAGTAGGCATTAACTGAAAGCGATGCTAGGGATAGCAATCCAGCAGGCGACTGGGTGGCAGAAGGAGGATCTGATAGGAGAAATGATGCAGGAGATGAGGGAGGGGCAATAAAGGGCAATAGAATGCCAGTTGGATTACTTGCATTTTGTGCAGCTACAACTGCAACTCCAGGTACCAATGCTTCGGGGACAAGAACAGCATGACCTATTCGCTTACTGCTTCTGTGAGATCCAAAACACCAGTAAAAACTCCAGCAGCTTCCCCATCTTTTCTTCTGTAGTTAAACAATAGAGTGTGAATCAGTACTACATAGGGGAATTAAGTTTTTCATCCTCAAGAACCTATATAAGGAGCAATAAACTGCTAAAATAAGATGGGAGCAAAGGATCAAATGAAGAGCCAGATGCATATAATCTTCAGTCTCTACGCCTCATCTCCCTCAAGGAACGTATTACAACAATCATGAATTGTAAATTTAAATCAACCAATGTTTAAGTATCAATTCTCATGCTGCTGTGGGGAGACAATTTGGAGAATACCGTGATCCACACTATATCAACAATATCAATTTTCAAGTCTAGAAAGAAATAAACCTATAGGTTAAAAGGGAAAATGAAAAATAAAAAAGAGTATACTTCAGATCCAATAGCATCTACCAGACTCTAGAATAAAAATTTTCCTTTCATTTCCTTGAAAACTTTAAAAAAATAACACCTAACTTTCTAAAAAATCAAGTCTCGCTTTAAAAGCATATATAATCAGAATTCCAATATTAAGGGGTTTTTTTTTCTTTGTATGAAAAACCACAAAGAGAAATGGACCTTGACAGAGACTAGTTCAGCAAACTGAATTGCCTGCTAAGACAAAAACATAGTAAAATCACTTTTCCCTCAATTTCTCAGCAACCAAAAAGAGAAGAAAGAAATAAAAGCAACAAAGTTCAATACTGAGAATAAATCACGAAAAAGAATATCAGACGTTTCAACATCAATAGAGCAAGCAAAGAGCAACACCAACAAAATTTGCGAAACTCCACTTTTCTGTTCACTCTCCCCTAGAGAAAACTTAATCCAAAGAGACCTCCAGTAATCTCAAAATCCCGAATTTTTCCGGTGATTTTTTGGGTACCAGGAAACAAGCACAAAACAAACAAGGCAGCGTTTAGAAATAGCAAAAACCAACTTTAAAAAACTATTACTGACAAAAGTGAAGGTTAAGATTCATATATTTAAAACAATATACATTCATAAACATGTTACCTGAACGGTTGAAGGCTGGACTCTGGAGTCGGCGGAGACGATTGCTGTGGCCGCGGCGTTGACGGTCTGGACGCTGTCGCTTACGTTTCTCATCTTCGATTTCTAACGTTAAGAACGTCAGCTTCATGTAACTCTGAATCTCTCGAAATTCAAATCTCAAAAACGACCTGAAGACTACGGGAGTGGGAATAAAAGAAATTAAAATTTCGAGATTTTCTTATTATTTTTGTTTAAATCAATTCATATTTTCATATAAGAAAATAGATTCATAGATCAGCTCTCTCTCTCTCTCTTTCTCTATTGGCCTTACTCTTACGGTTCAGTTGCCCTCCAGTCATTATCTTCCAGTATTAATCCATTTTGCACCGAGTTATCGCCACGTCATCTTATAGGAAGGTTGGGACCCACGAGCTTAGTTTTTCTTTTTATTGTTTTTCTCATTCATTGCTACCTGCATTAACGTATAGTTTTTATTAATGAATCCAACATCACTGCTCTGTTCTATGGGCAATATGTCTATGATCCAATCATTTTCAATTTAATCTCTTTAAAATTTTTAAATTAATTTTAACTTCAATTACCTTCTTTATTAAAAAAATTAGAGAAAATTAACTACAAATATCAAATATGAAATCATTATAAAATAATAAATATCTAATCTAATATCATACTTATATTTAATCACATTTTACTAAATTTAATTATAAAATTATAAAATAACCTTTTAAAATTATAATTAATATTACCATAACGGCACTATTACATTATTTTTAAATAAAAAATTACAAATTACAAATTATAAATCCAATGATTAAACATGTATTCGATAATACTGTAATACAAGTTTGTTATCACTTCATTTACATTTATTATAAAATCTATTTTTATAATTTAAATATTTTATTCAATTGAAGTTACTCTTAGCCAGATCACAAATTTAATTATGAAATTATAAAAATACCTCTACTTTTAAATTATAATTGATATTATTATGATTATGACTCTTATATTATCTTTAGATGAAAGAATTAAGAATTATAAACCTAAAATTGAACATATATTTAATAATATTAAAATATAAATTCATTATCATTCTACCTATATTTATTATTAAATAATTTTTTAAAAAATATAAAATTATTTTTCACTCAACATAATATAAATACACAAACATATTAAAATAGTATTAAATTTATCCAAACTCATATAAATAAAGATTAATTAATTATAATGGGAATTGAGAGAAGGGCGTGAGAAACTCGTGATTGTAATGAAGTGAGCAGCCCATCATCCCATGCATGCAAGAGTCTCGTGACTGCAATGCAGTCTCCTGGTTCTCGTGGGCCATCCCATTAACCAAAACATCACTTTGATTTTCTTTTAATTCAGATTATTTCTCTAACCAATAAGTTAAACATCACTTTGATATGATTGCTAATATACATAATTTATACTCTCAATTTTACTACCTATATAATCCTGAAGCTCCAACTCAATGTGTTTCTAAACATATAAAATAATTCCACGTGCAAAAGCCACCAAGTTCCACTATTTTCTTTTTCTATTTCATTTTTTTTTTTTACTTCGGAACAAGATAAGTGAAACTCGTGTTTGTCAAAGCTGCGCACGTGTGCTTATAACTTGTTCGAAAAATGGGTCCCTTTATCTTTTGGTTCTTTCATTCCACCTTTTCCCCTTCATTTACTTTTTTCTTCCTTTCTTTTTTCATTTTTCGTATAATGACTTATTTGGTTATGTAATTTTATAAAAAAAAAATATATTTTAGTTATTGATTTAATTTTTATCTTTTTAATTTTTTAATTTTTGTTATTTATTAAATCACCCTAAAATGAATAAAAAGTTAACAATTGTTAACTTTATTGATGCGTATATACGTGGTAATTTATGTGTATGTCATGTCAATAATTAATTTATTTTTTAATACTCAATAATTATGAAAATTATTTTTAAAAATTAAAATTATTTTAAAAATATAAAATATTTTAAAAATATAAAATATTTTTACTTTTTAGAAAATTAATTAATTACTAACTTGGTATACATGTGAACTGTTAGATGAATGCTAACTTGGCTACAATAAACTTAACATATGTTAATTTTTTTATTTATTTTGGCTTAATTTGACAAATAACGCAAGTTTAAGGGTTAAAAGAGACAAAAAATTAAAATGGAGGCCTAAAACGATTTTTTATATAAAGTTAGAGAGCCAAATAAGATCATTATGTATTTATTTTTGAGAATTATAAATTCTAAACATAAACAACAAAATAGACATTTGGAATATCAAGAAAAAAGTTAACTTTATTTTTGTACTAGTTTACATCCTATGCAATGCACGAGTTTAATTATATGTATCAATTAAAATATTATTTTATAAAGTAATAAAATCACTTAAAATAGTAACAAAAGGTTTATAGGGCAAAATATTAATTAAAGATAAATTACGAATAAAAAGTACAGAGTAATAATTGAGGAAGTAGTCTGGTAGTTAGAAAAAGTGATAAAATTTTAAGATGATAATTAAGGAAGTAATCTGAAACCAGGAAGAATGTTAAAACTCAAAAAATGAATTTAAAATTTAAAATTTTTATATACGATCTTCTATAATATATATTATTGATTGCTTTTTAGAAGCTATAAAATTTACCTAGATTTCATTAATTACCATATTTTATTTTTGTAAATAAGATGAAAGTGATAGGCAAATGATTCATACATCCTTTTGATCTTGGGAAAGCCTACTTTTTAAAAACAACCAAAAACAAAAATTGGTTTACCTTTATTCTTTCTCTTTTACTAATGGTTTAGAAAGTTACAATTTATGCATGGTAGATTCACCACTCCCCTAGTCCATTCAAAACATAATGATTTAGTCCATGAAATGTTATTTTCTTTGTAATAATACAATATTTTAAATTACATTCTTTTATTTGAAATTCGAAAATTATTTTGTATATTGGTAATTTTATATTCGTAATATTTTAGGATAATGCTGATTTTATACAATTTTACTCATCATTTGTCTAAACTAAACTAGCTCAGTTAAATTGATTAAAACTTATCTATTTATTTAATCAAAATGGAACTTGATGTACTCATCAAATATTCCAATGTTACTGCTGGTTTGATTACTCGGAACAAGGGATGGAGAAATTAATATACTTGGATTTTTCAACATATTTATAATCATAACTGAAAAATGAAGAGCACATTTATATAAGTCAATTTGCATCCGATAGAGCCACATCCATCGTTGTAGCAGTGAAGTGCGGATGGATCCCTCCGCACGCCTATCGTTTATTTATTTTGCATTCCACATAATATTCCGGTCAACTTGGAAGAATTAAAACGCTGTGTAAGTAATATCGGTACAACTTTTGTTAATGTTCGGGTGAAACCAATTGGATATTTTTTAGAAATGCGGTGGCTGAGTGTAGGTATGGTCCTACAAGCCCAAAGCCGAACAGGCACACCACATGTTGAAGCTATCAAAGTAGGTGGGGAGGGTGGCTTCATCCAAAATGAATTATAAACTTCATAAATGATAAAGAGTTCTATACTACAAAAATTCCTCTACCCATATGCACATTATTGTGTGTATATATATATCAATTAACATCATTCTTTTTCTTCTTTCAGAAAATAAATGTGAGGGAGAGGGACGTCACATATGCATGCAATGCTTGTTAGCAACCCCACACCATATCACCCAATTCTTCATCCCTCAGCATATATAACTTGCTTCCTTAAAAGTATATAATTTGTTCATCCTTTTTCAATATATTTGACAACATTCCTTAACAAAATTCCTAACTTAAAATTGTGGGTGACGAAGTTGGTAATTAAGTTTTTTTTTTCAATATTTGTGAAAATTAAAACCAATTAAGAGATATCAACTAATATGATGGATGGATTAATTTATTTATTTATTTAAGTAATAGTAAAATAAGGTCAGATGGGATCAGAATATCGGGTCATAAGTGGATCCAGATTCAGAATTTCTTTCACAACAAGGTTTCTAGCCCTATTTATGGTCATGAAACACAAATACAAATGCTCCTCTAATTCATCAAGTTGTTGAGTAAAGTTAGTATCGTTCTTCTTCAGTTGGCGCGCCACTTCTCCACTGGCTTGTAGTCGATCTTCTCCACCCGCAAGCCAAAACTTAACCATTGCATACATGTCCTCAAGTTCATCATTTAGTCGAGCCACTAGCCGACTAATTGTGTCCAGGTCTCTATTCAATATATAAGTTCCCTTAGCAGCTGCGTCCAGCTGAGCCGACTCCCTTGCAAGTCTTCTCGTGGAAGCCAGCTCAAGCGACACAGCTACAAGACCCGGCGCAGCCACAAGCAATGCTAGAGCATGGGATGCAACTATTATAGTGAGTGAAGCCGTTAACGCCACTAGAAATAGGCCCGACCCGTGTTGTAAACTGCTCATTATTTGGAGCTTAGATTGAACCTTGTGTCGGCTAGATTCAAGCCGTTTTAGCAATTCACAGCAACCGGCTTGAATCACACCAACTTTACTCGAAGATGGAGTAGTTGATTGAAAGGGGTTGGTTGAATTAGAGAATTCAAGTAAACAGGCGAGGATACCCGAAATTTCATTCCCAATCTCGAGGGCTTGAAAGGCGGCCCTAAAAGAACGGTACTTGACACGCGTACGGTCGATATCTTTTAGTAGGAGGCCACATAGGAGAGAAGCATTGGCTGTTTGGGAAAAATAGTCGGTTAAAAGAGTGCGGGTTTTGGGTCGGTTCTGGGTCAAAGTAAGGATCCGAGTAACTGAGGGTTGGTCCGGATCCAATAGATGCTCAGCGAAGAGTCGATAAGAAGGAAGGCGAGCTGCAGTGGTTGAATCCATGGGGCTAATACACGTGGCAAAATCCAAGTGGGATACTGAAAGAACACGTGCCCAAAACTCGTTGTATGATTCCGTCCTGAAGGCATTCGCATATTCTGCACGAACATCAATGCTATTCGGAATAATTGTAGAGTTGCCACTGGATGCTGGGAAAAAAATATATATATAACTTTCTATTTAAAAATTTTTAAGGTGGAGATTTATATAATTTTTGAATTTCTTTGGCTATCAGTTTGACTCTATTTCTTGGTTATACTTGTAATTCTTTTTAAAAATTAAATATTTCAGTAACATTTTGAATTAAAATTAAATAATAATATATTTTAATTAAAATTTAATTGTAAAATTTTAAATATTATTTTATTTTAAACATAATGTCAAATTTAGTTTTTAAAGTTTACATCTTTTATTATTTAGCGTTATTCTTTTTTAAAATTAAATTTGACTCTTAACTTTTTAAAAGAGTCAAATTATTTTTTAATAGAAATCTTGACTAAAGCTTTAAATTTTTAAGCATGACACACACATGGCAATCCACGTGTACTTCATGCTAATTTTATAAAAGATTTTTTATAATTTTAACTTTTATTTTAAAAATTCTTTTAATTTTAAAATTATTTATTGAGTTAGCATATAAAAAAATAGTGTCATGTCAATATAAAGTATATGTGAATTGTCACACCAACACGTTAAGAAATTAATGTTTTAACCAATATTTCCATTTAAAAAAAGCAATAAAACTCTTTTTAAAATATTAATGGCCAAATTTAACACAAAAAAATAATGATAAAATAAATAAAATTATAAATATTGAGGGCTAAATTTAAGATTATGCTAAAATAGAATTACTAGTTTGGCTAAACTTGACATTATCTTTAAGAGCATTTTCCTCCAATTTATATTAGAGAAGGATTTATAAGTAGAAATAGACAGAAAAGAAATTGTTTTAAAAAATCACAAGTTTAGTAACTCTAAATCATTCTTACAAGTAAAATTAATATCTAGTTTGGTTGAGTTAAAGAATTATGTATAGAAAAATGCTTGAACCCTGAATGGCTTCAAAATTCAAAAATGAAAATTACTTCATCCCACCCGGAATGATTATTATGAAAATGGAAATGGTGGTTTGGTGTACGTACCAGTACATGGAAGAAGAAACTTGCTGATCCTTGCCCTAATTCTTTTCTTCATAATTTTGCCTCCCACAACACTACCAAATTTCAGAGTGAACTATTCAGAGACATCTTATTATATCAAATTTACTTCATATAGAAAAAAAGAGAAGAAGTAAATGAAAGGATATATTGATGTGGTGAGAAATGCAGGGAGAACGAGGAAGAAGGCAGTTTATAATACAAGTTCCATTGGTGTTGTTTTGGTTATGCTTATAATGTAAGAAAATGGATGAATATAAAAGACTCTTCTTTTAATTTGGAAGTGAAGAATGGTCCCAAAAAATCTTATACTTGGAAGGCAAATAAGTAAGTTGCTTATTGCTTCTATTCTTAGACAAACCAAATTATTTTAAATTTGTGTCACACAAATACTCTTTTAAATTAAAAATAGGTTGGGTCCGGCTTCAAATAAATTAACAGCCCATGAATCGATGCCTATGTACTTTCAGCTTTCACTCAATGAATGAATGAAAGTGATAATAAAATGTAAGAACTGTGGTTGGGTTAAGGACAGACCAAGAGTCCATCATACTATATAAGATCGATGTTTTAAATTATATAAATATAAATATTCCATCCATCTAAACATGTGGTCCTTCTCCTTTAGATTTCCAACCATTTACTTACTATATGACACGAACCTTTACCACCCAAGGCTTTCAATTCGTTTGATAAAAGCGATAGATCTGGAGCAAGAATTAAACAAAGACCACCTAAAAGCAAGAAGAGGGTTTTTTTTTTTTTAATAAAAATAAAAGATGAATTTTGTTTATTCACATTGTAAATCCTATCTTTATTTTTTTAAAGTCCACTCGAAATGTACGAAGATTTGAACAAATATAAAAATTTAAAAAATAAGTTTGGGCTTAAAACTAAAGTCCGTTTAAAAAATGGGTTGAGCTCCGGGCAAATTTTTCTCAACTCAAACCCGACTCAAATTTTTTTACTTAAAATTTTTTATCCTTATTCCCAGACTCCTGGCCCTTCCCGATCCTAATCCTTAATTCCCTTTTTCAATCCCTAATCCCAGTCTCTAGTTCGTAAAAAGAAAACCCCTAAGTGCCGCTCACCACCTCCACCAATGACCTCCAACGCCACTACCCATCCCACTCCAGCTCATCAACGTTGCGACTTGCGTCTTCCATCTTCCTGTTGCTTCCTCTGTCATTGATGTTCACCACTGTTGCTTCCTCTATTGCCTTCTCCGCTCTAAACCAAATTTGGTTTGCTTCAATATATATTTCCAGAAGTGGTAAAATGAAGATATCAATATTATAAAAAGATTGTTTTGCTTTTGTTCTTGTGGTTTGGTGCCAACGTGAATGTTGCTAAACCCAAAAAGGGTCAATCTGTTGCGATTTTCTAACTAGACGTTGTTGGTCTTGCTGTGAGTTATTTTTGTCGCTTTGATGCTATATTTTCTTTTTCTTGGCAACTACAAAGAGTGTAGGACTCATTTATCATTAATTCTCTGTTTTGCAATTTAGGCTGCCGAATGAGCAAGAGTATTCGTTGCTTCAAGGACCATACAATATTTTTTTAATTCTCGATTCTGCATTTTGATTTACAGCTTGAACAAAAGTTTAAGGTCATTTTTAAGTTAAACTTAGGCCTACTAATTAAGTCTAAGTTTTGGTCGAATTCAACTTGACCCATAAACACCTCTATTTTAAACTAATTTAATATGTTAAAATATATCTCACATAAAATTTGATGTTAAGTTGAATGATCTAAAATCTATTATTCCCTTTTTTCCCTTTTAACATATTAGTTGTTTTTTTTCCTATCAATTTATACCGCATAATTTTTATTATCGATAAACTTATCAGCTTTGCAAAGTTTATTAAATAATCTTAGCGTATAAACAATCTTATCATCCATATCGACTTATTTTATAAATAAAATATTTTAAGAGAAATTAATGAAGGTTTCAAGATGTGTATCAATATCATTTTCTTTGAGGTTTTATTTTCATCACCTATATTTTAATGTGCAAAAGAGTTATTGGTAAATAAACCTTGAGGATACAGTGAAACCCAGTGGTTATCGACGTTTTGCACTGATGAAAATAATCTATTAAACATTGAGTGGAGCATAACAAGAATATTAATTTCTATAAAGAATTTTTGCAATAATTATTTATAAAATAATCTAGAAATGTAAAAATAGAGGGTGAATAGAAAGAAATTTTTTTTTTAATACAAATGAAATTTCATTCATATTTATAGGAACCTCGTATCTCTTCATAGAGACATAACTATCCAAATAAATAGTTATATCTTTAGCCATAAATATAATTATTCAATAATTATGACTATTTATTAATAATCAAGTGGCATAACTTTTAGTTAATAGCCGATGACATTTTTTTTGTTATTTATAACTTTTAATTTACAATTATCAAAACACTATATATATTTTAAAAATGTTTTAACACTTTTTAAATTTCGTAATAAGTTACTTATTCATTTTAAGTCAAATTTTTGTATGAAAATTACTTAACACCATTGCCTCCGATTCTTTACTGTTTTATATTATTTTGCAATTCTATATTATTTGTAATATTTAAAATTTTATATACTATTTTGTAATTTTATAGTTTTAATTTTTTTTGAAATGATCATAATTTAAATAAAATTTATAATTTTTACTTTTTTTGCAATTTTATCTAATTAAAAAATTATTTTTGTAATTTTTATGCTTGTTTATAATATTTTAGAACTTTTTAAAGTTTTCTTTTACCATTTTAAATTTTGGTAATATTTGTCAAGTCAACATTAATATTTCAGGTAGATTCCATGTGTCGTATGAGAGAGTTTTCGGCAGATAAAAAATATATATATTTTAATTCTTATAAAAATTATACAATTTAATTTCTAACGCCTCAAAAAATTGTGATATTACTCTTGTGCCCGGTTCTCATTAATGGAGAGATTTTAAAAAAGGTTACAAAAAGAAATGAAGAAGGTGAAAAGCGAATTAAAGTGGTTGATGGTGGATGATTCCCAAAATGAATCTGAAATGGCTTTGATTGGAGACCAACCTTAATTTGATGAGAATAGCCACTCTCTCAACTCATTTAACTGCCATGCAATTGCAATTCAAAAGTGGGGATGCCCTATCTCCCTAATTACCTCAACCCAACTGGGACCCACTTTCACCATACTCCACTACTTGAATACCTAAACCTAAATTTTCTATATTTTAATCTAATCAATAGGGCTATGCCGCTGATTCATGCTTGATTCATATGCAAGCTTACATTTATTTCATATAAATTTAATTTGTCCTACTTATCCCAATATTATATAAAAAAATTTATTGTCCTAAGATTAGATATTAACCAATTAACTCAACATTGGTAATTTGCTCAACTAAAGTAATATTATTTAATAATTAAAATTGAGTGTAATTACACAATAGTCACATATTTAAATAATTATTATAATTCATATATCTTACTAAATTTAGTGTAATTGGAACAACTCAATTACACATTTCAATTCTTAAAAGGAGAGTGAATCTTGGAGTAATTACA
Organism: Gossypium arboreum; assembly: GCF_025698485.1. Taxonomy (NCBI): domain Eukaryota; kingdom Viridiplantae; phylum Streptophyta; class Magnoliopsida; order Malvales; family Malvaceae; genus Gossypium; species Gossypium arboreum. The sequence goes on along the minus strand of NC_069078.1, from coordinate 82,826,134 downwards.
GTTAAATCTAATATTAAAAATTATTTTTATACAAATTATAAAATTTATATTATAAACATAAACCCATATCAGTGCTTAGGAGGGTTATGGTAACAAAACATATATTCTAAATCCTAAAAACTTTATCATAAAAATAAATTTGTGTATTTTATAATGTTATAATAAAAATTATAGTATTTAAATTCTTAAAAATTCTAAATTATGGTAAAAAGTTTATTATAAAAACACATGTTATAAAAATATTATAATTTATTATTTATAAAAAATTTATGGTCAATAAGTATGAACATAACTTATTTATGTGTCCATGAGTATGAACATAACTTATTTATGTGTCCATATTATATATTATAAAAAAATACTTATTCATAAAAAATCTTATAATTTTTTATCATGAATTATTTATAAAAATAACTTTATAAAATTATAGGAAAAAGCGTATTATTTAGAAGAAATATTATAAAATTTTTGGAAAATTTATAAAACCTTTTTAATAAAGGTTTTATCTTTTTTATTTTTCTCAATTTAAATATTATAAAATTGATATAACCTAATATAATTATTTCTTCAATTTAAGTTTACATAAGTTTTTATAATCAAAGTTACAAATTGCTTTAACCATAAACTCAAATATTATAAGGTCGACACTAACTTTACCATATCCCACGATAAACACCATAAATAACTTGCAAAGTCTTTAATTTGAGACATTCAAGGTTTCAAAATGTGGTTGAAAAGACATTTATTGTTCTAAAAAAATTCTCATTTCGTATAGCATAAAAAATAATGTTGGATCCTACTAATATGTTACATGGTCTATAACTTCAATCGTAAGTGAAAATAAGATAACTCATATTTCAAAAAGTACATGGAATATGAAGATTTTAATGATCTTAATTATGTATATTTAAATTCAAATGGCAATGAACTTGATCAATAACCAATAAATAATGATAACGACCAAATATTAAATATTAAATATTAAATAGTAAATAATTGAATAAATATGCACTAAAATAATTAAATATGTATATATTAATTATCAAAGAAGGAATAATTTAATAAATAAATAACGATAATCAACATATGTTAAGTTTTAAAATTGATTATACTCAAACAAAATTAATTACAATTAAAATAAATCTTCACGTTTACATGTGCATAAATTATTCTATGAAAATTTCATCCACAAATTCGTCCAAGTACAAAAATATTCGACCCAAAAAAGGAAAATGTACGAAAACCAAAAATGTTATCTGACCTAGAAATCTAGTCTAAAGGACCGATCCACCCTCCTTATATGTTAGCTATTTATAGGTTAGTGTGGCCACTGTCCCGTGGCCGTATAATTTTACGGTACATTCATATCGTGAAAGGAAAATATTTAATGTAATAAATACATTTATGAATAATTAATATAAAAATAAAAATAATTTTTTATTAAAATACTAAAGTTGAGGCATTTAGATGGTCATGGAATTGATGACAGCTCCAGTTTGCTAAAAGGGAAATAAGATGAAAAAAAGAGAATATAATATTAAAAAAAAGAAAATACTTTTATTTTAGAATTAACATATTTCAGCAAATGATGGAGTAACAGTTTTGTAATAACTATAAAATGTTAATGGGGTGTTAGTAAGTTTCAAAAATTAAATAAAATTAAGTAATATCTAGTATAGTTTATCCTAATAGGTTGTTTTTGTATTTTATATGTCCATTTGAACTTTATAAAAGATAATTTAATTCAAAATAAAATTAGTAAATAATGAGATTTACAATATGTTTGGTTGGTAGGAAATGGAATAGTATTCCTCTTTATTCATTGAATGGTAAATTATTTCTTTATTTGGTTGAACGTAATACTCATTTAATGAATAACCATTACTTTCTTATTACTTCTCTTCCGATAATAGCTATTTTTTGTATCACCAAAGAAGGACTATTCCGTACAACATTGAATAAAAAAATCTAATTTTCAAATTAATCCTTTAAAACTTAGACTCACAAAATATAAAAATAAAATATTTGAAATATTTTAATATAATTTAATATAAAATTAAAAACAATTATTAAATTATATATTATTTTATATTAAATTATTTTAATAACAATCCTAATAAAATTTAATAAGAATAAAAGAATCATCTACCTAACAAAAATTCTACCAAGGATGTTCGGTCATTTCAATTTTTCCTTATACTAATAAAACATCATTTCGTTCAACCAAACACAAATACTATTACTATTCTTATTCTATTCCATTAAACCAAATAGTTGAATTACTTATTACATTTCTATTATATCACAATTCTATTCTATTACAACAAACATAATGTTAAATTTATAATATTAATATGCTCCTACTGCTAAAAAAACAACCTCATAACCTCAAATGTGTATATTTGGCACCGAGCATGGTGACATTGGTCGAACATGAAATGAACACCAACATGACGCCGTTTGTGTTGTGGGTAGGAGAAGCGTCTGCATATTACGGAGCGTTATTTGACTCGATTGAGTCGAGCGTGCCGAGGGAGAAGTCAGAACGAGTAATGGTGGAGGAAGGGTTGTGCCGCAAGACTGCCAACTCAGTGTCGTGTGAGGGGAGAGAGCGTGTGAAAAGATGCAAGATTTTTGGGAAGTGGAGAGCCCGAATGACCATGGCTGGGTTCGAGTTAAAGCCACTGAGTGAGAGCGTGGCTGAGTCGATGCGTACTAGACTGAATTCGGGTAACCGGGTTAACTTGAGATTCACTATGAAAGAAGAAAATGGAGGGATTTGCTTTGGTTGGATGGGCCGAACTCTTACCGTCGCATCTGCTTAGCATTAATGTCATTTTATTTTATATTGTTAACGTTTTTCCATTGAAAAAAACTATTATGACGAAAATTAAGCCTCACTATTTCATACATACTTTCTTTTTTTAAAAATTTTGATTGTAGACTTAAAAGCTTTATTATTAAAATTAATAAAAGTGTAATTAATTCAAATATAAATTCTCGTAAAATTCACATTCTTGGTTTAATGATTTCTATGACTATTTTGTTTACCAAGCAAGAATGTGGTTCTTCATATAAAATATTTTGTGTAGGGTTCAAAATGTAGGGCGTGTGTTACCTTTTGTTTTTGGGTCAATATGTTACAAATAACACATTGGCATTCTTTTCATAATTTTAATACGTTTTCTTTATAAATATATTACATGCTTTCATATGAAAAGGACAGGTAAAAGTTGTCACTCATTTATTTCTAACTAGATATTGGGTTTTTACCTACATAATATTTAAAAATATATATTTAAATTATAGGTTTTTTATTAAAATAATCTAAAATTTTAATTAATTATCAAAATAATCAATTTTTTAATTAAACATAAAATAACTTGAAATCTACAATAAAAATTGGTGGAGCCAAATGATATGATGCCACCAACATGCCACGTCAGCTTCTATGAAAAAAAATTATTTTTTTTATGGAGCCATGTAAAATGGCGCCACCTGTATAAATATCAAGAAAATACTATAATTTTTAAAAATATTGAGAACTTTAAAAATATTTTACCATTTTCTGGTGGAGCCAATTAATTTGGCGCCACCAGCCTAATAGCCACCTACATTACTTTTTTACTTTTTTTAATTTTTTACTTTTGTCATATTGTTTCTTTTTTTTTTTAAGTTTTGTCTTTATCTTTATTTATTTATTTTTATTTATTTTATTTATTATTAATTTTAAAAATTTGAAATATATATTTGAAATGTTTTATAATATATATTTTTAAATTTTAAATATATATATTTGAAATTATTTTTCTAAATTTTAAATATTTTTTAATTATTTTTAAATTATAAATATTTTTTAATAATATAAAATATTTAAATATTTTAAAGATATGACCTTTCAAATTTATTATTAGTTTTATAATATTTTAAATGTATAAATTAAATTTTAAATATTTTTCAATTTATTTTATAATATTTTAAATTATGATTTAAATTTTTAATTTAATTTAAATTTTTAATTTTAATATATATATTAAATAAATTCATTTTTAACAAATATTTTTTTCTAATTAAATCAAATTTTACTTTTTAAATAAAATATTCTTTTTAACTTTTAATTAGAATTTTAAAAATGTTTGAATATCTTTAAAATAATTTAAAATATTTTATTTAAAATTTAAAATATATATTTAAAATATTATAAAACTAATAATAAATTTAAAAGGTTATATATTTAAAATATTTAAATTTTATATTATTAAAAATATATTTAATATTTTAAAAATTATATTTAAAATTCAAAAAATAATTTCAAAATATATATATTATAAAACATTTCAAATATACATTTCAAGTTTTTAAAATTAATAATAATAAAAATAAAATAAATAAAGATAAAGACAAAACTTTAAAAAGTAAAAAAAAAGAAACAATATGACAAAAGTAAAAAAAGTAATAAAAAAAGAAATACAAAAAGTAACGGGGTGGCTGTCAGGCTGGTGGCGTCAAATTAATTGACTCCACCAGAAAATGGTAAATTTTTTTTAAAGTCTCCCATATTTTAAGAAATTGTAGTATTTTCTTAATATTTATATAGGTGGCACCATTCTATATGACTCCACCAAAAAATTAATTTTTTTCATGGAAGCTGATATGACATGTTAGTGGCGCCAAATCATTTGGCTCTATCAACTTTTATTGTAAATTTCAGGTCATTTTCATGTTTAATTAAAAAGATGGGTCATTTTGATAATTAATTAATTTTTTAGATTATTTTAATAAAAAAGCCCTAAATGACATGTTGCAAGAATTATATACCAAAATGGTACTTTCAAATAGGTAAAGGGTGGTGCATAGAGGTGTGCATGGGTCGGGCTGGGAAGGCCGGCCCGAAATGTGGGAGGGTTTGGCCAAAAATATAGGCCCGAAAAATAGGTTTGGGCAAAAAAAAAGGCCCGTCCTCGGGTAAGACATTTTTGGCCTGGGCCCGGCCCGAATTCACTACATGACAATTTTTTTTTATATTATTTTCTTATTGTTTTCTCCCTATTTTGCTACTATTTTACTATTATGTTGCTACTATTTTGTTGTTATTGTTTGGATATTGTATAAAACTTATTTTATTGTTAATTTTTTATTATTTTAAAGACATTTGTTAATTTTGTTATTATTTTAGAAATTTTTGCTTGTTAAGTTGCATCTATTTTAGTGTTATTTAAGTATACATATTTTTTAAAATTTATTTTCAATTTGTTGAGAAATATTTATTTGATGTTTTTAGTATTTTGATGGTTTATATATATTTTAAAATTATATAAAAATTAATATGGGCGGGCGGGTGGGGCCTGAGTTTTAACATTTTTATTCAGGTCGAGCTTGGGCAAAATTTTAGGCCCATTTTTCGGGCGGGGCCGAGGTCGAGCCTAGCAAACAGGCCTAAATTTTTAGTTGGGCCCGGCCTGGCCCATGCACACCTCTAGTGGTGCATAGGCGGCACCACCCTGATTCTGACACAATTTCGTAAAAAAAAAAAGGGGTATAGGGGTGTGATATCTATCTGACAAGCAGCACCAGTGACTCCTATCTGATAGGCGGCACATCTAGTATTCCCCCCCCCCCCACTTCCCTATCTAGCTCATTTTTGTAAGATTTGGTTAAAAAGAACTATTAAGGTATGTTTGTATTTATTTTATATTTTCGTTCATTCATAATTTATTTTTAATGTTTATTGAAGTAAAAAAGCCTATTTATGTTATGTACAAAGAATGTTTTATTTTTTATGTAATTTATTTGTTATGTGTGTTTTAGGTTGATTAGATTTATTTTTATGAAATTTAGTTGGCATGTTATTTTGATTATTTTAAATTTTTTATTTTTATGTAGGTAAAAGATGAGACCATTGATATGGAATTTGAAATTTATGAGATAAATTACTAATTAGTTTATATGTTCTAATTTTTAAGATTTTATAATTGAGAATAAGAGTTTATATTTTTAAATTTTATTTTATATTTTTATAAATATTAAAAATGAAATTTCTTTTGAAGTTCTATGCAAAAAAATTATATTTTTGACAATAATTAAGTTGGCATGTTATTATATATAATATATATATTATATTTTAAACCAAAATATTTTACTTATTATCATTTTAAAATAATAATAAAAATATTCATATTTATTATGTATCATTTATGTTATGTTTTTGTTATATTTTTTTATTGGCATGTTATTTTTATTATTTTAATATAATTTTTTGTTTTTTATGTAGGTAAAAGATTAAACCATTGAGATGAAATTTGTGAATGGAACAATTGAGTTGGAGTTTGAGTTGGAATTTATAATATATATTTATTTTGTTAATGTTGTATAGAAAAAAATATGATGTGGACAAAACTATTTGGTATTTTTTTGTAATTAAAAGTAATATATAAAATTTAGGTATTTTGATAAATATTTAAAATGAACTGGATGGGGGAGTGTGGGGGGAGGGGAAATACTAGATGTGTCGCCTATCAGATAGGTATCACAGTGTTGCTTATCAGATAGGGGTCACTGGTGCCGCCTATTAGATAGGCACCACACCCCTATACCTCTTTTTTTGTTTTTTTTAACGAAATTATGTCAGAATCAGGGTGGTGCTGCCTATGCACCACCCTCCACCCATTTGAATGTACCATTTTGGTACATAATTCTTGCAACATGCCATTTAGATATATATTTTAATGTTATTTGGGTAAAAAACCCCCAAATATTCATGCACATCAAATCAGGTAAACATATCACTTACAAATAACCAAATTGATTTACCCTAAACTATCAAAATAGTCACTTGCATTTTAGTTACTTATGTTTTGAAATGTTACGTTTTTGTGTTATAACATTTTAGTCACTGAGCGTTATTTACCGTTAATGGTGTAATGGTAAGTTGATGTGGCACGGTAAATCATCATTTCAAATGAATATTTTAGGTTAAATTATACAATTGTTCCCTATATTTTTTCATTTTGAGCAATTTAATTTTTTTCTTTTATGTTCTTTAAACTTCTTTTCTTTATTTTCCCTTCTCTTCTCCTTTCCCCTCTGTTTTTTTTTCTTTTAATAACTGGTCCCTACACTTTTATTTTTTTGAACAATTTAAACTTTCCTTCTTATTTCTTTATTTTCTTTTTCTTCTTCCCCTTTAATTTTCTCTCTTCTCATATTCTTCATTACAGAAACATAATCTTTGCCAACCAAATACACCAAGTCCTTAATTTTTTTCACATGATTCTTAAATTAAATTTCACTCAAAATCGAATATCAATCATTCTTAATCAAATCTCGATTTGAATATAATCTAATTTTGAAAATAAAATTGGATCTAACTAATAAATATAAAAAACCATATTCTTAATCAAATCTAAACATAAATTGAAATATTTATATTCAAAACAAAAATTTACGTTTCCAAACTTTTACAGAATCATGTAGATTATTCATTTCATTTTTTTATTTTCTAATAAATAAAATAAAGCAAACGATAAAACTGATCTAAATCGTCATAGATATTCCCAAGCAAGCTTGATTGGAAGTCAAGCATGGATGAACCGAAGAGAGAAAGGGAGCATGGAACTAAATTGGTTTGGCTAAAGTTGAGGGTAAGTTTCGTATGGTGATAATTTTAGTCATTGAGAATGTAGAACTCATTTGAAGAATCCATGAAACAACATAGTTTCGAGAGGGTGAGAATGTTGTAGGTAAGATAGAAAAGGTGGTTGTGGGGGTTGGTTAAGAGGTTAAGGGAATGGGCTCGAGAAACTTTGTTAAGGGTGGACTACTATAAGTCATGACTGGCGAGGACTTCAAGTGAGGCGAGCTTGTGGACTAGGTTATTGAGAAATTCAAATTGGTTCATTAAAGCGATGATGGATGATGATGGTTTGTAACGACCCGAATTTTACGGTTATCAGAAAAGTATATTTTCGAGTCTCCGTTTCTGAAAAATGGATTCGAAAATATTTATTAGAAATATTTATGATGTTAATTGCGAGGTTAACTAGATTGTGGATAGGTGAATTAAGGGTAATTAGAAAAAAAGACTAAATTGAATAAGGGGTAAAAGTTGAATTATAGATTAGTAGAAAGTAAAAAGGACCAAAATGAAAAATATACCATTTAGCATAGATGAGGCGGCAAACTTAGATAAAATCTAAGATTTTTATTAGATTTTGTATGTTGAAGGTTTTAAATTAATTTATAAATTATATTAATTATTATTATATTATGAAATAAGTTAAATAAAGATAAATGTATGGTAGTGATTTAATACAAGTGTGTTAATAGAAATATATACATTTGTGATATTTTTAGTAAAAGATATTTTTAGATAAAATAATTAAATTGTGAGATTTTTGTATAATGGGCAAATTAGATAGTAACACTTGTAATAATGTGAATATATACATTTGTATTATATTTATTTATTTACTTGAAAATTAAGTAAAAGATAATTACTAATTAAATAATTATATTAGAAGATTTTTATTAGTAAATAAATTGAAAGTGTGACAATGGTATGGAATTGATGGTGTACATTTGTATGTATATGATTAATTATATAAAATATATTAAATGTTATTATATTATAATATAATAAGTTAATTAATAAAAATAAAAGAATAAAATATATATATATATATATATATATATATATATATATATATATATATAACATAAAAGAAAAGAAACAAAGAAGGAAAGAACAGAATAGCAAATGGGAAAGAAAGAAAGAAAGGAGAAAAGAAAAGAAAAGGAAAATTAGGAATTTGAAGCTTTAAGCTTTAAAAGGTAAGTCAATTAAGTCCTTTTACTTAATTTTGATGTTAAAATAAGGTTTTGATGAAATTAAGTTAATATTTTGGAAGTTCATAGGTTTTCAAATATAGTTCATGTTGAACAAAATGATAAATTAGAGGTTTAATTGATAGAATTTTTAGTTATAATTGATTAAAGGATTAAATTGTAAAATAAGTTATTAGTTTTACATAGCAGAGACTAAATTGAAAGAATTTTGAAATTAGGGTTTTATGATGAAATTTAGATAGTTATGTCTAAGTTTGGTTGAAAATTGAGTAGAAACAAAGTATGAATTGAGATAGAAAAGTAAGTGAATTTAGTTAAGATTAAAATTGAAATTAAAGTAGAAATTGAATAGAAATTGAATAAGAAATTTAAATATTAAATGTAAATTAGTATTGTATTAATGATTATGAAAATTGTTTTAATTTCCAAGCTAACGTTGTTCCGGAAAACCTTGGCTAAGGAAGGAAAAGGCAAAGTCAACGAGGGTTAGCTCAGAAATTACGGTTTGTATTTCTATAATCTGAACTTAATATTTAATAGTTGAAATTATTATTTAATATGTATGATAATTGCATTGAAATGATTATTTGAATTGGAGTGAACATTGGTTGAAATTGAAAAGTAAATTTAAGTATTAATTTTGTGTTTTGATTAAATGTTATGGCAAGTAATTAAGGTGAGAATTATTTGTATTATGTTTTACAATTGAAATGGATTGATTTGGTATGTGATAAATTTATCGAATTTATATGGATATATATGATTGATGTTGAAATTGAATATTGAATGTATGTTATATTGAAAATTAAATTGATTGAGATTATGATGAAATAAATATGCATATGTGATTATTGTGGAATTTGAATGCATGTTAATAAAAAGTAATTTGAATTGTATTGAATTATTAATTTTTGTGATTAAATTGAAATGTGTATTGATTGGAAACTGAAAATTTATTAAAACCCTATTAATAGTATTGGGCTAAGTCGGATATAGTTGGCATGCTATAGGATTGGAAGTGTTCAGGGATACTTCGACCTTGAGTCGATGAGGCACTATAAATGTCGTACTGTTACTTCGACTTTGAGTCGATCAGGCACCTTGTGCATCGTACTGCTATTGTTACATCGGTTTGATCTGATGAGGTATGAGTACCGTACTATTACTGTTTACTTCGGCAAAGCCGATGAGGCACTGTGTGCCGTACTGGTGTGTTAGTTGGATCCGTGTATCCGTTAATGTTCGAGTCATGTTAATAGGGGTAAATAAAGGTACTGAATGACTGACTGTTACTGAATGATATTGATAAATTGATCGATACTGAAAAATATTGACTGAAATTGAGCTTGGAATAAAACGAATTACTGATTGAAATGTGAATTGTTGAAGATTATTTATTGATATTGAACGTTGAACTGAAACATGATTGAAACACATGAATTATGTAACTCTAAATGAGATATAAGTGAATAATATTATTGTTCAAGTGAATTGTGAACATATTGTGGAAAAATTATACGGGTTAGTAGATGAAAGAATTGATTGGGTTAAAAAGGATTTATCTATAAATTGAATAATTATATAATTGTGATTGTTATATGATTTTTAAGTGAATGTTATATTTTCATATTATTAAGTGTTCGAATTATAAAAATACCACTGAGTACATACTTAGTGTACGGTTTGTTTCCGTGCACAAGACAAGTCAAAGTCAGATCGTTGGATCAGCATCCCAGGCCAATCCCAAACTCTAAGTGGAGAAGTATATTATTTATTGGTAATGTCATGTACCTAAGATAACTTATTCATATGAGTGTCATTTTGAATTATGAAAGTAAAGGTGAAATAAGTAAATTTTAGATTTGGTAATGATATATGGTAGGAATTGGCTTAATTAGTATGAATTTGACCTGTTTGAAAATGTATGTGAAATGCTTAAAAAGATTTATCATATAGGCCCATAAAATATCTAATTTGACATATTTTGAGTAGGTTTGAATGAGATTTAAAGTAATTGAATGAATGGTTATTGGAATGTTTGGTATATTAAATTGCAGGGCTGGTAAATTTGTTGTTTAATACTCATTTTGAATCCACACGGCCTAGCACACGGGCGTGTGGACTGGCAGTGTGAAAATTGCTCCTTGAAACTTTCAAGTCAGAGAGTTACACGGGCTCTTAACACGGCCGTGTGAGTCACACGGGCAATCCACACGGGGCCCTATATATGTTTTAGAAGTGATGTGAGACTAAACCGGGAACTTTGGAAATTTTTCCTTGAAGATAGGGGCACATGCCCGTGTGGTTTGGGACACGCCCGTGTGGCTTGGAACATGCCCGTGTGGCCTGCCCATGTGCAGATTCTGACTTTTCCACATGGCCTGGGCACACGCCCATGTGATTTGGCCGTGTGAAAACATAATTTTTGACCATTTTAAAGCTATTTTCACATACTAAACACACCCTATTCATGCCCGAAACATTTACTTATATATCTTAATCAAATAACATTCTTTTTATCCATTTCTTGTACCTAAATACAATTATACACTAATAGAATCCAACCAATCAATTATTTCAAGCCAAAACATGTATATTTTATTTTCCATTCACAAAACATCACATTCAACATAGTTTACATACTTAATTATTCATATAATTATGTTTCTAAATCAAATCCTATACATGCCATATAAATCAAAAATTTGTTTAACAAAGTCTACCGAAGTAAATCTGGATAGTGTGACCCTTGGTGTAGATCCGATCCTCCGTATGTATATAAGTCAATCTACAAAACAAATCACATACACGAGTAAGCTTATAGAAGCTTAGTAAGCTCATAGGCATAATAACACAAATCTTACCGAACAATGTACACAATTATATATGTATTAGTTAAACTATTTCATCTTGCAAATCACAACTTCATTAATAAACTCATTTGAATGATTTTTATGATGCAATTCACGGACTTAATTCTTTTGGGCCCATTTCTTATTTATTTCCATTGTCAAATTAGGGAACAATAATGGAGTTGAGTGCTTCATTATCACATTACCATAGTAAACTATAGACTTTCTTATTATCACACATCACATACAGAAGCCATAGCCCTGCCATGGTCTTATACGGATCACATATCATACCGAAGCCATATCCCAGATATGATATTATACGAAATCTCATTTTCACATCACACCGATGCCATAACCCAGCTATGGTCTTATATGGGAGTATGAATCACATTGTACCGATGCTATAGCCTAGCTATGGTCTTATACGGAAGCACATATCACATCTTTTCCGTCAACTCATTATGGTTATAAAATGAAAGCACTTAAACCATTGTTCCAACTAATTTGTTCTTTTAGTTACACGTTATTCATTAGTTAATACAATTTGATAATATTCATCTACAATAAAATACTTTAACAATCATAAGATTTTCATATCAAACATTGAACTTTTCCATATGAACTTACCTGGGCTAATTTGCAAAAATCGTAGAAATTCAGAGACTATTCTTGAATTTTCTCCTTTCCACGATTCACTTCGTTTTCTTGATCTATAATTATAAAATCATTCCTTCATTAGCATCTATTTCAATTTCATTCTATTTCACAATTTATGCCCTTAATTTTCAAAATTACACAATTACCCCAAACTTTTCAAATTTTACAATTTAGTCCCTATTCAATTTATTCATCAATCAAACTAATTCCTTTCAAATATCATTTTATCTAAACACTAAAAACTACTTCACAGCCTTTTACATTCCAAGCTTCAACACAAAACCCTAATTCCAACAACTTTCACAATTAGGTCCTAAAATAAATTTCTATGCAAATCTCTTCATAAAATCATCATATAATGAAATTAAAACCTTAATTCCATGATAAATCATCATAAAATTTCAGCATTTACTCATGGTAACTTTCCAAAATATTCATAAAAGCAAAAACTATTGAATTAGATATTAGGACCTAGTTGCAAAAGTCTCAAAATCACAAAAAACACAAGAAATAATCAAGAATTGAGCTTACATGTAATAAAAATATGAAAGACCAGCTTAAAAGAATCCTTCAATGGTGTTTTTGCTGGAGAAGATGAAGAAAATTGAAGAAAACTCTAGATTTTTACCTAATATATCATATTTTACAATTTAATAATTACCCAATTCCAATTTTGCCCCTTGTTCACACTTGATTTTTATTTTTTCAGCACACACCTGCCGTCCAGCCCAATAATAGGTGTTTAATTGCCTATTTAGTCCTCCTTTAATAATTACTAGAGCTATTTAATCACATTTCATAATTTTGTACTTAATTCAATTTAGTCCTTTTTACCCAATTCACTACCGAAACCTTAAAATTTCTTAACAAAAATTTAATACTAACTTACTAAACTCCATAAATATTTATAAAAATATTTATGGCTCATTTTATGAATTCGAGGTCTCGATACCTCGTTTTTATCTTATTTAATATGCAAATTTCTTTTAATTCATAATTTCACTAATTCGAAATTATTTCTAAAACCACACTTAACTTTTACTTATTAATATCTAAACTCACATGTCGGATTTAGTGATCTCAAATCACTATTCCGATATTACTAAAATTTGGGCCGTTACATTAAGAGATATGGAGAAGGGAGGAAAACAGAGGGAGAAGCAGAAGAGAACGGAAAATAAAGAAAAATAATTAAATTGCTCAAAAAAATATGATGGCCAATTGTATAATTGAACTTAAATTTTTTGTTTGAAATGATGATTTAACGTGCCATGTCAGCTTACTGTTACACTGTTAACGGCTCAATAACTAAAATGTTACAACACGTTAACATAAGTAACGAAAATATAACACGATATAAACAAATGTGACTATTTTAATAGTTTAATGTATGTAAAAGAAAACAAAGTAAAACGATTCTTTATTTTGATCAAAACCTAAAATATCCTTCCATTAGTGTTTTTATGATTAATTGTTGATGGGAGGGAGTTTTACATTGCTAATTTGGATTTATTAACACCTAAAAACTTATTAAAAACTAAATCATCATCTATTTCATTGAGATTGTGCGTAATTACATTACACATAAAATAATATTAAATTTAAAAGTTCAAAATAAATTAAATATTTTTAAATATTAATTATTAAAAAATGTACTTCAAAAGATTGCAAAAAAAAAAAGTTAAAACTTTTGTTAAACATTTATTTCACATGAATTTAAACTCTATCATTTTGATCTCCGCTTAATATTGCATAAAATAAAAATACAAAGAAGAATAAGAGAATGTGGTTGGGAGCATGCTAAAGGTTGTTCATCCTATTATTTAAATATTATAATTAAAGAGAATATAGGTAGTTTTAAATATTGTATAAAATATTTTTATAAAAACAAGAGATTGCTTTGTCTAAACGAGATAATATCAAGTAAAACTTTAAATTTTGTCACACTGGTGGACTTAAATAATCTTTTAAGATATAAATATTAGTATGCTATGATTATCATGTATTGCAACAAAATTGTAACATGTATGTATGTATAGTAAATCAATTTTGTGGGTGCTTTTTCTTCTAAAATTGTAAAATAAGTATATATATTTTTATTTATAGAGCATATAATATAGAAAACAACATCATCTTTGGTTCAATATTTATTTTCTATTTTAGGTGTCAAAAAAAAAGTATCCTCAAATAGCATATAGGAGCCACATTTCACAAATGCCGGCAACTTAAATTTCAAGCTTTGAAAATGGGATTGAATTTGGATTTTTAAAATACTATGCTAATATTATATTTATGATTGTTTGAATTTTTTTAAGAAATTTGTTAATTTCAAACTCAACTAATTTATTTATATGTATCTATTTCGTTTTACAATTTATATAATAAATTAAATTTATATTTATATTCTCAAAAATAGCATAAAGAATAATTTGAAGTATGAATTCATGAAAGAGTTTAAAGGTGCAAAAGGTTATTGGCCCCTTAAGTTTTCAAAACTCAAAAAAGAGAATTCACACGTAGTAAAATTTAAGCCAAAATAAATATGAAAACAACGCACATATTATTTAAGGTGGGAATTAAATTTGAGCAATTAGACGATAGAATCTCAACCTTTGCCAACAATAAGGTGAAAAGGAGGGTTAACTAGAGCCCTTACCTCAAAAAGGAAAAAGAAAAATTATTGCTTTAGTCTCCCAAAATTTATAAAATCTTAAATTAATATATAGTAAAATTATAATTTCTCCTAAAAATGTCAAAAGTTCAATTTAATCATTTTAAAAACTATCAAGATATAAGTTAATATAATATTATATTTTAACTCTAATAAAATATATAACTTAATTTTAATCCTCCCAAAATTTTTTTCTAAAATCACCCATGCGAACAATTTAAATGTCTCTTTTGAGTTTTCCTAAGATTAATTTTCAAATACAATAAAATATATAAGTCTTTTGAAAAATTTATTTATTCTAAATCTTTATATATCTATCTACACTTGAGGCGGCTCCCTAAAATGATTTCTCACTTCACTCTTGATCGGATGCCTTCTTACTTGCTATTTTATTTGAACATTAAATGTATAGAATATGAGTGTTTATATGATATAAATATATTTATTAAAAAACATATAAAAAGATGATTTTTAAATTCATGTTTTCTATTTATATATATTAAAAAAGAGTACAAAGTACAAAGAACAAAGACCACGTAAATGATACGCAAATGGAAGGAAAAGAAATACATAGAAGAGAAGGGGATACAAATTCCTTTGGATAAGTAAGGGTTAAGATAGTGTGTAACCCTTCTCCTAATGTAATTCGACTATACCCTTAGGAAAGGAAAAGAAAAGGAAAAAAAAAAAAAAAAAAAGGAAAAGGAAAAGCTTAAAGGGGTTTAACAATGAGAGGAAGTCCGAATTTAGGCCTTAGGGAAAGCATAGTAGAAGGTGAATGGCGATAATTAGGAGAGATTGAAAAGGAAAACCTCCTAAGCATAAGGGTTAATACAACTTTGTACTCCATCATTGTTAAATTCCTCCCAACACACATTCTCCCTCCAAATCCGAATGGCAAAAACCCCATCTTATGCTTGCATCCTCCGTATAGACTATCGTCCTTAAACCTTTCTGGTCGGAACTCATTCACGTCGCCTCCCCATATTGTAGGATCATGGTGCAAGGAAACTACGTCGATCCAGATGTTGGTTCCATTAGGGATAACAAGCTCATCCACTTTTATATCTTCTCTTGCTTGCCTTTGTGCATTTGGTGCTGGTGAGTAGAGTCTTAGCACCTCTTTCATCACCCACTCCATCTGCAAATACAAGCCACACAAATGGTATCAATATCTATGCAAGCATTGATCCACGTGAAATTCGTTTCATATATACAAAAAGGCTATGCATATGAGGTTTTTGAAGTGTCAATTTAACTTCCTCGTTTGCTTTCTTCTTTGTTTTTGGTTTAGGGTAACGTTAAAATAATGAGTTGTTACTTTGGAGAGCATCAAAAGAGTTAGATCACATTGGTATATAAAATAAATCAACAAGGTACCTTCTTTAAGTGGGCAAATCGAGTAAAGTCGATCTCCTCATCTCCAATCACTTGTTTAATTTCCTCCCTCAATTGGTATTGCCACTGGGGATGCAAGGACAAAAGCAGCAAGGTCCAAGTGAGAGCCAATGCAGTGGTTTCATGGCCACCGAAGAAGAAAGTCTTGCACTCATCAACAAGCTCCCTAGCGGTTAAGCTCTTCCCGGACCGGCCGTCGAGGTGGCTGCCTTCCATCAATAAACCCAGCAAGTTCTTCTGAGGGGATCCATCCCAAGACTGCTTACGAGCGTGGATGATGGATAAAAGGAGTTGATCTATTTCGTGGCCAAGTTTTGTGGCTTCGAGGTTTTTCTTAGGGCAAATCCATTTGCTGAAAGGAACACCCACATAGCGGTTGGAGTTGAAAAGTGTGGTTTGCGCGGCTCTCAATTTCTCAAACACTTTATTGCCGTTTTGGTGGCTCAAGCCGAAGCTTGTCCTTGCAATGATCTCCCCTGCCGTTGTTGTGATTTCTCTTTCAACATCGATTTCAGCTTGACCACAACTTATTAAGGTAGTCCACCTGTTTAGCATATTAGTGGCCGGTTCCACCATCAAGCTTGCCATGGCCTACATTATCATCAAGCATAAATGAAGTTAAGTGGATGGCACACCCAGTAACCCTGGCTTTAGTCCAGTTGGAATGTTTGTTTGAAAACCAAGAATAACGTAGTGGATTAGAGTAATAGTATGAGAGTGGTAAAAGGAGAGAGACCTTCAAGTTAGCTGGGGAGAATGCAGGAGTAATAACATGGCGATGACGAACCCAATCCTCTCCTTCAACCATCACCAATCCGCTTCTTCCGAACATAGCCTTTCTATCACGCCTAAACACACTGGGTTTTCCCCAGTTCTTACCCAGCACTCCCGATGACATTTTCTTAAGGAACTCTGGCTCAGCAATGTATAAAAATGGCTCAGTCCCCAGCCAGTAGATGAACACTTTTCCTGCAACCCAACCAGATATAAATATATAAAATCATTTAACAAACTAAGGGTATTCATTTTGTTTATATATATGAAAGATAGCGAAGACTGACCATGAGTCTTTTGCCACCGAGCAAAGTAAGGAAACACAGTGGAGTGTATATCATGGGAAATAGCGGCAGAGGATCTAAGTAAGGAATCATTAACATAATTCTTAGTATTTTTCATGTCTGTAATATTTCCTAGAGGAAAACTAGGAGTTGGACCTTCAAACCCATTCTTCTTGATCTTGCGGTAAGCTCGAATGGGCAGAATCCAGCAAGAGAATAGCAATCTCAACAGCAAATAAACAAGAAAAGCCACCATGGCCATGCTCATAAAAGCTTGGGATAGCTTCAAAATCCCCATTTTTTTTTTTTTTGGGTTACAAAAGATCTCTATCGATCTCTAGCAGGCTAGCTCTTTTGGCTATAGAGCAACTTAAGAATACACGTATGATTTTGATGTTCAACGAAGCGAATGAAGTGGGTATTTATAGAAGAAAACGGAGTTCCAGAATGTCGGAGTTTTGACTATTTGCTCCACCCCTTGGTCAGTTTGTATGTTTTCATAGTCTTCGATCTTTTTCAAGCTTTTCTTTTAAAAAAAAAAATTGCTATTTTGTATCTATCCTGTCTTTTGCTGCAAATGAATAATATACCTAATATATTTATATATACTTATAAAAAAATAGAATTGTTCTTATTCCAACTCTAAACTTAATATAAAGATAATAAATTTTGATTAAGTTAACACCATTTAAGTTGTAAAAATATGTATTAAATATAAATTGGTTTCGCCGACCAGCGTGATTAATTGTCTTTGTCAAATATAGGTCACTGTTGGTGTTTTCGCCCTTATGCGGTTTAAACATACACGGTCCGATATATAAATTTGTCTTTGTCAAATATAGGTCACTGTTGGTGTTTTCTCCCTTATGTGGTTTAAACATACACGGTCCGATATATTCAGATTCTGCCCAATCACTTCCCTCCACCCAGGATCCTTTTGACTCATCTGCATCAGCCTTCCACACTGTTGTTGACTTTTACATATGCCATTAACTTCATTTTAACTCTTAAAATATGTAAATATTTAATGATAAAAATTTAAAAATAATTTTAAGTTAAAATTCAAATTTATTATGTTAACTTTGAATTCTTCATAGTAACATTTAATATAAAATATAAAGTTCTGACTTAAATTTAAAATAAAAATAAAAATTGAGAGTGTTGAGGTCTAATTGTTTAATGAGTGATGTGAGCATGAATCGTGGAGCGTTAGCATCCACCATAGGAATAAAATATATTATATACCCTTTCTTATTACAGAGTCTGGACAGTGGACAAGTGGAAATTTTCTTTTGGATACTTTAATGAATATATTTATTTACAAATGATGTGACTTTAATGAATATATATATATATTCATGATTTACATTTGATGTTTAAGCCTTTGACCGACGAGGGTTTCCACGAATGAGAAAAGTCAAAGCCCTGTGATGAAATTGAAAACATTCATCTTTTTCTTTATTAATTAAAAAAACATAAAAGGCATATATATATATATATATATACATAACTTTGCTCATCTAATTTACTAATAAAATATATTTATTTACAGCAAGCTCGTATAGATAATTAGGAAATAAATTATAATTAGGAAATAAATGATATCACAGTTGTAAATATTTATTTATAAAATGATAATTAGGAAGTAAATGTCACTTTATTATAAATATTTATATATAAGCTATGTGCAAATAAAATGGTATCAAAGTTACCACTTTATGAATTAAAAGATGAAATAAAATAACATAAAAAGCAAATATATATAACTTTGCTCATGGAATTTACTAATAAAATATAAATATTTATTTATTTACAACAAGCTCGTATAGATAATTATATATATTTAAATTTTATAGAGTTAGTTCATCAAACTTAAATTTATAGATCAAATTAGGAAATAAATGTCTATTTTTAGAAGTGAGGTGGACTAAAAATTTCAGAAACTATATTAAGAAAAAGTTATTAAATTAGTGACTAAATATTACTTTATTCATAAAAACTATAAAAGATGATATATTAATATTTTATATGATTATAACATTTAAACAAAAATATTTCTAATTATTAAATGATAATTAAGCATGAGTTAAGAAAACTTTCTTTTGTATTAGTGTTTAATACGAAATATTTTTGTACTTAATTTCAATCGTTCGTTTTTCGTCGGTTGACGGCAACTACTTACTCCATTTAGTGCAACTTTGATAATTGACACTTGTATTACGTGGCTGATTTGGCCAGTACATACAGACATAGTTATTTGCCACAAACTTTAAAAAGAAATTGATGTTCTTTTCTTCCCATAGCACCTCCTCTTTCAAAATCGCAGACCAGACTGTGAATGAGAAGAAAGTAGAGGAGCCGGATTTTTAGCAGGTTTCAAACAATGATTTCAGAATTAGGGGATTTGAACAATGTTTGAAACCCATGGCTTTGCTTACATTTTCCGGTAGGGTTTCAACAACACTCCATTCTTTTCCAGTTTTTGCATTTCTACTCTATTAATCCTTCTTTGCTCTCACGAGTTGTAATTTAATTAGGAAATATTTTTCAAGAGAATAACAAATTTTTATAAAATGATTTTATATTTTTATACAAATAATTTAAGAAAAAATATTTGGTATACTATTAATGAAGTTTTTAAACTCCGTTAATTAATAGAGTTAGGGGTTGACAAATATCCTATAGCGGTCAATAAAATATTACAAAATAGATATTTAAAGAAAAGAGACACATGTTAATTTTTAAGTTGTTTGTGGAATTAAAAAAATACTTTACCATTGTACCAATACTCACCCATAGTTTAAACTCAAGAAAAAATAGTTTTACAAATGATGTGACTTGAACTTAAGTTGCAAATATTTTAAAAATATAACATTTATAAAAAATAAAATTGATTAAGTTAAAAATTATAATGTTTAAGTTCAAATCCGATTATGAATATTTATTTTTAAATATTTTTATAAAATGTAAAAAGTAAAAATACTCTCATATAAATATTTATTATTTTATAAAAAATAAATTTTGATAAATTTTCATCTAGATTGAATCTATTTTATAAAATACCAATTCAACTAAACAATATAAGTAAAACTAATTACACTTATAATGATGTATGAAATAATCTCCGTTACATGAATGGCTTGATATTTTAGTTAAAAAATTTTAGAATATTTCCACTGCAAAGAAAAATGCCCTTTCTCTTTACAAAAATAGCATATACGTGAAGGCAACGACATATGCCATAATGATGCATGTTGTCACATACAATATCCACATTTATAACGTAGATGATCGTTTAGTCTCTCTTTAATTGAATTCAACTTTCTTTTATGATTTTAAAATTTCATGGTTTTATTTATGATAAATAAATGAATAATTGTATAAAAATTAATAATCAAAATAAAAGAGATGCCAAACTAGAATATGTAACATAATTTTGTATATTTCTTAATTTTTTAATGTGATTGTTATGTTTCATGTGGTTTTTCCCTTAATGTTATGTTCAAGTTTTGTTCTTGTAAATTTTACAAGTCAAAATTGAATATATATATATATATATATATATATATAGTGTCTAATTACTTATTTCATGTAAAAATTTCTACAATTAAAATTTATTATAAAAGGATAACATTCTTGATTTAATCAAAATATGAATATCAAATCAATTCATTTATTAAAAGAAAACAATTCAAAATTTCATGTTATTATAACCGTTGCTTTTTAAAATATCATTATACATAAAATTATAGAATATGCAAAAATTTCGTGTATGCATAATATATGAGTAAATTAAAATAAAGTTTTGATTAAGTTGTAAATTTGGATTTTTTAGATGTAATTGGTATGGGTATAAATTTTATCATATACATAATTTTATTGGCTTTTAAGGTAAAAAAAATTAAAATACTCTCAAATATATAACTTATTTTAAAAATGAAAGGATATTTTTATATTTTTTAACTCAATTACTATCCGATTGACTCATAACATCAAATAGAATATATTATTATATTTTGTTTAGAGAAAAGAGAAATCATTTTTCATGCATATAAAACAAATTGAAAAAAAGAGTTTTGTTGGAGCCAAATATCAAAATATTGAATTATTAGAAGTCAAAGAGTGATAAATCAAAGGTCAAAAAAAGAATAAAAAGAAAATACAAATACCCATCAAATGAGGCTAAGTTCCAAAATGAGGGGGAATGGATTGGGTAGCTAGTAATATTTTTAGTGAGAAAGTGGAAAGATTGGAATTATAGAAGAGGAGTTACGTTTGCGCATGAGCTAGGCCCAGCTCCGGCCACGTCTTACCCGCCAAGAAATGTCATACAGTGCATCACCTGAATGACTCCCTCACAATAAAATCTAATCAACGAATAGGAATACATATCATGATCTCCAGTGGTCAGCATCTCTATGTGGATATATATGAAAGTTTAGGAGGCTTAACCAAGATAATTTTTGTTTACTGCTCTGTTAGTTAAACAGTTGAACTAACTATTGAGTTTGAAAACCACTTATTTTGTAGTTTTAAACATAAAGATTTCAAAGTTTTCGTCTAAGCTTCTCAAGTTTTGAAATTCATACCAACATGGTTTTCCCTTTTCTTTTTCTTGATATAAACGTGTTTGGGGGATGTTGTCAAACAAATTCCCATATCTTAATGCAAAACCTGCTTCACTTACATTCAAAGGTTTTAAGACAACATGTTATCTTAGACTATACCAATATGTGTTTCCACCTATCTTCATATCTCAATTTAATTAAACCTTTAAAAAACAAACTAAATCACTTCAATAATAACTTTCAATTTGTTCAATGACTTTTTGTATTTTTTTAATTGAATGATCAAAATATAGTTTTTTAATAATTTAATGACTTTAAGTATATTTAACCCTTTATTATGATGAACAACTCACATAAAATTGTACTACTTGATTGTGAATCCCCTGCGTGCTTAAATACATTATCTCACATTATGTAATATATATTGATTGAGTTGGTATCATTTATCAATCGGGTTTCAATTTTGTTAGGAAATTATCAATTACTCATTTATTTTATAAAGTAAAAAATATCATTTTTGTAGCGACGTAAAAATTTCGCTTTCGGTCGCTAATTGAGGCTATTATTTGAAAATTTGAAAATGGAATTTCGGTTTAAAAAAAAGGGAGTCGCCACCGATCTTTTTTCTAGGTGTGATCGGACACCTAATAAATCATCTTTTTTAGAAAAGAAAGTTTATTCTTGAACAAAAACGAAGGCCAAACTTGGGTCTACGCGAAAATCCTGAGAAAAATAGGGTTCGGGAGTCAGTTATGCACGAGGAAGGTATTAGCACCCTCATGACGCCCAAAATTGGTATCTTTATTAAACACGTGTTGTCTTGATTTTCAAAAATACGAATTCAATTTGCCATTTAACCGTGATCCGATTGAAAAACGATAATTTTTTAAAACACGAAAATTTTGAAAACACGAAAATTTTTGGGATCCGAATTTTTTTTTAAAACACGAAAATTTTTGGAAACGCGAAAAGTTTACAGCATTAAAATTTTGACAAATTACATATCCTCATCTACATTTTAAAAATAAAGTTTGATCACTTACCAATAATCACAAAAATAAATATCCTATTTCAAAACACGAAAATTTTTAAATTTTTCGATTTTTTTTTAAAAAGGACGTCCCATTTTTAACACTAGCCGATGATATTCACCCAACATAGCGATGAAATCAATGGCTTAATATTAAATCGCACGTTGCCTTATTTATAAATAAAAGAAGAAGAAAAATGAATAAACTATTTTTTAAAATAAAAATTCATAAATAAATAAACAGTGCAAACATGATATAATGAAGTGATTAATAAAAACATTATAACATAATATTAAGATATTAGAGTAATAACAAATAATATTACAATAAAAGAAAAAAAGTAAAATGTATTAATACCATAATAAAATAATATATGTATAATAACAATATATACGAGAAAGATGTATGTATACCAAATAATACATAATAATACTAAAAAAATAATAAGTAACAATAGTGAAAATAATAAGCATAATAATAAATATAATGATATATAAAATAATACTATATATAAAAGTATATATATACGTACAATAAAATATATACTAATATTAATAATAAATATAACAGGTAAAAATAAGTATAATAATATATTAGATAGTAAAAATAATAATAATAACAATAATAATAATAATATGTGAAGGTTGAGAAAAATAACAATATAATAATAACCAAAGTTTTAAAATCATAAAGGGATATAAATAAATGGTAAAACAAAGTAAAATATATGTATGTAAAAAAAGGAATAGATAAATAAATATAAAAGAAATATAATAGTAATAGTAATAATAATGCAAAGCTAATTAATTTAATAATATGATAATAATAATAGTAAAGTAAAAGGAAAATAATGAAAGGAAATACGGGAAATATATAAAAGGAAATAAATAATAGATGGATAGACAAATAAATAAATATTAGCAGCGTGAAAATGATAAAATAAAAAATATTTAAATGAAGATAATAAGAACAACAAATATTTAGAAAGTAAGCATTAAAGTCCTTAATATATCTGTGAGGGATATAATGTAACAAACAGATGAATAAACAAAAAAAAAGAGACTGAAATGAAATACGCGCAAAAGTGGAGGACCGAATTGGGAATATTCCCATACCATCAAAACGGTGCCACTCCAACCAGTACTAAAATGTAATTAAAAAATATTTTGGGCGGAATTTAAAAGTAACAATGAGCTGATTTGAAAGGACCAGAAAGGAGGAGAGACCATTTACACAATTTGTCCCAAAAGCAGAAACATGCCTGACCTAGTATTTGTGACTCCATTTCATCTTTGTTATTTTTTTTTTTTTTTATTCTTTACTTCATTTTTGTTTAAGTAAACAAAGAACACCCCACCTCCTTTCCCCTTTTTCGGTTAAGGTTTCTAAACCCATTTTTGCCGCTATTATTGTGGCTTTTTGAAGCCGTCGGGGCTTCCACCGTCGACAGTGGTTAGGGCCACCAAGATCCAGGTAAATTTTTCTTTTTTCTTTTTATTTAAAAATAATTTATAATGAAAAACTATGAGATTGAATCGAAAGAAAACAAAAAAAAAGGAAAGAAATAAACTAAAGGAATAAGAGAAATAGAGATTAAAATCCACCTTTTTTCTTCTGTTGTTTTGCTTTTTGATTTTCAATACATTTGTCTAACAGCCTTTTTCTTTTTTTCAAAAACAGAACAACAGTCAAAGGAAATCAAAACTAAAAAAATCCTCCCCTTTTTTTTTTTTTGCTTGGCTTTTTATAGCCATTTTACAAGTTTTTTTATTACTACTTTTGCTATTTTTTTTGTCTTGCTTGTTTGCTTTACTTTTTGCAAGGTATGGAAGTGACTGGTGGAGTTGTCAGAGGCAAGTGGCACCGAAAGTTGAGGCTAGGGTTAGGTTTTCCCTTCTTTTTTTTTTTCCCCTAATTTGGGCTATATTATTGGGCTAGGGATTTTTATATTTTTTTTAATTTTGAGTTTGGGTAGTTGGGTTAATTTAGATGGATGTGGATTGATTGAGGTTTAGATAAATTAGGTGTTTTTTTTTTGTTGTAAATGGGTTCAATTTGTGGTAGGCCAAAATTGGCCTGCAACAATTTTGAAGGTATTTATGTTTATTATTATTATTATTTTTTGATAAATCTAAAAAATTACATGCATATAAATGAAAATCATAACATTTGACCAACAAGTGGTTGGGACACATTGCACTAATAAGGAAATGACTCAGTTTCGATCATTGAATACAATATTGTTGTGAGGGGCAACTAAGAACCCTGAATATGGATTGTAAAATGAACATGAAGTATATCTTATATTAATATTATGAAATAATATTTGGTACATTGTTAATGGAGTTTTACACTCTACAAGTCGAGCAGGGGTTGATAAGTGTCTTGATATAGTAAAATATTAAAAAATAAATATTTAAAAAGAGATACATGACAATTTTAAGATTACTTGTATAATAAAAAATATTACTAATATACCAAACACTAACCTATTGTATTAAAAAAGAAACTTTTAAGTATTAAATAAAACTACGTTACTTCACTTTTTAATAATGGAATACATTTCCAAAGATTAAAAAAAAATTAGGTATTAAATAAAACTACGTTACTTCACTTTTTTTAATAGTGTCATTAATAATAGAAATACATTTCCAAACATAAAAAAAATAGTTATTAAATAAAAACTACGTTACTTTACATTTTTTAATAGTCTCATTAATAAAAAATACATTTCCAAACATAAAAAAACATTTTAGGTATTAAATAAAATTACGTTACTCCACCATTTTTATTAGTGTGATTAATAATAGAATACATTTCAAAACATAAAAAAAAAAAAACTTTTTAGGTATTAAATAAAATTACGTTACTTAACCTTTTTTCTTAACAGTGTCATTAATAATAGAATACATTTCCAAACATAAAAAACTTTTATGTTACTTCACCTTTTTTTTTTTAAATAGTATCATTAATAATGAAATACATTTCCAAACATAACAAAACTTTTTAGTTATTAAATAAAACTACGTTACTTCACTTTTTTTTAGTAGTGTCATTAATAATAAAATACGTTTCCAAAAATAAAAAACCTTTTAGGTATTAAATAAAACTACTTTACTTTACCTCTTTTTAGTAGTGCTATTAATAATGAAAAAAGTCTTATTTTAATACATTCAAAATTCGTATGTTGATCAGAGTTGTTAAAAATTTAATTATGAATTTTTATTATTATCTTTTTGTCTATTTTGCTGTCTATATTTCACATTCGTAATTATTTTTATAACAATATTATCTTTAAAATTTAAATTTGTGTTTGAGTTAAAAGAAGTGAGATTATTAATAATGAAAAGATGGAAGTCGGGAGACGAGTATGTAGTTTGGTTCGACCACTAAAACCTGCCAGAAAATGTTGCAAAGCCGACTCCGCAGGCCATGGCTTTTGAAGCAATAAAAAAGCTAATAAGGTGAACCACTAGCTTCTCATTGTATAGTTATTGCAGCAAGCCTAACCTAACTACAAATTAAGGGATTGTTAGTGCATTTCACCTACTCAGATACTTGGCGGCATTCCACATCTATGTTATGATGCCTTTTCACTTAATTCGCGTTACAAAATCGGGTGGTGTTGGTGGTCAACTAATGCAACTGCTACTAACTGCAACCATGCTATCAAGTCCTTGCTTTCAACATTTATCTTATTTTAAAACCCAACTATTCCGGTGGCCGGTGGCGCCAACTTCCTGGGATCTTTTTTTTTACTTGTTTTGGTTCAATGAATAAACGCTGTAGAAGTGTGAAAGACATCAGTCACTTTCCCTCTCCCTTACGCGGCTCCCTTCCCATATCCCATGTCCATGTTTTATTGCAAGAAAGCACCACGTGTTTTTCTAGGGATGCAATTGGTCCCACCCTAGCTCAACAAGTAAAAATAGCTAAAATTTAATTTAGTTTAGTTTGAAGTAAAATTGTTTAAGCTTCCAATTAGTAAAACATAAGTTGGATTTTTATTCCATATTTCAGATTGAGCTTCTTCATCTTTAATTTAAAAGTAAGAATGATGAAATTTTGTGACATTGATTGGTAGAATATGCGTAACACACTAATGTTGTTCATCGTAGCTTCATTGTTTTATGAATTTCTTAATTTTAACCTAAACACTAATCATTCAATTTTCCCTCGCAATCGTATTGCTGATATGAAATTGATGTACCGCTAAGCACCAAAATGGGCTTTCCATTTTTAAGATTTTGTTTACTTCCTCTTTTATAAATTACCCTCATTCAAACATAAAAATATTCTTCTTTTTTTAATATCAAATTTTCTTATCATGGTTGGAATCAATACAAATTTTATTTTATTTTATTTTTTATGTTTCTATTATAAGAAAATAATGCACCAGCATATTTTTATTATTGAAAACAAATTTTAATTTTATTTATTATATAGGTTTTTCAAATTTTTTTTAAAAAAGGAGTTAATTTAGGTTGTAAGTGATTTTTGTTAAAAGATAAAAGGAAGGTTAAAGAAAGAGTCAAAAGTCCTTAAAAGATTTGGTTGGAGTCCACATTTACCCTTCATTTTATAACTCCACCAGTATAAAACGTATATAGATTAAACTAAGAACGCTTCACGTGTACAGGGCAATTATTGTTGAACCCAACAAATATAACTTTTAGCCGCATTTTGTTCTATTACCTTTTTATTTTCTTTTGAGTAATTTTAAAATTAAAATCATATTTTTATTTCTAGTTTTTATCATATTTACTTTTTTTTACAATATCTAGAGTTATTTAAAGTCCCTCATCAGTATTTAAATAGGAGGATAATACATTTTTGTTACAACACATTTGAATCTATATCTTTCTGCATTAATGATAATATCAATACCAATCAAACTAAGACTCAATTGATCTCTTAGCCAATTAGCTTAAATCATCAATAGTGTTTGAGATTCAATAATATAAGTATTATTCTCGCATGTTGATCACATTTTTTTATAATTTTATCAACTTTTATCATTTAAACCAAAAAATATCATGTCTTAATAAAAGAAAAAACATATATATATATAAATCAAATAATTTATTTCTAGATAAAGTGCAACTTTGTACAAATAAAAATACAAATTGCTATATCGTGTTATTGATAAAGATAAATAAGATGTTAATAATGTTAAGCAGACCTGATTAATTTGTGCATTACCGACATTTGAATTAGTTTTTAATTATGTAGCATGTCATGATCAATTTATAATTTGAAGAAAAAAAAAAGGAAAAAAGGAAAAACAATAATCATGGAAATATCCAATACAACTTCTTTTCCCTCCGACCCTTATCCTAAGGCAATTACGTGGCATTACCACCTATCGATTAAATACTTATGAGCAATATACAATTATCCATGTATATCTCATTCATACAAAATTTAAGATGATTTTCAGCTTCATCAATTTTACTATTCATTCTTCATAAAGTAATTTTTAATCAGTACTAAAAAAAATACTTTTTAACTTTCGAGATGCTTTTATTTACTATTTATAACATCATTAAATTTAATTATAAATATCACCATAGGAGTGACAATAAGTTGGATATTTGAATTTTATATTTAAATTAAATATTATTATATATGAGTAAGAAAAATTAACTTTCAATTATTTTTCTAGATATCTAAAGTTCACTAGAATTCTTATTATATTATAAGCATTTTGTAATCAAAAGATTCAGATATCTGAATCCACATTAGTTATTTAAATATATAATACTGAATTCAATAATAAATATATATTTGTATTGTTTCAAATTTGTAACGAATAATATATTTTATCAACCAAATCCGAATATTATTTAAAATTGTAATATTTAAATTTTAAAAAAATGAAAAAATGGAATATTGACAAACATCTGAATATACAATGGGTGCCTTTTATTTATATTTAAAAAGAAGAAAGGGAGATCCTGATGACTAGTATTTAGTACACGTTTTTCATTTCCCTTAGATGTACCAAAGTGGCCTTCCATTATATGTATGAATTTGGAAGTGATATAGAGTGCATCTATATAGCTATAATCCTCATGTGAAGGAAAATATTAATGCCCCATACCTAACAATAATGATTATCACTCCTTCCTCAGTCTTAGTGGAGTTATAAGATTGGGAATTGTAAAATTTAGATTTGGTACTACAAACTTGACTTTGGATAATAAATTTTGAGAATTAATTGTAATGAGTTTTGGTTAATGTGATATAAGTAAATGTTAAAATGATATTAGAAAGATTGACTTGATCTTGAATATGTATGAGAACTGAGGAGGAGGAGTGTTTCATGGTACTTGTCCTCCTTTTTACTTGGTACCAAAAGTTTTAATTTAGAAGCTAATAAGTTTAGAAAATTTATTGCCAATTGACAGAATAATTGTTTTAATTTTTTTTAGCAGAAAATTTACAAATTAGAAAGATAGCACAAATTTAGAATAAAGAAAGTAGTTTGTTTGAAAACAAAAGCTAGGCAATGGTGTTGGAACAGGAGTAAGTAAAGCTGGTCTTCACAGTATCTTTATAAATAATAATTTGATGAGCCCTTAACACCAGGGGTCTATAGCTCAGTGGTAGAGCATTTGACTGCAGATCAAGAGGTCACCGGTTCGAACCCGGTTGGGCCCTTATAATTAATGTTTTCGTTGGTAACTTTTTGATGGGCCTTAAAATTATATATGGTTTCCTCAAAAGTCCATATTCTTTTGTTCAAATAAAGACTAATGAATTCAACTCTCAAAAACAGAAATGGTGTAATTCAATGGAAACATATATGTGATAAGAGTTATGAAAATTACAAAAGACTCTACTTCTGTTGAGTTACTATAACAGTGTTCTTCCTCATGTTAATTAAATTAGTGGCATGGTAACTGTTAACTCCTCTTATCCCCCAATATTTTCTTGCAATGTATTCTACTCATGAAAAACATCAAGTATTTCTTTCCATAAAAAGAATTTCAACTTATTGTTTTCCAATCGTAAGTCTTAGTGGTCACTACACATCAAGTACAAAGGTAATTTATTTTGGCTCTTTTCCCCGTAAGTCATGGTAAATTCAAGTCCACCTTCACTTTAATGACTCCAATCAGACATGTCCATTTTAATCACATATCTCCATTATGTTTTGGTTTGTTTTCATCAAAAGCCAGAGTGTATTAACTAGTTACAAGATTTTAATATTTTTGTTAATAATAAAATAATGTTATTTAACCTAATTGATTCTTTTAAAATTTATATTTACATATATACATTTTATACTTATGTTATTAAAGTATTTTTGCATATAATATATATGTTATTAAAAACTAGGATTATATTATAAATATATATTTTGTGTATATATAAAATTTAAAAATATTAATATATTCAAAATGATATACCAAAAACACATAAATATTGATATGTATGAATATAAAAATAAAATACGAGTATATTTATCAATACAATATTGATAATCATAAGTCCAAGTCTCACGTTGGTAATTAAACTAAGTCAATGCTGGTTTATATCTAAAAGAACCTAGTTTTTGTGAATTGCATTACCTATAAGACAAAATTGAAATTGGGAAATGGATAGGTTAAAAATGTAACAAATGAATTTAAACCTCAAGCATATGATGTTGCTAGTGAGTATATCAACTCTACTTTGAAGCTCAATTTCACTATAGAAAATATATATATAAAAAGAGAGTTTAAAATTGAGAGGAATCATCATGTTTTTATTACGGAAATTCATTTTATTAGATTAATGAAATTTTGTGGCATATAGAAAAGACAATAGTAATTATCATAGTAGGTAATTTCCATTTTGGAATGATTACTTCAAAATTTGTAATTTGTATTTCTTTTATATGTTTACATTTACATAGCCTCTAAATTTTGTTTTCATAAAGTTTATTAAGCTATATTATTATATGGTGTTTTATCTTTCTTCAAAAATTCTTGTGGTATTTTCTTATTTGACAGTTTAGATTAATCTTAAGTAAGCAATAAGGTGATTGAATATATGAGATGATATTATGATCTTTTGTGGTAGAGATAGAAGAACAAGTAAAGGTGCTAATGAATGTATAGGAGGAGAAATTGGAAATGAAGTAAACTTACCAAATAAACAGAGCTAAAGCTTCACCTTCTTTTACTCCAACTGAAAGTTCACGTTAAAATAAATGGAAAAAGATGATTTGGGTGAGTGAATCGGCTACATCAATCAAGGAGTATGTGGTAATGAAGAAAACTTAAGAAAGATCAAGACCTACTTGTGAAAAGTTATATGAGGTGGTTTCCAAGATAACATGCCCTACTCGAAATGATGTTTAAATAAAAGTTGCAAGGTTGATGAATGGAAATCCAAAACAATTTTATTTATTCAAACTTTTATACCATCATGAAAAGATTGATTATGTGTTTTATTTACTACAAATTAGTTGTATGGATAATTGTATCATCAAGGGATTGAAGTTATTGCTTCATTCAGTAGTTGTATGAATTTAGTGGGTATTAACTTATAATTGGCTGGTTCTATTGATTTTTAGTTTCCTGCTATTTTGTGGTCATGGTGTTTCTTTTCTTTTTGGCTGGTCTTACGGATTATTACAATTACAATTAGTTTTGTGTTGATATTTTTCTCAATTTCATTCACTCGTGGAACCCTTACTATTCATCATCATCATCATCATCTCCCTCAATCTATTTTTGTGATTGAAAAATAATTTATCGATGCATTAGCAAATAAAAATCCTCAATTATCACTCATTCAGTTTAGAATTATAAATGATGAACAATAATCAATAAAAAAGTTAAAATGATGATACTGCATACCTAATCAGCTATCTATCATTAAGAATTTAGTGACTAAGTAATCAAAATAATAAATTATTGTAACAATAATGATCAAATCACAAATTTTTTATTTAAATAACTAAAATAAAATCACTACAAGAATTGTGTATAATTAAATAGTTGATGCTAGTCTTTGGAAGCTAGTGAAAAGTAATAGTAATGGGTTCACTTCACTTCTAATTGAGATGCTGCACCCCAATTACGGGTAAAAAATTCAGACCATATGCCGAACTTCTGGTTTTGAAAGCACAGCGTGATGAGTGATGGGGGCATTTCTGCGCCACTAATCGACTCCTTGACATGCAAAGCAAGGTCACCCTTGGTCGGTTCCCACCAATATCCACCATTTCTTCATGGCCCGTGCATCAAAAGTAGGGCTACTCTCCATTTCTAATTTGAAGTTGTAAATGTTTCTTTTCTTTCACATACTATTCCTGTGTATATATAAATAAATTATTTTATTATCACTACCGGACCTAGCCCGCGAGGTACGGGTCTTATTATGAAAACATAAGTTAAAATTGCCATGAATCTTTCAAAAAAATATATTTCTAGAAATTTCAGCTCACATCATTACAAAATTTATGAATTTATGCCAACATAGTCCAATTCAACCTAAATGTAACACATTTTTATTATTATTTAAATTTATTTATAAAATAAAACATATTAATAGTCAAATCAATCTGAGCTGAGTTTGTGGAAAGAAACAAAAGAAAACTCTACTTATATTTTTGTAGTGTGCGCAGAATTATGAGTTTATTGAGAACATTATGTTGTGACTTGTGATACTATAAAGAACCCTTTCCTTCCCCCATCACGCTCCATATCGAAACCCAACAAATCTTTCTTTTTCTTTTTCTTTTTTGTTGGTGTTCTCTCCATTCGAAAACCATGGCTTCCAACTTTAGCTTCAAGGCCTTACCAGTCCTTGCTCTTGCACTGCTTGCCGCCTTCTGTCAAGCCACCCTAGGTTCTCAAATCAAGCACTTTAATTAAAAAACATGCAAAGTTGTAATATCAAGATGGCAACACTTTGACGAAACTGTATAATTTTGGTTGCAAGGGAAATAACATGTGAACCACTTGACGAAGACACCTGCACCTACCCGGTATCATCGGCCGGTAAACGCTGCGTGCTAGAGAAGCACGTCAAGAGGAGCGGCAAGGATGAATTCACATGCCGGACATCGGAGATCGAAGACGATAAGATCAGCAACTGGATTGAGATCGACCAGTGTGTCAAAGCATGCGGGCTTGGCAGAAAATGCTTCGGCATCTTATCCGATTCCCTCCTTAAAGTCTCGCTTCACCCAAATGTTTGCTCCCCTCAGTGCTACAATAGCTGACCCAACGTCGCCGACCTTTACTTCAATCTCGCCGCGGGAGAAGGTAACGTCTTTTAACAGTACTAGAAGAGCATGCAAGAGCAATAATTAAATTAAATTTAAAAACTAATACTTGATATCTTGGCAGGTGTTTTCCTTCCGAAATTATGTGAGGCACAAGGAGCAAATACACAAAGAGAACTGGCTGAGATCCGAAGCTCTGGTATTGTTGCAACAGGACCCGCCAGTGGTGTGAAGTTCTTGGGCGTTGCCCCAACAATGCCGCCACTCTAAATTTTGGTTGACTGGTAAGTTTACAATAATAAAGAAAGTTCCATTGGGTAGGGGCTAGGTTTTAGAAACCGGGCTCAAATGCATGAACCATCTTATTAAAATTTTGGAATGAGCCATGACCCATGAGCTTGGACCCCGGTGTTGGTGTGTGCAATCTACATATGATAAACTGCAACTTCATAGATATATAGATTAGTTTGCTAGAGATATGTATGCTATGAAGATGTGTGGTTGACCATACCCCACTTATTTATATGCTTAATGGGTATGAAAAATGAAACTATGTGAAATACAAATATTTATAGAGTCATTTCAACATGGTTGATTAGAATTTATTTTAACTATTTCTAAATTTTGATGTTAGGTAAATTAAAATTTAATATTTCATAAAAATAATCCTACAACAATAAGGTTATTTGATTTTAATGTGGGCGTTGGATTCAATAATTGGATTTGACGGAAAAAATTAATTTCTCTTTTGATCCTTTTCTTTTCTTTTTGTTACACAAACTCTAAAGTTATAAATTTTTATTATTATTATGTATAACCTTAATAAGTAGAGAGATTTATATATGAAAAACTTTTAATATAATATGTTTATCAAATAATCGAATAAATAAATATAGTTTAATTGCTTTGGAAGTAAATAACGTTAATTACCTTAAATTAACCGCTTGATATTTATGATAAAATCTTAAACTCGTCCTTGATACACCTATGCAATATTAATCCATTTATTATGTAAGAGTTAATCCAATGAGACATCTAAATAAACTATTAATATTTTTTTTCAAACCCTTAAATTTTATCTCATTAAACTGGTATTAAATAACCCTTGCACATTGTGAGTGATTAATTCTTACTATAATTTATTAGTGATCTTAATCAAGGCTGAAACGTGAAATGCAAGGCCGAAGTATACAAATTTGTGTGATGAAATCTGATAATAAGGGATAAAATGTCAAAAGAAGTTTTACTCAAAATAGGCAACAAAAATCCTGGCCATGCAACCAGAAATGAACGTGCGTTTTCCTGAAAATCAACACGTAAAGAACAACTATTGTTGCGGACATGGTTAGCCTTTAAAGCTTGGAGAGTTGTTTACCATTGTTTTGCCCTCAAATTTCTCTTCACCACCGTATTCCTCTCGCCTCATAATATCTCCCCTCAACTAAGGATCTCTTCCCACTTTATCCCCTACTTCATTTCTCTCTGTCTTCTTCTTATTCTTCTTCTTCTTCTTCTTCTTCTTCTTCTTCTTCTTCTTCTTTTCCTTCTTCTTCCTCTCCTCCTCCTCCTGCTCCTCCTTACATAACTCAATTCCTTTGGACGAAAAAATGGTGAGTTCTTCTTACATGCCATGTTAGAAATGTTGTTTAATTTAGAATTTAGAGATGCTGGTCGGAAATCTTTCATTGATTCATATATTTCTTGGTCATATGTCGGATTAGGCGAACGCGGCATCTGGAATGGCTGTTGATGATGAATGTAAGCTGAAATTCTTGGAGCTAAAAGCGAAGAGAAACTATAGGTTCATTGTTTTCAAGATTCAAGAGCAGCAGGTGGTGGTTGAGAAAGTTGGAAGCCCTCAAGAAACCTATGAAGATTTCACTGCGGCTCTACCTGCCGATGAATGTCGCTATGCCGTCTTTGATTTCGATTTCACCACTGATGAGAACTGTCAGAAAAGCAAAATTTTCTTCATTGCATGGTATATATGCCAACCCCAAATCAGTCTACCTTTATTTCATTCATTTAACATATATTCCAAGAAAAACTCTCCAAATTCCTTCATTTTTCTTTTTAACAGGTCACCAGATACATCAAGAGTGAGAAGTAAGATGGTGTATGCAAGCTCAAAAGATAGATTCAAGAGAGAATTGGATGGCATTCAAGTTGAGTTGCAGGCAACAGACCCTAGTGAAATGAGCTTTGACATTATAAAAGCCCGGGCAATCTGAACACGCAAAGCTATTCTTGCGTTTTACTTTCTTCTCCAACATTCACCCGCTCTTTATGCATATGACTACCATTTGTAAGCATTGCTTAATTGCATTTATGCTAAATTTATACTTTTTCAATCATTTCTATTTATACTTTTTCTTCTTTTGTCAAACTTTTTTCTTTTTTTTTTTTGAAGTGTGGGTTTTACAATGGACTCTTGTAGTTTTAATGTAATATTATCCATACATTTATGCTAAATTTATACTTTTCGATCATTTCTATTTGGTCTTAGTTAGACATATTATTATTCTATTAATTTCTTTGAAATATATGATGTTTATATAATTATTATAAAATAATATTAGTTGTTTATAAAAGATAGAATCAAATTTAAATATTATGTATAAAATTAAAGTTAAAATGTATAATATTTAACATTAAATTAAAATTCATTTATAATTTTAAGATTTATCCTCTTAAAAATATAAAATTTTGTAGTTAGTAGAGAGTAGAGTAATATTCATAGGGATTAATAATAATTTTATTTCTCCAATAAAAACAAATAAAATAAATAGTAAACGGAATAATTTGCAATTAAAATGAAAAATTACCAAAAGAAAAATCGCAAAGAAAATATGAAAAATCAATGCAATGAAAATCTAGTCAAAAGTAAAGTTGTAGTTTTGATTCACAATTTAATCGTCAATGTAAAATTTTTTCATA
Source organism: Gossypium arboreum (assembly GCF_025698485.1). NCBI lineage: Eukaryota > Viridiplantae > Streptophyta > Magnoliopsida > Malvales > Malvaceae > Gossypium > Gossypium arboreum. Next base: position 82,789,890 of record NC_069078.1, on the reverse strand, counting down.
TACTCTTGATAAATTAATTTTAGTTATTAACAAAGCTACTAGCACTTAACCTCTACTTTCTTCTCAATAACTAAGATGAAACTTGTTGGTTATTTCCTTATTAACAAATAACATTGTAATGAATCAAATAAAATTTAGTCCATTAATAACATTAAAATTAAAGACTCATTTCTAATTAACAAGACAATATAAATTGTGAATTATGCTATTCAGTAAAATATATATATATATATATATATATATATATAATTAAACAATTATGAATACATAAACTCTTATTTACAAGACAAATATTTTAAGCTATCAATACAATTTCATATCTAGTAAATTTGAAATTTTCATAATTAAAGCAAAAGATATTTAAATATCAAATAATATAATAGATATGACCAAAAATTAATTACAACTCATAAATTAGTAAAATCAAATCCTAAAAATTATTTTGATTAGAAAGAAGGGTTTAGAAATTAGATATGTTCATCGATTAAATTGAATCGGATTTAAGCCGAGTTAATGTATGATATTAGAACACTTTATGTTTGTCAAGCCTAACACTATATATGGGTCTCAAAATTTTCTAAACTCATCTATATTTCTAAATGGCCAACTCAAACTAATTTTAGCCTTCCCAATATTATTTCTTAAATTTTTAAAAATACTATTGATATGTTGTTTGTTTTATTAAATTTTAAACATAAACAAATTGACATATTATTTAATTTTACATTATAATATTATATATTGAATTTAATTCAATATAAATTAAATCATATATAAAATAAAACAATATATTATAAAGTATAAAATAGACTAGGTTGGAGCCCTAAATGTTGGAGTCCAAATCTAACCCCGAGTTTAACAAACCTAACTTTTCTGGCCAAGTAAAATTTTCAAGCCTTATACTTTTGTTTAAACCCTCTTATACATACAATTTTATTTTATTTTTAAATAAATAATTTTTGTTGATGTATCAAACTTGATATAAGAAATGTAAGGAATGAAGAGGTAATGGCAAGGAAGAGTGAGTTGGGTATTGGGATGGCATTAAGGAATAAGAAATTTATATTATTAACATATTGTCAAATTTCAGATCAAATACCTGGTATGTAGAATTATTTTTCAGTTAAAAAGAGTAAAAAATCAAATCTGTAATAAAACATTTATGCTATTCTATTTGTTAAAAAGAAAAACATTAATTGTCAAAATTATAACAATTAAGCATTAGTGATATACAATTAACGATTAAAATAAAATAAAATATATATGTAACAAATAAATTGTTAATGAAAAAAGAAATACGGTCAACTGGCTCAATACTGTAAACTTAACTGCAGAATTTGAATATGCCATAAAACCCTACAAATAAAAAGGCCAACAAAGTTATTTTAGATGGATTGCTGAATGGGAAAGTGTATGATAAAAACGTTATATTAATTGAAAATTGGGAATTAAGAGAATTAATTTTGGAAGCGTCGAAAATTATGTACGGAATTTTAAAGGTAATTGGTAATCGTGTTTATATTTATAATATAAATCAATGTAAAATAAGAAAAAAAAATTGACCTTATTAGTATTTGGCTAGATGTATAAAGAAGTTAGAATTTACTTTTGCAAAGATTACGCTTAAAAATTCGTCAAAAGGAAAAAAAAATACACATGTCACTTATAGGTTATCACAAATGGCAAACAAAGAACTAAGCCAACAAAGTAAACTTTTCTTTTTTGTTACAAAACTTAGAAATATAAATTTTAACAAAAATACACCGAAGGAACTGCAGTGAGTTTAGAATTTTATTTTTGGAATTTTATGTAAATATATAATCTAGAATATTTGGTGTGACAAAATAGAAGCAATTGCTGTTTGACAATAGATACTACTCTTTTTCCTTATTACTGCAACTGAAGACAGTGAAGGGTTTGATGGTCTGGATTCTGGTTTCTAACTTTTCCACCTGTTTTATACAATGTTACACTAACAACTGGATATTCTGCTTGTATATTATATTGGAATTAATTGTTATAAGCCCTGAATATGGACGCCCATGGGAACTTGGCTATTGCATATATATACACACCCACACGTACATGGAGTTACCTACCTCTCCTTTAAAATTCCATTATTGAAGCTTTTCCTTTGAGAATACAGCAATGGCGAGGCAAAGTTACGAACAGAGAAAGACAGGAACGGAGTCAGCTGCAGAGGCATCCAAGGAGCTGAAGCGAAAGAAACGCATGAAATTGGTGGTATACGTAGCAGCTTTCGCCATTTTCCAGACTATTGTCATCTTGATTTTTTCACTTACAGTGATGCGTATCAGAAACCCCAAGTTCACTCTCACCTCTGTCACCGTCGAGGATCTCACGGCAGCCCCTAGCCCTGTTTCCTTCAACATGAAACTCAGCGCCCAAGTTGTCGTCAAGAACTCAAACTTCGGCCACTTCAAATTCGACAACACCACCATTTGGTTCGATTACGGGGGAGTTGGAGTTGGGGAGGCATTTGTTGCAAAAGGAAGAAGCAAGGCAAGATCCACGAAGAAGATGAATGTGACCGTGGAGTTGAACTCAAACAATATACCCAATAATTCAAGCTTGGAAAGTGAGATTAAAGCAGGGTTTCTGGCACTGACAGGCCATTCCAAATTGAGTGGGAAAGTGCAGTTGATGAAATTGATCAAGAAAAAGAAATCTGCAGAAATGAACTGCGCCATGCTAGTCAACTTAGTGACCAGAGCTGTCCAAGATATCAACTGCCAATGAAGTCGAGCTTTGCAACATCTACAGTACTTTTACAGCGTTGAGGCTTATTTATATATCATACTATATAAATAAACTTGTTATTCTTTACTTTTTTTTCTTTTATCTGTATCCATTTGTGGATTTATTGAATACTTATATTTATAAGATTGTTTTAGTATATGTGGATGTCTATAATGTTGATTAGTGTCATAGCTTGCGTCCTTGACATAGCTGCCTATCCGTTGCACTGGAAATACTCTAATCACATATGGGCAATTTTTAATTTCTAATGCGCAACTACCAAACAATTGCAAGCATCATGGAACACGATAGCGAAGACCCTAGCGTTGATTTCTTGATGGAAGTCAAACCGACCAATTGGATGCAGTATACAAGTCAATTGTGGAGTTGGTATTGCTCCCCTATTTCAGTCAACTTCCAAAAGAATGCCTCCTTTTCTCAAGTTAATAGCGGTCTTGGCCTGGCGTACATGCATGGTGCAGTTTCCTGAGTTTCTTTCTCTTTCACTCTGCCTGCAATAATCCATTTGAACCTCTTCTCAAATATGATCCGTAAACTTTTGAATCCTGTTCTCCTTATGCTTAGCTTGTGGTTGTGTTCATGCCCAAATTCAAGCTTCAGTTGCATAGAAAGTGAGAGAAACACTTCTGAAGCTGAAACAAAGTTTTAAAGACCCTTACCATCGCCTATCTTCATGGAAAGGCAACAACTGCTGCATATGGAGGGGAATAAGTTGTGATGAAACCAATGGCCATGTTGTCAAGCTTAATCTCAGACCACCCTGGGCCTCACTGCTTAGAGAGGAGAGGAGACCCTTAGTTGCTTCTGTTCTAAATTCTTGTTTGCTCCAGTTCACATACTTGGAGCACCTGGACTTTAGTGGAAATAATTTTCAATATAGCCCCATCCCGCAAATTTTTGGTTCCATGAAACAGCTGAGATACCTTAACATCTCCAATTCTCGATTCAATGATCAAGGACCACCATGGGCCTTGACGGTCCACGATGTGCAATGGATTTCTAACCTTTCGTCTTTGCAGCACCTTGGCATGGCAGGAATATGCCTCGGTGAGACACCAAGCTTGTTTCAGGTACTCAACAGGTTTCCTTCCTTCTTGTCCTTGCATTTGTCACAATGTGGGCTAAATAATTCTCATTTGTCTTGGCATCCCATAAATTCTTCATTTCATGGCGTTCGGCATCTAGATCTTGGACAAAACGATTTTCCAGGCACAGTTCCTAGTATGATTCAAAACATGACATCTCTAAGATTCCTTGATCTTAGTTTCAACCTTTTTATTACATCTTCAATCCACAACAGCTTTGGCAATTTTAAGAACCTTTTGCATCTCAATATTGTAGCTAATGCATTCAGTGGCATTGAGAAAGGGTTGTTATTGATGTTCGGAAATATATGTTACTTGAGATCATTAGATATATCATACAACCAATTACCAGGCGAGCAAATTGGAAAGTACCGAAATTTATCTGGATGTTTTGGGCATGATTTAGAGGCTTTAAATTTAGACTATGCTCGGATTAGTGGTTATGTACCTAATTGGCTGGGGATACTTGGAAACCTCAAACACGTTCATCTTTCTCACAATCAGTTGAATGGAACCGTTCCGGAAAGTCTCGGGCAACTTTCGAACCTTGAGACTTTAGATCTTTCATACGATTCATTGGAAGCTGCCATTTGCGAAGTCCACTTCGCTTCACAATCGAAGTTGAAAACGTTGTCTATTGGCTCCACTGGTTTAACTATCAAGATTAAATCCGACTGGATACCTCCTTTTCAATTGGAATACATTGAAATGGAGTCTTGCAAATTTGGAACACAAATTCCTCAATGGCTTCAAACGCAATCGAAAGCAACTACACTGCTTCTTTCGAATGCTAGTATCTGGGGTACCTTGCCGAAATGGATGAAGGACATGAACCTCAATGAACTGGACCTCTCCCACAACCAGATCAAGGGGACCCTTCCAAGATTTCCATCCAACTTGAAGTTGATAGATCTCTCCGGTAACTCGATCTCCGGTGTCCTTCCGGAAAGGATGGGTGATATGCTGCCTCATTTGAGCTCTCTGATTCTTTTAAACAATCTTATCAAGGGTTCAATTCCAAACTCGTTGTGCCATATTAAAACTATGGTAGTTGTTGAACTCTCGAATAATAACTTGGCTGGGAATATTCCTGATTGTTGGAGACACCATCAAGATATAGAAGTTGTAGACCAATCATCTAACAATCTCTCAGGTGTTGCTCCCACGCCATGGGGCATCTCTGTTGGCTAACATGGTTGGACTTGAGCAACAATAATCTCAGCGGACAGCTATCATTGGCCTTAAAGAATTGCACATCTCTTAGATTTTTAGATGTAGGCGAGAATGCATTATCTGGAAATGTACCTAAGTGGATTGGGGACAGCTTTGGGTACCTAAGAATTCTCAGACTACGGGGAAACAAGTTCAACGGTAGCATCCCTTGGCAACTCTGCCAACTCTCAACTGATCTGAGATCCTGGATCTTGCTGAAAACAATCTACAAGGAAGGATACCTCGTTGCTTTGACAACTTAACTGCCATGGTCTTTCCCCAGTGTGTATTTAGAAAGCTATAAAACCATGCTATGGTGGGAAAAGGAGCACTTAAATGAGGTGATCAAAGGAAGATACCTGGAATACACAAAAACACTGCAATTTTTGGTTAGTATAGACCTCTCAATGAATAACTTGGAAGGAGTAATCCCAGAAGAGCTGACACACCTCACCAGCTTAACTGCTCTCAACTTGTCTCAAAACCAGTTGTCAGGGAAGATCCCTGGGAAGATAGGGGAACTTGAGTCCCTGGAATCTCTCGACTTGTTTGTCAATCAACTTTCTGGCATGATCCCAGATAGTCTGTCATCTATAACTAAACTAAGCGCCCTCAGCTTGTCCTACAGCAACTTCTCCGGCAAAATTCCCAAAGGCAATCAACTCCAAACTCTTGATGACCCCTCCATTTATGCCGGTAACGCCTTGTTTGCAGAAATGCTCGGATGATGAGCCTCATCAAGACAACAACAAAGACAATAACCGTGCTGAGAAGATGTGGTTTTAAATTGTCATAATGTCGGGCTTTGCAACTGGCTTCTGGGGAGTTGTTGGAGTTGTAATATTCAACCAGAGTTGGCGACATGCTTATTTGAGGTTGGTAGACAGGTGTAAAGATGGGCAACTTTTGCTTGTTGAAATAATGATGGCAAGTTTCAGAAACAAGATGTGCATACTTGATTGAAAATGGAGACCCTTGTCAGGTATCGTATATCTATAAAAGTAGTAATTACATTTATTCAAGTTTCAATACTTTCACTTTGTTATTTTTAATCATTTTGGTACTCTATTCCGTTTGATGTTATGTTATGATAAATGAGTGCACTTAGTTTTCAAATACATGATATTAATATTTTCCCATTTGTCATAATGAAATTGTTTTTATACTCCAAATATATAGACTAAAAATTAAGTGAAAAGAAATGTAACTGAAATTTGAATAAAGTCAATAGATATAGATATAAATTATAATAATATTCAAATTTTATAAGTAAATTAATTATATTTTTTTATAAAATATATAAATTCCCTTTTAATACCTAAAATATCCCTGCTACCTAAAATACTCCTATTGATTTTCTATAAATTGACTTCACCTTTAATTGGATGCAATTCTGGACTATGTAAGCCTATCCACCAGTTAGGCTTGCCTTTTGACCCAACTAATCCAACTCACATGATTGGGCTTTGGAAAGAGATCCAGTTTAAATTAAAATTAAGTCATACAATTTAATTTACATTTAACTATAAAAATATTTGGTAAGTGGATGAATAATCATCAGCTTCCGGAAGAAATCAAAGAATTTCTTGAAAATTCTACGAGATCCATTTGTTCTTTTTTTCTTTGATAGATGGTCAAAATTTCATCTGGTTCAAATCTTACTAAAAGGTCCATTAGAGATCAGAAATTGTTAAAGAAAGAGTAAGATGATTCTTTTGTCCCTTCCAGGCGATTGGAAAATAAAGAAATAGTTAATATATTCAAAATAATTATGTATTTACAAAATACCGTCTCAATTCATCCTATTTCATCAGATTTGGGATGTGATAAGTGGATGATCTAAGTTTTGAGTACCAAATTCGAGATCCATCTTACACAATTATATATGTGGGTCTTTGAGTTTCACCATACGTGGTTGTCATTTGTGGGTTTTAGTCTAATCCAGTTAGTTCAGTTTGTTGACTTTAGTCTCGATTGTGCAAGTTCTTAATCCATTTGTAATTATTTGATTTACTTTGTGATTACTCAAATCGTCCATTTTATAATAGTTTGATATTTGTGACCACTCGAATATGTATTTTTATTATACTTGTAACACTTTTAAAAAGAAATTATAAAAGTATTGTACTTTTTTACTTATTCGAATAGTGAAATTAACTGATGAGCCCAATCCAATTCAAACGTAAATAATAAAATTTTATTTAATTATTAAATTATTTTAATATTTTGATTAAAATAATCATTTTTAAATTTTTATAAAATAAATTGCGAATCAATCCAATTACCAACTTTACATACACCTTTAAATGCATATCTTAATAATTATAATTATAATTAAAATTAAATATGAGAAAATCAATCAAATTAAGCTAAATCAGAATAGTTTATAAAAAAGGTACACATAATAAAATAAAAAATAATCCAGGTATAACTTAAAAGATATAAAAAAATTGCATCTTTACAGGCAAGGAAATGTAATATTGTAATAAGTTAATGGGCAGTGCAACAAAATGAAAAGGCCGCATCAAGTCATAAATTTCTAGTATCCTAAGGTATATGTTTTCACATTTTTAAAGTTGCAAATTCAACTTTTTATCCTCATTGAATTACATATTCTAATATGAGAGATAATAATTAATTAATTAATCCGGTCACGTGATATGTTTTTAAGAGTTTAGAAATGGAAGTTACGTTTTGTCTTTTTTTTTTTAAGAATAATGATTCTATAGTGTCAATGATAAAGAAAATTTAACTTAAAATTATATTTGAATTTAAACACCATATAATAATATAATAATTTGAGTGTTCATTATTTTAAATATAATTTATGTTTAAATCGCATTAATATTAAAATTATGTTTGAACATGAATATTCAAATAAAATGAGTGAAGCATTTTTTCTATTTTATCATAAACGACGATGATAACTAGTCAAATCATAATTTTTTTACTCATAAGTTCATAATAAATTGGGAGGCTTGAAATTCGAGAAGCAAGCAGCCGAGCCGAAGAAGCGACGCCAATGCCATAGAGCAAATAAAAGGCCACCAATGATTGAGACCAACGTGTACATCTACTGATCACCATCCAACGGTACTTATCTACCCGGAACAAATGGGGAAAAGTCTTAAAATTTCCGTCTTTAAAACATAAACAGGAGAGGAGACAGAGAGTGAGGGAAGATGGGGATAGAAGTCAAATCATGGGAATTGGCGTTTGTTCCACACGCGCTCGCCATTGCTGGTGCTGTTATGGTGTTGGTTTGGTGCATATACTTGAGAGGTGGGTTAGCTTGGGAGTCTTCCAACAAAAGTCTCATCTTCAATGTAAGTCTTTTTAAAAACAATGGTTTACTTTGTTATGAACTTAAGTCTTTTTAAAAACAATGGTTTACTTTGTTATGAACTCCATCATGGGTTCCAGTGGAATCTTGTTTGGTGTTTTGAGATTCAAATCATTTTGTTCTCGAAATGAATTGAGACTAGATTTCTGTGCCATTAAAAGTCTCCTCATCCTCTTCTCGTACAGGATTTTCTGAACCTCACCCTATTTCTTGTAATTAAATATATAATATAATACAAAAATATTAGTGTACAAGCCCAATTTTGGGCCCAATACCCAAAACCCCCAATTACAAACCAACCCCTAACTAAGCCCAAAAACCACTAAATCCCTAGCCCAAAACCCATCTACTAACCCATTAAGCCCAACAGTAACCTAAAAATACCAAAACCAAAGAAATAGAAACCTAGCCGCCAAGACATGTGCTCCCTCTGCTCCACCACCGACGCCTGCAAGTGGCCTCTGCTCCACCACTGGTTTACTGCATCAATAAAGGAAAAGAGCAGATAACAAAAAAGCAAGTTGTAAAAATGCCTATAAGAGGCTGAATCCAAAACCATTGTAGGGATCGGCGTTTTTTTTTTAAAAAATAAGAAATAACATTAGATTTGAAAAATACACAAAGCAAAGAATAGATCCAGCAATATCGGAAGCAAAAAAAAGTCCAAACAGAGAGTCAATATCTAATAGCCCAAGGTGATTTCATTTAGTATCATCGTTATTTTCTTTCTTTTTAACCTATTTTACTCAAAAATACACATATATTATAGACATATAAAAAATACAAAAAAAAGAGGTAAAAAATATACCTGAGGCGATTTTACCACATCAGGTACTGTGGTTTATGAACAACAAGATGCCGGGCCTCGGTGACCGGCCGTGATCGGCCCCCGGCCAGGAAATCGCCCTCTCCTCTCTCTCACCTCTTTTTATCTTTAATACTAAAAATGAAATTTTTAGAAGTTTTAGGCTTTATAGCCTACCAAAGCAACTGCAGTTTTGGTGCCAGTGCCAAGACCCAAAGCGACCCGACCCGATCCGACCCGCTCCACTCGGGATCCGCGTGTTTTCGCTCTTAGGGATTAATTGCTGGGTCCTTCCGCTTTTCTATGATTTTCAATCGGGTTTTTCTTGTATTTTAATTTGGCCTATAATTTATTGCACTTTCCAATTTAGTCTCTATTTGGTGCTTGCTGCGTTCGATCCAAAAGGAATAATTGCTTCCACGGTCCCTCGTGTTGTGCGCGCATTCAATTGGGTCCTTTTATTTTAAATTCCCCTTAACTTCATTGTTAATTCACTTTTGTCCATTTTTTTACTTTTCTCATTATTTTATTTTAGTCTTAATATTATTCATACTATTCTATTTCATTCTGCTATCATTATTATATTTTATTTATTAGCATGGTATTATTATTATTATTATTACTTAGTATTATATACATATATATCATATAGTATTATTAATTTGTTTTAATATTATTATTTTGGTTAATGTATTTGATGACCTCATATGTATTCTTTTAAAATATATATATCTATATATTATACTCCTCATTATATATACCTATATTAACATTGCATTGTGCCTATTCTTTGAGCATTATATACATATATTTTTCTTTTATATATTATATATATTTTACGTACATACTTTTAATATTATCGTATTCATTTTTAAAATATACGTATATATTTACGTAATATTGTTCATTTTTTTGTCACATTTTATTATTCCGATATGTATACACCATTACTATACCTATTTATTCTTGGCGGTTATTTTACTATTATTCCTAATATATATATTATGTACACATTTTTTAATATCATAGTATATATATATTTAACATATATTCTTGTTATACCTATTTTCACCTTTATTATGTTTTATACACAAATATATATATATACTATATAATTTTATTACGTATACATTTCTATATACTACATATGCGTATCCTTTAATATTATATTATTTTTATTATGTACGTATATATTTCCCTTATATATTTCTTATTACTTCTATTATTATGTATGTACCTAAATACATATATGTATATACCTTTTATCATTATTATCATTACCATTGTCATTTTATTTTACCGTTTTTCTTACATTCGTTTATTTATTTATTAGATTCGTGTTCGATTGTTTTATTTCCCTCACATATGTGTTTACATTTACATATTTCTAAGCTTCACTATTGTTTCATTTTTTAATTGCTTTTTGACGCTATCACATCTATCATGGTGTCATTATACATATTAACACCATAGCATTTATGTTTCATTATAAATCACGTTTTTACTCAATATATATTAAAATAACCCTTTCATAAAAGTGATATTCAGTATTTTGTAATTCGAGATAATCGTGCCCTAACTTCTTGGGTTTCGACTTTTCTCATTTAACCTAAATAACGGAATATATTCTTTAAATCATTATACAAGTTAAAAATGCTTATTCTCGAAAATGTGAAGTGTTGTGCCCTAACTTACGGGTATGATATTTTGTCATCTCGAAATAAGAATTTTGTTCGAAATAAAGGCAATATTAGGTGTTTGAGAATTGAGAAAACGTGCCCTAACTTCTGGGTTTCGACTTCTCTCGTTATTCTAAATAATCGAATACCCTTTTAATGAAATACAGATTTCATAAAAGGCAAGGTCGCTCTCGAAAATTTAAGATGTCGTGTCCTAACTTCTTGGGTGTGACATTTTATATTTTGAGACGAGAAGTCTTTAACACTTGAGCTTTTTATAAAGAAGGATCGTATTTTAAAATTCTTTCAAACTTTTTTAATTTTCGATACTAAGACACTAATTAATCAACTAGGTACCAATTTTGGGCGTATCGAGGTGCTAATCCTTCCTCGTATGTGAATCGACTCGAACCCATTTTTCGATTTTCGTAGGCCAAAATTATCGTTTAGGTAAATCTTAACTTTTATTAAAATGATTAACTTAAGGTGATCCGATCACACCTAAAAAGATTGGTGGCGACTCAGCTTTTTTTTTTCATTTTCATTTTAAAATCCAAGTCGACTCTGGTTTTTTAAAAAAATGGTTCGACGACTTAAAAAAATGGTTCTGACGACTTGGCGACTCCATCGGGGACACGAATGAGAGAGTCAAGCCACAAGTTGATTAACTCTTGTCTTTTATCGAAAATTAAGAATTTGGTTTTGAAATACGATCCTTTCATCGCATTTCATCGACTATTTTGTGGTCTAAATAATACCGCCACGTTGGTCCGATTCTTTAAATAGTGTTGCATATTGCATTGCATGACCGTTGTGGTCACACCTCTTAAGTGGGAGCTTGAAACTATTCCTTCGTGAGGTTTTCACCTCCGTGCGGGATAGTGGATTGCTTTCGGGATACATCCGTACCTATGTCTTCGTGAGATTTTCATCTCCGATGCGACCATAGGGAAATGTATTCCCGAATCGAACTTCGATGCAGTATGAGCCTATAATGGGTGAAGATCGAGGAATCTGTGGTTCAGTACCCTTATTCTAGAATCAAACCCCATGTAGCGAGCCTTAATAACCCACCCTAGGTAGAGCCAATTCAAACCCTAGTGGTTACCGAGCAAGTGCTATATGTATTATTCTTCGTTTGCTTTGAAGCGTGCATAAACTCTTGACTTGCTTTGTTTTACTTTCATTTGTATTTGCATGGCATTTTCATCATAAAAGGTGTTGATTCGTGTTCGGTTTCTAAATAGATAGCTTATCATGGAAAAGGGTTTTTGATAAAGTAGAAGACAACGCGATTGTCCGGGTATGAAAATGAGACAACACAACAAGAGAAAGATGATAGTCTTACCAAGGGTATGTGTCGAGCTATGGAATTTCACTCGATCGGCGTAACCCAAAATAATCTCCAAGAATTGAAAGAAATATGGAACCGATGGGACGACGAGTTCAAACAATTATTCTATTGTCATTACGGTGATTTACCTTATCTGCTTTCGATGTCAAGGTGAGCGAGCACTGTTTGAGCCCTTGCCCAATATTGGAATTCCGCTTACAGTTGCTTCACTTTGGGAAGGTAGATTTGGTACCTACTATAGAAGAATACACGACCTTACTCAGTTACCCAAAAATTCAAATAGGCGAAATTTATACCGGACGCCATAGCGTCGGCATTTTCAAAAAGCGATGAACATCACGGGGATGAGCGAGCAGTGGGTGACGGCCGGATCAAACAAAAAGGAAATTGTAAATGCATCCCATGGAGGAACACGAGGATCTAATCTTAGCGCACCCGACGTGAAAAAAAGGGTAGATGTCTTCGCCTTAAGCATCTATGGATGGTCATCTTCCCAAGGCTTTGGGGCATGTAAACAGGTTGTTGTTGACCTTTTGATAGGCTTAGTAAAGGAACCACACTGCACCCGCAATCTTGGCGGAAACTTTGAGATCATTAAATGCTTGTAGAAGAAGCGGTGAAGGGAGATTTATTGGATGTGCTGACTTTTGCTATCCTGGTTCCACGACCATTTTTGGAAAGTGGAAAAGGTCTCATATCGTATCTTCTCGAAAATTACTCTCCATTGAAAGAGTTAGTGGCTACACCGAGGCGAGATGATGTAACGAGAAGAAAATTGGATGAATGTTCTCCAAAATCTGCAAGAAGAAGATGTTGAATGGAGAGCCCGTGGATGGTCCACGATGAAATATTATATCGATCGCGGAGATTTTGATTGGGTTCCTTGTTGGGAGTATGGGGAGCCGTCGGATCGCTCCTCTGCTTGCATTGCGACAATATAGATCCAGACGGTTTACACCACCAACATACGGGTTGGCCGGTCGCGAGTTCACGTTCACGAGGAATAATTACAAAAGAAAGTTCACGAGATATCGAATGCGGAACCGGACTCGTAAAATGAAGAAGTTTCTTGCAAATCCCATGACTACTCCCGAGTACGACCGATGGTGGAATCGGAGGATTAACGACAACATCCCTACATCGGATCGAGGAATCCTCGATCGGTGAAGAGCACTTGAAAGTAATCCCATCTCGAAATGGAAATCATCGAGCAAGATTTCGAGAGAAAGAGTCAGAAGCTAGAAAAAGGATCGAGCATTTGGAAGAAGAAAAGATGCGATTAGGGTTAGGCGTCGATGCCCGAAATTAGAAGTGAAAGACTCGAAAAGGGAAGAACAAAGTAGAAGAGGACTTAGGCGGTTTAAAAACGGACTATAAGAAGCTGCGTAGATCAATGAGAACCGCTGGGTTAGGAAAAACATCCGAACAATGGCGACATGAAGTTAGAAAAGAGCAAAGCAAAGCCAACCAGTGGGAGGAAAAATTTCGCGATACTCAAGCTCGAGAAGGTGCTCTAAAGAGAAGTTTGGTAGAAAGTCAAAATGAGAAAGAAGGGTTAAAGATCCGGGTATCGAGTTAGAGGTTATTATATTAGTATGCGCCGCGTAACTCTCGCAATCGAGTTGAAAGCTAGTCGAGTAGAATCGAAGAATTAAAAAGAATATAGAGGAACTCAAACAGTATTGCAAAATCGTGAACTTGGATAGAGCTCCTCGAAGTAAATAACGGCGATGGAAGGAGCAACTTCATCAATCCCAAGACCAAGTCGAGTAGGGACTACATCATGGGCGAGGCTTTGACTCAATCACTGAAGTGGTGACCACTTGCAAGCGTTAGCGATACAAGCCGATGTCTTTGAGTTTAAAATCTGAGTTAGAGGCGGATCGAGGCCAAAAGCTAGCTTGGCTTCTTAGGCAGTTAAGGCCTTAAGTATCGAGGCCAAGCCTTATATGTAATCTATTTTATGTAAAGAAACTTGTTTTCTAGAAAAGTTACTCTAATGAAATCGAATTGGAATCAACGTTTTGCATCCATCTCATTCATTGCATTCATGCATCGACATTGCATCATACGCACTAAAACTTACAAGAAACCCTAAAATCATGGCGATTACCACGGAACATCGTTCACGGTACAAGAGGAAAACAAAAGCAATGGATCAAAGGTTAGAAAGATTGGAACAAATGCAAAAGAGATGCAGGATCAACTACAAATACGTATACAAAACGGTGGCCAAAATCCAATAAGATGTAAGGGACCAGATCTTTGAGTCCCAAAGGAGTATGATGGATCAATTAATGCGTCTATTGGTGGTGGATTAGAAAAGGAAAAGCCCCATAATCAATAATGGAGATGACAACGAAGATCCCGTCTACCTCGGGGTTTGTCCCGTGGACGTTCGAGACACAACCCGATGTGTACCAAGAAGGCCATCGATCACTATCGCCTCAACCATTTCAAACCGGTGTCTCAAGACAGATGAATTATCGGTGGTTCGGGCTCTAATCCGGGATAATCAGACCAACTCGTGGTCCTCAATCTCGATGAAGTAATAGAAGCGAGAAAAGACAAGGGTAGAATTCGAGAGAGCTTGAAGAAAGATGTAGATGGTTGGAAGAAAATTTAAAGAAATGGAAAACACCACTATCGTGGTGGAATCGATGCTAAGGAATTAAGTTTGGTTCGGACACGGTACTCCTCCCAAGTTCAAAACCCGAATTTGAGAAATACAACGGACTAGGTGTCCCGAGGCTCACATCACTATGTTCTGCAGACGAATGGCGGCTATGTCAATAATGACCAACTATTGATCCACTTGTTTCCGGGAAAGTCCGGTTGGAGCCGCTTCTAGATGGTACAACCAACCGAGTCGTAACGGATCGGTTCATGGAGGATTTAGCGCGAGCTTTCATGAAGCGATGCGGTCACGTGATGACATGGCCCCGATAGAGTCACATTACGAACATGGAGAAGAAACAAAATGAGAGTTTGAGCAATACGCCTAAAGATGGAGAGAGGTAGCAACGCAAGTTCAACCACCTCTTACGGAGAAAAAACGACCATGCTCTTTATCAATCTGTTGAAGGCTCCATTCATTAACCACATGCTGGGAGCGCCATTAAAGCTTCTCGGACATAGTAATGTCGGAGAAATGATAGAGAACGCGATAAGATGTGGAAGGATTGAAGCGGGGAAAGTCAAGAGATCAACCCCAAGAAGGAAAGAGAACGATGTGAACAACATGAGTATGTATAATAAGCCGGTCACCATGAGCCAACCAAAGGTGGTGACTACCGACCATCATGGCTCGCAAGACAGGACTTCAACCCAAGGCCAAGACAGAAAGAGTCTAGTTTACTCTATCCCGATGTCCTACAAGGAATTGTACCGAGCTTATTCGATGCCCATGTAGTGTCGCCTTCTATCTAAAGCCAATGCAACCCCATTCCCCAAATGGTGCAGACGCAAACACCCAATGCGAATACCATGCAGAGCCACAGGCACTCGATAGAAAAGCGCACCACTTTCAAGAAGCTAGTTGAAAGACTCATCAACATTGGCATCGTGAAATTTGATGATACACCTAGTCAGAAAACCTATTCTTGAATCATGGGGATAAGGGTATAAATGCCATAATCAAGAGTTCAGGAAGGAAATTAAGATGAATGTTGCGAAGTGAATACCCGTTGAAAGAAGTGTGGAAGAAAATGGTGGAAAGAGGTTTGATGGCGCAGAATTCGGGGTTAAGCCTCGAAGCGAAGAATTATTGTGAGTTCCACGACCAAGAGGACCATGAGATCGAAATGCACCAATTCGAGGCTTTAGTACAAGGATTGATGGATAATAAGAGTGGAATTCTTGAATATGTCGGGAACCAGAAAAAGCGACGTGTGTGCCTCGAAGAAGGGTCGACGAAACGCTTGCAAAATCAACCACCCATTGGTTATCATATCACGCTTAAGAACTAATGAAGATGGGACCCAAGTCGCACCCAAAGTCGTAATCCGAAGCCCGTTGCTTTCCCTTATAAAGATAGCAAGAGGGTACCATGGAATTACTGTTGCAATGTGACGATCCCAGAAAGAAGAGCCGGCCAAGGCTTCACAAGAAAACCAAGACGTAGGTTTTTACTTGATGGGAGACGTTATGTTCCGAAGGCACAGGAACCAAAATTGCCAAAGAAAAGGTCCCGACAAGAGAGCAAAGGAAAGAAAAGATGGTCGAGTTTGAATCGTCGGTCAATGAGTCGAAGAATCGAGAATGAAGCGTGGAATTCTTAAAATTTTTAAAACACAATGAGATGGCGTCGTTGAGCGACTACATAAGCAACCATTTCGCATTTGGTCTTGGCCTTACTCTTGAGCTCGAAACGACGGATAGCGTTAATGAAAGTCTTGAACGAGACATACGTCGCGCGATGACATCTCTGTCAACAAACTGGACCGCTGGTCAACAATATCGCCACGACAATTTTATTTTCTTTAACGACGACGAAATACCACTAGGAGGCATGGGGTCCACAAAGGCCTCACGCACATTACCACGCGTTGCAAGGGATACACATTACCGGAGTCTTGATCGATAATGGATCAAGACTAAACGTCTTACCCTATCCACACCGAAAAGGTTGCCCGTGGATAGTTCCCATATGAAGACATGCCTAAATGTAGTAAGGGCGTTTGTGATCTTGAAAGAAAGCGTAATGGGAGGATTGAATTACCCCTTCAAATCGGTCCTAGACGCACGAGATAGACTTCTTAGTGATGGACATTAAACCTCTTACAATTGCCTATTGGGAAGACCTTGGATCCACTTCGGCGAGGGCGGTCAGCGTCATCATTACATTAGAAGCTTAAACTTATAACGGAAGGTCGATTGGTGACCATAAATGCGGAGGAAGACATTATTGCATCTGTTACCAGCAATGCACCATATGTGGGGACAGATGATGAAGCCATAGAATGTTCTTTTCGATCGTTGGAATTCGTAAATGCGACCTTTGTTGTCGAAGGAAATAAAGTCCCAACACCCAGACTTTTCAAAACCACAAGAATGGGACTACAACTGATGGTTGGGAAGGGAGCCTTGCCAGGGAAAGGACTTGGAAGAAGCCTACAAGGAAGGGTCAAAGTACCTATGCTCACGGACAAACGGGACCGCTTTGGCTTAGGATTCAAGCCAGATGCAAGACAAAAGAAAGAGGAGCAAGAGAAGAAGCGAGAAAGGAGAAGAAGCGCGTTTGAGCGGGGAAGAGATTAAATGGAAACCAATGACCTTTCCCCATATATCCGAACATTTGTGTCGGAGGAACTATTTATGAAGGAAGATTGGCGAGCCAAGAGTCCCTTGAAGAAATGAGGAAAACTTCAAAGATTAATGCCACGTTCGAAGGAGGAACCGGAGAAGAGAATGGGATGGCATTCGCCTTATGAGCCGAAAGTGTTTTGAATAATTGATTGCGGAAGAGATTCACGTAGTCTTTAAAACTAACTGAGTAATGCCCAAAACACGCTTATTACCCTAGGCCTAGGAGTAATAAGTGTCTTTTTGTGAAATAGGCCTATGTTCGAAATCGTTATTTCAATAAAATGCATCCTTTCGTCTTATTCAGTGCAAATATTCTTTCATACTCATACCGTACATGCCATTGTTCTTAGATTCTTTTGTTCTTTGCATCTTCCTTTCTGCCCAAAACAGGTCTCCAGATATCAACGATGTGAGTGACCTTGCTATTAATTCGGAGTCTCCCTTTGAGCGCGATATGTGTCTAGAGGGATCCGAGGATTTTGGAGATGACAGTGATTGTAACTTATCCCCGATTTGTTGAGGATGGTAGAAGCGCAAGGAGAAAGCAGATTCTACCCCACAAAGAGACCGTAGAAGTCGTGAACTTGGGAGATGAACTAGAAAGAAGAGAAGTAAAGATCGGAACTTGCATCACTACAGAGACAAAGCGGGACCTTATTGAGTTACTCCAAGAGTTCAAGGATGTCTTTGCATGGTCATATCAGGATATGCCTGGGCTAAGTACTGACCTTGTGGTACACAGGCTCCCCATCAAAGAAGAATGCAGGCCAGTTCAGCAAAAGCTTCGAAGGATGCGCCCGATGTTCATTTAAAATAAAGAGGAGGTCAAGAAGCAATTTGATCTTTGGTTTCTTACAAGTAGTTAAGTACTCGAATGGGTAGCCAACATCGCCCCCGTCCCTAAAAAAGATGGGAAAATACGGATGTGTGTAGACTACAGAGACTTAAACAAGGCCACCAAAGATAATTTCCCATTGCCTCATATCGACACCTTAGTGGACAACACTAAAAGTTACTCACTTTTCTCCTTCATGGATGGTTTCTGGGTACAATCGGATCAAAATGCATCACGAAGACATGAATAAAACCACATTTGTGACCATGTGGGGAACCTTTTGCTATAAAGTAATGCCGTTTGGATTGAAAATGCGGAGCAACATATCGAGAGCCATGGTTACCCTATTTCATGATATGATGCATAAAGAAATTGAAGTTTATGTCGACGACATGATCGCCAAATCTCGATGAAGAAGAACATGTGCAAGTCTTAAGAAAATTATTTTTGAGGTTGAGAAAATTCGGTTGAAGCTCAATCTCGCAAAATGTACCTTCTGAGCGGTCGAAAAGCTGCTAGGATTCGTGGTCGATGGAAAAGTGGATTGAGATCGACCCGCACAAAGTCAAGGCCATACAAGAATTACCTCCACCACGTACTCAAAAGGAAGTCCGAGGATTCCTAGGAAGATTAAATTACATCGCTTCGGTTTATTTCACAACTAAGCGAAAAATGTGACCCCATATTCCGTCTCTTTAAGAAACACAACCACGGTGGTTGGGACGAGGAATGCCGAAGACTTTCGACAAGGTTAAGCAATATTTGTCCAATGCCCAAGATTGACACCACCTAATCCAGATAAGCCATTGATATTGTATTTGGCGGTATTTGAAAATTCTATGGGATGCGTGCTTGGCCAACACGATGAATCGGAAGGAAAGAAAAGCGATATATTATCTCAAGTAAAAGTTTCTTGAGTGTGAGACGAGATACTCGTTCATTGAAAAGTTGTCTTTGTGCCTTGATTTGGACAACCCAAGATCGAGACAATACATGTTGTACCATACAACTTGGTCGATCTCTAAAATGGATCCTCTCAAGTACTTGATGGAGTCAAGCGCCTTGAGCGGAGAATGGCCCGATGGCAAATTCTACTTTCGAATTCGATATAGTCTATGTGAACGGAAGGTAGTAAAGGGAGTGCAATAGCGATTTCTTAGCAAGAGAGCCTAGAGGACTACGAGCCTCTGAACTTTGATTTCCCAAATGAAGATCTAATGTGCATAGCAACCATCAAGAAGACCTCAAGAGGGTCACCCTTGGAAGCTAAACTTTGACGAGCATCAAATGTCATGGGTAGCGGAATCAGGCGATTCTGGTGTCCCCGAGTGGAGATCATTATCCATTCACTAGTAAATTAGATTTCATTGCACAAACAATATGGCGTAATCTGAGGCATGCATCATGGGAATACGTGCGGCCATAGAGCGTAAAATCAATGTGTTAGAGGTATATGGAGATTACGCCTAGTAATTTATCAACTCAAAGGTGAATGGGAGACAAGAGACCCCAAATTGATCAATTCTGGGAGGTTAATCCTTGAGTTAATTAAAGAGTTCGATGATATTGTCTTCTACTACCTCCCACGAGAAGAAAATCGGATGGTCGACGCCTTAGCAACTTTGGCTTCGTGATCAAGGTGAACCACCGAGAAGATGTGAAACCGATCCAAATGAGCATTTACGAGGCCCGGCTCATTGTTACAACCTTGAAGAAGAAGAGGAAAATGATGATCACCCTTGGTACCACGACATCCTACGATATGTGAAGAATCGTGAGTACCCCAACCAAGCTACCGAGAATGACAAGAGAACGTTGAGAAAAGCGGCGATGACTATGTCTTAGATGGGAGATCTGTACAAAAGAAGGAAGGATCAGTACTATTAAGGTGTGTAGACGCCATTGAGGCCGTAGAAAATCTTGAAAGAAGTCCATGAGGGTATCTGCGGGACACACGCTAATGGTTTTACAATGGCCAGGCAAATTATGAGGTTCGGTTATTATTGGTCCACCATGGAAGGAGATTGTATTAACTACACCAAAAGATGTCATAAGTGCCAAATCTATGGAGACAAGATTAATGTGCCTCCCTCACATCTGCATGTCATGACCTCGCCATGGCCTTTCTCGATGTGGGGCATGGATGTGATTGGGCCAATTTTGCCAAAAGCTTCAAATGGGCATCGTTTCATCTTTGTGGTCATCGATTATTTCACCAAATGGGTGGAGGCCTCTTCATACGCCAATGTCACTAAATCGCAGATTAGCAAGTTCCTAAAAGGAAATCATCTGTCGATATGGAATGCCGAAAGGATCATATCGACAACGCATTGAATTTAAATAATAGCACGATAGCGGATGTCTGCGGTCGATTCAAGATCGACACCACAACTCGTCACCAGATCGCTCAAGATGAGCGGTGCAATCGAAGCGACCAATAAGAACATCAAGAAGATTGTAGGAAAGATGGCGGAAACTTATAAAGATTGGCATGAGAAGCTACCATTTGCCCTCTATGCTTATCGAGCGTCTATCGAACTTCTACTTTGGGCAACGCCTTTCTCATTAGTTTATGGAATGGAGGCAATTTTACCTATCGAGGTCGAGATCCCTTCCTTAGAGTTTTGTCGAGGTAAAGTTGGATGAAGCGAGAATGGATCCGATCCGTCGATCGGTTGAATTTGATTGAAGAAAAGAGGTTACGGGCTATTCGCCATGGTCGGATGTACCAAAAGCGAATGATGCGAGCTTACGACAAAAGGTTCGTCCCGAGAGAATTCCACGAGGAGACCTAATCTTGAAAAAGATCCCGCCCATACAAAAAGACTTGAGAGGAAAATGGATGCGAATTGGGAAGGGCCTTATGTGGTGAAGAAAGCCTTTTCGGTGAGCATTGATATTGGTGAAATGGATAGCAAGACCTTATCCAATCCCGTGAATTGGATTCGGTTAAGAAATACTTACTAAAAAAAAAAAAAAAAAAGGAGAGAGGCGAGGTGAAAACTCAGAAAGAGCATCTTAAGACCAAAGGATTTTGAATTGAAAACCCATAAAGGGCAATTCAAATTTTGATCAAAGGTGGGGCATCGACGGTCTTATGGTACCTAAATTAACAAGGAGGAGAGATGTTACATCTTGGGGCATCAAGAAGAGTACTCTAGATCCCTAAACGCATGTTGGGCAAAAAAGGAGCCTTCAAGAAGTCGATCAGAGAAACTCACGCTGCGATATCGGGGCACCTATTCCCTTTTATCCATTTTGTATTCCAGCAATGTTTGTTGTTGTAATTAAAATATTCCCTTCAAATGTTGTTTCTAATAAGTTTCATTTTTGTCATGATCTTTTTCAAGCATTTTGCATTGAAATGATGATTAATGGACTAAAGCCATTTTCACAAAAAGAGTTCTGCATATTACTCTGAAAGTTTCTAAATAGTACAGGAACACGAAGCAGGACTATTATTTAGAACTAACCAAACTCAAAGATTGGAAGCATCCGAGAAGAAAGAGTTTAAATTGGGACTACCCTTTGGGTTTCTATTCAAAATTTAAAATTTGAACAAGAAGGCAGGATACCATTTCAATAAAGGAACCTTGATTAACTAAGAGCAATGGCAACCTAAGCGAGGATTCATGCTCACAACATGTCGCACTCATACATTCATAGAATATTCATAAGTGCATCTAATTAGGAACATTTGATTCATTTTGATCATAACATCCTAATTCTTTGACATAAGCATATATCTGAGAACCGATTCTCGGTCATGTCCCTAGAATCGATGAATTCATAAGCCTTAACCCCTAGCGGTAGGGTAGCAGTCAAGATTTACAAATCTTAATCCCTAGCAAGAGGGAAACAAATCGAAGACGAAGGTCTTAAACCCCTAATCGGTAGGGTAATGATCGAATTGCAGATCCTATCTCTCTAGCGGTAGGAAAAGCAGATCGAAGATGAAAATCTTAACCCTTAGCAAGAGGGAAGCAGATCGAAGATGATGGACTTTAACCCCTATGCAGTAGGGTAACAAGCCAAATTTACAAGCTTTAACCCCCGAAAGCGGTAGGGTAACAGTGAAGATTTCTGATCTTAACCCCTAGCAAGAGGGAAACAGATCGAAGACGAAGGGTCTTAAACCCTAATCGGTAGGGTAACAGATCGAATTGCAGATCTTATCTCCCTAGGCGGTAGGGAAACAGATCGAAGATGAAGATCTTAACCTCCCAAGCAAGAGGGAAGCAGATCGAAGATGAAGATCTTAACCTCTAGCGAGGGAAACAGATCAAAGAAGATGGGCCTTAACCCCCAAGCGGTAGGGTAATAGGTGAAAATTCTGATTTTGTCTCCTGAAGTTGCGATGG
This sequence comes from Gossypium arboreum, assembly GCF_025698485.1. Lineage (NCBI taxonomy): Eukaryota > Viridiplantae > Streptophyta > Magnoliopsida > Malvales > Malvaceae > Gossypium > Gossypium arboreum. Next base: position 82,767,128 of record NC_069078.1, on the reverse strand, counting down.
AACAAATCGAATCCAGCGAATCTTGTCTTCCTGAAGTTGCAGTGAAGCGATTGAAGATTTATAGATCTTATCCCCCTTAGCAGTAGTGGTATAGATCGAAGAAGAAGAACCTTAAACCCCTAGCGGTAGGGTAACAGTTAAATTGCGGATCTTATCTCCTAGCGGTGGTGGAGCAGATCGAAGACGAAGAACCTTAAACCCCTAGCGGTAGGGTAATAGGTTGAGTATCTGATCTAAAACCCTAGCGAGGGAAGCAGATCAAAGATGACAAGCCTTAATCCCTTAGCGGTAGGGTAACAGTGAAAATTAAATATCTTCTTCCGAAACAAAGAAGTGGAGTTGATCGAAGCCACAGCAGATCTCCTTGAAGTTTCAAATGAAGCAGATTGAAATCACATGTCTTAGCTCCATAGAGTTGCGATGGAGCAGATCAAAACAAACCTTACCTTCTTGAAGGCTGCGGTAGAAGCGGTGAAGCGGAGTGAAGCAACAAGATTGGAATGAAGCTACACGGGAAAAGGAGCACTAGACAAGTCCGGACATAGTGAGGCCAGGGCAAAATTGGTCTTTCTCAAGTCTTTGCTCTGTTCTCGTTACACGACAACAAGCAAAAGAGGGCAACAGACAAGCCAATTTTGGGCCCAATACCCAAAACCCCAATTACAAACCAACCCCTAACTAAGCCCAAAAACCACTAAATCCCTAGCCCAAAACCCATCTACTAACCCACTAAGCCCAACAATAACCTAAAATACCAAAACCAAAGAAATAGAAACCCTAGCCAAGATGTGCTCCCTCTGCTCCACCACCGACGCCTGCAAGTGGCCTCTGCTCCACCAGTTTACTGCATCAATAAAGGAAAAGAGACAGATAACAAAGAAGCAAGTTGTAAAAATGCCTATAAGAGGTGAATCCAAAACCATTGTAGGATCGGCGTTTTTTTAAAATAAGAAATAACATTAGATTTGAAAAATACACAAAGCAAAAAACGAGATCCAAGAATATCGGAAGCAAAAAAAGCAGTCCAAGCAGAGAGTCAATATCTAATAGCCCAAGGTGATTTCATTTAGTATCATCGTTATTTTCTTTCTTTTAACCTATTTTACTAAAAATACACATATATTATAGACATATAAAAATACAAAAAAGAGGTAAAAAATATACTGAGGCGATTTTTCACCACCGTGTACTGTGGCGGAACAACAAGATTGCATTTCAATGACCGTGGCGATCGGCCCCAATGGGAAATCGCCCTCTCCTCTCTCTCACCTCTTTTTTCTTTAAACACTAAAAATGAAATTTTTAGAAGTTTTAGGCTTTTATAGCCTACCAAAAAGCACTGATTTTGGTGCCCGTGCCAAGACCCAAAACGACGTCGTTTTGAAGCGACCCGACCAATCCGACCCGCCCACTCGGGATCCGCATGTTTTCGCTCTTAGGGATTAATTGCTTGCTGGGTCCTTCCGCTTTTCTATGATTTTCAATCGGGTTTTCTTGTATTTTAATTTGGCCCTATAATTTATTGCACTTTCCAATTTAGTCTCTCATTGGTTGTGCTGCGTTACGATCCAAAAGGAATAATTGCTTCCACGGTCCCTCGTGTTGTGCGCATTCAATTGGGTCCTTTTATTTTAAATTCCCCTTAACTTCATTGTTAATTCACTTTTGTCCATTTTTTTACTTTTTCTCATTATTTTATTTTAGTCTTAATATTATTCATACTATTCTATTTCATTATTGCTATCATTATTATATTTTATTTATTAGCATGGTATTATTATTATTATTATTACTTAGTATTATATACATATATATCATATAGTATTATTAATTTGTTTTAATATTATTATTTTGGTTAATGTATTTGTGACCTCATATGTATTCTTTTAAAATATATATATCTATATATTATACTCCTCATTATATATACCTATATTAACATTGCATTGTGCCTATTCTTTGAGCATTATATACATATATTTTCTTTTATATATTATATATATTTTACGTATATACTTTTAATATTATCGTATTCATTTTTAAAATATACGTATATATTTACGTAATATTGTTCATTTTTTGTCACATTGTTATTATTCTGATATGTATACACCATTACTATACCTATTTATTCTTGACGGTTATTTTTACTATTATTCCTAATATATATATTATGTACACATTTTTTAATATCATAGTATATATATATTTAACGCCATATTCTTGTTATACCTATTTTCACCTTTATTATGTTTTATACACAAATATATATATATACTATATAATTTTATTACGTATACATTTCTATATACTACATGCGTATCCTTTAATATTATATTATTTTTATTATGTACGTATATATTTCCCTTATATATTTCTTATTACTTCTATTATTATGTATGTACCTAAATACATATATGTATATACCTTTTATCATTATTATCATTACCATTGTCATTTTATTTTACCGTTTTTCTTACATTCGTTTATTTATTTATTAGATTCGCGTGTTCGATTGTTTTATTTCCCTCACATATGTGTTTACATTTACATATTTCTAAGCTTCACTATTGTTTCATTTTTTTAATTGCTTTTTGACGCTATCACATCTATCATGGTGTCATTATACATATTAACACCATAGCATTTATGTTTCATTATAAATCACGTTTTTACTCAATATATATTAAAATAACCCTTTCATAAAAGTGATATTCCGTATTTTGTAATTCGAGATAATCGTGTCCTAACTTACTGGGTTTCGACTTTTCTCATTTAACCTAAATAATGAATATATTCTTTTTAAATCATTATACAAGTTAAAAATGCTTATTCTCGAAAATGTGAAGTGTTGTGCCCTAACTTACGGGTATGATATTTTGTCATCTCGAAATAAGAATTTTGTTCGAAATAAAGGCAATATTAGGTGTTTGAGAATTGAGAAAACGTGCCCTAACTTCTTGGGTTTCGACTTTCTCGTTATTCTAAATAATCGAATACCCTTTTAATGAAATACACAGATTTCATAAAAGGCAAGCTCGCTCTCGAAAATTTAAGATGTCGTGTCCTAACTTTTGGGTGTGACATTTTATATTTTGAGACGAGAGAGTCTTTAACACTTGAGCTTTTTATAAAGAAGGATCGTATTTTAAAATTCTTTCAAACTTTTTTAATTTTCGATACTAAGACACTAATTAATCAACTAGGTACCAATTTTGGGCGTGTCGAGGGTGCTAATCCTTCCTCAAATGCGTAACCGACTCCGAACCCATTTTACGATTTTCGTAGGCCAAAATTATCGTTTAGGTAAATCTTAACTTTTATTAAAATGATTAACTTAAGGTGATCCGATCACACCTAAAAAGATTGGTGGCGACTCAGTTTTTTTTTCATTTTCATTTTAAAATCCAAGTCGACTACCGTTTTTTAAAAAAATAGTTCTGACGACTTAAAAAAATGGTTACGACAATTAGTAAAAAGACAAGGCGCTCCATTCATTTCATTATATATATATATTTTTTTTCCAAAAGTTGTAATAAAGTTTAAAGCAGTGATTGAAAAGAGGGAAGCTGCTCCTTTAACCATCACCAAACAAGAGAAGATGGAAGCTTTTGTTAAATTTGGATTTTGTGGAGGTGCAATGTGCAAATGCCAAACACTATGGGAATGTAATTTGTTTTGAATTCAACATCTATTTCTCATGAATATCACCTGCCTACCTACCCACGTTTTTCACCAACATTAAGAAACATCACTTGCCACGTGCCTCCCCAAAATGGATACTGTTTATAGGAGGAACAAGGGCGACTTCTTCAGATTATTTTTTAAATAATCAAAAAATTATTTAATGAAGACTTTGACATATTTACAATTATCACCAATATATAATAATTATTGTGAGATTTAGTATTTTGAATTAAATGGTATTTATAGTTTAAAGTTTCATATTTAATGTTTGTATTTTTGGTTAAAATTCATATTTGCATTTATATATGGTTATCAATGAAAAATAAAATTATTGGGCTGTCAGTCAGGCTAGTGACTGACTTTGGTTTTTAGGGCAAAAAAGAAAAAAAAATCAATTTTAGTTTTTTATTTAAATTTTATTATTAATAAAATTGAAAAAATTATTATATTACTATATTTTTGTATGAAAGTAGTTTTAAATATATATTTATACAATTTAAATTTTAAAATGAACCCAAAAATAACCGAAAAAAATTTTCAACTTGAACGTTTCAATTGAAAATGTGTTGGAATTGATTGGCATTCCAAATTTCCTCTCTGTCTGAAGATTTAAAACCGGCTTCCTAACAATGTTTCATGGGACTTCTCAAAGTTTTTTTTTTTTTTTTTGTAATATATATATCTAACACATATTTAAACATGAATACTATCATCCTTCAAATATATAAATAAAAATAAAAACAAAAACAGTATCAATATATGAACATCCCAAATTCTGATAACAAAGGTTTCATGTCAAATGCTCCAGCAAAATCAACATTTAGATTTTTTTTTTTCTTTTATAAAATTATATATGTCAAATGCTGTAGCAAATTCGACATCTAGATGCGTTTGGTTTTAGGAAAAAACGTAATAATTCGGAGGGTTATGTGGTTAAATTCACTAACTATTTAATCTTTGTGCAGATCCATCCTGTATTGATGTTGATTGGCTTCATTATCTTGGGAGGTGAAGGTATGTAATCCAACACACCTACATTTATTTATAGGAAAAAGAAAATCTTGAAACCCATCCCATTTTCTTTTCAAAGTATTAAAGTATTAAATGACAGGTTAAAATATGTTTAAGTTTTTGGACGCTTCATAAATTAGAAATTTAATTTTTGTGTTTTATTTTTAAAAATTTAATCTCTTTATTTTTCAGATTTTTAAATTGAGGTCCAACTATTAATATTGTTTTATTAATTTTAGATTCATTACAACCGTATTTTTTAGTCACGTGACCATTGAATATTCTTTTTATTTTAAAATGTCACACCAATAAATTTAATAAAAAATAATATTATTAATAATTAAATCTAAATTTTAAAATTTGAAAAGTACATGGATTAAATCCAAATTTTTTGAAAAAGTATAGACTTATGGGCTATTTTAACCTAAATAAAATTAGGGGGTGAGACAGTTGGGATATACATACACGGGGCAATCTATATTCCATAATTCAGATAGCTTGTTTCCCAATTTTGTTTTCTGTGAGATAGAATGATGTGAAGAACATTAAAATTTGAGGAATGCAGCCATTATGAGCTACAAGTAATTGCCTCTGAGGAAAGAAGTCAAGAAAGTAGTACATCTTGTGCTTCATGCCATTGCACTGATTCTGGGAATTATTGGGATCTATGCGGCATTCAAGTATCATAATGAGAGTTCAATAGCTAATCTCTACAGCTTGCATTCTTGGCTTGGGATTGGAATCATTGTCCTCTATGGCATTCAGGTATTATACAAACTTTCTTTAATTATCTCCATTTTGTCGGACATAAAACAGGGGATGGTAATCAATACTAACTTGCTTAACCAAGTTCCCCACGCTTAATATTTACCAGCAGCAATCTTTATAGTTGAAATTTAAACTGATTGATCCTTTTAAACCTAGTATCCTTTAAGCATGCTTACCGTCATTTTTTGACAGTGGATATATGGTTTTGTGGTATTCTTCTACCCTGGAGGAGCGGCCGGATTAAGAAGAGAATCGCTTCCTTGGCACGTCGTGGTGGGGCTTTTTGTATACATCTTGGCTGTCGCCAACGCCGCCATTGGGTTCCTGGAAAAGCTTACGTTCCTTAAGAGCTCTGGCCTTGCTAAATATGGTGCCGAAGCCTACCCTGTTAACTTCACTGCTATCGTCACAATTTTATATGGAGCCTTTGTGAAAAATAAAATAGAATAAAATAAATAAAAATAAAGAACACATAAATTTTACGTGGAAACCCTTTCGGGAAAAAAACCACGGGCAGAGGAGAAGAAAATTCACTATGTCGAAAATTTTTTACTCAAATACAAAAGGAATAGACTATGTCTATTTATAGGCTTGCAAAGCCATATTCTAGTAGGATTGAAACACCTTATCCTAATCAATATAAAATAGATGGAGTTTAATAAGGTTTAAAACCTTATTCTAAAATAAAATAAAAGAAGTCTAGTTCTATATGAATTTTACTTTTATTTTATTTTCCATCGTATTTTATTTAAATAAGAATTTGGGTCACTTAATTCTAACAATCTCCACCTTGACACAAATTCTCAATGAACAAGTTCTTCATCGCGAACTTTCAATAAACAAGTTCTTCACCTCTTCCAAAAACCCTTAAGGGTTTAACTTCAACAATGAACACCAACCAAGTCTAAGCAATGCTCAAACTTGGTTATAGGAAGTGACTTAGTCATCATATCTGCAGGATTTTCATGAGTGCTAATTTTGCTCACAACAATATCACCACGAGCAATAATATCACGAACAAAATGATACCGAATATCAATGTGTTTTGTTCTCTCATGAAACATTTGATCTTTTGTAAGAAAGATGGCACTCTGACTGTCACAAAATACTATGCTGATTTGAAGGTCTTCATTGAGTTCACTAAATAGTCCCTTCAACCAAATAGCTTCTTTACAAGCCTCAGTAATCGCCATGTACTCGGTTTGATGGTAGACAAAGCGATCGTAGTTTGCAAAGTGGCTTTCCAACTAATTGCACAACCTCCGATTGTAAAGACGTAACCTGTGAGAGATCTTCTTCTATCAAGGTCTCCAGCAAAATCAGCATCAACATACCCTATAACTCCATCTTTAGTTCTTCCAAACTGTAAGCAAACATTAGTAGTGCCTCGTAAGTATCTTAAAATCCATCGAATCGCTTTCCAGTGTTCTTTACGAGATTCGCCATGTATCTCGCTAACCGACCGACCGTTGCATATGATAAATCGGACGTGAACAAACCATAGCATACATGAGAGATCCCTCTGCACTAGAGTATGGAACATGTGACATGTACTCAATCTCATTATCGATTGAGGAGATAAGGCCGATGAAAGTCCGAAATGGTCGCTAAAGGAGTACTAACGAAGCTTAGCACTCTGCATATTGAACTCCGCAAAGAACTTTCTCAATGTACCCTTCCGACTTAGGTACAATTTACTTGCTTTTCTATCTCGAGAATCTCCATACCAAGTATCTTCTTTGCTGGTCCTAAATCTTTCATCTCAAATTCTTCACTTAGTTGGGCTTTAACCTTTCTTATCTCTCTTTTATCTTTTCTTTGCTATCAACATGTCATCAACATAAAGAAGTAGATACACAAAAGAACCATCCTTTATTTTTCTTAAAGTAGACACAACTGTCAAAACTACTTCTTTTGAAATCATGAGAAGTCATAAAGGAATCAAACCTCTTGTACCCTTTGTCTTGGTGATCTGTTTCAAACCGTAAAGGGACTTTTTCAACAAGCAAACATAGTCCTCTTTTTTCGAGACTATAAAACCCTCGGTTGTTGCATGTAAATATCTTCCTCAAGTTCTCCATGCAAAATGCAGTTTTACATCTAACCGCTCAAGCTCCAAATCATGCATGGCCACAATACCAAGCAAAGCTCGAATCGAACTATGCTTAACAACCTGGAGAGAACACATCTGTGAAGTCCACTCTCGAATTTGATGTAACCCTTTGCAACAAGCCTTGCTTTATATCCGGGTTCTTCAACTCACGAGTCCCTTCTTTCTTTTAAACACCCATTTACAACGAATGCCTTTTTACCTTTAGGAAGTTTTACAAGATCCCATGTTACGTTTTTGTGGAGTGATTCCATCTCCTCTTGCATAGCAAACATCCACTTTTTCGAGTCTTCACGCCTAATCGCCTCGTAATAATTAAATGGCTCTTGATTCGCATCTATATCTTCACCACATTTAAAGCATAAGCAACTAGATCAACCTCGACATACTTCTTTGGAGGTTTAATTTCTCTTCTTGTCCTGTTTTTGGCGATAGAGTATTGCGGTGAAGAAGCAACTCTTTTCTCAATTTTGTCTTGGCTTGAGGAGTTGATTACGTATTAATCGATGCTCCACCGCTTTTGGTTTTCTTTATTGGAAGAGTCTTTAAGAGATAAGTTAGGTAGCATAGCGGTTTTATCAAAACAACATCTCGCTAATCACAACTTTTCTATTTTCGAGGACACCATAACTTATAGCCTTTTACACCACTTTATAACCAAGAAAACGCATTTAATGGATCTCGGTTCCAATTTTCCATTATCAACATGAGCATACGCAGGACACCCAAAAATCTTTAAATCGAATAATTAGCGGGATTACGGACCATACCTCTTGTGGAGTCTTTTCTCAATGGCAGCGGATGGAGATCGGTTGATCAAAAACATGCGAGAGGTCGCTTCGCTTAAAATGACTTGGTAAGTTGGCATTTGACAACATACATCGAACCTTCTCCATGATCGTTTCGTTCATTCGTTCGCAACGCCGCTTTTTTGTGGAGTATGATGAATCGTCAAGTGTCTCATGATCCTCCGACTTGCATAATCTATTAAACTCATCGAGCGTAACTCTAAGCCATTGTGCATGCGGAGGTATTTTATCATTTTCCGTCTGCTTTTTCAATCATAATTTTCCAAGACTTAAATGTGGAAAACACATCGCTTTTCTGCTTCAGGAAGAACGCCCAAACTTTTCTGGAAAAATCATCAATAAAGGTTAGCATATAATTAGCTCCACCTCTCGAAGGCACTCTGGACGGCCCCCACAGATCAGAATGGATATACTCCAACGTTTCCTTCGTGTTATGGATTCCTCTAGTGAATCGAACTCTCTTTTGCTTCCCAAAAACACAGTGCTCACGAAATTCGGTTTGCAAATTCCTTGCCCATTAAGAAGTCCTCTTTGCTTAATTCGCCATGCCATTCTCACTCATATGCCCTAGGCGATATGCCAAAGTTTAGTAATATCATCATCGACAAGGAAGAGGAAGCGGCAATTGCATCACCGAGAATGATAGAACCTCAAAACATATAACTTGGCAATCTTTCTTTGCCCTTTCATCACAACAAGGGACCCTTTGAAATCTTTAAAACCCCACTTTCATTTGTGTATCTGCATCTTTTGAATCAAGAGTACTCAACGAAATTAAATTTCTTTTCAATTCGGAACATGCCGCACGTCACTAAGTGTTCGACAACTCCATCAAACATCTTAACTTTAATTGTTCCAACACTGCGATTTTACATGAAGCATTATTTCCCATCAAAACAACACCTTGAGATCTTGTTTCATAAGTTGTAAACCAATCCCGATTGGGACTCATGTGGAAGGTGCAAACTGAATCAAGTATCCACTCCTCACTTACTTTAGAATCATTGATGAAGCAACTAGAAGTTCACCATCGCTGTAGTCTTCTACAACATCACTTCACCGAATTTTTCTCGGTTGTTTTCCTTTTGATTCGCACCTCCTTTTAATCTTATTTTGTAGCTTATAGCTTTTCAGATTTAATGTGCCCTTTCTTCTTGCGAAGTTGCAAGTTTTACCTCTGTTTGAAGATTTCGATCTACCCTTAGATTTACCACGAGGATTCCGTTCTGTGTTCTACCACGATCATCATCAACATTACGGTCTTGTCTCCCACGAACAATGAGACCCTCTCCCGAGAGTTGGGTTTAACCACAAGATGCTTCATCTTATCATACGAGGTTAAAGAATCATAAACCTCATCAAGCGTGAGAGACTCATGCTATATAAAATCGTGTCTCTAAAGGTTGAATAAGACGGGCAACGAACAAAGTAGAATCAACCCTAGATCTTCCTTATCATCTTGAACCTCCATGGCCTCCAAGTTTGAGAGAATTTCTTTAAACTTGTTAAGTGTTCGTGTACTGACGCACCTTCCTCCAAACGATGAGCATAAAGACGCCGCTTCATATGCAACTTGCTTGTTAGAGTTTTCGACATACATATTTGTTCTAGCCTCTTCCATAATGCGTGGCGGTTTTCTCTTTCATCACATCCTGCAAAATTTCGTTGGACAAATGCGAGATGTAATTGTGTTAATGCCTTTCGATCCTTACGCTTCTTCTCTTCATCTGTTAATGTCGAAGGCATCTTATCTATCCTAGCAGGGCATCCTCTAGATCCATCGTGCAAGAAGCGCTTGCATCTTAATTTGCCACAACGCAAATCGGTGTTGCGATCCAACAATGAATTTCATACTTCAAAGACGCCATTACCGTGATCGAGATGAATAACCCTAAGCTCGATACCAATTTGTGAAAAATAAAATAGAATAAAATAAATAAAATAAAGAACACATAAATTTTACGTGGAAACCCTTTCGGAAAAAACCACAGGCAGAGGAGAAGAAAATTCACTATGTCGAAAAATTTTTACTCAAATACAAGAGGAATAGACTATGTCTATTTATAGGCTTGCAAAGCCATATTCTAGTAGGATTGAAACACCTTATCCTAATCAATATAAAATAGATGGAGTTTAATAAGGTTTAAAACCTTATTCTAAAATAAAATAAAAGAAGTCTAGTTCTATATGGATTTTACTTTTATTTTATTTTCCATCGTATTTTATTTAAATAAGAATTTGGGTCACTTAATTCTAACAGCCTTAGTTATAATTACTGTTTTCTCCAAGGCTCCTCAAGATGATGACTTTAGCTATTCAGCTATATAGTTTTATGTTATATCTTTGTATTTGATGAATATTGGATATATTTATTAATATGTATTTCTAGACATAATATTGTATTCTGCCACTTTATTCGATAGATGCTATGATTTTTATCTTAATTGGTTATCGCATAAAAAAATAAAAAACTTACTACTAATTAAGTTAGTGTTACGAGTATGATAATTGATACTGTATTGATATTGGTCATATCGGTGGATAGGTATCGTTCCATTCTTCAATCAGTATTAAGTAGTTCATAGATTTTAGTACATTTCAACCATCTAATGTTTTTCGGCCTATTTTGATTAATATTGACTTGTATCGATACATACCAACATGTACCAATTGTATAAAAAATGATATTTTAAAGTTATCTTTTATTTATTTATTATCTTAAAACATTTTATTTTTAATAATTATATTTAAAATTAAAATGTAATTATTAAATTAAGCTATTTAACCTAATTAATAATTTTATAACACATATCCGCACATAAACATATTTAAATAGATGTAATTGAAATATATTTTCATGTATATATAATATATAATTTATTAAGAAACTAAAAGTTAACCTCTGAGATACATTAATGTGTAAAATATTTAATAGTATGAAAAATAGTATGCTCATTAGTACATAATTGACTACCTTGGTCACAATATCTAATATCAACTTAATTGGGTAATGACTAAAATATCATTATTTTACAAAGTAAATTATATAATTTTAGGAGTATTTTATCATTTTATATATTTATATAAAAATAGAAAATTATTTGCACATAATTAGATTTGAACTTGACACTTTTTAACATCTCTACTTAGGGGTGATATCAGTACAATTTGATCGGATTTTTTTTGTAGTTTTCAAACTGTCCTTCATAGTTTGGTTCAATTTAATTTTCGATTTTTCATATTAATTTTGGCTTTGAAATTTTACACTTATTTTGACAAATTATAGTGTTCGAAATTATTTGGTAAAACTTTAAAATCTTGTTCATAAATATTTCTTAAAGAACAATATTAATTCAAGTAAAAATATTTTTATACAAAAGAGTTTAAGTTTTTTCACTATTTTAAATATAAAATATTTATTTTTACATCATAAAAATTAAAATTAATTATAAATTAAATAAAAAAGAATTTAATTTAGTTAAGATAACTATAGCTTTTAACTTCTATTTCATAAACCATCCAACATATCGGCTCATGTCAATTTTTGGTTTTCAATTTTTCTTGCCTAGCTCTATCTCTATTTTACTATTTTAACTAAAATTTTCCATCTCACCACCACGAAGAGAAGAGCTGCCAATAGAATCTATGGAATCTTTTATCCCATTTCTAAATGCTAGGTTGATAACCCTCTAGCTATCAAGCATGTTTTCATAAATTTCTTTGTTAACCTCTTTGGGGCTTTACCCCTTTCAATAGAGACTCAACCATCTCTTTTCTCAATAACTTAACCTCATTCTTTAAATCCTTTGTTGCTTTTAAGCTAAAAAAAGTTGTTTTTCAAATTGGAGCCCTTGAAGCCCCTAGCATTAATGGCAAAACTTTTTTTTTTATCAAAGGTATTGGAATATAATTGGTGAAGATATCACAACCATCATCTTTTTTTTAACCATCATCTTTTTTTTTCCTCAAAAGGAACTCAACAAAACCCTTATAACTCTCATTCCGAAAGGTATTTCTGAATTTAAACCCTCTGTTTGCTGCCCAATTAGACTCTATAATGTGGCTTACAAGATCATTTAAAAAGTTGTTGTTAACCAACTCAAAAAGGCATTTCCATCGTTCATCTCACCTTACCAAAATGCTTTCATTCCTGGGCGAATTGTAACACCCGCTAACCCTAAAATGTCGTCGAAACAGGGTTACGAGGCATTACCGGACAATCAGATAATTTACGATTAATTTTCAAATAATTATCGAATATATTATAATATAATCATAAATTCATATAAAACTTTTGCTAATTGACTCTTTTTTTTTAAAAAAAAAAAACCTCAATATAATCCCTTTTATAAATACTAACCTTTCCTGCAATTTCAAACCAGAACCAATCCAAAACCAATATTTCAACCAATGCAATTTCATGTTTAATCGTATTAAAATCATACCTATGACAATAATTTGATAATTTACTCTATGAACATTTATGTTACCATCAAAAATTAAATTAGAATTTCATTCATCCATTCTAAATTTAGCACCAATTCTACCATGCACATCATGTAAATTTTCATACCATTTCATTAGTTTAAACACCAAAATACCAAATACCATTCTTTACAAAAAAATTTATATAGCATTTTAAAGTGACCAAATTAACACCTACGTACATGCCACTTTTGCTAAAAGAAGAATACATCACCGAGTTTTGCGCTGGAGTTGGGATTGCCTAGATGCTGAACCGAGACTTTGAATACCTATTAACTTGTGCATGGAAACAACCGTACACTGAGTATTTTATACTTAGTGGTATTACTATAATTCAAATTATAAACATAATCATATAAATTAAATCATATAATTTTAATATTTACTAAACCAATTCAAACATAAATTTGCCCTTCTCAATATATTCATACAATTTAATTTAGCTATTCGTCAATTGAAATCATATACATTCATGTTGAGCCATTATCTAATTCATGAACCATTGGTTCATGCTTTCCATTCTCATACTCACATTCAAATCACATTTTCAATTCATGTTCCATTTTCACATTTCTTTCAATGGTTCAACCAATTTCTTTTATTCAACTTAACTTTTCTTTTAATTACCCCTATTAATAGACTCGAACTTTGGCGGATACACGGATCCAACCAAACACACCAGTTTGGCATCCAGTGCCTCATCGGATAGTTCGAAGCAAAGTTGACACCCAGTGTCTCATCGGCCTAGCCGAAGTAAAGTGGTACCCAGTACCTCATCGAATCTATCCGAAGTAAAATAGTGACACCCAGTGTCTCATCGACTTGAGGTCGAAGTATCCCTGAACACTTCCAATCCTATAGCATGCCAACTATATCCGACTCAGCCCGACTAGTTAATAGGGTTTCCGGATCACATATAAATCTCAATTCAATTTAGTCGCAATTTCTCATATTTTCAATTCAATCATTTTCCACTTTTTAATCAATTTTCAATTCACATAATCATAATTCAATACACTTTCCCAATTCAATATGCATTTCAATTATTCACATATAACCAGAATTCAATTTAATTTCATAAAATTCAATACTAATACTTACCATGCATATTAACTTAAAATTCAACAATTAATAATAATTAAATTGAAATATAGTAATACTAACATGTATTTCTCATTCAATTCAATTTTCTAAATTCAATTCAATAAAATTCCTTACCTCAATATTTACTTCTATAAAATAAATAAATTTAAAATTAATACTTAATAATAAATAACTTGAATTATAGTAATACAAACCCGAATTTTGCAGTTACTCCTCGACGACCTTTCTCCTTCCTTTTTGTGTCGATACCTCGAATTCTTTATTAGCTACGAAAATTAAATAATTATACTATTAATTACAGCACTAATTTTACAATAATAATTGAATTTCTATCCAATTTATACCCTAATTCCAATTTAATCCTAATTAACTCATTTACTTTTCTAACTCAATTTATACTTTATTTCTATTCAATTTCCTTCCATATTCTACTTAACTATCTAATGTTCATAATAAGACCCTAATTTAAAACTTCTTTCAATTTAATCCTACAACACAAAACTTATAGCCTAATTTACAATTTAATCCTTTAATCAATTCTAACTTAAAATTCATTTAATTAAATCCCTAATTCATTATTTTGTTCGACATGAATTATGTTCAAAAACCTAAAAATTCCAAAATCTTATAAATAATTATTTCATTTACTTTTCTACATTTATACATGATCAATACCATACATTTGTCATGATTTTATCTAATTATTTCATAAAAATCTTATAAATAATTATTTAATTAATAACTATCTTTAAAAATAATAAATATCTATTTACTTTGATATTAAGTAAATACATATATAAATTAAAAATGTATATATTTTATTTAGTACACTTAGATTCATCATCACTTTACACTTGTCACCATTTTATTTATTTGTCATATAAAAATATTATAATATCATATAATTATAATAAATATCTATTTAAATAATTATAAATAATAATAAATATCTATTTACTTTAATAAAAATAATTAAATAAATATGTTACAATTGTACATATATTATTATTATTATTATTATTACATTTGTATATTTTTATCACCGTCCATTTGTCAAAATCATATTTTATTTATCATATAAAAATCTTATAATATAATTGTTTTAAATTAATTTAACATAATTTATATCTAAATAATTAATTATATAATTTAAAAATCATAGATTTTTATTACATATGTGCCGCCTCATTTCTTATTAATGGCTTAATTGCCATTTTAATCCTTTTATTTTTATTAACCTATAATTTAACTTTTACCTCTTATTTAATTTAGTCCTTTTACTATTTTCTCTAAATTGAGCTAATTTCACTTAATTAAAGCCTAATTAAACACACTACTAGACTCACAAATATTCCCAATAATTATTTACGAACTCGGTTTACTAAGACAGAGGCCCGATATTATATTTTTTTGATGCCCGTGAATTTTGGGTCATTACACTAATCATCACTAATAATATTATCTTGGCTTCTGAATTGCTCCACACAATCAAAAGGAAAACTGAGGGTAGAGCCTCCCTTGCTGCTTTCGAAATCGATATGAGTAAAGCTTTTGAAAAAATTACTTGGGATTTCCTCCTCACGGTTTTGGAAGCAATTGGTTTTAATCAGCACTGGATTAATATACTAAGACAATGTATTTCCACTGTGTATTATCAAGTGCTAGTTAATGGTTCACCTTCCAAAAGCTTCTCACCCAATAGAGGTCAGCGACAAGGTGAACCCTTTTCTCCTTATTTATTTGTCATGTGCATGAATTTCCTTTATCATCTCCTCAAAGAAGCTGAAACTGATGGATATATCAGACATATCGAAATCTCTAGAAATGCTCCTCCCATAAATCATCTCCTTTTTGCTGATGATTGTTGCATTTTCTTCGATGTCAATGTGCATTCACGTAAAAAGCTAAAATCTTTTCTTATAAATTTTTGCTCTCTTTCTGGATTACAAATAAACTTTGAGAAGTCAAAACTTTTTCTCAGGCCCACCACAAAAGTCCATGCAAGAAAATGGTTCCGCGACATTCTGAATGCTAAAAAAGTGGACAGTCCAAGAAAATATTTGGGTCTAAAAATAGGGAAAATCCTCAAGAAAAGGCAATTCTTTGGCAACCTACTTGAAAAACTCAACTCGAAACTTGCCATTTGGAAATCTAAATTCCTCTCATTCGGTGGAAGAATGACTTTAATCAAATCCATTCTATCCTATATCCCTCTTTATCCTCACTCCGTGTTTAAATCGCCCCTTTCTATTTGTGATGATATGGACAAAAGAATTAGTTCTTTTTGGTGGGGCCATGACACGGGAGAGAGAAAACTTCATACTTGTAATTAGGACACTCTATGTGCTTCCATTTGTAAAAAGAATCTCTTCAATGAAGCACTCTTAGAAAAAATTGCTTGGTGTATCCTTACTGACAAGCATTGCCTTCTAACCAGAGTCCTCACTGCAAAATATTGTAGCAAATACCCTTTTGAACTAGTGAAACCTAAACCATCTGATTCCTACGTGTAGAAAAGCATTCTCACCAGTAAGGACATTTGTAACAAGGGTAAATATATTCAACTATAGAGTGGTCAAAATAGTTAGATCTTAGCAAACCCATTCAAACCGCTGATTAACATAGTTGCGCACCAAGAATCTGACCCACAGGCAAACTGCTTTATTAACCCCTGCAAATTCAGTGTCGATCAATCTAAAGCTTTACAACTTCCCGACCCTAATAAAGTTGTTGATCTAATCACTAGAACTTCTTCTATCCAAGGTGGGCAAGACAAAATCGTTTGGAAAAATGACTTCAAAAGCCTCTTTTTAGTCAAAAGCCATTATTCTCAAATTTACAAGGAACACTACGGTGCTACTCCTGAAAGTGAACATCAATTTGCATGGAAAAATCTCTGGCGTTTTAAAAAATCCCCTTTTAAGATCATCATTTTCGTGTGAAAAATTTGCAAGAACAACCTTCCTACAAAAAACATTCTTAACAAAAGATTCTTGATTAATGATCCTACTTGCTCTCTTTGCAAAGCTGACATGGAAACTATGGATCATCTCTTCCACTTTTGCCTCTTTGCAAGAGTGGTTTGGTTTGGATCCCCCTTGGCCATCCAAACGAACTCCTTTAATGGCATTCCCATCTCTTGATGGATTCTGAATTGGCTACAAGTAAATGATATATTAGCAGAATCCTCAAGGAAAATTTACACAGCAATGGAAAACACCCTTTGGACCATTTGGGGAACAAAAAATAATCTTATTTTTAAGAACTCCAACCCATCACCTATGGTGACAATCAAAATTATCTCTGCGATGACTTAACCAATCCTTAGCTTGTTCTCAAGCAGTACTACATCTATTCAAAATAAAAGAATATTACCTTCAACTCAAGCGATCCCTTCCACTACCACACAATGGCTTTTCTCATTATGCGTCATCCAGAACAAATAGAAAAACGTAATTGGAGGAGCTGCCATGGCCTAGGAGTCTAACGGTTTTCAACTGACGACAGTTCATAGCTTTAGAATTAATAACAAAGCCCTTGTGCGAATTCTCACCCTAAGAACTGCTCTCTTACTCCTTAGACCCTTCGGTGTTAATCATTGCAGGTTTCTTAATGTAAGCAAGAAATGGAGGAATATTATGATAGGACATTTCAATTTTGGATAGAAACTTCATTCGACACTTGATGATATCAAATTCCTCCTCTAGGAAATCAACATTGGATGACAACATTCAGATTTAGACCACTTGACGTGAGAAACCTCTCGTTGGGATAAAGTGACTTCAAAAGTCTATCAATTTCACATTGCTATAAATTATTCTATGTGCTTTGTGCTAAAAAAAGCCTTATTTATTTTTTATATAAATATATTTATTACATAATTTTATTTTTCACTTGTATCATAGATATATTATAATCTAATAATAATGAAAGTTTTATTGTGCTTGAGAGATAATAAAATTTCTTAAACATTGCAACAAATAAGTTCTAATATGTAATTTATAGTCAAATAAAAATATATTTTCGATTTTAGACTACATCATCTAGTGGTATCAACTTTCATGCGAACACAATCTAGCTTGTGTATTGATTTTTTTTGTACAAAATGATAGAATATTATAAGCTAAATTCACACGGTCTCATGACTACTTATGCCTGCCTAAAAAAACGAAGTTAGGCCCCCTTTTGGATGGGCGATGATTGTAGTGTGATGGAATCTTTTATCTTAAAATTATGGTAACTAATCTCACGCCACTACTATTTTTAACCTTACCAGAAATAAACACACTTCCATCTAGATACACCTTTCAACTTTTAAGAGCACGCCTACCAACATTTCTTAAGCAAAATTTATCATATGATTAGCACAACTATTCATTATAAAGATATAAATTCATTTAGAATAATGATTTGATTGAAATCAAACCAGAAGCTAATAAATTTGTTTTGGATAGGATAATAATCTTAAATCAAGATATTTTATATGGTTTATTATATCATTTTCCATTTCTATAAAAACCAAAAGGCATATAAAAAATAGATTTTCTGAATCATTTTATTCTCAGATATTCCTTTCCAACCAAAAATAATAATAATAATAATAATAATTAGAAAATATATCTCATTCTTATGTCATTTTGTGGAAGATGTATATTTTATTTCGTGAAGACATGCTTTTTATAGCAATGGGACTACTACAAATTGTTTATTCACCTTAGGGGATTATTGGTTGAGGGATTGGCGGCATTCCTTGTATCGAGGAGCCTGCATTTTAGAAAAGATTTATGCATTGCGGGTTAAGATTCTCATACGTTGAATACTTAGGCTCACTAAAAGTTCGTCTCAATCACGAAATGTAATCATATGAATGTTGGCCCATTATAAACCTTAATTTTGAATCTTAATTTTTATATTTCTGTTTTAACTCACCAAACTTACATTGAAGAAGAAAGTA
This sequence comes from Gossypium arboreum, assembly GCF_025698485.1. Lineage (NCBI taxonomy): Eukaryota > Viridiplantae > Streptophyta > Magnoliopsida > Malvales > Malvaceae > Gossypium > Gossypium arboreum. Next base: position 82,748,200 of record NC_069078.1, on the reverse strand, counting down.
ACAAGCAGCAATGGGTGGTAATTTAAATTTTTAGTTTGTGATCCTATGAGTTTCATTCTAAGCTATCTTTATTAAAACTACTTTTTATATTCACTTTTTCACCAAAAATATAATTTTTTTTTCTTCAAAATATATCCCATTTTAATTAATACCTCTATGGGCATTTAACAAATTAAACTCAGGCCACTGCTACGAGAGGGCAAGGCTTACCTACCACAATGCAAAAATTAAATGTGAGCTAACTAGATAATTAGTTATTAATTCTAATTAAAAAATTTCAATCTCCACCTTTTATATATATATATATATATATATATATATTTTAATTTAGTATTTTTAAATAAATTTAATTTTTAATATTTATATATTTTATTAATCTGATCATTTTTAAATGAAAATACTAACTAAAATATTAATTTTTAATGATGTTGACATGTCAATTTACATGTACTTTATATACTACATAAATAAATAATTTAAAATTTATAAAAATATTCAGAAAATTATAAAACTATACTTTTTTTTAAAAAAAGAGAGTATAAAATACACATGAATCTATACAAGTTGTCATGTTAAAAATGTTAATGTTTTAGTCTGTGTTTTTATTAAGAAAAATTAATTTGATTCCTTTTAATAGTTTAACGATTATGACAGTAAAAGCGAAAATGGAAAAGAATATATAAATATGAAATAGCTAAAAGAAAAAAAGGTCATGAATGTAGAAACGATTCCTCTAAAATAAATCACCGTAAGTGCACATTAAGACAGCAAGGGAAATCAAAGGACATCGAGGTAAACCTAAAGTTGGCATCACTGGGTGGGGGTTCTTAGACCTAAATCATATATTAATAAATGTTAATGCTTTGTCATTTAAAGCAAAACCATCCTTCAAACCATCAAATCTAAGGAATATACACTATGTTTGGTTCAATGGAATTGCTATTCCATTACGACACGGTTCAAAACTTTAAAGGAAAATAGCCGTTTGGTTGGCTGAATGCTCAAAACGTCGAATGGAGATTACAGGTTCATTCTAAAAATCGCCGAATAGCCATTCCGAGGAGGAGGTGCCGAATGGCTATTCCAACCTCCCTATCGAATGGCCTTTTTTTTCTCCTCCAAAAATACCCTTTCTTAGATTAAATTTTCTCTAACGGTTTCAACTTTTGTTTTCTTTTGGTCATTCGACAATCTCAAGCTCAAATCAATCTAAAAAGAAGCAGATCAACTTGAAGGCCAAATCAACTGGATTTTGTTGTAAGTTCAATTCAACTGGGGTTTGTTTTGCATTTTGATTGATTTTTTTTTGTTTCGATGATTTGTCAAAGGGAATTGAAATGGATTCGCAACTGCTCACGAGGAGATCGATTCATTATTCGAGTCAACTCCTCCTCTCAAAGATTCGGCTAAAATCATAGACAAATTGAATCAAGTCATCCAATTTGATTCTCCTTCGTCTGACAAGACAAGCTAATCGATTCTGCACATATTTTCCCTATCGGATATTTGTTTGTATATGTATACCTTTTCGTATTTTTTAGGAGAAGGAAAATAGAGGAGGATAGAGGAGCTGCTAAAACGATGCCCAAATCTTAAGAAAATTATTATTTTTAGGGTTATTTCAAAAGCCAAGCCACACAAGGAATGCCAGGCATTTGCCAAATTCACCTCATCTATTATTCGACTCATGAGGAAATACATGCATGTAGAGGTGCAATTTGAATGAGTAAAGTTCTCTCAATTGAATTTCTAAACTCAAGTCTTGTATCGGTTGTGAATTATATGAGCAGATATGCGAGATTTTACAGATTGTGAATTAACACACTACTCATTTAGCTTGAATTCTTGTGGAGCCTTTACATGGTGAATATGCATGTTCTGTTTGCTTTTGGTTATGGATTTTAGATTTATTATTACCGTTAGTGCTTATGCAATTTTATCATGGATTATCTGCGGTTCAACCCCCATAATGATTTACTAAATCATAATAAATTCTAATGATATTTACATTTAGGTGTATTCATCTGGCAAAGAAATCAATCTGCTCAATTTGCTAATTCGTGGAAAAGAATTGGTATGCTCTTTTGTTGAAAGTTTGGGATCTAGTAAGAATATTTATTTGCTCATTACAAGGTAGATGTGACAGTTCTTAGTTATCTATGACATGGTGAGGTTCAAGTTTCGCCTACCTTTTCGAGAGAAAACCAATTGGGCGGTTCTTATTCAGAATGGTTAGTGGTACTCTTATAACTCGCTAAAACATAACTTCGCTTGATTTTCTTCGATGAAGACCGAATCGATTTATATTAAAGTTGTCATTGCATTAATATCAGCAGATGTGTATGCCTTATACCTAGCAACTGGAATGACAAAGTCATGGTTTTGTGATGAAGATGATATAATCCCCACTATTGTGCCGCCAATTATGCCAATTATTGAGCGAAATGTTGGTGCCATGAAGCGACCAAATGATGGAGGAATTGATTGTATTCTCTGAATGGAAGCAATTTATATTTCTTCTGCATGAACTAGCTAAGTTCTCTTGACATACTTTCTTCTCCCCAAGTAGATGCTATACCACTCACAACTGAAACTCTGTTTTTCATTTATCCTTTTGAAACTTTAGCAAAGATGACCAAGCACTTCTACCTTCAATTTAACTTAATAATAATGTATATAAGTCTTCCTTCATGGTTGTAAAACTTCAGTGTCTTATCCAGTAAGATACATTTGAGGTTTGAATTCAAAAGAGAAAAGGATAAATACTAATAAAGGATAAGTAAAATACATGAAGTAATCGGTTTTTTATATAGTGAAAAGCAATATCTTTGTTTTATGTTTACATTATACATTTTCTATATCTCCAATTCTGTAATTAAATGTCTTCTGTACTTGTTACAATTTTTTCTGTACTCTTGATATATTAAATTGACACTATTGTATGGGTTTGAGGAGAGCTCTCTGTTGATGCAAGAATGATTGGTTTGCAATTGTAACTACCTAATTTTTCAAGTGGTGTCGAAAATGGTGATTGAGATCACTAAATTCGACAAATAAGATTGAACAAGATAGTAATTTAATATTTATGAGTCAAGTAAGAATTTAGAAGAATTTGTGAAATGGTGAAATTAGTGAATTAAAAGAATTTATTAGGTCAAACGGGTCAAAAATGAAGTATCGAGACCTCAAAGTTGAAAATCGAGCTATAAATATTTTTATAAATATTTATGGAGTGTCATTGAGTTAGTATTAAAGTTTCAGTTAGAAAATTTTAACGTTTGGATGGCTAACTAATTAAAAGGACTAAATTGAAAATAACACAAAATTTGTTAAATTGTGAGTAAATAGCTTAAGTATTTAAAAAGATGGATTTAAAGAGCAATTAGACCCAAAGGTTAATGGCTGGACGGTTTGGGTATGAAATAAGCAAGAAAACAATGTGAACAAGGGGCAAAATTGGAAATAGATAAAAGTTAATAGTTAAATAATGATGTAATTGAAAAATCTAGACATTTCTTCATATTTTCTCAGCCAAAACGCCATAGAAGGTCTGGAGAAAGCTTATTTTTCATATTTTTACATCATGTGAGTTTAATTCTTGCTTTTTCTTGATAATTTCTATGTTTTTATGACTTTTACAATTAGGTCCACTTGTAGAATTCATTAGTTTTTGATTTTATGGGTGAAATTGGAAGTTACCCTGGATGGATAAGGAATTTTATGATTAATTATTATGAAATTTAAGTTCTAATTTCATATTAAGGTGGTTTTATTAAGTGATTTTGATAGGAAATGATATTTAGGACCTAATTGTGAAAAAATTGTGAATTGAAGGTTGCTGTTGAAATTCAGAATATAAAAGGTTTTGAAATAGTTTATAATGATAAAATAAAGTGTTAATTGAGAAAAATTAGTTCAATTGATGGGTGAATTGAGCAGGACTAAATTGTGAAAACTATAAATTTTGGGGTAAAAGTGCAATTTCGAAATTTGAACAGCATAAATTGTGAAGTGAAATAGAAATCAAATAAATGCTAATGAGTAGAAATATTTTATATTATAGATCAAGAATCCAAAGAAGAACGAGGAAAAGAAAAAGTTGCGGAATAGTCCCTAAATTTCAATATCTTCTACAAATTAGCTGTAAGTTCATATGGTTGGAATTAGATGTTTATTTGTGAATGATTGAAGTTTATAATGTGTTATTATATACTAATTTGTTGTGGGATTGTGTAGATTTTGTTAATGAAAGAATAAATGTGGAAATGCAAATTAGGAAAAACGCAGGATTGAATACGTCAGTATCGTGACGTGTGATGAATTGACGGATAAGACCATGGTCGTTCCATGGAAAAGTGTGAAATGTAGGTATGGTATCATCCATACTGAGTTGTGAAATGTAGGTATGGTATTATCCATCTTGAAGTCATGGAAATGTAGGTATGGTATTATCAAATCCATCTTGAGTTAAAAAATGTAGGTATGGCATTTCCCATACCGAGTTGAAAAATGTAGGTATGGTATTTCACTGAGGAAAACCATATTGAGTTGTGAATCGTGGCATTGAGCAACGACGTACTCAATTTCGTAAGCTGTTTCCTAATTTGATTATAAGAAATAAAAGAGAAGTGATCCAAATGGAAGAGATTGAGTAGTTGTTATTGTTGAGCTCAACTATGTGAGTTATTATAACAATGGTTGTGAATCGCAGGAAACTTTAGTAAATGTTTTGGTATTGTTTGGAAATATTATGTTTGGTAAGCATTACTTTTAACCTATTGTAGCGACGTAAAAATTTCTCTTTCGGTTGGTCGCTAATTGGGGCGATTTATTAAACATTTGAAAACCAACTTTCGATTTTATTAACAAAGGGAGTCGCCACCGATCCTTTTTTGTAGGTGTGGTCAGACACCTAATAAAATTATTTTAAAACAAAAAGAAGGCCAAATTTAGGTCTACGTGAAAGTCCGAGAAAAATTGGGGTTCGGAGTCGATTCTGTGAGGAAGGTATTAGCACCTCATGACGCCCAAAATTGGTATCGCATAAACATGTGTTGACTTGATTTTCAAAAATACGAATTCAATATAATATTTAATCGTGATCCGACTGAAAAATGAGAATTTTAGTTTTCGATTTTTTAGAAAGGGTGTACTGCTTTTTAACACAAGTTTAATTTAATTTCACCCAACATAGCGATGAAATCGATAGCTTAATATTAAATCGGTACATTGCCTTATTTTTGAAATTAATTAAAACATGAGAAAAAATATTCCTAAAGTGAGAAATTAAAATAGATAAAGGACTTAAAAAATGATATCATTCATGAAAAATATTAACATGGAATACTAGAATATTAGAATAACAATAATAATGATATTTATAAAATAAAAACAAATCATGTACTAATAATAAAATAGGAAAAATAATATATTTGGTAATAATAATAATAATATGTACATAAAAATACATATATATATATATATGCATATAATAAAAGTATGTAATAATAATAATAATAATATCTACAATAAAAGAAAATATTAGAAAACGTACATAAAAAATATATACATAAAAATTTACAACAATAATATAAAATAATGATATGTACAAATATATATATATATATATATATACATATGTACATAAAATGTACACTAATATAATAATAGTTATAATAATACTAGCAATAGTAATAATTTGTAATAATAATATATACACAATATGGTATTTAATATATATATATATATGTATATATAATAGTATTTAAGAATATATACATAAGAAATATATAACTAATGGCATTAAAAATATATACATAATATATATAAAATACCTAAAAAAGGGGAAAGAAGAGAGAAGGAGGAGGAAAGGAAATTCGCCAAAGGGGCCGGTCATCTGGTCGATCGTCGGTGCCGCCGTCGTCGTAAATCATCGTGCCACCGCCTACTGTGGCGGAAAAGGTAAATTTTTTCTTAACAATATATGTATATATAAAGGAGAAAAAAACAACACAACAAAAAAGAAAGAAAAAAGATTCGAAAGAAGAAGAAAAAAAGATGCAACTTTTTTATTGATGTTTCTTTTTTTTCAAAATTTGAAGGGATTTTTGTGTTTTTTTTTTCAATCTTTGTAAATCCCCCCTCCCTTTCTTTTTTTCTACATGATTTTTTGAATGGCTTTTTATAGCCATCTTTTACATGATTTTCTATTATTTCTTTTTCTATTTTGTAGGTGATGGTGGTAGACAATGGATATAAAAAATGGGAGGAAAAATGGGGCAAGTGGGAAAGTGGTTAGGTGGCTAGGGTTAGGTTTTTCTTTTTTGTTTTTTTAGGTTAGGTTTTTTTTGGGGGGTTAGGTTTTTTCTTCTTTTTTTGGGTTAGTTTTTTTTTTTTTTTTTGGTTAGGTTTTTTTTGGAGGGCTTAATGGGCTTTTGAATTGGGTTTAATATTTGGGTTTTGTAATGGGTTTGGGTAGATGTAAATGGGTCATGGGTTAAGGGTTTTAGTGGGTTTAGAGGTTTGGTTGGGTTTTGATATAATCGGGCCCGGGCAATTTGGGCTTCTATAATGCCCTCTTTGCTCATTGTCGCAACGATAATAAAGCAAAGACTTTCATGGAAGACCAAACTTGCGGGTCTTGCTAGGTCTTGACTTGCTTTGGAACTCTTCTTGTTTAGTTAGTCCTTTTTAGTCCACCGCATCTTGTAGCTTTGGTTCAATCCATCGCAAATTCGGAGATATGCCTTGTAGCTTCAACATTCTAATGTAACTTCAAGGATATGAGATTTGTGGCTTCGATCCGCTTCATCGTATCTCGTAAAGATAAGATCTACAACTTCAATATGCTCTTCTATCACTTGGTGAGATAAGATTTTGGTCTTCTCTTCTGCGACTCGGAAAGGCAAAATCGATGCCTCGATCAACTCCATTTGCAACTTTAAGGAGACAAAATCGACGCCTTCAATCGCCTTCAATCTTTATTCTCTACTCGGCATGTGATCCCGAGCTCAACTCATTTTTCGCAATATGAATTGACTCTCTAAAAGCAGACATTAAAAAGCAGAAATTGAAAATAGCTCAATAGCGTGAGCCAAGGCTCAACTCACCTCTCGCAATATGAGTTGATTTTTTGAAACTTAACTTGAAAAGCGATTTTGAAAATACCTCGATATGTGATCGGAGGTTCAACTCACCTCTCGCAATATGAGTTGAATTTTTTGAAAAAATAAGAATTGAAAATAGCTCAAGACGTGAGCCAAGGCTCAACTCACTTCTCAATATGAGTTGATTTTTGAAAATAGAATTTGAAAAACAGATTTTGAAAATACCTCGACATGTGACTCGAGGCTCAACTCACATCTCGCAATGTGAGTTGATTTTTTGAAAATATAAATTGAAAAAATACCTCAAGATGTAATCCAAGCTCAACTCACCTCTCGCAATATGAGTTGATTTTTTGAAAGATAGAAAATGAAAATAGCTCAGTAGCGTGAGCCAAGGCTCAACTCACCTCTCGCAATATGAGTTGATTTTTTGAAACTTAACTTGAAAAGCGATTTTGAAAATACCTCGATATGTGATCGGAGGTTCAACTCACCTCTCATAATATGAGTTGATTTTTTTTGAAAAGCGTAAATTGAAAATGGAAATTGAAAATACCTCGGCGTGTGACCTGAGGCTCAACTCGCCTCTCACAATACGAGTTGATTTTTTTGTCAACAGAAATTGAAATTACCTCAGCGTGTCCTGAGGCTCAACTCACCTCTCGCAATATGAGTTGATTTTTTTGAAAAACAGAAATTGAAAATACCTCAGCATGTCTTGAGGCTCAACTCATTTCTCACAGAAATTGAAATTACCTCAACGTATCTTGAGGCTCAACTCATTTCTCGCAATATGAGTTGAATTTTGAAAATAGAAATTGAAATTACCTCAACGTGTCTTGAGGCTCAACTCATTTCTCGCAATATGAGTTGAATTTTTTTTTTGAAAGATAGAAATTGAAAATACCTCAGCATGTGAAACGAGGCTCAACTCACCTCTCGCAATATGAGCTGATTTTGAAAAAGTAGAAATTAAAAGGTTCAACCCACCTCTCGCAATATGATTTGATTCTTGAACAACATAAATTGAAAACAAAAATCGAAAATACCTCAGCGTGACCTGAGGCTCAACTCACCTCTCACAATATGAGCTGATTTTGAAAAAGTAGAAATTAAAAGGTTCAACCTACCTCTCGCAATATGAGTTGATTCTTGAACAACGTAAATTGAAAAAGAATTGAAAATACCTCAACAGTGACTGAGGCTCAACTCACCTCTCGCAATATGAGTTGAAATTAAGACACAAAATTGAAAATACCTCGGCGTTCTCGAGGCTCAACTCACCTCTAGCAATATGAGTTGATTTTGAAAAACAAAAATTAAAAGGCTTAATTCACCTCTCGCAATATGAGTCAATTTAAAACATAAACTAAAAATACATCAGCGTGTCCCGAGGCTCAACTCACTTCTCGCAATATGAGTTGATTTTGAAAACAAAAATTAAAAATACCTCAACGTGTCTTGAGGCTTAATTCATCTCTCGCAATATGAGTTGATTTCCCTTGAAAAGCATGAATTAAAAACATCAAAATACCAAAATTTTTCCTTTGGTAGAACTCGGGTGTTTTTTCATTTGATTCAGTGTGACTCTCATTTAAGATTTTTTGCTCTGCTGGGGTACCTGTATATGCCATGTATGATGTTATAATGATATGCACATGTTTGTCTTAAATGCTTTTATGCCTACATGATTATGCAGTACTCCTTAAGCATGTTTGTCGGATGTCCATTTAGCCACGATTGCTGAGGATCAGATTTATTGCTTTGATTCTCGACTTTCTCTTCAGCCTTATACATCTTCAAGCTTCACGAGTAATCGACGTTTCTCGATATCACTCTTACGCCTCGATTGAACTTTGTTCTTACTTTGAGACTCTTGTGCTTATCAAATTTTCATCCGTAATGCTTAACATTTCTTTTGTTTAGAGTATGTCATTTCACCATTTATCATGTAAATAAACACATAATGAGATGCATGAAAAAGGTCGATAGGGACAAAATGATATTTCATATTCATCTATTTCAATTGTGGCAAACAAAGCAAGTTAACCAATGAGAGTAAAAAATGTCAAAAGAAAGAAAGGATCGTATTCAATGGATACAAATGCTCTAGATATTCAACACATGAACTCTTCCTCGTTCCTCAATCAAAATCTTTTCGAAGCGGCTTCTTGCGTAGAAGATTTCGAGCTTTTAAATGCTTCAAATATCGTAGCCTCACCGCTTGACCTATCGCTCGACCGCCAGTTTGTTTCATTAGGACGCCTCTCGGTTTTCATCCTAATCTTTTGTACTAATCAAGACGCCTTTTCGGGTTTTCGCCTTGATCCCTTTTTTTTTTAAGATGCCCTTTTCGGTTTTCATCTTAAGCATAATATTTCTTCACAGCATCTCAGTTCACTAGATTCGACAACTCTTTCCCATCCATCTCGGTAAGGATCAAAGCTCCTTCTGAGAATGTCTTCTTTACGACGTACGGTCCTTCCCAGTTTAGTGCCCATTTCCCTCGCAAATCTTTTTGTATTGGGAGAATTTTTCTCAGCACGAGTTCTCCTTCATGGAATTCTCTTGGTCGTACCTTCTTGTCATGGGCTGCTATCATTTTTTTTTGGTACATCTGTCCGTGACAAATTGCCCTGAGACGCTTTTCTTCAATGAGGTTCAGCTAATCATATCGAGCTTGTACCCATTCTGCTTCTTCCAACTTTGATTCCATTAAGACTCGTAGGGAAGGGATCTCAACCTCGATAGGTAGCACAACTTCCATTCCATAAACCAGAGAGAAGGAGTTGCTCCGTAGATGTTAAATGAGATGTGCGATATGCAAACAGAGCAAATGGAAGCTTCTCGTGCCAATCTTTAAACGTCTCAGTCATTTTCCCAATGATCCTATTAATATTTTTATTGGCTGCTTCAACAGCCCCATTCATCTTTGGGCGATAGGGCAAGGAGTTATGATGCTTTATTTGGAATTGCTCGCATACTTCCTTCATCATCTTGTTATTCAGATTCATGGCGTTATCTGAAATGATTCTTTCAGGCAAACCATATCGACAAATGATTTCCTTCTTCAAAAACCTGCAAACTACAGTCTTGGTCACATTGGCAAATGAAGCGGCTTCTATCCATTGTGTGAAGTAATCAATGACCACAAAAATAAATCGATGTCCATTAGAAGCTTTCGGGGAAATAGGCCCTATGACATCCATGCCCCACATAGAAAAAGGCCACAGAGAAGTCATGACGTGAAGGGGCGAAGGGGCTACATGAATTTTATCGCCGTAGATTTGACATTTGTGTCATTTTCTGGCAAAACTAATGCAGTCGCTTTCCATCGTCGTCCAATAGTAACCGAGTCTCATAATCTTTCTAGCCATACTGAAACCATTGGCATGCGTTCCGCAAATTCCCTCGTGGACCTCTTCAAGTATTTTTCTAGCTTCAACATCATCCACACATCTCAAAAGCATCTGATCCTTTCCTCTTTTATACAGGATATCCCCATCAAGAACAAATCCCGCTGCCATTCTTCTGATTGTTCTTTTGTCGTTCTCATTCATTTGTTCGGGATAGCTTTGATTCTTGATATATTCTAAGATGTCATGGAACCATGGCCGTCCGTCTGCCTCTTTCTCAATGCTACAACAGTGTGCAGGGACCTCGTATATGCTCATTTTGAGGGGCATTATTTCTGCTTCTTTACTTGCTTTGAACATTGAAGCTAAAGTGGCTAGGGCATCAGCCAGTTGGTTCTCTTCTCGTGGGAAGTAATGAAAAGTTATTTCTTTGAATTCCTTGATCAATCCAACCACTAAATCATTCAGACTTAATCAATTTTGAGTCCTCACTTCCCACTCTCCACGGATTTGGTAAATCACTAAATTTGAGTCCCCGTACACCTCTAAGATCTCGATGTTTCGCTCGATAGTCGCACGAAGCCCCATGATACTGAGGCTCATATTTTACGATATTATTGGTACGAAGAAGTTCATCTTACGGTGAATGGATAATGATTCTCGTCTGGTGATACCAGGATTGCTCCAATTCCATGCCCTAGAGCATTTAACGCACCATCAAAGCACATCTTCCATGAATTCTCTTTTGATGACTCGGATTCTATTTCTGTGATGTACATTAAGTCTTCGTCTAAGAAATCGAATCTTAAAGACTCATATTCCCCTATCGTTCGAGTTGCTAAGAAGTCAGCTATTGCGCTCCCTTTTATCGACTTCTAATTTACATAGGCAATGTTATATTCGAAGGAGGATCGCCATCGCGCCATTCTTCCCGATAGTCTTGGCGATTCCATCATGTATTTTATTGGGTCCACTTTGAAATTAGCCATGTCGTGTGATACAACATATATTGTCCGAGTCTCCGAGCTACCCAAACCAGAGCGCAACAATATTTCTCAATAGACGGATATTTTGCCTCATATTCGATGAACTTTTGCCGAGGTAGTAGATCGCTTTTCTTTCTTTCCGACTCGTCGTGTTGCCCCAAGATGCAACCCATTGAACTTTCGAACACAATCAAATACAATATCAATGGTCTTCCAGAGTTGGCGGTACTAGCCTTTGGAGGACTAGACAAATATTGTTTTATCTTATCAAAGGCCACCGGCATTCTTCGCTCCATTCTCCCGGGTTATGTTTTCAAGAAGCCAAATATTGGGCGCATTGGTTGGTAAGTTGAGCGATAAATCAGGCGATGTAGTTTAATCTCCCTTAAAATCCTCTAACTTCCTTTTGCGTGCGCGGAGGTGGTAATTCTTGGATGACTTTTATTTTATCTGGATCAACTTTGATACCTCTTTCACTGACAATGAAGCCTAGCAACTTTCCCGAGGTAACCCCAAATGTACATTTGGCTGGATTAAGCTTTAGCTGAAACTTTCTCAGCCTTTCGAACAACTTCTTGAGGTTCACTACATGCTCTTCTTCCCCTCGGAATTTAGCAATCATGTCGTCGACGTAGACCTCTATTTCTTTATGCATCATGTCATGGAATAACATTACCATAGCCCTCTGATATGTTGCCCCAGCATTCTTTAACCCGAATGGCATCACCTTGTAGCAGAACGTTCCCCACATTGTTATGAAGGTAGTTTTCTCCATATCCTCAGGGACCATCTTGATCTGATTATACCCCGAGAATCTATCCATGAAAGAAAACAATAAATGTTTTGCTGTGTTGTCCACCAACGTGTCAATATGTGGCAAGGGAAAATTATCTTTTGGGCTTGCTCGATTCAGGTCACGGTAATCCACGCACATTCATACTTTACTATCTTTCTTTCGTACCGGGACTATGTTAGCCACTCATTCTGGATATTTGAAGGCTTGTAGGAAGCCAGCGTCAAATTGCTTCTTGACTTCCTCTTTTATTTTCAATAGTATTTGGTCTCATCCGTCTTAATTTTTCTTTGGATGGGCTTGCATTCGCTTTAATGGGAGCTTATGGACCACTAATTCTTCATCTAGCCTCGCATATCCTGGTATGACCATGCGAAAACATCTTTGTATTCGCGGAGTAAAGTGATCAAACTATGCCTGGTACTCTCAGAACTAGAAGTCCCAATCTTCACTTCTTGTTTTCTCTCTTCAGTGCCCAAATTTATTGTTTCCACAGATTCTTCATGAGGCAAAATCTGTTTATCCTCTTGTTCCACAATTCTTAACAATTCAGGAGACGAGACATAATCTTCAGTATTTTCTTCGGCTTCAAATTCTCCTAAGCAAACAGCCTTCTCAAAATCAATTTCAAGATTCGTAACGGGCTTATTCATGTCGTCAATATCTGAGCACCTGAAAGTTGAATGGAAAAGGAAGCTATAGAAGGACATCCAAGTATTGGAAACAACAAACAAAATGTTATGTCATGGCAATGAGGCAAATGTAAGGATAGGCTATGAAATGAAATTAGTGATAATGCGAAAAATCGTGACAAAATGCATCTTCATTGATATTCATTTAAATGATAAAGAGCGAATGTAAACTCTTACAAAAGAGTTCTATTATATCTAAGGACACAATAGAAGTTAATGTTTAGCATTACTCTGAAGACTTATAAACTACAAGAAGCTCCTTGGCAGTCCAATTGTTCAACATGAAACCAAGAGGGCAAGGGCGTATCCTATAAACATCTTTACTTGCACCAGCCCCTTTGTTAATGACATTTATACTGACATTCTGAAAACCCCTTTCAATTAACCCCAGCATGCTTCATGGATCATCTTGTCCAGGGTACATCATTCCCGCAGATGTAAATGTTTTTGACAAAGGAGGGTACTCTATTGGTTCCCATTCTGGTTCTCGGCCCAAAGTTCTTGCAATTCTTCTCTCTTGATCCTTCTTCCATTGTCTTCTTCTTTGACGCATGTCAGGCTGGAACCCCAAACCGTATCGGGCCTTATGGTGCACTGGTTTTAAAGCCCTAACTATTCCTTGCAGATGTCTCCCTAAACCTCTTCTCGTACGATCTCCCCTTCCTACGGTCAACTTGACACCCATTCTGGTATTTCTCGACAGTTTTGGCATCGGAATTCTATTTCTCTCAGTGACGAAAGTGGCATTGACGAATTCAAGGGATCGAAAGGAACATTCCAATGCGTCTTTGTTCACTTCCAAGTACGGTGCATCGGCAGAGACAGATGCGACAATGTCTTCTTCTCCCTCGACAGTGACCAAACAACCATCCATGATGAATTTCACCTTTTGATGAAGGGATAATGGGACCGCTTCAGCAGAATGAATCCAAGGTCTTCCTAAGAGACAGTTATAAGAGGGTGTAATGTCCATGACTTGGAACTCGACATCATAAATGTAAGGGCCCACTTCCAAAGGGATTTCGATCTTTCCCATGACTTCGCGCCTCGTTCCGTCGAATGCCTTTACCGTAGAATGACAGGGCCTTAAGTGGGACAAATCCGTCGGTATTCTAGAAAGCGTAGCCAATGGCATAACATTTAACGCTGACCCATTATCGATGAGTACATTCGGTATTATGTAGCCCTTGCAACGAGTCATGATATGCAGCGCTTTCATCGAGCCTCTACCATTTGGCGGTATCTCATCATCACTAAAAGAGATGAAATTGTCCGTATTCAGATTGTTTACCCACCTATAAAGCTTTTCGACAGATATGTTGTTGGCCACATAAGCTTGATTTAACACCTTCAATAGAGCATTCCGGTGTGGCTTTGAATTTAACAGTAGAGATAGAACTGAGATTCGCGCTGGCTGCTTGCTTGCTCAATTGTTCCACCACACTATACTCGTTGTGCTTAATAAATTTCAAGAATTCTTGAGCTTCTTTCTCATTCACAGGCTTTTTAGTTCCTTATACGGGTGGAATTTCTGGCTCGACTTCGACTTCGTGCATCACTGCTTTCCCTTTTTACTTCGAGTCACTACTTTTCTTTACCGGTTCAACTTCTTTAGAATAGCATCGTCCACTTCAAGTAAAATGACCTACCTCCCCAACATCTTCAGTTGTGGCTTTGGTCTTTTCATCTTCAGGTGTGACGATATTAATGCCATATTTTCCATGGTACTGCTTTGTTGTCCTTATATGGGAAAGGAGACGGTACTTCAATTACCATCTGTGGTTTCAATGGCTCTCTCATCGCGTCGTAATAAATTACCAACGGTCAATCAACACTATAAGGGGGCCTGATGATTGGCTATCAGAGACGCATACTTCTCTTTCGTTGGCATCTTCCCTCTTGTTAAGGACCTTGATCTCCTTATTATCCATCCGGTCTTGAAGTAACCTTTTAAAGTCCTCACATGGTGAATGTCATGTCCAACAATCCATGAAAATTGCAAAACTTTGACCTTCTTCTCCGTAAATTCTATCGAGTGACAGAGCAATCATTTCTTAACCAATACCTCCAGATTTTCTCGCAGAGGTGTCCTTATTCTCAAACACATCTTCCGACCTTCCATTCATCCTCTTTCCCCATTGTGCTCACATTCCTTCGGTATGGTTAGGGAACGGGTTCCCCGTGGCGCATCGGCACTATCGAATCGTAGGATACCCGCCAATGAGTCCTTGAACTTTCCTTTTGAAAGCAAGACAGCTTCTCGATGAGAGTGCCCTCGTTCCCTACGTGGTATGCACAACTAGCGTTTGGATCTTACCACTTTGGGTATGGAGGTTTAAGGGTGCCATGTAATGGGAGAAATTAGCTGTTTTTCCAAAATTTTGGGTACAATTCCCCATACGACACGTGGATGGGGGTAAATTATGGTCTCTGGATTATGCCTTCTGGTCTTGGTTCGCTTCGGGTTGGCTTTGGGTGGGTACCGTGTTTTGTGGGAAAGTGGTGACGGGTCTTTGGTTGTTCTGGCGATACGGGTAGGACGGATGTGGTGCTTGGTAGTAAGGGGTTTGAGGGATAATAGAAATTGGGGTGGATAATTTCGAGGTCGGGGTTGGTTAGGATACGAATTGGGAATGTAACGGCTCTCAGTTCCTACCATGTGGGCTTCTGGCTCTTTCTTCCTTATGGGTGCTGCTTTTCTTGAGCCTTCTGATCCTTCCATTCTACCACTCTTGACGGCATTTTCTATGAGTTCACCGGATATTACAATATCCGCGAAATCCTTCGTGGCACTTCCCACTAATTTGT
Organism: Gossypium arboreum; assembly: GCF_025698485.1. Taxonomy (NCBI): domain Eukaryota; kingdom Viridiplantae; phylum Streptophyta; class Magnoliopsida; order Malvales; family Malvaceae; genus Gossypium; species Gossypium arboreum. The sequence goes on along the minus strand of NC_069078.1, from coordinate 82,732,459 downwards.
CATAAAATGACGCCTTTAAGGTGTTGATAAAGAGAACGGTTATCTCCGTTTTTGTTAATGGGGGTTCTACTTGGGCCGAGACGTCTCCCCATCTCTACGCATACTATCTGAAAGTTTCTGATGGCGTTTTCTCCATCATTTGCAAGGTCATCCGGTCTGGCACCATATCCGACACATGCTTGTACTGCTCGCAAAATGCTGACGCCAAGTCCTTCCAAGATCGAATCTTTTCTCTCGAGTTGGTTATACCACCAAGAGTGACCTGTTAGACTATCTTGAAAGCAATGTATAAGTAGCTTATCCTCGCTCACATAACCGGTCATTTTTCGACGTGAACATGATGAGATGTGCTTTGGGCACCTTGTCCCATCATACTCTTCAAAATCAGCGCCTTTGAATTTTGGAGGCAAGATTAGATCAGGTACCAAACTGAGTTCTTTGGCACCTAGTGCGGAGAAGACTTTAATGCCTTCTATTGCTTTGAGTCTTTCCACTAGACTCTTATATTTTGCATCATGGTTATCCAATTTTAACTTGGCTACCTCTGCTGGGTCATCCAGATCTTGAACTAGTGGATCAGTAAGACTAGCCCCTGGGTTTGACGCGAATATTCCTTGCCCCAAATTAGTGGGTGGAGCAGGTGGCATAGGTCGATGTTCCAAGCCTGTGGGTTCCCCTTGAGTACACCCTCTTTGTGTTGTATATGCGGGTGGTGGAGTGAATCCCGGGGGATAGAGTGGATCCTGATCGTGGTGAATTCTTGACTGAGGTTCCATAACATCGGGTTTCTGCATGGGTCCTTTTCCTTTGACCAAAGTTGTCATCATCTCCATCATTTTGGCCATCTGATCTCTTTGCTCGAGTGATTCCTGTCGAGATCTCACCATTAGATCTCTCATCTCTTGTTGCGATTTGACCAGTTGCTCTTGTAATTATTTTTGAATCCTTTCCATCCTTTCGATCCTTTCGTTGAATTCAGCCTCCATTACTCTAGCTTGCCTTCGCGTTTTATACGGATGACGTGATTCCAGTATTGTGGTATTACAACTACGAATTATATATTTTATCTTCAGCGACCGAGTATGGGATATGCAATGTATGAATGAATGCATGAATGAATGCATGAATGTCAAATGAATGTCAGTCATGAATGAATATGCAAAAATTTGGTGTTAATTTTAAGATAGCCCCTATTTAGGCATTTCTTTAATCAAATGAGTATTACACAACGTTTCGGTCACTCGTATAATTGACTCCTCCATTAGAAACCCGTTTTTGGCAACCAATCTCTAATCAACACCTTCCTAACAAGATGCCTTCGATGCATGATGGAAAATAAAAATACAGACAAACGACCTTAATTAGCGCAACACATATAAACAGAGAAAAACTGTGGAAAATCTAACAAATTAAGCTACTTGGTCTAGTGGACTCGATTCCCTTGCTTAGAAAGCACAAATGTAAAAGAAATAGAAGGTAAGATGTGCTTTTCCCGTGTACTTATTTCGGTGACTATTAAACGAGCGGAGGTTCGGCATTGCTCTAGTTGGGTGGCTCGTATGGTTCACTATATGCGGTTTTGGTTCTAGAACAGGTACTCGAATTGCTCGTACTATCATCTGCTAAGATTAGCACGAAGCCTCGGTCATAACCCATCACAGGCTCACGAGTTCAATTCGAGGGATTACATTTACTTATGCCTATGCGGAGGAACGAGTTAACTCACGAAAGCATAAGTCATATGTAACCCGAAAGTATTCACTAGCCTGTGCGGAGGAACGAGTTAACTCACGAAGGCGTAGCGTTTACTTTCACTTAACAGGGACGGAGCCCGGGTACAGAGCTCATGTTATGCAACAAAAATGCACGTGCACGGTGTGTGGGGAGAAACTTGCGAACCTTTACGTTTTATTTAAAAAAACTAAACCAAAACTAAAATCACAAAATTTAAAGTGAAAAACAACCGGATAAAACAAGTTAGAATATATACAACACGATGCAAATGCATGATTTTTGAAAACAAAAAATTTGAGGATCACGACTAAATGTTAATTTGAACAAGGAACTTTGAAAATTTTGACAACGCGAGTTTAATTCGACTCGACTCTCAAAAGGGTCCCCGTGGAGTCGCCATCATAGCGACGTAAAAATTTCTCTTCGGTTGGTCGCTAATTGCGGCGATTTATTAAACATTTGAAAACTAACTTTCGATTTTATTAACAAAGGGAGTCGCCACCGATCCTTTTTTGTAGGTGTGGTCAGACACCTAATAAAATTATTTTAAAACAAAAAGAAGGCCAAATTTAGGTCTACGTGAAAGTCCAGAGAAAAATTGGGGTTCGGGAGTCAGTTACGCGCGAGGAAGGTATTAGCACCTCGCGACGCCCAAAATTGGTATCGCATAAACATGTGTTGACTTGATTTTCAAAAATACGAATTCAATATAATATTTAATCGTGATCCGACTGAAAAATGAGAATTTTTAGTTTTCGATTTTTTTAGAAAGGGTGTACCGTTTTTTAACACAAGCCAACGAATTTCACCCAACATAGCGATGAAATCGATAGCTTAATATTAAATCGGTACATTGCCTTATTTTTAAATTAATTAAAACATGAGAAAAAATATTCCTAAAGTGAGAAATTAAAAATAGATAAAGGACGCAAAAAAATGATATCATTAATGAAAAATATTAACATGGAATACTAGAATATTAGAATAACAATAATAATGATATTTATAAAATAAAAACAAATCATGTACTAATAATAAAATAGGAAAAATGATATATTTGGTAATAATAATAATAATATGTACATAAAAATACATATATATATATGCATATAATAAAAGTATGTAATAATAATAATAATAATATCTACAATAAAAGAAAATATTAGGAAACGTACATAAAAATATATACATAAAAAGTTTACAACAATAATATAAAATAATGATATGTACAAATATATATATATATATGTACATAAAATATACACTAATATAATAATAGTTATAATAATACTAGCAATAGTAATAATTTGTAATAATAATATATACACAATATGGTATTTAAAATATATATATATGTATATATAATAGTATTTAAGAATATATACATAAGAAATATATAACTAATGGCATTAAAAATATATACATAATATATATAAAATACCTAAAAAAGGGGGAAAGAAGAGAGAAGGAGGAGGAAAGGAAATTCGGCCAAAGGGGCCGGTCACGGTCGATCGTCGTCGCCACCGTCGTCGTCACCATCGTTGCCACCGCATGCACGTGTGGCGGAAAAGGTAAAATTTTTCTTAACAATATATGTATATATAAAGGAGAAAAAAACAACACAACAAAAAGAAAGAAAAAGATTCGAAGAAGAGGAAAAAAGATGCAACCTTTTTATTTATGTTTCTTTTTTTTCAAAATTTGAAGGGATTTTTGTGTTTTTTTTTTTCAATCTTTGTAAATCCCCCCTCCCTTTCTTTTTTTCTACATGATTTTTTGAATAGCTTTTTATAGCCATCTTTTACATGATTTTCTATTATTTCTTTTTCTATTTTGTAGGTGATGGTGGTAGACAATGGATATCAAAAATGAGAGGAAAAATGGGGCAAGTGGGAAAGTGGTTAGGTGGCTAGGGTTAGGTTTTTCTTTTTTGTTTTTTTAGGTTAGGTTTTTTTTTGGGGGTTAGGTTTTTTCTTTTTTTTTGGGTTAGGGTTTTTTTTTTTTTTTAGTTAGGTTTTTTTTGGGAGGGCTTAATGGGCTTTTGAATTGGGTTTAATATTTGGGTTTTGTAATGGGTTTGGGTAGATGTAAATGGGTCATGGGTTAAGGGTTTTAGTGGGTTTAGAGGTTTGGTTGGGTTTTGATATAATCGGGCCCGGGCAATTTGGGCTTCTACACCTATGAACTTACTAAGCTTCAATAAGCTTACTTGTGTGTGTTTAATATTTTTATGTAGATTGACTTGAAGTGAAGTGGGTAGATCGGATCAACACAACAAAGCACACTATCCAGATCAATTCCGGTAGCTTTTGTTTTATGTTTGAAGATTTATATGGCATGTATAGAGTTTAAATGAAATGAAGTAAAGATGTTATAAACTAGTTAACAACATTTTGTACTAAAATAGTTTTTGGTTAGTAGCAGTAGTCTGAGTTTGAAAATTTACCATAAATCATGAAAATATAATTAGAGGTTGAAGAAAATATGAAATTAAATCTTATTGAATCTAGTTTCACATAGAAGAAACGGTGTAAGCAAAAGGCTTTCATATCAGGAGATATTTGAATTTCTGTGAGACAAGGTCAGAGTGATTTTGAACTCCCCTGTTCTGATTTGTAAAAATCATTAAAAATTGTAAAAAATTAATTAGGAGTCATACGATATATGTATGGATTCCTTATTGAGTCTATTTTTAAGAAAAATAAACGGCTTGGTTATTTCAATTCTGTACATGGAGAAATTTGGTTCGTAGTGAACAGGGGTCAGAGCAGCTGAACCCTGAAACAGGGGAGACCTCAACTAATAAACTGTACTAATTGGCCCAACAAAAAATTCTAGAAAAAATTTAGTAAGTAGATATATGAGCCTAGATTTTGGGAAAATTTACGGATTTGGATTTCGAGTTTTGTAACTTGAGATATGATTTTTTTTCATCTATAACGCAGTTGGACAGCTTGTCTGGAAAGTGTGATATAAATTGTTTGAATTTGTTTAAGTGCTCAAATAAGTTTAGTAATGCCTCGTGCTCGACTCTGGCGACGGTCTCGGGTAAAGGGGGCGTTACATTTATTGGTATCAGAGCCTGGTTTAGTCGATTCTCGGAACAAATTTGATGTGTAAAGTGTTTAAAAATACATGCCATATAAATCTGTGATAGTGTGATGTGAATGATCCGATCTAATTACTAATTTTTGTTATAGATTGTAAAGATGTCTAATAGACCCGATGGTGCTAGTCAGGAAGAGGAAGTTAATAGTAAAATACAGACTTCTGAGCAGGGAACAAGTGGTAATGTCCCGATTTCTTTGATGAGAGAGGAAGAACTTAAAAATATGATTTACGGATTAATGAATCAGTGGTATCATGAAACAATACAAGGAAGAAGTCAGGCACAACAACCTCCTCCTCCCCTCTCTGTACCACCGCCATAACCCTGTTGCTCCTCCTTTAATAGATGAATCTAGCAAAAGAACACCAATTGAAAAACTCGTAAAGTTTGGAGTGAAGAATTTCGAGGAGATCGACGATGATCCGGTTAAAGCGAGTATTGGTTAAAGAGTTTGGAGAGAGTTTTTAACAGATGATGTGTTCTCCGGAGGACTATTTGGGATGTGCGATTTCGCTATTGAAAGAAGAAGCGTATAATTGGTGGGAAACCATTGAGGCAAATGGTACTGCAGATAAACTTACGGGAATTCTTCCAAAACGAATTTAAGAAGAAGTATGTGGCAAAGAGATATTTAGATAAGAAGAAGAGAGAATTTCTTGATCTTCGACAAGGAATAAAACAATGGCTGAATATGAAAGAGAATTTGTGTATCTCAAGAGATATGCTCGGGATGTTAAAACCGACAGAGGAAGAAATGTGCATTAGATTTGAAGAAGGGCTTAATGATGAAATCAGAATGATGATTGGAGGTACAGAGATTCGAGAATTTGTGATTCAGTCTGATCGAGCTCAAAAGATGGAAGAAGTGTATAACAGAAAGATGCAAAGAGAAAGAAGAGGTCAAGAGGTATACAAAAGAAGTTTCTCTAGACCAACTTCGACTTTTCCGGCCAAAAAGTTCAGAGATGATTCTAGTCGACCTATTACAATCCCGGAACGATCGAATAAAAGTAAAACGACTCAACAAGATGTCGGAGTAACTAAGAAACCAGCAGCTAGTGTTAGTAGTGTGCAAAATATTCCGAGACTTAGATGTAAAAATTGTGGTAGATTTCATATTGGTGAGTGTTGGGGAAGAGCCGGAGCTTGCTATAAATGTGGTGGAACTGATCATTTTATTCGGGACTGTCCTCAATTATTAAAAGAAGATAGAGAACAAGGGGAGAAGCAAGCAAATACTCCTCAGAAAGGTAAACGTTCGGGTCAAAGTAGTGCTACTGGGACTGTTCATTCGGGAACGAGATACTGCACTCGATCGGAGACAAGAGTACCTGCACGCATATATGCTATCCGCAAGGGAAGAAGCTTCTGCTCCAGATGTGATAGCTGGTAATTTCTATCTTTTTGATGATTCTGTGTATGCTTTAATTGATCCTGGATCTACACATTCATATATTTGCACTGCATTAGTGTCAGAAAAGAAAATGACTGTTGAGTCCACTGACCTTGAATTGCAAGTCACTAATCCACTAGGGCAAAGTGTGTTGGTTAATTTAATATGTCGGAATTGTCCTTTGAAAATACAAGGTGTGAATTCTCTCACGATTTAATGTTGTTACCTTTCCGAGAATTTGATGTTATTCTTGGAATGGATTGGTTGATTGAACACGATGCCATAGTGAATTGTAGAGGAAAACGGATTGATTTAAAATGTCAGACAGGGGAAATAGTTTCAGCTGAGTTTGGGGATAAAAAGAATGATGTCAGAATTATTTCAGCCTTTACAGCTCGAAAATTGATTCGGAAAGGTAATGAAGCATTTCTAGCTTATATTCTTGATACTCGGGGTTCTGAATTGAAGATGGAACAATTGTCAGTTGTTAATGAGTTTACTGATGTGTTTCCTGAGGAATTACCTGGTTTACCCCCAGATCGTGAGGTTGAATTCACAATTGATGTAATTCCGGGTACAGCTCCAATATCAATAACACCGTATAGAATGGCACCAGCTGAGTTAAAAGAGTTGAAGACACAGTTGCAAGAGTTATTGGATAAAGGGTTCATCAGACCGAGTACATCACCTTAGGGCGCACCTGTCTTATTTGTGAAAAAGAAAGATGGTTCGTTGCGATTGTGTATTGATTACAGGCAGTTGAATAAGGTAACAATTAAAAATAAATATCCATTACCTCGTATCGATGATTTGTTTGATCAACTGAAAAGTGCTGCAGTGTTCTCAAAAATAGACCTTAGATCCGGGTATTATCATTTGAAGGTTAAAGAGTGTGATGTGCCAAAGACCGCCGAACTCGGTATGGTCACTACGAATTTTTGGTAATGCCTTTTGGTTTAACGAATGCCCCGCTGCATTTATGGATTTAATGAATCGAATTTTCAGTCTTATTTGGATAGATTTGTGGTGGTATTTATTGATGACATATTGGTCTATTCAAAGATGAATCCGAACATGCACAAAGACTTGAGAATTGTACTACGACTTTGAGAGAAAAGCGATTATATGCGAAATTTAGTAAATGTGAGTTTTGGCTTCATGAGGTTGGATTTTGGGTCATATTATATCGGTGAAGGAATTCGTGTGGATCCAAGTAAAGTTTGGCGGTGGTGAATTGGAAAACACCAAGAATGTAAGCTGAAGTGCGAAGTTTTCGGGATTAGCAGGATACTATCGCCGTTTTGTAAATAATTTTTCCATGATTGCTTCACCAATGACTCGTTTATTACAGAAGAATGTTGAGTTTATGTGGCCTGATGAATGTCAGCAGAGTTTTGATCAGTTAAAGAAAATGTTAACAGAAGCTCCAGTCTTAACTCAACCAGAATCAGGTATACCGTATGTTGTGTACAGTGATGCATCTTTAAGTGGTTTGGGTTGTGTGTTAATGCAGTCGGGAAAGGTAGTGGCTTATGCTTCACGGCAATTAAAACCACATGAAAAGAATTACCCTACACATGATCTTGAGTTAGCTGCAATTGTTTTTGCCTTAAAAATTAGGAGACACTATTTATATAGTGAGAAGTGTTATATGTATACGGATCACAAAAGTTTGAAATACTTAATGACTCAGAAGGAACTTGTAACACCCCGAATTTGGGCCTAGAAGTATTGGGCCTTGAGTGCGGGTCCGTAAGGAGGTTGTATATAGGTATTTATGTAACGGCCTAATTTTCAGTGGTGTCGGAAATGGTGATTTGAGATCACTAAATTCGACAAATAAGATTGAACAAGATAGTAATTTAATATTTATGAGTCAAGTAAGAATTTAGAAGAATTTGTGAAATGGTGAAATTAGTGAATTAAAAGAATTTATTAGGTCATACGGGTCAAAAATGAGGTATCGAGACCTCAAAGTTGAAAATCGAGCTATAAATATTTTTATAAATATTTATGGAGTGTCATTGAGTTAGTATTAAAGTTTAGTTAGAAAATTTTAACGCTTGGATGGCTAATTAATTAAAAAGGATTAAATTGAAAATAGCACAAAATTTGTTAAATTGTGAGTAAATAGCTTAAGTATTTAAAAGATGGATTTAAAGAGCAATTAGACCCAAAGGTTAATGGCTGGACGGTTTGGGTATGAAATAAGCAAGAAAACAATGTGAACAAGGGCAAAATTGGAAATAGATAAAAGTTAATAGTTAAATAATGATGTAATTGAAAAATCTAGACATTTCTTCATATTTTCTCAGCCAAAACGCCATGGAAGGTCTGGAGAAAGCTGGTTTTTCATATTTTTACATCATGTGAGTCTAATTCTTGCTTTTTCTTGATAATTTTATGTTTTTATGACTTTTACAATTAGGTCCACTTGTAGAATTCATTAGTTTTTGATTTTATGGGTGAAATTGGAAGTTACCCTGGATGGATAAGGGAATTTTATGATGAATTATTATGAAATTTAAGTTCTAATTTCATATTAAGGTGGTTTTATTAAGTGATTTTGATAGGAAATGATATTTAGGACCTAATTGTGAAAAAGTTGTGAATTGAAGGTTGCTGTTGAAATTCAGAATATAAAAGGTTTTGAAATAGTTTATAATGATAAAATAAAGTGTTAATTGAGAAAAATTAGTTCAATTGATGGGTGAATTGAGTAGGGACTAAATTGTGAAAGCGTAAATTTTGGGTAAAAGTGCAATTTCGAAATTTGAACAGCATAAATTGTGAAGTGAAATAGAAATCAAATAAATGCTAATGAGTAGAAATATTTTATATTATAGATCAAGAATCCAAAGAAGAACGAGGAAAAGAAAAAGTTACTGAATAGTCCCTAAATTTCAATATCTTCTACAAATTAGCCGGGTAAGTTCATATGGTTGAATTTAGATGTTTATTTGTGAATGATTGAAGTTTATAATGTGTTATTATATACTGAATTTGTTGTGGGATTGTGTAGATTTTGTTAATGAAAGAATAAATGTGGAAATGCAAATTAGGAAAAACGCAGGATTGAGTACGTCAGTATCGTGACGTGTGATGAATTGACGGATAAGACCATGGTTGTTCCATGGCAAAGTGTGAAATGTAGGTATGGTATCATCCATACTGAGTTGTGAAATGTAGGTATGGTATTATCCATCTTGAAGTCATGTGAAATGTAGGTATGGTATTATCAAATCCATCTTGAGTTAAGAAATGTAGGTATGGCATTTCCCATACCGAGTTGAAAATGTAGGTATGGTATTTCAATGAGGAAAACCATACTGAGTTGTGAATCGTGGCATTGAGCAACGACGTACTCAATTTCGTAAGTTTGTTTCCTAATTTGATTATAAGAAATAAAGAGAAGTGATCCAAATGGAAGAGATTGAGTAGTTGTTCTTGTTGAGCTCAACTATGTGAATTATTATAACAATGGTTGTGAATCGCAGGAAACTTTAGTAAGTGTTTTGGTATTGTTTGGAAATATTATGTTTGGTAAGCATTACTTTTAACCTATGAACTTACTAAGCTTCAATAAGCTTACTTGTGTGTGTTTAATATTTTTATGTAGATTGACTTGAAGTGAAGTGGGTAGATCGGATCAATACAACAAAGCACACTATCCGGATCAATTCCGTAGCTTTTGTTTTATGTTTGAAGATTTATATGGCATGTATAGAGTTTAAATGAAATGAAGTAAAGATGTTATAAACTAGTTAACAACATTTTGTACTAAAATAGTTTTTGGTTAGTAGCAGTAGTCTGAGTTTGAAAATTCACCATAAATCATAAAAATATAATTATAGGTTGAATAAAATATGAAATTAAATCTTATTGAATCTAGTTTCACATAGAAGAAACGGTGTAAGCAAAAGGCTTTCATATCAGGAGATATTTGAATTTCTGTGAGACAAGGTCAGAGTGATTTTGAACTCCCCTGTTCTGATTTGTAAAAATCATTAAAAATTGTAAAAAATTAATTAGGAGTCATACGATATATGTATGGATTCCTTATTGAGTCTATTTTTAAGAAAAATAAACGGCTTGGTTATTTCAATTCTTTACATGGAGAAATTTGGTTCGTAGTGAACAGGGGTCAGAGCAGCTGAACCTGAAACAGGGGAGACCTCAACTAATAAACTGTACTAATTGGCCCAACAAAAAATTCTAGAAAAAATTTAGTAAGTAGATATATGAGCCTAGATTTTGGGAAAATTTACGGATTTGGATTTCGAGTTTTGTAACTTGAGATATGATTTTTTTCATCTATAACGCAGTTGGACAGCTTTGTCGGAAAGTGTGATATAAATTGTTTGAATTTGTTTAAGTGCTCAAATAAGTTTAGTAATGCCTCGTGCTCGACTCTGGCGACGGTCTCGGGTAAAGGGCGTTACATTTATTGGTATCGAGCCTGGTTTAGTCGATTCTCGAACTAATTTGATGTGTAAAGTGTTTAAAATACATGCCATATAAATCGTGATAGTGTGATGTGAATGATCCGATCTAATTACTAATTTTGTTATAGATTGTAAAGATGTCTAATAGACCCGATGGTGCTAGTCGGGAAGAGGAAGTTAATAGTAAAATACAGACTTCGAAAGCAGGGAACAAGTGGTAATGTCCCGATTTCTTTGATGAGAGAGGAAGAACTTAAAAATATGATTTACGGATTAATGAATCGGTGGTATCATGAAACAATACAAGGAAGAAGTCAGCACAACAACCTCCTCCTCCCCTCTTGTACCACCGATTACAACCCGGTTGCTCCTCCTTTAATAGATGAATCTAGCAAAGAACACCAATTGAAAAACTCGTAAAGTTTGGAGTGAAGAATTTCGAGGAGATCGACGATGATCCGGTTAAAGCGAGTATTGGTTAAAGAGTTTGGAGAGAGTTTTAAACAGATGATGTATTCTCAGGAGGACTATTTGGGATGTGCGTTTCGCTATTGAAAGAAGAAGCGTATAATTGGTGGGAAACCATTGAGGCAAATGGTACCGCAGATAAACTTACTCGGGAATTCTTCCAAAACGAATTTAAGAAGAAGTATGTGGCAAAGAGATATTTAGATAAGAAGAAGAGAGAATTTCTTGATCTTCGACAAAGGAATAAAACAATGGCGAATATGAAAGAGAATTTGTGTATCTCAAGAGATATGCTCGGGATGTTGTCAAACGAGAGGAAGAAATGTGCATTAGATTTGAAGAAGGGCTTAATGATGAAATCGAATGATGATTGGAGGTACAGAGATTCGAGAATTTGTGATTCGATCGATCGAGCTCAAAAGATGGAAGAAGTGTATAATGAAAGATGCAAAGAGAAAGAAGAGGTCAAGAGGTATACAAAAGAAGTTTCTCTAGACCAACTTCGACTTTTCCGCCAAAAGTTCAGAGATGATTCTAGTCGACCTATTACAATCCGAACGATCGAATAAAAGTAAAACGACTCAACAAGATGTCGGAGTAACTAAGAAACCAGCAGACTAGTGTTAGTAGTGTGCAAAATATTCCGAGACTTAGATGTAAAAATTGTGGTAGATTTCATATTGGTGAGTGTTGGGGAAGAGCCGAGCTTGCTATAAATGTGGTGGAACTGATCATTTTATTCGGATCGTCCTCAATTATTAAAGAAGATAGAGAACAAGGGAGAAGCAAGCAAATACTCCTCGAAAGGTAAACGTTCGGTCAAAGTAGTGCTCTGGGACTGTTCATTCGGGAACGAGATATCTGCACTCGATCGAGAGACAAGAGTACTGACGTACATATGCTATCCAGGCAAGGAAGAAGCTTCGCTCCGGATGTGATAGCTGGTAATTTCTATCTTTTGATGATTCTGTATGCTTTAATTGATCCTGGATCTACACATTCATATATTTACCTTTGCATTAGTGTCGAGAAAAGAAAATGATTTGTTGAGTCCATCGACCTTGAATTGCAAGTCACTAATCCACTAGGGCAAAGTGTGTTGGTTAATTTAATATGTCGGAATTGTCCTTTGAAAATACAAGGTCGTGAATTCTCTGCTGATTTAATGTTGTTACCTTCCGAGAATTTGATGTTATTCTTGGAATGGATTGGTTGATTGAACACGATGCCATAGTGAATTGTAGAGGAAAACGGATTGATTTAAAATGTCGATGGGAAATAGTTTGGTGAGTTTGGGGATAAAAGAATGATGTCGAATTATTTCACCTTCATTTCGAAAATTGATTCGGAAAGGTAATGAAGCATTTCTAGCTTATATTCTTGATACTCGGGGTTCTGAATTGAAGATGGAACAATTGTCAGTTGTTAATGAGTTTACTGATGTGTTTCCTGAGGAATTACCTGGTTTACCCCCCAGATCGTGAGGTTGAATTCACAATTGATGTAATTCCGGGTATAGCTCCAATATCAATAACACCGTATAGAATGGCACCAGCTGAGTTAAAAGAGTTGAAGACACAGTTGCAAGAGTTATTGGATAAAGGGTTCATCAGACTGAGTACATCACCTTAGGGCGCACCTGTCTTATTTGTGAAAAAGAAAGATGGTTCGTTGCGATTGTGTATTGATTACAGGCAGTTGAATAAGGTAACAATTAAAAATAAATATCCATTACCTCGTATCGATGATTTGTTTGATCAACTGAAAAGTGCTGCAGTGTTCTCAAAAATAGACCTTAGATCTGGGTATTATCATGAAGGTTAAAGAGTGTGATGTGCCAAAGACGCTTTTGAACTCGGTATGGTCACTACGAATTTTGGTAATGCCTTTTGGTTTAACGAATGCCCTGCTGCATTTATGGATTTAATGAATCGAATTTTTCAGTCTTATTTGGATAGATTTGTGGTGGTATTTATTGATGACATATTGGTCTATTCAAAGACGAATCCGAACATGCACAAAGACTTGAGAATTGTACTACGACTTTGAGAGAAAAGCGGTTATATGCTAAATTTAGTAAATGTGAGTTTTGGCTTCATGAGGTTGGATTTACGGGTCATATTATATCATTTGAAGGAATTCGTGTGGATCCAAGTAAAGTTTTAAGTGGTGAATTGGAAAACACCAAGAATGTAAGCGAAGTGCGAAGTTTTTCGGGATTAGCGGGATACTATCGCCGCTTTTGTAAATAATTTTTCCATGATTGCTTCACCAATGACTCGTTTATTACGAAGAATGTTGAGTTTATGTGGCACGATGAATGTCGCAGAGTTTTGATCAGTTAAAGAAAATGTTAACGAAGCTCCCGTCTTAACTCAACCAGAATCAGGTATACCGTATGTTGTGTACCAGTGATGCATCTTTAAGTGGTTTGGGTTGTGTGTTAATGCAGTCGGGAAAGGTAGTGGCTTATGCTTCACGGCAATTAAAACCACATGAAAAGAATTACCCTACACATGATCTTGAGTTAGCTGCAATTGTTTTTGCCTTAAAATTAGGAGACACTATTTATATAGTGAGAAGTGTTATATGTATACGGATCACAAAAGTTTGAAATACTTAATGACTCAGAAGGAACTTGTAACACCCCGAATTTGGGCCTAGAAGTATTGGGCCTTGAGTGCGGGTCCGTAAGGAGGTTGTATATAGGTATTTATGTAACGGCCTAATTTTCAGTGGTGTCGGAAATGGTGATTTGAGATCACTAAATTCGACAAATAAGATTGAACAAGATAGTAATTTAATATTTATGAGTCAAGTAAGAATTTAGAAGAATTTGTGAAATGGTGAAATTAGTGAATTAAAAGAATTTATTAGGTCATACGGGTCAAAAATGAGGTATCGAGACCTCAAAGTTGAAAATCGAGCTATAAATATTTTTATAAATATTTATGGAGTGTCATTGAGTTAGTATTAAAGTTTAGTTAGAAAATTTTAACGCTTGGATGGCTAATTAATTAAAAAGGATTAAATTGAAAATAGCACAAAATTTGTTAAATTGTGAGTAAATAGCTTAAGTATTTAAAAGATGGATTTAAAGAGCAATTAGACCCAAAGGTTAATGGCTGGACGGTTTGGGTATGAAATAAGCAAGAAAACAATGTGAACAAGGGCAAAATTGGAAATAGATAAAAGTTAATAGTTAAATAATGATGTAATTGAAAAATCTAGACATTTCTTCATATTTTCTCAGCCAAAACGCCATGGAAGGTCTGGAGAAAGCTGGTTTTTCATATTTTTACATCATGTGAGTCTAATTCTTGCTTTTTCTTGATAATTTTATGTTTTATGACTTTTACAATTAGGTCCACTTGTAGAATTCATTAGTTTTTGATTTTATGGGTGAAATTGGAAGTTACCCTGGATGGATAAGGAATTTTATGATGAATTATTATGAAATTTAAGTTCTAATTTCATATTAAGGTGGTTTTATTAAGTGATTTTGATAGGAAATGATATTTAGGACCTAATTGTGAAAAAGTTGTGAATTGAAGGTTGCTGTTGAAATTCAGAATATAAAAGGTTTTGAAATAGTTTATAATGATAAAATAAAGTGTTAATTGAGAAAAATTAGTTCAATTGATGGGTGAATTGAGTAGGGACTAAATTGTGAAAGCAGTAAATTTTGGGTAAAAGTGCAATTTCGAAATTTGAACAGCATAAATTGTGAAGTGAAATAGAAATCAAATAAATGCTAATGAGTAGAAATATTTTATATTATAGATCAAGAATCCAAAGAAGAACGAGGAAAAGAAAAAGTTATGAATAGTCCCTAAATTTCAATATCTTCTACAAATTAGCCGGGTAAGTTCATATGGTTGAATTTAGATGTTTATTTGTGAATGATTGAAGTTTATAATGTGTTATTATATACTAATTTGTTGTGGGATTGTGTAGATTTTGTTAATGAAAGAATAAATGTGGAAATGCAAATTAGGAAAACGCAGGATTGAGTACGTTCAGTATCGTGACGTGTGATGAATTGATTGGATAAGACCATGGTTGTTCCATGGCAAAGTGTGAAATGTAGGTATGGTATCATCCATACTGAGTTGTGAAATGTAGGTATGGTATTATCCATCTTGAGTCATGTGAAATGTAGGTATGGTATTATCAAATCCATCTTGAGTTAAGAAATGTAGGTATGGCATTTCCCATACCGAGTTGAAAATGTAGGTATGGTATTTCAATGAGGAAAACCATACTGAGTTGTGAATCGTGGCATTGAGCAACGACGTACTCAATTTCGTAAGTCGTTTCCTAATTTGATTATAAGAAATAAAGAGAAGTGATCCAAATGGAAGAGATTGAGTAGTTATTCTTGTTGAGCTCAACTATGTGAATTATTATAACAATGGTTGTGAATCGCAGGAAACTTTAGTAAGTGTTTTGGTATTGTTTGGAAATATTATGTTTGGTAAGCATTACTTTTAACCTATGAACTTACTAAGCTTCAATAAGCTTACTTGTGTGTGTTTAATATTTTTATGTAGATTGACTTGAAGTGAAGTGGGTAGATCGGATCAACACAACAAAGCACACTATCCAGATCAATTCCGGTAGCTTTTGTTTTATGTTTGAAGATTTATATGGCATGTATAGAGTTTAAATGAAATGAAGTAAAGATGTTATAAACTAGTTAACAACATTTTGTACTAAAATAGTTTTTGGTTAGTAGCAGTAGTCTGAGTTTGAAAATTCACCATAAATCATAAAAATATAATTATAGGTTGAATAAAATATGAAATTAAATCTTATTGAATCTAGTTTCACATAGAAGAAACGGTGTAAGCAAAAGGCTTTCATATCAGGAGATATTTGAATTTTTGTGAGACAAGGTCAGAGTGATTTTGAACTCCCCTGTTCTGATTTGTAAAAATCATTAAAAATTATAAAAAATTAATTAGGAGTCATACTATATATGTATGGATTCCTTATTGAGTCCATTTTTAATAGAAATAAACGTCTTGGTCATTTGAATTCTGTACATGGAGAAATTTGGTTCATAGTGAACAGGGGTCAGAGTAGCTGAACCCTGAAATAGGGGAGATCTCAACTAATAAACTGTACTAATTGGCCCAACCAAAAATTCTAGAAAAAAATTAGTAAGTAGATATATGAGTCTAGATTTGGGGAAAATTTACGGATTTAGATTTCGAGTTTTGTAACTCGAGATATGATTTTTTTTTCATCTGTAACACAGTTGGACAGCTTGTCTGGAAAGTGTGATATAAATTGTTTGAATTTGTTTAAGTGCTCAAATAAGTTTAGTAATGCCTCGTGCTCGACTCCGGCGACGGTCTCGGGTAAAGGGGGCGTTACATTTATTGGTATCAGAGCTTTGGTTTAGTCGATTCTCGAAGCTAATTTGATGTGTAAAATGTTTAAAAATACATGCCATATAAATCTGTGATAGTGTGATGTGAATGATCCGATCTAATTACTAATTTTTGTTATAGATTGTAAAGATGTCTGATAGACCCGATGGTGCTAGTCAAGAAGAGGAAGTTAATAGTAGAATACAGACTTCGAAAGGGGAACAATTGGTAATGTCCTATTTCTTTGATGAGAGAGGAAGAACTTAAAAATATGATTTACGGATTAATGAATCAGTGGTATCATGAAACAATACAAGGAAGAAGTCAGGCACAACAACCTCCTCCTCCCCCTACTGTACCACTAGTTACAACCCCGGTTGCTCCTTCTTTAATAGATGAATCTAGCAAAAGAACACCAATTGAAAAACTCAGAAAGTTTGGAGCTAAAGAATTTCGAGGGAGATCGGACGATGATCCGATTAAAGCAGAGTATTGGTTAAAGAGTTTGGAGAGAGTTTTTAAACAGATGATGTGTTCTCCGGAGGACTATTTGGGATGTGCAGTTTCGCTATTGAAAGAAGAAGCGTATAATTGGTGGGAAACCATTGAGGCAGTGGTACCTGCAGATAAACTTACCTGGGAATTCTTCCAAAACGAATTTACGAAGAAGTATGTGGGAAAGAGATATTGTAACGCCCCCACGCCCGAAACCATCACCGGAGTCAAGCTTGAGGTGTTACTAAACTTATCTTACCTTTTAAACAACTCTAAATCACTTATTTTAATTTTTAGAATAAACTGTTTTTCTGCGTCATGGTTACTTAAAAATTCATTTCTCGAGTTTCAAAACTCGAAATTAAGATCCGTAAATTTTTCATGAAACTAGACTCATATATATATCTACTAATTTGTTTCTAGAATTTTTTACTTAGCCAATTAGTACAGTTTATTAGTTAAAGTTTCCCCTGTTTCAAAACTCGACTGCACTAACCTCTTGTTACTACGAACCATGTTTCTTCCTGTACAAAATTCATATCACTAAGCCGTTTGTTTCTCTTAAAACTAGACTCAACAAGGATTATAACCATATAAAGTATACCTTCTAATTAGTTTTGTACAATTTATGGTGAATTTCCAAAGTTGAAACAGGGGTTCTAGAAATCGCTCTGACCTTGTTTCACTAAAACTCAGATATATCATGAAATATAATACCTTTACCTATTTTTATTATTCCATAAGAAAATAGACATAATAAGATTTAATTTCATATATTATTCATCTTAAAACTATATTTATACAATTTTAGTGATTTTTCAAAGTTACGTCATTGCTGTTACTTGAATCTGTTTTTAGGTTACTTTCACATTTTCATAATTTTCATGTGATAATCACCATTCAATCATACATATTAATAAACATGCATATCATCGGCCATTTTATTAGCTAATCACTAGCAAGTATTTACACATCATTCATTGTTCATATTATACCAAAAGTGGCTAAGTTTCTATACATGCCATACACAAAACAAAACGTCTAATTATACCGAGTTATTTCTTTGATAGTGTGATCGGCCTCCGACATTTCCTTTGATCCCGAGTGACTAGATAAGTACTATAAGAAGAAGAAAATAAAGAGATTAAGCACTAGGCTTAGTAAGCTTACAAGCAAATAAATCACAACATTCAACATAATGGATAATTATGCATAATATCATCTAACATCATAAATTTCTTTACTTCTCAATTTCTATCTTCTTCTTTATTCCCTTACCTTCTTTCTTACCCGACCTTTCCTTTTCATAAGTATAATCTACTTTTCCTTTGCTGTTAATTCACTGTAATTTAACTCGTATCCTGACCCGTTGAACCACTCGGAATACTAAGGATACTAGGTCGCTTCTGTCTCATCAATATCTCGCCAATGCCATGTCTTTGACATGGACTTACATGAATTATTCTGTCTCCAATGCCATATATAATATGGACTTACATGGCTCAATCTGTCTCCAAAGCCATATTTCTAATATGGACTTACATGGCTCATTTCATTACATCTGTCAACCCTAATATCCTAACATTCCTAGGGTTCAACCGGCTTTCTAACACTTTTCCTCCGTCACTTCACCTTAAATTCGACTTTAAATATTTTCATAACATAATATATAAATGCTGAAATTGACAATAATAATGTAAAATAAAAGAATATTGCATTTATTTACTGTAAACTTACCTCGATACAAAATGTGACTAAACTTTACAATTTAGTCCTTTACTTTTCTTTTCCCGATCTACTCTCGAATTTCACTCTTCTTGATCTATAATAGCAAATTTAGCTTATTTAATATCAACATTTATCAAAACAACCCTTTACTCAAACTTTGGAAAAATTACATTTTGCCCCTAAACTTTCACATATTTGCACTTTTGCCCCAAGGCTCGTAAATTAAACTTCATCCTATTTTCTTATGTTTTATGACATTCTGATCATTTTTCCTTCTATGGCAACATCAAATTCACACACTAACATGCACTTATGACTATTAGGTATTTTTACCGATTAAGCCTTTTACTCGTTTTCACTTAAAACCAAGTAGCACAAGTTGTCTAACATAATTTAAAACCTCATATTCCATCATAAAACATTAAAATACACAAATTTCACCTATGGGTATTTTTCCAAATTTGATTCCTAACTTAAATTATTGCTAGCATAAGCTTTATCGAGCTAGGGACTTCAAAACGTAAAGATCATTAAAAGCGGGCTTGGAATCACTTACTATGAAGCTTGAAAGTTGAAGAAACCCCAGCTATGGAGAGAGGTAAGGTTCTGCTGGTAACTTGAAGAAGATGATACAATTTTATCATCTTTTTACCTTTTATTAATGTTAATAACCAAATGACCAAAATGCCCTCCTTACTAAACTTTCAAAAATTCCTTCTATGTCCTAATTTTTCCATGAACTTAAAATTGGTCAAATTACCATTTAAGATCTCCTAATTAATATTCCAAAATAATTTCATACTAAAACTTCTAGAATGCAAGTTTTGCAAATTATTCGATTTAGTCCCTAACCTCAATTTAAGCACTTTATGCATAGAATTTTATCACAAAATTTTTACACAATCATGTAATCATACCATGAACCTCAAAATAATAATAAAATATTTTTATTTTATTTTTATTTTTACCTCAATTTGTGGTTTCGCAACCACTATTCCGCTTTAGCCCTATTTGAATGTTACATATATTTAGATAAGAAGAAGAGAATTTCTTGATCTTGACAAGGAATAAAACAGTGGCGAATATGAAAGAGAATTTGTGTATCTCAAGAGATATGCTCGGGATGTTAAAATTGACAGAGGAAGAAATGTGCATTAGATTTGAAGAAGGGCTTAATGATGAAATCGTAATGATGATTGGAGGTACAGAGATTCGAATTTGTGATTCGTCGATCGAGCTCAAAAGATGGAAGAAGTGTATAACGAAAGATGCAAAGAGAAAGAAGAGGTAAAGAGGTATACAAAAGAAGTTTCTCTAGACCAACTTCGACTTTTTCGCCAAAAGTTCGAAATGATTACAGTCGACTGTTATAATCCCAGAACGATCGAATAAAAGTAAAACGACTCAACAAGATGTCGGAATAACTAAGAAACCAGCAGCTAGTGCTAGTAGTGTGCAAAATATTCCGAGACTTAGATGTAAAAATTGTGGTAGATTTCATATTGGTGAGTGTTGGGGAAGAGCAGGAGCTTGCTATAAATGTGGTGGAACTGATCATTTTATTCGGGATTGTCCTCAATTATTAAAAGAAGATAGAGAACAAGGGGAGAAGCAAGCAAATACTCCTCAGAAAGGTAAACGTTCGGGTCAAAGTAGTGCTGCTGGGACTGTTCATTCGGGAACGAGAGATACTGCAGCTCGATCAGAGACAAGAGTACCTGCACGTACATATGCTATCCGGGCAAGGGAAGAAGCTTCGCTCCGGATGTGATAGTGGTAATTTCTATCTTTTGATGATTCTCAGATATGCTTTAATTGATCCCGGATCTACACATTCATATATTTGCACCGCATTAGTGTCGAAAAGAAAATGACCGTTGAGTCCATCGACCTTGAATTGCAAGTCACTAATCCACTAGGGCAAAGTGTGTTGGTTAATTTAATATGTCGGAATTGTCCACTGAAAATACAAGGCGTGAATTCTCTCACGATTTAATGTTGTTACCTTCCGAGAATTTGATGTTATTCTTGGAATGGATTGGTTGATTGAACACGATGCCATAGTGAATTGTAGAGAAAACGGATTGATTTAAAATGTCGATGGGAAATAGTTTCATTGAGTTTGGGGATAAAAGAATGATGTCGAATTATTTCACCTTTACAAATAAAATTGATTCGGAAAGGTAATGAAGCATTTTAGCTTATATTCTTGATACTGGGTTCGAATTGAAGATGGAACAATTGTCGATTGTTAATGAGTTTCTTGATGTGTTTCGAGGAATTACCGGTTTACCCCGGATCGTGAGGTTGAATTCACAATTGATGTAATTCCGTACCGCTCCAATATCAATAACACCGTATAGAATGGCACCATTTGAGTTAAAAGAGTTGAAGACACAGTTGCAAGAGTTATTGGATAAAGGGTTCATCGATCGAAAGTACATCACCTTGGGCGCACTGTCTTATTTGTGAAAAAGAAAGATGGTTCGTTGCGATTGTGTATTGATTACGTGCGGTTGAATAAGGTAACAATTAAAATAAATATCCATTACCTCGATCGATATTTGTTTGATCAACCGAAAAGTCTGCAGTTGTTCTCAAAAATAGACCTTAGATCTGGGTATTATCATTTGAAGGTTAAAGAGTGTGATGTGCCAAAGACCTTTTCGAACTCGGTATGGTCACTACTGAATTTTGGTAATGCCTTTTGGTTTAACGAATGCCCCGCTGCATTTATGGATTTAATGAATCAATTTTTCAGTCTTATTTGGATAGATTTGTGGTGGTATTTATTGATGACATATTGGTCTATTCAAAGGCGAATCCGAACATGCACAAAGACTTGAGAATTGTACTACGACGTTGAGAGAAAAACAGTTATATGCGAAATTTAGTAAATGTGAGTTTTGGCTTCATGAGGTTGAATTTCGGGTCATATTATATCAATCGAAGGAATTCGTGTGGATCCAAGTAAAGTTTCAAAGAATGGTGAATTGGAAAACATCAAGAATGTAATCGAAGTGCGAAGTTTTCGGGATTAGCAGGATACTATCGCCGTTTTGTAAAGAATTTTTCCATGATTGCTTCACCAATGACTCGTTTATTACGTAAGAATGTTGAGTTTATGTGGGTCGATGAATGTCGCAGAGCTTTGATCGATTAAAGAAAATGTTAATGAAGCTCGGTCTTAACTCAACCGTAATCGTATATCGTATGTTGTGTACAAGTGATGCATCTTTAAGTGGTTTGGGTTGTGTGTTAATGCAATCGGGAAAGGTGGTGGCTTATGCTTCACGGCAATTAAAACCACATGAAAAGAATTACCCTACACATGATCTTGAGTTAATGCAATTGTTTTTGCCTTAAAAATTTGGAGACACTATTTATATGGTGAGAAGTGTTATATGTATACGGATCACAAAAGTTTGAAATACTTAATGACTCGAAGGAACCGAACTTAAGACAGAGACGGTGGTTAGAGTTCTTTGAAAGACTATGATTTGGTTATTGACTATCATCCGTGGAAAGCTAATGTAGTTCTTGATGCATCGAGTCGAAAGTCATCCTTGTTTGCACTTCGGCAATGAATGCTCATTTGGCTCTTAATGAAGAAGGTGTTGTATTAGTAGAATTGAAGGTAAAACCAATGTTTCTTCAACAAATTCGTAAAGCTGCAGAATGAAGATCCAAAATTGGTTTGAAACGGCAAATGGTTCGGGATAATTTAGATTCGAGTTCAAGATTGATGATGAAGGTATATTGCGCTATCATAATAGGATTTGTGTTCCCAATAATTCGATTTAAAGAATGATATTCTTTCTGAAGCACATAATAGTATGTATTCTATTCATCCCGTAGTACAAAAATGTATGGTGATCTGAAAAAGACATATTGGTGGCCCGGTATGAAAAGAGAAATTTTTAATTTATTGCAAAATGTTTGATTTGCCGACAAGTTAAAGCGAGCATCAAGTGCCAACGGGTTTATTACAAGCCATTATGATTCTTGAATGGAAGTGGAGCATATTTCAATGGATTTTGTGTCGATTGCCTGTGACTCAGAAAGAAAGATTCGATATGGGTGATTGTTGATAGATTGACAAAGTCAAGACACTTTATTCCAAATGTAATGCATTTTTCACTTAATAAGTTAGCAGAATTGTATGTGTCAGAGATTGTGAGACTACATGGAGTTCCAATATCTATCATTTCAGACCGGGATCCGAGGTTTACTTCAAGATTTTGGAATAAATTGCAAGAAGCCTTAGGCACCAGATTGAATTTTAGTACAACATTTCATCCTCAAACAGATGGACAGTCAGAGCGAGTGAATCAAATTTTAGAAGATATGTTAAGATGTTGTATACTCGAGTTTGGTGACAGTTGGGAAAGGTATTTACTGCTAGGTGAGTTTGCTTACAACAAGAGCTATCGGTCTAGTATAAAAATGACACCATTTGAGGCTCTTTATGGTAGAAAATGCAAGACTCCATTGTGTTGGTCCGAATTGAGTGAATCAAAAATAGTTGGGGTTGATTTGATTCGAGAAACCAAGAGAAAGTCCGGATTATTCGAGATAGTCTAAAAGTCGCCTGGATCGTCGTAAGTCATATGCGGATTTAAAACGAAGAGACATAGAATATGCAGTGGGTGATCGAGTATTTTAAAAGTTTCACCATAGAAAAGGGTGTTACGATTTGGTAAAAGGAAAATTAAGTCCGAGATTCATAGGGCCATATGAAATTGTGGAAAGGGTTGTTCCTGTGGCTTATCGTTTGGCTTTACCTCCTAACTTGAGAAGATTCATAATGTGTTTCATGTGTCTATGCTAAGGCAAGTTATAGGTCGATCCTTCACACGTAATTCCCATAATGAAATTGAGCTTCAACCAGATATGACTTATTCGGAAGAACCGGTGAAGATTTTGGCTCGTGAAGTTAAGGAATTGCGGAACAAAAGAGTACCATTGGTTAAAGTATTATGGCATCGACATGGTATGGAGGAGGCAACACGGGAAACAGAGGAGTCAATGAGATCACAAGATCCAAATCTATTTTCAGTAACAAATTTCGAGGACGAAATTTTTAAAGGGGGGGAGAGTTATAACGGCCTAATTTTCAGTGGTGTCGGAAATGGTGATTTGAGATCACTAAATTCGACAAATAAGATTGAACAAGATAGTAATTTAATATTTATGAGTCAAGTAAGAATTTAGAAGAATTTGTGAAATGGTGAAATTAGTGAATTAAAAGAATTTATTAGGTCAAACGGGTCAAAAATGAGGTATCGAGACCTCAAAGTTGAAAATCGAGCTATAAATATTTTTATAAATATTTATGGAGTGTCATTGAGTTAGTATTAAAGTTTAGTTAGAAAATTTTAACGCTTGGATGGCTAATTAATTAAAAGGATTAAATGAAAATAGCACAAAATTTGTTAAATTGTGAGTAAATAGCTTAAGTATTTAAAAAGATGGATTTAAAGAGCAATTAGACCCAAAGGTTAATGGCTGGACGGTTTGGGTATGAAATAAGCAAGAAAACAATGTGAACAAGGGGCAAAATTGGAAATAGATAAAAGTTAATAGTTAAATAATGATGTAATTGAAAAATCTAGACATTTCTTCATATTTTCTCAGCCAAAACGCCATAGAAGGTCTGGAGAAAGCTGGTTTTTCATATTTTTACATCATGTGAGTCTAATTCTTGCTTTTTCTTGATAATTTTTATGTTTTTATGACTTTTACAATTAGGTCCACTTGTAGAATTCATTAGTTTTTGATTTTATGGGTGAAATTGGAAGTTACCCTGGATGGATAAGGAATTTTATGATGAATTATTATGAAATTTAAGTTCTAATTTCATATTAAGGTGGTTTTATTAAGTGATTTTGATAGGAAATGATATTTAGGACCTAATTGTGAAAAAGTTGTGAATTGAAGGTTGCTGTTGAAATTCAGAATATAAAAGGTTTTGAAATAGTTTATAATGATAAAATAAAGTGTTAATTGAGAAAAATTAGTTCAATTGATGGGTGAATTGAGTAGGGACTAAATTGTGAAAACTGTAAATTTTGGGGTAAAAGTGCAATTTTGAAATTTGAACAGCATAAATTGTGAAGTGAAATAGAAATCAAATAAATGCTAATGAGTAGAAATATTTTATATTATAGATCAAGAATCCAAAGAAGAACGAGGAAAAGAAAAAGTTGCGGAATAGTCCCTAAATTTCAATATCTTCTACAAATTAGCCGGGTAAGTTCATATGGTTGAATTTAGATGTTTATTTGTGAATGATTGAAGTTTATAATGTGTTATTATATACGAATTTGTTGTGGGATTGTGTAGATTTTGTTAATGAAAGAATAAATGTGGAAATGCAAATTAGGAAAACGCAGGATTGAGTAACGTTCAGTATCGTGACGTGTGATGAATTGATTGGATAAGACCATGGTTGTTCCATGGCAAAGTGTGAAATGTAGGTATGGTATCATCCATACTGAGTTGTGAAATGTAGGTATGGTATTATCCATATTGAGCTGTGAAATGTAGGTATGGTATTATCAAATCCATACTAAGTTAAGAAATGTAGGTATGGCATTTCCCATACCGAGTTGAAAATGTAGTTATGGTATTTCAATGAGGAAAACCATACTGAGTTGTGAATCGTGGCATTGAGCAACGACGTACTCAATTTCGTAAGCCGCTTCCTAATTTGATTATAAGAAATAAAAGAGAAGTGATCCAAATGGAAGAGATTGAGTAGTTATTCTTGTTGAGCTCAACTATGTGAATTATTATAACAATGGTTGTGAATCGCAGGAAACTTTAGTAAGTGTTTTGGTATTGTTTGGAAATATTATGTTTGGTAAGCATTACTTTTAACCTATGAACTTACTAAGCTTCAATAAGCTTACTTGTGTGTGTTTAATATTTTTATGTAGATTGACTTGAAGTGAAGTGGGTAGATCGGATCAACACAACAAAGCACACTATCCAGATCAATTCCGTAGCTTTTGTTTTATGTTTGAAGATTTATATGGCATGTATAGAGTTTAAATGAAATGAAGTAAAGATGTTATAAACTAGTTAACAACATTTTGTACTAAAATAGTTTTTGGTTAGTAGCAGTAGTCTGAGTTTGAAAATTCACCATAAATCATAAAAATATAATTATAGGTTGAATAAAATATGAAATTAAATCTTATTGAATCTAGTTTCACATAGAAGAAACGGTGTAAGAAAAAGGCTTTCATATCAGGAGATATTTGAATTTTTGTGAGACAAGGTCAGAGTGATTTTGAACTCCCCTGTTCTGATTTGTAAAAATCATTAAAAATTATAAAAAATTAATTAGGAGTCATACTATATTTGTATGGATTCCTTATTGAGTCTATTTTTAATAGAAATAAACGTCTTGGTTATTTAAATTCTGTACATGGAGAAATTTGGTTCGTAGTGAACAGGGGTCAGAGCAGCCGAACCCTGAAACAGGGGAGACTTCAACTAATAAACTGTACTAATTGGCCCAACCAAAAATTCTAGAAAAAAATTAGTAAGTAGATATATGAGCCTAGATTTGGGAAAAATTTACGGATTTATATTTCGAGTTTTGTAACTCGAGATATGATTTTTTTTGCATCTGTAACGCAGTTGGACAGCTTGTCTGGAAAGTGTGATATAAATTGTTTGAATTTGTTTAAGTGCTCAAATAAGTTTAGTAATGCCTCGTGCTCGACTCCGGCGACGGTCTCGGGTAAAGGGGGCGTTACAATTTAATTGTGCAATGAAATAACACAATTAAATGTTTGCTTTAGTGGTTAATGGCTTTGAGAAGTGTTGGAGAAATCTTGGGTTTAAACTTGGGCTTTAGCAAAAATTTTGGTATTAAGTGAAAAAAAACCGGATGCTTGAATGAGGGCCTTTTAAATTATTGTGGTAAATAAATGACACAAGGAAGCATGTAGTCTAGTGGTTGTGGCCTCATTAAGGTTGTATGGGAGCTTGGGTTCAAGCCTTGGCTCTTGCAATTTATTTTGTTTTTTTAAAGGAACACGGACTTTGGCCTTTAGACCTTATAATTAATTGGGGATAAAATATGACACAAAAAGCCTTGTGGCTTAGTGGCAAGTAGCGTGTGGAGCATTTAAGGGGAGGCATAGGTTGAATCCCATGGCAAGCAAAGAGCATTTATTTTGCTAACAGGGTGCAAGAGTTGGTGTTGAATTTAAACTCTAATGTTGGAGGATCCCACATGAGGAAGCTAATATAAGAGTGGTTGTGAAGTCGGCTTTAAATAGAGGAACCATGAAGAGAGTAAATGTACCTTTCTTGGTGATCCCTTTCATTGTATGGCGTGCTCGTTTGGGTTGGGCGTCGGCTAAGAGTGCTCGGAGCGTGGATTAACTCCGGTCTCCTATCGTGTGTATTTCTTACTACTCTAGTGAGGATGGCTACTTGGTAGGAAGGGTCATGTGGGCCTAATGGGCCTACTGGGCTAATTGGATAAGTTGTTTGATTGTGTAGTAAATATTGGGCTAGGCTAGGTGAATCTAATATTTGTGGCTAGATTTGGGCTAAAAGGGCCACACGAGCGTGTGGGCCCATTTGGGTTGAGAATGGGCTTTAAGGCCATTAGTATTGTTATCCATATTTAGAATACTTTAGTTTACCAATTATTGTAATACCCTTAACTTGTAAAATTACCAAAGTACTCCCGATTTATAGAATTACCGTTTTACCCTCAGGTTATAGAATTACCGTTTTACCCTCGATTTGTAAAATTACCGTTTTACCTCGATTTATAGAATTACCGCTTTACCCTCGGTTATGTAATTACTATTTTACCTCGATTTACGTAATTACCGTTTTACCCCAATTTACATAATTACCGCTTTACCCCGATTTACATAATTATCATTTTACCTCGATTTACTGAATTACTGTTTTACCCTCAATTTACGTAATTACCATTTTACCTCGATTTATAGAATTCTTGTTTTACCCTTGATTTACGTAATTCTTTGTTTTACCCCGATTTACAAAATTACTAAAATACCCTTGGTTTGTGAAATTACCGCAATACCCTCAATTTGTAAAACTACCAAAATACCCCGTATGGTAAAATGACGAATATGCCCTTATGTTAGTATGGTGATGTGCTTAGGATTTACATATATTGATGTTGGATTAGTTAAGTTTGAGTGACGGTGGTGGTTATCGTGGCGATTGATTTTGGAAACGTTTCAACTTCAACCCATAATGTGTGTACTAACCTCTAAATAGCTTAGTTTAATATTTCTTTGAAAAGTCAAAGCTTCATATTTTAGTGATTCGGAATTAATATTTAGATCTATTTTCACGCACGTTTAAGTTGGATTCACAACGGATATGGGGTAGGAAGGTATTTGGAACGTTCTTCAATGAGTAGATCTCTTGGTAAGTATTGAACCTTCTTTCCATTTGTATCTTGTGGTTTAAGAAAACCGAAAACCCTCCGTCGACTAAGGCTAAAAGGGTTTTGGTGTTATTTGGTTTGTTGGTGCTAGTGAGGATTAAAGGTGTCGATCGAGGAGTGTGTGAAAAGCTTGGATCATCGGAGTGACTAAATCTAGTCATCAACTTCTAAGCAAAGGTATGAACCCAGGGCCATAGGGGATGGTGGTAGAATGTGTAAGTGATGATAATAGGTAGTTTTCGATTTGGTTTAATATTAACATGGTCTAATCTATAAGTGGTTGATTATAGGAGAAATCGCATAGGAGATCTCGTCAAGGAATATCGCAAATCGTGTGTAACGAACCCTTTCATAGCTTAAAGCGATAAAATGTCGAAGGTAAAATGCCAAATTCGGCATTTCGAGGACTTATGAGCAAGTTTAACGCTCACTAGTTAGTTAGAATCAATGAGACGGTGATCGAGAACGATGGAAAGCGGTAAGAATGTGATTTTTGGCGTTCTTGGTAAGTTGGGCCTCAAGGTAGAAGTGGGGCCCATTGGGCTTCGGGCCCATTTGGGTAAAATTGGTAGAAAACGGAAATCTGTTATATGGCATGATAAGACCGTTAAAACCGTTATGGAATATAGGCTAAATGGGCCTAGATGACGAAATTGGCTAAGTAGGGCCCATTAGGGTTTTAGGCCCAATAATTGATTTCGCTAAAAATAGGCCGAATCCTTTGTTTGCACCCATGGATTGTTAGTAATCGTTAATGAACATGGAAACCCTAATTTTGGTAAAATTATGAGATTACCCTTATACCATAAAATGACCGCTTTACCCCTAGGTAAAATGACCATTATACCCCTAGAGTTTATGTATGATTTTAATACATGGGATTTTGATAAATATGGTATGTATGAGATGCACATGACATGTATGATATACACATGACATGTATGATATGCACATGATATGTATGATATGCACATGATGTAATCATAACTGCATTGGGTTGGGTTTTATATGGATGGAGGAAGTGAAAAGGGCTTATGCCCCGCTTATCAAAAGGGCTTATGCCCCGATTATCAAAAGGGCTTATGCCCAGATTATAAAAGGGCTTATGCCCCGATTATTGAAAGGGCTTTTCCCGATTATTAAAAGAGGCTAGGCCTCAGGTTATATGATAAAGCAAACTATCTTGCCGATGGAGAGTATGGCGGGGTGGGTCGAGTTAATCCCACATGGTGTGTTGGTTGGTACGGGTGGAGAGTAGCGGATGGTGGGTTGAGTAGTCTCCCAAATGGGTTGCATTCTTTCATTGAAATTATATGTGATATTGAAATGGGCCTAAGGGCCATACAGATTTCTGAGAAAGGCTTGCCCAAGAATATGAAATATGAAAAGGCTTGCCCAGTGTTATGGAATATGAAACATGAAAAGGGCTATGGCCTAGTATATGTTGAGATTGGATTTGGGCTTAGACCCAACAGTCATTATTGTTTTGGGCTCGAAAGGGCTTGTTGCACATGAGTTTCCAAACTCACCCCTTTCCTTAACCTTGCAGTGAGCCTTGATGTGGGGACTTGGACCGGAGAGGATTCAGAGTGGCCACGGTGATCATCTTTGGGCTTTTAAATAAGTATTGGTTTTCATTTAATTTCCTTTAATTATTATTTATTTTTGGGTTGTAATAAGGCCAATTTTAACTTTCCTTTTATTTCTTTTCGAAATTATACTAATTTTAATAACTTTAAAAATTGGTTAATAATTATTCAAATGGGCTAGACTTAGGACGCGTTTTCAAAATGATACTTGTTTTCAAAATATCTCAACACCACAATTAATCGATTTATCAAAGACGTCCACTTAAACAAATTTAAACTCGATATAACAAAGTGTGGCTATGGTTGTGGGCATGTCAGGATTGGATCCAATTAAAGAGCTTGGTACTTAAGCGACCTTCATGGCTCACCTCCTCTCTCGAGATACCTACACGGTGCCCAGACTTCCATACACTTTGTTAACTCAATAAAATGTATGGTTTTAAAACACTAAAACGGAACGTGGGTTTTCAACTCCAATGTAGCACGTCAGATTCGGCCATAACGTCTGGGCCGGGTTTGGGGTGTTACATTTAGTGGTATCAGAGCCTAGGTTGCAACAACTCGGCTGTGGATCGGGTCCAAAAATTTTTTTTTCAAAACTTTATGCCAAAATGGTATTTTGGAAAACCCGACTTTTGAAAACAAATTTTTGTTTAAAGGAGATAATCTCGAACTTGTTTTTTTTATGATTGAAAATGGATTTCAAAAGTTTAAATCTTTTGAGTTCATCTTAAAACCGAGGAGGTTGCATCTTGAATCCCGGCACCAAGTCTGTAAGTACTTTTTTTCCTACACCGTAATGCACTCAAATAATAATCTTGTAGTTAGAATCGAGCCTTTTGATATGAAATCGTAGATAGGGTAGAACTAAAAACCCTAAAAGATTGAAACCGTGGTTAGGATATGATTCTATAAGAACAAAAACTTGAAAATACTCTCTGCATAAGATATATGAATAAATAGTAAAACTTTTGAGATCTTTGTAGTTATTTGATATGTCTTGGTAATGTAGAGTATTGATATGGATTCGAGGGTAAGCAAAGTCCGCCAACTTCGGTAGCGGTAACTCTGAGCTTGGTACCGAGGCACCGCCGAGATAGTAAGGAAAGTGGTAGAAAGTATTGGATACCAAAATTAAGGAAATTAGGGAAACGCTTCAAGTAGGGTGCTTGGAGTGTAAGAAAAGGAAGGATTCTAGTTCTTAGAAAATGTGAAACATGTTACGACACGACCAAACTATCCAATCTGCAAAGACTGCAACGGACGTCATCCGGGTGAATGCCATAGGAAGACAGGAGCATGTCTTAGATGTGGGTCCAAGGAGCATCGAGCTCGGGATCGCCAAGTTTATTTTATTTAAATATGTGTTATGAATTGTATGCGTGCTTGATAAATGTTTCTTTACTTTGGTAATTAGATGTTCTGGATCGTACTAAGAATTATTTTTAATTAGAGTGCGTAGCGGAAGCATAGAGGTTTGACTTGAGTAATACGGTTAGTTGATAGTTGGAAATTTCGAGGACGAAATTTCTTTAAGGGGAGTAGAATTGTAACACCTCGAATTTGGGCCTAGAAGTATTGGGCCTTGAGTGCGGGTCCGTAAGGAGGTTGTATATAGGTATTTAATTGTGCAATGAAATAACACAATTAAATGTTTGCTTTAGTGGTTAATGGCTTTGAGAAGTGTTGGAGAAATCTTGGGTTTAAACTTGGGCTTTAGCAAAAATTTTGGTATTAAGTGAAAAAAAAACCTGGATGCTTGAATGAGGGCCTTTTAAATTATTGTGGTAAATAAATGACACAAGGAAGCATGTAGTCTAGTGGTTGTGGCCTCATTAAGGTTGTATGGGAGCTTGGGTTCAAGCCTTGGCTCTTGCAATTTATTTTGTTTTTTTAAAGGAACCGGACTTTGGCCTTTAGACCTTATAATTAATTGGGGATAAAATATGACACAAAAGCCTTGTGGCTTAGTGGCAAATGGCGTGTGGAGCATTTAAGGGAGGCATAGGTTCGAATCCCATGGCAAGCAAAGAGCATTTATTTTGCTAATGGGGCTGCAAGAGTTGGTGTTGAATTTAAACTCTAATGTTGGAGGATCCCACATAAGGAAGCTAATATAAGAGTGGTTGTGAAGTCGGCTTTAAATAGAGGAACCATGAAGAGAGTAAATGTACCTTTCTTGGTGATCCCTTTCATTTGTATGGCGTGCTGCGTTTGGGTTGGGCGTCGGCTAAGAGTGCTCGGAGCGTGGATTAACTCCAGTCTCCTATCGGTGTGTATTTCTTACTACTCTAGTCAGTAGGATGGCTACTTGGCCGCGATGGTAGAAAGGGGTCATGTGGGCCTAATGGGCCTACTATTGAATTGGATAAGTTGTTTGATTGTGTAGTAAATATTGGGCTAGGCTAGGTGAATCTAATATTTGTGGCTAGATTTGGGCTAAAAGGGCCACACGAGCGTGTGGGCCCATTTGGGCCGAGAATGGGCTTTAAGGCCATTAGTATTGTTATCCATATTTAGAATACTTTAGTTTACCAATTATTGTAATACCCTCAACTTGTAAAATTACCAAAGTACTCCCAATTTATAGAATTACCGTTTTACCCTCGGGTTATAGAATTACTGCTTTTACCTCGATTTGTAAAATTACCGCTTTTACCTCGATTTACTGTAATTACCGCTTTTACCTCGGTTATGTAATTACTATTTTACCTCGATTTACGTAATTATCGTTTTACCCCAATTTACATAATTACCGCTTTTACCCCGATTTACATAATTATCGTTTTACCTCGATTTACAAAATTACCGCTTTTACCTCGATTTACGAATTACCATTTTACCTCGATTTATAAATTCTTGTTTTACCCTTGATTTATAGAATTCTGTTTTACCCCGATTTACAAAATTACTAAAATACCTTTGGTTTGTGAAATTACCTAATACCTCAATTTGTAAAACTACCAAAATACCTGTATGGTAAAATGACGAATATGCCCTTATGTTCCGTATGGTGATGTGCTTAGGATTTACATATATTGATGTTGGATTAGTTAAGTTTGAATGACGGTGGTGGTTATCGAGGCGATTGATTTTGGAAACGTTTCAACTTCAACCCATAACAGTGTGTACTAACCTCTAAATAGCTTAGTTTAATATTTCTTTAAAAGTCAAAGCTTCATATTTTAGTGATTAGGAATTAATATTTAGATCTATTTTCACGCACGTTTAAGTTGGATTTACAACGGATATGGGGTAGGAAGGTATTTGGAACGTTCTTCAATGAGTAGATCTCTTGGTAAGTATTGAACCTTCTTTCCATTTGTATCTTGTGGTTTAAGAAAACCGAAAACCCTCCGTCGACTAAGGCTAAAAGGGTTTTTGGCGTTATTTGGTTTGTTGGTGCTAGTGAGGATTAAAGGCTGCCGATCGAGGAGTGTGTGAAAAGCTTGGATCATCGGAGTGACTAAATCTAGTCATCAACTTCGGCAAAGGTATGAACCCAAGGGCCATTGGGGATGGTGGCAGAATGTGTAAGTGATGATAATAGGTAGTTTTCGATTTGGTTTAATATTAACATGGTCTAATCTATAAGTGGTTGATTATAGGAGAAATCGCATAGGAGATCTCGTCAAGGAATATCGCAAATCAGGTGTGTAACGAACCCTTTCATAGCTTAAAGCGATAAAATCTTAGAAAGTAGAAATGCCAAATTCGGCATTTCGAGGACTTATGAGCAAACAATAACGCTCACTAGTTAGTTAGAATTGATGAGACGGTGATCAAGAATGATGGAAACGGTAAGAATGTGAGTTTTGGCGTTCTTGGTAAGTTAGACCTCGGGGTAGAAGTGGGGCCCATTGGGCTTTCGAGCCCATTTGGGTAAAAATTGGTAGAAAACGGAAATCTATTATATGGCATGATAAGACTGTTAAAACCGTTATGGAATATAGGCTAAATGGGCCTAGATGACGAAATTGGCTAAGTAGGGCCCATTAGGGGTTTTAGGCCCAATAACTCGATTTCGCTAAAAATAGGCCGAATCACTGTTTGCACCCATGGATTGTTAGTAATCGTTAATGAACATAGAAACCCTAATTTTGGTAAAATTATGAGATTACCCTTATACCATGAAAATGACCGTTTTGCCCCTAGGTAAAATGACCATTATACCCCAGGGTTTATGTATGATTTTAATACATGGGATTTTGATAAATATGGTATGTATGAGATGCACATGACATGTATGATATGCACATGATATGTATGATATGCACATGATGTAATCATAACGCATTGGGTTGGGTTTTTATATGGATGGAGGAAGTGAAAAAGGGCTTATGCCCTGTTATCAAAAGGGCTTATGCCCTGCTTATCAAAAGGGCTTATGCCCCGATTATAAAAGGGCTTATGCCCCGTTATTGAAAGGGCTTTTGCCCAGTTATTAAAAGAGGCTAGGCCTCCGGTTATATGATATCATGACTATCTTTGCCAATGGAGAAGTATGGCGGGGTGGGTCGAGTTAATCCCACATGGTGTGTTGGTTGGTACGGTGGAGAGTAGCGGATAGTGGGTTGAGTAGTCTCCCCAAATGGGTTGCATTCTTTCATTGAAATTATATGTGATATTGAAATGGGCCTAAGGGCCATACTGATTTCTGAGAAAGGCTTGACCCAAGAATATGAAATATGAAAAGGCTTCGGCCCAATGTTATGGAATATGAAACATGAAAAAGGGCTATGGCCCAGTATATGTTGAGATTGGATTTGGGCTTAGACTCAACAGGCTATTATTGTTTTTGGGCTCTGAAAGGAGCTTGTTGCACTGTGAGTTTCCAAACTCACCCCTTTCCTTAACCTTGGTGAGCCTTGATGTGGGGACTTGGTAGGAGAGGATTCAGAGTGGCCACGGTGATCATCTTTGGGCTTTTAAATAAGTGTTGGTTTTCATTTAATTTCCTTTAATTATTATTTATTTTTGGGTTGTAATAAGGCCAATTTTAACTTTCCTTTTATTTCTTTTCGAATTCTACTAATTTTAATAACTTTAAAATTGGTTAATAATTATTCAAATGGGCTAGACTTAGGACGTGTTTTCAAAATGATACTTGTTTTCAAAATATCTCAACACCACAATTAATCGATTTATCAAAGACGTCCACTTAAACAAATTTAAACTCGATATAACAAAGTGTGGCTATGGTTGTGGGCATGTCTAGGATTGGATCCAATTAAAGAGCTTGGTACTTAAGCGACCTTCATAGCTCACCTCCTCTGTCTCGGATACCTACCGGTGCCCGACTTCCATACACTTTGTTAACTCAATAAAATGTATGGTTTTAAAACACTAAACGAACGTGGGTTTTCAACTCCAATGTGGCACGTCGATTCGCCATAACGTCTGGGCCGGGTTTGGGATGTTCTGAATGAACTTAAGACGAGAGGCGGTGGTTAGAGTTCTTTGAAAGACTATGATTTGGTTATTGACTATCATCCGGGAAAGCTAATGTAGTTCTTGATGCCTTGAGTCGAAAGTCATCCTTGTTTGCACTTCGGGCAATGAATGCTCATTTGGTTCTTAATGAAGAAGGTGTTGTATTAGTAGAATTGAAGGTAAAACCAATGTTTCTTCAACAAATTTAGAAGGTGCAGAATGAAGATCCAAAATTGGTGTTGAAACGGCAAATGGTTCGGGATAATTTAGATTCAGAGTTCAGTATTGATGATGAAGGTATATTGCGCTATCATAATAGGATTTGTGTTCCAAATAATTCTGATTTAAAGAATGATATTCTTTCTGAAGCACATAATAGTATGTATTCTATTCATCCGGTAGTACAAAAATGTATGGTGATCTGAAAAAGACATATTGGTGGCTGGTATGAAAGAGAAATTTCGAATTTATTGCAAAATGTTTGATTTGCCGCAAGTTAAAGCAGAGCATCAAGTGCCAACGGGTTTATTACAACCCATTATGATTCTGAATGGAAGTGGGAGCATATTTCAATGGATTTTGTGTCGATTGCTGTGACTCCAAGAAAGAAAGATTCGATATGGGTGATTGTTGATAGATTGACAAAGTCAAGACACTTTATTCCGTCGAGCAGTTTTTCACTTAATAAGTTAGCAGAATTGTATGTGTCAGAGATTGTGAGACTACATGGAGTTCCAATATCTATCATTTCAGACCGGGATCCGAGGTTTACTTCAAGATTTTGGAATAAATTGCAAGAAGCTTTAGGCACCAGATTGAATTTTAGTACAGCATTTCATCCTCAAACAGATGGACAGTCAGAGCGAGTGATTCAAATTTTAGAAGATATGTTAAGATGTTGTATACTCGAGTTTGGTGACAGTTGGGAAAGGTATTTACCGTTGGCTGAGTTTGCTTACAACAATAGCTATCAGTCTAGTATAAAAATGACACCATTTGAGGCTCTTTATGGTAGAAAATGCAAGACTCCATTGTGTTGGTCTGAATTGAGTGAATCAAAAATAGTTGGGGTTGATTTGATTCGAGAAACCAAGAGAAAGTCCGGATTATTCGAGATAGTCTAAAAGTCGCTTGGATCGTCGGAAGTTATATGCGGATTTAAAACGAAGAGACATAGAATATGCATGGGTGATCGAGTATTTTAAAAGTTTCACCATGGAAAAGGGTGTTACGATTTGGTAAAAGGAAAATTAAGTCCGAGATTCATAGGGCCATATGAAATTGTGGAAAGGGTTGGTCCTGTGGCTTATCGTTTGGCTTTACCTCCGGAACTTGAGAAGATTTATAATGTGGTTCATGTGTCTATGCTAAGGCAGTATAGGTCAGATCCTTCACACGTAATTCCCCATACTGAAATTGAGCTTCAACCAGATATGACTTATTCAGAAGAACCAGTGAAGATTTTGGCTCGTGAAGTTAAGGAATTGCGGAACAAAAGAGTACCATTGGTTAAAGTATTATGGCATCAACATGGTATGGAGGAGGCAACCTGGGAAACAGAGGAGTCAATAAGATCACAGTATCCAAATCTATTTTCAGGTAACAAATTTCGAGGACGAAATTTTTAAAGGGGGGAGAGTTGTAAGGGCCTAATTTTCAGTGGTGTAGAAAATGGTGATTTGAGATCACTAAATTCGACAAATAAGATTGAACAAGATAGTAATTTAATATTTATGAGTCAAGTAAGAATTTAGAAGAATTTGTGAAATGGTGAAATTAGTGAATTAAAAGAATTTATTAGGTCAAACGGGTAAAAAATGAAGTATCGAGACCTCAAAGTCGAAAATCGAGCTATAAATATTTTTATAAATATTTATGGAGTGTCATTGAGTTATTATTAAAGTTTCGTTAGAAAATTTTAACGTTTAGATGGCTAACTAATTAAAAAGGACTAAATTGAAAATAGCACAAAATTTGTTAAATTGTGAGTAAATAGCTTAAGTATTTAAAAAGATGGATTTAAAGAGCAATTAGACCCAAAGGTTAATGGCTGGACGGTTTGGGTATGAAATAAGCAAGAAAACAATGTGAACAAGGGGCAAAATTGGAAATAGATAAAAGTTAATAGTTAAATAATGATGTAATTGAAAAATCTAGACATTTCTTCATATTTTCTCAGCCAAAACACCATAGAAGGTCTGGAGAAAGCTGGTTTTTCATATTTTTACATCATGTGAGTTTAATTCTTGCTTTTTCTTGATAATTTTTATGTTTTTATGACTTTTACAATTAGGTCCACTTGTAGAATTCATTAGTTTTTGATTTTATGGGTGAAATTGGAAGTTACCCTGGATGGATAAGGAATTTTATGATGAATTATTATGAAATTTAAGTTCTAATTTCATATTAAGGTGGTTTTATTAAGTGATTTTGATAGGAAATGATATTTAGGACCTAATTGTGAAAAAATTGTGAATTGAAGGTTGCTGTTGAAATTCAGAATATAAAAGGTTTTGAAATAGTTTATAATGATAAAATAAAGTGTTAATTGAGAAAAATTAGTTCAATTGATGGGTGAATTGAGCAGGACTAAATTGTGAAAACTGTAAATTTTGGGGTAAAAGTGCAATTTCGAAATTTGAACAGCATAAATTGTGAAGTGAAATAGAAATCAAATAAATGCTAATGAGTAGAAATATTTTATATTATAGATCAAGAATCCAAAGAAGAACGAGGAAAAGAAAAAGTTATGAATAGTCCCTAAATTTCAATATCTTCTACAAATTAGCTGTAAGTTCATATGGTTGGAATTAGATGTTTATTTGTGAATGATTGAAGTTTATAATGTGTTATTATATACTGAATTTGTTGTGGGATTGTGTAGATTTTGTTAATGAAAGAATAAATGTGGAAATGCAAATTAGGAAAACGCAGGATTGAGTAATGCGTCAGTATCGTGACGTGTGATGAATTGATTGGATAAGACCATGGTCGTTCCATGGAGAAGTGTGAAATGTAGGTATGGTATCATCCATACTGATTTGTGAAATGTAGGTATGGTATTATCCATACTGAGTCATGAAATGTAGGTATGGTATTATCAAATCCATACTGAGTTAAAAAAATGTAGGTATGGCATTTCCCATACCGAGTTGAAAAATGTAGGTATGGTATTTCAATGAGGAAAACCATACTGAGTTGTGAATCGTGGCATTGAGCAACGACGTACTCAATTTCGTAAGCCGTTTCCTAATTTGATTATAAGAAATAAAAGAGAAGTGATCCAAATGAAAGAGATTGAGTAGTTGTTACTGTTGAGCTCAACTATGTGAGTTATTATAACAATGGTTGTGAATCGCAGGAAACTTTAGTAAATTTTTGGTATTGTTTGGAAATATTATGTTTGGTAAGCATTACTTTTAACCTATGAACTTACTAAGCTTCAATAAGCTTACTTGTGTGTGTTTAATATTTTTATGTAGATTGACTTGAAGTGAAGTGGGTAGATCGGATCAACACAACAAAGCACACTATCCAGATCAATTCCGGTAGCTTTTGTTTTATGTTTGAAGATTTATATGGCATGTATAGAGTTTAAATGAAATGAAGTAAAGATGTTATAAACTAGTTAACAACATTTTGTACTAAAACAGTTTTTGGTTAGTAGCAGTAGTTTGAGTTTGAAAATTTACCATAAATCATGAAAATCTAATTAGAGGTTGAATAAAATATGAAATTAAATCTTATTGAATCTAGTTTCACATAGAAGAAACGGTGTAAGCAAAAGGCTTTCATATCGGAGATATTTGAATTTCGTGAGACAAGGTCAGAGTGATTTTGAAATCCCTGTTCTGATTTGTAAAAATCATTAAAATTGTAAAAATTAATTAGGAGTCATACGATATATTTATGGATTCCTTATTGAGTCTATTTTAAGAAAAATAAACGGCTTGGTTATTTGAATTCTGTACATGGAGAAATTTGGTTCGTAGTGAACAGGGGTCAGAGCAGCTGAACCCTAAAACAGGGAGACTTCAACTAATAAACTGTACTAATTGGCCCAACCAAAATTCTAGAAAAATTTAGTAAGTAGATATATGAGCCTAGATTTTGGGAAAATTTACGGATTTGGATTTGAGTTTTGTAACTTGAGATATGATTTTTTTCATCTGTAACGCAGTTGGACAGCTTGTCTGGAAAGTGTGATATAAATTTTTTGAATTTGTTTAAGTGCTCAAATAAGTTTAGTAATGCCTCGTGCTCGACTCCGGCGACGGTCTCGGGTAAAGGGGGCGTTACAGCAATGGCCGTACTTAACTTGTCTCGCATCTTTTACTATTTGGACACTCTTTTAGCCAACTTGTATCTATATCTTATGTTACGGTTTGGGGGGAAGATGCCGAAATGAATATCGCTCTGCCATGATTGAATTCTAATGCCTTTGTTTATCTAATGAACAATGCAGATGCATTTCACCATTGATTCAACATTCTATGTTTCATTCACATTTATGTTATATCTTACATTACAGATTGGGGGAAAGATGCCAAGGTGAATACTGTTCTGCCATGATTAAATTCAAAACACTTTTTGGTTTCTCATTATATATGTTCTTTTCTTTTCTTTTTCTTTTTTTGATTTGTATCTTATCTCATTTTAGAGGCTACTTGAAAGATATTTAAGTGACTACTTTTCTGCCTTGATTCACTATTGTATGTTATTATGTTGGCTTGTATTGACCACGACCTTGAGTTGTTATTATTACTATTTTCTTTTACAGGAAGTGTATGCAGTAGCCATCGTTGGTCCTTTTCAATTGCTGTAACTAATTTATTGGATTTAACAAATGGGTAGCTTAGGATACTGAGTTTCCATTGATTGCAACTGCAAAAGCTTTACAAATTTTCAAGAAGAGGAGCCAATGGTTGCATGTTATTCAAGTATATTCATCTATTGGTATTCTTGCTTTGTATTTTCCAGCTTCTAAAATACATTCAGTCATTGATGCAGGAAGCTTTATATGTTTAATAATTTTCTATTAATATATATTAGATTAAAATAGTCTTGTATTATCATATTTGATTCTATAGAATACTCTCGGTCAATATTTTAAAGGAACCTTAATGCTATTCTTTGTGAATAGATACTTTAAATCAATGTTCTTTGTGAAGTTTGGCACATGTAAAAATGAAGTTGCATGAGAGTTTGTGATTACAAATTTAAATCTATATTGTTCATTTTTACTTTTACATGAAATTTTTATATTATACACGTCTAGCAACATAAATAAATTAACGAAAATATGTTAAAAATATATATACACAATATAACAATTTCATTAGTTCTTTTCTTTGTATATCAATATCATCTATGAGTAAAAATATTTGAGATAATATATTCTTGAAATTATTCTTTTAAATTATTCTTCAAGTAACATAGAGATTATGATATATATGCTAAATTATTTGTTTTGCTAATAATATTCTAACACATTAAATATGCATTATATTTTAAAAATAATAAAGTAGGTTGTATATTATTTTTGTAATATTATATATTATTTTTATTAATTTATATTTTAATAATTGCTATATTAAGAATATTATTAAATTATATATTATTATTGTTAAATTATAATTAATAATAAATTTATTAAAATAGGGTTAAATTATGTATTATTATTTTTATTAAATTATATCTAATAATAATCCTATTAAATTTAATAACAATAATCATCCTTTTAATAAAATTTCTGCTAAGGGTACTCTGGTCATTTCAGCTTCTTTTTTTATGCTATTACAACTTTATTCCATTCAACCAAACACAAGAATATTATTTCAGTTCTATTCCATTCCATTCAACCAAACAATTGAATTGCTATTACAGTTCTATTCTATTACAACTCTATTCTATTACAGTTCTATTCCATTACAACCCTATTCTATTACAGTTTTATTTCATTACAACCTTATTCCATTACACTTAACCAAAGGTGGCCATAGAGTTTTACCTAACCCCTGTATTACGCCTAATCCTAACTTATTTCAAACAAGAGAGAAAGAGAGAGATCTCTCATCCATGCTTTGCTCCATAAAAATAATAAAGTATTAGCAAATGATGATTGCATGATTGAACCTAATCTCCTTTGAATTCAATTATTTTAGCTCCAATCGATTGATTATGACACTTCCCACTGCAACCTTAAATCAGGATGAGAATTTGCACTCTTATTGGCATGATGTTGGCTCATTCTGCACTAATTCAAAACTTACGGCTCAAGTCACGAGCTTTTAACCCCACCCATCTTTGAAAAATAAACCCAACAACGAAAGGATTGTCAAAAAAATTTAACCTTTCAATCATTTATTCGTTCAAATGAACAGACAAAACCACAGAAATCAAAAAGATTTTCGTTTTTTAATTGTATTTGTTGATGATAACTTGGGTGTTTAGAAAAGGTTAGGCAGGTTGAATATCAAGTTCTCACTCAAAGCTTTTGCCCGACTGAGTCACTCTCAGCCAACGCACTATAAACCACTTGTACCTACCATTGCAGATCAGCTCTGTCAATCAAACCAGCAAATATAACATCCTTTCCCTTCTCTTTTAATCTTTCTTGTCTTCTCATTCACCTCGCTTTGTTGTCCATCAGTTGAGGATTCTTGTCAGCAAATAACGCATGGCAGAGGAAGAACCCAAGAAGGTTGAAACCGTAACCCCCTCGGAGCAACCACCTCCCGAAGCCCCCAAAGACGTTGCGGAGGAAAAATCCGTAATCCCGCCTCCTCCCTCTGAAGAAAAACCTGCTGAGTCCGCCGCACTCCAAAGTATATACCTTTTTTGTTTTTTTCCTTGTTTAGTTTAATATTAGGATAGGATTACTATTGTTGTTATCTTTTTCCTTTTAAATTTAATTTTGGTGTTTATGGCAGAGGCCGCAGAACCGACTGAGGAAAAGAGCACGGAGAGTACTGTGGACCGAGGTAATTTCTCCATATCTTAAGGTTTATTAATACTTGATTCATTATGAAGGTTTAAATGTAATTACTATGATCCAGATACTGTGCTTGCTAGAGTTGCGACAGAGAAGCGAATATCACTGATCAAAGCTTGGGAAGAGAGTGAAAGAAGCAAAGCTGAAAACAAGTATGAACTGTTCTTCACTTTGGTTTTTTTTTCTTTGAAATCATTGAGGAAACTTGGTGGTATGAATTTTTGCATAACATAATATGCCAAGTGCCAACAAAATTATACTTTTTAACTGCTTTTGGTTTAGATTTTCTGGCTTTTATGTTACCCAAACTCTGGAGTTTATTGAAAATGTTGGGCAGAGCTCATAAAAAGCTTTCCTCTATCGAGGCATGGGAAAACAGCAAGAAAGCTGCTCTGGAAGCTGAGCTGAAAAAGATTGAGGTACTAATTCCATTCCTAATCTTTCCTTAACCCCAACCCAAACAACACTCGGTGCTTAAATCCACTGAAATACCTCCGCCAACCCTGAATTATATAACTGTTCAGCCTTAATCCACAAGGAAGCAGAAGAGAAGAAAGCTAATACTCTTAAATGTTATGCAGGAAAAACTAGAGAAGCAGAAAGCTGAGTATGTGGAGAAAATGAAAAACAAAATAGCCTTAATCCACAAGGAAGCAGAAGAGAAGAAAGCTATGGTTGAAGCCAAGCGTGGGGAAGATCTTCTCAAGGCTGAGGAGATAGCTGCCAAGTACCGTGCCACCGGAACTACTCCGAACAAGGTCCTTGGTTGTTTTTGAGGGTCAAATTCCTCTGGTTTAGGAAATGGGATCTTTTGTATATTTGCTTTTAGGATGTCTTTGGTTTGGTTTTATGTAGTGAAGCATTGGCCATTGTTCATTATTCTGTGTGTGTATATAGATATAGTGTTATACCATTTGGAACAAATTACTTATTGATTTGTAAGTAACAAGTTTGATGTAATAATGTTTGAATCATGTAGATTATAGATTGAAGTACATTATTTATGTTTTAATATTCACAATCCAGCTTTTCAGCATGGTTTTAGCTTAGTTGCTCTATCTATAAGGCAACTCCTAGTTTGTGACATGAATGCTGCAATCGATTAGGTTCATGCAATCTTCAAATGAAGGTTTTATTGACTAATTTAATGATGATTGAAAAGCAAAATCTCCTTGATTTTCATCTTCATCCATTCCTATCCCTTGCAATAGTTGTTTAGTTTCCAGAGCTTGACACCCATAATCCTTCATGCTGCTCCATTATCCTTCAAACCATCAATAGTTCTCTGTAGTTGACTCTACAACATAATGTTTGTCTGTGGAATCTGATACTGTAAGGGGCAATAACATTGGATAGATGGGTCATCAATGAGGTTAAAAGAATAGACATTCCCTCTCCAATCAACTGCATAAAACACATCTTCAAAGTCTTTGGGTAATGCCTATGATTGGTCTAAAAAACGTTAAGTCTACCAGACTCACCAAGTATAGCCATTACCATGTAATCATCAGGGCTTGATTCTGGGTTAGCAGAAAATACAAGCTTTTTTCTTAGGCTAAATTCAAATACTGCAACGTTGTAATAATGCAATGATCAATCATTGGAGCCTAGCCCTAATGCCTAAACGAGAATGGAGGTATTACAAGAGTAAAAGTAATGCAAACTGATACGTTGTCCAGCGGATTGAATAAAATGAAGAGCGATAGATTCCAAATACCTTGGACATCTCTAGGGACAAGAAGCATTGGAAGACATGGGTAGGGAGAAGGAGCATTGAAAGTTGTGGAGGCAGAAGTTGTTGATTCTGTCCATTGCAACACTGTGCCACGTTTTGCATACCGCTCCAAATCGCAAATAATCAGACACGGAAACCAGTCGTGCTAATATCAAATCAACCAGGTCCCTGGATAACCCTGCCCAATCTGTAAAAACACAAGACCAAGATCATACAAGTTATACAACACTAAACATACATTTAAGACACAAATTACTGCAACTCACCTGAATCCATGTTCTAGGTAAACAGAATTTGGTTTTATGTTGGCAGCTGAGATTGTTATTTTATATCAGTCGAAACACTAGTGTTATGAGATCCAATACGTTTAGAACTCGGAAACCCTCTTGTATATATATACATATATAAAGATTGAGACACTAGTTCTGAGATCCTTCGAAACTCTACTGGGTTAAGGCCTCCCGGAAACCCCAATACGTTAGCATTTGAGATGGGAAAGATGAAATGTTGTAAACTACTACTGCCTTGTAAAGTGATTAAAAAAAAAAGAGACGCTATTAAAACAAGCAGGGCAGGTGTTTTTCTGAGGGATTTCTTAGCAAATACATGTCGAATAATGGTTAGAGCAAACCAGGGAAAAGCCTAATAAATGTAAATTAATAAGCCAGCTT
This sequence comes from Gossypium arboreum, assembly GCF_025698485.1. Lineage (NCBI taxonomy): Eukaryota > Viridiplantae > Streptophyta > Magnoliopsida > Malvales > Malvaceae > Gossypium > Gossypium arboreum. Next base: position 82,687,833 of record NC_069078.1, on the reverse strand, counting down.
TTGTTCAAAATCAAGAATTAATAGCTAAGAGACCTTGGTACTATTAATAAAGGCTGATGTTTTAGACCTCGATGGCCCAAATTTAAATTTAATTGCAACATGTGAATTTTGTTAAATTCTTTTCAAAGTAATCTAGTTTATGTCCGGTTCTTTATTCACTATACATTATGTTGATTCATCCAGCTTTTGTCCAATTTTTCATTCACTATGCGTTATGTTGATTGAATTCTATATTGTAATTAGTCAGAATTGTAAATGATCTATTTATTAGTGAAACTTCAAAATATATATATATATTAGTAAGGTGGTTTATATCTCAATCGGGTACAATTTCAATCACATGATTTCACTTAGCACCCACAGGTCCAATTAATATATATATTTTTTAAAGTTTGGATTAGAGCGTTTTGAAAAACCTAAAATGAAAGTTCTGCTCACATTTAGCATCATGCTTGCAGGACATACATAACTAATTACTATGGAAGCAAAGCAAAGCAGTTCTGTATGAAAACATTCACACATCCATGACCAAGATACATGACATTAAACCTCAAAACAATGGCATCTTAACAGGTCTGATAGCGTATAAAACCGTTAATATAAACCATCCAAGTAGGGAGACTAGGGTGGTTACGGACGCAGACATGATGGGCTGTGACTGGTAATGCCAAATGGTTCGTAACCAAATTAAAGTACTAGAGTTTGCCATACATCAAATTTTCGGTCAAGCAAATTAGGAAAAGTAAATAAGACAAGTCTCTCATTATATACCGTTGCGTACAGGCAACAGCTCTTGGAACCAAAGCGATACTCTCATGATGTAGCTGTCAGAAAGCGAGCAGAAAGATTCACAATCTTGGCATCCCATGCCAAAGTCATATACTGATCATGTTGAACTGGAATCTAGAAAGCTGCTGAGGAATGGTTGATATGACTGGCCCATATCTCTGTTCAACGTTTAAATGTTGTTTGTTACAAAGAACCAGAAGAGCAATAAAGCAATCATTTTATCCTTTAAAGAAAAAAGAAACAGTAAGGCATATCTAAGCAGCGAACCTACTATTTACCATTTCATTAAAACAGTAGAAATACAGAGGAAAGGCAAAAGAGACCTAAAAAAAGACTTTGTGGTAATAACGTAATATAGCAGACATAAGATAAGAAACATATGATTTGATAACAGTAATTTGCCACAAACACACAGTTCATTCTCCATTTACGCTTTCCCAAGCTTTTAAAATCTTCTACAACTCAAATAAGAAACAGAAGAGAGGTGCAAACTCAAATTATAAATCAAGTTGAAAAATGGATTGGGAAGTAGGTATACTCCTAACCTGCACATTATCGTAGAGCTCAAACAATGGTACAGCAAGAAGTTTCAGATTCTTCGGTACTGCAAAGTACTCTTTCTCAGACAAGTGGACGAGGAAAAGCTTCTTGCACTCCTGCAATATTAATGACAGAGGAAGTTGAGAAAAGATAGCATAGTTCATAAGTAACATGAAGCTGCTATTACCTTGGGTTTTGTAATGTGGGGAGGGCAATATGGATACATCATTGTCTCAAAATTGGGCCTCCACCAGATGGCCACAGACTCACCAATCTACAATAATGTAACAAGGAACAGAATTTAGCATTGAAAGAAATTGTTTGCATATTACATCACTGCAAAGTTCAAAGGACACAGAAAGGGAAACCTGCTCTCCTCACCCTAGTGAGATAAATACTACAAATCTATACCTGCCAGTCTGGCACAAGAGCAGGTGAATTAGCTCCAAGCTTGCTGGTCAGCTTCCTCTTCAGACCCTCAATCTCTGAAGCCAAAAGAAAGAAGATCATAAGTATTACAACCAACATATAGTTTCCAAAATAGCACAGCTGAAAAGATGTATGGAGAGAAGGTGACAGAACGTAGCAGAAGTAAAAGGATAGTATAAGATGATACCATTTTCTCCAGGCTTCAGGCGTCCACCAGGAAGTTTGCAGAATGTGTTCCCAATTTGCAGAAGAAGAATGTGAGGATGATTATGTTCTTGGACCTGCATGAGAAAATAGAATAAGCAATCAAAGAACAAACATTAAAATGGTCATCTTAGAACCCTAATTGCTAAGCCACAGAATGATAATAGTATTGTTAAGTTACAGGTAAAGAAGGATGTAGCAAAAGTATAACACAAACTCATAATGGCAAAAAGGAATGCTAATTCTTTTATAGATATTACCATAGTCAATTTAAAACATACAAATGTTTAGTGCCTCTAGAAAGGAATACATTATGTATTAGGATGTCATTCCTCTTTTCTTGAGGCATAATCTTCTCTTTACATATGCAAGACATAGTTGAAAATTTCTGCCAGGTTGACTATTGTGATCATACATATACACTTTTACAAGCTATAGATCTCTGAGATGCAAAAACCTCCCATTCTATGACAAAAAATGAGACAGCATATGCTTAAGCATGAACCAACTGAAATATCAGAGCAGCAGAATTGATAAAAACGAAAAGCTGATATACAATTACAAACCTTTTCCTCCTTCGCTAAATGACTAATATACAACCTTAATGACAAATAAAATAATGGCCTTGAAATGTAAGAATAAGAGACTTTATAACACTCTTGAATCATCTTTTTCTTTCTGAATGGAATCATTTAACCAAATATTGAACATGTCAACTTTAAAAAGCCGACATCTCCAAATACAGTAGTTCCAAATCTCTAATGTTAGTGTTACTATCTCACAATAACTTCAAAATTTACGGTGTATTCTAATTTTTCCACTTCATTAAAATGATGAAGCACCCAATCCCCAATAAAATGCATTTATCATCTCACAATAAAGATAACTATTGTTATGACAAAGTTAAATACAACAAAGAGCATAGTGTTTCAAAAGTTTCAGTGCAATGAATATAACTAGCCAAATCTACATAAAATAGGCAACAGAGGATAATCATTTTAATAATTCAAAATAAAAGCAATAAAACATGATTGCATGACTACCATGTGGAGAAATCAAGGAGTGAAAAATATTACCATAAATTTTCACAAAAGATAATGAATCATAAACATTACAAGGTAAATTCTAACAGAGCATATTATGACATTATGGCAAACCAGAAGCACATTAACATACCAGTAAAATCGCTTCAACACTTGTTCTCATGCCCTCTTTCATATAACTGCAATTCACAATCCAAAGAAGCAATTACAAACTTGAGCTTGTATAAACTAAAGTTTCAACATGCCAGTCTTAACAGTAAACTTGTCGAACCATAACTATTCCTTCAATGGGACATTTTAGTTTAGAGCCTGAATTTGCTTGGGTTTTGCTTAGGGATTTTGGAAATGAGCGATATGAAGGTGCATTCTTTTTCCACTTTCTTTATAGGAAGCGATTTTTTTTTTTTTAAATGAGGCACCATTTTCCTTTAAGAGAGAGAGAGAGAGAAACCCTTCCCACAAACAGGGAAAACGAAAAGTAGACAACTTTCCCAAACCCCAGTTCAAATTTAATTTTTATCAGTAATTTCGTTTTTGATTCATAAATTCCTCCGTTCCAAACGAATCTCCTTTTGATTAAATATGATAGATCAAAACACAAACGCGTCTTAATCGCAAATTAAAAAATAAAAATAAAACATCATTATAAAAAAATAGAACATTAGCTTAGCAATCAGGGAAACGGAAAGGATCATTGGGGGTTTATCTAGGGTCTTTGAAAAATCCAGCAAAAAATGTAATTGAAAAACGAAAATAAAAAAGGAGAAAGTGGTAAAAAATTACTTGACTTTCATGCGAGCAAGGCGATCGGCAACGGACGTGTCCTTCTCCATCTTCGGCTCTTTGGTGCCGAAGGTGTAGCTGGACAGAGGATACGTGTTCACGACAGGTGACGATACCATCTTTCTCCTCTCCCAGGATTTTCCTAAATCGTAACTCTATAAAATTATCGAAACCTTTCTCTTTCCGGCGGTAAAACTAAAACGGTTTCTTAATAATTATATTTGGTACAGAAAAAAGGAAGAGGAAATACGGAGCGAGGCAAACCGAGAGACAAATAGGCTATTGTCGTACTTATATTTTGGTTAAGTCCACCATGATTCATTATACACTTTTTGCAAATTTAGAATTTAATTTTTATATTTTTACTTTTAAGAATTTAGTCTATTTATTTTTTAGATTTTAAAATTTGGTCCTATTGTTGGCACAGTTAAAAAATATTTTTTTGGGTTAAATTTGTTGATGTGGTATTGATTTCAACAAGTTAACAAAGAAGAATCGTTCATACAATTATTATCGATATGTAGCCCTTTCAACATTATCAATATAAAAGAAGCGAATAAAACCAAATCTTTTGTTGCTTCTGCTTCTCTTTTGTGGGATGAAAACATCCACAACCTTTCACTTTCCATAGGTTATGAAAATCCTTCCCAATTCCCGCCAATGCAATCTAGTCAAAATGTTATTAACAAAAACTGTAACACCTCACTCCTAACCCGATCGTCGGGTCTAAGATATGAGGCACCACATTCTTTGCCAAAGTAACTACACTTTCATTTCAAAATCTAGGAAGACAATTCATACAAGATAGTCAATATTTAATATTTCTAAAAACATTATTTATTCAAATCCAAGTTATAAGTAGGCTTACGAAAGCTCTCATGATACCCTGATAACAATTGAGGGACTAAAATGTAAAAAATAATTAAATAGGTGAGTGTTGTTGCAACATCAATGAGTATTGTCACAACAATGTGGGCAATAACTTTATGTCATGACTTCAAAAGGGTTGAGTCACGACCATGAAGACAGTAATCTGATGTCGTGACTTCGACAAGAGAATGTCGTAACATTGATGGTAAAGGGTTTCGTGTTGCGGCTTCAGCAAAAGCAAGTCGTGACATTAAAGGCAATAGGCTAAGGGTTGTGACTTCAATAGGGGAATGTCGCAACAATGGAAATATAGGTTTAATGTCACGACACTAATAAGGAAAAATTCCCTAAATTTTGCATATTTTTCCCCGAACCTGCTAAATACCAATCTCAAATGGTCTAAATGACCCAAAAACTCAACACATTGCATTGTAGGCATAATTTCAAATGCCAAATTACCATCCAATCAACTTGTTACCACATAACAACTTCACACCATATCAAATAAACCTATGCACAAAAGAATAATAAAGCTTATGATAACAAAAATGATTTGATAAACGATATATAACAAATAACTAGGCATTTTCTAACTTCATCATAACAAGATCAAACTTAACACTTATTTGCATGAGTTTAACCATTACTTATAAAAGACAACCTTAACCATTACTTATAAAAGACACCCTATGTACATGTCACGACATTATATAAAAAATAAGCATACTCTTATAGATATGTGGTATATATACCAAGTAGGCTTTGAGAATTCCAATAGCTGAAGATCTAAAGGTAAAAAACCAATGGCAAGTAAGCATTCAATGCTCAATAAGTTCAAAATGCGAAGTGAATTAAGCACAAATTTAGCTAAACAAGGCACATAGCATTACAATGCAAGGTAAAGCATATATATACACACATTCAAGTGTCAAATATCATAATTACAACCAAAACTGTGTCATTTCTTATATGATTATATAACTCCCAATTCCTTCTAATGAGTTACTCATCCATACCATGCCAATTATATCTAGAGTGATTCATAACATGTTATATCATGTTCATTTTTCATTACTCAAAATCATATTTAATTTAACGTTTTGTCTAATGCAACTGTAGTAAAAATGAATGTGGATAGACGAGTGAACTACACCACACCGAGATAGCTCAAAAGAGAAATAACTACACCATACTAAAACACGTAAGTGCTAGGCTCAAAGGCATCAAAGATACTGTAACACCCCTAACCCGTATCCGTTGCCGGAACAGGGTTGTAGAGTATTATCGAGGATAACTAAGTATGTATAATCAATTCAAGTCAAATTTACCATTCATAAATGAAAATATTCAAACCATCCCTTAAATAGACCCTTGGGGCCCAATATGAACATTAGAATCGAGTCAGGACTTATTCTGAGTCTCAGAGAAATTTTCACGAAACTATTAAATTTTTCGCACGTGCATAGCTCACACGTCTGTGTGGCTTAGGGACACGCCCGTGTGGGCAGGCCGTGTGATTATACACGCCCATGTCCTGACCCCGTGTAAATCTCTGACTTACATCCTATGAATAAATTGAAGTTACACGGCCAAGTCACACACCTCTGTACTAGGCCGTATGGTTATTTTAAATTTTACAATTTAAGTGCAGGTTCACACGGCCAAATCACATGGCCTTGTCTATGACCATGTTACCCATATGACTGAGACACACGCCCGTGTCTCTGTCTATGTGCTTAATTCAGAGCATTCTGCTTTTAAATTTTAATGTGCAGGGGACACACGGCTACAACACATGTCCGTAGGGCATACCATGTGTCACACATGGCATAGACACACGCCTATATGTCAACCCGTGTGGACGAAAATAGGCCATTTTAAGACCACATTTCTCACCCTTTTTGTAATCTACCTGCACATAACCTTCAAATACACAAATATGTCCAAACCAATCAACCAAATCAACCAAAACATAAGTTTTTCATCTACCAACATACTATAATACTACTTTATCCTAATTTTGTCAAAATGTTTTCATTTATTACCTTACCAAAATAACTTCAGAGCATAGATATTCAAACATACAAATTTCAATATTTCAAAACTACATCTTTCAACCCTGTCCTATACATGCCATATAAATCAAAAGTTGTATTCAAAATCTACCGATGTAACTCTGGAGCTTCCCGTTATGTTGATCCAACCACCTATATCACGCAAATCTACAGAAACCATTAAGACACAAAGTAAGCTTTGGGAGCTTAGTAAGTTCATAGGTTCATAATAACAATCTTACCAAGCATTCACAACCAATTCAATAAATAATATTAAACATCCAATTCCTGTCAAATATAATTTCAAATGATGAGTTCACTTAATTGAGCTCAATACCCAAATATCAATTCATAGTTCAACATTTATCCTCAATTATCACTTACTCACACATGTCAAATTAAGGGACGACTTACGAATTTGAGTACGTCGTTTGCTCAGTGCCATGATTCACAACTCAGTATGTTTAATACCATACCTACGTTTCACAACTCGGTATGGGAAATACCATACCTACGTATTATAGCTCAGTATGAATAATACCATACCTACGTGTCATTACTCAGTATGGATAATACCATACCTACGTGTCATAACTCAGTATGGATAATACCATACCTACATGTCATAATTTTGCCATGGATTAACCATAGTCTTATCCATCAATTCATCACTTGACACAACACGAACGTACTCAATCTTGCGTTTTCCTCAATTTGAACTTTCAATCTGATCTTTACAATGTTTCACATTATTAACAATACAATAGCAACATGTAGATAACATCACATCATTTATAATTTAAAAAATAATCACACAATCCAATCATATGAACTTACCTGGGCCAATTTGTAAAAGTTGTTATATTTCAGGAACTGTTCGACAACTTTTCATTTTCCTCATTTATCTTCTGATTCTTGATCTAGAATATAAAATTATTTAATCATCAGCATCTACTTCAATTTCAATTCAATTCATGCTTTATACCCTTTAATTTTTGAAATTACACATTTACCCCAAACTTTACAATTTTTACAATTTAGTCGTTTCTTAATTAACCTCTCAATTGAGCTAATTTTTCTCAATTAACACTTTATTATATCATTTTAAACTACTTCATAACCTTTTTAAATCAAAATTTTAGCACCAAACCCTAATTTCAACATTTTTCACAATGAGGTCCTAAACATCAATTTCTATTGAAATTACTTAAATAAATCATCTCACAACCAAATTAAAGCTTCAAATTCATGCTAAATCATCATAAAATTTCAGCACTCATCCATGGAAACTTCCATAATCATCCATATAATAAAAAACTAATGAATTAGATAGTAGGACCTAGTTGTAAAAGTCTTAAAACCATAAAATTTACAAGAAAAAAACAATATTTTACTCACTTTATGTAAAAATTATGAAAAAAAAGCTTATAAAACTCTCATATGGCGTTTTTGGCTGATGAGAATGAAGAAAATAAAGAGAAATCTAGATATTTCCACTTTAGTCCTATCTTTATTTAGTTAATTTTGTAATTTTCCAATTTTTCCCTTATTTCCTCAATTTTTCTGATTTTTCTCTGCATGTGCCGCCGAAAATATCTCCCTTGGGCTTATTTACACTTTATGTCCTTCCTTATTTGACAACTGAGCTATTTAATCATTCTAGCAACTTTTACACCTTTTTCAATTTAGTCCTTTTCATTCAATTGACCACCCAAACATTAAAATTTTCTAATGAAATTTTAATACCATGTTACTAACACTCCATAAATATTTATAAAATTATTTTTGACTCGGTTTTATGAAATTGGGGTCTCAGCACCCCATTTTCGACTTAATTTATTTAATAACTTCTCCTTAAATTTTAATTTCGCCTATTTAAAAATATTTCTAATATCTCACTCACTTCTAAATATTATTTTTATTTAATTTTCTAATCTTATTTTTCGGATTTAGTGATCTCAAATCACTGTTCCGACACCACTGAAATTTTAGGTTGTTACACACACACACACACACATAAACACACAAATACATTCTTCCACCACACCAAGGTCTCCTTAGAGACAATTCATATCCAATGATCCGCAACAAATGCTAAATCATCCAATGACATAAATAGTCTTCATATCACTACCGAAACCTGTACAAAAATGTACATATGACACTATTGGCATGCCAACTGTGTCATATCCTTTCTACTGGGTTTACATAGGCATATATCATTAATGATCATACATTTACTTTCAACAATTACATTTCAATTTTCATAATTTATAAGTCGTAGCTTTATAAGAAACATATACTTATCATATAACATAATAAAGTTCATTAGCCCTTCTTTTGGCCATGTCTTATCAAGCATATTACTATGTATATAGACATACTTACATTCCAAATTTAACATAGTATCCATTTCATCTCATTCATAATTCATTAATGCTTCTTTGCCAAGCATGTCTAGTTTATCCATTTTTAGCGTGTTACATACTAGTAATACTATTAACTAAAGGATTCACACAAACTTACAAAAAAATAAGGAAAGATAGTAAGTTGCATGAGAATTTACCTTTCAACAAACAAAATGAGTAAGTTTTTCTCAAGGTTTAATCAACAATTTTAATTTTTCCTTTTCTTGCTTCAATTCTTTCTAATTCTTTCTCTATATAAGTATATAGACACACCATCAATGGCATGGTTAGCCATTCAGTGGCTTACTAACAATAATGTCATGAGATGTTTGACCCTATTTAACCTTTTTGAATCTTAATGTCTGAAATACCCGTATCTCACAATCTACCTGATCAAATTTAAATCTAGTCTTGTAAAAATACTACAGGGACCTTATTCTAACATTATTCACTAACAAACCTCAAAATTCTTATCCTTTACATTTAGGCCATTAATAATAATTAATTAATCATAAAATCAAAAACTTAGTTGAAGCTTGAATTTATTGTATCTGCTTCAAATCTAACATGTATTACAAGAATTCCTAATTCAACACTTAATATTATGTGTCATTTAACTCAATTTCTCAAAGTTTTCTCTGATGGTAAATTGAACTAAATCTTTTAATCTTAATAATTAATTAATGGGTTAGTTGAATTAAGCTTAAATCTAGTAAAATTCACTTTAAAAAAACTTAATGATTAAAGTGTTGTTGATGTTTAAGTAACAAAAGTATTGATGTGAGTGTCGAAACCATTTTTTTATTTCGTTTTAAAAATGATGGATCGACTTTTTGGAAAGCGAAAATGGAGTCGCCACCAATCTTTTTTTGTTTAGGTGTGATCGGATCACCTAGAAATTTGGGTTGTTTTAATAAAACAGTTTGGTTTATTAAAACAATGATTTTGGTCTACGAAAATATGAGAAAATAGGCTCGGGAGTCGGTTACGTATGAGGAAGGATTAGCACCCTCATTACGCCCAAAATTGGTACCAAATTGATTAAATATCGTCCTTTTGTCTAAAATTAAAATGTTTTTTAAATGTGGTTCTTGTTAATAACATTTGAATAACCCGAGTCCATTGCCAAAATCTTCTTGTTTCGCATTCGAAAATTTGTAATTGAAAATAACAAAAGATGCCCAACTATTTGGTCTAACGAAAAATCGATACCCAAAGACAAGAGGGCACGATTCCTCGAATTTCCAAACATTGACCATTGCCTCACCTTGGAAGATACGAGTGAAATTCTGGAGAGATATTCGATTATTTTGAGCAAATAGGAAATTGCAACCCAGCACGATAGGGTACTATTCCCCGAACTGCTAAATACCGAACATTTCCTTTATAAGTTTTTTTTTTTTTTTAGAAAACATGAATGAAATTCTAAAGAGACATTCGGTTATTTTGAGCAAACGAGAAATTGCAACCCAACACGTTAGGGCACGATTCCATGAATTGCTAAATATCGAACATCTCTTTCATTTTAATGAAATTTTTTAAAAGACATGAGTGGAACACCAAAGAAATATTCGATTGTTTCGAACAAACAGGAAATTGCAACCCAGCACGATAGGGCACGATTCCTTGAATTGCCAAACATCTAATATTGCCTTTACTTGCGAAAAATCTTATTTCGAGGTAACAAAATGTCATATCCAGTGAGTTAGGACACAACTATTTCCCGAATTCCCAAACACGAAACATTGCCTTGATTTGTGAAGTTTCAAATACAATTGCAAAAAAATGAGTCAATATACTTGTTTGATTATTTAGAGATAAAAACAATTGACGTTGAGAAAGAAGTTGGAATTAGAAAAACATGATGCAATAAAGAGCATGCAAGCTTAGTATTGAGCCAGAAATAAAAATTTGGGACAATAACATTACATGAATAATCAAGAATGATACAAAAACATGAAGGAACAAATATATAAATACAAATGTTAATAATTATAAGCTAATGAATTAAAAGCCAACTTAAAAGAAGTTCTAAGCAAATTACTCAAATAAAATATCAAGTTTTAAAATAAAATGAACAATAGGGAAGAAAGGAAATTTTAAAAGAACACTACTATAAAAGTAATGCAAAGACTTTAAAACAAATAATGGATATAATACTTTTAAAATAAATAGAAAATATAAATAAGTAATAAATTAAATAATATCATACGAATGAATTTTAAAATAAATGCCATAAAATAATTTACATGGAAATTTGAGATGCATCAAATATATATATATATATATATATATATATAATACATAAATGAAGTTTCAAAAGATTTAGCAATATGCAAAGTGATATATGTACAACATTTAAGTAAATAATATAAGAAATTATATTAGGTATATATATATATATATATATATATATATATATATATAAAAGAGATAATGATAATATACGAAAGTATTTGAAAAAGAAAAGAAAAAATATGCACATAAAAAAAAACAACGAAATCATCAAAACAATACAAGATTATATGCTAAAATAATATGCTCTTATTTCTTAAGGAAAAAAAAACTTCATTGTAAGCATAACAAAACCAAAGGGATAATTTATAAACAAAACTAATCATTTAAACAAAATTGTGGGCCGAAATAAAACGCGCACAAATGCTCGGGATCAAAATTTAAATTGACCCAAATCACCAAAAACACTGCCTAGGCACGGACCAAACTGAAACAACGTGCAAACTTTTGGAGAAAAATGAAAGAAACATAATAGGGACAAATTAAAGGTAACGCAAAATAGAAAGGACTGGCCGCGCAAATTACCTATTTAAGGGGAACATGCGTAGGCCATCTTTTTCCTTTCCCCAAAAGCAATTAAAATTAAAGAACAGTGGCTCCCTTTTTTTTTAAAAAAAAAACCTTTTAGAACACTCAAATCCCTTTTTAAAAAAAATCTTTTTTTTCTTGAAACATTCAACCCCCTTTTAATCATTCAGCAGAAATAAAGAGAGCAGCCCCTTCTCCTCAACTTCTTTTCTCTGCTAGGTTTTCTACCTTCCCCCTTTTGAACTGTCACCAAACCATCGTGAACCCGCCGTGGCTTCCATCGTAAACGGTGGTTCAAAGCCTCACGAAACCGGGTTTTTGGCACTTTTAAAGGGAGATTCAATGGAGAGGCCTCTCTATACCGAAGAAAACAAAGGAGAAAGAACCCCCCACCTTCTCCTTGTGTCGATTCTGACGACGGAAAAGAAAACTCCGGCGACGCAACCCCGGGGTGGATCCGGTAAGACTCTCTTCTCCTCTCTTTTTTTTTTTTTTATGCCCACTTTCGTTTAATAGATTTGTAAACAAAAATAAAAAAGAAATAAAAAAGAAACTAAATAAAAAAATGAAAACCAAGAGAATACGATCGGAAATCCACCTTTTCTTTGTGTTTTTTTCTTTTTTTTCTGAAATCCTGCGTACAAGAATGGGGATCCCCCTTTTACGATTTCTTTCGGCTTCTATTTTTAGCCGAAAAAAATGAGATAGAATCCAAAATCCCCCCTCCTCTTCCTGATTTTCGGATGGCTTTCTTATAACCATCCATTTTTTACAAATTTTATTATTATTTGTTGTTGTCTTTTCCCCTTTTTCTATTTTGCAGGTGCAAGTGGAGCAGGTGGAGGTGTGGATGGTGACAGACTTTGGTGGCTAGTTTTTTTTAGTTTTTTTTTTTGTGTGTTTGGGTTGGGCTATTGTATTGGGATTAGGTTGGGCCAAAATTGGGTTTGGGCTTGTAACTGGGTAATGGGCTAGGTTTAATTTGGGTTTGGTTTTATTGGGCCCCGGGTAAAATTTGGGCCTTACAGTGAGGATTGAACATGACTTGTTGAGCTTGTCTGACATATTTCTAGCATGTTTTGAATCAAATGAAATTAATGCTTGATGCATATTTTGAATGATTGTTTGGAGCAATTGAAATAGGTATCAAAATGATTCATTTTTACCAAAAACAAGGTTCATGCCCCGATAACCTATCTACCTCGTCACAACATCGACCGATAGTATGTGACGTCGTGATGTCGAGTGGCTTGATGTTGTGACAGGGTCCATGTCCCAATGACCTACCTACCTTATCACAATGTTGGCCAACAGCATGTGACATCGTGATATGACATACTATTTTGGTGACATCATGACGTGGAAGAGATGACATCACAACGTTGGTCCTGAACTTTTACAACTTTGCAATTTGGTTTTGTTTCATGCTCAGGTTGATAATAGAGCTTCCGTAAGCTCGATTAAGACTCAAAAATAATTGTTTAGCATAAATTAAATGTGGTTGACCCTTGATTTGCATGTGTGAATAATCATTATTACGTATTTAACTGTAGTTGCTCCGGCAACGGATACAACATTTCGTAGCTCAGACTCGACGATCGAGTCAGGTAAGGGGTGTTACATATAAACTGTCGATTCTGGATTAATAAATTGCGGCATTGCTGCAACATTGCTACCAATAATTGCATGTTAGGGGACAATAATTATTCTGGCTCTTCAATTCATCGTTATTAATTTTTGTTACTATTTGTAATTTGCTTTACATGTTTATTTGAATCCAATCAGATTTTTATTTACTTTCAAAATTATCATCTGTCCATTTTACAATTTTTGTTTTAAAATAAATTATTGAAGAGATGATAACTCTAATATTTATTACTATATTACTTAAGAGCGACTATATACATTTTCCCATCATAAAAAAATTTGCAACAATTATTTACCCTTCACTTACATCTATTACATATTATTATTAGCTCAAACACCACAAACATGATTGATCTCATGATTTGAACCAGATTTTTGAAATTAACATCCAATATCGCTTAATCAAAAGTTGAAATTCGACCTAATATTAATTATCAAACTGATAATTATTTATTACTTGCATGTTACGTATAAACTAATCATCTTACAAGGCTTAAATTTATTGATTTGGACTTAGGATATATTCATTCAATACCAGATCATATTTTCTTAGGTTGGTACGATACTTATAATTTCTGTTTGTTGTGATGAAATGGGTTAAAAGGGAATTCTCCAATCTCATCATCAAGCTTATTCAATTTTGGATTTTCCTTCATTTTCATTTTGGCTTTTTAAATCCAGAAACATTGCAAATGAATTAGAACAAGATTTCTTGGGGTTGGTTTTAGATTATTACTTGGATTTCGTTTATAGAATTTCTTTTTGGGTTTTCGTTTACACTGGAGTTAGGACGATTTCTTTGGTTGATGCCCATTAAATTCTTTATTTTGCTTATCATCTTTTACCCAAATTATAACTAATGAAATGCAGAAACTTTAGAAGTTAAATTATTGGAGTGGGATGCCAACTTATATGGGTCCCATTTATAGAATCCCTTTTAGTGTTGTGATTATTTGTCATTCTATTTAACTTTATATAACATAAAAAAAGTAAGGTTATAATTTAATTTTTATATTTTTTAAGTTTTATAATTTCAATCTTGACTAAATTATAATTGTTAAATTACTTTATCTAAGTTTTGTATTTTCAAAATCTAATGGGGACTAATAACAAAAATTTAGCCAAAACAAATAAACTGTCCTAGTTGTAAGGTATTTTGTCTAGTAAGTGGCGAAGTTTAGTTTTCTAACTGATGGTTACAGCTGAAACACTTATAATGGTTGTAGGATTTGCCTGAGGCATGATCAATCATATAAGTGCAAGTATTACGCATTAAATGAATCAGAAAGTTCTGAGCTGTCAACCTGAATTTCGTCTTTTTTTATACTATGTTTTATGGACCTTATGCTTTTTTTTTTTTTTTTAGAGTAAACTAAAGGAAGCTAGCAGAGCCCATGCAAAGATAATTTTTGAAGAAAACAAAAGAATTAATATAGTGGCATCTCAGACCTTGGTCTATTCCAATTGGAGGCGGAGTATATGGCCAAGACCAAGTATGTTAAAGGTTGGAAGCATCAAGAATAAAGTTCCAGATTTCCAGCAACTTAAGGGGATGGAAATGGTGAAAACCTTAGGAGCTACCGAAGGTGATGCATTGCCTGTTGAAGATTGTCATCGTATAGACAAATATTGTTGGAACATTTTTAAATATTTATAGTGTTCTAATAACTATAAATGAATGGTTATAATTAATCAAAAGATTATATTATTTTATTTTTAAAAAGAATTATAACTATTTAAATAATATTATTTGAATAGTTATAATTAAATGAATAATTATGTGTTTATTTCAAAGATATTATTATTCAGAAAGATACCTATTGATGATGAAAGATGTGTCTATGAAGAGACATGAAAATTCCTATAAATAGGAATGAGATTTCATTTGGAAATCATACCAACAAATTCTAATATTCTTTCTTTTCTTTCTTTATTTTCTAATATTATTAGATTATTCTAAAAAGTATTACTGCAAAATTTTTTTATAGAAATTGAGTTTTTTGTCATAAATTGCTCAGTGTATAGTGGGCTATTCTCGTCCGTGTAAAATGCAAACAGTCATTGGCTTCATTGTATCCTCGAGGTTAATTTGCTTGGAACTAGTTTGCACACCGAAGATAGATAGAGGCGAATATAACCTTAAAGATAGTGGCTTGATACATTGAAGCTTTGTTCTATTTCTTCTTTTGTTCGAATTCCGTTCGTGTATTTGAGATTTTACTCGCCGAAAATTTATACTAACAAATATGTAAAAATAGGAGTGCAGACACAATGAGAAAATAAGTGCTCCTACTCATCGGGATCCGACTTGACTTAATTAGATATAATTTGTTTTAGACACCAAAAAGAGGAGGGGGAAAACTGGTGCTATAAAAGCTCCTGTTAATGAAGTCCCTGAAGCCAAGGAAGGAACAGGTTAGGTACAATGGAAGGGTAAAGGTGAAAGGATTGGTGATTTAAGTTAAAACAATTTCACTTTATGAGGCTGGCAGTTGAGATGAATATTGAGAGCCATTGACATATCCAATCAAACGTACAATTTATTCAATGCTTTGGTCCCTTAAAACACGACTAACCTCTGCTTGAAAATGACAGGAGACACGTTTAATCATTCTTTGCTAAGAAAGAACCTTATTTGCCTTCCAGCATATTACAACAAAATTATCACAGAAAACTAGTTATGAAATCTTGCTGGATTTCATTAACATACATATGCCGACTTAAAAAACCTTATCTGTAGCTCAAACTTCATATCTGATATTAAACCCCTACCCAATTCTTGGCTCTGTTTAGACTTAATCCCAATTGGGGCTAATTATGATTAGAATATGGGCATTCATGTCATTCTAACTGGTTGCCTGCTACCATTATATATAGACCTTGAAATCTAGAAATCCAACTCAGAAGAAGATCTTGTTTTCCCAACACTGGCAGTCCTTTCAGAGCATGAGAACTCACAGTCCTTTTCTTCCACTTCTGATTCTCGCAGTTATGTTAGCAACAGTCCATCTCTCTAGTTGTCGGCAACTCACCTGGGCTTCCTACCAGCAAACAAAGTTTTCATTTGCACACCATTTTTCTTCAAGTTATTATGCTTCTGTTTCTGGGAACAGCAACAAGTACACGGCGGCTCACGATGTCTCGCACAAAGTTGTCCCTGGAGGACCAAACCCACTGCACAACTGATCTCAATTCTGTTTATGTTGTTCCATATGCTAAGCTTTTTTTTTTTTTTTCAGGAATGTATTGGTTCTGCGAAAGAAAGAACATAAAAAAGAAAAAAAAAGAAGTAAGTGCCCACTTAGATCTGGAAGCAGAATCTTTCTTTCCTGGAACCAAAACTATGATATTTTTAAAAAAAAATCAGTTTAATGTATTGAAAAAGCATGTTTAAATGTTCATGAAATGTAATAAGCATGCATAGGTGGATTTTTGCCATGATAAGATAGCATTTATAGTTGACTGTTCACTATGTCAGGTGTATAAAGTCATTTGTGCCTATGCATTATCAGTAACAGTTTCTTTTGTCTATAGCTGCTTTTCAGCTGGAATAATAATAATGTATTTGAAGACATTTTATCCAGTATTCATGACATGAATTTCGTTATCCTTGTAAATCATGCCAAGCAATATGATCTTTTAATTGCATCCGCAAGAATAACGTAATAGTTGAATATGTTGAGCTTAAATATCATGTATATTAAAAAAAAAAAGTTCACTTGAATTAACTCAATTAAATCTGAATTCGTTTGAGAAAAATATTATATTGTAGGAAGGGACAATAAGCAAAAGATGTAAAAAACAAAAAACCCAAACAACAGGAGAGCAGAAAGAAGCACAGGTCTTAGAATAACCTTCCCAAGAGCAGTAATGTTGACTCGAGAGTGAAAATGAAAAACTCAAGTTTCTAATTATTTCTGATCTCCCCAGGCCATAAATAAATATAAGCAACTTGTGTCTTTATTTACATACATGATGAGTAGAATCATGTCATTCTTCCCATGCATTTTGTTGAATTCAACAATTGTCAATACTTGGAATGCTGAATGAAAATGTTTTATTGTTTGCACAATTTAGGCTGTAAACACAATTCTATTGTGATTAGTGCATTGACTTTTGAGAGGGATGAAGCTCGAATTTTACCTTTATCTAGTTAGGTGAGATTAGTGCTCTCATTATTTAGTACAAAATTTATACAATTTTTTTAATATACAGAAGTTTTCAAAACTTGCTAATATACTATCACTATTCAATTTCTATTAAACAATAAATATAAAATAGTAAAGTACAATATATTAATAAATAAGTTTTCAGCTTCAACTATTTAAATAGCCAAAACACCAAAAAAAAAAAAAAGTCATAATTGAAATTCAAAATAAAATTGGTAAACTTCAATGGAAATCACAAAAAATTGAAAAAAAAGTTAAATATCGATGAATAAATGACAAAAATCTACGAAAAATATAAAGCTCAATTTCACATTAAGCTTGCTAACAAAGAAAAAACAAACATTGATGATTAAGTTTTTCAAATTTGGTCTGAAACTAAACAATAGTGATGAAAAATAGAGAAAAATGAATTGCCAAATTAAAGGGAATGAATTCTGAAAAATCTATTGATCTTCTTTGACCCATCAGAGTTCATGTTGTAGAAGTGTTTTTTGGGGGGTAAGAAGAAATCTGAAATAAACTGAAACTCTTGATTCTCTTCCACCCCTAATCAAGTGAAGAGTTAATTTCCTCCCTCATATTGAAAGAAATGGTAGATTGACTGTTAAGCCATGTGAGGAGGGTTAACAGACGAAAGGGGTAGAGGAATTTTGTTGATCCCGCGGTGTACAAAACATTTTAAGTTTAAAAATATTTATTTTGTTTTTCTGTATCATGATTTAATAATAAGTTGATTTGAGGTGGCAAGATGTACGAGAGCTGACGTGAAAGTAAAAGTGAAATAGACCGAAGGTGGCGGTAACTCCATTGCATCCGGATTTAACTAAAAGTTAGAAATAATAAAAGCCTCAAAATAACATTTTCATACAACTACGATAGCCAAGAGGATCAATCCAAAGGTACAATTTTCTCTCGCCATTTTCTTTTTCATTTCCTCTACTTCAATTTCATTCAATAAAACGAACAACAATGTTTTTTCTTTTTTTGGGATTGATAATTTGATCGTATCGAACTTTTCTTTTAAATTGTATTTCTCCATGCATTCTCCTTCTATACATTTCATTCAATGGATTATTGGGTACTTTTTCTAGTTCTGGGTTTCACCCTGCTTCCTTCTCCTTATGGTTCTTGGTTGAATTACTTGCATATAATTGTAATCATTATTTCGTTTAGAATAGTTAATTGGATCATGAATTTTTTATTTTGAATGTAGATATATTATGCCTCTCCTTGTTTTATTTTAAGAACAGTAAACCTCAAATGCATTAACCTGGTGTACAATCGGGAAATGAGAGTCCTTGCAACTCAACAAAGCTAGTTCAAGTTGTCGATGTATATAGCCTTGTAGCCTTGGGATAATGAGATTCCCGCCTACAATTCTAATGTTGAAGCCCTTGTTGGGATTTTGTTTTTAGTTTATTTTGGCATGATTCCCTGTAATTTCTTCCTCTCATAGATGCTATTAGCATTTCTTTATTAGGTTTGACATGGTTTTCCCTTGGAGTTGATCTAGTTATGCTTTTGAGAGAATTTGGTGTTATATCCTCTACTTTTCCATAATACCTAATTTCTCAATTTGTATTTTTATCAAGTCCAGACATTGTTTTCCTTTCAGTTTGTTTCTTTCCTTCCAGTTTTATGCTTTACATAAATAATAGCTACGACAAGCTCATGGATAAATCTACCACTTTGTATTTGATATTTGTATAATAGTTTACATGATTAATTTTTAGACATTGAGGTTTTGATAAGTGATTATTATAATGTTTCAGTGGATCAGGTTCGTTTGAAGCTTGCTTTTGGCACTCAAGAAATTTCCGGATGAAGTAATTGTAATATCTTCCCATATTATTTCCTTTCTATTTCCTTTTTCTTCTAGAAGGAGATGGATGGGATGTAGAGTTGATTGGTGGTTAACTTGAAATTGTTTTTATCATTGTTCTTGATACCGTGTAATGCGAAGTTATTGCTATATTTGATGCATTTTCTTTCATTGCTCAATAATCTCAATGTCTTTAGCTGCAGTTGTTCGCTTGTGTTTTCCCTCTTTAGAGTTCACCTTAGCAGCTTTAGATGTTGGTTTATTTAGTATGTTGATCGTGCAGATTGTTTGATTTAACACAGAATGGATTTTCAAATTACTTAATATATTCGTATGGTATCTCTATTTTAGAAAGGCTCCTAAATGTATCAGTTAATGGTTTGATGCAACAGTACATGAGACTATTACTCTATAATAAAAAGGGATAACTGAAAATGTACCCATTATATATATGTGTGTGTGTGTGTGTGTGTGTTGTCGAGTGACAATGCATTATGGGGATATGACGCTTTAATGTGGAAGGATATGGTCAACTCATCTAAATATTGGCATCTTATCACAGCCTTGATTAGGCTATGGCTGGAGTTTGAGTTTCTTGACTCAAATGGTTAAATATTAGCTATTTTCGTACAAAATTCCCATTTTGCATAATCTTTTTTCATTTTCCTACTTACACATTCATTTTAATACAGGTTTTTTGCTGAAGAAAGATATATACTTTTCTATAGTTTCTAGTTGTGCCTTGGATCTAATAATTGTTTTTAGGGGTAGCATTAGGCGTGTAAGATGGAATGAGGAAAAACTTAAGGAAATTGAAGCAAATAAACCTGTAAGGCAGAAAATAACTGAACCCAAGACGCCGTACCACCCTATGATTGATGATGATGATGGTATACTCATAAACCCTTCTGAAGAAATCTATTATTTTAAGTTTAAATACATGTTGGATATTAAAGAAAGTTGCTCTAGTTTTGTTTTCAAGTTACGTATACATTTGTTGAGTGCTGTTTAAAAAAAATAAAAGATTGAATAGCTTTTCTCACGATAAAATCTGATATTGGTTTGTAGTGTCTTTGTCTCCTGTAAGACATGTTTTCAATGATTGTATCGATGATATGGATGCAAAAAAATTATGCCCTGCTTTGAAGGATGTGGCTTCCCCTAGTAGAAAAACAACTGGGTGCTCAGCTGGCTGGACATCTTTGGGTGATGACGCTAATGCTGTGGCTCACGAAGAAGGTTTTCTTACTATCTGTGCTTTTAAGTTGTCCTTTTTTTTCATGGCATATTGAGAAATGTTTCACTTTCCTTTAAGTTGGTTAACATATTTGATGACAACTTCATTTTTCAAAAGATTAAAAGTGATTGTTTTCAGTCTAAATGATATGAGGCTTGCTCTAGCAGACAACCTTGTGATGGGTAAAGCCCTTGTTTTTCCTAGTGGCATTTATCATCTCATGAACCTTTTTCATCTTTTTGGAGGAATGGTGGGATGTGTCTGGAAAGATTCATGATGTGGAACATTATCATTTCAAGGGTTATAGCTTCTAAACTTTTGCTTTCACTTATAGCTTGGAAGTTTTCATTATTTTCTTGTGCCATTTTCTCTTGGCTCGAGTCATCCGTATGATTCTCATTGTATTCTCTAATGCTTGTTCACTTACTGAGAAAGCAAACAGAATTAGATGACTTTTCTACGATACACAGAGGTCCAAAAAGGTTATGAAGATACGAACACCTTTCACTACTCCACCATCCAAATCTTAAGTCTTCCAGGTCATCACTAGCTTACGATTTATTATCTTGTGTTCAATCTTTGGTTGATGGTTTTTAGTATGTTCTACTTTTTTCAGATTCTGAAACAGATCAAAGTGGTAGGAACTTTAAGGAGCAACGAAAATCACACTATGATGAATTTTTCAAGATAAAGGAATTGCGACAGAAGGGCTCTTTCCTTGAGGACGAACATGATAGGGTGGAGGATGATCTATCTTCATCTTTAAGCTCTGGTGTGAAAGACATTGGTGTAGAGGAAGGTACTGCCACTTTGCCCTGAAAGTCTTCTTCACGGCCAACAGTTCGAGACCTAAAGCTGACTCTTTTGACATCCTTTATGGTTATTTGATGGTATATTGGTGCCATGCATACAAAGGGAAAAAAAACCTATATTTTTTTTCTTATTTAGTTCACTTGTACATAGTTCCGCCTAATTCACCATGTTCATGTGAAGTTCTGCACACCCTTTTGTTGTTTGGCAAATAAAGAAAAAAGCAACAATTTTATATACTTTATTGCTACTAAACACCTTGTCCGTTGTATTTTATGAAAGATAATATAGACAACTAAATGAGAAGAGGGCCAAGCAGCAACATACCATTGGCGAAACTTCCCCAACTCTTAAATCAATAATTTCAAAGAAACTGCCACCATGGATGATTGCAACGAATAGAATCCCAAAAAGGTTTCATCTTTCTACATGGAGTAGGCTAAAAAGGTTTACCATACCTCACTCAAAGAAACTAGTGACTTTTTCATCGACGCAATCTCATAGCTAGCCTTAGTCTTTGCTGATGCTGTATACTCAGTGGCAAATCCCACGGTTATAGGGTGATGCCAGGGGCGGTACCAGGAGCTCTGGCCCTCTATAATGAAAAGTTATACTTTCGGCACCTTAAAATGTATAAACCTTATAGTACATGTTAAAATTACATTTTAACCTTCAAAATAATAGTTTTATTTTAGTCATTTAAAAATTATAAAGATATAAAATAATAAAATGATAAAATTATATTTTAACTCTTACAAAAATACATGATTTAATTTCAATCCCCAAAAATTTCGCTCCTAGTGCTAATGACCCAACTTGATACGAGATGAAACATGAATGGACTTGTTCATGGGTAGGGCTGGGTTTGGGCCAAAATTTTAAATTTGTTTGATAGACTTTGCTCAATTCGAAAAATAGGTTTAAAATTTTGTTCAATATCACCTAATTAAAAAACTAAAGCCTAGACTTAGCCCACCCAAATTAATTTTTATGTTAGTTTTTATATAAAAAATTAAAAATATAATACATCAAAATAATAAAAATATTAAAATAAATATTTCTCAACAAATTAAAAATAAATTTAAAAATTATTTATACTTAAATAATACTAAGATAGGTATAACTTAACAATCAAATGCCTCTAAACAGTAGAAAAATTAATAATAAAATAAGAGTTATACAATATCTAAAAATAATAATATAATAGTAAAATTGTAGCAAAACACAATGAGAAAACAACATAAAAATAACAATAAAATGTTAAAAAGAGCAAAAAATAACAGATTTTTTATTTTGTTAATAATTCATACTGGATTAAGGGCTCGTTTTTTAAACAAACCTTACTTTTTTGTTTAAACTTATTTTCAGACTGACTGACCCGACCCAAGAATTATTTTAAATAGGAAGTATGCAAATCTAAGGAGGCTAACTGAGAATGGTTGATGGTTGCTAGGCCCACCTGAATCTCATCATGCTGGACTTTGTATGCCTACAACACTTGATGGGTTCACACTCAACAGTAGTCCGGTAATTCTTTAACATACCCATAAAATTATTTATTTATGAATTTTAATTTATTATGTAGTTTAATATATGAATTTTGATTAGATGTAATTATACATATTAAATTGAATTTTGATTCATATATATATATATATATATAAAATTTTAATATTGATTCAATTTTACACATTTAAAGAAATGAATAAATCATTTGTTTTCATATTCGATTAATATAATTATTTGTATATATTTACATAAACCTAAAATAGTACTAATTTAATGATGTTAGTGATTTGTAAAAATTAAATCAAATGAAAATTTTATTTATATATATATATATATGAATCACAATTCAAATTTGATATGTATAATTACACCAAATTAAAATTCATATATAATTTTAATATTTATCTTAATATTTTGCTACATTTTAAAATAACACCATGTTAATGATAATAAAGAAATCAATAAAATTACAATAATTAGTGAAATAATCAACAGAATATGAATGCAGTCCTACTTAGCAGTTATACCATCCTTATGATTGAATGAAAATTAAGCTATCAATAAATATTTAATATTTTTAATCTGTTGCTACAAAGTTTTAATAATCTAATTTGTCTATTCTTTGTTCTTTACGGTTGTGTATGGTATAGCAACTCTACTTCTGCATCTAACTATTGGGGAATGGGTTTTCATACTCAAAACTTTTGGCTTTTATATATTCTCTCAAACAAAATAATTATTTTTCATCTCGAATTTTAAAATGGCGATTTTTTATATTCTGACAATTCGCTTGATTTAACATCACAATTTTTATTTTTATAATTCGCTTGATTTAATATCGTACTTGACATTTTTACAATTCACTTGATTTAAGATTACGACATTTGATCTTTTAATAGTTCGCTTGATTTAACATCATAAATGACATTTTTATGGTTAACTTGATTTAAGATCGCGATCTTCAATATTTCACCAGTTCACTTGATTTAACATTGCGACTATCATTTTTATGATTCGCTTGATTTGGTATCACGACTGTCATTTTTATAGTTTGTTTGATTTAAGATTACGACCTTCGATATCCTAACAATTCGTTTAATTTAATATCACATTCTATGCATATAAATTTATCTCAAAAGAGCCGCTTTATAACTCTTTTTTACAAAGTGAGAGATAAATTGTTATATATTTATAATAAAATATATAATAACTCAATCTAAAGTCTGAACCGAATAACTTCCCTATATAATAAAATTCTAAAAACCCTCTCTGAAGACAGGACTTCCAATTCCCGATTTTTATTATCTTCTTCACCTTTGCTTCATCAATTACTGTTGATGTTATGTATCAACGTAACTAAATTTTTAAAATAAAATAAAAATTAAATTTTAAAAATAAAAATATATAAAAATTAAAATATATTTTAATCTTTAAATGTTTACTTTTATCATTCTAACTTTAATTCAATCAACTATTTAAAAGGAATGAATAGATCTGCTGGGGTTCACAGGACCCACATGCTTTGTATTGTTAAATTTGTTTCTCACTAAACCACTTCAAGTATACTTTTATTACTCATTTTGTTATTTAAGTAAGAAAATACTTATTTATTATTAAAGAATAATTAATATAAATTTTAAATTGAAATTAGAAATATGAATAAAATTTTTATAAAAGTGAGCTTTTTTTAAATAAACAAAAATTTCCTTCTCTTTTTCAAAATAAATGATGTAAATAATTAAAAGTTATCAATTAAAATTAATTTATTACTGAGTAATATAATAAAATATGATAAAATGATTATAAGTTAACTTGTGAAAAATATGTCTATATAATATAGGTTGAAACACTATATGTTTTAGTACATTACAATTTGAGGATGAAAATATTATTATTTTATAAACCTAAACTCTTAAAGCTATTAAGATAAAGTTTTAATCGCTTGTTTATTTGCATTGTGGTGCATTAATACACTATTAATTCAATAAATGTGTTGTATCTCAATTTTAAAGATATATATTAAATTGGTGATAAATATATGGGATAAATTTAAAATTATATATGAATGTGTAATTATATACATAAATTTTGATTTTGTGTAATTCATACATAAAATTTTGATTTGATCCAATTCTTATAATTTATTAATATAATTATTGATATAATATTATTTTATGTTTATATATTGTATACATAAATAATAATATTTATCTAATATAAAAATAAATTGATGTATTTATCCAATATACATTTGAATTTTAAACCACAATTAGAGTTTCACGTAAGTATAATTGTATCAAATTAAAATTCATATATACAATTATGTACTACTAAAAAAATACTCTATCTCATATTTATATATAAACAAAATTCTGATTTGAAGTTGATTGTTATGGTAAAGTTTAAGCCAAAAATATTTTATGATGAAACAAAAGTATGAAATATTTGTTGTAAAAAAAAGGTAAAATTGTGATATAATTAGTAGATTTTGCATTAAATTATTCATCAGGATAGATATGGTGACAAAGATTTTCTAGTGATGAGTGACAGAGGACCTCTTCACTTTGCAATATAATACCACTTTCAACGGATATCTTTATTCATGTTTAACCAAAAGCTGTAAAGTCTTCAGCCCCAGTAACCTTTCTTCTTTCATGGAGATGAAAGAGGAGGGATACTTTGTTCATTTCTGAAGAAATTCATTGGATCAACCATGGTCTTTACCTGTACCAATCTTTTGAAATTATTCTTGAATTATTTAAAACCCCAAATACTAGCTTGTTGGTAACTCGTATAGCCACTAATGTTATTAGATCCAATATCCAAATCCCTATAATTAAAATATGCTTCTCTTGGAGATTTTGAAACATAAGTCGCCATATAACTGTAAAATCTTCGGATCCAACTTATGTATTTTCCAGATTCTGCATTTTCTTCTTTTCTCCATCCCACAATGTACGAGGCTTGAAACAAGTTGCCTGCTCTATGCGGGTAAGGTAGTTCATTTTCTGGGATCTCTTCCATTTTTCCTCCGAAAGGCACCATTAACATTGCAGCGAAGTCAGCTTCTTTCTCAAGAAACATGGACAAGAATCCCTCGATTCCACTTTCGGGGATGGGTTCCTTGACGTAGTCTGATTTGGCTTTGAAAATTGTTCTTGGAACAACATTTTTGTCAAGCAAAATATCCAGAGATTTTCTTGGAGCTCTACCAAAGTAAAGAACGGATTCAGCCCAACTCATTTCGCTGCAATTCTCTTTGGCTAGTCCCAGCTCTGGAAACCTTTCTTGGACCAATGGAATCAGCTCATCAACCCCACCAAGAAACAAAGCTATGAAAGCAACTTGAACTGTTTTCTTCCCTGCTTGACTGGAACTCACCTTCGTTATCCCTACATCCACATATAAATCATCGGGAAGCTTGTGAGCTATGTATTGCCATCGATGGAGAATTTTGGTTACATTTTGTTCCAAGTTCTTGTTGACTGTAAACACAGTTACAACGGCTGGAACGGGGACTAACTTTATTTTCCAAGCAAGAACAATCCCAAAGGTATTTCCTCCTCCGCCTCGGATGGCCCAAAACAAATCTTCGCCCATGGATTTTCTATTAAGAATCCTTCCATTAGCATCAATCAATTGAGCATCAATTATATGATCAGCAGCAAGACCGTACTTGCGGATCAATATGCCATATCCGCCCCCACTAAAATGCCCACCAATGCCCACAGTGGGGCAAATACCAGCAGGGAAGGCGAGTGTTTTGGTCTTTGCAGCAATTCCGTAATACAATTCACCTAGAGTTGCACCAGATTGAACCCAGGCAACTTTATTCTTTGTGTCAACTTTAACTGCTCGAAAGTTGAGCAGATCAAGGATGACAAATGGAACTTCAGAAACATAAGAAAGACCCTCGAAATCATGACCGCCACTTCGAATCCTAAGCTGCAACCCATGTTTTTTGGAACAGTAAATTGTTGATTGGATATGGGATGTTTTGAGTGGTGTAATAATGGCCAAGGGTTTAGGGGTAGCTGGTGTGGAGAACCTGGTATTTTGAATAGAAGCATTCAAAACAGATGAATATGAGGGATTATTTCGCATGTAAATAACCTTAGAAATGGTAGAAGAATTTGCTAAATGAAGAGAAAGGCAAAGAAGGAAATCCCCATGAGAATGAGCTAAAGTTGCCCCACTCAATGACAAAATCACTACAACTAAAAGAAATGGAAGCACAGAATACTGAAGGAACTTCATTTTCCTGAGCTGGTTGTGAGCATGGGGGTGAGTTACATTTTGCTTTCTTTATATAGCATTGCCTAGCCGTTATTATATCTATCATATTCCTATATTTCATGATGTCATAATTAGTTTCAGATGTTTATTTTTGTAGTATATTATTTTGTGAAGTCTACTACGAGGGGGAAAAAGAACTCCAAAGAATAGTAATTTGCTTAACCGCATCTTCTGCAAGTAATTTTATCTTTCCCCAGTCATCATGAGATGTTTACGAAAACGATGAGAAACTGAATAATTATGAAAATGAGATGTTTTTTATAATTATGGTTGAACTGGTTGGTAGTATCACCTTAATTTTTTCCCTAATCATCACGTAATATATGGTTTTTTAAAAAGTAATTTTTTTTATTATTGTCGTCAGACACAGTGACGACATCGGTCAAACACAGTGGTCACATCGGATTGAAGTATTATAAATCAAAACATTCATGGGTCTAATATAAAACTTTTTCTTTTAGATCGATTGTTGCAAAAAACAAAAAAAAGTTAAGGGCTCTATCTAAGAGTGTGGTAGCGAATAATTGTTTCATAAACCCTTCTTTGTTTATTATTATTTTTAAGATACTTGTATTTTTTTAAAATTACCACTTTAGTCCCTCTCATTACCTCAAACTTGTTCTTCTTCATTTTTTTTACACAAATAGATGGTGGCTAAATTTTAGTTTTAATCCCTCTCTTATTTTGAGATTATATAATAATGGTTAATTTTTAGTTTTGATTAGTATATTTGGCTCAAATTTAAAATTCAATCTCTATATTTTATTTTTGAAATAAAAGTTTAATTTTGACATAATTTGATATTTCAACTCTTATAATTTTCATTAGTTAAATTAAATACTTTTTTTAAAATATTGAAATGAATTTTTAAAAATATTAGCACCCTTAAAATTCTCTATTAAATTGATTCATTACAATGTCATCTTTTATTATATGAATAACTAGAGAGTATATGTTTTTAATTTTAAAATATTACACCAGCAAATTCAACAAAAGAATTGTAATGGTCTAAACAAATTCACCTAAAATTTTCAATTCAAAAATAAAGTTACTAAACTCTTGAAAATAAAAGTATAGAAACTAAATTTTAGATACACGAAGAATATAATAACATTAAGCATATTTTAACCTTTAAAATTTTACTCTATATCTAACCCAAAAGTAATTAATCTCGTGCAAAGGGTGAGCATGTAACATTCCGAAATAGGGCCTAAACGGAACAGTGGTTGCGAAACCACAAATTTAGGATAAAAAAAAATATATATATATATATATTATTATTATTTTGAGGTTCATGGTATGATTACATGATTGTGTGAAAATTTCGTGATAAAATTCTATGCATAAAGTGCTTAAATTGAGGTTAGGGACTAAATCGAATAATTTGCAAAACTTGCATTCTAGAAGTTTTTAGTATGAAATTATTTTGGAATATTAATTAGGAGATCTTAAATGGTAATTTGACCAATTTTAAGTTCATGGACAAAATTAGGACATGGAAGGAATTTTGAAAGCTTAGTAAGGAGGGCATTTTGGTCATTTGGTTATTAACATTAATAAAAGGTGAAAAGATGATAAAATTGTATCATCTTCTTCAAGTTACCAGCAGAACCTTACCTCTCTCCATAGCTGGGGTTTATTCAACTTTCAAGCTTCATAGTAAGTGATTCCAAGCCCCGTTTTTAATGATCTTTACGTTTTTGAAGTCCCGGTAGCTCGATAAAGCTTATGCTAGCAATAATTTAAGTTAGGAATCAAATTTGGAAAAATACCCATAGGTGAAATTTGTGTATTTTGATGTTTTATGATGGAATATGAGGTTTTAAATTATGTTAGACAACTTGTGCTACTTGGTTTTAAGTGAAAACGAGTAAAAAGGCTTAATCGGTAAAAATACCTAATAGTCATAAGTACATGTTAGTGTGTGAATTTGATGTTGCCATAGAAGGGAAAAATGATCAGCATGTCATAAAACATAAGAAAATAGGATGAAGTTTAATTTACGAGCCTTGGGGCAAAAGTGCAAATATGTGAAAGTTTAGGGGCAAAAATGTAATTTTGCCAAAGTTTGAGTAAAGGGTTGTTTTGATAAATGTTGATATTAAATAAGCTAAATTTGCTATTATAGATCAAGAAGAGCGAAATTCGAGAGTAGATCGGGGAAAAGAAAAAGTAAAGGACTAAATTGTAAAGTTTAGTCACATTTTGTATCGAGGTAAGTTTACAGTAAATAAATGCAATATTCTTTTATTTTACATTATTATTGTCAATTTCAGCATTTATATATTTATGTTATGAAAATATTTAAAGTCGAATTTAAGGTGAAGTGATGGAGGAAAAGTGTTAGAAAGCCCGGTTGAACCCTAGGAATGTTAGGATATTAGGGTTGATGTGACGAACGAAATGAGCCATGTAAGTCCATATTAGAAATATGGCTTTGGAGACAGGATTGAGCCATGTAAGTCCATATTATATATGGCATTGGAGAGGAATAATTCATGTAAGTCCATGTCAAAGACATGGCATTGGCGAGATATTGATAGACAGGAACGACCCTAGTATCCTTAGTATTCCGAGTGGTTCAACGGGTCAGGATACGAGTTAAATTACAGTGAATTAACAGCAAAGGAAAAGTAGATTATACTTATGAAAAAGGAAAGGTCAGGTAAGAAAGAAGGTAAGGGAATAAAGAAGAAGATAGAAATTGAGAAGTAAAGAAATTTATGATGTTAGATGATATTATGCATAATTATCCATTATATTGAATGTTGTGATTTATTTGCTTGTAAGCTTACTAAGCCTAGTGCTTAATCTCTTTATTTTCTTCTTCTTATAGTACTTATCTAGCCACTCGGGGATCGAAGGAAACGTCGGAGGCCGATCACACTATCAAAGAAATAACTCGGTATAATTAGACGTTTTGTTTTGTGTATGGCATGTATAGAAACTTAGCCACTTTTGGTATAATATGAACAATGAATGATGTGTAAATACTTGCTAGTGATTAGCTAATAAAATGGCCGATGATATGCATGTTTATTAATATGTATGATTGAATGGTGATTATCACATGAAAATTATGAAAATGTGAAAGTAACCTAAAAACAGATTCAAGTAACAGCAATGACGTAAATTTGAAAAATCACTAAAATTTTATAAACATAGTTTGAAGATGAATAATATATTAAATTAAAGTTATTATGTCTATTTTCTTATGGAATAAGAAAATAGGTAAAGGTATTATATTTCATGATATATCTGAGTTTTAGTGAAACAGGGTCAGAGCAATTTCTGGAACCCTGTTTCAACTTTGAAATTCACCATAAATTGTACAAAACTAATTAGAAGGTATACTTTATATGGTTATAATCCTTGTTGAGTCTAGTTTTAAGAGAAACAAACGGCTTAGTGATATGAATTTTGTACAGGAAGAAACATGGTTCGTAGTAACAAGAGGTTAGTGCAGTCGAGTTTTGAAACAGGGAAACTTTAACTAATAAACTGTACTAATTGGCCAAGTCAAAATCTATGAAAAAATTAGTAGATAGATATATGAGTCTAGTTTCAGGAAAATTTACGGATCTTAATTTCGAGTTTCGAACTCAAGATATGAATTTTAGGCGACTCTGACGCAGAATGGCAGCACATTCGAAATGCTTAAATAAACAATTTAAACCTATTTAAGGGATAGAATAAGTTTAGTAATGCCTCGTGCTCGATTCTCAAAACAGTCTCGGGTAAGGAGTGTTACATTTATTGGTATCGAGCAGGTTTAGTCGGTTCTCGGAGCAGTTAGTGTGAGAAAAGTCTAGCTATACATGCCATACTTGTATTTTGATAGTGTGACGACTCGACGATTTTTTTAAATATTTTGTTTTATAGTAATGGATCCGGCAAGGTGATGATGATGTAGAAAGTAATGCGCCTGCTTCCACGAAGGGCAGCGCCATCCGAGAATAGGCCGTAATAGTTGATCGGGAGGAGTGACTAGAAGCTCTCTCCGAGCTTTGAATGATTTATTTGCCGAGTTCGTTCGCACGAATCCCAGATTAGACCTCCACCCCTCATGATTCTCGGGCTACCCATGTAGCTCAAGCTTCCCCATCATAGGTACAGTGGTAAGAGAAAACCACCAGTTGATAGAATCAGAAACAAAGGCGAAGAGTTCCGAGCAACAAAAGATGATGATGCGAAAGAGCGAATTTTGGTTAGAAAATACTATCGAGTCTTTGACGAATTATCTTGTACACGAGGAATGTATGAAATGTGTAGTATCACTTCTTAGAGACTCGACCTACTCTTGGTGGAAGACACTTGTATCAGTTGTACCGAAAGAGAGGGTCACTTGGGATTTCTTTCAGGAAAAATTTACGGATCTTAATTTCGAGTTTCGGAACTCAAGATATGAATTTTTAGGCGACTACGACGCAGAATGGCAGCACATTCCGAAATGCTTAAATAAACAATTTAAACCTATTTAAGGGATAGAATAAGTTTAGTAATGCCTCGTGCTCGATTCTGGAAACAGTCTCGGGTAAGGAGTGTTACATTTATTATAAATGCTGGAAATTGACAATAATAATGTAAAATAAAAGAATATTGCATTTATTTACTGTAAACTTACCTCGATACAAAATGTGACTAAACTTTACAATTTAGTCCTTTACTTTTTCTTTTCCCGATCTACTCGAATTTCGCTCTTCTTGATCTATAATAGCAAATTTAGCTTATTTAATATCAACATTTATCAAAACAACCCTTTACTCAAACTTTGGCAAAATTACATTTTGCCCCTAAACTTTCACATATTTGCACTTTTGCCCCAAGGCTCGTAAATTAAACTTCATCCTATTTTCTTATGTTTTATGACATGCTGATCATTTTTCCTTCTATGGCAACATCAAATTCACACACTAACATGTACTTATGACTATTAGGTATTTTTACCGATTAAGCCTTTTACTCGCTTTCACTTAAAACCAAGTAGCACAAGTTGTCTAACATAATTTAAAACCTCATATTCCATCATAAAACATCAAAATACACAAATTTCACCTATGGGTATTTTTCCAAATTTGATTCCTAACTTAAATTATTGCTAGCATAAGCTTTATCGAGCTACGGACTTCAAAACGTAAAGATCATTAAAACGGGCTTGGAATCACTTACTATGAAGCTTGAAAGTTGAATAAACCCCAGCTATGGAGAGAGGTAAGGTTCTGCTGGTAACTTGAAGAAGATGATACAATTTTATCATCTTTTTCACCTTTTTATTAATGTTAATAACCAAATGACCAAAATGCCCCTCCTTACTAAGCTTTCAAAAATTCCTTCCATGTCCTAATTTTGTCCATGAACTTAAAATTGGTCAAATTACCATTTAAGATCTCCTAATTAATATTCCAAAATAATTTCATACTAAAAACTTCTAGAATGCAAGTTTTGCAAATTATTCGATTTAGTCCCTAACCTCAATTTAAGCACTTTATGCATAGAATTTTATCACGAAATTTTCACACAATCATGTAATCATACCATGAACCTCAAAATATATATATATATATATATATATTTTACCCTAAATTTGTGGTTTCGCAACCACTGTTCCGTTTAGGCCCTATTTCGGAATGTTACAGAGCATATATACATTAAAAGCTAAAATATATAGTTTAAATGTCATATGTTCTATATTGGAATTCCCCACAAAATGAAAATATCTTAAAAAAAAAAAAAGCAATGAAGGGTTTATGAAGCAATAATCCCCTAAAACAACAATCAATCTAAAAGAAAAAAGTTTGTATCAAATACCTAAATATTTTAATTTATCACATTTTAGTTTAATGTTGTTATTGTATCATACAACACTATTTAAAAAAATATATGATAGCATAGTAGTTGAAAAAAAGATATGGTGGTGCCTGATATTCACTATATAAATAATCTGTTTCCCATTATTATTTTTATATAGAAAAAAAACAAGTTGCTTACCGTAGTTGATTTTGTTTTCCCACCAAAACGTTTTATATTTTATAATAAAACATTAGGAAATGTTTTAAATGACAGTCCGATAATGGAGATGGATACACGCAATCCTTGATAAATTGTCTTAATGCCTGCTATGATTAATCAAAATTTTAATTTATTTGAAGCTACGACAAGAACATAATATATTAAATAATGTAATTAACTATTTTTTTATAACTAAGGTTAAAAATATTTTTCATACGTTATTATATTATAATATGTATGTATTTGAAGAAGAAATTTAAAATTTTAGAAAATTTTAAAATATAAATAATCCATGCCTTTGTTTGTGATAAGTAAATGCAATATAATTTGGTTAATTTATGGAGTTTGACATAACCAAGTGCAATGGGTTAATTAATCGAGGGTTTTTTCTTATGTTAATTTCGGTTTTAGAGATTTCGAGTATAACTTTTTTAATTATTTTGAAATTTATAATTTGTGTAATTTAATTTATAACATCTAAAGTTATTAAAATTATTAACAAATTCATCAAAGTTATTTTAAGTAATTGATTTTTTACTTAAATAATACAAAAATAAAATTAATAACTGAAATGACATGCCCATGAGATTATTTATCAAAATGATATGGTTCATTAATTACATCTCAGTTTAGTGCCGTCAATTTAGCGTACACTAATAAAATCATACCATTTTGATAAATAGTCTAATGAACATACTATTTCAGTTATTAATTTTATTTTTATATTATTTAAGTAAAAAAAGCCTAAATAATTCCTTGTAAAAAACCTAAATAATTCCTTTTCTACTTTTTTTTCCTTTAATTAAAAAGAATTTGAAAGAATTATTAAAGTTTTATTATAAACGAGGATAATTGTTCTTTTCAAATCTTTAGTAGGTGGCTGTCTGCTTATTGGTCGGTGATTTGGACCGCATGTTGACACCAATTGGATTATTTTTCGAAAAAAAATTAATTTTAATATACATCTAAAAAAAATATCCCGCTTTTTTTTTATAAAGGTAATCCAAAACTTTTGATTATTTATGAAAATAGTTTACGTTGAAAATTATGTACATAAATAACATGTTTTGAAAAATAAACGTCGATGACGCCATTGTCATTGACATTATCACCTCTAATTTTTTTTAAAAAATAATGGATGTCGTCGGTGTTATTGGCGGCACCAGATTGAAGTATAATTATATCAAACGTTTAGGGACATAAAAAAAATTAACCTTTTAGATTAGATGAAAAAAAGGGTGGCGCCATTCCTCCCGAGGGCACCAATTAAATACTTAAGTCTATCTCCTTTTAAAATTAAATTTAAATAGCCCTTAAAAATATAAAAATAATAAAAATAAACTCTTTTCAAAATTTATTATTATTATTTTAAAAAATAAACTTAAAAACTATATAAAATTCTTATTTAAATTACCCAAACATATCCCTTAACAATTTTTGACTTAAAACTGTAGGAAAATTCTTAGGGATATATTTGGGTAATTTAAATAAGAATTTTATATAGTTTTTAAGTTTATTATTTTTAAAACAAATTGAATGGGGTTTGTTTTTGTTATTCTTATATTTTAGGGCTATTTAAATTTAATTTCAAAATAGACAAACCTAACATGTAATTAGACCAAAAGTTTAAAAGCATTTAATTGGTGCCGCAGGAGAAATGTCGTCATCCCTTTTTTTTCCAATCTAAAAAGGGTAATTGTTTCATTCCATGAACGTTTTATATAATTGTACTTTAGTCCGATGCCGCCAATGACAATGACATCAATGTTTACTGTTCAAAATGGATCATTTAATAAATAATTAAAATTTTTGAATCATTATAAAAGCCAAAATATTCATATGGAATTGGTGAAACAAACACCAATTTAATTATATATATATGTATATATATAAAAGTACTAATATATAATTAGTTTGGGTTTTACATGAATAATATAAAATAAATCAATATATACGAAAATAGGATAATAAGAATAATATTTGTGAGGATAGGCAAAATACAAAAAAAAATACGAGTGTCACCCGACCAATCGACGGTACCACTTTATTTTTAATAAAAAATTAATTTTTTTGGGTGCAGCCGGATCAATTGGCTGCACTCGTATTTTGTATGGTTAATACGAGTTTTTTCAATATATGGGAAAAAAGTAAAAAATAAAAATTATTTGGCGACGGCACCCACAAACTTTTAAAAAAATTTAGCTAAAAAAAAACTCGTGTTTTAATTTTTTCTTGATATTAAAAACATGAATTCGTGGTCACTTCCGTCAGGCTGTGCCACCTGACAACCTAGTTGCACCAGTTTTAAAAAAAATTAGCTGAAAAAACTCGTGTTTTAATTTTTTTAATATTAAAAATACTAACTTGTGATTGAATGATCACTTCCGTGTCAGCCGATAAGCTAGTGCAGCCAAGCTGTCAAGTAGCACCAGCTTGATGATGTGATAAAAACAACAACAAAATGATATATAATTGTTTACAAAGACCAATAAATATGATGCAAAAGTAAAAAATGAATGAAGATGAACAATAAATATTTTCTGGCATGAATAGTAAATATTTCCTACAAGAAAAGACGAGTGAATAGGAAATACTCTCTAGCGTAAACATTAAATATTTCAAATATATATATGTATTTATTTTTTTCTCGTATATTGATAAAAACTTATATTTATCATATAAAATACGAGTGCCGTCGATTGATTTAGTTACACCTAAAAAATAAGTTTTTTATTAGAAATAAAATGATGCCACCGATTAGTCAAGCAGCACCAATATTTTACTATATATTTTATCTATTTTATAAATATTATTCTTGTTATCTTATTTTTATATATATTAATTTATTTTATATTATTCACGTAAAAAAACCCAATTAGTTCGCTTATCTTGCTTCCCATCGGATCGTGTATTCCAAAACAAGACAGAGAAGTAAATATTTTCCACTCTCTTGAATTATTTAGAGTGAATACATATATATAAATAAAATAAATAGTCTCAAAAGTTAGGGCAATTTAGATAAAAATATATATATATTTAGAGAAATACATAAAAATTTTGGAGATAGAATTAAAAAAAAACCCTAACATGAGTGTTTTCAACTGAAAGTAGGATGCACTTTCTGAAAACCCTTTCTATGAAACTTGCATCAATTTCATTTCTTTAGTTAGATGATTAGATGTTAGCAATTTTGTTTTAGCATTCTAAATTCAATTCCTCTCTCACTCATATTTATATTTTTTAGTTATTTTTTAATTTTTAATTAATGTTTTAATGTATTAGCACTGTTGGTTAGATGATTAGATAATATTATTTTTATCCTTGAGTCCTAAATTTAATTTCTCTTCTAAGCATATTTATATTTTTTATTTTTAATTAATAAATATTTTGCACTCAAACTTTTTATTTTTAATTTTATTATTTATAAAATAAAATAATCGTTATATTAAAAATATTTGAAATAATAATTTGGTTTTATAAATAAAAGAGTTATGAATTAAAATAAATATAAAAATTTGAAAATAATATATTTATTAATTAAAACATTAATTAAAAATAAAAGAAGGCGTGAAATAACATGAGATAAAAAATATATATAAATGTACTTAAAAGATGAATCAAACTTGGGACTTAAGGATAAAATCACTATTTTTTAACTATCTAACTAAAGGAGTTGATGCATTAAAAACATTAGTTAAAACTAAACAAAGTTTAAAACAACATGAAATAAAAAATACAAATGTTATTAGGAGAGAAATCAAACTTGAGACTCAAAAAAAAAAAATCACTAACATCTAACTATCTAATAAAAGGAGTTGATGCAAAAAAAAAAACCGCGTTTTGTGAAAGGCATTTTCAGAAAATGTATCCTACAAGAATATGCTGATTTGCCATTTTCTGTTTTTCTCTCTTCAAAATCAACATATTTCTTTAAATATTGTAAAAATCGACATAAAAGCCTAATTAAATTCTACTAATTTACTTGTTAAATAAATTTTCTCATACAACACCGAAATTCAAAATTTTTAATAACAGAAGATGTTTTCTTTTGCCCATCATAGTTCATGTTTTCTTGCTTCTATGATAATCCAATCATTCATTAAATGAATTTAAGCTTAAAATGCAAATATGAAAATGATTTTATAAAATTTTAATAAACTAAACTTGATCATGCATAATAAAAGTTGGTTAGAGTAACTAAGCAGATTTTACTTTACACGAAGAAATCTGATAGTTAGCAATGAACATTCCTCTCTCTTCCTCTTTGGGTGCCAACAATTGTGGTAGAGTTACAAAGAAGGGACAATTGCCTCATGACCTGGGTGACCTTATGGATTTTAATCCCATTAGGGGGCTATGTCTTTTAAGAATTGGCTAATGAATAATGGTTAAGGTTTAAAAGGGAATGGCCTGGCTGGTGATGATGAGGATATTGCTCAACAGGGATGGTTGATGGAGTCTCCTCTATCAAGTTTTCTGAAAGAATCCATAATTTGATTGAGCACGGCAAGGACAGTGGTCCTGAAGCTGTTAGGGAAAAAGATTGGTCTAAATGATTTGTACAATCAAATTCATTCATGGAAACCACAACAATTAATTTATCTTATAAGTATTGATAATGGTTATTTTTTGGTCAAGTTTAGTATTGAGAATGATTTTTTGACGGCCTTGTCATGGGTGGACTTCCAACTTTAACATGCTTTAGCTGTACCTATCGAATGTAGTAGCATGGGTTAGACTACCCGACTTGTCAAGTGCCCTATATAAGAAAAAAACAAAATTTATAAGTGAGACAATTAAAAAAATATAAATAATAATTCTTAAAATAGATTTGATTGTATAGTTGTTAATATTAGTATCAACAAGCTGTTAATTTTGGAGATATAGATTGATGATTCCTTCAAAGGGTTGAATATGAATCACTCCCAATAATTTGCTTTAGTTGTGGGAGATATAGCCATGTTAACGAAGGATGCTCGTTTACTCCTAAGAATGAATCACAATGCAATAACCCATCAGAGAACCAACCAGAACAACCGAGGACGGTGTCGCCGGTAGAGAAGGAGAAGTATGTGGACTGGATGGTGGTGCAACGTACGTCACAGAAAAAAAACATGGAAAGGAGACAACTCTGTCAGAGAGAACCAGGGGAGCAATCTAGGGTGATTAAAATTTGATATATTGGCTAACTTAGAGGAGGATTCTGCTGCAGTTAAAGAGGTCAACGGGGCCAGCTTTGATGATTTTGGCGGTTCCTCTTTGGGCTCTGCACGTCAAACCCATAAGCCCAACAGAAGAGATGAGGGGAAGCTCGGAACATGGGCCCGACAAGGCTAAATTCAATTCTGGCGGCCCGGTAGCTAAGGCTAATTCAAAAGAGTCCAATCTGCCGCAGTCATCGTTGGATAAAGACGGAAATACTGTGGTTTCATTTGAGGAGACAGAATATAGACTCAATGTCGATACAGCAGGTGAACCCACAATGCCTCAAGCTGACCATAATAATGAGCTCCTTCAGGGTTCCAAGGCGTCATCGTCTCGTCCTCCTGATGGTGGCGGTAATAAGCCTCCCTTCTATGCTGGCTTCAGAGATTTGTCTGTCACTTATTGCTTTAGTGATGTGCTGGTGCATCATGCGTGTTGATTGGTCTTTTTGCAGGTGACTCTTAGCTGTTCTGCTCTTGGTGCGCATCTGAATTGGGATTTAAAGTGTGATATTTGCAGTGTGGCGTATTTGTGGGGAGGGCTGAGGTTCTCTTATCATCAATCTTTTCTCTTGTGCTCTCTATTTTTGTCCTCCGTTTGGAGCAAGGGTGGATGAATGCTTTTTCCTGGATTGATCGTGAAAAGTGAGAAGCTGGTTTATATAAGTGGTTATGGCTTTATTGGTTTTGTCTATTTGCAGCTCCACTTTCGGTTGCTATTTGGTTGAGAGATGCGGCGCAAGGCTTGCCAATGTTGCAGGCCTTCTTGATTTGGTTGAGCTATTTGCTCATGTAATGTGGTTGGATATGTGTCATTTATGCTTGGTTAATAAGAATAAGTGCTCTCTTTTCCCCCTTCCTCTATCTCATCTTAAATTATTGGTTGGGCTTATGGGTTTAACGTGCAGAGCCCAAAGAGAAACCGCCGAAATCATCAAAGCTGGCCCTGTTGACCTTTAAAAAATAGTTTTTAAAAATAGAAATCTGGACTAAAACAATAATATATTAACGAAGGGGATAGTTTATGTATAGTTAAATTTAGTTAAAAAAAAAAAAGGTAAAGGCTAAATTAATAAAAAATATAAACGGATTAAATTTAAACAAAATAATGTTAGATGAATTTATTCAAAACTACTTAAACCTGTGAGCAACAAATTATTTTTTTTAATAAAATTGGCAGCAACCTTTTGATTGGTAACAACATTTGTTGCGTTTACTTGAAGAAACAGCTCTAAATGGACTAAACTTATGGCAGTTAGATAGAATAGAATAACTTTAACCTTCAGCACAAGAAAAAGGAGAGGAAAAAAAATGTTGATTATTTTGTGGGTGTTGTTGAAATTGAGTTAGAAGTAATGTTGAAAAATCAGATTGAAGACGAAATAGTAGAGACACTTCTCTGGGGTTTACAAGCTAAAGTTTTATTGATAAAAATCTGTATCGGATAAGTTTTTCTAATGTTACATAAAAATATGTAATGATAAAAAATAACATTTGCTAGACAAAGTGGCACACTCACAGTTGTCCGGTAGATTTTAACATTAAGTTTGTACACCTAATTTGTACATGTGTTGCTGTCCATCAAATAAATTAGTACATTCATTAATTAAGTTTACATGTCCCTCTCATCAATTCTTCCATCCGTGTTTGTATCACATCTGAGGAAAATTACCAAAAACCAATTGTTGAATGATAAAGGAGGGGGTAATTAGAAGTGAAAGAATCCTAGAATCCTTTTCCAATCTCTTCTTCCTACCTCTTTTCCAAATTCCGCCGTTTCCCCCATTCCTGCATCCCATTTTACTTAAATGTGCACTCAAATTTATTCTTTAATTAAAACTCATTTTAATAAATATCTAATTAAAACTACATCCAAATTAAGTTCATTTTTTAAAAATTAAAAGATGAAAATGTGTAAGCTTAAAATTCGGTGAAATCCATAAAATTTAAAATATATATATATATATATATATATATATATATATATATATAAGAAAAAGGGCAAAAGCTGCCGGCCTTTCACATGCACTTCTTTTACGTTCTTCTTAAAAGAAGTCAACCAATTGAAGGGGTCTTGCCTTGACTCAACCTAGTTGTATGCTTAAACCATTTTTTAATAATAACAGCAGAAGGAGCAATGGCTGATACGCGTCGATTAAAAAACTGCATTCATATTCTATTGAATTTTTTTTATTTTTTTTTTACGATTTAAAATAAAATGGTGTTAATGATTGTAGAAATATCAATATATTACAATAATGAATAGAATATGAATGCAGTAGTTATACCGTCCTTATCAATGAATGGAAATTAAGCTATCAAAATTTTAATAACCTAATTAGTCTAATTCTTTGTTCATGGCATAGGAGCTTTACTTGTGCAACTATTCGGCAGTGGGTTTTGATAACTATAATGCCATAACCCATAAGCCTACAGCAATAAATTGTTGAATAGTGATGCTGATAACGACATCTCAATTCTTTGTCATTTAGACAAAGCTATGGTATTTTCATTTTATATTGACTTTAGAGAAAGCATATATATTCACATTTGCAAAAAAGTTTTCCAGTATAAACATTTATTTTGATAAAATTTCATGCAGCAAAACGCATGCTCCACGCTGATAATCAGAAAATTGTATTGCGTATACGTTATACCCAAGAGCTTGAGTTATTCTAGAATTCAAAATGTCATTTATTTGCCTTTTTTGTTTTATAAGGGTAGAGAGGTAAGTTAGGATTCTTCAAGAAATAAATATTTACTTTTAAAAAATGAATGGATGGGTATTGAATCAAGGGAGCCATAATCTGCTGCTGGGGTTTTACAAGGTTTTACAAGACCCACATTCTTTCTATTCTTCAATTAGTTTCTCACCAAACCCCCTCTCACAAAACAAATTTTATTGCATTACTTGCTGCAGCCAAAAAGTATGGCTATATATATAATATAGGTTAATACACTAACATTATAAATTTTAACCAATTATGTTTTTTTTTATATATATATATTACAAGAGGAGGAAAAAGCCTTAATACTAACGCGATTAGCATAACTCAAACTCAAGTCACACCTAAGACGATGAACATACTAGCCATCAGACTAACACATGAAATTTGTTATATTTTTTTTCTTTGTAACATATTAATATATTATTAATTCAATAAATATAATATATATATTAATTTGGTGAAATATTTTTGTTATCCAAGGTATATTTATATATAATTGAATCTTTACCGAACAAAATCATGATATGAAAATGTTAATTTGTTTAAGCCAAAATATTATATGATGAAACAAAACTTGTAAAACAAAATTATGATTTAATTAGTGGATTTTGCATTAAATTACAGATACAGTGATAAAAAAGATATTTTATTTTCAATATAATACTACTTTCTATCGCAATCTTTATTCATGATTAACAAAAGACTCTAAACTCGTCAATCCTAATTACCTTTCTTTTTCCATGGAGACAAAAGAGGAGGAATGCTTTGCTCATGTCTGAAGAAATTCATTGGATCAACTTTGGTCTTTACTTGCACCAATCTTTTGAAGTTATTCTTGAAATATTTAAAACCCCAAATGCTGGCTTGTTCGTAACTTGTGTAGTCATTAATGTTGTTAATTCCAAGATCCAAATCCCTGTAATTAACATATGCTTCTCTTGGAGATTTTGAAACATATGGGGTCATAAAACTGTAAAGTCTTCGACTCCAGCTTATGTATTTTCCAGATTCTGCATTTTGTTCTTTTGTCCATTGCACGATGTACGTGGCTTCGAACAAGTTGCCTGCTCTATGTGGGTAAGGTAGTTCATTTTCTGGGATTTCATCCATTTTCCCTCCGAAAGCCGGTATCATCGCTACAGCATTGTCAGCTTCTTCCTCAAGAAACATGGACATGAGCCCCTCGATTCCACTTTCGGGGATCGGTTCCTTGACGTAGTCTGATTTGGCTTTCAAACTTAATGTTGGAAGAGCATTTTTATCAAGCAAAATATCCACAGATTGTAATGGAAGTCCGCCGAAGTAGAGAACGGATTCAATCCAACTCATTTCGTTGCAATTCTCTTCGGCAAGTCCCAGCTCTGGAAACTTGTCTTGGATCAATGTAATCAGCTCATCAACCCCACCAAGCAACATCCCTCTGAAAGTAGCTTGAACTGTTTTCGTCCCTACTTGACTGGAATTCACCTTCGTTATCCAAACATTCATAAATAAATCATCAGGAAGCTTGTGAGCAATGTACTGCCATCGATGAAAGATTTTGGTTGCATTTTGTTCCAAGTTCTTGTTGACAGTAAACACAGTTACAACAGCTGGAACGGGGACTAACTTTATTTTCCAAGCAAGAACAATCCCGAAGGTATTTCCTCCGCCTCCTCGGATGGCCCAAAAGACATCTTCTCCCATGGATTTTCGATCAAGAATCCTTCCATTAACATCAATCATTCGAGCGTCAATTATATTATCAGCCGCAAGACCGTATTTGCGGAACAATGTGCCATATCCTCCCCCACTAAAATGCCCACCAGCGCCCACAGTGTGGCACATACCAGCAGGGAAGGCGAGAGTATTAGTCTTTGCAGCAATTGCGTAATACAATTCACCTAGAGTTGCACCAGATTGAACCCAGGCAACTTCATTCTTTGTGTCAACTTTAATTGCTCGAAAGTTGAGCAGATCAAGGATGACAAATGGAACTTCAGAAACATAAGAAAGACCCTCAACATCATGACCACCACTTCGAATCCTAAGCTGGAACCCATGTTTCTTGGAGCAGTAAAGTGTTGATCGGACATGGGATGTTTTAAGTGGTGTAATAATGGCAAAGGGTTTAGGAGTAGCTGGTGTAGAGAACCTAGTATTGTGAATAGAAGCATTCAAAACAGATGAATAGGAGGGATTATTTTGCACATAAATAACCTTGGAAATGGTAGAATAGTTTGCTAAACGAAGAGAAAGGCAATGAAGGAAATCCCAGTGAGGATGAGATAAAGTTGTCCCACTCAGGGACAACATCACAACCACCATAAGAAATGGAAGCATAGAAAACTGAGGGAACTTCATCATGTTCTTGAGCTGGTTGTGAGCATGGGAATGTGTTACACTTGGTTACCTTATTTATAGAGCATTACCTACTCATTAGTATATCTATCATTTCGTCCACTCTTACGGTCAAAAAATAAAACTCTTATAGTATAGCAATTTGCTAACAGAATGTTGTGCAAGGAATTTTCTTTAAATTAAAGAATCAAAAACTAAGTTTGACCTTCTGTATCAAAAAATTAAGTTTGACTTTTTATAAAAAAAATTAAGCTTGACTTTTTTTAAAGGCAGATTATCAAGTTTGTATTAAAAAAAATTAAGTTTGACTTTTTCTATTTGTAGTAAGATTAATATAAATTTATATAAAATTAATAAGTTGTAATATTTAAAGAAATTATATTAATATATTAATGTTTGTAGTTGTATACTATACCGTGCAAGTCTATAAAATCTATTAAAAATTAATTAATTGCCTGTTTCTTAAAATTGCTTAATTATACCATGTTGCTGATTTTCTTCCACCAAATCGTTTTGAGATGAAATCTTTTAAATGACAACAAGTGAATTGGTTAGATGGAAGGTCGCACTCTTATTAATTTTATACCAACA
Source organism: Gossypium arboreum (assembly GCF_025698485.1). Taxonomy (NCBI): domain Eukaryota; kingdom Viridiplantae; phylum Streptophyta; class Magnoliopsida; order Malvales; family Malvaceae; genus Gossypium; species Gossypium arboreum. Next base: position 82,643,527 of record NC_069078.1, on the reverse strand, counting down.
TAATTAAACATACCATAATGTACCTATATATTTATTATAAGTAAGGTTAAAAAAATTTTTTGACAAAAAATTTTAATTTATTAAAATTTTATAAATTTAAATATAATTATAAAATAAAATAAATAATATAAAAATTCAATAGAGATATCATATATTTGCAAAATTTTATAAATATTTTAAATAAATAAAATTTTAAAAATATATATTATAATTAAATAAAAATATTGCTTTTTATTTTATAGCCAGTGTGTGTATTAAATGAAATAAAACCATTAAGAATTTTAAAAACCAACTCGAATTTAACCAAAAGTAAATTGAACTACTCAATTTTCTTTTGAAATTTCTCATAAATTCAATTATGGCTTTCATAACAAAAATTGAAAACAGAATAACACAAAATCTCTGAGCATAATATATTTCGACCCATTCCTTAAAAAAATTAATCCAATAAAATTTACACATTAATAAACCATAACTAAGTGCAATGGCTTTTTTTTGGGGGGGTTATCTTGATTTCGGTTTAGGGTTGTATGAGGATTAGGGATTTGGAGAACAATATAAAATATGCTCTAAAGTATAGCATTTTCTAGGAGGATTTTTTTTTTTTTTTAGAAAGGGCACATAGTTAAAATTAAATTTGACAATTTTTGTTTAGGCGTAATATATATTTATATAAAATTTAAAAATTAATGACTTATATTATACAAAAACTATTTTGCATATCTGTTTGATACATAGGATAGTTGTATATATTAAATATATTTTTTAAAATTTAACATTTTACAAATAAAATCATTAAGAAATTAAAACAAAATAATATATATGTTTAATTTTTTCTTAAATTGATTATTAAATCCATTAGCACAATCCAAATTTTTATTTTTTATATGTTTTAAAACTATCATGAATAAAAAGTGTTTTTAATTTATTAAATAGATTATTGATTTAATTTAATTTTTAAATAATTATTTTAGTTAATTGTTTCATTATTTTGAATTAATTTTTATATTTTTATGAATTAAATGATTTAAATTTAAATTTATTTTGTTTTTAATTACTTTATTGTTTTAGTAGTGTATTTAAATAAGTTTTACATTTGATTTAAAAAAAATTAACAAACGCCTAACCAATCTAACTTTAAAGAAATGTAATTAAAATTTAAAAATTCTATTGAATGAGTTAAAAAAATTAATTCTATTGCACGACATATATGTTAGAATTCAACTCAAATAAAATCAAAATTAGAATTAATTATACAAAATATAGTCAAATCAAATAAATTATACAATAAATTAAAGCTTCATGCAAGGGCATTAACAAATAAAACATAAACTAATTAAATTTAAAAGGGTTAGATTATAAATCCGACAATGCCAAAAAACGTATCTCGAAGATATCACAAAATAATTAAAAAATCATTACCAATTTAAGTCTATTGCACGACGTATAAATATTATATATTATAATTCAATTCAATTCAAATAAAGATATCATTTAAAATTCAACTCAAACACATCAAAATTAGAATTAATTACATATATCATAGTTAAATTATATAAGTTTCATGCGAGGACATTAATAAATAATTTAAATTAAACTCTCGTAATTGATTTGATGATTAAGGATTATTAATTTTAAAATTCACTCAAGTTCAAACTTTTAAAAGAATAATAAAAGGTTTTATTTGAACAATTTCATTTGAACGTAATGTATACATGTAGAGTATAAATATATCTTTATTGTATGCGTATGAATAATATTTCACACTTAAGAAATAAAATAATTTTTATACAATAAATATTTTTTATTACATATTTAATTCTTATTAATAATATATACAAAGACTTCCCTTAGAAAAAAAGGAAATGTCTAAATGCACGCGTTTAAATAAAATATCATATCTATACTGATACCATTCAATTAAAAAATAAAGAAAAATCCAAGAACCTATTCAAATGAAAGGATACGTTAAGTGAAGAGTGAGAAATAAATATAAATTATAACATTAAATCTTTTAGTGATCAATAAATATAATATTCTCATATAAAACACCAAAATCCAAAACTTTTAGTAACAATAAATGATTTGTTAATCCAATTATTCTTTAAATAAATCTAAGCTTAAAATACATTTATGAAAATGATTTTATATTGATTAATTAAAGAATTAAACTTGATAGAAATCAATTAAAACACATAGGTCCAAACTCAAATCAATAAGTTAAATAATTATTTAAGTTTATCATACTAAAGTATATTATTTTACTTGAAAAAGTTTTAAATATATATGATTTTAAATTTATGTCATCTAACATAAAATTAATTATACCGTAACAAGACTTTCATTTGATATATTTAATTTTTAATTTAACTTAAATAATTTGACTCGATTCGATTAAGCGGTAATCGTATTATAGTCCAATCATTAAATATTTTTCAAAGAGAACCTTCATTAAAGGAATTCATAATAATTGATCATAACGAGTATGTATATAATAAATATTCTAATAAGATTTGCGCGTAATTTTATTTTATGTTAAAATTAAATAATGTTGATATAAATGGAATGTATTGGAAACTACATAACCCAGCCAACAACAATTTTTATTTGAACTTTGGATTGGTATGAACTAAGAAGATTTGTGGCGTTTACTTCAAGAAATAGCTCTACATGGATCAAACTTACGCCAGTCCTCTTCATTAATATTAGATACAATTAGCGCTATTAATGATTTCTTTATAAAATTCATAGGAAATAACTACCTTATTTTTTTAAAAAAAGGAAATTACTTAATATGCACAACTTTTTATTAAAAGAAACACTACCCACTTCGGATAAGATGTTTTTGTTTACGAGCTACCCCGAGTTTAAATAAAATTATTTTAAATATATTTTGTTTAAATTTAATCATAGAAATATATAAATATTCATATAAAATGAGAATAACTTATATTAGAATTATCTTAAAACTATAATTTCTAAGCATTAAGAAAGTATTGTTACATCATTATTTTTAATGATAAAATATTATTGTACATTCCTTTATATGTAATATCTTCTCTAACTTAATTTAATTTTAATTAAATTACTCAAAATAATTAAAATTAAAAAGAAAAGGAAATACATTAACACTATACGGTAGAGAAAACAATTATAATAATTCGATTAAGTCTTAATTTGGTTGGTATTGACATTATTGTCAATGCAGAAGAACATAAATTTAAGCGCGTTAAAGCGCATTTATCCTCCTATTTAATGGTTGGAAGAGATTATGGGTAGTTCTAAATATTGTATAAAAATAAAATCAAAAGAAGAATATTGAAAATAAAGAAAAACAAATTTAAAAACCTAAAAAGCAAATTTTGGAAAAAAAATAAAAATGATTAAAAATATAAAAGAAGAAAACTTATTTGTTTATTTAAAAATTAATGATTTCAAGTAATGTTAAATTAAGTTAAAAAATATTAAATATAAATGAATATAATAATACTTTCTCATCTTTAAAAATAGATGATGTGAGATTATTTTATTGATGTTTAAAATTTTAACTTTTAAAATGATTAATTATTTTCATAAAAAATTAAAATAATAATATAAATTTCTTTCAATTTAGGGTTTAAGGTTTACTCCTCTGCACATCCCACTATGATACCACCAGTTGGTATATAACATCCGACATTCATGTAGTAAGGTTGGCATGAGATGGGAAATAAAAAAAACTATTAGTGGAGAGTGATACAACTGCTTCCATTAAAGCTGTTGCTTCCCAAACTGCAGATTCCAGCATCATCGGGCGTAAGTGAGGTGAAGCACATAATCCATGAAACTAACATGGTGCCGGATACCGTGGCAAAGGAGGCTATTACGAGGCCGGTTGGCTTTTACTAGTTCCACCAACTTACTCATTCGATTAAAGTTGCACTTGCATAGGATGCTATAGATTGTGATAGCTTACTTCAATAATTGTATTATTGGCTACGTAAATCTCCTTTGCCACATTAGTTACTTGGTTGACCGTCAAATATAATACCTTTAATAGGTAAACTTTTAATACAATATTAATAACCTTTGTTGTGCTTTTCATTACCAAAGCTGACATAACAAATAACACTAAGTATAAAAAGTCTAAACCATAAATAACCAAAAGAAAGTTTAATGCATGAAAAGAAAAGGAAAAAGTAGTCGTTTACATTCTATAATCTTGTATGTTTTCTTTCTTTTTCTTATTTTATGATCTCTAGCATCTATGGAATTGTTCAACCTTTTTTTAATATATATATACCTGTTCAAATTTTCTTCTTTTTTTTAAAAATGAAAGGTTGAATTTCATTAAAGGAAACCAAAATGGTTTGTTGAATTCGTCATAACTAGGTGTTATGTTTGACTTTCTTTTTACCCAACATGAACTCCAGCTCTGTGGGGGAAGACTGAGTCCAATCAAGCAAACAAGTTTTGTTTCGAGTTTTTCTTGATAACCAGTCCGCAACCTTATTACAATTTCTCGTAATAAAATTAAGAGTAAGCCGTGAAGACATATTACGTTTTCCGCATTTTGATTATTTATCCATTAACAATGATGTTGTTGGAAAACTTATTATCCGATCTAGCAAAACTTTAAATTTTTTTCATAACGTTGACCTTTTACTTGTGTTATCTATAATAATAAATCTTACCAAATTTAATATTTATGTTTCAATGCTAGAGTGTCCTGTATGACTTTTGGATCTAATATCTAATTTTTTAACTTACAATCGAGGGTTATCTTTTCTGATATTGATCTTAAACCCTCCGATATTAAGAGAGTGGGTTCTTATCCAAAACTAGACACAAAATGAAAACTAAAACTTTTGAGTAATTCCTCTATAAGAAAACTAAAAATTTGTTAATTTCACAAGTTTAAATGAGTACTCACGATAAATAAATTCTCACTAAAATTCAGTAAAGTATCCTCATATGTTTTTTTAATATATTTTTCGCTTGTATATTGAAAAAATCACAAGATTTTTATTAGAACAAAAATAGAGGACAAATACTATTGAAATAGAAAAACCCACAGTCCCTCTAGGACTCTACATCAGACAGTACATACACACTAGTTTCCCACACCAATGAGCCACCTACCCTATGTTGTATGGGGCTTATTTAACCTTTATGTATTGAATATAATTATATGCATAATTTATTTTTTAAATAAAATAAATTTATATAATTATCTAACTTAATAATTAGTTTTATTTTAAATTATTAATTAATTAATTAAAATGACTTAGTTAGTTTGTTGATACGATGAATCAACAAGGAAGAGATAATAAGGAGAAGTTAATGGTTTTAAGGAGGTTGATTCACTTGTGACATATATAATTATGATATTAACATATTTTATATTTAATTAATATTTTAAAATTTTATTTCACTCTATAATTTACCATAAAAATTGATTATTAATTAATTTTCTATTAATAAAGTTTTAATATAAATATGTAAGGCTTATTAATACATTTTCACAAAATAAAATAATTATCATTTATTTATATTTTATTTTTATTTTAAGTAATATCACAAATTATATTAATTATTAATTTTTATTATGGTTGTTTCATTATAAATTTTATATTTTACAGTCTTTGGGTCAAATTTATCTTGAGTCGATCTATTTAGCACTCAACTCGAATTTTTTGAGCTCAAATCTATTTCAAACTCAAATTAGCATAGAAAAATTTTTCAACTTAAAGTTTATTTTACCAACCCTATTAATGTATTTAACGTTGGAGGTTCTATTGATAGAATGCTTTAGCTTTACATATTTATACATTATTAATAATTAAATATGAATTTAATTATATTATTAATTGTTTTAGAAATATACAAGCGATACATTGAATTATTCATTGTGGTGGTCCATTTTAGGAGGCACATTCTCTACCGGTAGATTTTATTGGCAGAAATAAAAGCAAAGCGAAGGGCCGACCAGGTTGGTCACTCTATCGACAACATATATACAATTTTAGACGGAAAATGAAGCTGCAGTTGAGTGGACCCAGTTACCTACCAAAGCTCCAATCTTTACAACTGATTCTCCAAAATGTTGCTGCCATTGAAAAACCTTCCCAATGTACCACACTACCAGTTGCATCCTTGGCACCATCTTCTAAACTGATGATGTACACATTCTTCTTTGTCTTGGCCCTTTTTTTATTCATTTTATTTCTTAATTTCAATTTTCCATTGCTTCTTTGCTTTCAGCATAGTGAGTTATATATATATATATATATAAAATATAAGTAGAAATAAGTATTAGCATTAGAGTGATTTGTAAGGTTTATGTACCATGGAAAATGGCTGAATCATGCCATGCTCGGGGGTATCTCCCCCCAAATCATATGTAGCACAACTACAGTCTAAATTTCACCATTTAATCCAAGATTGCATTACATAAAAAGAAAAAGAAAACAAACTTAATAAAATATAATTAGATTAGCAACTAAAAATCTAACTTCTCTGTAAAAAAAACTGCAATATTATTAATGAAGAAACCTATAATACTTGCTAGTAGAAAGACAGGTAATCCTCCTTGATCCCTTTAAGGAGCTTCAGCACATGAAGCATAGTTGGTCTATTAGCAGGATTTTCAGACAAGCAAACTTCAGCAATACTCAGCACCTTGAGCATCATCTGCTTTGAGTCCACATTCAAAACCATTGCATCTAAAACGTCAGCAGCTTCACCCATTCTCATCTTCTTAGAAACCCAACCAACCAAATTGCCTCCTTCAATCTCTTTAAAATCAGGGCCTGTTGGCTCTTTTCCAGTCACCAATTCCAGTAGAATTACCCCAAAACTGTAAACATCTCCCTTCGTAGTGCATCTACCACTCTGTCCATATTCTGGTGGGATGTAACCCAATGTCCCTGCTATATCAGTAGTAACATGAGTTTCGCAAGCACTTATAAGTCTTGCCAGCCCGAAGTCGGCAACTTTTGGTTCAAAGTCTTCACTGAGTAAGATGTTGCTGGCTTTGATATCTCTATGGATAATATGAGGAATGAAACCATGGTGAAGGAAAGCCAGTCCCCGCGCAGCACCTATTGCGATTTTGAAGCGTTTGGACCAGTCAAGGACATCAAGGGCTCCGGTGCGGTTTCTCAACCACAGATCCAAACTTCCATTAATCATGTATTCATAAACAAGGAGTTTCTCCTCGGCCAAAGAACAGTATCCAAGCAATGGGACAAGATTTTGGTGTTTCACCTTACCCAAGGTTTCCATTTCAGCTATGAATTCTCGATGGCCCTGCGTTTTTGCCTGGCTTAGCTTCTTAACCGCAACTGTCTTACCACTAGGCAACTTAGCTTTGTAAACCGTTCCAAAGCCTCCATCTCCTATCACATTCGTCTTACAAAAATGACTAGTGCCCTCAAGGATGTCGCCTAGTGTCAGTTTCAGGAGTGGCTGCTCGAATGTCGCTATATTGATGCTCAGCGGCTCCTTCGACCTGCTGCTACTCAAGAAATAGAGCTCTTGATCTATAAAGGATTTTAGTTTACTTTCCTCAATTTCTTCTGGATCACATTGCTGACTACTACTCATAATCCATCTCCGTAGAGCAAAGGCCGAAGTAAAAATGATAAAGACACTTGCAGCTGTGACCGCAGCAAGGCCCCAAGCACTTAACAAAGAAGATCTGTCAAAACTTCTGATCTGGCATTCTAAACCCATAATTCTGCCACAGAGATCACTGTTCCCAGAGAGAAATGTCCTGGACAGGTTTTGGCAAATACCAGTTCGGGGTACAGGACCTTCCAACCGGTTTTCTGCCAGATTCAAGTAGAATAGATTGAACATCCCGCATACTCTCTCTGGAATCTGTCCAGATAATCTGTTTCCAGATACATCAAAATATTCAAGTTGCATCAAGTTACCAACTTCTGAAGGGATCTCACCAGTAAACTTATTCCCATGAAGATCCAGGTAAGTCGCATAAGACAAATTGCCCAAAGATTGTGGCAAGTTTCCATTGAAAATGTTATTGCTCAAATTCATGTCTTCAATCTTCCAAGAGAGGGCATTGGAGAAGAGATTACCTACCCCACCAGAAAGCCTATTCTGCTGAACATAAAGCCCCACCAGGTTAAGCATCTGGGACAGTGAAGAAGGTAGCTCACCAGTAAGATCATTACGGCTTAAATCCAAGTGAGTAAGCTCTTTCAAGTTCCCAAAACTTGCAGGAATAACACCAGATAACTTATTGCCAGTCAAGTTTAACTTTACCAAACTACCAACACGGCCTAAGCTTCCAGGGATGGTTCCAGTAAGCCGGTTATTCCCCAAATACAAGCCCTGAAGGTTGAGAGAGTCACCAAATTCTACAGGAATTGAACCTGTTAGCACATTCCCAGACAAATCCAAAGTTGTAAGATTTGTCAATCTAGAAAGTGATCCTGGAATGTTGCCGGTAAGCATGTTGTTGCTAAGCAGAAGATCCACCACCACAACACAGTTCCCCAATTCTTCAGGTATTGGACCAGTCAGTCTATTGTTGGACAAATCGAATACTCCATGATGCTGAACAAAGCTTAAATCGGGCATATTAGCCTGATGGAAATACAATGATGGCTTCCGAGGGATTGAACCTGATAGATTATTGTGCGAGAGAACCAGGCACTGCAGCAGTCCCAGATCAGCAAGTTCCACCGGGATTGGTCCACTCAAATTGTTGTTTCCAAGATCCAACGTTGTAAGTCCTTTGCAGTCTCCAATTTCAACTGGTATATATCCTTCTAGGAAATTCGAGTTCAAGTTAAGCACAGAGAGAGCTGTGAGATTGCCAATCTCCTTCGGTATTCTGCCCCTCAAAAGATTACGATTAAGAACAAGGGTCTGCAATGTAACAGCATTACCAATTTCAACTGGCAACGTACCTTCTAGCATATTATTTCCAGCAGAAAACTCCATCAAAGTTTCTGAACTCCACAAACTCACAGGTATCCTGCCAGTGAAATTGTTGGAGTCAAGGTCAATAACCATCAACGGAAGCTCAGCAAGATACTCGGGCACTGAACCATTGATGTGATTGTTAACCAAAACCAACTGGTTGAGATTTCTACACTTGACAAAAACATTTTCAATGGTCCCCGAAAGGTTATTACCGTCAAGATCAATCTCCAAAAGTGATTCCGCATTACATAGCTCTCTTGGTATCTGACCCGACAAGATGTTATTGCTCAAACTAAGGTGCTTCAGCGTGGAACAACCCCCTAACTCAGGTGGGATGTTACCTGAAAAGCGGTTGCTTGAAAGCAGCAAGGACTCCATTTTGATCCATTTCCCAAGCCAAGGCGGCAATGGCCCAGAGAGCTGATTCTTTTCAGCGGAAAAAGTCAACATAGGCAAGTTGGAAAGCTCCTCAGGCAAAGAGCCGGATAAGGAATTGAAAGACAGCATCAACATCATCAAGTTCTGGCAGTTCCCAAGCTCTGCTGGTATTGAACCATTGAGCTCAGTGTAAACAAGGTTCAATATACTCAAATTCTTTAACTTTCCTGTAGACTTTGGAATGGAACATTTCAATGGGTTATATGAAAGGTCAAGCTTGGTAAGCAGCTGTAGACTGAATAGTTCTTCAGGTAAGGGCCCAGTTATCGAACAAGAGGGTGAAAAGAAGTTCTCGAGCAGTGAAAGGTTACCAATTTGAGGTGGCAACTGCCCACTGAATTGATTAATGCCAATGTAAAGAGCGGTCAGGTTTTTAAGTTCACCAACATCTGGCGGGATGTTACCAGAGAATGAATTGTTAGAAATGTCTAGGGAGGTTAAAGACTGAAGGTTTTTGAAGAGAGTTGAGGGGAGAGAACCTGAAAGGAAATTGTTTGCCAGGTCCAAGAACTCTAAGTGAGTCAACTGCCCCAGCTGAGCCGGCACTGTGCCACTGAGTCCATTGGAGGAAAGTTCTAGCGTACGAAGGGCTTTCAGGCTGCCCAGTTCCGGAGGGATTTTTCCCGTGAAAAAGTTGGACCCGAGTTTGAGGATGCGGAGCATAGTCAACTCAGCCAACTCAACCGGTATTTGGCCAAACAAAAAGTTGGAGGACAAGTCCAGAAGGGTGAGGCTGGAGAGTGAGGAAAGAGAGGAAGAGAGAGGACCTTTCAAGGAGCGAGATGTAAGAGCAAGAACGGTGACTCGACCGAGTTGGCACATCACACCATCCCATTGGCAGTGATAGAGTTGTTGGTTCCATGAAGAAAGGAGATGAGGATTTTGAAGTCTTGTTCTGAAGGAAATGAGGGCTTCCCTTTCTGGGTTTGGCTCTTCTTGCGCTCTAATGCCCCCCCATATAAATACCAACAACAGATGTAGAAAACAGAGGAACTGAAACGAAAGCTTAGACTCCATGGCCCAAGCAACAAAAAGCTATTTTACGTACAGAGTAAGATGGACAAACACTAAAATGAAGTTGAATAATGGAAGGTCATGAGAGAAAAAGAGGGGGCTTCAATAAAACAGAGAAAGAAGCTTGAGATGAAGCGCCATTGTTGAGTGAGTGAGTGAGTGACTGAGAAGGGTTTTTGCCAAAGAAGTCGTGTGTCAGAGACCATGGCCAACGTTGGTCACGTGAGTTGAGATTTTGCAACACCAATTCCCTAATGATTTTTCTTTTCTATATATCATGAATATATAATAGCAAATACATAAAATATTTATTTAAATTTTATACGATTATAAAAGAATACTACATTTTTTGTTTAACTTTGTAACCAAAATCTTTGAAGTGTTTAATTATTGTTACTATCCTGTCTCAAGACAGTTGGGTCTATTAATGGCGTTTGTGTGTCTTGTTTTTTTTTTTTTGTTGAATAAGTGGCATTTTATGTTATTAGGTGTTAGTAATTTTCATTTTCATTTTTATTGGGGTTAGGTCTTAGGGTAGGGACATTATTATTAACTAGAAAGGAAACAACAAAATACTAGTTTTAATTTGCAAGTTATGTTAAATTCGGAACTTGGCCTCAAAATTACTATTGTGTAAGAAGCTTATCTGTTTTACTACTTCTTTAGGGGTAATTATTTTTATTCTTTAGGGCATGCACGCACTAAAAGTTTTTTTTCCTTTGGAATCGATTATGAATACATATAATAAGATAATAATTCTAAACCATTATTATTATTATTAATTGGAATGCATGAAAACCATAATAAATCTTAAATGAGGTTTAGGTTAGGAATAAAGGTACTGTAAACGTGAATTATGGTGAGCTTCACATATAAAAATAGAGTGAGAAGAGGATAATAAAGAAGAAAATAGCTTTTTACCTAAACCAAAACAGCTGGAGTAAACTCAAGAAGTGAAGATTGAAATGCATGCCATGCATTTCTCACATTCAATTGCCAAACAAAATATAAAGTAGATTTGGTATCAATTAATAAGGTTTTCTTAACTCATTTTATGCATTAAATATTTTCTAATTAACAAATGTAAGTTCAATAGAAAGATGGAGAGAGAATATATATTTAATCTAATAAATAAAGTTACAAAATGTTAAATAATTTTTTTATAAATCCCAATAAAATATAGCTTAAACTTAAGCTTTGATATATTTCAAAAGTTAGATGCTTCCTGAGTCTGTATATACTTATGGAATACATCAGACTTGATTATCAAAATGGTTGGCAAAGAGTGGTCCCTTATGATTATGAATCTCTTCATCATTTTCTTTTCGGTTATTCAGTCAAAGACCCAGATTTAGGCTTAAATATAGTAAGGAGGTTAATATTTTTTATAAAGTAAAATTTCAAGTTGGAATTTTGCAAATAGATAAAAGTAAAATGGGAAGAATTTGTCACCATTTAATGTTTTAACAATGTTGGATTTCTGATTTAATTATTTCTTAATTTATATACCCACCATCTTTTGTTCATTAAAAACTACCCAATGAAGCAAGGAACTCAAAAGCCACCCACCAGAGGCTAGCCATGCTCAAAAACAAAACAATGGTAGAAAACTGCTTCTGAAATATAAATTTTCAAAAATAATATGATTTTCTGAAAATGTGAATTTTCTAATATAAAATGTTGATAATTTCTTTAAACCCATTTTCTGAATATAATTTTAATGAAACAAATATAATATAAATATGAAAATTAATTTTCATTAAATAATTTAAAAACTAAATTTGAGGATTGATTATTAATTCAAAAGCTTTTTCTATAAAAAAAAAAAAAAAAGGGAAATTGACTATCGATGTGGCTCTCTACAAGCACTCTTCTAATAGCAATAAAGCTACAATGTAGAAGCCATTGATTACATATCACTCTTCACTTTGCAAGATATAAAAATTTAAATTGGATTAGTATTTATTATGACATGTCATTATATGAGTCAAAAACTTAAAAGTTCACCTATCACTTTAAGACTTACAAACAAATTAGTTGGGAATAACACCATGTATTCAGGCACCTCAATCAATCATCTAGACTCAACAAATTGTGAATTTCCCTCAAAAAATATCTACCTTCTATCATCAACCATTCATACAAATTTGCAAATATATCCTTTGCATTTCCGACAACTTGGCCATCATCACCAAAAGGACAATGTAATGAAGTTAAGCACAAAATTCAGTCCATAACCACTTTCAATCATTAGGGAACTAGTAGAATGAGGGAGAAAAAAATCCACTTCACAATATACTATACATCGAAAGCAAGTTTAAAATATATTATATAAATTTAAATTGGCATATCACTCGATTAACTTTATGCATATCAACTATGATAAGAACTATCAATGACACTTTGACGTGCCATATATTAGAGTTCATCTTAAATTCAATCAAGATTCTTTTTTGCATTATTGATTAGAGCATGACATCCATTCTTTAGGTAACTAATAATAAATTTCCAATGCTTACGTTATTATTATTTAAATGAAAAATGCAAAAGCTCTCATGGTTTTTGATCTAATAATAATCGAGTCTCCTCAAGCTTACTTTTGGACAATATTACCAAGATAGTTTAACCCCAACTGAGCCACTCGACTTCTTTTAGGTCATCTAGTTGGAAGAGTCATCTCAAATGTACCTTAATTTGAGATTTATTTGGCATTAAATGACCTCCGATCAACCTCAGTATAAATGCTTAAGCATATTGTTGCCTTTTCACCTCGTTAGAAGATTCATCAAGCTGCTTGGAATTATTTTCTAACCATATATATATATATATATATATATATATATTCGACCATTGCTAAACTTGTCCGGCACATTGCCTAATAATTGTTGGCAAATTGGCCTCTAATTCTCAATATGCACTAGACTTGCATCGTTATATTTAATCAAATAATATTAAAATCATTATTTTATCAAAATTTTTAAAATTGACATATTTACTTAAATCTTATTAAAATTTCAATGTCATTTAATTTTAAAAATGGTAATTAAAAAATCAATCAATTCTTCTATACTTGTATTGTAAAATGCGTTTTCACTAAAAAAAAATATAAATTGGATGGCAAGATTAATACTATTGCAATTATAGTATGATGGATTCTAAATTCTGGCTTTAGACAATACAGACAATGATAAATGTTTGAAATTGAACAACAAAACGTGAAATTAATTTAGAAAATAAATAACTTAGTGGATTCTAACTGTATTCTATTTAATTGAGCCTTTAGTTAAACCCAAGTAAGTGGCGTTTAGAGTCCTAAACACAAATAATCATGATAAATAATGAAAGCTATAAAGTTCTGAAATTATTGGCAGATATACCCTCATTTTTATTATCCCACACTAATTGAAATGATGTGATTCAACAATCAAATCTCAACTCCAATTAGTAATATTTCATTCTTTTATAAGACAAATAGCATTTATATATTTTTTATATTTTGATAAAATTTAAAAAACATAAATACATATAATAAAAATTTCAAAATTTGGACAATCAAAATCAAACTTAGTTTTTATGTCAATTTTCTAAATTCGCTACATAAATATTTTCACCAATATTATTGGTGTATCATGACCTAGTTTACTAATTTTTGTTTTTCAAAGCATAAATTAATAAATCATCAAACTATAGTTTGATCGGTGCATGTATTAGAAATGATAAATTTTAATTTAATTTTAAAAAGCTATAAAGAGCTTAACTACTAATTTTTTTATGTGCTTTAACCTCTAATTAATTTAACAATAAAGAGCTTAACAATTATTCTTTTAAGTTAATATATGACAAAATTAGAGTTTCATCTATTAAAAATCATTAACTTTTAATTTAACCTTTTGGTGCATAATACAAATGAAAGGAAGAAATAACAATAATAAAATTTGAATCTTAATTTTTAAAATGCTAATAAAGAGCTTAACTACTATGTGCTTAACCTCTAAATAATTTTAAAATATGTTTATTTAAGAAAAAAACATAATAATAAGTCTAGCTCTTGACATTCACTTATTTTGTCATTTTGAGCCTTGTTCTCTTTTTGGGGGTCATTTTAGTTCTCAACCTTTAAAATTTAGTTAAATTGCTTGTTTCTAGATAAAAATTGATTGAACTGTTAAAATTTCAATTTTAACGGCATTGATGTGTTAATACTTGTGACAATCCATGCATAATTCATAAAATTTCTAAAAATATTAAAAGTCAACAAAATTAAAAAAGTTTGTAAAAACTTTAAAAAAATTATCTATATTAACAATGAAATATACTTAAAATATCACATAAGCTACCATTTCAATGCCATCAAAATTTTAACTGTTTAATCAAATTTTCTATCTAAAACAAACCATTTGACTAAATTTTAAAGATTAATAATAAAATAATTCCAAAAATAAAATTAAAATAATAAACATTGATATATATTAAAAAACAACAACAACAACTAAATAAAAAAATACTGACTCAAACCGGAAATTTTGGTATTTAAAATAATTAAATGTAGTAGGAGTAAAACACGAATTACTAGAAAAACTGCAGAGCAATCCATCCAGTGGAGAATGAAATTGTGGCGTCAGCTGATCAGCTAAACCTTTTCTTAGGAAAACAAACAAAATATTAATTAACTACACTCATTGGGTTCGCATTGCGTGCACGCATTCAGGTTTTATTTTATGGAATATTATTTATTTATTCATTATTACTTCTTTACAAAATAATAATAATAATAATAAAGTAAAATTTCCATAAATAGAAGAATGTGAGCTTTTTATTTGATCTCTAGTTTTTGGAATGTATCCAAGATCTTATTACTCCTTTCATACGCGGTAAAAGAAATGCACAACTTTACTTGGGATTTTTCATATTCAATTGGATGGAATCCAGGTTTTATTTAGTATAATATTATAGGTCTAATAAAATCTTATTATTGATGGTTTTTCTAGAATTATTTAAATATTAATTATATTTAGAGTTACTTTTTTTCATAACGAGTGAAAGGCATGAGTTGTTGCTTGATGAAATTCATAGATTATTTAATCATCTCTTTTCCTTTGGTTGATGGGTTCCTAATTCTCCATATCTACTCTATACTAGCTTATGATACAATTTCAGGCCACATAAAATGTATAAATGATAACTTCATGTTAATCTTCTCATAACTAATGATACTACTTGCTTTTCCTCTTACATTATTTCTATATATAATGTGTAGCTGATCATTTAATCATATGCTATATCATAGTGCTAATACATTTTAGTCTAAACCCTAATCTCAATATATAATATGATAGACCCAAATATTTGCTATAATTAAATAAAGGAAAAAATTTATTTCCTCCTTTGGTGTTAAAAAATTAAATTAACCAATTAAATCAATTAAATTAGGAACAAAACTGATATGATACATTCTAAAAGCTAAATATCATACGAATAAATAGAAAACATTTTTAACATATATATACATATAAAAGAAGATTAAATTGACTAAAATGTTTTTATCAAATTTGTTTTAAAAATAAGAAATTAATCTTTTAATCTCTTAGTCGTATATTTTAAAAAAAATTATATTGTTATTATTGATATTGGCTAGATGTACTGTGAATTGCAACTAAAAATATAATTGAAATTGGAAAAGTAAAACAATCAACACACAAATTAATTACGTAGTTCAAAACCTCTTCTAATATTTGTGAAGCCTTTCCCAAAAAGCAATCCACTATAATTCAATAACACAATATATGATTTAAGTTCAAGTGCTTATCATGTTACAACCTCACTCTAATATATTTATCTAGATTCACTCTTTCACCAAGTCATTCTCATAGAAAACTTAATCACAATATGATATCAGTTTATTTATAACACCATTTGCACTGAGTTAAGTTCCTCTAATGAACAACTTAGTGCTCTCTAACTTGTACATGCATCAATATACAAGTCTTCAAAATTTATAGGCATTTGTGGACTTGTAAATCCCAACTAGTATGATTGAATTATTAACTAAAGTTTGACCCAATTAAGCATTAGATATTGCATAAAATAAAAAGTGATCTTAACCGATTAAACTTCTACAAATAGTAAACTTTTTAAAGCGAAGTAAGTAAATCATACTAGAACTCTTTAAAAATATCCTTAATTGACTGGATGTTTTCAGCAACTCTTAATTAATTAAAAACTTTCAGCAACTCTAATAAAGTGAATTGTAACTAGCGTGTAACTTCTAACACTAACATTCTTCCCTTTTGGTATATTTAGCCAAGAACTTCTAGAGCAATTTCTTCAAACAAGATAAGCATAACATGCAAAAGCTTCAAAATAGTACACTCCATACTGACATCAATTATGAAAAACTAACCGTCAATATAAAGTCATCAAAGTAGTAGTAGCGAACATCCGCCATATTAATAACAAACTATAATAAAGCAAATAAGGAAGTTTGTATCATCAGTCCAACAGAACAGAACAAATAAAAATTCCCAACAGCAATTAAAGTATACACCACCAAATAAGCTCGGCTTCCCGTTAACAACTCAACTCTACCTTTACTCTCCTTTTTTTTGGATAAAAATACCAAGAGTTTCAAGGCCCACTAGCAAGAATATCTTCTTTATAGCAAACTGCATGACTCATTTGCCCTCGCAATAAGCTTGAACTTCTTATTCGAACAGTTAAGCTACTCGTTAATGCATACAATCTCTGTATTAAGGTGTTCTACCAATCACGTTTGTTTAACCGTAATCGATAATTCTATCCACAGTTACAACAAGTAATCCATCTACCTCTTGATTTGCATCAAATTCTAAACCTTCGTCTTAAAGAGATTTGTATAGATTATTATATTGAGAGAATTAAGCATTTGATATGTTTTTGTGAGTAATCATACTATCGTGATCTTGTTTGCTGAATTAACAAGGGTGAATTTAATGGAGAGGGTATCATTCTTCATGATGCAAAGATGAGGAAAATTATCACAAGTGTGTGATAAATTAAGATAATTTGTTATAATTGTTAAAGAGAGTGGATATCTCTCACTGAGTTAGTTTCCGTAGACTTAGGGAAACTAAATTGCCTAAACAATTCCTTTATATCTTATTTATTTACTGTTTTCCATTTTAGTGGTAAAGTGTCCACTTCCTAATTACTCCTTATCAGTGTTGATTTGATTCTTAGCAACTATTTGAACTAACCGAAATATATATCATCAATCAAACAAGAGGTGAATAATGTGTATTATAATATATATTTAAAGATTATATGAGTTTGTTATCATTCGTTAAATTGTTTTACTTTAATTTAAAAATAGAAATTAAAATATTATAATTACGTTGTTTTTAAATTAAAATTTTAAAATTTAAATAAATATATCCTTGCATTACACAAAACTAAAAGTAGCATATAAATTATAATTAAATTAAATAATTTTGTTTAACACGCCCAACGAATTTAATTCGTTGAACCAATGACTTAGGGATCACACCAAATTCAACGGTCCAAGGTTGGGTTAGAGCCTAGGGGTGAAGGTGAGGGTTTAGAAACTAAATTTATGGAGTCATAATTTTGTAGGATTTATGATATATAGCTAGGTTGATGACCTATTTATTCCACCTTCCCCACTCCCCAGCTAACTTTACCCCTTTTGTAATTGTAGATTTTCACATGATTACTATATATATTTTATTTTCTAATATATTGTTTTTTATTATTTATTGAATTTGATTTTTTAAAATAAATCTCAACATATACATATGTATTGAGTTTTTCATTAAATTAAAACTTTCATAAAATTCGTGTCCAAGATTTTTATAGCAAATTAAATATTCACATTTATAGATGTCAAATTTTATCTAAATTAAATCCATATATTTAAGTTTAATTTTGATCTCTTGAATTTCCAGCCTAAGTCATATAAGTTGAACTGTTCAACCCATTAGTGTAAAATTCTTATTGAATTAACCTTTTACCATTTAGGAAACTCAGTCTTAGTAAATACATTGATGGAAAACTCAATAGCCATATTGAATTTTTCATTAATAAAAATTTCATCATCTCAAAAATCAAACCTAATAAATATGAATTCAACACACATGATATAATTAATTTGAGTTTTTCTTATCCAACTTTTTACTATAATTATAAATATTATTATTCTTTTCACATAATTAAAATGTTAATATTTAATATGTTGACTATGTACATTTTTATTTCACAAGTAGGTATAAAAATTGCCATGTGCTATAATTTCTCTCTCTTTTTTATATATTTGTTTTTTAATATTTTATTATACCTCTATAAAATATTTATTAACTTTTAACCGTGCTTATATTCCCACTTGCAATATATCAAATATTATTCCTAATTAAAAATATATTCTCCTTTTAATTTCTCAAACTTTAAAACTTTTAAATTCTTACCTTTTTATTTTAAATTGATAGACCCTTAAACTATGTCATTTGTTTGAGTTGGATACCTAAAAATTTTATTTAGTCAAACCAAATATCTAAACTTTATTTTGTAACCAAAATTGGCCCAGCCATTATATCCGTTAAAATAAAACGTCCCAATTAATAAAAAAGCATCACATCATCACCTCATTAAGATATAAATAAATTATAAATTTTATGTTAATATTAAATAAAATAAAAAATTCCTCCTCCCCCATCATCGTCCCCCTCTCTCTCCCTGTGTCTCAAGTACCAAACAACTATTTATGATTTTATCTTCTTCTTTGTAATGGCGGTGGTTTTTGAAGTTGTTGATGATGATATCATCTCCATTTTTTTTTGCTTTGATGGGTTTTAAGGCTATTTGGCTTTTATTTTTGTTTGTTTTTTAGTTTTTTTAATTTATTATTATCTCTTTTCCCATGGAAAATGATAGGCTGGTGGGTTTGATTGATTTTCCATAAAGATGGTGGGTTGGGGATGGACTTGGGTCAACTTTTAAACAAAAATTTTTGCATCTCAAACTAGTTCTAAAGCTATTTTTATTATTTAAATTTAATTATAAAAATATATAAAATATTAATTAAAAATATATTTTAAATATTTCATTAATTTTAAATAATGAAATGGATTTTTAAGTGGACCAAGCCGACCAAAATGATACTCAACTAAATTTTCTTTTTGGAACACGTGGACAGCTCTAACGGGGAAAGAGAGGAATATATATATATTCTAATATTAATATAATTTGTTTTAATTAATATCAATATAAATATTAATATGTTTTTTATTTAATTAGATTTTTATGAGGTGATCACATAGCATTTCTTAATTGACTCTAATTTTTGTTAAACAGAATATAATGATAGGATCAACTTTTATTACGAAATAAAGGTTAGATATAAAAAAATAGGTATTTAACTCAAATAAAAGATATAATTCAAAGTACTCTTTGATATAGTGAAAAAAGTGTAGAAACATAAAAATTAAACCTTAAATCTCATACTAATTAATCGTGATTGGCAAAATTAGTAATACTTGAAAGAAAAGGATAATGTTGCGGCATGTGCGGCACATGCCACAAACACGGTTAAAACCTCAAAATTTGGGTGTGTTGGGGTTGATTGTAAATCTCTTTTTTCAATTTAAAAAAAAAAGTCTGATGGGCTTCCCAAAAGCCCAAATTCCATTGCGTTGCGTCCTTCCGAGAATTTCACACGGTTACATTATCCGGAAGCCCACTGTAAAATAAATTTAAAAGGCAAAACTAGGGTTTTCTTTTTTATCTTCCCGCAAAAACTACTTCTTCAGTTCAGAGGAGCGGCTGTCTTGCCACCATGGTTCTCAAGTTTGTCTTCTCTCTGCTTGTTTCTTTTATTTCTTCATTTACTAAATATGAAACCACATTTTCTTTCCCATTTCTTTTAATCTAACTATCAATGGCTGTTTCTTTCCTCAACTGATTTTGTGTTTGTAAGTTTTAGCTAGCTGGGTTAAACTTAACACTACAAGTTATTAATACTTTACGATTTGTAAATATGGGGTTGGCAGGACTGAACTATGCCGCTTCAGCGGTGGCAAGATATACCCTGGTAAGGGTATCAGATTTATTCGCTCAGATTCTCAGGTAAAGCTTTCCACTTTGGGTTTCCATTGAAGTACACATCGGTTGCCTCAGTTACATGTATGGATCACTTTTAATATAATTGACAGGTGTTCCTCTTTGCAAACTCCAAATGCAAGAGGTACTTCCACAACCGTCTCAAGTCATCCAAGCTTACTTGGACTGCAATGTACAGAAAGCAGCATAAGAAGGTAACTGCTCTATTTTCTATTCACTCTTAAATCTATCTGTTTAAGCCCTCTTCTCTTTAGCAGTGAGCGTGGATATTTCTTGTTTTTTTCCCCCCTAAGTTTTGGTTGCCGTCAATGCCTGCAGGATATTGCAGCAGAAGCAGTTAAGAAGAGGCGCCGCACCACGAAAAAGCCCTACTCAAGGTCCATTGTTGGTGCTACACTAGAGGTGATTCAGAAGAGAAGAAGTGAGAAACCTGAAGTCCGAGATGCTGCGCGGGAAGCTGCTCTGCGGTACGTTTAAAGTATTGTTGAAATTACATTGTGACGGAAATTGATTAGCCAAAGTTTGTTTGTTGAATCACATGATATGCTGTGCAGTGAAATTAAAGAGAGGATTAAGAAAACTAAGGATGAAAAGAAGGCTAAAAAGGCTGAGATAATATCCAAGCAACAAAAGACTCAAAGTAAGGGTAATGTGCCCAAGACCGCTGCAACAAAAGCCCCCAAGCTTGGCGGTGGCGGTGGGAAGCGCTGATTGTTTGGTACTATAAGAAGTTTTGAGCAATTTTGTATTGTTTGAAATGAAAATGGTTGCCCTGTATTATTTATTTTTTGAGTCTTGTTACACCATGTTCAATGATTTTGGTTTGAAATGGAGAAATGAAAAGGATTGTGGATCTTCTTGAGCTTAAATTCATTTTGTGTGTGTGTTGAAATATTTGTTTACTTGGCATGGACGTTAGATCTTTATGAATCTTTCTTATTGACAGGTTAAACCATACTGTGGTCATGATTCTTGTAAGTTGTACAACTTTTTAAGTGTAGCTGTTGATTGCCACTGATTCTGGCAAGGTGGGAGTCATTATAGATTTGCTAAGGAAGATAACAATGTTGGCCAGGTTGGTTATTCTTTTGATGCTTTATATGCAGCGTTGGATGATATGACATACAATCGAACATTATCTTAATCAACGTCGAAAAGAATATATGCCTATCTTATCTAACTTTTGACTCCTATGCATATTATGCATGTATGACAAATTTTATTTTTTGTTTCGTCTTTTAAAAAACAATGGAAAGATTTAAAATATATATAAATATTGGGATCTAAATTGTATCAAGTGTTTGGGTAATTTAATGTTAATAATAATGATTTTGGAACCATAAGTTCAAAACATCGATACCCAGTTAGCTGAAAAAGAAGGAAAAACGTGTGCGGGTTTAAAAAAACCGAGCAAAGCTAAGCTAAAGGTAGTGGGCGTACGTGGAGGCGGGCATCCCATGTGGGAAAGACCAAACTCCAAAACCAATTAACTTCCTTCTAGAAATGACCCAATGCAATCAATCATGCGTCTCTCGTAGAAGACCCACGGTCTTACAACAGCCAGCTGCAGTTAGAAACCATAACCCAAAAGATCAGTGTTCCACTCCTCATTAAACCTCTTTTCAACAAAGCACAACTCTTATCTCTTTTTCTCCAAGGAGAAAGTGAAAATGGCAGGGGACGATGATATAGAGAACAGGGGAGGAAGGGTGAAGAGAAACGGGTATAGCAACCACAATACGAACAGTAGCAGCGCTTATGCATCTTCTTCAGCTTACGTTATAGAAGATACAGATTCGCAATGGACATCGTGGTTGGTGCCTATGATCGTGGTGGCTAATATTGCTGTTTTTATTGTTGTTATGTATGTCAACAATTGTCCGGGGCACAGGCATATGAGACTTGTCGGCAAGTGTGTGGCCAGATTTCTTGGGCGCTTTTCTTTTGAGCCTTTGAGAGAGAACCCTCTCTTTGGTCCCTCTTCCTCCACGTAATTTACTTCTTCCTTTTTATGTTCCTTTCTGCTTACCCTATCTTCTTCTTTTATCCTTCGTTTTTCTTGGAAGATGTGTTTATAGGTGAGTTTGATTCTGAATTTGGGTCAACTTTGGTAGAGCTTTTATAGCATTTCTTACCCCTGATTTTTCTATTGGTCTTCTAAATTGAGTTGTCGCTGGAGCTTTGCTGAAATTGCTTTCTTCTTCCTAAAATAATATCAATCAAATTTCAACATTCTTTTTAAAAGTTGTGGAATTTAGATCTCACTGCTGGGTCTGGATTTGAGACTAGGTCGTCTCTGTTTTCCATGGATTTTTTATTGATCAGTTTCTGGAATTAGAATGTCTCATTTGTGGATTCTCGGTGTAAGGCTGTCTTGTCGTGAATATATATATTCAGACCAAATACACACACACACTCGTAGGTTTTGCAGCTCTCCGCACCAATTTTTGCTGCCAATATAAAATTCTAATTGCTTTAAGTGTACTTGCAATCTCTTACTGTGTTTGACTATTGTATGTGGAAAAATACTTTCTGGTCAAATTTGGTGAATTTACTATTTCATGTCAAATGCTTCTATACTTGACTGTTGCTTATTTATAACTTGCTATTATTGTTGTTGTTTGGACATTGTAATTAGGATCATTAGGGTTTCAATATGAAGTATATTACTCTGATTCAAGTGTAAGCGTTAGAGATAGGGTATGTGTTTCACTTGCTTGGCAAAGCAAAAGTGAGAAGAGAAAAATGGGAAAAAAGTTTAGTTTTTACTTAAGCCTATAAGTCCAAATCTTTCCTACTTCAATGTCTGTCTCGTATTGGAGAAGTTGAAAATAGATGAGATAGCTGTTGAATTGTAACAAAGGCATGTATGATTTTGCAAGTAGCAAAATCACAAGGGTATAAAATTATTTCTTTCCTGATATTGATGGAATTGGGAAGTAGCTACTCAATTGTTGGATTGCCCTCTAAAATGAAGATATGTTTTCATTTTGGAAGATTGAAGAAGTTGGGAGCTCTTGAATGGACCGAAGTTGTGGTTAAACATCAAGGATGGAGGCTTATTACTTGCATTTGGCTGCATGCCGGTGTTATTCATCTTCTAGCCAACATGCTGAGCCTGGCCTTCATTGGTATACGCCTTGAACAACAGTTTGGGTTTGGTATGTTTCTTCTTCTGTTTGAAATTTATCTTCTTGTTCATACTCTTTATGCAACACATGGAGCCAAATTTCAGCTGTGATTTAAGCACCGCATTTGTTATCCCCTTAAACTCTGTTGATTAAAGTTTCAGATAATGTGATGATCTGATATTTGTTGTTACAAATTCTCAATGTGGCAGTGCGGGTTGGAATTATTTATCTCTTGTCAGGATTTGGCGCAAGTGTGGTTTCTTCTCTATTTATCCGAAACAACATCTCTGTTGGTGCCTCTGGTGCTCTTTTTGGGCTTCTTGGTGCAATGCTTTCTGAACTTATTACCAACTGGACCATATACACAAACAAGGTGAGCAATATTATCTCTTCCATGTCTATGATCATAGAATTTTATAGCTTATATATATATGTCAATATCCTAGTGCTAATGGTCTTATTAATAACCTTTGTCTTGCTTGCTCCCCTCTTAATATTCGACAGGCAGCAGCTTTTTTTACTCTTCTGGTCATCATTGCCATTAACCTTGCAATAGGAATTTTGCCCCATGTTGATAACTTTGCTCATATCGGTGGCTTCACAACTGGGTTCCTCCTTGGCTTTGTTCTACTATCTCGTCCTCAGTTTGGGTGGTTAGAGCGCCAGAATCTTCCAGCTGGTACTCTTATTAAGTCCAAGTACAAGCCTTACCAATATGTTCTGTGGTTGGTTTCCTTGGTGCTGCTAGTCGTAGGGTAGGTACCATTCATGTTTCAAATAATTGATTCTCTTTGTTATTTATTCGTATGGTTTTATGATCATCGTAGTTTGGTGACCTTAATGACTTTGAAATTCTGGGTTCCTACAATAGCCAAGTTGATCTGATTGTCACATGCTCGACTTAGTTGCTTCCTGTTGTTGCTAAATGCAGATTGACAGTTGCATTGGTAATGCTGTTTCGGGGAGAAAATGGAAATGATCATTGCCGTTGGTGTCGCTATCTATCCTGTGTCTCCACTTCTAGATGGGATTGCAATGGGATCTAGCACTGCATAAAGCTTCCAATCTATTTGGAGATTTCTTTCTACATTCAATTTGTAAATGCATAACTATAGCTTATAATTGTGAGTGGTGCTTTGTCTGCCTTTGCTTTCTTCTTTCTTTAAAGATCCAAAGACTGCTATTGCTATTGCTTTTACACCTCTTTACTGATGTATTCTGAGTATATATGATGAAACCATTCTCTCATAGGGAAAAAAATATCCCAGCATATTATGCTGAAAAGAAAATGTTTATATGACAACTTTCTTTTTTTTTTGGAGTTGGAGTTACAATTATATTAACAGATCTAATCAAGCAGTGAATTAAATAATTAATTTATCAATTAACTCAATCTAAATGGAATAAATTTGAAAAAGAATAGCTTAAATCTAGACATTAAAAAACAGGCAACAATGGTGAAAGTAGTGGTGTGATGGGGTAAGCGATTCGTTGTCCAGCTTATTGCTTTTACCGAGGTAGGCAAACCTGGGGTAACTCATTCAATGTGTCTGGTCCTACCCACCGGCCAGTATGCTTAATCGGACAGTTTCACATTCAGCATTTATGACTGACGAGCCTCACAGGTTTGATTGCAAATCTAGTGCACACCAAAGTAAAATCCATGCTGTAACCTTTTACATGATTTTATTTTTTCAGGATGCCAAGCTCTATGGTGTTGTGCTGGGATGACCCCAATGTGGTATAATAACTTCGTAACATACTTGGAGCTTTGATGTTGCTTTCATGGGCCACTTCAATACCTCTAGCCGTCGCTAAGCACAAGACAAGGATTCTTGTGCAGAATATACATCTTAACTAAGATACATATTTGTTAAGGAAATAAAAATAGTTTTAACCAATATTAACAATGAGGGAAAGAAATATTGTTGCACTGGTTAATCTGTGTGTAACCATGACGTTGCTTTTTAATAATAACAACTTTCCGTTGTCTAACTGAGCGATTAATTAAGATCATTTAACCACTCTCCTGATTCTAATCATTACGTGATCTTGAACTAGATCCATGTGATTATATCACCATAAATTCATATGTTGTGAAGTAAAAATAATAATAATAATAACCGGCAGTGACTAATTCATGTACACTTGGTACTAGCGAAGCAAAAAGTATAGAGAGCAAATCATGAAGAAGAAAAAGAAAAAGAAAATGAGAGGACAAACATGGAAATGCCATGATAATATGATATCAGATTCCGATTTGCATGGATCCCGAGATTTTTACTCAATAGTTCCAGAAACTGTATGATTCATCATGTCGGATCGATTGTCAGTTGTGGGAATCCAAGGTTTCGTTTTTTTCTTATATGGCTAATAAAAGAATGTTGGCTGTTCATTGTCACTATCACCGTCCTAGATAGCCGCTTCAGACAAAACTGTACCACTAGGACAAAACCATGTTTGATGGATTTAGCCTCCGTGAATGCACAGTTGGAAACAGACAAAACTCCAACTGAAACTCTTTTGTTTTGTTTTGTTTTGCTATGATAATTTCAGTACAGTTAATAACTACGTTGTTATCATTATGATGGAGAAAATGGCAATCATACTAGATTTTTCTTTTTCAATATTAATAATGCTAAATTTGATCAAGCAGGATCAAAGTTTTTCACATCATGGTAAACTAATTACAACTCTAGCAGACAAGGTTGCTATCACACACAAGAAAAGGAAAATAGGAGAGGCGAAGGGAGGATCGTCGATCATTCCCCTCGGTTAGCACTACTAGGCCAATTCAAGCAATCGGAAGTCGGATGTGCCCTGTACCTAAAATCAACATGATGAGGAAAATCTCTTTCTGAGTTGGTACCTGAATCCCACAACCCCTGATAAGTTCTTCGGGTTGAACCATATTTGTCTAACTCCAGCCTCTGCCTTGGAGCACTCTGGGATCGATACTTAGCCCGGGATGATTCAGTATTCGCCATGTAATTTGGGTAACCGGAATATCCACTTAAATACCCCCATGAGCACTCACTCCTTGTGGGTGTAAAAGGGCTTCTCCTAGCACTACTTCCAGGTCTAGATGATGCAGAATGCACTTGTGGGCTGTTGTCAGCTGTTCTTAGAACTGCTTCATCTTTCCCTCCAGGATATTTCATGGAGCTTAATGTTAAAACTTCTGCTGAAGAGATATTTGGTATGGCATTTGAAGCTTTTCCTGATGCTTTTCTCGGGGAGTCATATGCCGTAAAGCTCTGGGTATAATCCAAAGCTGAAAAATGCTGAGATGGCCTAACATTCCTGTGACTCTGTTGGGAGCTCAAGTGAGGTTTCCAAGTATCTACTTCAAGGATTTTGTCACTCTTCTCATCATCAGCAAGCCGACGGCTAAGTGGAGCTTCTCTACGGTTGTTCCATAAACTTTCCTCCCTCCAATGGTCTAACCAATTTGAACCCATCCGTGCTTTCTCTAGATCAATGATGTTCCTAAAGTTGGAATTTGAACCACATCTCTGCATGAACAAACGCAATATTCAAGACGGATTTGAACACCCAATTTCATACCGAGGTCCATTCAAATTTGTTGATTTGAACTTAAATTTGCCTAGAATCACCTTCATCTTCTTTTAAATTTGAATTACGTAGTAAACCATATCAGAGCATGTAAAAAGGGGAATCTGCAAAGGCAAATTGTCAATAAAGTGATACCTTTAGGATTGAGAGCCCATCAGATTTAGTACAATAAGCACGAAGTTGGCATTCATCTTTTCCGGAAGTTGCATGGACCTGCAAGTAATACATATAAAAATGGACATTAGCAGACCGAACAAACAGATTAGCTCCTCCCTACAGCAGCTGCATGTTATGCAGCAGTAAAATGCATGCCAAGCTTTTCTTTCCTTTCAAACAAAGATTCAGCCTAGCACAGTTAATTTTGCCTTGACCGGAACTATATTACATTTGACCACAATCGATCTTTAGGTCATAATTAACCTTAACTTATATTATGAACATATGAGAGGCTTTGGTCGGAACTTTGAATCCTCCAAGAAGTTATCAGAACTTTTAGGCAAAGCAAGTGGTCCCTTAGTATTTCAATCTATTAGTGCTTGAAACATATCATGTGAGCTCATAGCAAGCATATCAAAAGCCGTACTTTTGGCCTAACATGAACTTTTTACATCATTTCCATAAATGGTAGAGAAATTAAAACAATCCCTAAACATAAAAAAGAGCAGAAAGGTATGCTTACAGCATTTCGCGGAAGCCTGGACATCTTTACGACAGAATCCAGAGACTTTGTCACATGTGCACGACTAGAACGGGCTCGATCTTGCAGTTTGACCAATGTTTGCATGCGTCTGAGCATGTCTGCTGTTTGCTTTCTTACAAAGTGGCCTCTCACTAGCGCTTGAAGCTTCACCAATGCTTTCAAAGCTCTCAGTGCCCTCCGTGCCTGGACCAGGCGGCAGCAGAAGTCCACAAAAAAACAAACAAGCACCATTACATCAGACAAACCAAAAACCATCCAATACCTATCCAATTAACTGTATGGTAATCCTTGTTAGAAATTAACAGAAGAAAAATAAATCCACTGACATTTCTTTAGTCCTTTTAGAAGTTAAAGGCTCCAGCAAACAATGATTTGTAACAGATAGACAACGAAGTCAAAAAGCGGGAGGCCCATAGATGCAATCATTACCTACCATACAACCCAACAGAAAAGAGGAACTGGCAAAAGAAAGAACAATCTCCCCCACCTACAGATAACACTAAAAGATACCAAATTTTTAATCAAGACTTCAGCTTTACAAAAGTTTAATTAAATTGTTTAATGAATAGCCATCTCCACAAGTAACTTTGCCCATTAATCATTTGTAGCGTGCCCATCTCATCTCCTTCGCAAATTAAAAATATCCTCCAGCAAACTGGAAGGCGGGCAAATTCGATGGACAGATTGTAAAGAAACAGTACAAATAGGAAAGAAAATCAAGACACAAGAATATATATGGTTTGACCAATTGTGTCTAAGTTCACAAAACTGCAGAAATTTTACACTACTTCCTGAAAGAACAACTTACCTTTGCATCAACTGTTACAATAGTTTTTATAACAAATGCTACCAACTGGGGAATGCATACATATGCTTTTCAAGCAAAATGTAGCCTACATGACAAACGGGGAAATGCATAAAAACAATGCTGTTCTCTTTTATTTATTGTTCAAATCAGAATAAAGCTTGGTAACTTGGTAAAATAAAATTAAAGGAGAGGAATAAATCAAAAAACTTTCAGGAGAAAACTAATAATCAGTCATAAAGTCATACTGATTCCCAGTTGGAACAATTAATTCAGTTCTGGTAGAATATGATCTAAGTGTCCCATGGAAAGAATAAAGTTGGCCCAGCAGCTTGGCTGTAACATGCTACCTTACTAAAATGAGGTAAAACTTGCATGTTACCTTCAAAAGAGGCCCCATAAAGCAAGAAACCAGTTTTGACACAATTTTCTACACAACGTTTGGGTAGAAATAATTTTGTATACAAATCAGATATTTTAAACAGAGGATGCGTTAATGCATCATTATGGTTTTTATTTTCAGATTCTGGCTTTCTTTGCTGCAGATATGGCAAATGTTCACCATAATTAGTTAACCTATTTCTCTCCTTAAAAAAATTTGTTTATGTTTCACTCTACTGAACTATTAAGTCTTGATTGCAACTTCATTTTAACAGGGTTAGAGACAAAGAAAAAGGAATGTGAATTTTGCCAAACAAGTCACACATTCTACAACTCAGCCTCTTTATATCCCATCACTTCATGGGTTCATTCCTTTGCTTAAAAAATAAATGAAAGAAAACCCACTTTCTATTTTTTGTATTTCTGGTAGGTAAGAGAGAAGAAGAAGCTAAAGCCATTTGAGGCATTGATGACACCCCATTCAGCTGCCCCCCATAGGCCATACCCCCCAAAAAAATACTAGAAAGCACGCGCGTGGAAGGGTCGTGAGTTTGTTTCGTCGGAGTGTGAAGTAGAAGACAAAATTAGACAGTGAAGATGGGAAGTAGAAGATAAAAGATAAACGGTCGCCTAGTGAAATCCTGATGGCGAAATGACTTATCTTTCGGTGTCGGCACACCTTTCTTTCTGCTTCTGGGACCATTCACGGTTAAAAGCTTCAACACTATATACTAATATAATTTTAAACAACATTCTTTCTTTGAATTTAACAAACAAATCACACTCTCAATCTCTAAGTCTCTTATTCAATCTTCTTAACCATGAAAGGGTATTTTAATTTTTGTTTCCAGTTTGCATTGTTGAATTGAATAAGCGGAAAGAAAGCAGAGAAAAAGTCAAAACTATTGACTAACGTAGAAAATGGGAAATGGCTAGGAAGAAATGATGTGAAGGTAAAAAGGAAGAAAATACTAACCAGATAACCTCGAAAAGCGGACTGTATCCTAACAGCCGCTACCTCCTGTACGAGTCGTCGGTTGTTCCCAGCGGGGCCACCACCACCACTTGTCAGTCTAACAACCTCAGCAGCCGCATGCGCAGCTGCGAGAGCAGCCTCAGCTACAGCAGCAGTGGCGGCTGCTACTGCTATTGCGTGCTTGCTGGCATCCAAGGTGTCACTGCATGGAGCAGTAGTAAGAGCATGATCTATATGGGAAGTTGAAGACGTGGGATTGGAAGATCTAGCAAAGCTCCAACGCCTCCGTTCTTTATCGGATCGGGTTTTGTCGGACTTTTTGGCTCCAAAGAGTCGCCGGAAAAGACCCATGGTTCATTGCCTGTATACTACACGTGCACTTAAGCCATGGATTATGGGGATGTTTTTTTTTTTTCTTTGAGTAAAAGGAGGCAGGAGATGGTTGAGCGTTAAAAGTGTATGAGAAACGAGTGAGGGAGGTGAAGGAGAGACTTGGATTTTGTACACAATGATCCACATTTCTAAAATACACTAACCATACGCTCCTCCAGGGATCTGTAAGACACGCGCCTTTTCCATATTTTAACTATATTTTCACCATCCTTATTCTTCCATTCCTTTGGACGAAGCATTGACTCAGCCAAAAATTAAAATTTTAAATTTAATTCGGGTTCTGTACTGTTCGCTTGTTTCTGAGATCAATTTTTAATGTTAATTAATTGAGATAAAATAAATTTTAGCCTAATTTATTTTAATTTGATTTCTAAAATTCTTTTCCTTCACGTTAATTTCGAAATTTAGTTTTTTTTTTTAATTTGGTCCCCACTTTAAAGTTTATTAAAGTGTGATAGCACTATACTTTAAAATTATGTCACGTCTTCACTTAAAATTTATAGTCTTCACTTAAAATTTATAGTTGATTAAGTCTTAATTGATTGGCATGGTTATTATTGTCAAATGTCAATATAGGAAGATATGGGTTAGACTGTGCTGAAGCGTTTTCAATACAGGAATATGTGGGTTAGATTGTGATGAAGCGTATTATCCTCTTAATTATGAGTTGGAAAAGGGTTATAAATAATTATAAGTATTGTGTTAAAAATAATAGATATAATCAAAACTTATAATAAAATTGTTTAAAAATTATATATATAATTTTAAAAATAAATTTTATTAAAATTAAAAAATTACACCGTCAAGTGTACAAAAGAAAAAATTCAGAAATGGAAATGAAAAAATAATCAAATTTAAGGGCTAAATATCACTTTTATATCTAATTAATACATAAAAGGACTACAAAGGTAAAAGACAGCTAACAAAATTAACACAGTATTTAGGTAAATAATGTTATTTTATTAAGTACAAATATTAACAATATTAATTATAGTTTAAAAATATTAGCAAAAATCAAATGAATGATTACAAATCGGATAAGACATTAAAAAAGTTAAGAGGGTTAAGAGGGATGAATTTAGGTATTATGATGAGGAAAGAGAAAAGTAAAAATAGAAAAATTAGATTAAGGTTCATTAGGATGATAACCAAAACCAGAACAGGATTAGCAAAAAGACGAGGGAGATGTGGCTGTTTCGGTGGTGGTCGCCATTTAATTTTAAATGCGAAACACGATTTTTGGTGAATTACCCCACCAATACGGTGTCTGCGTGGAGTTCTAAACAAAATTCTATTTCAAAACTTTAAAAAGTTATTTATTAAATATTAGATCCAAAGGGAAAAAATGTTTTTAAATTTAAAATATTCATACGTGATGCAATAGGGTTTTAGATCTAATTGAATTTTGGGTTTCAGGGTTGGGTTTTAGGAATTTTAATTTAATAGAATATTGTGTTCAAATCTAATTACTATAGCGTTTCCAATTTATATATATACATATTTATAACTCATAATTAACAATTTAAGTTGCTAACACAATACCAAATTCTCTCTACAATAACTAAATATGGATTCAGGTGAGTTGCAATATTTAATACATATATTCTTAAATTTGTAGCTACTGGTTTTGTAATTTGGATGCAAATTAGGCAATTCTACTTAGGAAGTTTGTTGATTTGATATTATAAAAGTTAGTTTCAATGTCGGACAATTTACGATTTGGTGGCGTGGCATAGTGCTGCAATGGAGAACATCGACTACATGTCTCCAAAGCTCCCTAACTATATAGCATCAAAGATAACAAGTTTCTTCCACTCCGATTCCAAATATCTCATGCCGATCGATTTGTTGGCTCTTTCCACGGATAGTTGGTCATTGTGGATGAGGATTTAGCTCTTCATTTACTCAATCCATTGTATTTGGTCTCCAACAGACAAATCAGTTCTAATCTAAATACTTACATTATTCTTTCTTTACTAAAACTTCAATCCCCTATAGTTTCTTGGTTCCAAACTATGATTATCACATTTGCAAGGTTGTACTTATTGCCAACCCAACATCGAGTCCTGACGATTAAACAATCATGGTTATGTTTGGTTCCTATGATCATCTAGCTTATATTAGACCAAGCAGAGAATGGACTTACATTTACCATGACTGGGGCATGCTTCATGATGTTATATACTGTCAACATCACTTTTTTCAATTGATTGCAAGGGTAGAGTTGTTTGTTTTAATCTGGCTGATAAATCACGTTTTACATATTTGCCCTTAGATCATAACGTACAAAACTAATAAATTTTGTATAGAAACATATTGTAGAGTCACCTATAAGGGAACAATTGTTGGTTGAAAAAATAACGAGGTGGCTTTGGAAGGAGAATCTGGGATATGATTGGAGCCAAAGTTTGGAATATGAAAATGAATTGTGAGACATGAGGCTGGAGGGAGAAGAAAAGCACAGGAGACTGTACTTTGTTCGTTAGTGATAACAGTTCTTCATCTATGATGACATTCAATTTCTCTAGATGTCAATCAAATTGTATATACTTCACAAATGATCACATTAACATGAATTTCTCTTGCCCAATGGCCTAAACACCAAAGGTCAAGTAGAAAATTTGTCGGGAATTAATATATATATACACAAATATGTAAAAGTCGAAGCAAGAAAGATTTCACAAATTATGACACTATTTTCAAATTATTATTAATGGCACTATCAATTGCTTTTAAGTTAGAATAAATATTAATACAATTTTTATAATCATATATTTTAAACTAATAATTATACCAAAACAGGATTTGAGGAAGAAAAAAAAGGACCTTAGAATTGGACCGATGGGGTCTGGGTTGTTTTTGCCATCCCCATACTGGCTTTAGTCCATCAATTCACATTGTTAATTTTGCAACCCAACTGCTCGCATTTACTCTTACTCCTTTAGAACGTCAATTCAGCCCGTTTGAGCTTGGGGTTTCACTTAATTTAATATACCTTAAGTAATTTATGAAATTAACTTAAATTGAATTAATCTAATATAAACAATGAAAAGAAATTCCTTAAATTAATTAATGAAATTGAGAGAACACAAATATCTTGTGAATGTGAGAAAAAAAAAAGTGAGAATGGTAACAAAAATTTTGCAAGTTTTTTAATTAATAAATTTTAAAAATATTTTTTAACAATGAATTCCAACAATTTTTATGTTTATTGTTGTTTGGATCCGACCATCATGATTTGAACATGATTTTTAAAAATGTGTCTTACATAATGTGCTTTTGTGTCATGTAAACCAAACTTCAATATTTACTTTAAAAATAGGAGTATATCATAGTCCCAATTGTTTTCATCTAGAATTATTAATGATACAAGTAACCTACTATATGTTAGTTTTTTATTGATTTTAAAATTTTGATTTAAGATAAAATATTTATTTTAGACATATTATGAAATAAATATATATATTTAAATAATGTTCAAATTCATTATTAATATGATAATTTAGTAACAACATAAAAATAATAATATTTTGATATAGTAAATATAATTTTAAATATTTTCAAGTAATTAATTTAAAGCTTAATTTAATATATAAATTATATATTAAATATTATAATATAGCCATTACAAATTTAAATATGTAATGTTTTATATTTGAAATAAATTTTAATAAGAAAATAATTGTATAATAAATATAAATATTAGGTAAAATACATTGGATTAAGAATAAGGGCTAAAAATATTATTTAATTGCAAGAGTGCTTTTCCACACGTAAAAACTGTTTGGGTTCCAAAAACTTTTGAAAAAGTAACAAAAAAAACACTTATATGAAAATTGTCGTGTTGAGTTAGTAATAAATGAAAATTTTGAAATAGATAAAATAATTATTTAATTACAATTTTAAAAAATATATATTGTGAAATAGTTTATAACTGGTTTTGTGAATTATTAGATAAAATGAGTAGGATTAGGATTATAATTATAATTGTAAATTCAAAAGAAAAATTCTCCAAAATCTAGTCATATATAATTAGAGGGGACATGGAGAGGACGAACAGGCAGGGGCGAAACCAGGGGGGCAGGCATGTGCCCTGGCCCCCCTAAAATGGGAAATTTTCATTTAGGTCCTTTAAATTTTTTTAAAATTTTAAATTAATAAAAGTAAAATTTTACTTTGACCTCCCTTAAAATTATAAAAATTCAATTTAATCTTTTAAAAATTCATTTTTCAAAGTTTTTGCGCACAATACGTGTAGGCTGTTAAACCTCTATCTCGGTCTCACCATCTCATCCAAAAAGTGACCGCGATTTCTCCACGCCTTATAAGCTTCCCCACCCCCTATAAAATCCAACCCATCTGCTTCCAAACCCTTAACCCTTCTTTCACTCACTCTACCTACTACGCATACATACATGCACGCATACGTAGAATCACAAATATGGCCAATTTGTCCCCCGACGAGAACCCACCAACCCCTCAAATCCCCGACTCTACGCTCTATCTTGTGCAGTTGCCAAATCACAGCAGCCTACCTTCCATCCCGACGCCAAGTCCTGTTCAATATAGCTGGCCTGGTTCCGGAAGGCATTCTAGTTATCGGGGAATACGAAGCAGGAGCGGCAAATGGGTATCTGAAATACGAGAGCCTCGTAAAACCACGCGTATATGGCTCGGAACGTACCCCACTCCTGAAATGGCAGCCACCGCGTATGACGTGGCTGCTATTGCTCTAAAAGGTCCCGACACGGATTTGAACTTTCCGGATATGATTCTTTCGTATCCAAAAGTGGCTTCTACATCCGCAGCCGAGATTCGAGCGGCTGCTGCTAGTGCTGCCGCTTCCAGGCTACCCATGCCAGATACGGGGTCATCAAAACAGGATCAAGGCAACCTTCAAAATGAGGGTACCGCTTCGACGTTTAGCACTTGCATGGAGTCTGGTTCAGGTCAGGAATATATTGACGAGGAAGAGCTTTTAAACTTTCCCAATTTGATGGTGGACATGGCAGGAGGAATGCTCGTAACCCCTCCCAGGATCAACTCACTCGCTTCAGATGATTCACCAGAGATTTCAGATATGGAAAGCCTATGGACTTACCCTTAAAGGGTCTCTAAATTTACTAAGAAATGGATAGCAGAAAGTACAAAATAAGAAATGTGATTGAAAAAGTAGATGAGATGATCACAAATGTGAAGGTATTTGTCCTTTTTGATCTCTTTTGGGGTGTTTCTGTCATGCCCTGTATCTGTATGCATTCCTGAGTATTGCTAGTTAAAGTTTGCTTGAGGTAAATTAAACTAAAGAGAGACTAACTTAATTTCGCAGCCAATTTCCAATATTAGAAAGCCTTCACCTTTTATATTATATGCCTAATGCCTTGAAAAAAGCCTAGTTTTCTAAGCTAAAGTCATGAGATGACAAAAGAAAATTGGGAAATTTTGGGAACACTATCAGTCCTACTTGATAGTTGAATAACTGGGTTCATAGCGTATTGGAGAAAAAAGTTGTGAGACTGGGATTTGATGCTCGATTCCAGCCTTTCGGTAAAGAATGAAAAAATCGGAAATATATAAGATGCTTTGATCCTTTTAACGGTGAAATCTTTCTTCATTCAAAATCAGTGTCCTGGTGGGATGTATGCTAATTTAAGTTCCCTCATTTTTTTCAACTTTAATGCAACTTCATCCTTTGCTTGGTATAGATTGTAGCGTTCGACTACAAACCCACAAAACGATCGACTTCACCTTAAAAAAAGATTAATCCCTTTAATTGAAAAACGAGTTAGGGCAGATCAGGAAAATATCTTATTAGCTTAGAAAGAAAGTTGAGTCTTGAAGGGCATGGCTACATAATGTCAAAATTCTTGCTTAATAGGATTAAGGAAGATTGTTTTTTTTCCTTCTTTTTAAGCTGATGTGGTAAAATATATTTCTCACAAATGAATTTTGGATGATAAACTATAAAGAAGGGGAGCTCATTTTCTTGCAATTTGTTTATTTAATTGAGGGATAGAGAATGATGATTTAAGTATGATCTTACCTAAAAACGCTTCTTGAAGTAGGATACAAATGTATTACTAATGAATAAGATTTGGGTCCTCTCTTTTAGTTTCTCTTCTTCCTGTTTTACAACATTTAACATGCATTCAAAAATACATTAATACGTTTGCTTCACTAAAATGTGATATTCCCATTACATAAAATCCAAATTTTATGAACTTTAAAATTTTCAATGATATCTATTTTTAGTAAAAGTCCCTATGACATTAACAAATATCTAATTCAATCAATTTTTAAAAATAATATTTATTTACTTATTTTTATAAAATAAATAATGAATTTCTCTTAAAAACAATATATATAATTAAACAAAATAAATTTTAAAAATTTAATATGTATTTTAATTAGTATGTAAATTAAAATTTAATCTGATAGTACCTAAAATAAATTTAAAATTAAATATTTTTTTAAAATTTTGATAAGTAAAAAAGTATTATATAAAAATAATGAAAATATATAAGAAAAAAATAATTTAGTCTCAAAAGTAACATTTACTTTTCTATAATTATTAAAAAAATCTCATTTCCTAAAAGTAATTCAAAAGGAAAATTATATTGTTGCAAAGTTAATATATACTAACATTGGTTGAGAGTGTACTACATGTGGAATTTTTAAAAAAAGTTGATATTCAAAAGTAACATGTAGTGTACTACATGTAGAATTTTTAAACTTCACAAGTAAGGTCAATGGGTTGACAAATGTCCTATAGGGTATAGTAAAATATTTAAGAAAAGAGAGACACATGCCAATTTTTAAAGCTATTTGTGGAATAAAAAAAATGCACTACTAGTATATCAAATACTCATCCTTTTTTATAATTATATTTGTTAAATAATTTTTTCACAACATCATGGGTGTGTCATAGTTTAGTATACTTGTTTTAATTCACTGAGTTGGTATCATAAGTCAACTAAACACCAATTGAAATTACTAAAATACTCACTCATATACAAATTAAGTTATATTTTATGAGAGTATTTTTTCCTTTTATATAATAAATAAAAATTTGATCATAATAATATTTGAACCCAAAACACTATTCATCATAAACAATTAATTTTACCATTGCAATCAAAAATTAATTAATTTTATGTGGACTTTTAATAAATATATTAATAATAAATATTATATAGGGGTGTTGTATAATTTAAAAAAATATTTAAATAAAATAGATACATGATAATTTTTAAAATTATTTATAAAATAAAAGAATATTAATGGATTTAAAGTTTTAAAGTATAAATAACATATTTTGTATTTTACGAATTACATAAAAGCATAGTATGGGAGCATCTATGTGCATTTCTAATAATATCTAACAACAATACAATTCTAATTTAAGTTACACTTGAAATAATTAAGTATTTAACACCTTAATCATCATGTTAACGAAAGTCTATTTCCAATAATATCTTTGAAGAGACGTTTACGCAATATAAAATATACCATTGAAGAATATGGTTATAAATTAATTAAAAGTAATAAAAATATAAAAGAAAAGCCAAGTGTCGATTGAAGATTACGTCAAAGAGAAGTCGATGGTCCAGGTTCAGATCTTTGGGTTTATAATAATACACGTGCTGATGTTTGACTCAATCCCAGGGGAGGTGTTTGGTTGCCACGAAAATAACAAGGCTAAGGATAACGACAAAATCACTAACGACAAATGAAAAGTAATAATCAGTCTCCAGACTTCTGACGTGGACAATCAACACAAGGGCCAAACAAGCCTTGACCTTGATGACAAAGACAACCTACCACACTATAGGGAGCAAGAGGGATGGCCTCCAAGCCCTAAGCAACCGGAGAACACTGTATCACCCACAACCCAAACATCTCAAAGGAAGGAGACATAGCCGAGTTGAGATCCAAAAAGTGATACGGACATCACCATGCAATTGAATAAAGATTAGAGCAAGACCAAAACTAAACACAAGATGCAGCGACCTTCAACCCCAAGATTTGGAGATTTAACACTAAAGACAACAAGTTCAAAAGGGGCACATTAATGGAGTACAACAAAGTACATGAGAAGATCTTGTTGGAAGAAAACTCGAGACCCAAGAGCAAAAAAGGAGGAAAGCTCCAAAGCAACCAAAGGAGATACCCATGAGACCATTGGGGGCAAGGAGAGGCCCACCAACAAAAGAGCAATGGTCAACTGCTGGAGGATATTTGGGAAGACACACACTCACAAGAGGAGCCGCCACTCAGGCCAACATCCGCAAGAAACCCCATCTCAAGGTCGGAGCAAACATAAAAGGAAAACAGAAGAAAAAGAAAAACGAGAGGAAAAGAGAGGGAGGGAGGTGGGGAGATGGAAAATAAAGCAGCAACTACTCTAAGGTCAACGGCACCCTCCTAGGGCCAGGGTTGAAGCTAGAAATTATTTTTGGGAGGGTCAAAATTAAGTTATGTATATTTATGAGAACTGAAAATTACCTCATCAGATCTCCACGTCCTAGCAGCCAAAAAATTACCACCACCATCCTGTAATATAGCCCCAAAACCAGCAGCATTATTAGCCTATCCAATGTCGCATCAACAAGCATATTCATAGCCTCAGTTGAAGGTCGTGTCCAGCGAGCTGCCAAAGGCATGTTGTTCAATGCCGAATGTGGTTAGCTCATTGACAGTAAGTCAATCATCTAAAAAGTCCCTGCACCAACGCTCCACATAAAGTAAACTCTGGTAACCTATTAGCATGGTAAAAAAGGTCCGAATGTACCAAATTCTCCAACAAATCATTACATACATCCTAGAGTGTCACAATCCCCATCTAGAATAATATTACGAATTAAGTTAACGGCAAGAGCTGGAAGCTAGAGAAAGTAGTAAAGCAATTATCATGAACAACCTCTTGATCACTTGGGCAAAACCTGTACATCACTCTCAACCATTTGAAAACATAACCTGGACGTCCCATTCAAAAGAACACCCCTATGAGTTAGCCTTAGTAGGAAGTAAATTATTATAAAGTCTCCATCCAAAATTTAAAATTTTATTAGGAAGCTTTAATCTCCATTATGTTTAATTCACAAGAACCCGAGCTTTCATTATGGTCCTAACTTTTAATCTTAATTAGTATGATTTTCACGCTTTACGTTAGGTTGATTATTTATTTGTGTAAAATTTTGGAATAAATATTTTAAGGTTAAAATATACTCTATTGCTATTTTTATTTTTAAAGATTTAGAGTCTCTACTTTTGGATTTAAAAATTTAGGTCTTGTTGTCACTGTTAAAATTCCACTGGTGTGACATTTTGAAATGAGTTGATTATTTATTTGTATTAAATTATGAAGTAAATATTTGAATGTTAAAATATAATCTAAGTCCCTATACACTTTGTACATTTGAAATTTAGTCTCAATTTTTCTAGAAATTTAATTTCTCTACTTTTCAATATTAAGAATTTAGGTAAGTTATTAACCCCTTAAATTATTTAGCTAAATTCAATGGTGTGAAATTTTAAAATTAAACAAAAATTACTTAGTAATGATGTAATAAAAAATACGTTGAAAATGCTTTATGTGAATTTTTGTTCTTAAAATAAGCATTCGAACATGTCATGTTAGAATAATTTTTATTAGAATAGTTTTCTTAAAAAATGACAACATTGTAATTGAAATAGTTAACAATATTAACTTTTAGACTAATTAATGAAATTATAAAAGTAGAAGTACCAAATTATGTCAAAAATAAAGTATGTGGATTATATCCTAGTTTTAGCATGGTATAAGGGCCAAAATTGAGATTTGACCATTGTCTCATAATGTAAAAAAGGTAAG
Organism: Gossypium arboreum; assembly: GCF_025698485.1. Lineage (NCBI taxonomy): Eukaryota > Viridiplantae > Streptophyta > Magnoliopsida > Malvales > Malvaceae > Gossypium > Gossypium arboreum. The sequence goes on along the minus strand of NC_069078.1, from coordinate 82,603,219 downwards.
GCAAACCCAAAAAATGACCCTTAAAATATTCAAATTATATATAACTAAATAATATTTTAATAAAAATTTAACTATTTGGGCTAACTAATAAAATTATGAAAATATATAGGATTGGATTATATTAGAAATTAAAGAACTAGGATTAAATTTCAAATTTAAGCATAATAGAAGGACTAAAAATGAAATTAAATCATTTTTTAAAATGCAAAAAAGAGGAAGAAGAGAAAATTGATAGATGTCCACGTGTCAATAGGAAGTAGGTGGACTTCCTTTTACATGTAGTTATGTAGATCCTATATGCCCCACGTAATTGAGTACCACTTGCCATGACGTGCTGAAAAATAAGGGATGGACTTAGCTCAGAGTCCGTAGACTTACGGATAAATGTGAGCCGTTCATTATTACTATAATAACTACTTTAATTTTTAAAATTTTTTTAATATGTAAAAAATCTAAAATATTAATTTAGTCCCAAAACTTCAAACTCTTAAATATAAATTTTAAATCTAATAAAACAATTTAAAATAAAAAAAAATCTATGCTGGATAATAGTCCGTGTATTTAGGCAGCCTATAATTTCTCGAAAAATAATTTCAGACATGCTGGGCACAAAAATATTCTAAGTAGAGATGTCACTAATTATTTTTAAGTTAGTGTGATTAGTCACCTATTAAATATGATTAAAATAGGGTGTTTTAAAATTTTCAAAATTGTTTTGGAGACAAAAATATTAAATAATTTTTTTGTATTTAAACTGACCTTAAGTCTATTCAACTATGATTTATTTTAAGTTCAATTTTTTTTTTAGTATTCTGTATTTCTGTAATTTATAGCCTGAGGTTTAAGATTGTTCCTCTCAACAATGTTGACTTCAAGATTCGAATTTGTGTTCTCTTATTAAAAGTTTAATGTGTCTTACCATTACACTTAACCATTTGTTAATAATATTTGCTGAATTTAAAGTTAAAAAAATCTTTTTAAAAAAAGTCGAATCTAGCTATGTTATACCAGATTTGAGTCCAGACGAATGGATTAACACCACTACAATGTCTATCCTAAAGAATAATACCATATTAGTATTGAAGAATAGTACTATATTCGTCTCTTAAAATTTTGATTAAATTATCCTAAACCATAATTTACCAATTTATATTTTACCCAAAATCGTATTTTAAAACAATTTTATTTTAATAAAATAGACCTCAACCATCTACGAGGTATAATTTGAGGAATAACAAAACTTGAATTTACTGCTATTTTTAAAGAAAAATAAACCCCGAGGATTTGATGAATTAACCATTTGTGATTCTTAAAATATTTAATAAAACTTATTTTTATTATTTTATTATTTGTAGCGACGTAAAAATTTTAGCGTAGCTTGGTCGCTAATTGTGGCGATTTATCGAAAAAAGTTTAAAATTTGACGTTTGATTTTGAAATAAACAGGGAGTCGCCACCGATCCTTTTTTCTAGGTGTGATTGGACACCTATTAGATCTCTTATTAAAACAAATAAAAGGCTGAGTTTAGGTCTACGTTAAAATCCAGAGAAAATTTAGGGTTAGGGAGTCAGTTACGCGCGAGGAAGGTATTAGCACACTCGCGACGCCCAAAATTGGTATATTATAAACACCTGTTTTCTTCATTTTGAAAAATACGAGTTCAATATAAGATTAAATCGTGATCCGTTTGAAAAGACAAGAATTTTCAATCTTTTTGATTTTTGTTTTGAGAATGATATACCGTTTTAACACGAGTCGATTGATATTCACCCAACATAGCGATGAAATCGATGACATAGTGTTTAAATCGGCACGTAACCTTGCTTATTGAAATAAACAAAAACACGAATAAATATGTTCGAAACTATGTAAAGCAAATTAATAAATAAAAATAAGCAAAAAGACAGATCTAGAAGCATATTGAAGCAAATATAAGTGTGACAATAATATTACAAACAATGAAGATACATGTAATACTAGAATAAAACATGAAATAGAAATAATGAATGTATACACATGATATTAAGAGTATGTATGTAAACTATATATAATGTTCGGAGTATATACCTAAGATAGTAAAAATATAACTAGTAATAATAAAATATTTACATAATATATACATATATATATATATATATAAAACAATATTTAAAAGGTATATATATATATACGTATGATAAAATAAATGTATTAATATCAATAATAAATATAATAGGGTAAAAATAAATATATATAATATATACGTAATATAGTACTAAGAATATATATATATACATATACAATATAGTATTTAAAAATATATACATAAAATTTACATATATATAAAATAAATATTGAAAATGTATGCACATAAGAAATATATACACCAATATATAATAATATAAAAAGGAAACAAATAATACAAAATATTGGAATGAAATGATGAAAACTACTATATATACATATACACGTATATAATAATAGTATTAATAACAATAATAAGGATTATATAAAATATATATACATGAGATAGCATGAGAAATGTACACATAAATTAGCATATAAAACTAACTAATAGAGTATAGACATATACATATATAATAAAAAATGTATGTACATAACAAAATAAGAAAATGATACATTTATAATAAGTACATGAAAATATTTATATATATGTAAATAATAACAATAATATTAAAAGTAAGTAATAATAGCGAAAATAATAAGAATAATATGGTATTAAGAGTATAAGAATATAATATTGAGAGTATATATACATATAATAAAACACACTAATATTAATACTAATAATAAGGATAATATAGAAAATATATATATGAAATAGTACAAAAATGTATAACTAATGGTATTGAAATATATACATAATAATAGTATTACAAAGTGTACACATAACATTAAAATATATACATAATATGGCAATGAAAAATACATACATAATATAGTATTAAAATATTTACATAGCATTTACATATTAGAAATAATAATGTTAAAAGTACCTATTAATAATATTATATAAATATAATAAATAATAATAATAATAATAATAATAATAATAATAATAATAATAATAATAATAACAATAATAGCAATAATAATAAAAATACAAAAGAAAATATGGCATAATAATAAGGTAAGGAAAGTAAAATATAATATATTAAATATAATAAGTATAATGGTAAATATAATAATGTTAAAAAATACCATACATAAGGAGTATATATATACATATATAATAAAATATACACTAATATTTGTAAATGATAATCAAATAATATTTAAAGTGAAATAAAATAACGAAAATACTACGAAAATAAACTAAAATCTAAAAAAGGACTAAATTTTGAAAAAAAACTAAGTTTTGGGGCAATTTTAAAAAGAAATAAAGAAAAAGGATCAAAATGTCATACGCGCATAACCTAGGAGGACTAAAATAGCAAATATTCCTTCCCATTAAAACATAAATATCAGTGAGGACTAAATTGAAAAGCGCGACAACTTTTTGGGGTAAATTTTTAAATAAAAAAAACTTAATTGCAAAGGCTTGAAAAAGCGGAGGGGCTAAAAGTGCAATTAGTCCCTCCAATGAAAAACATGCGGATCCTTAGAGCGGGTCGGGTCAACAAACGGGTTAGGCCAAAACGACGCCGTTTTGGGGCTAAAGAGCAGCCCCAAAACGACGTCGTTTTGGCGGGCTATATAAGGCCTAAAATTAACAAAAAAAAAATCATTTGGTGAGGGAGAAAGAAAAAAAAAGAGAGAAGGAAGAGAGAAGGGAGAGAGAAAGGGGGGCTGTCGGCCGTAATTTTTTTTTTTACGTTTTATAATATTATTCCTTTATTTATTTTTATGTATTTACAGATACAGAAGAACTGATTTCGAAAATAAAATGAAAAAAAATAAAAAATAAAAAATAGAAGATTCACCTTAGGTTTTAGTTTGATTTGATGCTATTCTACTGCTTTGATGTTTTGAATCATTCTTGTATTTGCTTTGCTAGTGTTTAAAACAAAGAAAAATCCTTTGTATTCATAGAAAAAATTCCCCCCCCCTTTTTACAAATGATAGATTTCGGCTTTTAAAGCCAATGTTTTTTTTTGTTCCTTTTGTTTATTACTTCCCCCATCATTCGCATGCTTTCTTTTGCTGTTGTGTTTGTTCTTGTTGCAGGTGGTGTCAGACGCGTGGAAGGCCGGTGATTGGCACCCCGAGCGGTGGTGGCGCGCGTGAAGAGGCTGGTGGCTGAAGGCATGAGGCTAGGGTTTTACTCTTCTTTGTTTTTGCTGAAAATTAGTTAAAGTTATGGGCCAATTGGGTCTTTAGGTTTTAATGATTTTGGGCCTATATTGGGCTATTGTAATTGATTTGGTTTGGGTTTATTTTTTTGTAAAAGGCCCGGGCTAATTTGGGCTTCTACATTATTCATTTTAAGATAAATAGACTCCCACCCTTTTCGGGGTACGATTAACATGAACCAAATGTTTGCAACTCAGCATTTGAAAAATCAAGGGAAAATATAATTTTAAGAGAAATTGTCCCCAACCATTTGCAAGGTACTATTATAGGTCAACTTTAAAATAAACTTTTCAATTCTAATTTGAAGTATATTTATAATCACTAGAAAAATCATATAAAATAATTTAATAACTAAATTGAATAAATCAACACTAAATTTAAGGATTACATTAAATCAATAAAAATTATGTCAAGAGACTGAATCAAATAAATTAGTTACAAAAACAATTACAACTATGCCTATAACTACTCAGAAACAATAATTTATTCTATTTGTTGTTACTAATCTTTTGAACCAAAACAATAGAGCTATGACTAAGTTGATCACATGTAATGACCTAAATTTTTAGGTCATCGGAAAAGTGAATTTTCGGGTCTTCGATTTTGAAAATTAGATTCGTAAATATTTATTAGAAATATTCACGAAGTTAGGTGAGAGACTAATTAGATTTTAGTTAAGTAAGTTTAGCTTAATTAAGGTTAATTTAGTGAAAAGACTAAATTGAATAAAATGTAAAGGCTTAATTAAAACTATAGAAAAGTCAAAGGATTAAATTAGCAAATAAGCCTCATGTGACAAGTGTGTGGTATATATAAGTACATTTGCATTATTTTGATTGATACAAATGTATGTATAAATATGTATTTACTTATTAAATAAGAAATTATATTTATAATTTAAAACATAATAATAATGATATAATATAATAATAAAAGAATAAAGAAATAAAATAGAAAAAAAAAGAAAGAACAGGGAAGGTGGAATGAAATAGAAAGGAAAGAAAAAGAAAAAGGAAAATTAGGGTTTTGAAGTTTGAAGGTTATTTGGTAAGTTAATTTAGTTTTTTTTTTTTGTAATTTTGATGTTTTTGGAATCCTAGGAAGAAATACTGTAATACCCCCTACCCGCATTCATTGCCGGAATAGGGTACGAGGTATTACCGGAGTTTACGAATTAAATTTTTTAACTCAATATTACTCATTTATAGATATCTAACATTCCCTACAATTTTAAACCAAAAACAATCCACATCAACTAATCCAATTCAACATATTTTCAAGATAGATTAACGCATATAGATTCACGCATATTTATAAGATAACATCATCACATACCAAAATCAGGTTTGTTAACCATACCAATGACTAACTTTACATTCATTTCACGTTAACATTTACTTTATTAGCTTATACATGCCATTGATTTTCAAAATAAAGTTTCTTGATATACCGAAATCTTGAAGTTGATAGTGTGATGTGTCTCCGACCAAATCCGACCTCCGAGCTCTTAACACTACAAAACAGGAAAAAAGGAAACAAGGTAAGCACTTTGTGCTTAGTAAGCTCATGTAACAAGAGTTATACTTACGTAATATTTTCAATACAATGCAATAAACATTCAAATATTCATTCAATGCATTATTACCCTAACATGCACAAACTCAACATTCAAGTTAGTACAATAATTTTCATGTGTCAATAATATATATATCATGATTGATGAACTCATCAATAACATGATTTTCATTCCCTTATATTTTTTTTCATATTTATCGCGTTGAATTTCTTGAAATTTTCGTGGATTTTCAGAGGTACACTTTTAGTGTACATTTGCGGGTCTGTCAATTCATATTCAGGTGTGCACATTTCCATTTCAGAGTGCACACTCTCGCAAACCTCATCCTTACAGCGAGATTACCAGTCCAGGCTAAATCCCTTGTGTAGCGACGTAAAAAAAATTCTCTTTCGGTCGCTAATTGTGGTGATTTATTAAACATTTGAAAACCAACTTTTGATTTTATTAATAAAGGGAGTCGCCACCGATCTTTTTTCCAGGTGTGACCGGACACCTAATAAATCATCCTTTTTAGAAAAGAAAACTTATTCTTGCACAAAAATGAAGGCCGAATTTAGGTCTACGTCAAAAGCCAAAGTAAAGTTGGGTTCGGGAGTCAGTTACGCGCGAGGAAGGTATTAGCACCCTCGCGACGCCCAAAATTGGTATCTTATTAAACAAGTATTGTCTTAATTTTCAAAATTGCAAGTTCAAAGTAACATTGAATCGTGATTCGATCAAAACACGAGAAATTTCAAGTTTCGTTTTCTTTTGAGAAGGACGTACCGTTTTAACACGAGTCGATTGATATTCACCCAACATAGCGATGAAATCGATGACTTAATATTAAATCGGCATGTTGCCTTATTTATTGAAATTAAAAATTATGAGTAAAACATTATTTAAAATAAGAATTCGTAAATAATACAAAACAACGATGCAATTAATAATGAAATGTTAAAACTGAGAATATTAAAACAACAATATTAATATTTACAAAAAATAGAAATGATGCACTACCAATATAATAAGAAAAATAATATATTCATAATGACAATAGAAAATAACAATATATACATAAAACATACATATACATATATATATATATATACATGACATACCAAAATGAAAATATACAACATATATTAGAAATATTAATAACAGAAAAATATATTTTATATATATATATGCTAACGACACTACATGAATATGTACTTATATGTATTAAAATATCTATATATATAATGGACATGTACTAATAATGATAATAAGAGTAATAATAAAAGACGCATATATACCAAATAATACATAATAATTTAAAACAAAATAGTAAGTAACAATAGAGAAAATGATAAGTATAATAATAAATATAACGATATATGAAAATAATACTATATAAAGAAAAGAATATATATACTCCTATAATAAAATATGTGTACTAATATTAATAATAAATATAATAGGGATAAAATAAATATAATAATATATACATGATATGGTATTAAAAATACGTATATATATAATAGTATTTGAGTATGTACATGAGACAATATAAAATATATACATGGAAATATACAAGAAGTATACAACTAATAACATTAAGAATATATATATAATATAAATATAATATATACAATATACACATATGATAAAAAGCTAATAATATGTACATGTATATCTACATACACATTAAGTAAAAGTACTAATGCTAACAATATTAATAATAAATATAATAATAGATATATATGCATATAATAGTAAGAAACGAAACATAAAGAAAATATATATATAAATAGCTAAGTATAATATAATAATAACAATATATAAAAATAATAGTGATAACAATATTACATATATAACATGATTAATATTTAAAGCTAAATTAAGTAGCAAAATAATATGAAATCTAAGGTAAATACGAAAAATAAATGAAAAAGAAGAGAGAGGGAAGAGAGAAGGGAGGGGGGAAAGAAATCCGGCCAAGGGGGGGCCGGTCACCGGTCGATCGTCGGTCGCCGCCCGTCACCGACCACCGTCGGCCACCGCCCACGGTGGCCGGAAAAGGTAAATAATTTTTTTTAACAATATATGTATATATAAAGAAAGAAAAAAACAACACAAAAAAAGAAAGAAAAAGATTCGAAAGAAGAGGAAAAAGAAAAAATGCAACCTTTTATTGATGTTTCTTTTGTGTTAAAAATTTGAAGGATTTTTGTGTTTTTTCTTCTTCAATCTTTGTAAAATCCTCCTCCTTTTTACATGATTTTTGAATGGCTTTTATAGCTATCTTTTACATGATTTTCTATTTTTTTTCTATTTTGTAGGTGGTGGTGGTAGACAATGGGAGGAAAAATGGGGCAAGTGGGAAAGTGGTTAGGTGGCTAGGTTTTTTTATCTTTTTTTGTTAGGTTTTTCTTTTTTCTTCTTTTTTTTTGGGGGTTAGGTTTTTTTGGGGTAGGTTTTTCTTTTTCTTTTTTTTTCTTTGTTTTTTTTTTAGGTTAGGTTTTTTTTGGGGGGGCTTAATGGGCTTTTGAATTGGGTTTGGGTAGATGTAAATGGGTCATGGATTAAGGGTTTTAGTGGGTTTAGAGGTTTGGTTAGGTTTTCATATAATTGGGCCCGGGCAATTTGGGCTTCTACACCTTGTAATATAAACTCATAGAGTATTGTCGGGATTACCAGTCCAGGCTAGATCCCCTACAACGACAATTACTCTAATAAGCTTGGATCTGAATTACAGTCAAAGCTAAATTGACTCGATTTGAATTACGTCCGGCTAAATCCATTTTACACATATTCTTGGAGGGCTATATCGGGATAGGGTCACCCGTCGGGCTAGATCCTTTTTACCGTCAATTCCTTTTCAGAAATCCATCGAAATTTCCTTTCATTCAACTGGGATTTCTTCCCCTTTTTATCAAATATATCAATGTTTTATCAATTTTCATACAATGAACATTCAAATCATATTCACATCAATAACATACATTTCAAGTATTTAAGAATATAATTCAAGTTACATGAACTTACCTCGAGACTTGCTTGTAAACAAAAATCTACTAATCCCGAACTTTTTCCTTTCCTCGATCTAGCTTTGTATTTGAATCTTCTAGATCTAAATAAATAAATTTAATTATCAATTTAATACATTTCATGTTCATATGTAACATTCTCTATAATTTCATTATTATTTATAATTCATTTAAAGCTGTCTACTTGAGTCATAATCATTAAATTATTTTTATCTTGAGATACAGAACTCTAAATTAGGATCGGCTAATTTTTCCTGAAACTAAACTCACATATATTCTTACCATAAAATTTTCAGAATTTTTGGTTTAGTCAATAAGTACAGTTTATTCTTTAAATTCACCCTTGTTTTGCTGTCTGATAGTTCTGACCCTTCTTTACTGAAAATTAATTGTCTCTTTATACAGGATTCAAATGATGTTCTTGTTTATTTCTCTTAAAAATAGACTTATTCAGGATTCTAGAAATATAAATTTAAGCTCTTATTTATTTTTATTCAAGTTTTTATGATTTTTCAAAGTAAGAACAGGGGAACCCGAATTCATTCTGACCTTGTCTCACACAATTCATTATATCTCAAGATTTACAAATCTATTGCTTACACCGTTTCTTCTATGAGAAACTAGACTCAATAAGATTTAATTCCATATTTTTTTCATCTTCTAATTCTATTTATAAAATTTATGGTGATTTTTCAAAGTTAGTCTATTGCTGCTGTCCAAAACTGTTTTAGTGCAAGCAGTTTATTACTATTTTTCCCCTAGGCTTTTAATAAATAATAATTTCGTCCCTACTCAATTAGCCTCTCAATTGAGCTGATTGTTCTCAATTAACACTTTATTCTATCACCTTAAACTAGTTTACAACCTTTGGAAATCATAATTTTAACACTAGACTTTAATTCCAAACATTTTCACAATTAGGTCCTAAAAATCAATTTCCATTAAAATTGCCTAATAAAATCATCTCATAAACAAATTAAAGCTTCAATTTCATTCTATTTAATCATAAACTTACAGAAATAAACCATGGTGACTTTAAATTTCATCTATGAAATAAGAAACTAATGAATTTAAAAGTAGGACCTAGTTGTAAAAGTCTTAGAAACACAGAAATTATAAGAAATAGGCATGGATTAACTCACTTGGTGCAAAAATTATGAAATACCAGCTTAGATAACCCCTCCTGTGGCATTTTGGCTGATGAGAATAAAGAAAAATGAAGAGAAATCTAGATATTTTCTATTTAGTCCTATCTTTATTTAGTTAATTATGCAATATTCCAATTTTGCCCTTAAATCATCAATTTTCCTGCTGATTTCATGCCTTGCCGTCCAGCCCAAATAAATTTTGGGTCTAATTTTCTTTTAAATCCTTTCTCATTAGACTCTTAAGCTATTTAATCATTTTAGCAATTTTACACCTTTTACAATTTAGTCCTTTTCATTTAATTGACTACCCAAACATTAAAATTTCCTAACGAAATTTTAATACCACATCGCTAACATTTTATAAATATTTATAAAAATATTTCCGACTCGGTTTTATGAGATAGAGATCTCGATACTTTGTTTTTACCCAATTTCTTCAATAATTTCTTTTTCTAACTAACCACTAAATCGGTAAAATTTTTTTATCGATATTTTCATCTGATTTTCCTATTATATAAATATTCATGCAAAAATATTAAAATAAATTTCTTTTTAAATCGGATTTGTGGTTACGAAACCATTGTTCCGATAACCATGAATTGAGACCATTACAAATACTACTTGAATTATGTTAAAAATAAGGAAGTTAATGAATTTTTTAGATGTTGATTAAGTTGAATAAATTGATGAATTATGATATTAAGTGATAGAAATTCAAGTTAGAAGTGAGAGATGGATTAAATTATAAAGAGAGATATAAGTTTTGTTATAGTAGGGATTAAATTGTTTAAATTGTAGAATTGATGTTTTATATTGAATATTAAGAGTTGAAACTTGTTTAAAGTAAGGATATAATGAAAATTTTAAGGTTTATTTGAAGAAAAGAATAGTTATGGTGGAAGGACCTAATTGGAAATATAGTAAAAGTTATATGAAAATAAAAGAGCGTGTTATTAAATAACAAATTTTGATAATTTTAAATGTTAAATTTTATGTAGCCAACGTAACACCGGAAATGTCATCGAAAAAAGGAAAGGATAAAGTGAACGAGGATATCGAATAAACCCGAGAATTTCGGTTTGTATTTCTATAAACTATGCTTAATGATTTAATACAATGTAATTGTCATTTTTAATAGTTAGAATGTATAATGAATGATATGATGGAAACTGTTACTACTTCTGTATTGAAATGAAATGATTTGAATACCCTATTAACAGTGTCGGGCTAGTTGGATACAATTGGCATGCCATAGGATTGGAAGTGTTTAGGGATATTTCGACTGTGTGCCGATGAGACACTATATGTGTCGACTACTGTGACTGTTCCGGATTCGTTTCGAAGTGTTACTCGTACCTGACTATGACTGTTACTGTTACTGTTTGTTACCCTACGGTGTATTTCGGTTTCAGCCGATGAAACATTGTATATTATCCCCGGTGTGTGGGTTGGATCCGCGTATCCGTTTAGGTCCGAGTTATGTTAATAGGGGTAAATGAAAGTACTGAAGATTGTCTGATATCAATTAAGTAACTGTGACTGATTTACGAATGTTTAAGTTATCGAATAATATGAAAATAGAAATATATATGAATTGCTTAACTACAGGGAAGAGATGTAAAATGAATGTAAGGGGTGAAACTATTAAGATTATGAAAGTAAAAAGTTTACGTTATAATGTATATACATAGCTTATTATTGTTTTAAGTATTAGTTTATAGAAATACCACTGAGTGCATACTCAGCGTACGGTTTGTTTCCGTGCACAGCTTAGGTATAAAGTAAGTAACAACTCAGCATCCAAGTCAGTTCCCACACTCAAAAACTTGGTGGTGTATCTATCTTTGAAGAATGGCATGTACCTAGGTTATCTAAATGATATCAGGTTGTAAGTGATGTTAATGAAGAACGTTAATAGATAATTAATGGATATAATGAGAATGTTATGATGTATAATCCTTTGAATTGAATATAATGGAATTTAGATGCAACTTTTGAAATGGTTTAGTTTAAGGCATTATTAAATATATGTATTAGATTATGATATGATGGTTTAATGAGTATTAAGTGTGTTTAATCATGTTTGGACTAGTTGAATGGAGAAATATTGAAATGCTTGTTGTCTACAATTTGCAAGGTTGGTAATTTTAAAATATAAGGTTTGATTTGAGTCTACATGGTTTGTCACACGAGCGTGTGACCAGACCGTGTGAGACACGTGGCTTGTACACGGGCATGTTGCTAGGCCCTGTGTCTCCTGCACCTAAAATGCTACAAATAGGTTTGCACACGGGCTAAGCACACAGACGTGTGCCTTAGCCGTGTGAAATTAGTGAATTTATAAGCTATAAGTCAGAATACTCCACGGGTAGAGGACACGGGAGTGTCCAGGTCGTGTGAACTACTATTCAAAAGAAGAAATTTTAAAGTTGCATGAAAAATTTTCTATGGTTTTGATTGAGCTCCGGTTTGATTTAATTATACTTAATAACTACTGTGGGCCCATTAAAGCTATGTTTAGATGTATAGCATTACATTTATTCTTATTTTATGTGCAAATGTACAGTAATTGTGACACCCCTAATTTGACCCTAGTCGGAAAGTGGTTTCGGGACCACAAAATCGAGTCACAAAAATAATTAATTGTTATATTCTATGCTTATTATTTGTGAATAAGTATGTGTAAAAATTTCATGTTTTAATTTTGTCATTTGGATGTGAAATTAGCTAAAAAGGACATATTTGAGAAGCTTTAAAAATATGATAGGCAAATGTCCAAGTGATTAAAATGTTAAATTACTAAAGTTGTGGACTTGCATGTCAAATGGCCCACTTTTAACATTAGTGGATGGTAATGATGTTATGATTTTGGCATTATGTGTATATTATATTTAGTAAATAATATTTAATAGTTTATATTTTGAAAACATGAATTAAATAAGAAAAGAATAGTGATAAAAACAGAGAAACTTTTCTCTTTGTTTTCTCCTTTTGCCGAAACCATAAGGGAAAAAGAAAAGAAAAATGGAGACAGTTTGCATGTTGAAGGAAACTAAGGATTTAGCTTGTTTAAGAGTTGTATCCTAAGTTGGTAAGTTTTCTAAGCTCTCCTCTATCTTTAACTTTGTTGTAAAGAAAAATGATGATGGATTGTGGTTGGAAAGCATGAATATGGGTTGTAGAAAAGAAAAGCTCTTTGATTAGTTGTAAAAAAAAATTACTACTGTCCAATTTTGTGCCTTCGTTATGCTGTCCAAAATTTGAACAAATTAATGGTTCTATTTTCATGCCGATTGGGGGTTGTATGGACAGTCCCATTTGTTGCATTATGCTGTCCAGTTTAGGGACCAATTAATTGAGTTATTACAGGATTAAAAAGAATGGATTTTTGTTGTGATGAGCTAATAAATTTTAATACTATTAAGTGTGTTCTTGCGGGATATAATTTTTGCTGCCTTGTGCTGTCCAAAATAGGACATATTGAATGTGCTTGTGAGTGAGTTTTTCAAAGGAAACTTTGTAAATTCTTATGTTTAAATTCCAATGTTTGCATGCAGGTAAGTTATGGTTATAGGGGTTGATAAATTGAGTTTAATAGCTAAAATATTATGTTATTCTTACTAAGTTTCAGTTGTTAGTAGTGACGTAACAATTTGACAATTAAATGCATAAATGACTGCTGGAAACTGCAGCTTGAAAACAAATTGTTCCAGCATGTAAATGCTGATTTGAATGTGCTGCAATATGTGGAGGAATTGGTCTGCTGCATGTTGGAAATAAAAGAAAACAATAGTTGTTAAATATTAGTTTTTGTTGCTAATCGAATGGGTTTAATTCATTGTTCAAGGGGCTATAAATTGGTGTTAATTAAGCTATTCGGATGGTCTAATAAAATAGTCTGAATGTTAAATAATGCTTGCTGTCTAGATTGAAATTATGCTAGAAGGTTGAACGATTGTTGTTCAAATGGAATTTTGGAGTGTCTAATGGACTCCATGTTGCTAAAATTTACATGAATAGAAATTTCTAAGTTTAAATTGTAAGAATTTGAGTTGTGTGGTTTAAATTGTCAAAGATGCATTCGGCAATTGATTATAATTTGTTAAAGGGTGTAAAGTATTGATAGTTCTAAATGGTACATAGTTAAATGAAGATGGAAGCTTGATAAAATTTTATTTAGAATGGAAGTAGGAGAAATGTGTATTCGGCCATGAGTTTGTATATTTGGTTTGTAATAGATTAAATTTGTTTATTCAAGCTCAAGAGCTTAGGGAGTCTAATTCGGATAAGAGAAAAAGCTACCTAACCGAATAGTCGATCTGTAATCGTTCGACAACTTCCGAGGTAAGTTCTTAAGTAATTGAGTTTGATTCCTTTGTAAGTTTTAAGTTTTAAAACAGGATGAATATGAATTATGTATATACGTTAAGGTCAATGACTTTTCTAAATGACGGCATATACGATATTATATTTTAAATATGTGAATGAGAACTTTACAGAGTAAATTGTATAAATCTGCTAGGGACAGCAGCAGTAGCGTGTTTTGGAAAAATTACCATAAATTGTGGGAGTTGAGTTAAAGGCTGAATAAATTATGTAATTAAAGATTGATACGTCTAGTTTTGTATAAAAGAAATCGTGTAAGCAAAGGGGTTGACGATAATGAGATTTTCAAGGTTGTGTGAGACAGAGTCAGAATGGCTCCGAAATCCCCTGTTCAGTATTTGGAAAATCATCATAAATCGTACAAAAATTATTATAAGATAAAATTATATGCTTAGACTCCTTAATGAGTCTAGTTTCAAACAAAATAAACGAAAACATATTTTGAATTCTGTACAATGAGAAATTAAATTCTTAGTGAAGAGTAGTCGGAGTAGTCAATTAGTAAAATAGGGGAACTTTAAGAAAAATCTGGTATTGATTGGCCAAACCAAAAATTCTGAAAATTTTGTGGATAGAGGATATACGAGTCTATTTTCATGGAAAATTAACGGCACATAATTTGGAATTTCGTAGCCCCAGTTACAAATAATTTAACAACTGTTGCTCAGGAAAAACAGCTTGTAGAGAATTTGTGGTTATGTTGTAAACATGGATAAAACTTGTTTTAGTTGCTCATAAGCTATTGATTAAACCCATACGTGAATTCTAAATTGTGATATTGTAAAATGATATATGAGTGTTAGATGGATCTTTGATATTAAAATTTGTGAAATTGTAAGTTTATAAGTATTCGAATATGAAATGATAGTATGGCATGAAATTGAATTATTCATTGGAAAATGATAGATGTAGATTCAGCCAAGGCAAAGTGTATACATGAAAATTTATATTTTGATTTAGGATTTTATGAGATGAATGTGAATGTGTATATTTGAGATAAGGCCGAATGGCCAATGTGATGAATGTGAACATGCATATATGTGATAAGGCCGAATGGCCAATGTGATGAATGTGAATATGCATATATGTGATAAGGCCGAATGGCCAATGTGATGAATGTGAACATGCATATATGTGATAAGGCGAATGGCCAATGTGATGAATGCGAACATGCATATATGTGATAAGGTAGAATGGCCAATGTGATGAGCGTGGAAGAGTATATATGTGGCGGTCGAATGGCTAATCTAAACGTGTATGAGATAGAGACGTGGTAAAGCCAAATGGCTAATGTGAGATATGTATGAGATGTGTATATATATATATGTGGCCAAATGACGAATGCGGAAGGTGTGTTTTATTAGATATTTGATGAGGTAAATGAATTACAAATATGATAGTCGATGTGAATGTTGTAACATGTGAATAAATATGCATGAAACTCTATGATGTAAACCCGGATTAACGACGGATGACCGGATGTGGTGACTATGTGCAGGTTAAGACCATGACTTCATGTGGAGATTTCATCGAGCTAAAGGTCTCCGATAATCTGAGTAGAGTTTAAAGCTATAAGACTTCGCAATAAGAATTGCTTATAAATATATTCAATGCAAAAGGTTAAACAGGTATGTACTCCAAGTTTATATGTGAGCTTGATTTGAGCTAAATCATAAGGTAGTTATGTGATGTATACGTGAGCAATCTATGAGACTATTCCTATGATTATGTGACATCGGATCAGTGTGAGGGGTTATGTGAAATTATACAATATATCTATGTCACATGAGCTCACTTTTATGTGAAAGTTTATCTGCCAATTATATATGATGAGATGTGCATATTCGGTAAAGGGATGGTATGCCGAAGGAAGAGTGAAATAAAAATACGAACAACTATGTTATAATTTGATTGTTATCTATTGACACTGCTTAAAACTTACTAAGCATTGTAATGCTTACTCCGTTTACTTTGTTTCCTCTATTTTTTAGATCTCATTTGGAAGCTACAGGCTCGGGGATCGTCAGCAACTAGTCACACTATCACTATCCATTGCTTGTTACTGTTATGTTTTGAATTATTTTATGGCATGTATAGAATAGACCAGTGGCCGAAGAATATTTTGGTTAATGTATATAAGCCATGCGAAAATGACATCTTTTGAATGTGTACTTATAGAAGTTTAAATTGTATCCCTGACTGTCTTTAGTACTTATCTAAAGGAATGTTCAAAAAAAAAAATAAAAAAAAATTACTGTTCTGATATGAGTTTCAAGTCCGGTAATACCCCTTTACCTATTCCGGCGACGGATACGGGATTGGGGTGTTACAGTAATGATCGGCAATACTCTATAATCCTGTTCCAGCAACGGGACAGGGTTAGAGGGTGTTACATCTCATCTAAATGTGTTGGCCCATTTATGAAGGTTGTTCTAATGGAGAAACAAATCGTAGAGAATTGGATTGAACTTGATCATATAAATAAGATTTTCTATTTTTTAGAGATTGGATTGAATGATTTGAAGAATATCTTAAATGTATCTTATTTATTCTGGACTTTATTAGGAGAATTTTAGTTCTATTTTGTGACTATTTTGATAAGGATTTGTACTGTATAGAGAAGAACTCTTGACAACACCCATCAATTCGTCACCTGCTCAAACTTGATGACACTTCACCTAGCCACCTTGCATTGACTCCAACAATGCCCTTAGCTAGCAACTAGCCACTCTACCCCCTACACATGTGGAGTAAGATGCTTGATGGTTAGGGTTGATGACCAACTAATCTCCTTCTATAAATACCTCATCTTTGCACAAAAACAATGGGAAGATCCATAAGACAGAAGACTATCTACTCACAATATAAGCACTCTACAGCCACTCTTAGTCACCTTAAACTTCCATTGTTAATGGCACTTTGCATTATCTATGGTGTGAATTATAATATTTGTGCACGCTAAAATTTTGTATAACTTAAATGTTTTGACTATTTACTATAACAACTTATACGCCATTAAACGAATTCTTCAAAACTAATATCTTTAAGTGAATATGTTTAAGTAGAAAATTATTATTTAAATAGTAATTTAAAATAGAAGGATATGATTGTAATAATTAAGAATTTGTTTTAAATTGTATCCAGTTTGAGCTAGATTTATTATATCGAATAGATGACCTGAGTATTAGATAAATGTACTTTCAAGATAAAGAAAAAATGTATCACAATAGTTGTTACCTATTTCCTATAATAGAACTTCAAATAGTTGGCATATACATATTGCTCCCCTCCATCAATTCTCTCATTTTCATAGCAGCATCTCCATCTATTTGAGCTCGGAAATTTGATATTTAGCTTGTAGCTTTTGAATACGAAATTGCTGCCTACACTTTTTCTGGTAGCCACTTTCGTGTAAAGCCAAGTTTAGCCAACTTTTGAATATTAACGCTGCGAAGTATATAGTTCACGAGGCTAATTATGCACTAGATTTGCTAAGTGGTCAAATCACCTTCTATCATTTAGTAATTATATTGAAATAAAGTTCTTTTTGCTTTTGATATTATTAGGCGTCGAAACTAAATATTCATGGGTGTCCTACAAGTGGTTCTTCCTCAAACTAGCAAGCTAGAAAACATGGGAAGTATATTATTCATCACTTTATTCATTTTAAGATGTAAACGAATAATATTATTGTGGATTGAATCATAAATAGAATAGTACAAAAATTGATATTAAATCTTTAATTGGTATGAAATTTTAGATTCCATCTCTCATCAATTTCTCTAGATAGATTGGTTTTTTGCGTTTAAGCTGAAGAAGTTGAAATATAGAATGAAATTATGTGCCTACATAATAATAACAATGTGGTTGAAAGCCTCTCAACTTGAATGAGGGATGATTGTTGTGAGTCAATTATTGCATCAGTTCAGTCCAACAAGAACAGGCATAATACCTCCCATTGAACTGAATTTTGAGTAATTTTGTTTTAATTCATCAATTGCTTTTGTCTAATTTTCAAACAAAAGGTTAATACATCATAATCAACTGGTGTGAGCTATGATCAATATATATTTATAATGGATTAACTTATATTGCATAATTTTTATAATCTTATGTGTAGGGTATTAGGAAGAAGAGTTTGTTGAAAAATAGCAGCCTAAGATTCTAAAAACAACAAACTATCACAAAGCATGATATTAAGCTTAATAAGGGCATTATTACAAAATGTAACAACTACTTTTAAATTATCTTTACCAACCATTGGTGTAACGTCCCCTAACCCTATACCGTCACCGGAACAGGGTTACGAGACATTACCACCAAGACTGATCCAATTTCGGTCATTAATTAAAATAAATATTCACACACATCCTAGTTTTAAGATGTCATCCCTTTAATGGGCCCTCGCGGTCCAATATGAACAGTAAATTCAATTCGGGACTAATTTAGAATCACTACGAATTTTTAGTAAATTTCAAAATTCATACTATATACCGTTACCAACCATAATTTACTTATTTCATCAATACTTTTACAACCTAAGTGACTCTCATTAAACATCCTGGGTACATGCCATTATCAATACTCAACATATTTTACCTTAATGAATTCGGGATCGTCTTGGGATACTGATTCAACGTACTATCTTTACTTAACTCAAGCACGAAACAAACGTGACGCTGAGTATGGTATACTCAAGTGGCATTTCTATAATCCGAACATTTAATAATATAACAAATACTTAAGATCATAATAACAATTACAATTATGCAATTATTTATTCATAGATAAATTTCAACTACTTACCATATAAATTTTATACAAATCATATAATAAACACAATAACATAATTGTTCAATTCTTAACTAAATCCATTATTATTTACTCCATTCTTTCACTTACTACTCGGTATAGCTTTCCTTAATTTACTCATAATTCAATATCATTAAACTATATTCAACTATACACTTATCAATCATATTCCATTTTAATTCATTTCAATAACTGTCAATTTCATTTATATCATATCAACTTACTATCCTGGTAGCTTTCCAGTATATACATACGATTCATATATCTCAAATCACATTTCAATTCATCAAGTGGCATCATATATCATCAATTCGAACTCCAATCATTTCATGAACCTTTGGTTCATATTTTCAATTTCATATCTAAATTTTCAATTCTCAATTCAATTTCTCGTTTCATTTCAATAGCTTGATCAATCAAATTTATTTGATTTATCTTTCGCTTATTACCCTATTAACAAATCCGGACTTTGACGGATACAGATTCCAACCCAAACACACCAAGACGGCACATTGTGTCTAAAACGGTACATAGTACTGGTCGATATCGACACATAAAGTGCCTAAAACGACACACGAGGTGCCTGATACGACACACGAGGTGCCTGAAATCGACACATAAAGTGCCGATCGATAAAGCCGGCAAATCCCGTACACTTCCAGATCCTATGGCATGCCAATTATATCCGACTCAGCCCGACTAGTTAATAGGGTATTTCATTCACTTTCTCAATTTAATAATTCTTTCATCAATATACCATTCTGATAATCACATATATTCACCCATTTTCACAATTCACACAATTTCATTCAATTCAACAATATATTTCAATTATTCACATTAATTCATAATTCAATACAATTCAATTCACTTTTCAATATCAAATATTCAATTATCACAATCTCATATATTCATATCAATTTCCTCATATTTCCAATCAATATATTTTTCAATATAATATTCATTCAATATTCAAATTTCTACATAAATCATATATATTATATAATTCAATCAATATAAATTCAATCAAAATAATTTCAATCAATATAAATTCAATAAATTCATCGCATACTAAAATCAATCTATTTCAATTGTAAAACATCATAATTCAATCACTAACATTTTCTATATGTATATAAATATAATAAATAATGACTAAGTTCGGATTATAGAAATACAAACCGTAATTTTCGAGCTAACTCCCGTTGACTTTGTCTTGTCCTTTCTTAGCCGAGATTTTCGATACCACATTGACTATGAAATTAATACAATTCATAATCATTAATACATTACTAATTTATATCTTGAGTTACAGAATTCTAAATTAAGATCCGCTAATTTTTCCTGAAACTAGACTCACAAATCTTCTTACAATAAAAATTTCAGAATTTTTGGTTTAGCCATTAAGTACAATTTATTCTTTAAATTCACCCCTATTCTGTTTGTCGACAGTTTCGTCCCTTCTTCACTAAAAATTAATTATCTCACAAAGATGAACTCGGATAATATTCTGTTGATTTCTCCTGAAATAGACTCATTAGGGATTCTAAAATATAACTTTAAGCCTCTAATTATTTTTCTTCAATTTTGGTGATTTTCCAAAGTCGAACAGGGAACCCAATTCATTCGACCTTGTCTCACAAAATTCATTATATCTCATAATTTACAATTCAATTGCTTATATCGCTTCTTCTATAAGAAACTAGACTCAATAATATTTAATTTAATTCCATATTTTATTCATCCTCTAATTAAATTTCTACAATTTTGGGTGATGTTTCAAACTTAGACTACTCTCTTTGTCCAAAATAGTCTTAGTACAAAATGTTGATTTACTTTAATTTCAATTTAATTCTAACTAAATTCACTTACTTTTCTATCTTAATTCATACTTTATTTCTACTCAATTTTAACCAAACTTAGACATAATTATCTATTTTTCATCATAAAACCATAATTTCGAAATTCTTTCAATTTAGTCCTTAAAGCATAAAACTTATGAATCACTTTACAATTCAATCCTTGTATCATTTTTAACTTGAATTTCTATCAATTTATCCCTTAATTCATCATTTTATTTAACATGGACAATATCTAGAAATCTAATAACTATCAAAATATCAACTTAATTTCATCAAAACTTTATTCTAAAACTTCTAAAACATCAAAATTAAGTAAAAAAGGCTTGATTGACTTACCTATTAGAGCTTAAAGCTTCAAACCTTCAATTTTCCCTTTTCTCCCCTTCTTTCTTTCTTTTTCTCCCCTGCTCTCTGTTTCGTTTCATACTGTTCCTATTTCCTTTCATTTGCTTCTTTAGTTTATATATATAATATAATATAATATAATATAATATAATATAATATAATTAAAATATAAAGTATCTTTATTATATAATAATATAATAATATAATAATATACTAAACATAAAAAAATCTTAGATTTTTTCACGGTAAACCGCCTCAATTTATACTTTTGTATAATTTCCTTTTAGTCCTTTTATTTTTTAATCTATAATTCAACTTTTCCCTTATTCAATTTAGTCTTTTTTTAATTACTCTTAATTAAATTAAATTCACTTAATTAAACTCTAATTAACCACTTAAAATATTTACGAATCCATTTTTCAGAAACGGAGACCTAAAAATACACTTTTTCGATAACGGTAAAATTCGAATCGTTACAATTGGTCTATAAATTATTACTAAATATCTTTACCAAACCTTAATCAACATAATTACTTTTTAAAATATTTTTACCAAATACTAGTAACATCCTCTCATTTCCTCACTTCCCTATGAATATCTAACATGCCTAGCTTGGACTTCAACTTCTCTAAAGTATTTCAAGGTAATGCCTCTAAGAATGCTCACAGTCTGTTAATATGTAAGTGTGTAAACTAGTCTAACAATTCCTTTCTCTTATCTTTTCCTTGATGAAGTTGCAAATCTCCACTTGAAATTGAGCCTTTCTCGTATTTCAATGTAATTTGTTGTATTTGATTGTCATCTTTTAACCAAAATTATTGTTCTTTAAAAGCATATCTTTGATTATTTTTGGCAACAATCCAATTCTTTAATAATAGCAACTATAAAATAGTAAAAACAATTTACTAATAAAACCAATGTAAAGTGAATTATTGAACATACGCTTCAAAGAAATTTTAATGCAATCCTAATCATTTTCTTTGTAATCCAAAGGGTTTAATTTTAAAATGGATTAATCTCTAAGATTGGACTTCCATCAATATTAACACAATTTAAAATTTAAAAATTTATTTCAATAAATTATCAATACCAAATTTGACAAGTAATAGGCTATTGTAGGACCACTTTTAACTTGTACTTAACATACTACTTCATAAACTTGCCCCAGCAAAAATAATGAAGATTGAAGAATAGAATATATATATATATATATATTTGTAATCATATTTTAAATATTCTACAATTACTTTAATTATAATTTGATTTTTATTAATATATTATATATGTTTTAATTATTTTTAATATGGGAGAATCCACCTATATATATGTAAAATTAATATTTTTATATTTTTATACAATTAATATTTAATTATTCAACTATTAAATTTAATATTTTTATTCATATAAATCATACAAATCAAATTTAATATAAATTAAAATATTCTAATAATTTATTTTATGAAAAAATCGATCGTAAAATTTTCATTAAATAATAAAATATGTAGAATCACAAACAACTCACATAATCTAAAAAAAAGTAATTCAACATTGAAACTTAAGCCATCGAGGATCATGTAATGTAAGATCAATTATTTTGAAAATTTAAATTGATAAAACCGGACCCAACTATATTATTATAACAAAAAATTATAAGATTTTATTAGTTAAACATTTTAGCCTTTCCCAGTTAAAACACTACCCTAGTAAGGGTTTCTAACTCAACTTGCCCGCTGAATGCTGATACTTCATTTACGCCCACCTCAAAAAAAGTTCGAAAGTTCAGTGGATGGTATTGTCTGGGTGGCTTCAATTATGTATACCAAATCCCCAAGACATTGGTCAATAATAATCATGAACCAAGAGTACTACATCCTATGAATTATGGGTGGGAATGATAGCTCTTGTAATTGGACCTCCCAAACACTAAACACTTCTTAAACAGGTCAGCTTGGATGGTTTGCACGCCTAAGACTCCGGCATAACTCCAAAATTCCATTTTGGTCCCAAGACTTTCCCAGCCACTGAGATATTAAAGTGTTATGTATCAGGCTGGATCATGAACTCATCTTTTTTATGCAACATAAGGTTGGATGGGTTTACTGGAACAGCTAAAAATTTCATATTATTATTTAAAATAATGTTAAGAAAATTTTATTATGATAACAATAATTCAAACCACAAAAGGCTTATCTATTCGAGTTTCAAGGTAGACCCTGCCTTCAACAAGTCTACGCAGATATAAGTAGAGCAATAGTTAAAAGGAAAAACAAAAATATTCTGAATGTGTATACATGATAACCAAATCACCAAGCCCACACAATATTGGCAACCGCCAGCTCTCTCAAACATTTTCCCAATACCTTCGAAAAAATTGCATTTCATTTTTATTTTTATTTTGTATAAATAGGATTTTCATAGATACTCTTATGACTGGATTTTTTTTGGGGAAATGGTGGAACTCCTTTATTTTAATTTTGAAATTAAGATATTTTTATGTCTAATTTAAGGTTTATATAGATGATTTTTTAAATCTGTGATTGTCCCATCGAATAATATTATTTCTAAAATTTGAATACAAATTTTTTATTAAAAATGTAATATATCCTATCATTATATCAATTATTTATTATTTATTTTCTTAATCATTAGTTGTACAAAATACCAATGAAAAGAAAATTAAAATGAAATAAAACATATACCAACTATATATACATATTTTTCCAGTTTTCATGAATTCGAGTGATAGCTCTATGTTACTACCCTTCCCAGGGTAAAAGCCTTTTTAACGGTTTGTAGAAATAAATATTAAAGAGGAAGAAAAATATTTATTTCTTACACATAATCTCCTATATGTGCTCTTTTCGTTGAAGTAACAAATAAAATGAACATAAGATTTTGAATAATACATTAAGAACAAATCATATGATAGGGTGTGAAAAGCCATTAGAATAAGAGTGATTTACATAGTGAATGGTGTGAAGAGTCGTTAGGTTTGATTGTCAGAGAAGATTGAGGAAATACTAGAGTAAAGTTTCGGTACTTAATTCTTGCTTATGTCTTTCTTTTTAGAGTAAGAGGTCTTTATAGATAAAGAAAGGATTAGAGTGAATCTTTATATCATGATTATTTCATTGTAAAATTCAATCTTAAGTACGATTTAAAATAAGAGATAAATGTAAATTTATTAAGAATTGATGTGATAATTATCTTAAATAACTTGTAAAAATACGTTTCAAAAATTTATAATGGTGTGAGCTCTATCCATAAGACATGCGGGTACTGTGATAAAAGAGTATAACAAAAGTAACAAAAGTGGGTGTATATATATATGTAAGAGATAAAATTATCCAGCAATTAAATTTAGAAATGTATCAACTAAAGATTTAATATCAAATTCTTTACTATTTTATAATCTTATCTTATATTTATGCACAACTTTAAGAAAAAGCAAATAATAATTGCTGTATGAGTAACTTATATACTGAAAAATAATTTTGGACAAGAAGAATTTGATAATTTGGATCGATTAATTACAATATCATAGTGAATAATATGGACGATAGTTATACAATAACTCATAAGGTCATTAAAACAATATTGAAATAGATTGCAATCAATTAATTGGATTCTTT
Source organism: Gossypium arboreum (assembly GCF_025698485.1). NCBI lineage: Eukaryota > Viridiplantae > Streptophyta > Magnoliopsida > Malvales > Malvaceae > Gossypium > Gossypium arboreum. The sequence goes on along the minus strand of NC_069078.1, from coordinate 82,578,153 downwards.
CCTACTTCCCCGACATGGTGTTAATCGGAAGAGCTGTTTTGGAGACTTAAAACTTCATAAATGGCGACTAATTTTCACATTATATAGCTGGGCTTTTCATAGATAAACATTTGCATATGATCTCGGTTTGAAATTGTTTGTAAATCAATTGCATCATATTTTTATTGCTTTATCAGTTGTCTTGAGGTCAAAGGTTCAAACCATATATGATTATTAAATATTTTGTTATATTATTTAAATATTTAATTGAATTGATATTAGACCGAATTATATTATTAAAAATTATATTATTATTTAGATATTATTAAAACTCATAATTTTTATAAACTATATATATATATATTAAAAATCAATTATATTCATATTTTTATATAAAACCAATAAAAATTTATAAAAAAGAAATAGTTTCAAAATACAAATAATCAAACCAAAATCAACAACTTCATATTTAAAATTTTTATGCTATTATTTCTGGATTTTCTCTTACATAAAATTTGAGTAAATATACATTTTACCCAAGTGGCATGAAGTAATTGTAATTCATAAAATTGACAGAAAAATATGATACACAAATTACGAAAACATGATGATCTGGTTTACTCAAAAGAAGTTACTTCTTCCTGGGTTACCGATTTCAACACGTCAAAGATTTCGCTTCCAGTCATCATCTCAATATAATACTAAAGAATGCATAAGTTCAAACCATAAATTATTTAACATTAGAAATTAAAGATTACACTTATTTAACACCAAATCCTTTTCGGCAATTTGGTGAGTAGAAATTAGGAAGGTGATTCATGTCTTAAAAAACAGTAAAAATATTGAAAATACCCCTTCTCCTACTCTCTAACAACCAAACTTTCTACCAAATTACTAGTTTTTATATAAAGCACTAAATTTATTTCTCCAAACACTCAAAATCCCCATCTTCTCTTTTTCTTGTAAATCCTGGAGCAAAACCATGAAGAAATCCATGGAGATAGTTGATTCAGCCTCTTGGTACTGTGCCCTTGCCTTGTTGACCTTAATACTGATGGGTTGCATCAAGACAAGTTCCGTATCATCAGATGAAGCTGCGAGAGGGAAGCAGCTTCTGAAGCCACCCTGTGATGAAATCTATGTGGTAGGAGAAGGGGAGACACTTCACACCATCAGCGACAAGTGCGACGATCCTTTTATCGTGGAGCGCAACCCTCACATCCATGATCCTGACGACGTTTTCCCCGGCCTTGTTATCAAGATCATCCCTTCTACTGCTGGGAAACTCTAGAGGTAGCCATTCGTCGCTTATCAAAGCCCCAGTTGGTAAATTGGTGGGGATGGTGGATCCTCTCTACTTCTCTCTTATCCAAATTCCATGCACACACGACATATATATGGGGTAAAACGATCCTTATTGAAAAGTTCATTATTTTGCTAATTAAACTCGAATGTTATCTATTATCCCACCATCTCCCTTACACTTCTCACTCTCTTCCTTTTATTTCCTTGTATACAATGAATTTTGAATATTTACATCAATTTTAACTCATTAATAGAAGAGTTCATTCATTTGGGTCGATGGTAAAATTGATTTTCAGTGACACTAATTTATGTAGCGATGAGATTGATGAAATTAGTGATGGAATATATGTTTAATTAAATTTCATTGTAGAAGTAGTAGTAATATGAAATAATGAGATAATGAACATTAAAGATATTATTTAAAATTGGTATATAATAAATTTTTAACAATATTTCATATTTTAAATTTAATAATTATAAAATATTAAATTATTTTTATATCTAATATTATTTGAATAAATAAAACTATTGATAATGATAATATTTGTTTCAAATCTATATTATTATTTAAGCCACTAATTGAGTTGATGTCACGAGTCAATCAAATATTATTTCGATTAAAGAAATTATAGAAATGTTCTTTCGTAATTAAATTAAGTTATATTATTTGAGGGTACTTTAGTCTTCTTATTTTAACAAAAACAAATAAAAACATGGTGAAATTAAAACTCATGTCAATTAAATTGGTAAAACCTTAAATTTCTGACTAAATCAAAGCTTTATTTTAATATGCATAATTTAATATTTGCATAAATTGTATATCTCTACTATTATTTAAGCACTTGACTGAGTTAGCGTTACGAGTCAATTGGGCACAACTCGATTAAGGAGATCACAAAATTATCCTTTTGCATTTAAAATAAGTTATATCATTTGACGATACTTTAGTACTTTTATTTTTAAAAAAATACTTATATTTATTGTGGGATTTGAACCAGCACCAATGCGTAAAACATTAAATTTATCACTAAACTAAACTTTATTTTAATTTTTATACATTTTATTACACCCATGAACTACATATGTAAAATAATATTTTTGATTGAGATGGTATCACAAATTAACTCGATATTAACTTAAGTTCAATGACTGCACCATGATAAATAATTGTATTTGTTTAATATTTTAATATGATATATTCATATGTTTAAATTTTATTTTGTGATAATTTAATCAATTTTTATTTTAAGGGCTTATGTGAAGAGATATTGGTGTGAAAATATTTATCCAAACCCATTTTAAGTTGGGCCGAGTCCTCCCCAGCCACAGAAATCAAAATCAGTTAGGGTGACTGAATGGAAAGCATAAAATCAAGATTTGGAGGATTAATACATTTCCTTTTATATAATTAACTTTTAAGAAAGTAAAAATCGAATGATAACATTTATTTATACAAAATAGAAAAGAGAGAGAGAATCATATTAAAAAAAAAAAAGAAGGCCACCAGGTGTCACCATCTGGGGTCCTTAGAGAGAAGAGAAATACGCCTCCTTTTGGGTCCCTCCGTTTCTCAAGAAGGTGGGGCTGCCTGGCTGCTTCCTTAGGGTTTGTGCCTTTCTCTTCTCTATTCCCCCCCACTTTCCCCTTTTCCTTTTAATACCATCTCTGTTCCATGCCCCACCCTTTTCCAAGATCATCAAATCAAAGGCTAAATTTCAAATCCTACCCAGTCAACTACTTCTCTTAACTATAAGATATTATGGCTCTTTTTTTTAACACAACTTTTCCATAAAATCTCTTATCTTTTTAAGCTAATCCTGTTAATATTTATGTTTTTGTGGCTTGTTTTGATAGGTTAAACATATCTTGTTTGTTGTGTAAAAGATGGAGTGCAATCGAAATCAAACGATCGAGGAAATCGACGAAAGCATCAACAACAACACCGCCGTCATCATCAATGAAGAACGCCATCAATCCAACAATACAACACCCACTTTCTCAGCTTCTGACGCCACCTTAATGGACCCCAACCAACCCATGAAAGAAGAGGATTTAACAGATACGGAGCCGCAAGAATTGGCTAACCCAACCCTGGTTCAAGTCGTGCCTGCTGCTCGAACCCAACGGTCTTTGGCCCCCAAACGCCCATCAAAAGACCGTCACACAAAAGTCGAAGGCCGTGGCCGTAGGATCCGCATGCCCGCCGCTTGTGCTGCCAGGATTTTTCAGCTCACTAGAGAACTGGGTCACAAGTCCGATGGCGAAACGATTAGGTGGTTATTAGAGCATGCCGAACCAGCTATTATTGAAGCTACAGGCACTGGTACGGTCCCTGCTATTGCTGTTTCCGTTAATGGAACTCTCAAGATACCAACTTCTTCAGGGAAACAAGAAGGCGAGTTGCCAAAAAAACGTAGGAGAAGACCTTCTAACAGTGAGTTCATTGACGTTAATGAGCATCAAAGTTCGGTGTCTTCAGGATTGGCACCCATTGCTCCCATGACCTGTAACAGTTTCAATTTGAATTCACAAGGGTTGGTTCCTATATGGCCTATGGGTACTTTTGGCGTACTCCCTGCTGCACCTGGTTCAAACCAGGCACAGTTGTGGGCGATTCCAGCAACTGCACCGCCGTTTTTTAACGTCACAGGTCGATCAATATCTAGCTTTGTGTCTGCTATGCAACCAGAGGTGCAGGATTCCAGTGTTGGGTCGATGGGCTCAAGTGTTTTGCCCACTTCTAGTTCAGGTGCTACTAGTGTTAGTAACGGTAATAATAGTTCAAACCATAGTACTACGCAGATGCTTAGGGAATTTTCTTTGGAGATTCTCGATAAGAGAGAGCTTCAATTCTTGGGTAGTCCTGCCAACCAGCAAGCCCCATGTTCGAAGCCTGATCACAAACACTAGGTTAAGTTTCTTTGATTTCGATGATACAGAGTAGAGTTGTTAGGCTCAGGAATTTTCTCTTTTTTTATATATATATTTGTAGTAAAAAAAATTGGGAAAAAAGTTCCTAACAAAAAAAGTTTATCAAAAGAGAATTTTTTGGCCATTTTATTATTTATTTTCCTTATCTATCATCATCATCTTCCTGTTCCATTTCCATTGCTATTCTCCTTGGAAATGTTTATGGGAAGAAAGCTTCTTTTTTTTTCTTTCTTTTTTTTTTTTTTCTCTGTTAAATCTTTCTGGTCCGACTGATGGTGGGGTCACGTGCATTTGGATACCCACGTGGAAAGTGGGATCACATCTTTTGGGGACGCGTGGGGGAGACCCGCGGACCAGGTCGAGCGGCTCAATGTAGGGCACGTGCGGAGACACGTGTACTTAGGGATGCGGATCCAACCGAACCACAAAAATCTCTTGTGCCGATCTTTATGGGATTGGGTTGGATTAGGGTTTGATTCCCTTCCTCAAACCCTAATTTTTTTTAGGCAGACCAGATTGGGCTCCTGCTGACAGTGTCTGTTTCGTGCTTGCTAATGCTAAACACGTGTCTTAATTTTGATTGATCACCTTATCACCTATATTTGGTATTTCTTGTACTCAACTTTGTTAATTGTGTATTCATTGTGCTCTTCCAAAAAATCTTTGTTAATTGTGTATTAAAATATTTTTATATTAATTATCGGGCACGTATATAGACAGCCACTCAAAAACAATTTAGAATGGATATTGTCAAAATCAACACCATTTATCTTTCACAACACAAAAGGGCCTTGAGTCAGAATTCTGGAGGATCAGACACTACTTCGAAATCAACAGGAAGCTGATCTATTTGAGTCAAGTTGTGCATAGTTCAACCTGAAGGTTCGAGTTCAATCGATTTTTATATTTAAAATAGAAGTCGAATTGATTACTTCATAAAAATGAATTTGATTCTTATGCTCAACTTCAAACTCGATTATTTCTGCTCAAACTCCAAGTTTAAATTAAAAATAATAATAATGCTAATTGAAAAATAAATGAAGAGATGAGTAAGTATTAGAATACTCATATTCATCTCAATTAATAGTATAGAAAACAAAAAGAGCGGAACAAAAGGGTCATACAAGTATACAAGTATCCTCTAAATGAATGTTTCAGGCTTGGTTTCTGCATTAACAAATATCTGATAAAGAGATGCATTGGAATATTCATGCAAGTCACATACAAACAGGACTCACTAATAAGACAGTTTCTAATTTCTCCAAGGAGGCAACAATGATAGTTACCTGATGTCGACGAAGCTCTCAAAACTGAAGTTGAATGTTTAGATTCTTAGTAGATAAAGCAACTGCTCGCCTCTAATGGTGACAGTAAGTTTCTAATATAAGATGAAGTATTTATGGACGATGTCCACTTTGCTTGTTGAGTTGTATGTTCTGAAAAATGCTTGCCATTCAACCTGACCAGGATGCATTACAATTAGAAAAAGATGCACATAAAAATTAAATATGATTCCGAAAGAACCAGAAACTATTCCAGTAAGTGTATATTATGGGAAAGGGATAAACCAAGGAAAAAAAATGCAACTTGAAAAGGATTATAGTATAGCTGCAATTACTAAAGGGGTCTAGAATAATACATCCATATACTACATCTTACATGTATTGGTTCTTTTGTGTTGAAAAACTTACCAAGCCCTCTGAAGTCAAAAAACTATGGCTCCTCCTCAAGCAAAAACCACATCTGATCGGAAAACATACTTGATACCCTTGGAGACGTTTCGAGCTTCATGTAGCATACATTTGTCACCATGAATGTGCAGGAGAGCCATTCCCTCGGCAGGAGCTACCTGCATAGTTACTATTACATCACTAAAGGATATCCAAAGTAAGCCATACATACAGATAACTGAATATGAATTTGAAAAAGGAAATTGTTGTTTGGGGAGGGGTGCCACTAAAATAATATAAAAAAGACGTAAAGAGAACTTGCCTCTGCTACAACACGATTCCTTGAACCATAGAAGACGGTCTCCCCTCCAACTATTGGCTCTGATGCAGAATCCTTCGTGTTGCTTGAATCACTTTTGTCTTTGGTTTTGGCAGCACCACTTAAATATACTAACAAAGTATAAACAGTGTGCTTTCCCTCTCCAAGATCAGCACTTTCATCAATATGCCGTCCAAAGTGCTGACCAACCTTGTATCTAGAAGTATAATATTGATTGCATGGTAAATACTAAAACCGAGCATCATAATTGACTAGAGAAGCAAATTAAACAGTTAAATGATTGAAAAACCGCCGGCATACATCATAACATTTTGTAATCCAACTCAGGTATACTTAATTCATAAATGTAATCCAACTCAGGTATACTTAATTCATAAAGTTGCATATGTGGTTTCTAAGTCAGCTAGGCAATAGGCATGGCCAAATTGTTCTTTAATTTTCGAGAAGCATTTCAGAGCGAGATAATCTAGTATCAATTGGCAAAAAGTTATGCAAGTTATTCAAAGTAAAAGTAAGTATGAGTTTATGGGAAGAAATCAAACATACCTGTAAAACCTAATATTCGGATTCAAGCCAACAGCAACTTTCCCCCTAATTTTAATATCAGAGAGTAGTTTGCTAAGTCCAGACTGCCATACCATATCTGCAAGAGCAGGATCATTAACAGCTATTCGGTCATTGTCTCGGTAGGCTTCACCTTTTGCTGGACCAAGACTTCCTTGGTGTTCAAAACCAGCAGACTCGGCAGCTTTAATAAATGCCTTCGATTCAGCAGGCGTGAAGAAATTCTGCACCTGCATATGTTGAAAACAATAGAATCATCATTAACATCCAAGGATTTCAGATCATATTCCACCACAAAAGCAATTTCACACCAAAACTTATATGCACCAGAATTTGGGAGTGAAACCTTATTGCTGATATAGACACAAACCATTGTGTGATTTCTACATTTTATACTGAAAAAGTTGAAGTCTTGAGCCTTGTAACTGAATATGCCAAAGTCAAATCCTATCCAATTTAAAGCAAAGTCCGCACAAAGGAATTCCAAAATAAAGATTCAATTACAAATACAGGTAATAACCAAATTCATCTTAAACTCGATCCACATCCAATCTCAATTTTAGAATTTAGAAAACAAAAATGCTTTTGTTTTTCATTAGAACAATGAACAAGCTGCTAAAACATCTAAACCAGGGTCATTTCTATTCACTTTTCAAACTAACTTCAACCCTTTTAACAACCCAGATTTGAATCCAAAAAGCTTGAAAATATGAACCTTTTAACAGATGATTACACTATGATTTGAACAAAAATGAAGGGGGGCCACAATTGCAATCAGTAAATTTTCTTTTGATAAAAACTAAAACGTATTAAATAAACTACAGTTAAACTATATACAAAAGCATAATCTCATGATTTCATTAAAGAAGAGTGAAATTTAAGATTAAAATGGGAATTTTTTTTTAGAGAACGGACAAATTGAAGAGAAACGTACGGTGAAGAGATCGTTGTCCTTAAGGCGTGTAATCTGAAGGTTCAATTTGGGTTGAAGAACAGGCCATTTCGCTTTTGGTGGTGCTTTCTTGTTATAAGCTGCTCTTCTCTCCCCCATTTTGCAATTCTTTGTCGCTGCCCCTGCCCTTCTTCATTCAATTCAATTCAAGAACAAGATGATGATTTGTATTGTATATTGGTTAGAAGCCCATTACGATGATGGACCAAGTTAAAATCCTAGATCTACTTGGCCCAATCTAATCAACCCAACAATTTCCATAATTCAATCACAAATAAAATCCAACTCAACTCATTATTGCCGGCTATTCTCCTTTCCTTACATTCACTTAAATTTTTAATTTTTGATTCAATCTTTTTATTGATACAGTTTGAGGAAAAGGATAAAATTTTATAAATTTTAAGTCTTTATTATCAACATATTTAACAAAAACTCTAATCAATTTCCAAAGCTTGAAAATTGAATAAAAAAAATTTTGATATGAATTTCTTTTTGGTACGCGAAGAAGGATAAAATTATAATTAAACTAGATGAGTCAGGTTATTTTAATTAGATTTTGAAAATTTTCATCTAAGGGTTGCATATAGCCAAAAGCCTTGAAAATGGTATTACTGTTAATCGATCAACGATTCGGTTATCCTTTTTAAACACATATGTCACCCTAATTATTTAAGAATGTTGAATAAATTTTTTTAATAGCTCATAACACGACTGAATGGTAGAACTCAACTGACTCATCTTAAATCAACTGAATTGTAGTCATATTATTCATGTCGAGCACAACCTATTGAAGACTAAGACACCAAGTAATTGTAGTCATATTATTCATGTCGAGCACAACCTATTGAAGGCTAAGACACCAAGTAATTTGAAGTTACTCCAAAACTCCCCAAAGCTAGGCGTTAAGTGCAGAACAACAGAATTGATACAAAATTAGTGTGTAAAAACTTGAAACCTGCAAAAATATATTCAAATTTGTTATTATGATGTAAGGAGTTCAAACGCGTTAAGCAGCAAGTCAATTTTAAATAACTTATATTTGAAACAAAATTTATTAAGGGTGAAATTTTTAGAAATAATTATCAATTACCCTTTTCAAAATAGACGAATGTTTTGGATCAAAATTTTGTTAAATAATAGAATCAAAGATTTTATTACTAATATATATATATATATATAAATTGCAACTATAAATAAATAATTGGTATGAAATCATTTTAAGTTTACAATACTGTAAACACTTTGTTATACATACTAAAATAAAAATACATTGATGATAGTTACTGAATTACAATTTAGTACTGGTCAATAAAAGAATTTTACAATCTTTTCATTTCCGTATGGACCTCCACGAAATAGCATCTCATAAGTCATAACGCCCATTCCCCTCTCTCTCACACAAACTAAATGCTGCCGTATCAGTTTTGGAAACCGCCATGGCAAGTTCAAAGCCGTACACCAAACTCAACTGCCATTTCATGTAGCAGCGCCTCTAAGATGCCCTTCTCTAACTCCGCCACAATCGCTTCCCCTTCTTCCTCGTACGCCATTACACTCTGGAGTTTAATGTCTGGCAAATCTTTATCAATTAAGGCATCAATGTCTTGAAGAACTCGACAATCAGATTGAGGAAACCTTCTGATTTTCGAGCACAAGGTGTCTATTAGTTGAGACCCATCCATGTAACTAAAACCAGGGCCGACCCTAATGACCCAAGGCTTCATATTAAAATAAGGCTTCAAAATTCCACTCAACAGTTCATCCACCAGATGAAACAGTAGCTTTCTATTGCACCGCTGACTCAATTTACCATTATCATTAGCAGAACAAGTAGTGAAACGTTCGACATAGTTAAAAATGGACGGATCAAGAGGATGGGAAGGAGAGAACCAGGACGAGAAGGACACTGGGGTATCTTTGTCTATGCCACTACGTCTTAGTATTCTTGCGATGTACTCATATTCAGCTTCATTGCTAGCGGTGGAGATGGTGAAAACCTGTGCCTGCCTCGGTTCTTGTTTGACATACGTTTGGGTCGAACTAGATAACTGTGAGCTATATTTCGGTCTTTGAGCATCTAAGACCTGAAACGCATCCAAACTATAAGCTGATAACAAAAAAGCCACATTTCCTTTGCAATATTAATAGGAAAATATACATGTTGACATCGTTTTTGCTAGTACGGTACCTTTTTTTGTGGGATTTTTGCGGCCGGAGCCGGAAGAAGGGTGGGGACCGTGGTGTTGAGGAGATGGGTTTTCCTGCATTTCTTGTCGGGAATGTCAAGTCTGGAAGGACGAACGAAAGGCTCTTCTTTCTTGCTTCGGATGATTTCCGATGCTTGTTGAGGTTTTTTCAGTCGTGAAATGAACTTTTGATTGGGCCCTTTCTTGCATTTGCTAACGGCTCTTGGCTGCTGCTGCTGCAGCTTGTGTTGCTCTTCTTGTTCCTCTTCAATAGCCTGCAACTTGGGCTTTGGTAACACTCTGATGGGCTGAAGCTGGATATCAATATCAGGAGATGATGAAAATGATAATTTTGGTGGTTGAAGATTATGATAATTAGTGGATGAATTTTTGTCTGGTTTGCCTTTGGATTCCAAGAATCTAAACTCTATTGAACTGGAATGTTTCGAGTGGTTGACAATGCTTGAAACATCAGCAACTTTGGTTAAAGCTCTGGAAATTCTCTTGAACTTAAATTTGCTAACAAGCTCTTCTCTGTCTCGCTGTCTGTTGCGAACTGCGTTGGTTATATTCATACCAACTTTCCTTTTAAGCCTCTCTTTAACCTGCTCCACTATTTCATATTCATTTTTGAACTTTTTCATTTTCAGTGATGAGAGACGAGACATAACCAACTCTTCACAAGCGCTCATGTTTTCTTTGTTGATTTGAAGCGAAAGGCGATGATGATGATAATCCACATCTGACCTCCTTGCAGACGATGGTCTTGGAGTTTCCGGCAATGAGCGAGTGCCGCCCCTCATATCACCATGCAATGAACTTTTTTGACCAGACTTTGAGGATTGAATATGGTGGCTTAAACGTGACTTAGCTTGAAACGATGGCGAGTGGCTTTCAGGAAGAAGATCAAGACCCATCAGTCGAGCAACCAAAGTAGGAGTCCTGGTCCCTGGGGTCTCATTATTTGGGGCACCAGCTTTTGACCTTATGTCTAAACGTGTTTTGATTTGAATTCCCGTCTGCATTTTCATTGAAAAAAAGGGGCATTAATCACTCACTTTCCAAGAATAAAATTGTGATACTTTTGAAAATGATAATAAATAAAGGCAGGAAGCCAAGGAGAAAAGTTACAGGGATATTTAAAAATTCTTCTTCTTTAGTGGTCGATGTGAATGAAGCTGAAGTTAACGTTGAGGCTTCCTCCTCTGTGTCTGTACCTGCATTGCATCGGGACACGTTACTCCCCCTATAATTTCGAAACTAGAAAAAGGAAAAAGAAAAAGAAAAAAGAAGAGAGTGAGTGAGTGAGTGAAAGAAGGAACCTTTAATGGTGGAGTCTCGAGAGAGAAGAGAGGGAAGCTTGCTACGACTGGTGTGGTGTTTTAAATGGCAACGGAAACGATGGGAACCAAACAAGTGAAAGACGGCAGTGATGCAACCAGAGAGAGTAGTTTGAGCAGAGTCTCTCTCTGATGTTGTTCTGTTGGAGGTGGAGGAAGGTTTAGCCATTGGCCCCCCACTACTCCAATACCAATCCCTTCCCATCTCCGGAACCCCAATAAGAAAAAGGACGAGGGGATTCCTAGTAATGAAAACAAGGACGATGTTTGAGGACGAAAAGCTGAGAATAAAGATTAGTGGAGAAAAGCATGAAAAGTGAAGCATGGGACATAAATGAGACACATATTCGGGTTTGCATGAAACAAGAGTTTTCAGATGGAATTGGTTAGAAGGCTGTTGTGGTACTACTACTAAACTAAACTAAACTAGCATATATTATTATAATATTGGAAAGTGATGAGGAGGATATACGACCATCTGAATACGCGCATTGCGGAGATAAACAATCTCCCACAGGGAAGCTCGATGTACAATGTGATTCTTCCATCAGCAATGTCAGCCAGATACCAACACTTTTTATCCTTTGATCTTTACTTTCCCGGAAATGTGTTAAGCAGCGGCCCACTCGCATCTATCAGTACCATCGTCCTCCCTCACCCCTTCTAGCAACAATAGATAGTACTACCTTCCCCACTCTTTTTCATTTTAAAACTGGAATTCCATTATTATGTCATCTCTTTTTCTGTCATTACAATTTATTACTCTCATCAGAAAATATATATACACTTTTAAAATATTTTTTTAAAAATATAATTTATTACACTTTCTTTTTCCTCTTCCTCTACCATTATTTAGTTTCTTGTTTTTTGTTTTATTTAAAATGGATTGTATCATATTTGGCCACATTTTTAATGAGCATAATAAAAAAGTTAGAGAGAATTTTAATAAATACTTAAAATTTTATTTAAACATAATTATATTAATTTTTTTCATCTCTTAATAAGAACTTTTTAATTTAGAGTTTTTAAAAGTTTGTTACTATACCAATTAAAATTATGTACAATTATGAAAAATATTAACACGAAATTAATTATTTTTAATTGCTCATTTTAAAATTAAAAATAATTAAATTACTCTAATTTTTTAAAAGGAACTAATTTAGTCAATTTTAAATTAAGAAGAATTGGAGAAGTATTTTTACTTTTTTTTCTATCTTAAAACGAAAAATATTGACTTAAAATCAAAATCATAAACCATTTACCAAAAAAGGAAAAAAGAATCACAATCCATTTTCCACCTTTACTTTCCACCCTGTGAAAGCATTCATACCCTCAAAAGCAAAATTACAAAATATTGACTAAGATGCTACGAATTAAGGTTTTTAAATTTATAGACATTTTTCAAAGCAAGTAATAGAACAAATGTTTAAAGAACATAGGAGAGATTTTATTTAGATGTTTTTTGCATTGAAATTTCTACTCTAAAAAGCCAACTACTTTTTTTTATTAAAAAAGACAAAAGAAAAAATTGAATTAAGGATATTAAATGCTTGGGGTTGTGCTTTTTTAACCTCATTCTTCCATTTCATTAAATTTCTAAGATGTGATACATAGAGTAGTAGAAGGAGATAGATTTAATTCAAAATTCGAACACAAAGAAATAGAAATGTAAGTATATCAGTTTAGGTGGCAACAAAATGGGTGAATCGGGAAGGACCATTCCTCGCATCTAATCCATCATATAGTCGTTTTGTTGTGTTGTTAAGGATGGGAAGAAAAAGGCAAAAGAAAATGGGAGTGGGGATTAATGGAGGAAGCAACATTAATATTATGTATCGTTTATAGGAAAGGGAGGGGAGGGGACCCCAAAGCCATGGCAGGATGCGCGGCATGTGATGGAAGGTGTGGTGGAGTAGCAGAGTGTGCAGGAATTCCGACAAAGGTAGGCCATTAATACAAGTTTGAACTGTGTCGGGAGCCTCCTTTAAACTGATAATAAAATCCCACTTGGGACTGAGATTGAGGCCTGTTTGTTGATTCCCATGCACCTTTCAAGTCTTTCTCAACGCTCAGGGACCACCGCGCCGAGGGAAAGCTGTTATTTTTTTAATATTAGCTCAGGTGGAGGAGGTGGTGGTAGTGTTGGTCCTATTCCTTTTTGGGGCTCAATCCAAAGGCCTTCCCACTCTACTATTCGTAGCTAAGAATGACAATGGGACGGGATTAATCTATGTTTTGCTTATCTTCACTGCCACCCATTTGACCATAAGCTTCATCTATCTCACCCCCAAATTGGATATTCTTTTTATATAAAATGAATAATTAATTTTAATTCAACTTTGGTTTTTTCTTTTTTAAGTTTTGATGAAGTTAATAATGAACAATTCATCTGAAATTTGATCAAGCAGATTTTTAATAATGAATAGATATTGATTTTCGAGTTAGCCATTTAAACTTTTCACCGTAATGAATTTTTTAACCTTTAGTTTTATAAAAGAATTATTTTCATTCTTCATTTAGCTTTTAAATTTACTCTGTTTCTTTTGTTAAGCCATTCCAAAATAAAAAGAAACATCAACGTTTTTAAATTTGTCCATGTGACATATATATGGATTGTCATGTGTATGACACATTAGCATTTAATTAATTTTTAAAAAATTTAAAATTTATTTTTAAAAGTTAAAATAATTAAAACTATTAAAATTATATAAAGTATTTTTAATATTTTTGAATTAATTAAATATTGATATATCATCCATATAGGAATCTACTTATATACCATGTCAACAAAGTTAATAAACATTAACTTTTCTATTCAATTTATGGTGATTTGATAAAAATAAAATTTAATTATTAAAAGAGACAAAAAATTAAATAAATGACAAATAATTTTTCTTGTAAAGTTATAGGATCAAAAGTTCATTATATCTTCTTTTAAGTCAATTGTTGATAGCTAAGAGCAATCTACTTATTATGATAGCTAAAATAAAGGTGATATTGCTTAAGATAATCTTTTAAGTTGACTCTCAAGTCCGTGGTTTTTGTCCTTCTATTAAATGGCATTCCGCTTAAGGTTGTGTATTATGTTTAAAAAGAAAAATTGTCCTGTGTTATTAATGATTAGTTATTGTTAAGACAACTTAAATCTCGTAAAATTTTATAAGATTTATTTTACCTGGTTTAAATACAAATGAATATTTATTTTTAATGGAATAGATTTATCCGACAAAATTTAGTAACAATTCAAATTAATTTTAATTAATAAAATAATAATTATCAATTAGATTAAATTTTTTCACAACTCAAGTCTGAACATTTAACTCTCAAATAATGTGTTTTTTTTTTTACCTTTTATTAAACAAATTTTCTCTTAAAACTAAGAGTAGCATGTTATAAATGATTTGTTATTTTTAAGTAAACTACCATATGATATAAAGTTCATTAGATTTAAATATTTATTTTAACTTGAATAAATTACTCACTCATTTCAAATAAAATAAAATTTACTCTAACTCTTAGTCGATAAAATTTAAAATTAAATTTGATTTCAGAATAAAATTTACAAGTTGATTATTTCTTAAATTCAATTAAATAATAATCACCATAGTTTGTAACGTATAAGAAAGAAAAGTTAGCACCATAACATTTAAAGCTACAGTGGCAGTTCTCGTGAAATTGTTGGGAATTCCTTATAATGGCCGCATGGAAGACGCTGCCAAAAGGTAATAAATGGCCATAAATAGCAAAAAATGATAGTCCATCAATGGCTTGTTCATCCCTTGCTTGCCTAAAAATTACAAAACATTTCTGCTTCCCTTGCGCCACCGTCATCCATCTCACTCTTCCTCTCCATCTCATCTCAAGAGTCTTTTCAATAAGGGCAACCCTATCTTACCCTTGTATATTTATTGAACCTTTCGTATGGCATCAACATTCAAACAGTGCTTAGTCTGTCTGACGCTAGTCTTTCAAATAACCAAGTCTAAACCCTCTTTCATTACATAAATGCATTCAACAACCTTATTAATGTGGTTCAGATGTCTGATCTGATCCCTATTATTAAAATTTTTGCACACTTAAATATATCTTTTTTTTTAAAGTTTTGAGCAACCTTTTCCCTTTCTAAGTTATTGTGAAGTACTTTTTATCATCCTCCAAGAACTGTACCAAATTATTATATGCAGTGCAGCAAGGCGCCTTGGGAGGAAGAGACACTCCCTGCCCGGCATATAAATCAACCCAACATATCAGTTAATGTCATCCCTCTATACTCAAACCACAACTTACAGTGAAGACGCAACCTTCTGCATTTCACAGAAATTGGTTTCATAAAAGATGACCACTAGTATTCCACAACATGTTTTTAGTGTTATCACCAACTTACATGAACCTAGACCACTCAATATTTGAATCTAAACAGGACTTCCAAATTTTGCTTCTCCAAAGCTCCTACCGTCATACCTTATTAATCAAAGTAATAAAGGTCACCACATCTGTAAGATGAAAGCGTCGCCACCCCTATTATTATAATACTGAAAAGTGGAATTTGTTTAAGGCTTTTATCTGTTTTGCTGAAAAATGTTAGAACGTGATGGATAAACTCCTTTCATGGAGTTTTAACCATATAAATTTAACAAACAATAAACCCATATCTTTAATAAATCAATACACAGTGAAAGAGATATTTTAACTTTTACTTGTTAGTAAACACAAAATTGAAGTCTAAGGTTTGAATTGTAAATTTTGAGTTAAAATTTATTGATGAATTTTTAAGAAAGTTAAAATTTCTAGAAATTTTTTGAATATAAAGAAAAGTATAATTTGATTCTTCTTCAAGAGTCGTTTGACTTGATATTAGATGGATGTGGATTGTTTTAAGTCTAGTGACGACTTGCTCTTGAGACGGGTTTGAACCTCCTTCCTTTAAATGATTTGAATCAAAAGACAGACTTTTTTTAGAAATAACTTTTAACTTTTTTTCCACAATTGAATTGGATTGGAAGGCGGCTTTTCTATTGAACTAATGCGGCATTCAAGTTATTCGGCTTCTTTAGAGAATTTTGAAAAGATCTTTTGAGTTTCTTGAACTTGTGTTCTTATAAAATAACTTGGGATTACCCTTTTTATAATGTCAATTACTTAAATAAAAGAGAGTTATTGTAGAATTTTAACTGTTCCATTTGATTGTTCTACAAGAGTTTAATCTCTTTTATTTATCATTTATCTATTATAATATAATTAATTAAAGATAAAATAATTATTTAATATTATCACTTAATTATTTTATTTTCAATTAGTGATAATATAAAATTTATTATTTATCCCTTAATAAAAATAATTATGACACAAATATGATGTTATCATTTTCATTGTGGTAACTTTGACCCACAGTAATTTTAGTTTGACAAGTGTCATTTTATAATTGGCTTGTAAATTTTCTTCGTCTACAAATGTCCCCTCGAGACTTGATCACGTACACAAGTTTTGAAGTGCAACAAATGAGCTAGTCTTGAAATTACATCTACATTATGTGAACTTGATTTAATAAAAAAACAATTATTAATCTTGATTCAGAATGAGGGAGGAATACTTCTTTTCTTGTCTCTCCCTCGAGATAGTTTTTCCTTTACTTCTATTTTAAAATTGAGAAGATTGCTTGAATTTAAAAGACTATGTATAATTCGATGTAGCTCTAACTCACAATGCGCCATACATGATGCGTCATACATGTTATAATGATTCTAAACGAGTCTTTTGTCAAAATTGGTGAAAAAAAATTCTTTAAAGTCGATGTCCTCATTTTAAGTGAATCCCTTGACAATATATTTTATATCTTTCAGTGTTATCATTTGAATTTCATTTAGTTTTGAAAATCAATTTACAGTCAATCGATTTCAGCCTATATGATATGACTGTTTAATGACTTCGATCTATTTATCTTATGAATTGATTTAACTTAATTAAAAGAGAATGAATTATCTTCTATTCCTATATCAAATTCATGTTAGATAAATGGCGTAGTCATCTAAAATTGTCTTTCCTTTCTCTTATTGATCTCCCTATAGTCACTTCATCTCAAGGATGTTGAAATGCATCATTCGTCCTTAACCTTTTAAACATTTTAATTTACTCCTCAAATTATGAATATAGTTTCAATCAAGTCATTCGGTTCAATTTTCCATTAGATGCCAGTCTCTGCTTTTTAATTTAATCTCCAAATTATGAATACATAATCGATTGTGCTTTATTTATGGAAATTGCGAATATAATATATACTGTAATGTTGAAACCCAAACGAAAAGCCAAAATTTTACAGTAGGGTAGAAGTTAATTTGTGTATTCCACTTTAAAACCTCAGCTTTCAGCTAATTTCATATGTTTATCTCATACAAGAACATCCCGCAGCGCCTTTTCTTGTCTAGAGATTAACATGGGATCGCTTGTTTTATTCATATATCGAAACTCTATGACGCTTAAACCACTGAAACCGGCTCAACCAGTGTAAGGGGAACTTTTATGTAGTTGTACGAGGAGCAAGTAATGCTCTGAAACTCAGCAAGGAAGCTATAATAAAACAAAAGTATACCAGTTAGGAGGATCTCTTTCATTTCTTTGATGCAGAATGTTTGTTCAAAGCATCAAGCACGGCTGTTTTTGTTGGCAGCGACGGCATTGCACCTCTCTCCATTACTGTGAGGGCTCCACAGACATTTGCAAAAAGTAAGGCATCTCTTAACCGCTTCTCGTCCTGTTAAAAATGCAAATTCACAGTCTGAACTTCGACTCTTCATGTTCATTTAAATTGCACTAACAATGTTCCAGGGGTAAGTTTAGTTATATGGAATTTATCAGTAACCATTAGGAAAGAAGATACTGTAAATGATGTATCTTAACCAATGTAACAACTGTAACTACCTGAAATAACTTTGAATCAGAAGCTAGGCTATTCAATAAGCCACTGACAAACGCATCGCCAGCCCCTGTCGTGTCTACAGGTTTAACTTTAATGCCAGGAACCCTGCCCTTAAATGCCTGCAGAGGATATATAGGTTGATATCACTTATTTAATCAGTGCATCATTAGAACTCGGATAATCTTTAGTTGAGGGCATTGGCTCCATTAGAGATGTGCAAATTTCGGGTGAAACTAAATTAATTTAGTTAACGATCGAATTCGGTTAATCGGTCAGTTAATCGAATTAATTCAATCGGGGGTCGGTTAATAATATTTTGGAAGTTCGATTAACGGTTAATTCGGTTTAAAATTGGTCAGTTAATCGAATTAACCAAATCTAATAAATAATATTATAATATATAAGTATTCGGTCAGTTCGGTAAATTTTTTGGAAATATAAATTAATCGGTCGGTTAAGTCGGTTAATTTTTTATATGTTTTATATTTGTTTTAACCAAAAATAAAAAAATATATAACTTTCAATTAATTCTGTTAATCGACCGGATTAACCGAAAAAGTTCGGTTCGATTAAATTTTTTGAAAAAATTTCGATTCGGTTAACGGTTAAGGGTTTAAAAGAATCGGTTAATTTGATTAATGATAGTTCAGGTTGGTTAACCGATTGAACACTCTTAGGGTCTATAAAAGATTTTATAGGTCCACAAAAAGTCCACTTGGATTGTGAGAAATATTAGTGAAATTCATAACATCCAATCTTTTTTCAAGGAAAAGCAAAGAAGAGGTAATCATACCTTGGTGTAATATCTACAACCCTCTGATCCCTCGGTTACAACCAAAAGCTTAAGATTAGGATGGAAAAGCTTCTTCATCACCACGTTATCATCATAAGGGTCATCACCTCCGGTTAAGAATGTAATTTCATCCTCGCTTACCTGCATTTTCTTAGGTTAGCAGCAAATGAATGCAGTAGCACGACATTTCATAAATGAGTCTCATGATAAAAAGAAACCATACCTTAATAATGTCCGATTGATCCCATATACTCATTATTCCTTTTCGAGCAGCCTCTGGTGATGGCCATAGTGGCAATCTTAAATTTGGATCATAAGAGAGCATGCTTCCAGACTTCCTGGCAATGTTCATTGCTGCCAAGTGAGCTGACTTGCATGGTTCCTCGATCAAACTAATAGAACCATAGTGAAAGATGTTTGCCTACACAGTCAATATTGTTTGGAGGTCAGAAATTTCCAAATCCTACTAAAACCAATCCCCTTCACATCGACTATTTGAAACAAAGAAGAATAAGCCAGGAAGAAAACCTGCTTAATGAGGTTTGTATTGAGTTCCGACTCATGAAGACGCATATCAGCACTTGGATGACGGAAAAACATGAACTCACGTTCACCATCAGCTTTGAGAGTAACAAATGCAAGCGCAGTTCTTGCAGTTCGATCAAATCGCATGCCAGAGTTGTCAACATTGTTTTGTTTTAAAATGTCAGCTAACATGTAGCCAAATTCATCATCGCCTACCTGATATGGAATTGAAATAGTGTTTGGAACTTGAAGTGTATCAAAAGTAAAAAAGCAAATTTGCAACAAGAAGAAAGAAGGATTAGAGGTACACAATGATCACAATATCATTTGTGAGAATGTATCCTTCAGCCAAAGTTCTTAAATGAAGTATATTTCATAGAATTATTGCAGTGATGTTTGAATTTACCTTTCCTACGAAAGCGGATGATCCTCCTAATCGTGACACCCCAACAGCCACATTTGCAGGAGCACCACCAGGAGCCTTCTTGAAAGCAGGTGCTTCAGCCAGAGAAACCCCTCCAACCGTCGGTACAAAGTCGATCAACAATTCACCGAAGCAAACAACTAGAGGTTTATTCTTTGCAGCGTTGCCGTTTGTAATAGCAGTACGATCTTCAGCTCCACCAACAATATGCAGTTTCTCAATACCAGTGATATTTCCTGACATTGTTTAAACCAAAAATAAAAAACTTAAAAAAGAGTTAACTCTCTCTAACCACTCCTAGGCCTAGGCCTAGGCCAATTTGTTCACCTTGAAAGCACTAAATTACACAATCCATTTTGAGTAACAAATTCAATCAATGATTTCTCGAAACAGCTAATTAAAAACATGCCACTGGGATTAACAAGGAAAAATATAATCCATTTCCCACTTCATCTTTATTGAAAAAGTAATGTCTTTTAGTGTAAGATCTTGCGGTACACAGTATACCATACAAAGCATGTGATTTGGCCAACATGTAAGCAACAAGAAACGAAAATTTCGGGTAATTTTGATTGAAATCACAAACTTTAGACAGCAATCAAAATACCATGATGAAATATATATCTTTATAATTGAAAGAAACCTAACCTCAAAAGCAAGAATTTTTAAGATTACTCGTTAAAGATGTGTTGTACCAAATACAAAAAAAGAAGTACTTGATAACAAAAGAAAGCAAAAAGTTTTGGGGGATGAAAGAAAAAAGAAGTATGATTTCAAAAATCGTCAACAGCAACAAAACAAACAATCACAGGTGAAGGGATTCACACAAATAATCTTGGGTGCATAAAACCAACTTAAAACCCAAAGTAAGAAAATGGCAGAGCATTGAAAGAACATATTGAATCATGAAAAAGAGCGGAACCTGTAGTTAATTTCCCAGCCATATTGGAAACTTAAGGAAGATTGAATCAGAAAGAAAGCAATGGAATGGCCAAAATCCCGGTGTTTTCAGCAGATAAAGAATGCGGCATCGGGTATTTCTGGTCCTAAGAATAAGAAAGAAGTGTAAAGAGAGGACGTTGGTGGCTAATCTTGAAGGATTCTTTGCTAATATAAAAGTTGACAAGTGTTACACTTTGGTCATCTGTGTTTTATATGTTGTTTTTTTACAGCAATTATTTTAATTTCATTTATCTTATTCATGTTTTTGTTTTGGATTCAAAAAATGACACTATCTTATTTACAATTTGGATAATCTTGCTATTTCAAAGGTTTTTTTTTTTTTTAAATTACGCAAATGAAACTAATTACATAATGGTATGAAAGAAATTCAAGGATTATATTTATGTTGAGATTAATTTATTTTTAGAATTTACAAATTGTCGTGTTGTGATAACACTAAAAAAAATAACATAAAAAATAAGGATTGTTGTGTCCTACGTGGCAACAGTTTCAGTTGAAAGCGACTTAAGTTCAACCACTGGATGTGAATTAATTGGAATTATTGCAACGAATCATTATCCAATGATTGATAGTCTTAGCCGTACTTAATTATTGAAAACAAATGCTATATTTTGGAGAAAATATAAGAATTATTTGAAAGAAATTGTTATTACCATTTAATTCATAAGACACGTATTACTCGTAAAATAAATTTTAGTATAACACTTAATTATAATTCAATCTATTTAAGGATAATTACAATTACAATGTCATCTAATTTAGCTTGCCCAAAAATCATTATAGCTTTAATGTTGTAAAAGATCATCAACTCTTATGAGAGAAGTCTTTGAAAGTATGATTATAAGGTAAATGCTATATATGTTCTTATATGTTGTATTTCTATCAACTCATTCTTCATGATTATTATTGTACACGATTCTAATGTTTTTTTCTTGAGCTCTTATAGGTTGTATCTCTATCAACTGAGACACGCCTCTCTTATAGAGGTTCAGGCAAAACCCTGACATGGTAATAATATCTTTGATTGTTGAGGGTAGTAAAAACCTGAGATCTCTAAAGAGTGCACTAACTACATAATCATCAAGACTAAGTCATTTCTTGGTTATTTATTTCATCCAACCTTATATATTTATGGGTGTTACATAAATGTGACTTTGATCTTTAAATTTTATTTTACTTATTTCCACGTAATTCATTCAATATAGATTTTAAGATGTTCATATGTATACATGTTACTTTTGTTTTGTGTTTTAATGTTTTAATGTTGTGCAAGTTGTGCCCTAATTCATCTAACATATTGGTTCAATTTTAACTCTAATTTCATTTACTTAAAAATATAAATATTGCTAATGAATTCTTAGTTAGGTTGACAAAAACTGAAGATTGGGGACTTGAGTGTTCATGGTTGACTTTCACTCTCTCAAAATGTTATGCGTAAGATAATTAGTTAATTAATTTGAATTTAGTTAGTTAAATTAAAAAAAATATATTATAAAGTAAAATCTAATGTCGGGTAAAATGAGTGATAGGAAAGCTTAGCACATTTTAGGTATGAGTGACTGCTTTATACCTTAAGATCTTAGATTGAGTAAAGAATAAAATATTAAGAGATTAACTTATTACAATAATATACTTTAATGAAAATTGCTTTTCTAGTTTGTGTGTTGAATTTATATTTATATTTGGAGAGTTTTAAGTTTTAAATTTTATAATATAAGTGTCTTTAGTAATATTTCAATTTAATGAATGACGATTCTTTGTCTTAGAAATTTCCTAAAGTTATGTGCCCAAGCCTTTTCTACTTCAAGCTTTAAAAGCATCATACCAACTAAAAAGGAAGAATGTAGATGTGAATTTTATGATATAATCTCTTTCGGTGCAGAGACAGGAAAGAATATTAGGTAAGAATTGTTGGGCAGTGTCACATCATGGGACGAAAACGATGCATACCGGCAGTTTTGAAAAACAAGGATTCCAGGTTTAATTATTGTTTATTTTGAATTCCATAGATTCTTAGTTCTTTTATTTTCTCTCAAAATGTTTAATTTTTATTTACTTAAATTAAGAGAAAGGCAAGAGTAAATACAATTTTAAAATGTAAAATGTTTTATTATCCTCCTATTTTATACATAATTAATTTATATTAAAAAGTTAAGATCATAATAATCAATCTTTTTCATTATTTATTTAAATAAAATTGGTTAAGTTTAGTTTATTTTTTGCTAATTTTAATTATTTAATTTAATGTAATCAATTTCACATCATTTCTAGTCGTATTAGTTAATATGGCCTATTCCAATAGTAAATTGGAACATTAAACTTTCAGCTATTTTACCCATTTGACCCAAAAAATTATTTATAAATTTAATTTATAGATGTTATTTCTACACATTATTTTTATATTTTAAAATTTAATTTTATAAATTAATTTAATCTATAAGGTAAATAACGAGTAGTATATTTATAAATTTAATTTATAGACGTAATTTCTACACGTTATTTTTATATTTTAAATTTTAATTTTATAAATTAATTTAATCTATAAGGTAATTTTTTTATAAATATATTACATGTTTTTAAATTTAAAATTTTTAAGTCTATTTAAAATTAGTTTTTTAGATACCATTTAAATGTTTCTAAATTTATAAATATATTATAAAAGATGGAAATCATTAAAGTAGGTTCTAATTTTATCAAAAAATTAATTTAATTATGCATATTAAATTTAAATTAATTTTTAAATTTAATAATAATGCGAGTGATGTAATAATAATTAAAAAACATGATAAGTAGTTCAATATTATTTTAAAATATAAAATATGTAATTAAACTTGAAAAATAAAAAAATTGAGAAAATAAGGAGGGGTTAATGTTGCAATATGCCTATCCCTTTTGTTGGGTGACTTTGGCCATTTGTTGGCCGACACCACACACCCCTCAAAAATATTTTTTTATCAGATAAAGGGGTGTCGGCCATCAGTGTGCCAACACCAAAAATTTTTTTTTAAAAATATATGGGTACCGGCATTTAGTGTCTAAAACCCCAAAAATTATATTTTTAAATAGAAAAAATAGTGGTGCCGGCTATCTAGTTCCCATAACTCAATTTTACTGTTCATTTTAAGTAATTTGAGTAAATATTTTTGAACCAATGTGATCATTTTTATAAATATTAAATTTTTTTAGGTTAGATGGATAAAATAGACTAATTTTTTTTTTTTAACACCAACTAAAATTTCAATCTATACCAAACATACTGACTCATTTCATCCAATTACGATTGCATCAGTGGGAACAATATGTACTAACAACTGGACATAATGTGAAATTACATAGATGGTAAAAAAATAATACGTCCAGAATGTAGTACTAGCTACTTAACCCAAGCAAGATAATACATAACCTTTTATTTCCTTTCTTGTTAATCCAAACATAGTATTAACATTTTGAATATTTTGTTGCTTTTTAAATAGTTGACCACTTATTTAATGTAAAATAAATAATAAAATAGCTAATAATAAGGTAAAAATGAATTTGGTTTACTGTTATTATATTTTATATAACATTAAGAGTTTAAATGTTGAAATCACTTTACAAAAATCAGTTTTATGAAAGCTCGATTCTGACTTAGACCAAAGTTAGTTTAGCTTTATTAATATCCAAAATATGTAAGCTTAGACCTAAATTTGACAAACAGGGGCTGAAGCTAAAAAGTCAAAACCCACAAATGGTTATTTGCCCATCACATACTGGGACCAGTCATTGTAGCAGTAGGGTTTGTATATTTCAAAAAGAATTTAATTTGCCTCACAGTATTTAAAATGCTTTGTCTTCTTTATCTTTATCTTCTTTTTTCTGCTTCTAATTTAAATCCCAGTGGGGGTTTAGAGAAGGTGGGGATGGAGTTAACAGATTCATTTTTTATTATTAATTTTTTTAAAAAAAATCCTTTTTCACTTTAATATAAAATTTGGTATAACTGTTTTGAAGTCTCTTTTTACTCTCGAGGGTTGAATTTTTTTCTACATGACAGTCAATTATTGGATTTCGTGTCAAATGATATCAATATTTAACACTATTAGAGAAAAATATCAATTGATAAATGAAATTAAAGTTTAAATACCAAAATCAACATTTTGAAAGTCAGGCATTACATTGAAAGATTTATTAAAGTACATGGGTTAAATTTGTAATAAAAGAAAATATATTATTTGTTTGGGTAATCTACAAAAATAGTCACTTTTGTTTGCCTCGGGTTACATTTTAGTCACTTATGTTTAAAATATTACATTTTAGCCACTTATGTTATTATTTTGTTACGAAGTGATCACTCTACCATTAAGTTCCGTTATTTCTCTAACGGTAATCCTACGTGGTAGTCCAACTTGATTTTAAGTGCCAACTTGGATTTCTAAATGGGATGAAAATAGATTTTGATTAAAAATTTAATTAATTAAAATTTTAAACCTAAAACTTAACTAAAAAACTGTTTATATCTTCTTTTTAATTTTTCTTCCATCATTTCTTTTTTTCAATGGGTTTTTTTCTCATTTGATTGGAAAAATTATTATTAAGATCAAAATAATTAAAATCAAATTGACTGCTTTATAAAGATGGATTCAATGGAGGGTTCATGTATGTCTTCTTTGTATTCCTCTATCTCTTTTATTCAATATTAAAAAACAAAAGATTAGATTTTTTATTGTTTAATGAAAACCCTAAATTAAAATTCTTGATATTTTCTTCTACTTTTTGAAATTGTTTGTAAACATGTATTTTATTTTGCGTCAGTAGACATCCCATAAAATGCAACAAGAAACATGTTTTCATGAACATGTTTCATTCAAGCTAATTTTAAAATTTTCGGAAAAAAGGCTATTACTTTCACTGTTCTTGTTCCTAATTATTATGTTTTCTAGTTCTTTTACAGTTCTTGAATAATTGATTTTTCAATCAAATTTTTTCTGATCTGAATCAACTTGTATGTTCACAATCTCTTTGTGGGTATTCTAGATTATTCTTTCTTATTGCTAATTTCAACTATTTTGATCTTAATAATAGTTTTTTCAGTCAAATGAAAAAAAAAACCATTGAAAAAAATAAGAGACAGAAAAAAATTAAAAAAATAGATGAATAGTTTTTTTAGTTAAGGTTTAGGTTTGAAAATATTAATTAATTAAAATTTTTTAATTAAAAATTTATTTTCATCCCATTTAGAAATTCAAGTTGGCACCTAAAATCTAGTTGGACTGCCACTTAGGATTACAATTAGAGAGATAACGGAACTTAACAGTAGAGTGATCACTTCGTAACAAAATAATAACATAAGTGACTAAAACGTAACATTTTAAACATAAGTGACTAAAATGTAACTTGAGACAAACAAAAGTGACTATTTTTATAGATTACTCTATTTATTTTAGTTTATTGAATTCCATGTTTTATTTTTATAAAAATATATACAATGTATAGCTATGACTAAAATTCAATTATTAAATTAATACAAAAGGATAGGAATGAATAATTGAAACTTATATTAAAATAAAATAAAATATTGTACTCTTTAAATCCCAATACCTCCATTTACCAACCCTTGGCATATTTTTTTTTTTATAAGCCAATATGAGGTTCAAGATCATAATCATGACACCTAGTTAAAGAAAAACACTCCTAATATTTTGGAGACACAAGATTTTCCACTCCTCCAGTTAATTAACGATATATCTGCAGAGAGAGGTAAGTAATTTTTTACAAAACATGGAAAACATTGTGGCTGAATATTTGCGATCATCTTTTTAAGTAGTAACTACAAAAGAAATTAATATAATTTGGGGTGAAAATTCCACAACAAAGATGGGGATCATATCCAAACAAGTTAAATGCGCATTTGAGACTAAACCTCAGACTTATCATCTTCAAAATTCATAAGCCTCATAAATAAGAGATAGTTTCCGTTTTTCATTTGCAGTAGAAATATGCCAAAACTAGTCAAATCATCAAGCCACACAAACTGAGTCCATGAACCACCAAAACTAATTAATCAAAAGAATTTTTTTTTTATTGAAAATGGTGTTTATACCTTTTCTGCCTAACTCTTCCTTCATTCCAACGGCGCAGGACCCTTTTTTTCTCAACCCGATACTCTACCGTAATATTTTGACCCCAATCCGACTCTAAAAGAAATTTTGACCCACCCGAACTCCAGTCCAAAAATTAATTATATAGTCGACCCCAATCTAACTTGATTCGAGTTCATTTTTTTATTAAATTATGATTAATAAATTAAAAATCTATATATTTTTAAAAAGACCGCTTGAGAAAATATATATTACATTATGGAAGAAAAAAAGTAAGGAATGAAAATGAGAGGTAGACTTGAAAAATAAATTAAAAGGAGGAAAGAAACTAGTGTAAAATGAGAAAAAATGGTAGTAAAATGAGGTTGATAATGATAAAGTTTTAAGAATTTTTTAAATTAATTAATTCTCTAAAATTAACCCGATCCACTTCAAAACTTGATTTCAAGAAAAAAATACAATCCTATCAAGTCAGATAGACTCAAAACCCATCCATTTCCGAGTTTTTTTTTTCACTTTTTCTTTTTGCAATCCTTAATCTGCACGTACAATCTGCCCGGCAGCCCAAGTTGGGATGGGCAAACCAACATTAACCAACAATTACTCAAAACTAAACCCAATCCATTTCCAACAATTATCCTAACCCAAACCCTAGCCCAATTCCAGTCCAACAATTTTCTGGGGCCTCCTCTGTATAATTTTGTTTGCTTTTATGGTAGCTATCCTTCCAAACAATGTAGTCCCTAATGTTTGAACTTATGTTCTCTTTTTAGAAGTGTAATGTGTCTTATCATTACACTAAAAACTTATTTGTTATAATATTTGATGCATCCTTAAAGCATGAGTTTAATATGCCATGAGCGAATAATAGCACAACACCTCATAATTAAGTAAAACAAAAAATAGTAGAGAACGTATAAACAAATACTAATGACTTTAGATAAACATAATTAATAATACTTATGATTATTATATTATTATTAGGTTTTATGTTTAGGGTTTATATCAGATTTCTAGTTTAAAGGTTGAGTTTATGATTTAGGGTTTAATTAAGGTAAAATTTAATGCTTTCACATGTTATGATTCTAATAAAATATGATTCTTGAGAAAGTTAATTAAAAGGGATGTTACCGTTAGGCTAAACGCTAAAACATGATAATAATCAATTAACATTAACAATTTGGATTAAATATTTAATAATAAATTTTAATTGATTTTTAGATTTTTTTATTAATAATGATAATTGTGAGCAAAATTGTTTCAAAATTGTCCTTCATATATTTTGTAAATATAATAATGCACATATAAAATAATGTATATATAAAACTTGTTTTTGAATAAATTTTAAAAATTATGTATATATAATACTTGAGAAGAATCTGTTGAAATAATACAAAAATTAATTTAAAAATGATGAATATAAAATACTTGTAAAAATCCGTTGAAATAATATAGAAAATTAATTAATAGGACAAATGAAGAAAGCAACAGCTTCTTCTTTTTACGCTTATTAATAAACTAACACTCTAAACCAATATAAAATAGGGTTAATTTTGTCTTAATATATATATATATATATATATATATATATATTAACTTTTCAATCTACATTGACAAGTAACTTTCCCATACTTTATCATGAAAATCACATTACCATATTCATGAGAAATTAACTCTAAAGAGAGTTAGATCCTAAGCAAAGTAAGTAAATTTTAACATACAAGAAAAGTGACTATTTCCCATCATACCAAACGATACCTGAGTTTTAGGTTTCTATTTTTTATTTTATCAGTGATGAAATATCATGCTGTTGTTTACTTACAATGTATGAAAATTATGTATTGCATCGGTTCATAGAAGCACAACTATTTAAATGAATAATTACATCTTTTAACAATAAACATAATTATTTAATAGATGCTTACTTGAATAATCATGACTATTTGTTAATAATCAAGTGACATAACTTTTGAATTTAAGAGACATAATTCATCACTATTAATAGTGATAACTCTTGGTTAATAACCAAGAAATATAAAGTTTTAATTACTAATAACTTTTCATTTATAACTGTCGGACCACTATATATATTTTGAGAATATCATGATAATAGTCTTATATTCTGAGCCCTAAGAAGGAAGGAACAATCTCTTATTCTACCATTAAGGTAGAGGAGTATTGCAGAGTTGGTTGAGTGTTGTTGTCAGGTCCTTAGTTGAATTGGTTGGTAGTCCAAAAATTTGGCGGGATAAGACGAGTACAATTGCTATGTCTGCCAACTCAATTTGTCATGCTCACACAAAGCATGTTGATTTAGAGTTGCATTTTGTAAGAGAAAATGTGTTGGATGGTACGCTATTGGTTAACTATATACCAATTAGTTTTTTGTTGAGTAAGCTCTAGAAAAGAAGTATGGAGACTGTTAGGAATAGAATTGTTGAGTCATGAGGTGTAGTCTCCATAAATACTCATTGTACAAAAAAAAAAAAAAACACTAATATTTTATCTCTTCATTATTTTGCTTATAATTTTTGTTTCTTGTGGATCATGGGCATGAAAACACCAACTTTTAATATCATTGCCATTGAGCCCCATCTTTTTCTTCTAAAATCCAAAACCAAAATCAATTTGGATTGTGTTTGCCCCCCATTTTTGTAATGTGATTTAGAATTCCACCACCAGACCCACCAACACAAATCATGGTTGAGACAAAGGGAAAAAGCAAGTAACATTTTCAGGGGATGGAATTGTGTCATTATTGTAAATATTGAAGTATTTAACATGCTATCGATAAGTATATGATTTTAAATTTAAATATTTTAGCAACATACTCTGAATTTAGCGAACTCTTTAAAGGATTTTCGTACGTGGTGGTGGTTGCATCATCATTAAAGGTTCAGAAATCCTTACAAAAAAATTGTATTTTTCTGAAGACATCAAGTTTCAAATTCAATGAATTGCTGACAGCGGTAAATAACATAATACGACGAATCTTTTAACTTCGCCAAGGGTTTGTATATTTTCTTCATGGACAATATAATATCTGGCCCTATCAAATGCACCTCTTTTTTAACCATAGTTTGTGCATATTATACATCCAACCTTGCTGGGTCTATCATTATCATGGGATTTGCTTTTGGCCTTAGAGAGAAAACTAAATGTTGCCCCCACCTCCGTTGACATTGTGACAACTCCAGTCCACCTTCATGTTACTTGCCTTAGACCTGAACCTTCCTTCCCTGCCTATCCTCTATCTTCTAGTTTTTCTGGTTTGGGATTTCGGGACACCACTCTATATAAAAGTAAGACCAGACAGCCGTTTGCTTGGACCTGTTTGTGTTGGGGCAAGTTGAAGATTTTTTATGATATAGATAAAATTGAATCACATGAGGGGTTCTTGGTGATATGAAGCATCCAAACTTGATTCCTGAAGCAGATGAACATGACAGCGGAGCGTAATCATCCAAGAATTAGGATAATGAATATCATTTGTGTCAATTCATTTAAAAACTGATTTGGGTATAAAAGGTGTTTTGCGGCCATGCCCCATAGTATCCGATTACAGGAAGGCAGGGGTGAAGAAGTTTTATGAGGAAAGAAAAACAAAAGAGAAGTCAAAGGCTATCCTTATAAAGGCAGCGAAGCGGAGATTGTTTCATGTGAAGGGGTCATCACTTCATTATGGTTTCCATTAATCATTCAACAAGTAGAAGTGGAACCACCCACATTCGTACCATACAAGGATCTCTTTGGTTTTTACTTTTCACTTGCTTTAGGAGAATAGTTGTATTCCACTATATACTTTGCCACTAATACTTCTAAATAAGGGGATTACAAATATTTTTAAAATTATTATACTTGATAAATAAAAATCGTATTATTATAACTGTTCAAATTAAATTTTATAAATATTTTATTTTAATTGTTTCAAATTATTTAAAATTTATATTTAATAAATCATATTATCATAACAATAATTTACCATAATTTTTTATTCTAAATTAAATATTTGTTAATACTAATATAATATGAATATGACATAACAACAACAATAATATAATGAGTTTAGAGAAACTTTTGAATTGACGAATATATCGTTTATTGTTCATCATATTTGTGAATTTGTTATTTTAAATTTTTATTATTTGTAAAATTTGTTACATTTATAAATAAGAATTTTGATTTTATTAAAAGAAAAAATTATTTTAATTTTAAATGATTTTTAATTATTTATAAAATAGCTTTATAATTCATATATAAAGTTTTATAAACAACAATTTTTATAATCTAATCTCATATATTACATTTATTAATTAGATATTATCTATAAACTATTAAAGTGAATTTATTGACTATTAAGAAATTTTTTTACAATGAATAGCTTAATTTTCAAAATATCATTTCTAATAGTTTGTATAAATGGTTTAATAATAATTAGAAAATATTTATTCTCAAATGTTTAAAATATCAAATTGTTTATATATGTTAATTATTTTATTATTTATTATTAATGTTTCTTTGCATTAATTACATGAAGAAAAACTATATTATACAATGAATATGATAAACATGTTTTAATTATGATTAGAAAATTTATTATTATGTTATTTAAAGAGTTAAATAAATTAATATATTTTAATTATGTTTAGTAGTTCAAATAATGAACATTACTTTCCACTAATTACAGTAATTAAAATAAATTATTTTTAAAAATAATTAAAAATAAACGAGTAAATTACGTGCAAATATAAAATTATGAGTTTAGAGAAACTTTTGAATTGACTAGTATAACATTTGTTGTTCATTATATAACTAATTTTGTTATTTTAATTTTTTATTTATTTATAAGATTTTACCATATGTATGAATAAATTTTTAACTTTTACTAATATATTTAGTTTACTTAATGAAAATTTATCATACTTATAAATAAAAATTCTCATTTTATTGCTAAAATGAATTTATATAATAATAAATAAAAATGTTAAATTATATATAATTACTTTATACCCAAAAAGAAAAAAAATAGTAACATAAAAAAATGAGTTTAGAAAAACTTTCCGACCGATTAAAATATATTAGATTACTTATTATATTATTGCATTGGTATTAAAATAATATTTTATTTTATTGGTAACATCAAACATATTTAAAATATTTTATTTAATATAAAGTTATACTATTTAAACATTTTAGTAAAATAAAACTAAGACTTAAGAATACATTAACGTTCAACATTTATTTAATTAATAGCTAAAATCTCTACAAATGTTAGAATTTCATTATTATTTTCAATCATAGTTTTATGGTTTGAAATCTTTTATTGTTGTAATATTTTAATTATCAAAATACTTATTTTTTAATTATGTTCAACAATTAGAAGAATACTACTTTACATATAATTAATGAATTTAAAAATAAACTTATAAAATTACATGCAGTAACTTTTATTATTTTATAAGAGTTGTGTTTGTATATGATTTTAACTCTAGAATATAATTTATGTATTCAAATTAAATTTTACAAATAATTTATATTATTTATTTTACAACATTATGCTTAAAATGAATATTTTATTTTTCATAATAATGTTAAACACTTTAAATATTAAATGGAAAATATGCATAAACTCACATTTTATTATTTTATAGATTGGTTTCCTATATTATGATAAGCACTTTCTTTTTCTTAGTCAAAATATATTTTTTCTTAAAGTCCCAAATGAGAGAATTAAGTAAAAGGTCAGTAGAGAATAAACAACATTAGCACTGAAACCAAACCTAAACTGAAGAAAAATACAAATTTAAACCAGAAAAACACAATTAAAAGTGAAAATAAAAAGCTAGTAAGCTCTTGAGAAGACGTCATCTTTGAGCCATCAAGCATCAACTTATTATTATTATTGTTGTTATGGTAAAATATTAAGCAGGAAAGGTTGGAGATTAGAAAAGACAAATCTAAATAATGCTATCATTAAACTAATATAAGAAAACAAACAAAGAGTGATAAACATGTTAATTTGTATTTTTTTTGTGTTTAATTTAGTTTATTGTTAAATTGCATCATGCTAATTAAGTATTTTTATGATCTAAGTTTGTCAGGGATGCAATCGGTCGAAAATAAGTTAAAAAGAGTCAAATTGAAAGACAATAATTAAATTGGGGCCAAATCAAAAAGATGGAGAAAGCCAAGGAGTTATCAAATTTTGTTGACTTTCTAAAAAGTCAAAAATAGGAAGATATTATTTTATTTTTATTTATTTTATTTTAATTTATTAAATTAGTTAGGCTATTTTTAGTAAACTCCATGTATATAAATAGGAGTATTTTGTTCTTTGAAAATCATCCCTTCATTTTGTATTTCTACTCCAATTTGGAATAGAATTACTTTTCTTTTTCTTTCACTTAGATGTTAACATTCTGTAGCTTTATTTCAAATTTTTGCTTCTTTTATAAAATTGGGCTAATTTCCTTCCAAGTACTTTTCCTTCCCAATTTTCATCACCTTTCATACAAATCCCATCATCTTTCACAACTTTCAAGCATGAATAATTTCATGCTTCACTAATTTTTATCTTAGCTTTAGGCCAGTGTTCTTTCCGGTTGGGAATCGTGAGATATGAATTCGTGTTAAAAATCCGTCCCATCGGTATTCATTTTTTTTTC
This sequence comes from Gossypium arboreum, assembly GCF_025698485.1. Classification (NCBI taxonomy): domain Eukaryota; kingdom Viridiplantae; phylum Streptophyta; class Magnoliopsida; order Malvales; family Malvaceae; genus Gossypium; species Gossypium arboreum. Next base: position 82,544,526 of record NC_069078.1, on the reverse strand, counting down.
CTAAGTATCCGGATAGACCAATCATCCCTTAAAGTTAAATTCGATTTCAAGTTAAAGTGCACGTTGGATTGGAGTAATGTTTGCTTACAGTTGGAGATTCGAGTCGGCCGTGCTGTATTCAGATTTCCAAGAATAAATCAAGGAATAAGTGATCGGGTTTAAATGACCCACGCGGTTGAGGCCGTTAATTCGAGTTGGGTTCTTCAGAACGCAAGGCTGCCGGAATCTTGAATTAGGAACACGTGTATCTCTGTTAGATAGTCGGTAAGGGTTGGTTTGTAGGTTGTACCGGAACCAGCTACTAGAGGAAGAATTGGTGGTTAGGACATTCTTAACTACTATAATTAGCTTATCAATTGGAGGAGAAGATTAATTTTCGAGGATCGATTCTTGATACGAAATTTACCGAGTCTAAGGCTAAGGCTTATCTTATCTGTTTACATAAATCTGAATTTATTTTCAGTTTACATTTATTTTCAATAGTATTCAATTGTTTATTTAAGCTGATTAGATTATTTTACTTTCTTAAGCATTCTCAAACTCCCTTCAATTTACTTGTTTATTTTTGTTACAGGTACGTTTGGATTCGTGGACACAACTCTTGCCATGACCCTTGACACGACGAATATTCTGTTTATAAGTGAACACGAAAGTTGATTACGACATCCAATCCCTGTGGACTTGACCTTACTACCACTCTTACTACTATTTAGAGTTATTTTAGTAGGAATTATTTTTGGTGGTTTCGATGCCTATCAAAGAGGGAGAGGACAAACTAGTTCTTTGGAGATCATTTTAAAGTCAACCAAGTTGATATCAAATTTGTTTTCCATTATTTTTAAATGCTTTATTAATAAACTCGTCCATCAATTCTCTATCAAATTTCAGTTGGTATTTGAAGGTTTTTTTTTTTTTAAATATCGCTTAAATTATTAATTTTGCCATGAAATACTAAAAAACAACACCAGCCAAAAACAATGTAGCACATTTTTATTCGATGTTTTATTATTTTTAGAGATAAAGTAGGATAAAATTATAGTTTACATTATTGTTTTTAGAATCAGATTGAATTGATCGGCTACACCGGTTGGATTGAAAATGGATTTGGGTATTAGTCCAGAATAAAGGTTAGATTGATTGAACCGAACTAAAAAATCAGTTGAATCGGTCAATATTATTTTTAATATATTTTTAAAATTTTATGTTTTTCTGAATAATTTATTCAATTGAACTGGACAAATCTCTTAAATAAAAAATTAGTGATCTAATCGGTTCAACCACTAATTCAATTAAGAAAACTTTGGTTTTGTGGAGTATGCCTCGCATTTCGGTCAAATTAAGACACAAACAGAGAAGGACGTCGTGCTGAGGAGTCATGCGACAACGAAACAAGGGAGAAGCAGAAACAACGTCGCGATGACACGATAGGGGACATGGCGACGTGCCATGCAATTTTCTCTATTTTCTTCTAGTCAAAATTTGATTATTTGTCCCAATCAAACTCTGATTAGTGTAGATTATTTTAAGATTATTTGATCTAAGAATTTAGCCTATAAATTGGTCATTTTCTACCCTAGAAAGACTACCCATAACACATTTAAGTATTAGCTTTTACAAGTTTTTAGGGAATTTTGTGTTTAAGTTTTGGGGGTTATTATTTTTGGGTTTCGAGGTTTAGTTTTTATCTCTATCTTTGTAGCCTTCATTTTTGTTAATTTAGTGAATTATCTTTACTAGTGGTTTTTTACCCTATTCAGAGGGATTTTTCCACATAAATATTTGTGTGTTTGATCTTTTCAATTTCATTATTATTTTTTTTTGTTCGTTGCTTACATAGGTCTGTCCCCAACAAATTGGTATTAGAGCTTGACTCAATTTTCGCATTTAACCTGTTCAGAGATGGTAGCAACAAGATTCGACATTGAGAAGTTTGATGGCATCACAAATTTCAACCTGTGGGAGGTTCAAATGATGTCAATTCTAGTTTAGAACGGTCTGAAAAAGGGTCGTTACCTAAAAAAAGCCTGATAATCTAGATCAGTCAGAATATGAAGAGTTTGATGTAAAGACATTGCCTGCAATTCAATTGTGCCTCACGAATAGTGTATTGTAGGAGGTGTTTGTGTGTAGGGTACTCGTATGGTCCGTGTTGCTTAAAGGCATGCACATGTGCGTACTCACATTTATGGCTATGCATTACAATGCTTTACGGGGAAACATTGTCAATTATTACCTGACATTTCCATGTTTAAACTCACTAGGTGTCTAGTTTTCATTGGTGCTTATTAAAGCGTATTTTAGAAGCTTCTTTGGACCTAAAGGTTTATAAAGTGATTGGGTTCGTGAATGGTTGCTTCTTACCGAGGTTGAATTTTTTCAAAGTTTCCAAGTTTTCCAAATTTCAAAATTTTTTAAGTTCCAAAATTTTCTTTCTTTGTCCTTTGAATTCATGTTTTACTAGAGCTAGAGTTTATTTTGGTAAGATCAACTATCCTTTAGTGGCTTTTAGGTTTATTTTCTAGTAAAACATGGTTAGAGAAAATTAAGGTAGGGAGGTAGGAAGTAGAGTGGAGGGTATTAAAGAAATTCGAGGGTGAAATGGCCACAATGGACCATCTGAGTCAATGGTTTAGTTAGATGCACCACTAGGTGTAATAAAATGTGATGGTTGTTACAATAGAGGAGGCTACTAATGAATACCTACGAATTTTAGTTTAGCATTCCTCAAAGAGAGAATGAACTAAATACTATTAGTAAGTTGAAAAATAAATGTAAGAAACCAAGGTTTTACTTGCCCTTCTACGAAATAGATGTTGGTTTCCGCCTACCACCACACGATTTTATTTGCGAGAGGTTGAACTATTATAGAGTGGCCTTTGGGCAACGATTTGGGGCTTCGTGGTGGATTCTGATTGGGTTTCTCATACCATGCATTTCAATTCATCAATGGCACCTAAGACATATGTGTAGTTTCCTAACTACGAAAGGTGATCCATGGGGTCTTTCCTTCCATCAAACTTCACCTTAGGAAGCTTGAAGTTGGTAGGATAGTCTGTAGTAGTGATGTGAGGGGCCAAAGGATCATTGGCTTTAGAAGTCCACTCAGTATAATCGAGGTGTATAGTTTAAAAATCTTGCATTTCTTTTCAAAGAATCTCTATTTCATTCTTCCATGCCATATCTTTGGCTAAAACCTGTTGGGGGACATATCCTAGATCTCTTTGTTGCTGTGCTTTCTTATTAGTTGCGTAAAAACCCTAGCCCGAGTCCGATCACCGGTTTAGGCTATGAGGTAATTCCGAGCTAAACATTTAAAATTCCATTTACAAAATAATTCAACAAAGACATAAATCAAGCTGAGTACAAACTGATCTTGAGTTATATATATATATATACACTATTTCCATATGGCCAAAAATATTTACAATTACAAAACATATATTAGTCAACAGCCTAACCTATACATGCCATATCGAGACCAAAATATAACAGTACCAATAAGATCGATAGTATAATGAACTGCTGACGATACCCGAGTCGGTGGCCAAAACCAACAATCTATAAAACAGAGAAATAAGAAATAGAGTAAGCTTTTGAGGCTTAGTAAGTTTTAAGCATTTCATTCAATTAAAGATTGTCATTTAAAATGAACATCAAGTATCACAAATCTCGTATTCTAATTGTAATTCACTTGGCCGATTATGTATATATGAATACACAAGAAATTTCCAGCATTTATTTCACTTTCTATATGACTTATACAATTATTTTTAGTCACATACTTATATATAATGGCCTACACTGACCAATAGGTCATTGTCTTATTCTCAAATACCAAATCCACCCACATGCATAGATATATCGTTTTTAATACTAATAAATTACTTTGAGATCAATTCACATATGAATACATAATACGTACCTTAACATGTAAAATATATATATTACTTACTCAACAATGGTTACCACGAACATTCAACGTCGTATTCTTACTTAACTTACTGGCATAGGTCCTGTCAAGTTTTAGAACTCGAAACACATTTCTAGCACAAGCCCGCGGGTCTTTAACCCGGATTCCATTCCAGCACGTAGCCTGCGAACTTCAAGTCCGGATATATTTCCAGCACATAGCCTGAGGACTTCAAGTCCGGATATATTCCCAGCTTATAGCCTGCGGACCTCATGTCCAGATATATTCCCAATATCATGCATGCTTAATCATACTTTAACACATCTCATTCGACCTATCACTTTAGTAGTCATTTACTACATTCGGATATAAGCTCAATATGCACATCATCATTCACATTTCGGCTCAAGAGTTATACTTAATATCACACATTCATTTCACCATTCAAGCTTAAACTCAAAGTGACCATTATACTATGAATTGTATACATGCACCATTTATTATACAACTATATTCAAGTACAACCCAAACCCGCAACTCACTTAATATAATCTTATAAAGCATCGTCAATTACATACTAAAGGAAACTACTCAAAACTTACCTCGGATATTTTGAACAGTTGCGGATAGGCTACTCGATTGCTTTCTCCTTTCCCTTATCCGATTTAGTTCTTTTTGGTCTTGAGCTTTAATTTGAACAAATGAATTTTGTTTAATTACTTACTCAACTTTAATTCTTTAATAGTCACATTTGACAAATCATATAATTTCAATGCAATTTATGATTAATAAAATGTGCCATGACTCGATATCATGCTTATTATATACACGAATTTATTTATATAATATATATATGTAACCGAATGTCTCTATGTCACAAGGTACTTACATAAGGCATATATATTTATATACTTATGTGTGACTAACACAATTTAATCAATTACTCATTTTATGCACAACCACGTATACACACATATATATAATCATAACATGCCTTAATATCTCATATTCCACATTCGGCCCTAACCACTCAACTTAGCTTTATTATACAATTTCCATTTCATGATCAAATGTAGCAAATTGCACATAGGTTTCACCCATGCTAAACAATGACTGAATATACATTAAACATCTAGTTCACATACACAAACACAATCTCTTAAGGCTTATTATATTTTCAAGTACACATCAAATCTATATAGTCGAATATATATATATATATATATTTAACTCATCAAACCGATACTTAATCCTATTTTCCCCTAACACAAATGTATTCGGCTATGACCACAACCATTTAACCAACCTTCAAAAAAAACAAACCACAACATTTTAAATTCATCTTATTACCCCCAATGACCGAATGCACATATATATATAAAAACTCAAATAACACAAAATTTTCTTTCCAAAGTGCATATGTATATATATACATACGGCAACTTCAATTCATACCTCCCAACAATGAATTCAACTTATTCATTTAAGCTACTTTAACATATAAATAACATCTTCCAAAAACTCCTCAAATTAACACAAATTTATCAACTTGCTGAATGGTTATATGTTCAAGGATTCATGCATTTAAACCATGGGTTAACTAAACTATGCACTTATCAATTTAATCTCATAATCAATTAAAATAAAAATCACAATGCATACCTTTAATTTGGGATAGCCATGGCCGAATGCCTTGGTTTCTTCTTCAATTTCTTTTTTTCTTTCTCAATTTCGGCAATGAAGAAAGAAAGATGAGCATCCCTTCATTTTTTATTATCATTACCTTATTTTACTAATTATTTATTATTTCAACATAATGCCATTTCTTATTATAATACTTAAATAAACATATATTATCCATCAACCATCATTATGGCCGGCCACCATAATCAAAAAATAGATATTTGACATACAAGTCCAAACTTTTTATGACATGCATTAATAGACCACTTTTAATTTTACCTATCACCTTTTATAATTTTCTCACATAAGTCCTATTTAATAATTTCACATACAAATAACAAAATTAAAGCATGAAACTTTCACACATGCATGTACATATACAATAAGCGTAGAATATAACAATTAATTATTTTTATGACTCAGTTTTGTGGTCCCGAAACCACTTTCCGACTAGGGTCAAATTAGGGCTGTCACAACTCTTCCCCACATAAGAAATTTTTGTCCTCGAAAATCTTACCGATGAATAAGTTAGGATATCGATCTTTCATAGAGTCTTCCAGTTCCCAAGTAGCTTCTTCAACCTCATGCTTAAGCCACAGTACCTTCACAAATGAGATTTTCTTATTTTGTAGTTCTTTTACTACACGAGCCAAAATACGAACCGGTTCTTCTTCGTAACTAAAATCAGATTGAATCTCGACCTCTGATGGATTAATTATGTGTGATGGATCGGATCTATAACGTCGAAGCATCGAAACATGAAAAACGTTGTGAATTCTTTCAAGCTCAGAGGGTAAAATCAATCTGTATGCGACCGGCCCAAATCGTTCGGATATTTCATACGGTCCGATGAACCTCGGACTCAATTTTCCTTTACGACCAAATCTAAGCACCTTTTTCCAAGGTGAAACTTTAAGGAACACTTTGTCTCCGACCTGATATTCAATGTCTTTTCGTTTTAAATCCGCATACGACTTCTGACGATTTGAAGCTGCTTTCAGACTTTCACGGATTACTTTTACTTTCTGCTCAGCATCTTTAATCAAATCAACCCCGAAGATTTTACTTTCACTAAGCTCGGTCCAAAACAACGGTGTACGTCATTTACGACCGTACAAAGCCTCGTAAGATGCCATCTTAATGCTTGATTGAAAACTATTGTTGTAAGCGAATTCAATCAAAGGCAAATACCGTTCCCATGAACCACTAAACTCAAGGATGCAACATCTCAACATATCATCGAGTATCTGAATGATCCGTTCGGATTGACCATCAGTCTGGGGATGAAAAGCGGTGCTAAAATGCAACTTGGTACCAAGTGCTTCTTGCAATTTCTTCCAGAATCGCGATGTGAACCTCGGATCTCTATCCGACACAATAGAAATAGATACCCCGTGCAACTTTACAATCTGAGAAACATACAATTCAGCTAGCTTGTCAAGTGAATAATCCGTACGTACGGGAATAAAATGAGCCGATTTTGTCATTCTATCAATAACAACCCAGATCGCATCTTTCTTGCTCGACGACAATAGCAACCCAGATACAAAATCCATCATGATTCTATCCCATTTCCATTCGAGTATCATGATCGGCTGAAGTAATCCCGAAGGCACTTGATGTTTCGCTTTCACCTATTAACATACCAAACACTTCGAAACAAAGTCAGAAATGTCTCGTTTCATACTAGGCCACCAAAATTAACGTTTCAGATCATTGTACATTTTCGTGCTACCAGGATGGACCGACATTCGGCTATTATGAGCTTCGTTCAAAATCATCGAAATAAGTTCTGAATTTTTTGGAACACACAATCAACTTTTGAACCTCAAACAATCATTGTCATCAATTTGAAACTCTGAATCCACATTCGAAACACATTCAGCTCGTTTAGCAACCAATTCATCATCGACTTTCTGAGTTTCACATATTTGATGAATCAGTAACGATTTGGCTTTTAATTCTGCTACTAACACATTATCGGATGAAACGGACAAGTGAACATTCATCGCTCGCAAAGTAAACAGTGACTTGCGACTTAAAGCATCGGCAACCACGTTAGCCTTTCCCGGGTGATAGTCAATAACAAGCTCATAATCTTTCAACAATTCAAGCCAACATCTTTGTCGCAGATTCAAATCTCTTTGAGTCATCAAATATTTGAGGCTTTTATGATCCGAATATACATGACATCTCTCTCCAAACAAGTAATGTCACCATATTTTCAAAGTAAATACAATGGCAGCTAATTCGAGATCATGGGTCGGATAGTTTTTCTCATGTGGCTTCAATTGCCTCGACGTGTAAGCTACAACTCGACCCTCTTGCATCAATACACAACCCAGCCCATGTAAGGACGCATCACTGTAAATGACAAACTATTTACCGGATTCAGGCTGCACTAACACTGGGGCTTCCGTCAAAAGCGTTTTCAACTGGTTGAAACTTTTCTGACACTTTTCAGACCACTCAAATTTGACGTCTTTTTGCAGCAATTTTGTCAAAGGTGTCGTGATAATCGAAAAACCTTTTACGAATCATCGGTAGTAATCGGCAATTCTCAAGAAGCTCCGAATTTCAGTAACATTTCTCGTAGGCTTCCAATCAAGTATGGCTGAAATTTTGCTCGGATCAACTCGAATACCCGATGCAGATACTACATGTCCCAAAAAAACTAACTTCTCTCAACCAGAACTCACATTTATTGAACTTAGCATATAACTGCTTACCCGTAAAATCTGTAACACTAATCTCAGGTGCTCGGCATGTTCGGTTTCATCTCGCGAATAGACCAAAATATCGTCGATAAACACAACTACAAACCGGTCCAAGCACTGTCTGAAGATCCGATTCATCAAGTTCATAAATATCGCAGGGGCATTAGTGAGCCCAAACGGTATCACTAAGAACTCATAGTGGCCGTATCTCGTTCTAAAATCAGTTTTAGGTATATCTGAGTCTCGAACTCGCAACTGATAATAACCCGATCTCAAATCTATCTTTGAAAACACTGATGCTCCCTTCAGCTGATCAAACAAATCATCAATATGAGGTAATGGATATTTGTTCTTTATTGTCACTTTATTTAATTGACGATAGTCGATGCACATTCTCATGGTTCCGTCTTTCTTTTTCACAAACAATACTGGTGCACCCCAAGGTGAGAAACTCGGTCAAGCGAAACCTATATTCGTTAACTCTTGCAACTGGGTTTTAAATTTCTTTAATTCCGTTGGTGCCATACGGTATGGAGCTATCGAAATTGGTGTAGTCCTAGGTACAAGTTCAATACCAAACTCTACCTCCCGAACAGGTGGTAACCCCGGTAATTCCTCGGGAAAAACATTTGGGTACTCACAAACCACTGATACTGATTCAAGCTTCTTTTCGGATTCTTGACTATCAAGTACATACGCAAGATATGCTTCACACCCTTTTTTTACATATTTCTGAGCCAACATCGAAGATATTACTGCTGGTAACCAGTTCATATCAGTAAACTCAACTCGGATTATCTCATTATTTGCACATCTCAAATCAATAGTCTTTCTTTTGCAATTCACAACTGTATCATGCACGGTCAACCAATCCATACTGAGAATAACATCAAATTCATTAAACGGTAAAAGCATCAAATCGGCCGAAAAACAGGAACCTCGGATTATCAGGGGACATTTCTTGCACACTTTGTCGACTAGCACATATCGACCCAAGGGATTTGACACTCGGATCACGAACTCAGTAGACTCAACAGGTAGAGTGTTACTGGAAGCTAAAGTCTCACATACATATGAATGAGTAGAACCAGGGTCAATCAAAGCAATCACATCAGTATCAAAGAGAGTGAAAGTACTGGTAATAACATCAGACGAAGAAGCATCCTCGCGTGCGCGTATAGCATAAGCTCTAGCAGGAGCACAAGCCTTGGATCTGGTCGTAGCATCTCTAGACCCTCTCTGACCGTCGCTAGTATTCCCCATATTCCTAGGCGGTCTACCTCGTGCTGTAGTAGTACTCGGTTTTCGATTCTGGTTCACATTTTGTTCGGATAATCTCGGGCAGTCTTTAATAAAATGGTCAGCTGATCCGCATCTATAACAAGAGTGGTCATGAAATCTACAGCTCCCCGAATGTCATTTTCCACAATACAAGCACTTGACCCTATCCCGTCGATCATTCCCAACACTGGCAACTGAAGTGGCTCATGTACTCACAGGGGGTCGATCGCTGTCTCGTCTGGAAAAAACCCGAAGTGTTCTTTGATCGACCTGAATCATCTCGAAATTTCTTCGATGATTGCTGAAAAGACTTTCCTGAAGATCTTTTACGAAATTCTCCAGCTCCGACATCAGCTTTTCTTTTCTCTTTACTAAGTTCTTCAGCTTTGCAAGCTCGCTCGACAAGTACTACAAACTCTCATATTTCAAGAATGCCAACAAACATTTTTATATCTTCATTCAGCCCATCTTCAAAACGTTTACACATAATATCCTCAAACGATACACATTCCCGAGCATATCTACTAAGTCTGACAAACTTCAGTTCATAATCAGTAACTGACATGGAACCCTGTTTAAGTTCAAGAAATTCTTTTCGTTTCTGATCGATAAACCTCTGACTGATATATTTTTTCGGAACACAGTCTGGAAAAATTTCCACGTCACCCGTTCTTTGGGCACAACAGAAACCAATGTATTCCACCAATAATAGGCAGAATCACGTAGCAGAGATATGACACATTTCAGGCATTCATCAGGTGTGCAAGATAGTTCATCAAATACTCGGATAGTATTGTCCAACCAAAACTCAGCTTGCTCGGCATCATCACTGTCTGTAGCTTTAAATTCAGTAGCCCGATGCTTTCTAATTCTATCTACCGGGGGCTTATTCATCCTCATGTGATCAATCACCGGAGGTATCATAGGTGTAGGGGGTGTATTTGTTAGAAGTGGGGGTTGTGGAGAAGTCATATTTGTCTGAATGTATTGGTTGAACCAATCATTCATCACATTATAAAAGACTTGTCTAGCCTCATCATTTTGATTGCTTGCGTTAGGTTGAGAGTCTATCGGCGTGGTCCCGTGTGCGGGAGCAGGCGCTACACTCTCAGCATTATCAGCTACCGCTCGATCGGGATCGGGATCCATTACTATACGAAAACACATTTTTAACTGTCAGAAATCATCACACTATAGTATTAACACTAAATGGCATGTATAACTAGACTCATACGTGCTACATTAGTCCTAGAATCAACTAAATCGTAGCTCTGATACCAATAAAATGTAACACCCCTAGCCCTAGTCCGATCACCGGTTTAGGCTATGAGGTAATACCGAGCTAAACATTTAAAATTCCATTCACAAAATAATTCAACAAAGACATAAATCGAGCTGAGTACAAACTGATATTGAGTTATATATATACTATTTTCATATGGCCAAAAATATTTACAATTACAAAACATATATTAGTCAACAGCCTAACCTATACATGCCATATCGAGACCAAAATATAACAGCACCAACAAGATCGATAGTACGATGAACTGCTGACGATCCCCGAGTTGGTGGCCAAAATCAACAATCTATAAAACAGAGAAATAAGAAACAGAGTAAGCTTTTGAGGCTTAATAAGTTTTAAGCATTTCATTCAATTAAAGATTGTCATTTAAAATGAACATCAAGTATCACAAATCTCGTATTCTAATTGTAATTCACTTGGTCGATTATGTATATATGAATACACAAGAAATTTCCAGCACATATTTCACTTTCTATATGACTTATACAATTATTTTTAGTCACATACTTATATATAATGGCCTACACTGACCGAATAGGTCATTGTCTTATTCTCAAATACCAAATCCACCCACATGTATAGATATATCGTTTTTAATACTAATAAATCACTTTGAGATCAATTCACATATGAATACATAATACGTACCTTAACATGTAAAAGATATATATTACTTACTCAACAATGGTTACCACGAACATTCAACGTCGTATTCTTACTTAACTTACTGGCATAGGTCCTGTCAAGTTTTAAAACTCGAAACACATTTCTAGCACAAGCCCGCGGGTCTTTAACCCGGATTCCATTCCAGCACGTAGCCTGCGGACTTCAAGTCTGGATATATTTCCAGCACATAGCCTGCGGACTTCAAGTCCGGATATATTCCCAGCTTATAGCCACGGACCTCATGTCCAGATATATTCCCAATATCATGCATACTTAATCATACTTTAACACATCTCATTCGACCTATCACTTTAGTAGTCATTTACTACATTCGGATATAAGCTCAATATGCACATCATCATTCACATTTTGGCTCAAGAGTTATACTTAATATCACACATTCATTTCACCATTCAAGCTTAAACTCAAAGTGACCATTATACTATGAATCGTATACATGCACCATTTATTATACAACTATATTCAAGTACAACCCAAACTCGCAACTCACTTAATATACTCTTATAAAGCATCGTCAATTACATACTAAAGGAAACTACTCAAAACTTACCTCGGATATTTTGAACAGTTGGATAGGCTACTCGATTGCTTTCTCCTTTCCCTTATCCGATTTAGTTCCTTTTTGCTCTTGAGCTTTAATTTGAACAAATGAATTTTGTTTAATTACTTACTCAACTTTAATTCTTTAATAGTCACATTTGACAAATCATATAATTTCAATGCAATTTATGATTAATAAAATGTGCCATGACTCGATATTATGCTTATTATATACACGAATTTATTTATATAATATATATATATATATGTGTGTGTGTGTGTAACCGAATGTCTCTATGTCACAAGGTACTTACATAAGGCATATATATTTATATACTTATGTGTGACTAATACAATTTAATCAATTACTCATTTTATGCACAACCACGTATACACACATATATATAATCATAACATGCCTTAATATCTCATATTCCACATTCGGCCCTAACCACTCAACTTAGCTTTATTATACAATTTCCATTTCATGATCAAATGTAGCAAATTGCACATAGGTTTCACCCATGCTAAACAATGACTGAATATACATTAAACATCTAGTTCACATACACAAACACAATCTCTTAAGGCTTATTATATTTTCAAGTACACATCAAATCTATATAGTCGAATATATATATATATATATATTTAACTCATCAAACCGATACTTAATCCTATTTTCCCCTAACACAAATGTATTCGGCAATGACCACAACCATTTAACCAACGTTCAAAAAAAAAAACAAACCACAACATTTTAAATTCATCTTATTACCCCCAATGACTGAATGCACATATATATATATATAAACTCAAATAACACAAAATTTTCTTTCCAAAGTGCATATGTATATATATACATACGGCAACTTCACTTCATACCTCCCAACAATGAATTCAACTTATTCATTTAAGCTACTTTAACATATACATAACATCTTCCAAAAACTCCTCAAATTAACACAAATTAATCAACTTGCCGAATGGTTATATGTTCAAGGATTCATGCATTTAAACCATGGGTTAGCTAAACTATGCACTTATCAATTTAATCTCATAATCAATTAAAATAAAAATCACAATGCATACCTTTAATTTGGGATAGCCATGGCCGAATGCCTTGGTTTCTTCTTCAATTTTTTTTTCTTTCTCAATTTCAGCAATGAAGAAAAAAAGATGAGCATCCCTTCATTTTTTTATTATCATTACCTTATTTTACTAATTATTTATTATTTCAACATAATGCCATTTCTTATTATTATACTTAAATAAACATATATTATCCATCAACCATCATTATGGCCGGCCACCATAATCAAAAAATAGATACTTGACATGCAAGTCCAAACTTTTTATGACATGCATTAATAGACCACTTTTAATTTTACCTATCACCTTTTATAATTTTCTCACATAAGTCATATTTAATAATTTCACATACAAATGACAAAATTAAAGCATGAAACTTTCACACATGCATGTACACATACAATAAGCATAGAATATAACAATTAATTATTTTTATGACTCGGTTTTGTGGTCCTGAAACCACTTTCCGACTAGGGTCAAATTAGGGCTGTCACAAGTTGCATGGTTATTGAGTATTCCACCTTGTTGACATGCTTTACAATCTTAGTTATGGTTATATTCTTGATGAGTCGATAAGGCTTTCCTTTCTTCATCATTTCATCCTTTTTTATCTTGCCTCTATGCAGCTAGCAACTCTTGCTTGCTGTAATGAAGTAGTTCTTGTTGCTATTGATATATTTGTTGTTGTTGCTGTTGGAATTCCTTAGATTGCCTGAATTGTTCTTGTTGGTTCTAAAACTGCTCCTACAACTCGGAGAATTGTTAGGAATTGGCGTTCTGGTTTTGGGTTGTGTAAGTTTAGTTTTGGTAGTTTGGATAGGTTTCTTAATACCTTTGCTGATGTAGGTATGTCAAGGCATAATAATTTTAAAGGTCATAATAGGTTTGTCTAGGCTTGGTTGACATTTTGGGTTTAGTTTTGAGGTTGATCGATGGGGATATTTGTTTCTGGTTTACCATTGGAAAAATATTATTGTGGGAGTGGATCCACGCTCATCGCACCGATTGTTGATGTCTAAATCTGGCAAGGTGGAGATGATAGCGGAGCTAAGTGGTTCACATCATCAGATACAAAGTGTCTCGGACTGAGATGAGATTAAAGTCGAGTAAGGAAGTTAGAGAGAGAGAGAGAGAGAAAGAGAGAGAGATCCTCTTTTCTAGTGAAACCTAGGGTTTTTATACTCTTAGGTACAATCTCGAGGTGCCATGTGTTGAGTCCCTATTGGTAGGTTAAACACAAGTGGCCAAGTGGTCCACCACCATTGGCCTAAATAGGGTGGCGATTGGACGTGTTGTCAATCACTTCAAATGGGACGTGGTAATTAGACTCAAAGATGGCGGTTAGTGAATGGGGTCCACACTAACTCACATGAATATTAATTTGAAGAGTATTTCTACAAGGTGTGTCCCAAGAAACTTTCTTGAGGAGTAGGTTCAAAAGGTACGCTTGATGGGTTGTCTATGAAAAGCGAGGGTATAACAAATATGTTAGTTGAAGCAATACAATTAGTTGATGAAATGATTCAGTTAATACGTAGAAAAATGTAGTATAATTGCAATACAAATACATAATTAGATCTCCAATTACTACTACTAAACGTAAAGAAAGGTTTATAATCTTTTGAAATTCCACATAATTTTGGACAATATATACGTGGGCAAACACTAGAGAAACCCAAATTTTAAGTAATTAAGAAAGTTGTAAAAAGTTTTTTTTTTTTTTATTCTTTTAAGCTAAGTTAAGCTTTAGTTTTGTTGGCCATTATAGAAGTGATCAATCTTCTTCACTACAAATTGTCGGGGATATGAGAAAGCCAAGTGTTTAATGGGGATGGTTACGGGAGATAGAGATTCCATTATATTTGCTTTGAATATAAAGTTAGGCGTAGACTTTAGTTTTTCTACCTTTCCTTTCTTTTCCTCTTGTCTCCCGTCAATACGATCTAACGGGTATTCCAAAATAATTAAATTTGTCCATTGCTTCAGTTATGTTCCAATCCCATTATTTAAAAAAAAATTATTCTTATAGGTTAAGTTGGCTCAAGTTTACAAGGATATGAATCAAATCTTCTGAATCCAACTACTACCCCTTTATTTTAACCAAATTCAGTTTTAAAAAAACCATTCATTTATTGCCCAATTATAAGGAGGACTCAATTGTAGGGAGTTTGATTTTGGTATGAAATTCAGGGGTAATTTATGAGTATATGCTATTTTTTTAATATTTATAAGAATAGGTCGTTTTTAAAAAGAGAAGATAAAAACGTATCTTATCGGGCACGTTTTTATTAAAAATTGACGATTTAACTCTTTTGATTAGATCGCTAAATATTAGTGTTTTTATCCTTAAGTTTCGTATTCGATTCTTTTTCTACTCACATTTGTATTTTTTATTTCATATTACTTCAAGATTTTTTTAATTAATATTTTTAATAGATTAGCTCTTTTTGTGAGATGGTTAAAATGTCTAATTCCTCTTATAAGCATTTTAATATGTATTTTTTTATTTCATGTTGTTTCAATATTTTTTTATTTTAATTAATAACTCTTTTATTTATAAAATCAAATAATAAATATGTAATTATTTTTAAAAATATCAACTAATTCTTTTGATATATTTTTCTTTATATATGATATTTGTATGTTAAATATTTATTTTCTCCATCTATATTGTGGTATGATGATTTTTAATATTATAAAATCAAATAATTATTTCAAATATCATTGTTTTTTCATCTACATTGTGGGTACAATATTTCAAATATTTTTATATGTAAAATATTTCAATTAATTATTTTAAATATCATCATGTTTATATGTGAAATATTTCAAATAATCATTTTAAATAAACATACTATAATATATAATGCTAAAATTTAATACACTCATATAAAAATAAATATTACACATATAAAAATTATATTTGCTAAAAATAATGATATTTGTAATAATTATTTGATTTTATAAATAAAAGAGTTATTAAAACTTAAAATAATATATTTATTAATTATAAAAATTAATTAAAAATTTAAAACAACATGAAATAAAAATACATATTAAAATATTTATAAGAGATTTTGAATTTAAGACCTAAAGATAAAATTACAATCATCTAATCATCTAACCAAAACAACTAATGTATTAAAATAAAAATTAAAACAACATAAAATAATAAAATAAATGTACGTAAGAGAGAAATAAAATCATAAACTAAAGGAAAAAAATATTAATAACTAAATTTCTGACCAAAAAGTTGAATTGTAAATTTTAATAAAAACAGAAGGATTATCACTTTCTCTTAATTTATTCTCGTAAATATAAAAGAGAGCATATAATCATAAATTAACCTGAAGTTTAGAGTTGCTTGTCGCACTTATTACCTAACCTAAACCGAGGAAAACAAGTCCGTGCTCTGCTTTTTCGGTTTGTCAGATTTTAGTTGATTCAGTACTTAAGTCACTCACGTCAAAGCAGCCTCCCAATTTCTTATTTTACATTATTCTTCCTTTGACTTCCTATTTATTTCCGTAGTTAGTAGTTATTTTTCAAAAAAATATATATATAGTACAAAAAGATAAGATTCTTTTCTATAAGAAGGTCTCAAGTAAAATATGCTACCACATATTTGAATTTAAATTTTAAAGTTATTGGGCGTCACATTTTAAAAATAATTTTATAAAGAAGTAAATTTACAATTTTGTATCTAAATTATATTTATTTATTTATTTTGGCATCTAATTTTTTTGTCACAAGTAGTATCACAACTTTTTTTTTTGTAGTTGTAATCTATCAATCAACCATTTAAATCTTTTTTTAAGAAAAACTTAACCTACAAATTAGTACATAAACTATATCATTTTTCCTTCGAACAAAAAAACACATAACGTCAATAAATTATTAGTAAGTTTACGTTTTGGTCACTCAACTTAAAAAAGTTACAAAATGATCACTGAACTATTTGAAAGTTTTCATTTAAGTCATTAGGCTATTAAAATCGTTGTTGTATGACATTCTCTACTCGCACCACTTGCACCAACCGAAAGCTCTTCTTCCCCTTCTCTTTTACAATTTGGGTTTTTTTTTCTTCATAAAACAACTTTGAACGTCACGAATTTATGAACTAAAATCCAAACAAATTTCTTCTTTGATCTCTAACGTTGGCTGTCATATTGACTTGAATCTAAGATATGTTTTTCTACTCGTTGATGGGTACTAATCAACCATGCTGATTGCACGATCGTCACTTGGAGCTCGCTAGTCAAACTTTAAAAAAACACTTAACCCGAATGACTCAAATAAAAACTTTTAAATAATTTAGTGACTTAAATGAAAACATATAAATAGTTCAATGACCATTTTGCAATTTTTTGAAGTTGAATAACCAAAACGTAAACTTACTAATAGTTTAATGACATTGGCTGTAGTTTACCAAAAAAAACTATACATTTTTTTTCAAAGTTTGCACCTAAATTTTTTTTGGTAACAAGTGGCACCTAAACTATTATTTTGTTACCCATTTTATACTAAAATGTTATATCTATTAAAACAATTACAGCCAATAATAGATTGTCACGTCTTATCAACTTTAAAAATGAGCATAAAGTTTGCAAACAACTTAGATCCATATATGGACTTAAGCAAGCATCCTACTTATGGAATCAAAGATTTGATCAAGCGATCAAAACTTTTAGATTTGAGCAAAACGTACTTGAACCTTGTGTTTATAAACGTATTAGGGATGAAAATGTGGTCTTTCTCATTCTATTGTTGATGATATTCTACTCATTAGAAATGATGTAGGGGCATTACCATCAGTTAATTTGTGGTTAACTTAACAGTTTAGCATAAAGAACTTAGGAGAAGCTAATTTTGTTTTAGGTATTCGAATATTAAGGGATCAAAAGAATAAAGTGATGACATTATCACAAGCGATTCAAAGAAGGGAACTCAACCTTTTGTATCAAGATTTTATCTTTCTTTGGAAGATTATCTTAAGACAGCGGAAGAAAGAGAAAACATGAGAAAATTTCCTTATGCTTCTATAGTAGGAAGTCTCACGTATGCTATATTATGCACACATCTAGATATTTGTTTCACAGTAGGGTTGGTGAGTTGATATCAAGCGAACCTCGATCCAAGACACTAGCAAGTAGTTAAGTATATACTCAAGTATTTATAGAGAACAAGAGAGTATATGCTTGTGTATTCCAAAAGAGATATTACTCTTATCGATTATACTAACTCAGATTTCCAAATGTGTCGGGATTCGAGAAAATCAATATTGGGTTATATCTTTGTCCAAGGTGACAGGTCTAAAGTGTGGAAAAGGGTCAAGCAGAGTTATACTACTAACTCCACTATGAAGGCTGAATATGTGACTGCTTTTAAGGTTATAAAAGAAGCAATATGGTTTAGAAAGTTCCTTACAGATTTTAAAGTCGTTCATTGTATGAAAAAATCTATCACATTGTATTGTGATAATAGTGTGACAATAGCGTGACAAAGCTAACACCAAGGAAACCAAAAACCATAAGAGGATAAAGCACATAGATAGAAAGTATCACATCATAAGGGAGGTACTAGCAGACGGAACAATAGATATAGTCAAAGCCACATAAGAGAACAACCTTGCCAATTTATTTGTTAAGACTTTAATAGTTAAGAGTTTTGAGAAACATGTAGAGAGTATGAGAATACGAAATATAACTCATGTACTTCACTAGGGAGCAAATGACTCTCAAAAGATAGCAACATAGATGTGACTGATTGGATTGATAGTACATCGGACAAGATCCAAGTAGAGTAGATCCTAAATTTGTTTAGGAATTTGTTCACTTATGACGTTCATAGTGTGGCATACCTTAATCTTGAGTGGATGATAGACTATGTATATGTGACTCGTATACTTTAACGTAAGTAAAAGCCTGAGTTCAAATAGATAATGAATCGAAAGCTGGTGTGTTGAGTATATGACTTTTGCAGTATGTAGCATCATTCACAATAGTGGAATTCATAATCTAATAAATGTGTAAATGATATCCTCTTATTGTAATTACATGATAGATGAAATGATAGATGAAAATGAACGTGGTTATAGGTCATTGTTTTTGTGATAAATGACTTAATTACTATTTGACAATAATTGACTTTTCATAAAAAAAGTAACAATTACCATGAGATAAAATATGATCATATTGAGAGAATGAGTTTATCCGAAAGAGAGTGAAGATATCCTATAAAGGTAACACACTTATGACAAGGTCATTGGATGAACACTAATTAAGTAACTTTCGTAATGGTATGTAATTAGGGAAAGCTCAGTCACGATACTATAGTGGAATGACTTCATGACTAAATGAGTTTATAATTAATAGGTGAAAAACTTAAACTTAATTATAAATAATTTGAGCCATAATTATTTGTCTAATTGGTCCCTTTCACTAGTTTGTTGAAACCAGAAATGGATTGCATAAACAATCAAATGAACAAAAATGGTTGAAAATGATAAAGTTAGAGAAATGGTCGCATTCGAAAATAAATGTGTTTTCTCACTAAGTATGAAAATGAGTTGAGAATTAATTTAAGTTTTTTAAATTATTAATTAATTAAACAATTGAAGTTCGAGAAATAAATTAAATTAATTAGTCATTTTAATATTATTTTAATATTAAATTAAATTAAATTTTAGTTAAATCAGAACAGTAGTTTTGAAACCACAAATATAAGGTTGAAAAATTATTTTAATATTATTTTTGGTGTTTATAGCATGTGATTATATATATTTGAAAATTTCGTGGGCTAATTTTATCGTTTAATAGCTCAATTTGAGAAAAAGGAGTAAATCGCGTAAAATGCAAAAGTTGCATTCTACTTGTTAAATGTGTCTAATTGCTATGATTTATTAAATAAAAGGTCCTTAAGATGATATTAGAGCATTGATAGTGGGAATGGACATAAATGGGCATATATTAGGTGATTTTATAATAGTTTCATTAAGGTTAAATGTGTAATTTAATTATTAAAGTTAATAAAATAAAACAAAATGAATTTTTGGTTATCATCTTCATCACATGTTGAATTTACAAAGAAAAAAGAAGGCTTCCATGTCCATCTAGGCTTCGACCATATAGATCATTGATTAAGGTATGGTTTTTGCTTGATTTTTTATGATTTTTACGTTTTTGTGATTGTTGCTTTGAGTACTAGCTAGCCCGTGCCTTAATTTTTGAGTTTGTTGGTAACTTTGTAAAATCCCATTGATGAATTCATGAGTTTTGCAATAGTTGATGATGAAAAATGATAGATAAATGATAGGTTTTCATGTTTTATCAAGTGATTTTTGAATAAAATACAAGTTAGGGATTTATTTGTGAAAATGTGTGGTTAAATGTATGAATAAATGATAAATATGGGTTGATAGTGCACAAGGAAAATTCGGCTAGCTTGGGTTTAATGAAATTTCATGCATTTTGTTAATTTGTGAATTAGGGACTAAATTGTAAAAACGTGAAACTTTAGGGGATAAAGTGTAAAAATGCCCAAATATGTGTTTGTGGACTGAATTGAATGATTTGATGAATAAATGAGTTAATTTTGAATGTATATAGATCAAGAACGAAAGAAATCAGATTTAGATCGGGGAAAATCAAAAGTTATCGAATAGTCGACCCAATCTGTTTATCTCGAATACAAGATAAGTTCATATGTAAATAAATGTCTTTAAATTGAATTATATATGTTTAATTGTCATTAAACTACTATGAATGTTGAATGATTAAATACAAGCAAGAGTTGACAGGGTTACAATATCCGAAAGTCCTGTACGAAGCTTAGGAATAGTATAGGATATGAATGTCATGATATTAGGATTACCAATATGTGATTACATGTAAAACCATGTCTGGGACATTGGCATTTTATTGTGATTACGTGTAAGACCATGTTTGGGACATTGGCATCTTTATATGATTTGGTGTAAGACTATGTTTGGGACATTGGCATCGATATGTGATAACATGTAAGACCATATCTGGGATATGGCATTGTATGAGTTATATGTGATTTTCGAGTATTCTTAACGATTTCGATAGGTTCAAAAGGCAAAGTCAAGTGGAGAAAGAATGTGTGAACGAGTTAAGTGATTCAGATACATACAAGATTCACACGAGTATTGAAAAGGGAAGTATTTGATGAATTCAATTATGATATTGAATATGTGTACAATGAGAAAGGTTTGTGAACTTATAAGTGCTCACTCATAGTTTGCCTATTGATGAAAATGATGTTGATTCATGTGTAATTTTATTTGTATATGGCTTACTAAGCTTTTAAAGCTTACTTTGTGTGTTCTTCCCCTGTTTTATAAATAATCGAGGCTAGCTGGGACATCGGGGATCATCAGGAATCGTCATCACACTATTGACTACTTGTTGGTATTTTTGGATGCTTTGTAAATATGGTATATGGTATGTATATGCTAGTAAGTTGTTGATAAGAGTTATGATATTAGCCATGTGTGCTGGCTTGTGAAATGATGTAATGTTGGTGTGTATTTAGCCATTTAAGTTGGCTTGATTTATGAGTTTGATAAATGATATACGTGGTAATAGTTGCCTTGTGTTTTGGCATATTTGATATGGTTCTTGTGATAGTTATGAGCTGCTCAACTAGCTAGATATTAATTTGTATATTGTTGCTTGGAAGATGGCATGTTGTGAATTGATTTTGAGATGATGAAATGGTATGTTTTGTGGCATGAATTAGTTGATAATATGGTGAGAATATGCATAAAGAAGTTAGGTGGAAAATGTTGGTTATGACATATTGATGTGGTATATTTTTAGTTATGATTTTAGGGGTTGAATGAATGGTTTATAAATGGCATGAAATGTGTATGAAATAGCATGCTTTGGATGTTTTTGAATGTATTAAAATGATATCAAAAAATGTGGTATAGGTATGCTTGAGGAGGATGTGGCTTAAACCAAGCCGAATTTTGCCCTACACTGTAGAGCACACTGGTGTGTGTCTCGACCGTGTGCCTGTTGTAACTTAGTTAAACAAGTCAGTGAGTTACACGGCTTAGACACACGGATGTGTCTACTGGCCGTGTGTGACACACGGGCTGGCACATGAGTGTGTGGTCGACCGTAACCCAAGTTAGTATACCCCCCAGATTTCACACGACCATGGCTGTAACACCCCAAACCCGGCCTAGATGTTATCGTCGTATTTGGCAATGTCATACAATAGTGTTTATGAAACCTCGTTGTTACAATGAAAACATTCCATGTTATTATCTTTAATAAACCTTTTTTAGAACTTAAGAAGTCATCTTTGTTCATTTAAAACATTTGTTTGAAACATCCCTTGTTGCAGAAGCTTTAATAAAACAGTCTAAGTGATCATGAGTTTAGAAAATACTTTACCTTTTGAAAACTGAATTTCCTACAACCAACAGGTATAAATCCATAAAGCAAAATAAATAATAAATAAAAACCCAAATTTAAAACCGAAGTCCCAGAGGGTCCTTAAATCACAACCCAAATAATCAATAATAATCAAATTATAAATCGTAAATTGAAAAACATGAAGTCTAAAAATTACTGTGGTCACCGCTGAGTCATTCGTCGCACCGATCCGTCTAAGTCTGGGGATTACCTGTGCACATTAAACAAAAAGGGTGAGTTTACGTAAACTTAATGTGTAATCTCGTAAAAACAAACAAACAATTAGTATTCACAGTGCATAGTTGAACAGTCTTGGGCCTAAGCCCTTTTCAGTGTCAGTGACAGTTTGGGCTTTAGCCCATCTTAGTACAATGTCAAAAGTGTAGTAGAGCCTTAGCCCATCACAATATCAGTAGCAGTAACAGTTATGCAGTAGCAAAATCCTACCCATCCAACCTTTACACACCATCTCCGTCCGACCCTACACTCTATGTCGGGATATAATCAACTCACCCATCCTTACACTCTAATTAGTACCAAATGCGGCATAGAATAGTAGTTTGCAGCTAAGCTGCCAGTAAATTAGGCTTAAAGCCTTTCAGTACACTTCCTCCGAATAACAACCCCCAACCCAATGCAATGCAACATACAATAGATGATATGCTATTATGCAATTTTAATACATATATTCAGTTTAGATATTAACATGCTTAGTGCAGATGTCATTCAGTCAATTTCACACATTTAAGGGTCTAAGTAGCGCTTATCGACTTTACAGTAGGTTCACAGTCGACTTGGGCGACCCATACAACTTTAGAAACATTTCGGTAAAAATGGGCTCACACGCCCATGTAATCTACCCGTGTCGGCCCACACTCGGCCCAAATTGGCCTTGGCCGTGTGATCCATTATTAATGTAACCCATGCTAGCTAAATATTCATATATGTTTTCATTATTTACGTATATGTTCATTCAAAGATGTCTACTTGAGTCATTGTCACTAAATTATTTATATCTTGAACTACAGAATTCCAAATTAAGATCTGCTTGATGTTTTTGAAACTAGACTCAAATACCTTTCTACCATAAAATTTTTAGAATTTATAGTTTATCAAATAAGTACAGTAAAATCTTCAAATTTATCCCTATTCTACTATTTGACAGCTTCAACATTTCCTTACTAAAAATTATTTATCTCTTAGTACAAAATTTGTATGATATTTTCGTTTATTTCTCTCGAAAATAGACTCATTAAGGATTTAAAAATATAAATTTAAGACCTTATTAATTTTTTTACAATTTTTGATGATTTTCCAAAGTCAGAACGGGGGAACCCGAAACCATTCTGACCTTGTCTTACAAAATTTATTATATCTCATAATTTACAATTCCATTTCTTACACTGTTTCTTCCATGAAAAACTGGACTCAATAAAATTTAATTTTTCATTCAACCTCTAACTCAATTTCCACTATTTTTTATGATTTTTCAAAGTTAGACTACTGCTACTGTCAAAAACTATTTTAGTGCAAAATGTTGATTTCCAAGTTTATAACACCCTTATTTCCTTTCTCTACAATATTTTTGCATCATTTTCTCTTATTTCTCTTATTTCTCGACAGCAAGCAATTTCGACTCTTCGCCGAATCCTGTTTTCTACGTTTTGGGTACACATCTGGTATCGTTTCTGATGCGTAAGCACTCTTAAGCCTCTAGAACCAAAAAATCGATCAACATATCTCCAGATTAATCACTTAATTCATTTTTAATCAACCAATTTCGGAAGGAACTCGACTAAAAACCTAACAAAACCCTTACCCCACTTCAGTAACCATGACTTCGCACAATCACAATGTCGATTCAAAACTACCAGCCCCTTGATTAACTCCAAAACACCAAAAAGGAATCCCCCTTTTAGAGATTAACCAAGAACGATTAACAATAGACAAAACTGTTATTTACCGAACACGCGCAACCAATGATGAACAACCGAATCAATTGAAAAAAAAAAGAAAGAAACGAAAGGGGAAAAAATAATGGAAATTTCGGCAGCAACTAGGGGAAAGAATCGACAGAGGAGAGAAAAAAGAAGAAGAAGAAGAAAACGTTAGAAAAAGTTTGGGAATTGGAGAGAAAATTGAAACTCTATTTTTCTTTTGCAACAAAAAGACAATCAGATTTTTTTTGATAACCTCTCCCCAGTTATCTCCTAAAATCACTCCCTATTAACTCACTAAAACACAACTACTCAGAATTTTGCAGCTAAATTGGAGCAAAAATATTCTCTCCACGCCATCACAGAGAATTGAACACAGAACCTACAACACTCCAACACTCTACTTAACCACCAAACCAGCAAGCCCATTTTGATATTAACTTACCAACAATTAAACTTAAGCCCTTTGCACAAGGTTAAGGCTTTATTTATAAAACTACAAAAATTTGCCCAAGTAAGGCTTGAACTTGGGACCTCACACATAAACTCAGAACACTTAATCACTGAAGTAGATACTCAATTGTGTGTCACACATACACGAAATCAAAAATTAAAATTTTGGGGCGTTACAATGGCACACAGGCGTGTCACTGGTCATGTGATGCAAGTCAGTATGTATGCCCTGTTTCAACACGGCTTGTGACACGGGCATGTCTGGTGACCGTATGAGGCACACGACCTGTTCACATGGGCGTGTGATCCCTGTATGCCTAAAAAGTTTTATGAGTTTCTCAAAGTTTTTAAATGTTATCGGTTTAGTCCCAAACCTATTTCAAGCATGTTTTAAGGCCTCGTAGAGCTTTATAAGGGACAATGTGATTATATTTTATTGATGTTTATGTGAAAATGGATTTACGTGTGAGAAATGTATGATATATGACTGTGATTTGACCGGTAATGCCTCGTAACCCTACTCCGGCGATGGATATAGTTTAGGGTTGTTATAATAAGTTATTTTCATAAATTGACTTCATTACGAAATAATGTTGTAATTAATAGACAAAGAGCCAGAACTTAACTACAAATTATTTAAGTCCTAATTATGTATGTTTAATCGATTCTTCCACTAGCTCAACACAATCATGTTTGGATTGCAACTAGAATGACATGTTGAAAGAATGAAAATGACAAAAAGAAAAGTAGATCACATGTATTACTCTTTCTAATAAATGCATTTTCTCACAAGGTGCAAGATATGAAATTATTTTAAAAATTTTGAATTATTATTTAATTGACTGTAATTGAATAACTGAGTTCAAATTGAAAATTAAATTAGTTAGTCATCGTAATTTTACAAAACAAGACAATTCAATTTATTTACACATAAATTTCAGTACGGTAAAGTTGTCATGATTTTAACAGAATTAGAATTAAATTGAGAAAAAAAATTAATTGAAAAAATCAATTAAATTCATTTTAATTACTTAAATAAATAATATTTTGAGAATAGAAAACCAATTATTGGGTCGGAGAATTATATGAGCTTATTTTAAATTAAATTAAGACTCAATAGCGCATATAATTGTACTTAATACATAAAAGGCCCAATAAGCCCACATGCTATAGGGGTGGGCGACACATTGGGTACTCTGAATGTATATGCCGCCCCCTATATGGAGTCCTAGAGGGATTATGTGTTTTTATTAAAATATTACTATTTTGCCCCTTCTTGTTGTGGTATAACTCTTATATAAGGACTATGGGCTAAGTCAAAAACACATAATTCCGAGTGCAGTTACCTTGCTAGAAAATAGTGAGATTTATTTTTAATAAATTCTATTTTCGTGAAAACGCTAGATTTGACTTATGTTTATTTTCTCATAGAGAGAGAGTTAACTTTCCCCACTAAAAAATTAGAGTTTTTATTTTGTGTTGGGTTCAAGAATTAGAGTCCACTCTCTAAGTAATCGAGGATTTGAAAATAGCAAAAAAGAATCATTTTTGTTGAAAGCCAGGAATAAATTGGGTCTTGTTGAGTTCGAAAACACAAGTACTAATTTGGTAAAGTTTATTGCTATAAATAACACAACACGGTTTGATTTAATGAATTTTTTAAAATTCCGTTGTGCAAATTTTTTGTTTTCTCAATCAAAATTTTTAACAATCAAAACCAATGTTTTCAGAACCAAACCATCTAGTTGGTTGAGGCACCAACCCAAAAATAGGGGTTGAATTGATTGACCCACAAACCGATATAAACTTGTTGGACCGAACAAAAAAGTTGATTGAATTGATTTTCTCTATCTAAAATATTTTTTATTTCTATGAATTTTTAATAATATACTCTACTGAACAAGATGTACAGACCAAACCGAGAATTGATAGCCTAATTGGTTCGACCATTGGTCTAATTCTGAAAACATTGATCAAAACCACGAAAGCCAAAATATTAACACTTGTAGAAAAAACTCAATAAGAGAGAAAGAAGAAAAAATATATATTTATAAAGAGAAAATATTTTTTTTTGTTTTTTTTTCGTATGACAATTTTTAATTGATCATCTTTTTTTAAATAGACTTAATAGTTTGATTAACTATTAAATTAACAAAGATACCAACTTTAGAAAAAAGTAATTTAGATACCACTTGTGACCGTAAAAATGTTTAGGTTGCCAAAATGGGGAAAGTGCATGTTTAGATATGAATTTGTAAGTTATGTTATTATTATTATTTTTAAAATAAACTTAACAGTCTTACTAATAATTGAATTAACGAATATACAAATTTGAAAAGAAAATATTAAATACTACTTTGATAAAAAATTTAAGTATGAAAATAACAGAAAAAGTATTATCAATTTTGGATTAAACCTTTTATAAATTAATTCAATTAAATTTTAAATCACTATTCTGTATTAAAAACCATTCATCTTTTAACTGAGTTTTTATTTCATGAGAGGGATGTTACATAATTTAGTATTAATTGAGTTTTTCAAAAATTGCATGTTTGATTTATTTGATTAAAGGTTAATCACTATTATTAATTATTGGTTAAGGTGATAGTAAATACGGAACGCCGTTAATGAGATATTCTTTGTTGAACTAGTAAAGACAATAATTGAATTTAATTTTTGAAAATAACAATGAAATAACTTTTAACTGGTAATTATGGACACTGATTAAGCAAACTCTTGTTTGATATGTAAAAGGTAAATTATTTCCATGGAGTGTAGTTGACAAAATGGGGGAAACAAAGTATAGAAGGGGGCATGATAGAGAAAGGCAAAAGTTCCTATTTCAGTAGGAAAAATTAAAAGGAATATCAGAAACTTTGTTTCCCCATCTATAACATCAAGAAAATGAAGTGGATGTCTCTATTCCAAATCTAATAATGCTCTACTAGATAGGACTGTGGTCTAAGCAAAACAGTTATTCCACTAAAAGTTCTTCTTTATGAATGGAAGAGAACAACAATAATAATAATTTCCTTCTTGCACTCAACTATGCATTTTAACTGCGAAAACATGTTTGTTTGTCTTTATATTTTTAAAAACATACCTGTTGATATAAGATTTAGTGGTGGAGGTCGGAGGTGATTCATTATCATAGTTTTGAAAGTCATTAGTGATTAGATTAGAGGAGTATTCTTCTAAGTAGAATTGTTTTCTCTTTTGGTGAAGATAAAAAGAGGCTTAAAGCTTAGCATGGATCCCACTTGATGAGTACCCTACTAGGTAGGGACTGAGGTAAAGTTATGGAGAACCTTGATAAGATGAGGTCAGCTGTGGTGTGATGGTACTGAGCATGGTTGTGCTCGGTACAGGGGAGTTGATACTAGGGCATTGGGAAGTGAATAGAATTTATGTGAGTTTTTCACGAATAGATTTCCTTTGTGATTTGGTAGTGGTCAGATAGCACTTAAATTTGGCGAACTCTTACTCTTACTTGAGCAATCTCTTCTTCTAAGTCAGGCATGTAGGACACAGGGGAAACTAGAATAAATTTTTAGGAGGCTAAATGAAAATTTAAATTTTTATAATCTATATCTTTATAATTTTTAAAAGATTAAATTAAATTTTTATAATTTTGGGGGGCAAAGTATAATTTTACCTTTACTAATTTAAAATTTTTAAAAAAATTTAAAGTCTTAAATATAAATTTTTCATTTTGAGGGGCCAAGGCCACTGCCAACCCCCTTTGTATTCGCCTCTGGTAGGACATGCATTTGGTTTGTGGGAATGCTCCCCACTTTTGCTGCCCAACTTCCACATCTTGTATGTGTGATAGTAGGACATGTTTTGGTAGTTTTTTATGGGAACGATTACTATAAATACCCCAAGTATAAAGTCCCGAAGCACCTAAAATAAATAAATAAAAATAATTTCATTTAGTGAGGTTTTTGAGTGCTTAAAAGATTTTAGTAATTTTCGTGTTTCATATACTTAAATTTGACATCCTTGTCGATTATTTGACGACTCGATAGTGGTGTTACAACGATTGGATTTTGACATTTAGTTCAGACAATGGCCGGAAATATTTAGGTTCTATTTGGATTTTGACATTTAGTTCAGACAATGGCCGGAAATATTTAGGTTCTATCTTTTCCGTTGCACTTTAATGTTTAAGCCATAATTTAAGCTTACATTTGGTATCCGAGCATGATTAATATCTGCCTTGTCTAAATTTAAAAGTTTGTAAATTTTCTCAAAATAACGATGCCATATTTCTTTGAATTATTTTTATATATTTTTAAGAATTTTTATTGCAATCTTTTGTGCAAAATCGTTAAATTTTATTAAAGTTAAATTTCTAAAATTAATTATATTATAAATAATTTAGTGAAAATTTTTAGAAATTTGTTGTTTGAATATATAAATATATATATATATATATATGTATATATTTATGTGCCTAAAGTAAATGTTTGTAAGTGAATTGCCAGTTATTAGTTACAAATATATTTTAGGTACATAAAATTTTTAGATTTATTGTATAAGGCATTTAGCAATAAAACTTTAGAATATATGTGTAGGGGTGCAAATAAATTTATTTAATTAGAGACTTAGCCACGGTAACTTTAATTAAATGAAATTATTTATTGTAATAAGGATCTCATAAGGTTTATAGATATTAGATGTTGCATAATGGCTTAATAATAATCATGGATTATTGATGTCTCCTCATTTGATGATAAGCCAATTAAAGTGATTGAAGAATAGCCTTAAACCACCAATTCTTTGGTAGTGGTAAACTAATTGTTGAAATAGTTCAATAATTAATTCTTTTCAAATGAACAACATTGAGATCAACTCTCATGTTGAGAAGAATTGTGAACATGAAGAACTCAGCTCTAATTAACCATCTCAACTGTGCCAACGATTTAAATTAGATTACTAGTTCTCATGACGTCACCTAACTATACGCTCAATCAAACCACCCCAAATTGTTATTCAGTAAAATAAAATGATAGTTACAGTTGAGTTATTTCTATCAACTATGTATTGTTTAAAGCATTAAACAAGGGATCCTTGTTGAAACGATGTCAAAAACAATACTAAAAGTCGATCCAATGTTTTTTGTAATTCAAAGAAAAAAACGAATATCAAAACGAAGAAGAGACGAAATGTGGTTTTGGATCTCACAATTCAAATTCTGAATTCTTGTCTACCTTTCACTATAATGGAATTAAGTCACTCATAATGGAAAAAAAAAATTTAATTAAAAACAAAAAAATAAAGAAACATAATAATGGAGCACGTCTACCTCTGAAATAGGGGTGAACAAAAATTTTAGATTTGAAAAAATTAAAAAAAATTAAATTTTAAGTTAACTAAATTAAGTTATTCGAGTTATTTAAGTTAATTTGAATAAGTAATTTAAGTTTTTAGTTCGAGTCTAGTTAAATTTTACAATTCAAATAACTTGAATAATTGAATAATAAGTTGGTTTAAATGCCCTTTTGGTCCTATTAATTTTGAAAATAAACAAATTGGTCACTCTCAACAAAAATTAAAAAAATTAAATTGATTTTAAAAATTCAAAATATTTATAAAAATTTAAAAAATTATATTTTTAAAAATTATAAAATTTTCAAAAATTCTAAATTATATATAAAAGGTTAAAATTTTAAAAATTTTCTAAAATAATAGTTTTGGGACTTAAATAAGTTAATTAATGATTTAAGTTTATCGTTTTCTTTTCTTTTTTTTTTTGCTTTGAAAAAATATGTATGGTTTCAAATTTATGTGCTTTAACATGAAATTAGTTATACTGTAATAAGATTTTAATTTGACATTTTAATTTTTAATTTAACTTGAACAATTTTACTTGATTTGACTCAAATTTCATTTCACTCAACTCGATTCAAAAAAAATTCAAATAGGACTCATCAATTCGATTATCTCAAAATTTCTTTACTCAATTCGACTGAACGCTCACCTTACTCTGAATCAAGAAAAACAATTTACGATTAGAAAAAAAAAGGCCCAATGCACATTTTAGTCCCTAAAGAATACCCTTTTTCTACTTTAATGTTTAAAGTTTTTTAAGTCCATTTCATTCTCTAACGTTATCAAATGTTCTTAATCCAGCCCTTTGGACATTAAAAAGTGACAGGAGATATCCAACTAATCATATGTTGTCACGTGTCATACGATGGCATCATAATGATATCATCGTCCAAAACATATTAAAATCTTTAAAATTTTACACAAAGTTACAAAAAAAATATTTAAATTATTTAAAATTATAAAATTACAAAAACATATACAATTCACTAAAAAATTAAAAGTATATTTGAAATTTTAATATTTTTAAAATTTTATAAATCACATTTACTAGAGCTTGAACATGAGATCATTATTTTTGGAAGGATACCACCTACGATAATTGTTTTATAATTCAATCAATCGAAATTTATAATTGGTAAATATTTTTAGGTGATAATTTTTTATAAGTTTCTTTTCAAATTATTTGATAATAAAAATAATATTATTTTAATTAAAAATAATTTAAATTATTTTAAATATTTTTATTATCTCAAGACTAATTATTTTCTTTAGGCTAATATCTTATTTCGCAAATATTTTTTTTAAAAAGTGAAGCAAATATTTTAATATTAACATGTGCATTCATTGCTTTAAAATTTTTGATTTCAAATATATTTTTTGAATGCTTAATATTTATGATGATAACTACAAATCAAATGCCCACAAATATTTGAATATGTAATCATTCTCCTTATGTCCACCATTATGGCCACCCACAGATGACCCTTTGGTTGGTCACTCAATAGTAAGCCACCCGCATACTTTATACCACTTACAGGAAAACTATCCGCTAATAGCAAGTTCTCTATTAGGTCGTTCACTATTAGCAGTATGCTTTTATCCTCAAAAGGAGACCATCAAGAGATCACTGAGGCCTAGCAGCCTTGTCGAAACCATTCTTTTGAAAGCGGGGATCGACTTTGTTTGAAAGTGAAAATTAAAACGGGAGTCGCCACCAATCTTTTATCAGGTGTGATCGGATCACCTTTGTTTTAATAAATCAATTTTAGTTTACTAAAACAGGGCCTTTGGTCTAAGAAACTTGAGAGAATGAGTTCGGGAGTCGGTTACGTGTGAGGAAGGATTAGCACCCTCGACACGCCCAAAAAATTGGTACCGAATTGATTAGTTAGTGTCTTAATGTCGAAAATTAAAAATCGGGAAGGGACTTGAAATACGATCTTTTCTATTAATACTGATTTTAAAATTCTTGAATTAGCTTAAATCGATTTGTTTAAAGATTTCCTTATCTCAAGATATCGGAGTATCACATCCCGTAAGTTAGGGCACAATACCATGAATTCCCGAGCACAAGGTAGTCTTTTAATTTAATTGGAAATCCGTATATTTCAAAACTTAAAAGGATATTTAGCTATTTAGAACCAACAAGAGAACCGAAACCCCGTAAGTTAGGGCACAATTCTTCGATGTTCCAAAATGCGAAACATTGCCTTATTTATTGAAATTAGTAAAAACATGAATAAAAATCTTTAAAGTAATGAACAACAGAATGATATAAAATAGGCGGAGACAAAAATAAAGCGAGTTGAAAATACATTGAAACAAATAATAATATGACAACAATATTAAAACAATAACAATGCATGCGATATATTAAGCGTAATAATAGTATCCAATGTGAAATAAAAATAACGAATATATACATAATAAAGATATTAAGAGTATGTACGTAAAATATATATATTTATAAATAGTAATAGTGTTAGAAATATACTATATATAGTGTTTGAAGTATATACATAAAATAGTGAAAATATAACTAGTAATGTTAAGATATATATAATATATACATATGTATGAAATAGATATAAAAAAATATGTACATAATATAGTGTAAAAATACATACATAATATAATTAAAATATATACATAAGATAACATGTAGAAAAAAATATAAATAAATAATATAGTATTAAAGATATATACATAAAATAGTATAATATATATACGTAATATAGAATTTAGAATATACATAATATATTAAAAGAATATATATATATAATATATAATATTAAAAATATAATAATAACAAAAAAAAGATAGGGAGAGAGTGGGTGATTTCCAGCCACAAGGTAAATACCGTCAATCCTTGGGACATGCCATGACCACCGCGTCGGTGCCACCAAGTATAAAGCGACAGGACCTCAAAAAAACTTTTTCGGTAAAAATGGGAAAGCTTCCTCCTTTTATTTTTACTTTCGTATAAAAGAAACAAAATAAAACTTAAAGGAAAACAATAAGCAAACAAAGAACTTAAAACGAGAATAGACCAAGATACTTCTTTTGCTTTGATATTTGATTAATCTCAAAAAAAAAAAACTAGCCTCTCCAAAAACTAGCCTTTACAATAACTCTTCTCCTTGATTACTCTCAAAAAACCTCTCAAAAATCCTTTACAATAACTTTCTCCCCCAAAACTTCTTCCTTCCCTAAATACAAAATATGAGAAGGCTTATATAGCCATTTACCAAATATTTTTTATTTTTTATGTCTTCATTTGTAGGTACAAGTGGTGGTGGAGCAAGTGTGGCTAATGGAGTAGGTGGTGGAGCAAGTGTGGCTAGTGGAGTTGGTGGTGGAGCAAGTGTGGCTAGTGGAGTTGGTGGTGGCAAAGGCTAGGATTTAGTTGAGAAAAGTTTAGGTTGTGGGCTAGGGTTTTTTTATTTTGATTTGGGCTTAGGGTTTGGGACATTGGGATTTTGATGTAAATTGGGCTTTAGGTAGTTAAGATTTTGAGTTTTGGGTTTAATTTTGGTGGGTTAGGTAAGGTTAAATTGGGTTTTGATGTAAATGGGTTAAAATTGGCCTACAACAGCTGCCCCTCTTTGCTTATTATCGCGTAACGGGAATAAAGCAAAGACACAAAGAAAGGCCAATTTTTCCCGGTCTTACTAATTATGGACTTCTTTGGTGCTCTTCTCATCCAGGTAGTCTCTTTCCAAACCACTGTATCTTGTTGTCTTGATCAAATCCACTGCATCTTCTGATATATGCCTTGTAGCTTCGATTTACTCCAAGGTGACTTCAAAAAGATAAGATCTACAGCTTCAATCTGCTCTTCCATCGCTTTAGTCAGATAAAATTTGTGGTCTTCTCTTCTGCAACTTTTAGAAAGGTAAGATCTGATATCATCGATCAGCTCCACTGCAACTTCAATTAGCTTCACTGTAACCCGGGGATATAAAATGTGTCTTGATTAATTCCAGTCTTTATTCTTTACTCGGCATGTGATCTTGAGCTTAACTCATTTCTCGCAATATGAATTGACTCTTTAAAACTAAACATTAAAAACAGAAATTGAAAATAGCTCAGCACGTGAGCCAAGGCTCAACTCACTTTTCGCAATATGAGTTGATTTTTAAAACAAAATTTGTAAAACAGATTTTGAAAATACCTCGGTATGTGACCCGAGGCTCAACTCACCTCTCGTAATATGAGTTGATTTTTGCAAAGCATAAATTGAAAAAAAATAAAAATAAAAATCAATTGAAAATACCTCGGCGTGTGATCTGAGGCTCAACTCACCTCTCGCAATATGAGTTGATTTTTTTGACAAACATAAATTAAAAAAAAATTGAAAATATCTTAGCGTGTCCTGAGGCTGAACTCACCTCTCGCAATATGAGTTGATTTTTTTGGAAAAACAAAATTTGAAAAACAGAATTTGAAAATACCTCAGCATGTGAGTCAAGGCTCAACTCACCACTCGTAATATAAGCTGATTTTTTTGAAACACAGAAATTGAAGAACAGAAATGGAAAACACCTCAGCGTCT
Organism: Gossypium arboreum; assembly: GCF_025698485.1. Taxonomy (NCBI): domain Eukaryota; kingdom Viridiplantae; phylum Streptophyta; class Magnoliopsida; order Malvales; family Malvaceae; genus Gossypium; species Gossypium arboreum. The sequence continues at coordinate 82,509,582 of NC_069078.1, read as the reverse complement.
TGAGGTTCAACTTACCTCTCGCAATATGAGCTGATTTTTTTTTAAAGACAGAAATTGAAAATACCTCAACGTGTCTTAAGGCTCAACTCACCTCTCGCAATATGAGTTGATTTTTGACAAACAAAAATTGAAATTACCTCAGCGTCTTGAGGTTCAACTCACCTATCGCAATATGAGCTGATTTTTTTGAAAAAAAGAAATTGAAAATACCTCAACGTGTCTTGAGGTTCAACTCACCTCTTGCAATATGAGCTGATTTTTTTAAAGACAGAAATTGAAAATATCTCAACGTGTCTTGAGGCTCAACTCACCTCTCGCAATATGAGTTGATTTTTGACAAAAAAAATTGAAATTACCTCAGCGTGTCATGAGGCTCAACTCACTTCTCGCAATATGAGTTGATTTTTTTAGAAACATAAATTAAAAAAATGAAAATTGAAAATACCTCAGCGTGTCCTGAGGCTCAACTCACCTCTCGCAATATGAGTTGATTTGAAAAGCAGAATTTGTAAGGCAAAAATTGAAAAATAGAAATTGAAAATACCTCAGCGTGCCCTGAGGCTCAACTCACCTCTCGCAATATGTGTTGATTTTTGAAAAATAGAAATTAAAAGCAGAAATTGAAAAACAGAAATTAAAAATACCTCGGCGTGGCCCGAGGCTCAGCTCATCTCTCGCAATATGAGTTGATTTTTGAAAAGCATAAATTGGAAAAACGGAAATTGAAAATACCTCGTGTGACTGAGGCCCAACTCACCTCTCATAATATGAGTTGATTTTTTGAAAGATAGAAATAAAACATCAAAATACCAAAAGATGTCATCTGGTGGAACTCGGTGTCCTTTCCTTTGATTGATCTGACTATCATCGAAATCTCTTGTTCTGCTGAACTACATGTATATGTCATGTATGATGTTATCATGAAATGCACAAGTTTGCCTTAAATGCCTTTATGCCTACATGATTATGCTATGCGCCTTTGGCATATTTGTCTTATGTCCTTTTTCGTCACGATTTTTTTGTGATGATCTGCATTCATTTCTTTGGCTCTTGACTTTCTATTTAGGCCCTGTACCCATCCTCAAGCTTTATAAGTAATCAACGTTTCTCAAATGCCCCTGGTTGAACTTTGTCCTTACCTTGAGACTCTTGTACTTATCAAATTCTTATCCGGGTAATGCTCAACATTTCTTTTGTCTAGAGTATGTCATTTCACTATTTATCATGAAAATAAACGACATAATGAGATGCATGAAAATGGTCAGGTAGGAATAAAGGGATACTCACATTTATTTATTTCAAATGTAGCAAACAAAGAAAATTAACCAATGATAGTGAAAAAGTGTCATAAAGAGAAAATGGGTCGCATTCAACGGATACAAATGCTCTAGATATTCAACACATGAACTCTTCCACGTTTCTTATCAAGAATCTTTTCAAGCATGGCTTCTTGCGTAGAAGATTTCGAGCTACTGAAAAATGCTTTAAATGCTGTAGTCTCGCTGTTTAACCCACCGTTCAACCGCCTTGCTCTTTAAGCCCGGGTTTGCTTTATTAGAATGCCCTTTCGGGTTTTCATCCTAATTTTTTTTAGGCATAATATTTCTTCACAGTATCTGAGTTCACTAGATTCGGTAATTCCTTCCCATCCATCTCAGTGAGAATCAAAGCTCCGCCCGAGAATGCCTTCTTTACGATGTATGGTCCTTCCCAATTTGGTGCCCATTTTCCTTGTAGGTCCTTCTGTATTGGGAGAATCTTTCTCAGTATGAGTTCTCCTTCGTGGAATTCTCTTGGCCGTATTTTCTTGTCATGGGCCGCGATCATTCTCTTCTGGTACATCTGTCCGTGACAAATTGCCTTTAAACGTTTTTTTCGATAAGGTTTAACTGGTCATATCGAGCTCGAACCCATTCTGCCTCCTCTAGTTTCGAATCCATTAAGACTCGTAAAGAGGGGATCTCAACTTCGATAGGTAGTACAGCTTCTATTCCATAGACCAGAGAGAAAAGAGTTGCCCCCGTAGATATCCGTACAGATGTGCGATATGCATACAAAGCAAATGGTAGCTTCTCGTGCCAATCTTTATATGTCTCAGTAATTTTCCCAATAATCTTCTTAATATTCTTGTTGGCTGTTTCAATAGCTCCGTTCATTTTCGGGCGATAGGGTGACGAGTTATGATGTTTTATTTGAAACTGCTCACACACTTTTTTCATCATTTTGTTGTTCAGATTCAAGGCGTTATCTGAAATGATTCTCTCAGGCAAACCATATCGACAAATGATTTCCTTTTTCAAAAATCTGCAAACTGCAGTCTTTGTCACATTGGCAAATGAAGCAGCTTCTATCCATTTTGTGAAGTAATCAATAACCACAAAAATGAACCGGTGTCCATTAGAAGCTTTTGGGGAAATTGGCCCTATAACATCCATGCCCCACATAGAAAAGGGCCACGGAGAAGTCATGACATGAAGGGGCGAAGGGGCTACATGAATCTTATCGCCATAAATTTGACATTTGTGGCATTTTCTTCAAAACTAATGCAGTTGCTTTCCATCGTCACCAGTGAATCGAAGTCTCATAATCTTCCTGGCCATAGTGAAACCATTGGCATGTGTCCCACAAATTCCCTCGTGGACATCTTCAAGTATTTTTCTAGCTTCAACAGTATCTACGCATCTCAAGTTCACTTGATCTTTTCCTCTTTTGTACAAGATGTTCCCATCAAGAACAAATCCCGCTGCCATTCTTCTGATTGTTCGTTTGTCATTCTCATTTGCTTGTTCGAGATACTTTTGGTTCTTGACATATTCTAAGATATCATGGAACCATGGCCGTCCATCTGGCTCTTTTTCAATGCTGAAACAATGTGCAGGGACTTCATATATACTCATTTGAAGAGGCATTATTTCTATTTCCCTGTTTACTTTGAACATTGAAGCCAAAGTGGCCAGGGCATCAGCCAATTGGTTTTCTTCTCGTGGGAGGTAATTAAAAGTTGTTTCTTCGAATTCTTTAATCAGCTCTGCCACTGGATCACTGTATTTGACCAGTTTTGAATCTCTCACTTCCCAATCTCCATGGATTTGGTATATCACCAAAGCTGAGTCTCCGCATACCTCTAAAGTTTTGATGTTTCGTCCAATTGCTGCACAAAGTCCCATGATACAAGCCTCATATTCTACTATGTTATTGGTATAGAAAAAGTTCAGCCTGGCAGTGAGTGGGTAATGGTTTCCTTCTAGTGATACTAAGACTGCTCCAATCTCATGCCCTAGTGCATTCGATGCACCATCAAAGCTCATCTTCCATGACTTTTCTTTTGATGACTCACATTCTTTTTCTGTAATGCGCATCAAGTCTTCATCTGGGAAATCAAATCTCAATAGCTCGTATTCCTCCGTTGTTCGAGTTACTAAGAAGTCAGCTATTGCGCTCCTTTTTATCGATTTTTGGCTCACATAAACGATATCATATTCTGATAGTAAGATCTGCCATCGTGCCATTCTTCCTGAGAGTGCAGGTGATTCCATCATGTACGTTATTGGGTCCAACTTTGAAATTAGCCATGTCGTATGATACAGCATATATTGCCTGAGTCTTCGAGCTACCCAAACCAGAGCGCAACAGTATTTTTCTATGGACGAATACGTTGCCTCATATTCAGTGAACTTTTTGCTGAGGTAGTAGATCGCCTTTTCTTTCTTTCCGGACTCGTCATGTTACCCCAGTACGCAACCCATTAAATTCTCGAACACAGTCAAATACAATATCAATGGTCTTCTTGGTATTGGTGGTACTAGCACTGGAGGACTAGACAAATACTGTTTTATCTTGTTAAAAGCCACTTGGCACTCCTCGTTCCATTTTCCAGGATTATGTTTTCGAAGGAGTCGAAAGATTGGGTCGCATTGGTTGGTAAGTTGAGCGATAAATCGGGCGATGTAGTTTAATCCCCCTAAAAATCCTCTGACTTCCTTTTGCGTGCGCGGAGGTGGTAACTCTTGAATGGCTTTTATTTTATCTGGATCAACTTCAATGCCTCTCTCACGACAATGAAGCCAAGCAATTTTCCGAGGTAGCCCTAAAGCGTACATTTGGCGAATTGAGCTTTATTGGAACTTTCTCGGTCTGTCGAACAACTTCTTGAGTTCACTACATGCTCTTCTTCCCCTCGGGATTTAGCAATCATATCGTCGACATAGACCTCTATTTCTTTATGCATCATGTCATGGAATAACGTCACCATAGCCCTCTGATATGTTACCCAAAGCATTCTTTAACCCAAATGGCATCACCTTGTAGCGAGAATGTTCCCGCATTATTACGAAGGTAGTTTTCTCCATATCTTGATGACCATCTTGATCGATTATACCACGAGAATCCATCCATGAAAGAAAATAATGAATGTTTTGCTGTGTTATCCACCAACGTATCAATGTGTGGTAAGGGAAAATTATCTTTGGGACTTGCTCGATTCAGGTCACGATAATCTATGCACATTCGTACTTTTCTGTCTTTTTTTGGTACCGGAACTATGTTGGCCACCCACTCTGGATATTTGGAAGTTTGTAGGAAGCCAGCATCAAATTGCATCTTGACTTCCTTTTTTATTTTCAACAACATCTCAGGTCTCATCCGTCTTAGCTTTTGTTGAATGGGTTTGCATTCTGGCTTCAATGGGAGTTTATGGACCACTACATCTTCATCTAATCTTGGCATATCCTGATATGACCATGCGAATACATCTTTGTACTCACGGAGCAAAGCAATCAAATTATGCCTGGTGCCCCCTAAAATAGAGGTCCCAATCTTCACTTCTTGCTTCCTTTCTTCAGCTCCTAAGTTTATTGTTTCAACAAATTCTTGATGAGGCAAAATCTATTTATCCTCTTGTTCCACCATTCTTAACAAGTCAGGAGACGAGACATAGTCGTCAGCATTTTCTTCGGCTTCGAATTCTCCTAAACAAACAGCCTTCTTAAAATCGATTTCAGGACTCGTAACGGGTTTGTTCATGCAATTGATATCTGAGCACCTGAAAGTTGAATGAAAAAGGAAACTATAGAGGGGCATCCAAGTATTAAAACCAACAAACTGAATGTCATGGTATGGCATGAGGCAAATGTAAAGATAGGCTATGAAATGATTATGGAATTAGTGATAATGCGAAAAATAGTGACAAAATGCATATTCATTAATATTCATTTAAATGATAAAGAGCGAATGCAAGCTCTTACAAAAGAATTCTATTATATCTAAGGATATAACAGAATGTTAACGTTTGAGCATTACTCTGAAGACTTATAAACTACAAGAAGATCCTCGGCAGTCCAATTGTTCAACATGAAACCCGGGGGACAAGGGCGTATCTTTGAGACGTCTTTACTAGCGTCAGCTCCTTTGTCAATGACATTTATCTCGATATTCGAAAACCCTCTTGATCATTAACATTGTGCTTTGTGCACTATACTGCCCTGGGTATATCATTCCCGCAGACGTAAATGTTCTTGACAAATGAGGGAATTCCATGGGCTCCCATTCTGGTTCTCGGCCTAATGTTCTCGTGATCCTTCTTTCTTGATCTTTCTTCCACTACTTTCTTCTTTGACGCATGTCCGGCTGGAACCTTAAACCGTATCGAGCCTTGTGGTGTACTGGCTTTAGAGCCCTGACTATTCCTTGCAGATATCTCCCTAAACCTCTTCTCGCTCGAGCTCCCCTTTCTATAGTCAACTTGACACCCATTCTGGTATTTCTCGACAGTTTTGGCACCAAAATTCTATTTCCCTCAGCGACAAAAGTGGCATTGACAAATTCAAGGGATCGGAAGGAACATTCTACTGCGTCTTTGCTTACTTCAAGATATAGCGCATCAGGAGAGATAGATGCGATAATGTCTTCTTCTTCCTCGACAGTGACCAAACAACCATCCATGATGAACTTTACTTTTTGATGGAGAGAGGATGGAACTGCTCCAGCAGAATGGATCCAGGGTCTTCCCAGAAGGCAGTTATACAAGGGTGTGATGTCCATGACTTGGAACTCGACATTGTAAATATAAGGGCCCACTTCTAAAGGGATATCAATCTTTCCCATAACTTCACGCCTTGTCCCATCGAATGCCCTTACCGTGGAATGACAGGGCCTTAAATAAGACAGATCTATCGGAATTCTGGAAAGCGTGGCCAAAGGCATGACATTGAGTGCCGAGCCATTATCGATAAACACATTCGGTATTATGTAGCCCTTGTAACGAGTCGTAACATGTAGTGCTTTCATAGAGCCTCTACCATTGGGTGGTATTTCGTCATCACTGAAAGAAATGAAATTATCCGCATTCAAGTTGTTCACCCATCTGTCCAGCTTCTCCACGGATATATTGTTTGCCACATAAGCTTGATTCAACACCTTCAGCAAAGCGTTCCGATGTGGCTCCGAATTTAGCAGCAGAGATAAAATCGAGATTCGTGCTGGTTGCTTATTCAATTGTTCTACCACATTGTATCCACAGTGTTTAATAAATTTTAAGAACTCCTGTGTTTCCTCCTCATCCACAGGCTTTTTAGTTTCTTGCACGGGTGGAATTTCTTGCTCGACTTCGGCCTCATGCATCACTGCTTTTCCTTTTTGCTTCCAGTCATTGTTCTTCTTCACTGGTTCGACCTCTTTCGAATAACATCTTCCACTTCGGGTAAAATGACCTACCTCTCCAACATCTCCAGTTATGGCTTTGAGCTTTTCATCTTCCGGTGTGACGATATTGATGTCATATTTCCATGGTACGGCTTTGTCGTCTTTGTACGGAAAAGGAGACGGTACTTCGATTATCATTTTTGGTTTCACAAGCTCTTTCGTCGTGTCGTAATAAATTATTAACGGTCGATTCGCGCTATAAGGGAGACCTGATGACTGGTTGTCAGAGGTGCATACTTCTCTTTCGTTGGTCTCTTCCCTCTTGTTAAGGACCTTAATCTCCTTATTATCCATCCGGTCTTGAAGCAACCTTTTAAATTCCTCACACGATGAATGTCGTGTCCTACAATCCATGAAAATTGCAAAACTTTGACCTTCTTCTCCGAGAATTCTATCGGGGTGACAAAGCAATCCTTTCTTAACCAGTACCTCCCAGATTTTCTGCAGAGGCGTCCTTATTTCCGAAACACATCTTATGACTTTCCATTCGTCCTCTTTCCCCACTGTGCTCACATTCCCTTCAGCATGGTTAGGGAACGGGTTCCCAATTGCGTTACTGGCACTATCGAACCGTAGGATACCCGCGTCAATGAGTCCTTGAACTCTCCTCTTAAAGGCTAGGCAATTCTCCGTGGAATGCCCCTGGTTCCCCGCGTGGTATTTACAACTAGCGTTTGAATCGTACCACTTTGGGTATGGAGGTTTAAGGGGTGCCATGTAATGGGGAGAAATCAGCTGTTTCTCCAGAAGTTTTTAGTACAATTCCCCATACGACATAGGGATAGGAGTAAATTGCAGTCTCTCGAAATTAGGCTTTGCTGGTCTTGGTTCGTTTCTGGGCTAGCTTTGAGTGGGTACCGTGTTTTGTGGGAATGTGGTGACAGGTCTTTGGTTGTTCGTGGCGTATACGGGGTAGGAAGGAGGTAGTGCTTGGTAGTAAGGGGTTTGAAGGGGATAATAGAAATTTGGAGGTGGATAACTTCGAGGTCGGGGTTGGTTTGGATATGGATTAGGGGTATAACGACTTCCCATTCCCACCATGTGGGCTTCTGGTTCTTTATTCTTCATGGGTGCTACCCTTCTTGAACTTTCTTGACCTTCCATTCTACCGCTCTTGACGGCATTCTCTATAAGCTCACCGGATATTACAATATCCATGAAGTCCTTCTTGGCGCTTCCCACTAGTTTGTCATAAAGCAGCGTCTTTACGGTGTTGATAAAAGGACCAGTTATCTCCGTTTTTCGTTAGTGGGGGTTCCACTTGGTGAGACGTCCCTCCATCTCTCTGCGTCTTGTCTAAAAGTTTCGACGGCTTTTCTCCATCATTTGTAAAGTCATTCGATCGGGCACCATATCGATACATGCTTGTCCGCTTCACGAATCTGACGCCAAGTCTTTCCAAGATCAGATCCTTTCCTTACCGAGCTAGTTGTACCACCAAAGAGCCGATCCTACTAGACTATCTTGAAAACAAAGTACAAGTAGCTTATCTTCGTTTATGTAACCGGTCATTTTTTGGCAAAACATGACAAGATGTGCTTTTGGACATCTTGTCCCACCGTACTTTTCGAAATCAGACACCTTGAACTTGGAGGCGAGGATTAGGTCGGTACCAAAGCGAGTTCTTTAGCACCTAATACGAAAAGACTTCAGTGCCTTCTATTGCCTTGAGTCTTTCTTCCAAATTCCTATACTTCTCTTGAGCCTCGTGATCATCTATTTTCAACTTGGCTATTTCGACTGGATCATCTAAATCTAGAACTACAGGATTGGCAGGGGTTGCTCCGGGATTTGACATAAATGTTCCTTGCCCTAGATAAACAAATGGCATAGGTCGTTGTTCCAAGCCTGTGGATTCCCCTTGAGTATACCCTCTTTGTGCTACGTGGGCATGTGGTGGAGTGAATCCTGGGGGATAGAGTCGATCCTGGTCATGATTAATTCTTGATTAAGGTTCCATACTGTCAGGGTTCTACATGGGTCCTTTTCTTTTGACCAAAACTAATATCATCTCCATCATTCTAGCCATTTGATCCTTTTGTTCAAGTGATTCCTCTCGAGATCTTACTATCAAATCCATCGTTTCTTGCTGTGACTTAGCCAGTTGTTCTTGTAATTCTTTCTGGACTCTTTTCATCCTTTCGATTCTTTCATTGAACTCAGCCTCTATTGCTCTAGCTTGTCGATGCTTTTTATACGAATGGCGTGGTTCCAGATTTGAAGTGTTGCAAATGTGAATTATATGATTCTAACCTTAGCGAATGATTATGGGATATGTATATGCAATGAATGGGTGAATGGATGCAAAAAGAGGCGTTGATTCCAATTCAATTTCATTAGAAGAACTTCACTAGAAGAAAAATTTCTTTACATAGAACGGATGATTACATATACGACTTTGCCCTAATGCCCAAAGTCTTAACTTTCCTAAGAAGCCAAGCTAAGCTTCGACCTTGGTCTGATTCCGACTCGTACTTTAAGCTCAATATATCAGCCTGAACTGCCAAGGTTTGCAAGTGATCAGCTATCTCCCGAACCTGAGCTATAGCTTCTCCCATGACATAGTCTCTATCTCTAATCTGGTTTTGAGAGTGGTGAAGTTGATCTCTGTAATGGTTGTTGTTTGTCTCAAGAAGTTCCACTCGAATTTTACTATCTCACAGTGCGGTCTCGAGTTCTTCTATTTTCCCTTTCAACTCTTCGATCCTGCTCAGACTAGCCTTTAGCTTAATTATCGAATTATGGCTACGATGTTGCTGAAGTAATCTTTCCAATTCAGCCACCCGAGCTCGTAACTTCTCCTTTTCGTTTTGGGTTTCTAACAAACTCTTCTTCAGAGTGTCCTCTCGTACTCAAGCATCTTGAAATCTTTTCTCCCAATGGTCGGCTCTAGTCTTTTCCTCTTTAATTTCTTGACGCCATTGTTCTGACGTTTTACCTAATCCGACAGTTTTTATTGTTATACGAAGCTTCTTGTAATCGGTTTTCAGACTATCTAAATCTTCCTCGGCCTTATTTTTTTATTTTCTTAACTTCTCGGCCTCTAGCTTGTGGATATCAACGTCTAACCCCAACTTCATTTTATCTTCTTCTAGCTGCTCTAGCTGCTTTATCTTCTTCCCCAACTCCGAGTTTCTTTTCTCAAAATCTTGCTTAATGATCTCTAACTCGGATGGGATGACCCGTAAATGCTCCTCTATCGGTTGTGTGTTCCCTTGATTCTGCCTAGGGATGTTGTCATTGACTCTCCTACCCCACCGCCATTCATACTCGGGGGTCGTCATCGGGCCTGCAGTGAATCTTTTCATTCTTCGAGTTTGGTCCCATGTATCTGATATCTCGCAAACCCTCTTTTTATAATTGTTGTCTTTATAGGGGAACTCACATTGTACCAACCCTTGTGTCACCGGTATAAACTGCCTTGATCGATACTGCCTTAACACCACTAGTGAAGCGTATCCAATGGCTCTCCATATTCCAGCCAGAGGGACCCAGTCAAAATCACCGCACCTATATAAGATCTCGTCAGGAATCAACCACGGAGCCCTCCATTCAACGTCTTCGAGAATAGTTATCCACCTCTCTTCGGAGATGTCGTCCTGCCTCGATGTGGCCACTAATTCTCTTAATGGGGAATAATCCTTAGAGAATACCCGATAGGAGATCTTCTCCACCTTCCAAAAATGACTGTAGAACCAAGCCAAAAGAAGCTGTGCGCAACCAATAAATCTTCCCTCGCCCGCTCTCCGGCATGTATTCAAGGATCGAAAAGTTTCTGCTAGGATTGCCGGGACGGGTGTGGTACCTTTATCAAGTCGATCGAATAAACCTGAGACGGCTTCATCTATGTGTCCAAGTGCTTTAGGAAAGACGATCAAACCGTAGAGACTTAAGGCAAAAACATCAACCCTTTTTTTCGAATCCGGGTGCGCAAGAATAAAATCCCTCAAATTCCTCCAAGGAATACATTTACTATCCCCTTTTTGCTTGATGCGGGTCGCAACCCATTGCTCACTCATCCCCGTGATATTCATCAATTTCTTCAAAAAGGGAGGGACATTAACAGATCTTGAATAGGCCCTATCGGCCTGAATCTTCGGACAATTAAGTAACGCCATGTATTCCTCCACCGTAGGTACTAAATCAACTCCTCGAAAATGAAGCAAGCAGAAGCGGGGTTCCAAAATTGCGAGGGCCGGAACAAGTACTTGTCCACCTTTACATCGAGCAAATAGGGCGGTCGTCGTGAGTTCTGATAAAAGAGTTGTTTGAATTCGCCATTCCAACTATTCCATATACCCCTTAACTCTTGCAGGTCGTTCTGAGTCACACTGATGCGAGTGAAATCCCACAACTCCGATTCATATCCCTCGGTCAAACTATCTCCTTTCTCCTGTTACGTTCTCTCAGACCACACTCGGACGGCCGCATTATCCTCCATTCTATCAAGAAATCCTTTTTCCATACTAAACTCTTCTAATTAGTAACCGAACGTAAATCAACACCCTTTTATGATGAAATGTCATGCAAAAATGATCAAAATACAACAAGTTAGTATTATATACAAAAAATAGAATTCAAAGTAAATAGTGAGTAAATAAGCACATAATCAGGTAACCACTAGGGTTTGGTGTGGTTCTACCTAGGGTAGGCTCCTAGGGCTCATTACATGTAGTTTGGTTCTAAAGTAAAAGTACCTGAACCAGCAGATTCCTCGATCCTCACCCATTATAGGTTCATACAGACCGAGTTCGATTCAGGGGAATACATTTCCCTACGGCTATACGGAGGTGAAAACCTCACGAAGACGCAGAATGCGGATGTATCCAAAGCGATCCACTATCCTATCTGAGGTGAAGACCTCATGAAGGAGTAGTTTTTCACTTCCACTTAAGAGGGTGAAATTGACCAATAATGCGATGCGATATGCAAAGATACCTCAAAGAATTAAACCACTTAAAGCAAGCATATTATGAAGAGAGTCGCGAAAATAAAAAACAACATGCAATGCAGTAAATTTAAAATCAATTTTCGATTTTTGACAAAAGACAAAAAATAATCAATTTAAGGCTCGACTCTCGAGGTACCAGTGGAGTCGCCAAGCTGTCGAAACCATTCTTTTGAAAACGGGGATCGACTTTGTTTGAAAGTGAAAATTAAAACGGGAGTCGCCACCAATCTTTTATCAGGTGTGATCGGATCACCTTTGTCTTAATAAATCAATTTTAGTTTACTAAAACAGGGCCTTTGGTCTACGAAACTTGAAAGAATGAGTTCGGGAGTCGGTTACATGCAAGGAAGGATTAGCACCCTCGACACACCCAAAAAATTGGTACCGAATTGATTAGTTAGTGTCTTAATGTCGAAAACTAAAAATCGGGAAGGGAGTTGAAATACGATCTTTTCTATTAATACTGATTTTAAAATTCTTGAATTAGCTTAAATCGATTTGTTTAAAGATTTCCTTATCTCGAGATATCGGAGTATCACATCCCGTAAGTTAGGACACAATACCATGAATTCCAGAGCACAAGGTAGTCTTTTAATTTAAATTGAAATCATGCATTTCAAAACTTAAAAGGATATTTAGCTATTTAGAACCAACAAGAGAACCGAAACCCGTAAGTTAGGGCACAATTCTTGATGTTCCAAAATGCGAAACATTGCCTTATTTATTGAAATTAGTAAAACATGAATAAAAATCTTTAAAGTAATGAACAATGAATGATATAAAATAGGTGGGAGACAAAAATAAGCGAGTTGGAAATACATTGAAACAAATAATAAATATGACAACAATATTAAAACAATAACAATGCATGCGATATATTAAGCGTAATAATAGTATCCAATGTGAAATAAAAACAACGAATATATACATAATAAAGATATTAAGAGTATATACGTAAAATATATATATATTTATAAATAGTAATAGTGTTAGAAATATACTATATATAGTGTTTGAAGTATATACATAAAATAGTGAAAATATAACTAGTAATGTTAAGATATATATAATATATACATATGTATGAAATAGATATAAAAAAATATGTACATAATATAGTGTAAAAATACATACATAATATAATTAAAATATATATATAAGATAACATGTAGAAAAAAAATATAAATAATATAGTATTAAAGATATATACATAAAATAGTATAATATATATACGTAATATAGAATTTAGAATATACCTAATATATTAAAAGAATATATATATATATAATATAATATTAAAAATATAATAATTACAAAAAAAGAGAGGAGAGAGTGGGTGATTTACGTACAAGGTCGGCCACCGTCAGATCTTAGGACCGCCCTTGACCAGCATCGATTGCCACCATACACGATAATGGGACCTCAAAAATACTTTTTCGGTAAAATGGAAAGCTTCCTCCTTTTATTTTTACTTTAGTATAAAAGAAACAAAATAAAACTGAAAGGAAAACAATAAGCAAACAAAGAACTTAAAAGCGAGAATAGACCAAGAAACCTCTTTTGCTTTGATATTTGATTAATCTCCAAAAAAAAACTAGCCTCTCCAAAAACTAGCCTTTACAATAACTCTTCTCCTTGATTACTCTCAAAAACCTCTCAAAATCCTTTACAATAACTTTCTCCCCAAAACTTCTTCCTCCCTAAATACAAAATATGAGAAGGCTTATATAGCCATTTACCAAATATTTTTTATTGTTTATGTCTTCATTTGTAGGTACAAGTGGTGGTGGAGCAAGTGTGGCTAGTGGAGTAGGTAGTGGAGCAAGTGTGGCTAGTGGAGTTGGTGGTGGAGCAAGTGTGGCTAGTGGAGTTGGTGGTGGCAAAGGCTAGGATTTAGTTGAGAAAAGTTTAGGTTGTGGGCTAGGGTTTTTTTATTTTGATTTGGGTTTAGAGTTTGGGCTATTGGGGTTTTGATGTAAATTGGGCTTTAGGTAGTTAAGATTTTGGGTTTTGGGTTTAATTTTGGTGGGTTAGGTAAGGTTAAATTTAGTTTTGATTAAATGGGTTAAAATTGGCCTACAACAAGCCTCATATTATTTCAACAAATGAAATGTCAAAATAGTCTCACATAGTACTAAAATTGACAGCAACTAACATATAACGAACCTATCACCTGACCGACCACCCATGTTGACAATGACAAGGTGCTACCAGGCAAGGAGAACCTCCCTCTATATATACCCCTAGGCACGATATAAAAGGGATCTTCTCCCTTTCAACAACCTTAAGTAATATATTCTTGCACACTGTCTCCTTCTTCTTATCTCCTTTCTCCTCCCTCGTCCTCCTTACCTACTTTGACTATCCACCTAACACAAGTAAATCAGTCTACTTATCACCATCTATCTCCTTCCAATCTCCCCCTTGATTATCAACCAATATCAACACTCTTATCCCTAATTAAGTTCACGAGTTTAGGGTTTAGGGTTTAGGGGTTAGGGTTATGATTTTAGTTTTTAGTTGCAAAATTTGGAGTCTACTGACTCAAATTTCAAATTCCAAATCAATTATTTTAGTTTATGTATTCTGAAACTTTAACTAGAAAAGGATTTAAAATCATATTTTTGAGGTATAGAAATGACTTTGGGTGTCAATTGATTTTTCATTTTAGAATAAACGGTAAAAAAGGGTAAGTGAGAGACAAGGCAAGAAACAAACAAATAAATGCTAGACGATTCACTGTGAAAAAAGTTTCTCGCCTCTGTTATATATAGACATGATTATGCGTCTTGCCTACATCTTTAGGTAAAAAACGAAAATTAAACAAACAGAGTGGGTTTAGACGAACTTTAAGCGATTGAAAGTTGAAGGCCACCGTAATCTATTTTTACCCTAAATTCTGGAAGCATATCAAATGGGATTGTACATGTGTGAGCTCATTTTCTTAAATAAAAATTATAGTATATTTTTATTTTAGAGTTATTGACTTTTGGTATTTTATATTTATTTTATGATTCATATTTAAAATTTGTGATTATTTCTTTTAATGATATTGTTTTTAAATTTTGAATATATATTCTCATTTTAAAAGTGTAATAGATTTAATTTTTACGCTAAATTATTTATTGGTGAACCCACCAACCTTTATTAGATATACAGAGAGTTTCCAAGTTGTATTTTCCTCTAACAGGGGCACATAGCTCTATACTCCAACTACTCTAAATTTGTGTCTTCGAATAGTTGTTTTTTTTTTTTTCAAAATTAGAAAGGAATTTTGGGCAAATTTAATTTACTTATATATTGCCTTGGGAGTGTTTGCGAATGACATTCACATTGTGTAAAATCCACCACCATCATATATAGTCCAAAACACCTATAATTGCCACATTTTGCTCTCCACTTTATGACAAGATAGGGTTTCAATTTTTTGTTTAGTGCTTGGATTTAGGAAATTACTCAAAATAAGCAAAGTTCCATTTCAGAATTATTGCTAATTAGTCAACTCAATCTATTGGTGATGTCTGATGGGGCTCTTGTAGAGATATTAAGAGATTGCTTGCTTTACAAAAATTGACTTTTCGAAATGTTTTTTTATATATTTCCATTAATGGTTGCTTCGTGATATAAAATAAATTTTGGGTCGATGAAAAATAAAAAATCTTAATAAAAAATAAAATGAAATTTGAAGTAATGAAAAGTTAATCAATTTATTTCCATTTTCACATATTAAAATACCGGGGTTAATCGTAATGGATAAATAAGAAAATAATTAAGGTCAAACAATTAAGTGTTTACTGTCTTCCCTAGTGACTCAAGTTTGAATTCTCTTCCTCCTATTTCTTTTCCTTTTATTGTTAGTAACTTAGAATAAAAGCCATACAAAAATATATACTATCAAGAATAAAAACGAAGTAAGAAATAGGTTTCAAGCTTAATGGTTAAGAGTTAAGTCTTTCCCCTTGTGTTTCTAGGTTTGAGCCACTCCTCCCTCGAGGCATTCATTTTATTTTTCAGCGGCAATGGAAAAATTGCTATGCCACCCTCTAGGGTTCCCAAACCTTAGGTATTTAGCCCATCCTTTTTCAATTAGACTTGCATCTTATTTTCTTTTCAATTCCTTTTAGAATTTTACCTTTTTCTCTCTATTTCTTCTCTTTTTTCTTTTCTTTCCTCTTTTTTGCATCATATTTTTCATCTTTTTGTTGTTGATTATATTGCTATCTCAGATTAAATCATTCTCGATTCAATCATTTTTCTACCGGTTTTATAATTTCTGCCAATAGCAACCATTTTCTAAGGATTAGATTTTGTATTCCCGTAACTTGATTATCCGATGCTAATCTTTCATGTGATCTAATCAATCTTTTACGGTTCTTGCCAAAACTTTCGAAAATCTTGTCAAATCTTGAAATCAACCATTAATTCATGTGTAAATGCCGTTTAAAGGACCTGATTTAGGTGAATCGGATCAGATTTGATCGCGAGGAATGTCGATCAGTCCTTCTATGAAAGGTGTGTATTTTTTTACAAGTGAATTAGGGCAAACCATGTGTAGGATTATGGACACATAGTCTCCCACACAAGCATGTGGAACACACAGGTGGACCTAGGGGTGAGCTTTTGATCAAATAGAATCGAATCAAATGAAAAATTTTGAGTTAATCGAGTTGACGAATCATATTTTATCATCCTAATTTGATTTGAAATTTTCTCAAATCGAGTCAAGTAAAATGGAATTCGAATTGAATCGAATTGAATCGAATCAAATATATTTGTTCAAGTTAAATTTTCAAAAATTATTTTGGGTCATTGTAACTATTGTCACCCATCGTAATAAAATTTGTCCACCTTAATTAAAATTTTTATTAACTTTCATCACCTCATAATTTATTTATTAAACTTTTATATACGGGTTAGCTTCTTTCCTTGCTTAGTTGTTTCAATTATCTTGATTCTTGTCACATGTATTTTGGAATTAAAAATATATTAATTTTAAAATGTGATTTTTTAATAAAAGTTATTTTAAAGATAAAATGTGAAATTGATACCAATATAAAACTTTAACATGAATATTTAATGGCATAATTAATAATTCAATTTTAATATAAAATTCAATATGACTAAACAATTCAATAATATAAATAATATAAAATGTGAAATTTAATTTAATAATATAAATAGTAGATATAAATAAAATTATTACTATTTATGTTTAGTGATTTTTTGGATAATTTTAATTTTTTATTTGAGAGTAAAGAGTAATAAGTAAAAGTTTAGGGGAAAATAAAAGTTTTGGGGATTAAAAGTTTGAGGGAAAGTAAATAAATAGGGGGGAGTAAAATTTTGGACGGAAAATATTAAAAAAAAATTGGGAGGGGGGGGAGGGGGATGGGTTTGGGTAGATGGGATGTGGGATGGGAAGGAAGTAAAAATTTTAGGGGGAAAGTGGGAGGGAGTAAAAATTTTGGGGGAAAATAAAAAGTTTTGAGGGTTTTTGGGAGTAAAATTTTGAGAAAAAGTAAATGGGATAGTAAAATTTTGGTGGGAAATGGATTTTGGGTAGATTGGGGGTTTGGGATGGAAGAAGAGTAAAAGTTTTGAGGAGAAAATGGGAAGGAGTAAAAGTTTTGAGGGAAAAGTAATAAAGTTTCAAAGTTTGGGGTAAAAATGTAAAATATTATATTTTGATATTCGAATTATTCGAGTTATTCAAATTCGAAAGCTCAACTCGATTCGAACTCGAAATTTGAAAAAAATTCGAGTTGACTCAAATAACTCTATTAACTCGAATAACTTGATTCGTTTAACTCGAAATTTGAATTTTTTTCGATTTTTCGAGTCGAATCTAGTTTTGCTCACCCCTAGGTCGACCACACGACCATGTGCTTTTGAATTGTGAACCACACATAGCCATGTAACCCTTCCACATGACCTATAGCTTCTTACACGGCCTAACCGCACAATCATGTGACCCTATTTTATAGTTTTACCTAGAATTTTATGAATTATTCTATTTAGTTCCCAAATAGTCCCCAAACTATATTTTATGAATATTTTGGAATCCACTTTTTCCTCTAAGGCCAAGAATTATGCTCTAGGCTACACCTAATGATGCACTTGATGATCTTGGTAGAATTAGAGGCATTGGCATGTGGAGTGCAATAGTGATGGGTTGGTCTTAGGGGGATAAATGTCACGACTAATAAGCCAGATGGACCCAAGCATGATGGATGCCTAAGTAATCATATGTGGCCTTAGGCATGATGCGAATACGAGTTTCGATATCATTGAAAGTTTGTTTTTGTAAATTTGTTAAATTTTCTTACTATATTTTCATTCTGTTGCAACTAGACGAAGTTACTACAAGTTATAAAATAGTGATGGACACAATAGTCTGGTTATGTAATTCAAAAACTTCCTACGTTTGTATAGCATTGCTCAACAAGTAATTCACTATAAACGAACAAGTAAAAGTTATGATTAAGTTCAATTTACTTATCAAGTTGCAACCTCACTCTAATACTTTGATCTAGATCGCTCTCTCACTAAGTCTTTCCCTCTAAAAGTTTAGTTGTAAACTAATGAATAGTTCAATTTACTTACATAAATATATACTAAAAACTAGTTCCTAAATGAGCAAGTTAAGTGCTTTCTTCTCTCATATATTAAACCTAAAATAAGTCATACTATAAATAAACACAATGTGACCTGCTAAAATGCAATCAATGTTAATATCTAATTCCACAAAACTAGCCACCAAATAAGTCTTTAATAAAGAGCATATTGGAAGAGATCTTCTCAACATCAAACTCCTGGAAAATCAAATCTCTTATTCACGGGAACTTTGATCACATTGAATGTCTTGATATGACCTTACTTAGCTTGATTCTTGCACAACATATCTTCAATAATAAGCTGCTAGAAATCCTCAAAGATAAGTAATTGAAAGCTCAAACAATTTTGGTCAAAATTGTTAGAATTGTAAAATAATATCCGATATAAAGCTTACCGAACCATAAATCAAGATTTGTCATGTCAAATCATGCAGAAGCGTACTTGAATTCATCAATTTCTTGAAATCTATCAAATTTATGGTTTTGATCTTCCAAATTAGCACATAAATAATCTAGAGGAGGTGACCCTCTCTTTTCTAAAACTGGGATATTAAAAAAGTTACCTATGTATAATTTCAAGAGCATAACCTTAAAATATATAACTTTTGCACGTTAACCCTAATCTTTACTCAGCCCATCATCAATTAGAAATTAGTTACTAGAGTACCTACACATATTTGGCCTATACATTATTTAATAACTAAACGTCAATAAATCTTAACCAAATTAGATATTTTTAATTTTTACTAATAGTCACTACCAGTTACAAATTCGTCCAAATATTCATTAAGCTGCTACTAGAGTTGCATTTGGTAGTATAACAGTCACTCCCAGTTTTTATTAACTGCATTGATACTAGCGTGATGCATAAACTTACCAGTTGAGCCATACTAGTTTTGATTCCAATTTTTCTTACTCAAATATTTATTTAAAAATAAAACAAAAATACTAATTTTAAAATATTATAAGTTAAAATTTTATTTTAAGACCTTTAAAATATTAAGAAAAAATCACAAATCTATTTTGATTAATGTAGCGACGTAAAAATTTTAGCTTAGCTTGGTCGCTAATTGTGGTAATTTATTGAAAAAAAGTTTGAAATTTGACGTTTGATTTTTGAAATAAACAGGGAGTCGCCACCGATCTTTTTTCCTAGGTGTGATCGGACACCTATTAGATCTCTTATTAAAACAAATAAAAGGCTGAGTTTAGGTCTACGTTAAAATCCAGAGAAAATTTAAGGTTCGGGAGTCGGTTACGTGCGAGGAAGGTATTAGCACCCTCGCGACGCCCAAAATTGGTATCTTATTAAACACATGTTGTCTTGATTTTCAAAAATACGAATTCAATTTGACATTTAAGTGTGATCCGATTGAAGGAAATGAGAAGTTGCAAGTTTTTTGTTTTTAGAAGGACATCCGTTTTTAACACGAGCGATTAATTTCACCCAACATAGCGATGAAATCGATGACTTAATGTTAAAATTGGTACATTACTTTATTTTTAAAATTAAAATGTAAAAAGTTTTAAAATGATAGTAAAAAAATCCAAGAATATTATTGTCAAAAATGCGAACAATGATGTGAATAATAAAATATATAAAATATAAAATATTAAAATATCAAAATATTAGAATAATAATAATTAATATTGACAAATAAAAATAAAATAGAAATAAAAAGATGTACATAATATATATATTAGAAATAATAATGATGTTTTTAAAAAATACTATTAATAATACTACATCAATATGTACATATATAAAAATAAATACGTGATAATATTAAAAATATGTACATAATATAGTGTTAAAATACATACATAATATAGTTAAGATATATACATAAGATAACATGTAGGAAAAAATTTATATATATAAATAATATAATATTAAAGATATATAAATAAAATAGTATAAAATATATATATCGTAATATAGAATTTAAAATATACCTAATATATTAAAAGAATATATATAATATAATATTAAGAAATATAATAATAACAAAAAAAAAAGAGAGGAGAGAGTGAGTGATTTTTTTCATACATAAGGTCGGCCATCGTCCGATCGCGGATCGCTTGGCGCCACCGTACACGGTAGCCGGACTTCAAAAAAATTTTTTCGGTAAAAATGGGTAAGCTTCCTCCTTTTATTTTTTTTTTACTTTCGTATAAAAGAAACAAAATAAGATTGAAAGGAAAACAATAAGTAATGAAAAGAAAACAATAAGTAAACAAAGAACTTAAAATGAGAATAGACAAAGAAACCTCTTTTGCTTTGATCTTTGATTAATCTTCAAAAAAAACTAGCTTCTCCAAAAACTAGCATTCACAATAACTCTTCTCCTTGATTACTTTAAAAAGAAACCTCTCCAAAAATCCTTTACAATAACTTTCTCTCCCAAAACTCTCCAAAAAAATCCCCCATATACAAAATATGAGAAGGCTTATATAGCCATTTACAAAATATTTTTTATTGTTTATGTCTTCATTTGTAGGTACAAGTGGTGGTGGAGCAAGTGTGGTTAGTGGAGTAGGTAATGGAGCAAGTGTGGCTAGTGGATTTGGTGGTGAAAAATGTGTGGCTAGTGGAGTTGGTGGTGAAAAAGGCTAAGATTTAGTTGAGAAAAGTTTAAGTTGTGGGCTAAGGTTTTTTTATTTTGATTTGGGCTTAGGGTTTGGGCCATTGGGGTTTTGATGTAAATTAGGCTTTGGGTAGTTAATATTTTGGGTTTTGGGTTTAATTTTGGTGGGTTAGGTAAGGCTAAATTGGGTTTTGATGTAAATGGGCTAAAATTGGCCTACAACAATTAATTTAACCAAGATAAATTTAAGTTAGTAAAAAACTATTACATTAGCAATTGAATGAGTATATATATAATATACAAGAGTAGTTATTTGAGGGATCCTATTGTACATTTTAAAAAAATGCATACCAAAATTTGTAACACTTTAGTTAGAAATTGCATTAGAAATTTTGGTATACACTTTTTTTTAGGACAGGGTAAAATTTTCTTT
Organism: Gossypium arboreum; assembly: GCF_025698485.1. NCBI lineage: Eukaryota > Viridiplantae > Streptophyta > Magnoliopsida > Malvales > Malvaceae > Gossypium > Gossypium arboreum. The sequence goes on along the minus strand of NC_069078.1, from coordinate 82,488,297 downwards.
ATTTTTTACTTATAAAAACTAGTGCCACAAGCATTTTTCACCGTTTATGTGATGAATACATTAATATATATAATATTTAGGGTAAATTATTCAATTTAGACACTAATATTTGAATTTGTTCCTGTTTTGGTCACCCGTCGTTAAATTGATAACGAAAGCCTTTTTTCTAACTAGTATAATAACACATATAGTCCTCAATACTTACATATTCTATCAATTTGGTCCTAATCTTAAATAATTCAAAAAATTTAACCGTTCACATATACAAATTCTATCAATTTGATTCTCAAACTTCCTAACCAAAGCTTCCAGCTTTTAAAACAGAGGCACTCCATGTCTAAATATTTGTAAAACCCCAAAAAGAAAAAAATGAAAAACTTCTCCAATAAAACAAATAGTAACACAAATGGTAAGAGCTCTATATTGGTATCAAAGTAACCCAATAAAACTTTTTTTTCTTTCTAATTTACAATACACAAACTTCAAAATTTTAGATATTATTTTTTTATCACTTAACCCAATAAGTATATGATTTATAAGCAATACAAGGGACATCCCAAGAAAACAAAGATGCCCATATAAATACCGATCAAATAGAAGTTTGAACCCCTTTAAACTAAATAATTTTTTTTGTAATTTTTCATACCTAAGTCAAAAAGGGTGTCTTTGTTTTCTTGGGATGTCCCTTGTATTGCTTACAACTTATATACTTATTAGGTTAAGTGATAAAAATTTTACAAATAGAAGTTTGAGTATTGTAAATTAGAAAAAAAAGGGGGGTTAATTTGAGTATAACAAATAGAAGTTTGAGTATTGCTTACAAATACTTCCATTTTAAAAATTGAAAGCTTTGATTAGGAAGTTTGATAATCAAATTGATAGAATTTGTAAATGTGAAGGGTTAAATTTGAGTATTGCTTACAAATACTTCCGTTTTAAAAGTTGAAAGCTTTGATTAGGAAGTTTGATAATCAAATTGATAGAATTTGTAAATGTGAAGGGTTAAATTTATTGAATTATTTAGAATTAGGATCAAATTAATAGAATATGTAAGTATTAAGGACTAAAGGTGTTATTATACCAATTAGAAAAAGGCTTTTCGTTATCAATTTAACGGAAAAGGACCAAAACAAAAACAAATTCAAACATTAGTACCTTAATTGAAAATTTTAAAGTTAGGTGACCAAAACAGAAATGTAGACATAATTGGATGACCATTTTTATAATTTATCCTAATATTTATGACAGGAGGTGTGATTTACGATAAATCCTATGCTTACAATTGTTATTTGACTATTTAAGAGTTCCACTCTTAATAAATTGTTAAAAGTGTTGTGTAAAATATTCTAGTAATAATTTAAAAGATTATTATGCTTTTGAAATTTCATTGATAACTATTAATATTTATAATACAATATCATAAATAAACGTGAAATAAGTTTTATTATTACTTATAACATAATAAAAATATTTATATTATAAAATTATTGGTATCAAACACATTATCCAAATGCAAATTAGTATGCATATGAAACAAAATCTAACATTTCATATTTGGTTGACTTGAAAATTCTTCAACTTTAAGCAAATCTTTGAAAATTTTGGGAAGTTAAAACATGAAAAAAATTTAAATTTATCAATTATCTTTTAAAACTTTTCAAGTGATAATGTTTCTTTATTTGAATAAATTTATTTTTATTCTTGCTTTTTAATCTGTAATTAAACTTTCAAAGGAAAAAAATTTTAGTGAGAAAAGTGATCGATTTATATATTGGACCTCAATTTGACGAGTGAGTTAAACATCGATCATATCTTGTACAAACAAATTTATAGTGTATTACTCTTAAAGAAAAGCCCCCACATACATCGATTACAATAAAAATTATTAGGCTTTTGAAAATATCAATTATAAATATTATAATACAAATCATAAATAAATGTGAAATAAATTTTACTATTACTTATAAATAATACAATATTTAATAATTATAAAAACCTTATAAATTTGTATATCGAATATAAATTTGCTTGCTATATAAATACTAAAAATTTGTATAAATATTTAAATTAATATAATATAATATAATATTTTTCCTTTTAATTTTTTATTTAAAAGTTAATTCAATATAAATTCAATTATTTTTATTTATTTCTAAATAAATTCATTCAACGGTAGTATTTAAATGAATTAAAATTATTATTTATAAATGTGATAGATTTTATTGTCACATAAGTTCATTTGATCAAAGTCTTTTAGATTTTTATTTATAAATACGATAAATATTATTATTATTATTATTAAAATATTTAAAATGAAAAATGTACTATAGTAAATAGCTAAGACTATTTAGCTCAATATTCTCTATATTGTACTTTAGTATATATTAATTCTTACTTATGATTTTACGCATTTATTTTTATTTCATTAAATAATGTATTTTTATTTCATTTAATTAATATAAATAATATTATTTAAGTAGTTAAATATAATTAAACTATATTAACTCTTTTAAAATTACAATAATAAAAACCTTCAAACCATAATTAAACTTTGAATGAAAGTAATAACGAATTTTATTTTTAACTTTTTAAAGTTAAATAGTTCATGCTTTTAAAAACATTAAATTGATTTGTTTGATAAGAAAAAATATTAGAGAAGCATTGACACTTTTTACGTTAAAAAAATTGTTTAGATTTAGAAATTTTACTCCTCTTAAAGTAAAATCTTAGATCCGTCCCTAAATATATATGTCATAAATTTAATACAAAATATAAAATTGATAGATTTCATTCAGAATAGATAAAACAATTTTTTTATTTTTGTCTGTTTTCATTTTTTAATTTAATATTTATTGAGAAAAACGTGGTAGGCAGTATAAGATGACAAATACATGACATTCAAATTCTGGACCACAATAAGAAAAAAATTACTGAAATCAGAAAAAAATGTCTTGTAGCTCTGGATTGAAGAAGAATTTAATTTTAAATAAAATAAAATATTGGCCTTAGTTATCTTTGAGTTAAAATAAATTTGATAATTAGGCAACCTTGGCCTTTTCCGTTCATGGTTAACAACCAATCCAAAATAGCTACACATAATGTCCGGTTGGAATTGGAAGAGGTAGGTTAGTAGGATTTTGGAATTTACTAATTCAAGCACTACCTTATTATTATATAATACAAATTTACTAAATGATAATAGTGTAGTTAATCATTATATTTTTGAAATTTAGTGTTCTCTTTTTTACATTTAGTCTACCCTTTTGATTTAATAATTAAAAGTCAATTGATAACATTATCAAAGAAATTTCGATTAAATTGGATTATTTGTCATTTTAAAATAAAATAAAATAAAATATGCTCATGTGCCAATATTATATGCATGAAGGCTAAAAACCTAAATCTAGGTTGTAAGGTTTTCAATTTTGAATCCGAGGTTGTAAGGTTCTTCAATACTATTTCAAAAACAAAGTGAAAATAGATACTTTTTGTTGTAATAATTAAGTTATACAAAATATTGGGTAGAAATAAGCAGGGGTTTAGTGCGAAGAACTGCTGAGAATGGAGGCTTTGAGGATGTATTTGAGCTGAGTGGGGTTGTATTATATATGTATTGTCTCCTTTATCTTGGTGCTAGAAGATGGTATTTATAAAAGGAGGTTAACGTAATATAAATCCCAGTTATTAAGTGCTCTTCTCCATGGGTGCAAGTGGTAGAATGGCAAATCGTCAACTAGGAGCACTGTTAGAGCCGATGAGAGGAGACTATGTATGATGATAGGTTAGAGCATCGTCGTCAGATTTTGAAAGTGATGCATTAAAGGGTGCTAACACAAACTCTTTCCTGTATATCTTTTTAGGGTTACGTGAGTATAAAATTATGTTTCTGTAATATTACAGGACTAAATTTCGTTGATAGCGTCAAGTGGTTCAGTGAAAGGGAAAATAATAAAAGATATAACACCTTCTTCTTTTTTTTACTTACATGACTTCCTAGTCTCTCTAAATTGGCTATATGAGCAATTTTTAATTAAAAAATACAACATAATATGCTTTAAAAGAATTATTTTGACGAAAAGGAATTAACTTTGGAATTAAGACATGGAGAGATAAAATTTTAAAAGTGCACAAAGTATAGGGATTGAGAACATAACTAGACCTAATGATTACTATACAAAACCATACAAACAAATATCAAAATGCATATGAAATTATATAATACAATTATAATACAAATATATGAAACCATATAATATATTGAATATGATCGTAATACAATTGAAAAGAAATTCAAAATATGAAAATGATGGATACAATTAAGTTTTAATGTTAAGTAATTAATTATTGGTATAGTAGTAAATGATTTATATCACTATAATATTAAAAGGAAAGCGAAAAGAAAATGATAAAATTTGAACTCGTAATATCTTAAATGTTGCTTATAAAATTTTAAATTTTAATCCAAATAAATCTTATTGAATTGCTATTTTTTTATTTTAATATTGAATCTAAAAAATAATTAAAAAAATATCCTCCACGTTAAACGTCCAAACTCGAGATGTTGAGAGCAAATCAGAGTGTCGTCGAGAAAGTTAAGGCTACACAGAGGAGTTGGGAAAAAAAAAAGTTAGCAAACGTGGATGCGTTGGATTCAAAGTCTAGTCCCCAGCAACCTTATAAATACACATCCCACCACATCTTGTAATGTAAAGAGTTTGGAGCTTTGGGTTGCTCTCTAAAATCCTGGGATGATTGCTGGTTTCCAATTACCTGGAAATTTATGTGAAAGCAAGCTCCCAGGCTTGGGCTTTAATTTCATTTTGGTCATTTGTGTTAGGGGGAAAGATCTTTGCTGATATATAAATAGGACAGGAAATTTGTCAGTGTTTTTCCTCGGTAGTACTAGGTTTGCGAGTTCAATATAATCTCACGCACATACATTTGATTATACGGTAGGGTTGAAGTTTCGATGGTTTTCTCAATTCTTCCCATAAAAGAGGGCACACTACTGCCTCAGGTTGGGGTTTTGGTTTAGGTACAGAGGGCTTTATGGGTCCGACAGTGAGGACTTAGCAGGTGATATTAGTGTATCTATCGCCAAATAAAACGCCAAAAAACCATTGGAAACCGGTTTCCCTGGCAAACCATAAAAGACAAATATCCCCTTGAGCTTGTAGCAGATTACCCAAAATCTTAATTTGTTAAAGCACCAACATTGCAATTCCCCTTTCGAGTAGAGCCCTTGTATGCAAAAATAAATTCTTAGATTCCAGTTTTTGTTCACTGTTTTCCCCCATTTGGAGCGGCCTTGGCGTTTCTTTCATCCCACCTCAAAGTTATGCCGCTCCCTCCTCTGTCTCAGTCCATGTCTTAAAGCCTTCAGCTACTTCCAATTTCACTCATAAATCTCTTTCTTAGACCATAAAACATTTGCTTTACTTTTCATGCAATGGCAATTGATTGCGTTTCCAAGATATCCTCCATGCCTCATCATCCTAAAGATGAAAAAAGAGAGGAGCAAAAACAACTGGTTTTTGATGCCTCGGTGCTTAAATACCAACCCGACATACCAAAACAATTTATATGGCCCGACAAGGAAAAGCCTAGTGTTAATGCACCAGAACTCCAAGTGCCATTCATTGACCTAGGAGGGTTCCTTTCCGGTGACCCTGTTTCTGCAATGGAAGCATCGAGGCTGGTGGGCGAGGCATGTCGGCAGCATGGTTTCTTCCTTGTGGTTAATCATGGAGTGGATGCAACACTGGTGGCTGATGCTCACAGTTATATGGGTAACTTCTTTGAATTGCCATTCAATGATAAGCAAAGGGCTCAGAGGAAACTTGGTGAGCACTGTGGATATGCTAGTAGCTTCACTGGTAGATTCACCTCCAAGCTGCCATGGAAGGAAACGCTTTCCTTTCGGTATTCAGCTGACAAAAACTCATCCAAGATTGTTGAAGACTACCTTGTTGGCAAATTGGGAGATGAATTCAAGCATTTCGGGTAAGAAATTCGGATGTTAACATTTAAAATTATTTATAAAAAGAAAAAGAGAGAGAAAAATTGTTTAATCTTTGAGCGTTTGTTTGAATTAGGAGGGTTTACCAAGATTACTGCGAGGCAATGAGCAAGCTATCTCTAGGGATAATGGAGCTATTAGCCATTAGTCTTGGCGTAGGAAGATCACATTTCAGGGAATTTTTTGAGGAAAATGAATCAATAATGAGGCTCAATTACTACCCACCATGCCAAAAACCAGACCTCACCTTAGGAACAGGGCCTCATTGCGATCCAACCTCATTAACCATCCTTCACCAAGACCGAGTTGGTGGTCTTCAAGTGTTTGTAGACAATGAATGGCGTTCAATTAGCCCAAATCTCGAAGCATTTGTCGTTAACATCGGCGACACCTTCATGGTAAGATTTTTCAAATTTTTGGACCGGTTAACCCCGTACCATACCCCCATATAATCCATATAATTCTTAACAAAACGGCGGTTTCGCGTTTTCAGGCACTTTCAAATGGGCGATACAAGAGTTGCTTGCACCGGGCAGTGGTGAACCGCCACATCCCAAGAAAATCTCTGGCTTTCTTCCTATGTCCCAAGGGTGATAAAGTGGTAGCCCCACCAACAGAGTTGGTCGACGCCTATAATCCCAGAGTATATCCAGATTTTACTTGGCCTATGCTGCTTGAATTCACACAAAAGCATTATAGAGCTGATATGAACACACTCGAAGTCTTCTCAAACTGGGTTCAACAGAGAAACAGCTGAACCCGAGTTGTCTTTACTGTCTTGGTTAATGTTGCCATTACAAAAACAGGCCATTCCATGCCCATGTCTGCCAAGAAAATGACATCGATGGGAGCAGAGAAAATTGATTGAAAACTTGGGATTTTATTTGCTACGAGTTAAAAGGAAGACCAAAAAGGCAATGTTGGAGGAGATTTGCTTCTTTTTTATTTATCTATTTACCTATCTTTTCTTTTTTTAAATGTTCATGGGGTCAGCTGGCAAGCCTTTTTTTAGTGATGAACGAAAGGCACGACAAGGGATACTATAAGGAAGAAAGGAACCCAATAAAGATATCAATCAGCTTTAACTTTTTCTTCATCTCCATTATTACAATCATCTCTCTTCATGTAAAAACAAAATTAGGGTATTTAATTACCAGTTTTCCTTTTTCTTCCCCAAGCAACTTCATTTATTCCCAAAGGTACTAAATTTGCCTCATTGTACCAAAACTAGACTCGACCCTATAAAACGCTCGACCTTTAAATTTTGCATAGGTTTTTAGTGCCTTTCAAACCTTTCGGCTCACTCCATCAGCCTTTCACCATCTGATTGCATAATTTGGCGCAAGTTCTTAACACCTTTAATAATTCTTTAACTCAAAAATCTATTTGGAATGGGTAGGCGGGTAGCGACAAGGAACATGTTTCATAGATGAATATGGAAGAAACTTAGGCAACAAACCTTAGCCTAGGTTACATACTCATTTGATTTATATGAGTTAGGTAAACACTGCAACATAACCTTTCTCATGATTTACCTACCATATCTACGTTCAAGAAATCATTTTTATTAAATAAAATATATACCTTTAGAACTAAAGGTATTAAGACTCAAGTTACCCTCTTAAATTTAATGGCATCTTCAAATCCAAAATTTGAACAAAAATATTAAGTCTCAAAAATAAGTTTGAACAAAAAAAAAATTTATTTAAAATATGAGTTAAGCTTAGATTTTAATATTTTATTTTCAAGCTCGATTTTCGCTCAACCCATTTTGTACTTTATAATATGATATTTTCCTTTTCTTTATATATTATAATTTTTATATCATATTAAATTAAATATATTACACTACAACATAAATAAAGTTATTTATGTTTAGAATTTTAATAGATATATATACATATAATGGTAGTAAATATATATAATTAATTAATTAGTACGTACTAAATAAAAATAATATTTTTAAAAAGAATACGAACAAATCTAAATAAATTTAAATAAAATTTGTTTGAGTTCATCAGAACTTAAGCAATTATATTTACAGGTACAAGGATAGTAATAGATTGGGACAAAGCAAGAATTGCTTCATTCACTTCCGCCTCATGTTTGTATGTATGTTGAAAACATCCACGTCCATGAATGTCATAACCATGCTTCAACTCATTTCTTTTACTAATAATTTCGTAATTTAATATTATAAAGTTATATATTTATAATATTTGGCATATTTTAACCTTTAGCATATAAAATTTTTAGTTTATGTACAATATAAATATATAACATATTTACATATGTACGATTTTAGTATATTAAAAACATAGAAAGGATATATAAAATATTTATAAAAACTAAAAAAAAGTAATTTTAAAAGTTGAGAAAGTGTAACAAACATTTACCGTAAGTGCTCCACTCCATTGTACCATCCACCTTAAAAAGGAAAAAGCCTCCTCACTAAGAACAGATCTATGCTAAATTTACAGAGCAGCTAAATTTTTATATTAGAATTTAATCGATTAAGTATTAATTTGATTATTATTATTATTATTATTATTAAAAAATATGTCTAAAACATATTTAAGCATGTTTTTCTTCCAATTTAAAGAAATTATAAATCTAGAAATAGACGAGGTATAAAAAAGTGAGTTGAGTAAAACTCATATTATAGCAGGTTCAAAATCAAGCTCAACTAAACTAAAATTAAATAATTAAATTAGCTTTATAATGGATTTCAACTAAACTAGTTGAGTAATGTGAAATTGAAATTACAAGCCCATCCCAAATCTCTGCTTGGTACCAGAAACGAAAATCAATTAAAATTACATGAGGATTGATTTTGGATTCCATATTTGTTGATCCAAAGTTGTAGCAGCTAGGCATCATTTAATATGAATATGAAGTTGTTGGGCTTAGAGAGGTATGGGTGGCTAAGGGTATCAAATAAATCCAAAGGAGGAACTGGCCCACCCATTGAATGATTAAGAAGATCAGGGTGCTAGGATCCATCCACGACTGCAAGGCTTTCACTCAATTTTGTATTCTTCTACACATATTTTTATTAAAATGTATATATATTGTATATCGGGAGATTTAGGAGATTGTGCAGAATGGAAAGAAATAGTTTCAATCTCCATCTAACACCCTTCATCTCTCCCTTTACATTCACATCTATATAATTCATCGAGAAGCTTCATAAGTCCATTTAGTCCCTTGTTTCCAACCTAAAGATAATTCTTCCTTGTACCATCACTGTTGACATCCGTACCCTCCAACATACCCTAACTCTTCTTAATTTTCTCCATCTTAGCTTCCATGAAAAAAGCCACATCAGGATTAGTCTCCCTCAACACATGCCAAAGGTGACGTCTCACCTAGAGGTTCTCCACTTATGTCCATCAGTAGTTTTCCCCGAATCCATTCCTCCAGAAACTGAAGAAAATCGAGAGCTATGAGGTCACTTCTTCCCTTCCCTAATCTCTATGGGGCAATCCTCTTTTATCAAATCCCTATTTGGATCAATATTCTCCGATCCACCAATATCATAGGCCAGTTTCCCACATATTCAGCCCGAGATTGGCCCCGTCTGACGTAGAAAATCTGCATTTCGAAACAAGCCTTATATATTCACTTGTTCCCCTTCTTTACCTTTACCCAGTGATTTCCTCAACTCACCCAGCCATGGTCCCTCCCTTTTCTCCCATAACTAAAGGCTGGACGCCACCATTGCTCTTTTGGGGATTGCTTTAATAGATAGATCCTATCCAAACTCCAATTCTTTTTTTCCCATGGACAATCCTAGTTGGACAAAATCTCTCTGAATGTCCCAATCGACCACAAAAAAAGCAAAACAATGATAGCTTTTCATATTGGAAACGCACATAGATGCAACTTTTGTTGCCCAAAATAAGTTTTTTCCTCCTCATTAATAGATTCCTCACATCAATTCGTACTCGGATCTGCATGTAACCCCCGTAGCCTTTATTTAACGACTTCGTATCGTATTCTAAAAGTTGCCCTAAAAAATCCCCAAACTGCCTAGCCATCGTTTCTGACATTAATCCTGTTTGAAGGTCATGAACTTGAACCCAAAAATTAGACCAAAACAACGACACAACTATGGGATCTTCCCTTAATCTATGAAAAAGCAGCAAATGGTTGTTAAACATCCAAGGGCTCTCTTCCAAAAACCTATCAAGATCAACCTCATAGTAAAACTGAAAAAGAAATAGTTTTTCCCCCAGATATGTAATTATAACACCCCCGTGCAGATACCATAGATTAGCTAAGTTGTAGTCATAGCCTGAACCTTACAACACTAGACGTCAAGAAATTACCCACCACACTCAGATCTACCACATACTCTTTTGATTCCTCCTCCAAATCTAAGTGTCATACCGCTTCTTCCCCATTAATAAGCGATAACCCCTCCAAACCTTCTTCCATTTCTCAATCGTCGCCATCAAGATCAACCTCTCGTCCTATGCACCGTGAAAACCGCTACCAAAAGATCTATTTTGATTCAAAAATGTACTATTAGAAGCAGACTCAAAACATGTTATTAGAAGTAGACTTGCAATTTGTGTATTAAATATTATAATATAATATATTTGTATGGTAAATTATATATTAAAAGTATAAAACTTGTGAAAGACAATTAGTATGAATGTAACGAATTAGTAAGATTGTGAAAGATATTTTATATAGTACTTGATATAGAAACTAAATTTAAATTTTAAAAATATATTTATTTAAAGTATACATTATATTTTTTAATAAAATTTTTATTACCAAAGCTATGCTCATCAAGGCAATTAGTAGATTTTTTTTAGAACAATCTTATTACAAGTTTTGATCATATCTGCTTTTTTTGACACAATACCTAGAACTACCCATATCCCCTCCCCAACCCATAAGTAGGAGGATAATGCGCTTCAGAGCGCTCTAACCCACTTCCTCCTGCATTGACAACAATATTCATGCCAATCGAATTAATAATCAATCGATAATAGAGAAATTATTAGAAATACCAAATTTTCATTGCATTAAGATACCAAAAAAATACTAAGGCAATTATTAGGCAAAATTCCTAAGGCTATTTCATTATATTAAAAATACCAAAATTAACTTACACATAAAAACTTGATACCAAAATTAATGTGATATACAATATTATATTAAGATGCCAATTTTGTTGCTAATATGATATCATCTGTGAATAGATTTGTTTTTCATACAATTACTTAATTCTACAAGTTCTTTTTAAATTTTTGTGCTAGAAGATTTACTTATAAATAAAATAAAATATAGATATTTATCTAGTATTTAAAAAAACTTACTTTGGAATAATGAATCGAAGTTGTAGAGATCGAAATAGGACAATACAAGCAACAACAATGTTTTTCTTTTCACTATGAATAAGTTAATTAATGCCCTAAACTCAAATAAAAGAATGATTAATTTTGTCTTAACAATTTGTTTTTACCTTCCATCTACAAGAGAAAGTAACTTTCCCACCAATTATTAAGGAAATCACTTTCCATTGCTTGTAAGAAAGTAACTCCCATGGAAAAGTTACATTTGAAGGAAAGTAAATTAAAATTTTCATACTAAACACTAGAATTACATTCTAAGCAACTAAAATCCTTGAAAAATGATAACTTTCCATCATATCAAACGCATTCTTAGTAAATGTATAGGACTGAGACTATAACTTGGTGAGTAAGTTCAACTTAAATAATAACTTGTACAGTTGATTCGAAATGAATTATTCTCTATGCAATACCTCATAAATGTAAAAAAGGGTTTGAACTACGTAACCAATTATTCTTTTCATCTCTATAATTTACTATTTCAATTGCATCTTAAGTTGGAACTTAACGTAATGACTTAGATACTCTTCTATTAGGGTAACCAACGTGGTTAGGCAAGACAAAACTTTTTGAGAAATCTCATAAAATTGTGGAGTTTAAACCTTCGAAGTCCTTTTGTAATTCAACTTATGCTACATTTGATAAGAGTATTATTTTTTACATATGTTTTAGTATATAAATTAGCAATAACCAATTCAATTGATAATAATTAGCTACTCCCGTAACTTATTTTTAGCAAAGAGAAGAAAATTTTTCTTTCCTATTTCAAAGAGATTTTATTTTTACAAGATTTTTTACTTATTTTTCTAATTTCAATTTTAAATTTGTACTAAGGGCCAATTTATCCTAATACTATTTTTGTCCCCAAAATACTTCTTAGAAACAATGCTAAATTAATCTTAACTATTCTTTATTTTATATCACCATTATAATACATATATAACAAATATTTTTTCCAATCATTACGCTAATAACTAAACGAAACATTAGGATTACTAAAAAGTGTTTGTACATTAGTTTCGTATTAAAAACTAAGGCTAAGAAGTTGAGCTATGTGATAATTTGCCCGTGAAGTATTGAGAATTAATTCAAAGTAGTGGGTTGTTTAGTTGACCAAGTATATCGGTAGAATATTTGTTAGTTCCAGATTTTCAGTTTAATTGAATAAGTTGTTAACTATTTTTATGTTAAGGTAGTTTCTTTGTAAGCCTATAAATATAGGCATCTATGCTTTGTTTTAGCAATTCAGTGTTTATCAATAATAGAATAACTTTGATGCATATTGTAATTATCTCTTTCACGTTTCCTTCTTCAATAAATTTGGTATCAGAGCAAGGTTCGATCTTTTAGGCAATTGAGTGAAAGTTAGGTTTGGGTCCATTGGGTATTTGAGAGAAACACCTTTTTGGGTCTTTAGAAAATACGAGAGGAGAGAGTGTGTGTTCTTGGAATAGCATCAGCTGGTTTTTTTTCCTCTCAACCACTCATACCTATTTTCAATGGTGAGAAATATGAGTGGTGGAGCATCAAGGTGAAGACATTGCTCAAATTACAAGAGCTATGAGACTTGGTCGAGTACGGGTTCGCTGACATACTTGAACCTGATGAAGAAGAAGAAAAAAGATTGAGTGTTTATCAATAATAGAATAACTTTGATGCATATTATAATTGTCTCTTTTAAGTTTCCTTTTTCAATAAATTTGGTATCAGAGCAAGGTTCGATCTCTTAGGCAATTGAGTGAAAGTTAGGTTTGGGTCCATTAGGTATTTGAGAGAAACACCTTTTTAGGTCTTTAGGAAACACGAGAAAAGAGAGTGTGTGTTCTTGGAATAGCATCAGCTGGTTTTTCTTCCTTTCAACCACTCATACCCATTTTTAATGGTGAGAAATATGAGTGGTGAAGCATCAAGGTGAAGACATTGCTCAAATTACAAGAGCTATGGGACTTGGTCAAGTACTGGTTCGCTGACATACTTGAACTTGATGAAGAAGAAGAAAAAAGATTGAAAGAAACCAAGAAAAATGATTCTAAGGCATTGTTTATTATCCAGCAAGCGGTTCGTGACTATTTTCTCAAGAATTGCTATAGCAACCACATCGAATAAAGCATGGTTAAATTTACAAAAAGAGTATCAAGGTGATTCAAAAATTATAGTGATGAAATTGTAATCACTACGATATGATTTTAAAACCTTGATGATGAAGAATGTTGAATCAATTGCTGACTTTTTGTCACGAACAAGGACAATAGTCGGCCAATTACGTTTTTACGGCGAAAAAATTTTAAATGAGATAATTGTAGCGAAAGTTTTACGAAGCTTGACGATAAAATTTGATCATGTTGTGGTTGTTATAGAAGAATCCAAAGACCTTCCAGTTCTCTCCGTTGATGAAATGATGGGGTCTCTTGATCATGTTGTGGCTGTTATAGAAGAATCCAAAGACCTTTCAGTTCTCTCCGTTGATGAACTGATGGGGTTTCTTTAATCTCATAAGGCAAAAATCAACACATCAGCAAAAAAGAGCGAAGAGCAGGCATTTCAAGTGAATGAGACATTCATAAATCAAGGCGACAATGATCGAGGAAGAGGAGGATTTTGTGGTGGTCGTGGCTTTGGTTATGGTAGAGGCAGAGGTAGAGTCAGAGGAAAGAATGATGGACAGAGGCAATATAATGAGCAAGGTAATATAAAATATGGCATACAATGTTATCATTACAACAGATATAGGCATATAAAAGCTAATTGCTCGTATAAGGATAAAAAAATTAACTTTGCAACAGAAAGTAACAAGGAAAACAAGCTTTTTATGGCTTGTATTAATGATTTGTAGTTTGTGGGCAACGGCTGTTTGAATCAAGGCACCAAATCCTTGTTCAATGTGCTTAATGAGTCACAAGAGATAAAAGTGCAGTTTGAGAACAAAAGGGAGATGCAAGTTGAAGGAAAAGGCACGGTAAAATTTTTTACTAGCCATAGAGAAGGAAAAATTTTGGACAATGTTCAATTTGTTCCTGATTTAGGATACAATTTATTGAGTGTTGGACAACTAATGGCTGGTGGATATTCTGTCATATTTGATGATGATGCATGGATCATCAAAAACAAAAAGTCAAGCAAATAAGCCCATGTCCATATGATTCCAAATTGGATGTTTCAAACATTAAGAACTTTGTTCTTGTTGCAAGTGCAAAGGATGACTCGAAGCTATGGTATTTAAGGTATGGACATCTCTATATTAAAGGTCTAAAATTGCTAAGTGATAAAAGTATGCTTCTTGGACTACCAAAAATTGGCTCTTTTAATTTATGCGAGGGGTGCATTTATGGAAAGCAAACTACAAAGTCATTTCTTAATGGAAAAGCATGGAGAGCTACTAAATGTTTAGAATTAATTCATGCTGATCTATGTGGTCCTACGCAAACCGAGTCCTTGGGTGAGAGCCTTTTTTGTTGTTCACTAATGATTATAACCGCATAAGTTGGGTGTATTTTCTGGAAAACAAGTCAGAAACTTATGAAAAGTTCCAGAAATCCAAGGCTATGGTGGAGAACCAAAGCGGCTGCCATATCAAAGTTCTTCGCACATAATGAGGATGAGATTTCGTGTCTAAAAAGTTCAATCTATTTTGTGAAGACAATGGCATCCGTAAGGAGTTAACAATTTCTTACACTTTAGAGCAGAACGGTGTTGCTGAGCAAAAGAATCGAACTGTTGAAGAGATGCAAGAAGCATGTTACAAGTAAAGGGACTCTCAAATTAGTTCTGGACAGAAATTGTGGCGACATCAGTCTATCTACTGAATCTCTCTGTAACGCCCCAAATTTCTGTGGTTTCGGCTTTTGTAAGTGTTGGGCTTGGAAGTGTTTGAATTTGTGTTTCGAGTTATTTTTGGTTTTTTTATTATTAGTTAATAAAGCCTGACTTGAGGTCAGTGGGCTTATAATGAATTATGGGTAAAAACTTAACAAAATGGGCCTGTTGGTCTAGTGGTTAAGTGGCAAAGGAATACACTTAGGGTCAGGGGTTCGATTCCTTGCAGTGGCGATGGGATTATTTTTGCTGCAAGTTGCAATTATGAGTTGGGTTTTATTAAAATTCTGAGTTGTAGGCTTTAGGGAAGAATTAGGGTTTTCTTACTTTTTTCTAGTTAACAAAATAGTTTCTCTGTCGTTTCTTCCTCTTTCAAACCCTTGCTGCCGAAATTTTTTTCTTTTTTTCTTTTTCTTTCTTCTCCATTTTTCTTCTCCTTTGATTTCCCGTTCTCTTTCGTTTAGCTGTGACATTTGCTAGTGGTTCTGACGATTCGGGATTAATCAAGGTTCGGTAGATCAGTAATCGAATTCTTAGCAGCGAGGAAACACTATTCTTCGTCGAAGGCTTTGAAGTGCTCGTGGTTGGATTAGCAACGAAAACAAATCAGGTGTGTACTCTGATCGTGTAGAAAATGAGTTTTAGCGAAAGTCAAAAAGTGGCCTGTCGACGCCACACGGGTGTATGGTCTGCCAGTGTGGTAGCCTACAAAGCGAGACACAGGCGTATAACTGATTAGCCAGGCCGTGCGCGCGCCACAGGGAGCGACAAACACGGGCATGTGAGGTTAGCGAGGCCGTGTACGAGGCACAAGCTCGACCAATTAGGCAGTGTAGGCCTCACTGGCGTGTGGGACTTTGGGCCAGGCCGTGTGATCCACACGGGCAAAGCCATGTTGGGTTGTGTGGGCCCACATGGGCAGAGCATATGGGGCGTATGAGCCCAATTAAATTGAAATGTCCTGTAAGGTTGCACGGGTTACCTAAGTCAACTGTGACCTGATTGTAGGGGCGGCAAGCGTTACTTAGACCCCATACTTTGATTGATTACTGAATTGTGTGCAAAAGCATGTTATTATATCCATTTTGCCATGATTTTGATAAGATCTGATATTTGTATATAAGCATGTCATGGTATGTATGTTGCATTGCATTGGGTTGGGATTGTTGTGAAGAGAAAAAAGTCTGAGAGGCGATTAGCCTGTTATCTGGCAGCTACGCTGCGTATATCTATTCTATACTATTTTACGGTACCTTTTGGGGTGTAGGGTTGGATGGGGTGATTATATCCCCATACTTGGTGTGTAAGGTTGGGTGGGTCGATTCTATCCCCACATGGTGTGTTGGTTTTGTCGGAGATAGTGTGCAGGGTTGGTGGGCATATTTTCTGATATTTGATTTGTTATGCATGCGATACCTGTATGGCTAAGGCCGAACTATCTGTATTCAGTTATCTGTTTATATGCATGTTGTTTGTGGGGATGTACACACTGAGTTTGCGAAAACTCACTTCTTTGTTTATTTGTCTGTTAGGTAATCCTCAGCAGTAGATGGATCGGTGCGACGGAGGGCTTGATGGTGACCACTGTTGGACATTTATGGATTTTTAAGTAACATTCTATTTGTCTGCTTTATTTTAAATATTTATTTTCAGGATTAAAATGTCTTTGAACTTGAACTATTTTTAAGTTTATTTCTGGATTTTAAACTATAAGCTATTGATTAATGAATTAATGATATTTTAGCTTCCGCGATAATGAAATGTGTTCACCTAATAATCGGTTTGGAGATTTCATGACTTAAGTAACGACAATAAACTGAACATTTTTAAGTTGCTAAGATTTTCTAAAAACACTCTCATGTGACGCCAACAGATTCAGCCATAACGTCTAGGCCGAGTTTGGGGTGTTACACTCTCACCAGCAAGGGATGTCATGAACAAAACTCTATATAAAGCTTGGTGTGGTGGGAAACCCAATGTAAGTCATTTAAGAATTTTTGGGTGTGTTGGTTATGCTTTGGTAAATTCTCATGCTCTTAAAAAACTTGATGAAAAATCTGAAATATGTATTTTTATTGGTTATTGTACTCAATCTAAAGCATATAGGTTGTATAACCCTTATAGTGGAAAATTTTTAAGTAGAAGAGATACAGTGTTTGATGAAAATGCAAGCTACGATATGACTATAAAGCAGATACAACAGGAGATTTCTTTTCCCATTGAAGATCCTCCATATAAAAAATAAGAGTCGGTACCAACAACATCTACAACACTTGAAGAGTCTTTTGAAGAACCAATTCCACTAAGGTGATCAACAAGGGTCAGAAGCCCGAATCCAAAATATACTGATGACACTTATGCATCCTGTCAATTTGCTCTAGTTGTTTCGGATCCTCTGTATTATGAAGAAACTGCTGATAAGAAAGAATGGCAAAAGGTGATGATGGAGGAGATGAAATCTATCGAAAAGAATGGAACCTGGGAGATGGTCGACTTGCCGAAAGACAAAAATGCAATTAGTTTGAAGTGGGTGTTCAAGAAAAAATTTGGTGTAGATGGAAGTATCTAAAAGTACAAAGCTTGTCTTGTGGTGAAAGGTTATGCAGAGAAATATAGTGTTGATTTCGAAGAAACCTTCTCTCTGGTAGCTCGGTTCGAAACGGTAAGGCTTGTTCTAGCATTGGCTACACAATTGCAATGGCATGTTTATCAATTTGATGTCAAATTAGCATTTCTAAATAGAGATCTACAAGAGGAGGTTTATGTAGCACAACCAGAAGGTTTCATAGAGAAGGACAATGAAACAAAGGTGAACAAGTTGAAAAAGGCATTGTACAGATTAAAGCAGGCCCTTCGAGCATGGTACAGCAAGATCGATAGGTATCTTCAGAAGAAATGGTACATAAGAAGTGAGAATGAACCCACATTGTATGTGAAAAAGGAAAGTAAAAATGATTTCATCATTGTTTGTCTTTATATTAATGATATCATTTATGCTAGTTCCTCTAACTATCTTATTGATGAGTTTAAGTCTCAAATAATAAACGAATTAGAGATGTCGGATATGGGTTTATTGCATTATTTCCTTGGTCTTGAAGTTTATCAAACTGAAGATGGAATTTTTATTTCACAAAAAAAATATGCCAAGGATCTTCTCAGTAATTTTGGCATGCTTAATTGCAAGCTTATAGCAACGCCCATGAATATCAATGAGAAATTGCAGCTAGAAGATGGAGAAGAAATGACAGATGCAAGGAGGTTTAAAAGCTTGGTTGGAGGTTTAATTCATTTGACTCACACTAGGCTCGATATTGCATTTCCTATTGGTGTTATTTTCAGGTTTATGCAGCAACCTTCAAAGGTTCATTATGGAGCAGTAAAACGGGTCTTGCAGTACATTGCTGGAATTTTGGATTATGGCATTTGGTACTCAAAGACTTCAAATTTCAGATTGTATGGGTTCACAAACAGTGATTGGACAAGTTCTTTAAATGATAGAAGAAGTGTATCAACAAATGTTTTCACTCTAGGTTCAGGGATGATCACTTGGAGTTCTAAGAAGCAAGCTACAACAGCATTGTCAACCTCAAAGGCTGAGTATGTAGCAGCAACTGCAGCAGGTTGTCAAGCTAGTTGGCTAAGGAGAGTGTTAGTCTATCTTCAATAAGAGCATAAATGTGTAACAGAGATATTTTGTGACAATAAATCAACTATTTCCATGACAAAAAATCCAACATTTCATAGTAGAACAAAGCACATCGATATTCGTTATCAGTTCATTTGTGATTTGGTAGCAAAAGAGGAGATATCTTTGGAGTATTGAAGCACCCAAGAGCAGCTAGCAAATGTGTTAACAAATGCTTTATCAAAAGAGAAGTTCAGCTATTTTAGAAGTCTACTTGGTGTCTACAACTTTGAATTAAGGGAGAGTGTTGAGAATTAATTCAAAGTAGTGGGTTGTTTAGTTGACCAAGTATCTAGGTAGAATTTTTGTTAGTTCCAGATTTTCAGTTTAATTTAATATGTTTTTAGCTATTTTTGTGTTAAGGTAGTTTCTTTATAAGCCTATAACTATAGGCATTTATGCTTTGTTTTAACAATTCAGTATTTATCAATAATAGAATAACTTTGATGCATATTATAATTGTCTCTTTTACATTTCCTTCTTCAACATGAAGATTTAATGAAATTTTATTAGGCTGATGTAAGCTCCTTAGACATATTTTTTTTGTTGGGCTTATTGAACTGTTATTCAATTTTTTTATTTTTTATTTTTTGTTCATTGGACTATTATTCACTTAATGTGCTATATGATTATGCTTGTCAATTGAGGAAAAAGAACATTTTCAAAATTAAAAAAAAAGGGGGTAAAGAAAATTTAAAATAGTGCCATCAAAGATCTAATTTCTTGAAAAGAGGGAATTCTAAAAAAAAATGTGGCTAATGGCTGAGGAAGGCAGCAGCATCAAGGCAAAGATCTAAACAACGATACGGATTTCGGATAATTATGGGAAAAATCTTTATTCAAAAAAAATTATGGGAAAAATCTATATGTTGGGACAGCGGTCTATAAAGATTTTTAAAATTTAAAGTAGAAAGATTAGCTTAGCTGTTTCGTATATTTTTGCTCTCTAAATACATGAATGAGGAGTGGTTATCATTATTTAAAAAAAAAAAAAAAAACCTGATTTTGGTTTGTAATTTAGAAGATGGGGGTGACAGTCACTTGCAATATAATAGTATAGATTTGATCTCAAACTACCACCATTAAAATAATAATTCCATTGAGTTGTCATATGTTATATTCCTTACATTTCGTGTAGTCTCTTGTGTGTTCTTGTTTTCGATTTTTCTCAATCACATAGAGTATAATTTTATGAACACATCAAATCAAATTTGGGAAATGATATTGTTTTAATTAAATTTTATTATTACAACCAATTAATTACTATTATAGTAGCAAATTACTTCGGTTGTTTAACTTCTTATTCACCATTCTTGTGACTTTTTAAAACAATATTATTCCATAAATAATAATTCATACAAATTTTAAAATAATATTATTTTCATAGTAATAAAGGCTACACGATCTCTGTTGTAGGCCAATTTTGACCTGTTTACAATCAAACCCGAATGGCCCAATAACTAAATGACCCATTGCCCGGGCCCGAATACAAATACCCAAAATCCAATTACAACCAGACCCACTACCCAAACCTTAACCCATCAGACCCACTTAAACCCATTTATATCAAAACCCAAACTAACCTAAGCACTTAAAACCCAAATACCCCAAGCCCAATACCTACACTAACCCAAACAAAAAAAACCCAAATAGCCTAACATTTGGAAACCCTAATCCTTGCCCCGACTGTCAACCATTGTGCCTAGGCCAGCATGCCCATCCTTCTGTCTGCTGCCACCACCTAACCCCGTCCCATCGCCCGTATCACCTGCAAAATGAAAGGAAACACGCAAAGCAGAAAAGAAGCAGCAGACAACACAAAACAGTAGAAAAATGTTGTATTTCATTCGGCCATAAAAGCCAACAAAAAACGAATGTAAGGGGGGGGCATTTTCTTTTTTTTTTCTTTCCGAATATTCAAAAAAGAACAAAACAATACAAACACAAACCAATATTGAGAAGCAATCGAACAAGAGAAAGGTGATTTCTATGTTTCTTTTCCCTTTTACCACTATTATTCGTAGATAAATACATAAAAAAATATGAACTTTTACTGTTTTTGAGGAGGTGATCGGAGAGATTAGAACCGAGAGGTTTCTTTCGACTTCCAGCAGCATTCGTGAGGTTTTTGGGGGCTACAACTACGGACCTAGGTTAAGGGGAGCAAAAGGGTTAAAAGGGGACGATTTTACACTTCCGACAGCCGTATACGGTGGTCACCAGCGACGGAAGAACGGTGGTCCGATCACCGGAAATCGTCCATGCCCAGAGCCCCTAAACTCTTTCCTCTCTCTCTTTTTTTTTTCTAAAACACAGCTGAAATGAAAATTAGAAAAAAAAAACTTGACTTTTATACTATTATTGAAATGGCGCCGTTTTATACTATGACCCGCTCCAGCTGGAATCCGCGTGTTTTTTTAAGGGAGGGGTTATTTGCACGTTTAACCCCTCCGCTTTTGTGATGTTTTGTAATTAAATTTTTTTCACGTTTTTAATTTGGCCCTGAAGATTTTCGCGCTTTACAATCTAATCCCTGTTGATGCGCTGCGTTTTGAGGGAGAGGAAATATTGCTATTTCAGTCCCCCCACGTTTCAAGTGTGTTCAAAATAGTCCTTAGTCTTTATACTTATTTCAATTTCACCCCAAATATTTTGTTTTCAGCTCAATTTAATCTGTTTTAGTTATTTTACTATTTAAGTTAATTATTTTAGTATTATTATTTTAATATCTATTATTAATGTCATCACTATTATTAGCCTTAGTATTTATTTTAATTAACATTCATATATATATATATATGTGTTTTAATATAGTATTAAGTTATCTTTATTTAACCTTTATATATATATATATATATATATTATATTATTAGCTTCTATGTTTTATTATTACTATTATTATTTTATGTATTTCTATATTATGTTAATTTTATATATCACATTTTACTGTTAGATATACATATTATTATGTGCATTTTAGTATATATATTCATGAAGTATTGTTACTAGTTGGTTTTTCATGTTATTGTTATCTTATGCATATATCATGTAAAAATTTTAATGCTATATTATGCATATGTTTTTATATATATTATGTGTATGTGTCTTTAAATATTGCATTTTATATAAGTTATGTATATACCTTTAATACCATATTATTTGTATATTTTTATATATTCTTAAATACCATTATATTTATATAATTCTTTTAATACCACATCATATATATATTTCCAATGCTATGTGTACATTTTGTAATGTTATTATTATGTATACATTTTAATATAATTAGTTACACAATTTTGTACTATTTCGTTTATATACTTTCTATATTATCCTTATATTTATACCTATTATTTTCACTATATCACTTATTATTTCATTTTAATATTATATGTATATTTTTATACATCTTACGTACATACATTTTAATATTTATTTCATATATACGTATTTATCATATATGTGTTATATATTATGTATATATTATTATTTTATTTATATTTAGTATTAATCTTAGTACATATATTTTATTATACGTATATATATACTTTTTATATAGTATTATTTTCGTATTATTCATTGTTATACTTATTTCCACTATTGCCACTTATTATATTTATGTATTATTTGGTGTACATACATCTTTTATTATTATTATTATTATTATTATTATTATTATTATTATTATTATTAGTATATAAATATATTTTCTATGTTATTAGTATTCCTAATGTATATTGTATATGTTCATTTATACTATGTATATATATTTAGTATGTATATGTTTAGTATTATTATCGTATACTTTTCATTCCTATTATCACTTATATATTTTAATATACATATATATATATATAGCAATATTAGTATTTTTAATATTATGTTTACGTCACTTCATTTATTGTTTATATATATTCATGATTTTATTTCGTGTTTAATGCTATTACTATCATGTTTAATACCATATGCATTATTATTGTTCTATACTATTACTATCGCGCGTATATTGTTAATATTTTATATATTTTCTGTTTCGTATATTCTTAACCTTTTCTTATTTGTCTATCCCGAATCTAGAATAGTATTTCATACCATAGTGCAAAATCAATGTTAGTTCTCTTTTACTTTTACTTGTTCTATCTAGAAATATTTTCGTTCATGTCTTTAAGTTAATTTTGATAAATAAGGCAACGTACCGATTCAACGTTTAGTCATCGATTTCATCGCTATGTTGGGTGAACATCAATCGACTTGTGTTAAAACAGTATGTCCTTCTCAAAAATCAAAAGAATTGAAAATTCTCGTGTTTCAACCAGATCACGACTAAATGTTACATTGAACTCGTATCTTTGAAAATTAAGACAACACGTGTTTTGTAATATACCAATTTTGGGCGTCGCGAGGGTGCTAATACCTTCCTCGTGCGTAACCGACTCCCGAACCCTAATTTTTCTCTGGCTTTTGACGTAGACCTAAACGCGGTCTTCTTTTTATTTAAAAAATGAATTTTCTTTCAAAAGAAGATGATTCATTAGGTGTCCGATCACACCTAAAAAAAAAAGAATCGGTGGCAACTCCCCTCTTTATTTTAAAATCAAATTTTAGTTTGTCAAGTTTTCACTAAATCGCCACAATTAGCGACCAAGCAAAAATTTTTACGTCGCGACAATCTCAAATTGAAATTATTATAGGAATCATCAGAACACACCACAATTGATTTCTTTCTCTTAACATTCTTTTATAACACAAATTATTTAACGATAGATGTTGTAACTTTTATTTTGTTTGGCTTAATACATCATTTAGTATTTGATTTTAACATTTTTTTTTTTAATATGTGATGAAATTCAGCCACTAGTCAATACCATTAAACTTCGATCAACTTTTTTTCTTTTTATTTTAAAATTCCAAGATTTTTAATTTTTATATTTTTAGAATTTTGTAATTTTTAGAATTTATATATATATATATTTTAATTGTCTTATCTAATTTATATATTAAGCCATTTCATTGAAAACATGTGAGCTTTATAAGTAGAGGACCCATTTATATATCATCTATTTTAATTCTATATATCTAGCAAGTAACCAAATCAACATATATAATTTAATTGGTACTAAAGTAAGTAATTTAATTACTTTAAATTAAGTTATTAATCAACTTAAAGTGAGGCACTTAATTTTAGTTACTTTGGCACATAATTTTGGCATCCTACATAAATAATTATATTAAACTTATTGTTTTATGATTTTACATGTTATCATAGCTATTATATTATTTTTATTTATTAAATGTTTTGATATTTTTCTTAATTTGACTAAGATAACTAATTAAATTAAATTAGTCCGATTGATTGAAGTGAGAATTGGTGATCTAACCAATATCATAAATTAGTCCGATTGATTGAAGTGAGAATTGGTGATCTAACCAATATCATAAAATTGGAGGAAGATTAAACTAGTAAAAATATTATAAAAATTGGGTAAAAAAACTTAAAGCTAATTTAAATATTTAATCTTCTTATAATTTATGAAATGAATGTTTGAGGTTGTTATTATTATTTTTTATGATTTTTCTGGTTTATTAATCATTTTGATTTTTTAATTTTTTAATTTTAATGATGAATTAAATTAATTATACCAAAAATTAATAATCTGACGTATTAAAACAGTGCTAAAATGGACTAGTGTCTCGCTCATGATAGGCAACGCCTTTATCATTTGAGGTTTTCTTCTTATTGAATAAAAAAATAAGAATAATTAGTAATTAGTGTGGAAGGGTGGACCGACCAAAATAGCAATAGTTCCTAATGCCCGATCACGAATAAAATCCGGGATCCTGTTAACTTATAAACTTTGGGTTAGGGCCTACATCTTGCTTTTGACCTATCTCTTACATAGATTGGAGGGCATCGCCCTAAGTTGAAAATCCTATATTGGGCATTTTCCAGACTTGAGACTTTTTTATTTGTTCTTTTTTTAAGTTTGAAAGGTGAAAATGAGTTTAGGTCTGGATGCATGCAACCCTTTCCTAATGGACAGCTTTTGCTTTGACATATATCAAAAGGCTAAACAGATCACTTAACTTCTCTCTCAAGCCATTCTCTTTTTAGAAAGTAGAATTATAGATGAATAAATTAATCAGAATTTTTTTGTGTCTTTGATTATGATAGGAAGTCAACAAGCACAGGGGCTACCATCCCTACAATATACCAACCCAATACTCAGGACTCATAGTTAACACAATTATAGCTTCTACATATGTTCAACATGAATCTTGGTTGCTTAAAATTCAAATTATCTTTATTTGGTTGGGTACAATGAATGAAATCAGATTTGATTCTTTAAATGGATATAAATTAATACATGAACCCAAATCATTTACGGTTTACTTTGCAAGCATTCCATGCATAAATAATAATAAGCATTATTCCTTGTTTCGTGTAATCCATGGCGGCAGATACATAAAAAATTAGCTTCAAGCATTTTCTTTGTCATTTAGCGGTTTATCCTGTAGTTGATTTGCCAGAAATCCCAAGTCAAGGAAAAAAACAATCATTCTGCCACGTGATGAACGTGTATAAATAATTTTATAATCGTCAGAAGGTAAAATGTTTGTTTCCTTTTCAAAGGTTTCACACAGTGTGAAGCGATGGGTAAAGTTAAGAAACAAAAATCCCTCTTAATGCTTAAAATGTTTTTTTAATAGATGCATGCCTTGAATTTCAACTTTTTTCATTTTATTATAAATCTTTATCATTTTGATTTGGTGCCATTGATTATGACCCAAAAATGCAAACACTTAATACATTTCTTTTTTAAATATATTTCAACTAAAATTTTCATTAGAAACAAAGGAAGCATCATCATACGACATGTCGGAAAGCATTGTTATACCATTTTAACGCATTCAACACATTTGGATATATATATATATATATATATATATATATATATATATATAAATTATATGATTTGTATATGTTTTATAAATATAATTGTTTCCATATAGACTTGGATACATATATTACCTAAAATTTAATTACTTTTTATTCATTTTATCAACAAAAATTTACAATATTATTTTACCATAAAAAATATTACAAGTTAATGCCAAAACTATATAATCTCATTATAAGTTCTACTCATATCTTTTTTTTTTTTAACACAATGCATAAAATTATTCAGAGCTCATAAATAGGAGGATATTAATTTTATTTTCCCAACAACTACATGGTTGAAACCCTTAGATAATTGCTTCCATTTAGGGGTTGATCTCATATGCTTTTGTAGTATTGCATTTGTGGTTTTGTTGTACTAACCTTTGGTTAGCTTACCTTTTAATAAATTTTTACTTTGGCTGAGAAAAAATAAATAAAAATGGTTGATGTTCCGAATACCAAAACTCAAGCGGATTTCTTCCCTCAAAATTTGCAATGAATAAAGAAAAAAAAAAGAATCTTTTCTGTGTTTAGTTTACTATATTAAAGTACATCCTCAACAAGAAATGGATTTGTACAACATTATAGTAACATGTTTCTATATTCATGACATAAACAACATAAAATTCATACAAACTTTTCTTCTCTGCTGTCGGGTCTGAGACATGAATTAAAACTAATAAATACAATGTGCTATCTTCAACCAGGAACCTTACAATAAGGATTTGGATATCCATGCCTAAATATAATTTGAACATGTGGGAAACTATATATTGATGGTTTGGACCCTTTCATCTTATCTCTAACATCAAAATCTCTTGCATGGTTTTTCATCCTAACTTTTCTTTCCACTTCAAATGTGTAACATACCTATATCAAATAACTGTAAGAATATGTCTGATCGGAAAGCCAAAAAGAGAAAAGACAAAA
Organism: Gossypium arboreum; assembly: GCF_025698485.1. Taxonomy (NCBI): domain Eukaryota; kingdom Viridiplantae; phylum Streptophyta; class Magnoliopsida; order Malvales; family Malvaceae; genus Gossypium; species Gossypium arboreum. The sequence continues at coordinate 82,461,541 of NC_069078.1, read as the reverse complement.
AGGGAAAAAGTAATCTAATAATATGCTGTTCTTTAGCTCAATCATTAGGTTAAAAATGTTTCCTCTCTCTCTCCTTTTTCCTTCTTACCTGTAACCATTTCCTCCCCAAAAAACCACATGCATTCCAAATGCAGAAATTGCAATATCTGCTTTACTAATAGTCAGCTTTGATATGCAATCAAACCAATACTAAATCTTTCTTAGCTAGCAATCTTATATAAATATTAAATATAGCACAAGTAAAATAATTAGCTATATATGAATGGAAGTTTAGTTAATCTCAGCAAAGAAAACTATCAGTAAGGGTTAAGCTGAACAATGAATAGAAAGAAACTTGCATAAATTAATGTGAAGGATATAACATATGTATTTGTAAAGAGAGTAATGATTAAATGATATTAGAATCATGGTTTAACAATTTGATTTCACGCCAAGTATCCTAGTAGGTGTGGTTGGACAACTATGACCCAGTACGGAATATCCCTAAGGGTGGATGGGGGAATCTAAATGATGGGGAAACATATAACAGCGCCATCATGAGATTGAGTGGAAGACAATATCTATTTAATTAAATGAATATTTAGTGTGAAGTACTTATCTCATCAGATAAAAAATATATAACAATGTGTGCTATACATTCCATAACACATCTTTTAGGGTGGGGGGGGGGGGGTAGAAGGATCTGCATTTGATGCACTTAGTGTAAAATTAGTGAACCATTTGATGCACTATCTGCATTTGACCTACATGAGATTCACTATAAGTGTATATATAACTCTTGGCACACCTAACGTTTCCAATAGTAGTAGTTTTTTACTATTATTAGATATGAAAAAAATGGAATTTTACATAAACATATATATATATATAACTCCATTTAAATAACTTGAAATCTTGAATATTCTGTCAACCAACTATACAACTTGTGAAGATAATGCAATTTCATTAAATACAAGCAGCTGGAATTATATATGTTTGAAGTTTGAACAGTTAATATAATCAGCTAGTTTCCTATCCAAATTTTATTCTCATCTTTTGGTTGAATTTCATTTTATTGACCTTAAGAAGCTTGCGATATATATAAACTTTCTCATATTATTACTTGTATATAAAATGAATGATTATTATTATAACTTCTTGAGCAACATTTCCACTTGTCATTAACTATGAATAGAATTTGTCTACAATATTCACTGCATAATTTCCTTGGAATACATATATATAGAAGCTGGTAAATATTGATTCTCTAGAGAAACAAAACAGCTCTACCTAGTAAATCAAATCTCGATCCTAACATAATTAAACATATTATGTTGTAATCAATCAACTTGATTGGGATTATATTCCAGCATAAAAAAGTGGATTAACTATGAAATTAAATAATCTGTTTGTCATTAACGTGCAATGCATGGAAGACAATTAATGTGTGCCTAGATTATCATCAGTTCATCACTTCATTTATCTGAAAAAGAAAGAAGAGGATATATGTGATAATAAAAGAACCAGATTTAACTCCACTCCTCTGGTAATGTGTGATGACAGGAAAAATAAATGTGAAATACAAATGTAGACCAAGACCATTATCATTTATGGAGATGTTGAGAGATGATCTAATAACAATATTAAGCAAAAAAAACCTCGCAGAAAATGGGAATGTGTCAGATATACATATCATAATGGGTCATAATAAGTAGAGAAGAAAGATCAACCTCACTCAAATCATAATCTAAACGTGGGAGCTTTGATGGGAAAAACTCCATTAAAGACGAAGATATGGTTTAATAGCTAGTAAGTTTGAGACAAGGATGAAATTACTTCATTTATTTTCTGCTCCAGATAAGGTACATGAACGCCTCTCAGATTGCTAACCTGTAACAGCCAAATAAAGAAATATGCATTTGGAAAATTAGCAGCCTGATAACCATGCAAAACCCCTAATTTAATTAACCTAGTAATCAGTCAGAATACCTCAGATTTAATGGTGTGGATCAGTCCTCCATCAATTCTGGTAGTGATACAGTTAACAACATCAAGTCCTTCCTCAAGCAGCAATTGTAGCACCCTTGAGATGGTCAAAGCTTTAAGTCCAACACTGGTGCTGATCACAACTTCAATCCCATCCAAAGATTGGCGAACTACAGCACTGCTTGGGAAGGCCTCGTTAGAGGTCATCCCTTGCTCAAAACCACTCCAATTATCCGATGCCTTCTTTAACTCATCTCTCTTGGCATTCAGTCCATCGATCCTCTTCTGCAGGTCCTTTATATAACTCACTGCTCCATTCATATGATCTGATATTGCACGCTTTCCCTGAAAACCCCATGAAAGGTAACCCTAACTCATAAGTATATATATGCCAAACCCAGACAGCAGTTTCTTCAATTGCAGAAGAAGTAAGCAGATACAGCAGTGCTGCTGGTAAAAAAAAAAACAGAAATGAGGGGGGGTATCAATTGATTGGAATACAAGCTGTTTTCGTACCTTGATGTACTCAAGAGGGAGAAGAGTTCGAAGAGAAGCATAAAGGGTGGACATTTCTTGCCTTCTTTGCCTCTCAATATCCCTGTGCATAGACTTTTTCTTATCATCAGCGTTACTATTTTCTCTCTTCTCAGTTGACAATAATTTTCGTTGGCGGCCTCTACTGCTGCTGCCACCCATGGGAACATAATCCAAAATCTCATCTTGTGGGATCGTGTTTTGAGGGTCGGAACCGGAAGAAAAGTGGAAGAACATCTCATCCATAATGGTTAAGTGTGAATGGAAATTATGAAAATTAGTGGGAAGCGAGGGAGGGAGAGTATTCTATGCTGATTAACTTTGCCCGGAATGGGAGACAGGGTTTTCTGCAAATAAGAGTGCAGGCAAAAGCAATGGAAGGGATACGTTTGTTAGGGTGTGAGATCTTAGATGGGGCCGAAGATGTCAAGATTCCCTATAGTCCTTAATCGGCTATAATATAAGATCACAAGAGATATGAACTGATATCTCCAGCCATATTATGTATACTCCCTTTTCAACACCGTATTTTATGTTCTACACCTAACCCCATTTTTTTCCTTTTTCATTTTTTTATATAATATATAACCACAAAATATGTTAATGGATTTAATATCATCTCTTATGGATGTGTATCTTCAATTTTAATGTCTCAAGTTTTTTAAAATAAGAAGGTATTTTGTTTTTTAATAATTTAAACTTTAACAGCTCATTTTTATTATCACAACCAAAACTTCTTTTATATCAGTTCTTTTAATAAATATAATTTTTTTACATGTATAGTGGATGGATCTTTAACTAATTCGGTTAAGTTTTAAATTTATTTTATAGTTAATTAAGTTTTAACTCAATTGACATTGAATATTATTATCAATATAAAAGAAATAAGTTCAATCAAGATTATTTTCTATTTTAAGAATTATAAATAATTTTAAATATAGCATTCAAAAATCATTTTATAAGCCTTCCATTATTTTTATTAAAATAAGAATACAAAATAATCTTGATAGTGATATTTCTTAATTCTAAATATAAAATGTGTTATACCACATAAGTACATAACCAATATCATAATATCGTCCAAATAGATAAAAGATTTTTGAATAATAAAGATTCAATGTTTGTATGTTTTGAACCAGTTTTGACTTTTGCTAGCCAGTTGGACCGTATAATGTGAGGTTATCTTTTTATATTTCATTAATTTATTCCAACATTTCTCATGTCTCGTTTTTAATTTAAGGCCTGAAAGGCTTGCAGTGTAGCTTTTTTTTTTAATTTATTCTTTAGAGGCGATTACTATTAATTTAAAAAAATTATTGATAAATTTAGCATTTAATGTTTACAATTTTAAATTTAATTTTTATTTTATTTTAATTAAATTTCATTATCTTTTAAAATGAATTAAATCGTTTTTAATAGAAATATTGATCAAAACATTATATTTTTAATGATGTTGGTACGTAAATCTACATATATTTTATATTAATATGACACTATTTGTTTTATATTCTACATCAATAAATAATTTAATAATTATAAAAATATTCAATAACAATTTTAAAAAAACTCCAAATTCAAAAAAATATTAAAAATTTGAAAACTAATATGAAGTATAAGTGGATTGCCATACGAGCCATTGTATTTAAAAATATAATGTTTTAGTTAGCATTTCCTTAAAAAACAACAATTTGATTCTTTTTAAAGGTTTATGATCAAATTTGACTCTTTCAAAAAGTTGAGGTAAATTAAACTAAAAAGGACTAATTTGATAAAAATGTAAATGTTAAATATACTCTTTTTTTTTAATTACTTTGAAGTAGTATATAAGTCATGTCATAATTCTAGCTTTGACAATTTTCTCTTCCCTTAACCTATGTTTGGACAAATATTATTAAGGAAAAGAAATGAATGGAAGGTTAAAGAAAAATGTTAATATTATTGGTTGAATAGTTAAAATTAATAAAAGGAAAAAGGCATAATGAATATTAATATTTCTTGTTTGGATAAACGGTGGAAAGAAAAGGAGTAGTTTAATTTAAATAAATTTTAAATTTTATCATTTTATAAATAATAGATAATAATAATAAATTATAAATTATAAGAAAATACTAATATTCTTCATAGAACCATAATTAAAATATTAATCAATAATTTTTTAAAACAAACTTATCTGTTCAAATTAAAAAATTATTAACCAAAGTAGTTTATTTTAATAGATAAAATTAAAGAAAATCACTTAAAACTCACTAAAATAAGACAACTAAACCTCTTGAGTACAACCATGATTAACAAGTGAACTTTAAAAAGGTGATTACTCGATTTATATATTACGACAAATAAAATTAATAAAAATCAATTACTTTAAAATAAAATTAAAATGTACTTTTGTACCAAAATTATAATTAAATTATATTGAAGTTGAAGTAAAATTAAATATTTTAAATTTATATTTAATTATATGTCGATCTTGACATAAACTTATCAAATTAAAATTACTTTAAAAGTTGAATTTGCTTAATTAATTGATACATGATAGTATCTCCAATGAAGATTGAAGTCATTCAAGAATCGATCCTTGTAAAGCATTAATTGCTTGCTCAAGTCTAGAGTCCATAAATTATTCATAGGCATTTCCTTAGGATAATGAGCTGCCTCATAATATTGCTACTATCTTCAATCTCAAAGCTAAAGGTATAATATTAAGTGGAGTGAAATATATTTTTAAAATTTTATCTCAAATTTCAAAATTGTTTTTGATTTAAATATTAAAAGTAAAAGTTTTAAATGTATGATAAATTTGGTTGAAAGTTTATTATAAACATTTTTAATTTATAAAATATTTAAATAAAAAGCTTTTATAATGGCTTGTCTTTTGGAATTTCTTGAAAGCGTTCTTTGCTATATTGTATCTCTGTGGCTTGAATTATCGCAGTGATGGGATTTGAAGTTTTTTTTTTTTCAAAAATGGTTTTCATTGTTAAGAGTAGAAGCAGCCCTTAAATTTCTTTAACAAATCGATCAACTTTTCTTTAAAAAACGTATCTAACTAAAATTTTAAACATAAAAAATATTTTAATTAATTTTTTTCAGTGAATTATAAGAAAATGACAAAACTCTAACAATAACGTAATTAGCGCAATTAGCGCAATTAAAACTCAAATCATATTTGAGATGGTGAATACCTTAACTATCAAACCAATATATACACAAGATTCGGTTAATTAAATTATTTTTCTAATATTTTCGTTGTTAATAGTTATTGTACTAAAGTCAATTGTCATGATGCTTATGTGGCATTGTAGAACTAATAAAAAATTGAAAAAAAAAAAAGAAACAAATCCAAATACAAAATGACACTGAACAAAAGATGTCTAAGTTATGTAAATTTAAAATTTTATTTGTTTAAGTTGATTTTAGACGTAGTTTTGTAAGTTATGAAATACTTTTATAAGTTTTGACCGGATTTCAGCCATAAAAACCCTTAGGCTGCACGAACTGTGAAGGCTTCCTGGGTTGGTCATTGAATCGGAATAGAGGCTTTTCAACGAGGAGTGCTTACGAAGCAGTGGCTAATTTGCGAACTGATATGACAGGTAAATTATGGAAGGTTGTTTGGCAGTATCGGGGACCTTAAAAAGTGAGTTCTCTTATGGCTCGTCTATTGTAACAGTTTATTGACGAATGCCGAAGGGTGGAGGAGGCATCTTACAGGGGACCAACAGTGCCCACTATGTGGCTCGACCGTTAAGGAATCGACCATGTCCTCCGTCGATGCTTCAGGGTGAGCAGTGTGTAGTCTAGGCTGGTCAAACAGGATAAATTAACGGAGTTTCTAAGTCTCGACACAAAAAATTGGGTACTTGCTAGCCTTCAGCATCCGACATACTTTGCACATGATAGCTTTGATTGGGATGTGAATTTTGGATTGATCTCCTGGTGCCTCTAGAACAGGAGGAACGAATTTATGTCCGAACTGGAGACAATGGAGTGGGATGATGTATGGCGGATTACCCATAATTGGTTCAATGCTTGTAGGCTGGTGCACTCGACTGAATTTGCAAAGGAGAGTGGTAATGGCTCGAAAGAGCTTTGGGCTATCCGTCGGTACCCGCCACCGAAGGAATGAGTGGGGCGTGTAACAACGAAACAGAGAGGGCATCGATAGGTGGCCTCTAACGAGACCATAATGGAAGCTAAGCTTCGGGGCATATACGATGGCATGTGTATGGCTTGATTGCAAGGTCATTTAAGGGTAATCGTGGAGCGGCGAATCGTTTGGTTAAATTGGTAATGAGGCGAGAATTGAGGTTGCAAATGCTGCAACATCCATCGGAGGAACTGCTACCTGTGATGGAAGAGGATGGAGCCGAACATGCTATATAGTTCGAGCAATTATGTAGTTATTCCTAATTGTTCAATTTTTTGCTTTCTTACCATTTCTTTTAAATTTTAATAAATGTATAAAATATAAAAAGTTTGTAATTATAAGAATCATAATAAAGAGAAATTGTGTGTGTTTGATATATTTTGTAATCCAAAATAACAAACAAATTATAGGATTGCAATTAAGAATAGGCTAGATTTCACACACGCTAATAAGATTTAGGAAAAACTATATTAGTAGTCACCTAATTATTAGTAATTCTTTTTGTCATCCAATTATGAAAAGTTATAAAATGGTTACTCAATTATTACTAATTTTTTTTATTGTCACTTAACTATTCACTTTTGTCTTTTTTGTCACAAGTTGGCTAACGGTAACAACTTTCTAACCCTCAACATTTACATATTTTGTAATTTGAGTGACCAAATTTTTGGGGCATTAAACTAAAAGAAATCATCCTCAAAATTTCACTTAATTTTTTTTAAAACCTTTAATAAAATAAATGTAAAAAATAAAAAATTTCTTTTAATGATTTGTTTCATATTATCTGGAAAAGATTTGAGAGTTCAAAACATTTTGAAAATTTTTACGAAATTTTTAAATTCTAAATTCAGAATCACCATTTAAAATTCCTAATTGACATGTATAGAAGACTACTTGCTAACTATTTGTACTTTGTTTAGACCTAAAATCAGGTAAACTTGTAGCTTTGAAACAAAAAATGTAACATTTTAAACCTAACCTAGAAATCCGATTGAATTCAAGTGTTACATTAATTGCGAAGCAACTTGGTTGATATTAGACATAAATTTTAATTATCCAAAGGCTATAAATATACTCAGAAAAGATTTAAAAATAAAAATAAAATTATTTAATAAAACTCAATCAAATAATAAATAAGTTACAAAACATAGTCAAATTAACTAAATCCACGAATAACAAATATTAAGTACATACAAAATTCTATACTATTCTAAATTTTTTTTGCCTAAACTCATAATCATATTAAAATTCTAATTATAATTATGATACAATAAAATTTTCATCTAATTAAACTAAATAATAATAATAACCTTCAAATAGTAATAATTCTTAAAAAAAAACAACAACAACAACGCCACCCTTATCCCACAATTGAAAAAAAGTTAATTACAAGTTTAATTTCCCATTAATTGTTAAAATTCAATTTAATCCTTAAAACAAAACTAAAATTCAATTTAGCTTCGAAATTAAATTAAAATTCAAATAAATCCGAAATCCATAAAAATATTAAAATCTAAAATTTATGTTTTCATTTCTGAAACAATTCATTTTACGAATATTATATAATATAAAAATGATTGGATGAAAATGAGCATTGAACACAATATATGGGGGATGTATTTAACCAAATAGTTGGAGGGGGTTACTATTATAAAATTCAGTGTTGGTAGTGGAAGTTCTCACTTTCAAGATAGCGTCGCCGACATCACATGAATAATATACAATTGTGCTTAGTCTTTGTTTGCATTACCTTTTTTATCTGGGTTCAAATTTTAGTGAGAGGTTGTTTTAGAGATGAAAAATTATTGAAAAAAGAATACAATTGAATAAACAAGTTAAAAAAGAGAATCATTCTTACTTTAGTTCATTATCTTACCTTTAATTATTATCATATTTCTTCTTTTTCCCCTTTCAAGTTAAAGGTAATTTCTTAATCAACCAAAATCATACCTTGATTTAAGTTTTGTTTAAAATCAAATCGGACCTATATGACTATAAGATTATTATTCTTTTTATTGATACTAAAATAAATAAATAATTATATTTATATTTAAAAATAAGATAAAGAATACAAGAACACAACACTATAATTATCTTGCATATATCACTTGATCCAAAAATGAATGAAAATTTTAATGTATTATTTGGGTTTTTTCCTTAATGTCTTATTTGATTATTTAATGTACATTTAATTATTACATAAATATGAAAATGTTTATTATAGCGTAAATAATTAGTACAAATTTAATTTAAAAGTTGAACGATGAGTAAAACTTAATAAATAAAAATATAATGTCAAATTTTGTCTTTAACATTTATGCCAAATATTAGGACTAAAGTGTAAATATTTCAAAATCAGTTTAAGTTTTCTATAAACTTTGTTATAAAGGGATCAACTATTTAATGGGTTAGGTTTAAGGGAAGCTAGAGTGATGGGATTGAATTGACTTATATGTTTTATAAGTGAACACTTTAAAGAAAAAAGAAAAGTTGTTAAGTAGACTCTGTTGTGGTGTGTTATCATTCTGCCAAGTAAGTTCATACAATGTAAACATGGTTTAACTTTATTTTATTTTGATCTTTAATTGTATAATTAAAAATTTAGTTAAGTCAGATTTGGTTTGTTAAGTATATAAAGAAGAGATACTGAATTATGATACAGAGGAATGATAATGAGGTTACAAAATGAAAGCGTCCCGATGAACTTAGTAAAAGACTCGTACACATGGTTACATGTTATTACCTGATGATTTCGAGATTCAACATTTGTTTCGAACTCAAAGATACATGTGGCATAGATTTATCCTATATTGGTAATCTGATGTCGTTTTAAAGGTTTAGCCTGAACTGGTAACCTTACATGTATATACAACCCTGGCCAAGCTTTTATTGTGTCGATAAAGGTTTAGCCCGGATGGGTAACCTGACACCTCTGTACATGATTAGCTTGGACAAGCCTCTGATATGAAGTGTACCTATGTTTTGAGTTCTTTTACGATGTTCATCAGGTAATTTAAAACATGCAAGATGTGAAATTGGCGAGTCAAGGAATGAGGGGCAATGGAAAACTTGACTATTATAATTGGAGTTCACACCAGAGAAATGCATGTGAATGAGTCAGATATGAGGAGTGTTAGTACAACATGTTGCGTACTAAATATTTGGGGTGAGATAAAGTATACACACTTACAATGTTGACAAATTGTGTTGGTTGATAGGTAAATTATGTTTGCATATTGAATTATCACATAATTATTATGTGAGGTAAGTTAATTATTGAATTGTATGAGCTTTCTAAGTATTCTTAATATTTACGCCTGGGTTGCTTTTACCTTGTAGATTTTGCAAATCCAAAACATGTTGATCGGATTAGCAAGAAATTTACACTATCCGTCAAGTATTGCGGTAAACTTTTGATTTTGATTTGGTTCGTCTAAGTGGAGTGTATATAAACAATTGGTTATTTTGTAGGCAAATATGTTAAATTTTGAAGGAAATTACTTTGGACTCTCCAGATGTATGTAAATATATTGAACTCAGGTTCTATTATGTTCCGCTTTATAAATTTCACGGGACCTATTTTAGTGTGGAGTATTCGCGAGACAATTCGCCATTTGGGTGTGTGTAGGAAATTACAAATGAGATGTCTGCCTTAATTTTCGTAATAATTGTGTCCACTAAATTATCGGCAATTTAGCCATCTACAAATTCAATACGCAGTTGGATGACCTGCAGGATCTGTTAGCCACATTTTAGTTTGCGGTACGGTCTGTCATGTATGTATGAATTAGGTGTTTGTTATGTGAACATCGTGTGGTAACATATTGTAGCTTAGGTTCGGCAACCGGACCGGATAAAGGGTGTTACAGTTAATCTTTAATGTATTTTTATATTAACTCCGTAAATATTCATATTTAATATTTATGGACTCGGTTAACAAAAATGAGGTCCCGAAATCACAATTTTCGATACCACTAAAAATCAACTCGTTACATATTAAGTTTCAGCTAGTTAGCTTCGAAGGTTCTAAGTGGGTGCTAAAAAAAATAAAGGGTCAGCTAAAAAGCTAAAAATGATTTTTTTTTCTCATTTCATTTCTTTCTTTTCTTTTTTTAAAATTTTAGAATTAGAAATAAATTGACAAATTTTTAAAATATTGAGGCTAAATTTAATGATTTTTTAGAATTCAAACTAAAATAAAAATTTTCGTAAACATTGAGGGCTGAATTTGTTGAATTTTTTATATTTAGAATCAAATTGATAGAATGTATAAACATTTGAGGGCTAAATTTATTATTTGACCAATAAAAAAAGCCCACATCAGTTTTTCATCACTCATCTAATGACAATTAATGGAGAGTGACAAAATAATTAATTTCAAAAAGTTTAGTGATTAAATCAAAAAAATTAATAGTTGAGTGACCAAAATAGAAAGAATGTGACACCTTATACTAAACCCAGTTGTTGGATCCGAATATTAAATGTCACGTTCCATTGCCAAAGCAACTTACTGTTCTATCTTTTTTTGTTTTTGTTTTTGAAAAGAAAATGTAGTGGTAAATTTATTTTATAAAAATTTTAGCAATATTTCTACCTATTTTACGTAAAACCCTGCAAAAATTTAAATTTCACAATATAATCATATTCAAATCATCTCCCAAATCAATTTTTTACACTTCGATTTCTCAAAACATACCAATAAACTAGATTTCTATGCTTTACTACTTCATCCAAAACATTAATTATTAAGTACTAGCAAAGAAAACATAACGAAAATATTTAAATTCAGTTTATGACATAGTATTATATATATGCCTAGGTACATGCCATTTATATCAACTATAAAGTAAACTTTTCACCAACATTGTTTGAGCTGATCTTCGGTTCTTCGGGTGTTGTTGGAACAATCTATTGAATCTAACTACCTACGCACTGAAAAATAGACAAACCGTATGCTGAGCAATTTTTATACTTAGTGATGCTAATATTATATAAATCATTACATAAGTATTGATCATAAATTAAATGATAAAAATAAATTAAAGCATGAATATAAATATTATTAATAACATCACAATAAAAGAAAATTATAATATTAATAAACTTTAATATTTTGATATTGACAAATTAAATGAAGAAAATAAGTTTTTCAATTGAATTCAAACTCGTGTAATTAATTTAATTTGCACAATATGGAAATTCAAATAAATTTAAGTTTTGTTTTTGTTTTTGTTTCAATTTAGACCTTGTACTTAAATTTAGACTCATAACCAGATACCCGAATCCACCACCCCGAGTTGTTCAGCAACGATGGCTATTAGAGTAGTCCACGACCTTTTGAGAATTAGGACTGCCCACGACCCTCTGGGAATTGGGGCTAACAATAATAACAATGGACCAACTTGGCCTTTTCTCCCTTGACTCTCTGGGAATTGGGGATTCTTTGATATAAAGACTCTATGGCATATCAGCTATATCTAATTTAGATTAACTTAGTGAAACGGGGTAAAAACAAAATTTCATGATCCATTTCAATTCCATTATCATTTCAATTTCGTTTCATGTTCAAATCACATATCGCCTAATGTAAAATTGGCTTTCAATTCAAAACATGTTAATCATTTTCTTGCTTAATCATCTAAAATCATAATACTCAAATCCAAATCATAACCATGAATTTACTAATTTGATCATATGAAAAATATAGTATTCATCCCGAAACATAATTTTATAAATATTAACTAAATTATTCAAACTCATCCAAAACTCATAAATATAAAATAAAATAAAATCAACATAACTAGCCATAGTAAACTAGATATTCTAAAGCTTTATGTAAAGAAAATAAGATATTAGCACAAATTGAAGTTTCAATCATTTTACTCCTTCTCTTTGCCTTTCTCCTTCAAAATGTTTGCTTCGTTTTTAGCTACAATATGTGCAGTTTGATACGAAACAATGTCATTTATCCATTCTAGTACTAAAATTAATAAAAACAAACTTAAATATGCATGGTTAATCAAGTTAGCAACTTAAGTTTCCTAATCCGAAATTTGCATATCTTTCGACTTGATTATCCGTTTTCAATTCCGTTCACCAGAGTACTCATTGCTTCACAAGCTATCATTTAGCACCAATATTACACAAAGTGGTCAATATTCTCTACTTCCCCTTTAACATGACCAAATATACCAAGTAAACTTTCCATCTATTTTTATTTTCTTTTCACATTTTTAACATGCTAGAATTCATCTTCTAATAATTTTCTATCCAAAAATATATTTACTTCATTTAGGTTTTCTAAGCTTCCATCAATGTCCTTTAATTGTTGGAAAATTTGGATCACATATATAATAAGGATAATTACATGTTATTATTTGCTATCATGATAGTTAGCCCAAATTAAAAGTGATCTAATTTGGTTAGAATTTTATTGGGCTTTTAATTATTAAATAAAGTATGGGTCAAATATGTGTAGATACTCTTCTAATCAAATTCTAATTAATGATGGGCTAATTAGAATTTGATTATAACTAATATGCTAAGGTTATAAATATTAGGGTTATGGTCCCCAAATTATACACAATATATCTTTTCTAATATCCCATCATTAGGAAAAAGAGAGTAGATATTCTCTGAATTTCTTGTGTGCTAATTTGGAAGATCAAATCCCCAAGTTCCAGAAATTTTCAAGGAATCCATGGATTCAGATACGCTTCCACATCTAGTTTTGTTCTTGATTTATTCTTAAAGATTTGACATGACAGATCCTGGTTTATTAAGTTATATTGTAAATTTATTTTAGAAATTCTAACATTAATGGAAACTTTCAAAATACTTGATAAAATAAAAAATTGTTGGTGTATATATATGTAAAGCAAGCTTCAAAGATTCAAAATCTAAAAAATAATAGAAGTAATTTTTTTTTCCCTCCCCCCATTCTTTTACGTGAAAAAGACAGAAAGTTTGAACATCTTTCTCTCTTTTCTCTTTTTTTGTGTATTATAATATTAATTATTAAAATATTATTACTTAATAAAATATCATTTAAAAGCCATCATAAAACTATTGATTTTTAGGTCATGATAAAATTACCATTAAGTCCTTTTCATCAAAATAAAAATAGAATAATTGCACTTTTACTTCTATATTTTTTAACTTATTCAATTTAATCCTTGAATTAGATATTGAATTTTTAACTTAACTACATGCTTCTACTAATAATCCTTTGTGTTTTCATGTCGACAATTTCCTCTAAAACGATTACAACTTCTTATACTACTATTTATTTATAGATCACTTATTTAAGGACTTCTACCATAAATATTCTTCTTCTCTCTTTATTTTTTTTAAAAGTGAGGATGTTACAAAGAAAGTCATAGTTGAATGACTAATTTTATAGTTTGACTTCATAAAAAATTTTAAAAATCAAGTAAAATAAAAGTTCATAACAATTCAAAAAATGTATGGAGTACATGTAGATTGCAATGTAGGATGTCATGTTTAAAAATTTAATGTTTTAGTTAGTATTTCGTTAAAAACAACAATTCAACTCTTTTAAAAGATTAATAGTTCAATTCAACCTTTAAAAGGTTGAAAGCCGATTAGCTAAAAAAATATATAGGGTCAAATTGATAAAATAAGTAAATATTAAGGGCTAAATTTAGTATTATATCTTAAAAAATTTCCTCGAATAAATGTAAAAATTCCTTCGCTTTGCTGAAAAAAGTAGTTACAATTTACCAATGAAATTAATTTAGAGTAAATTACACTTAAGATCATTAATTATTAGTAAGTTTATATTTTAATTGCTTAATTTCAAAAAATTACAAATTAATCACTCAACTATTAATAAATTTACAATTTAGTCACTCTAATAATTTAATATTTTTAATTGAAAAATTAAATAAAATATGCTATTAACTTATTTTCTATTCTCTAAACCAAATAAATTCTATCAATTAAATAATAAAATTACCATTGTTTCCTAATATAAATATCCATAAATATTATATACAAATATTTGAAAGAAATTATAATAAATTTGACTAACAATATAAATATCACTAAAAAATTTAACATGATGTACAAATTAATATTTTAGTCAGCATATTAAAATATTATAAAATATTATATTTGGTGTTCAGATTTAAAATTGTGAGCTCTCATTGTAGGTTCTAATCATTTTTTTTACATAATGTTTGAAATTATCCATAGCCCTTCCCTATCCATAAATAAGAGGATAATACATTTTAGTGTACTCGAACTCATGTACTCCTGCATTACCAACAATAGTCATACTAATCAAACTAAAACTCAATTTTAACAATTGTGGGCTAGTAATTAGCCATGTGTTTATTATAAATAAAAATATATGCTGATTTTTTAGTCAAGGGAAATTCTTTTTCTTGATTTTTGTTGTGTGTTATAAATAATTGAAAAAAAGTGCCCAATTATATAAAAACGCCAAAGTTTATGCCACGTAATCACATATTTTTAAAATTATACAAGGGAATTAGCAAAAATATATCCATGATTGAAAAAGTATATTTTGGAAAGCAGATGAATAAAAAAATGAAAATGATGAAATTAATATTAGAGAAATTAAATTTAAAAAAAACATAGTACAAATAAAATATGTTATCTTAAAAATATAAGAACAACACAAAAACAATAACTTGGAAAAAAAACAAAAACAATAAGGAATTAAAAAACATAGTACAAATAAAATATGTGCTTTTGGAAGTTGTTGAACTGTCTGAACGTAATTTGATGAAATAAAATAGTCAAAAGCAACAGCAAATTTGCATACGTGAGACGACAAATATACAGTAAAAATCATTAGATGTTTTAGGGAAAGATTAATGCAATTTTCCAGGATTTGGTGGTTGAACTTGAGCCGTTATACCAACAGTATCAACACACTATCATTATTTCTTTTTGGTGGAAAAGAAAAACGATATAAATATAAAAAAAAAAAATTAAACTAATCCCTCTCATGGTATCCTCAAACAATCTTAATATTATTCTTCTATCTTTAACTATCTTGATAAGGCCATTTGTGACTTTTTTTTTTTTTAGGAATATGTTATAATCTCCATACCCCTATGGATGCTAAGAGTTGATTAATTTTCTTAACCAAAATAAAATTGAAATCTCCAAATGATTTACTCTGAATGACGTTAACAACTTTAAGATTGTCAGTTTAAATTAGAACACTCAAAACCTTGATCAAATATAAGTGTCAGTCCATCCAATATGCCCCATAGTTCCACATTTAGCACATTACAACTACTCAAATATCTACTGAAGCCACAGATCCACCATTTGTTTTGGTCGCACACTGATCCCCTAGTTGTAGCAAACTCATCATCGAACTTAATTGAACCATCCATATTCAATCGCACCCAATTACTTGTCAAAGGTAAACTAATAGTTATTCTTTGTGTCTTGGAAGTTGACGCTTTAAAGATAGAAGCATACTACTTTGCCCAACTGTAAGATTCTTTGATGATTGCACCAGCACCCCATAATATGTTCTAAAAAGTGAAAAGATTAGTTTGAATTTAAAATAAAAGTTAAAATATTTTATTTAAATTTAATTATATAAATATTAATCTTAATATAAATTATACCCAACTTGATTGGAGTTTGGATATGATTTTAAAAATTGATAGGATTACTTTGGATTACTATTTATTAAATAAAATATTTTTATTAAATTTAATTATAAAATAAATATTATTTTTAATATTAAATAATGAACTTAGATCAAATTGAGTTAAAATTGGTGGGGAAAAAAAAAAAGCTTGAATAAAGAAATTCAAGTCATGTCTTGACTTAAGTTATGCACAAATCTTAAGGATTAAGTTTACAACAACAATTACACAAAGAATTACAAGTAATACATATTCAAATTAATTATAATAAAAATGAAGCGTTACAGAGCACAACCTAACTAATATCTGAAATATATTTGGAACAAAATTAAAATAGTTTCGAGAAAGACTCAAACATAATGAAATTGAAGTGAATCCACATAGATTACAACGCTTCAACCTTATTATTCTATCTTTATTCATCATTTGTGTTTATACATAACAATCATCCTAAGGTGGAATAATATAAAGATCACAAGTAATTTAAATATAAAGATGTAGAGAGACCTAACTTAAATATAAAGATCACAAGTAATTTAAATAATGTAGATTAAGCAGAGCATTTGATAAGCAGTATCGACAGTGCAAAATTCAAAGAGAGTGACGTCCACAAAATCCCTTTTTATAATATTACAAGTCTAACTCCCGACTTTTACTTCTCTCAAATGCCCATTTACTTTTAATCTTCTAATCTTGGTTCTGGGCTTAATTTGTTTTGGAGCCCCAATAGTTATGAATGTAAAAATATGTTTATTTTAACTAGTAGATGGAACAAATACCACAATATTTTCCAGGCAATAAATCTCGAATCTGTTGGAATAATTTTGCTTTATAAAAAAAAAAAAAATGTGTTTAAGTTTTCTGTTTAAATAACTTAAGTTTGTAGAATATAACAATTTGGATAGTGAAAATGAATGTGAAAAAGGCAATGGTAATAAATACTTCAATGGAATAACATATAGAAAGAGGATATGATGGACGAAAACAAGGTAGAAGTCAGATTAAGCCAATACTACTTCACTATCTCTTGATAGTTTCCATTGCAGCCCACATATATTGAAGCTGCTTGTATCAATAAACCCATCCCTTTCCACAGCACCCAAACACTTAAAATTACGGATGTCAGAGGTCAAGAAAACCTCGTTTTGATTAAATTAAAATGATCAAAAATTAAACTTATTGCTTAATTAAAGCACTTTTTAACACACGAGTTTATATTTAAAACCCTAGTAATATACTTGCATTTATGCATTGTCAATAAATCAAATAATATTACTTTTGATACGTAAAACATTGCACAAATTAAGAATTATTTTCTTTGGACGTCGCACCGAAGAATGACCACTAGAGTCTAGCTCTTGTCTTAGCAGCATTGACTATTCATTCAAAAACTCATTTCATGGGTTTGAATCATAAGTGATCTTATTTCTATCTGTGGTATGTGAGTTGACAGTAATTTGCTCTTATTAAAAATGCATGAACTAATTGTAAATATACTAAAAGAAAAGAATGACACACTTTCAAAGCTTTATCTTCAAACTTCATCCCACGATGCCTGAACGAGTAAAATCATAACTATTGAAGAGTTTTGTGTATGGAAAGATTTAAACTCATAACCTCTAGAACATGAAAGATGATGGGTGCAGGATGATATCACTTGCAATCAGACCGCGGCCCAACCGCCCACATTCAAGGACAATTTATGCCAAAGCTTTGCTCTTAAAATTGCCAATAGTTCGGTCCAACTCAAAATTCCAGTCATTACTCACCAGTTTGATCTCTACCATGAACGGATTGAATCTTCCTGCAATTGAGATAACAATACCATATAAAGAGAAACAAAATTGCGAATAACAAGATAAATTTCAAATGCTGATTTGATTGCTATTTTATTTTCGGTACAGTAGAAGTGTAGGAGTGAAAAAAAAATTGCAGATGCTAAAATTCGAACCTCATGCTTACTAAATGTTGTAATCAACACCAATAATGGAAGTAAAAATGATCACAAAGCAATAAGAAAGAAAAAATAAAAATACAGATTGGAAAACCCTTATCGGGAAAAACCATGGGCAGAATAAGAAAAATTCACTATGTTGAAAAACACACAAAATGAGAAGTTTGATTACACTTATTAAACAACCCTATTATAATCAATGCCTAATAGAAAAAGTATACTCTTGTACGGATTCAACTTGTGCGGCATGGTCCTATTTTACCTCTGATGGAATGTTGAACTTTGGTAATCCATCACATCCATGGGTCTGAAATTGTGCCTTGAGACCTGCATCAGCCTCCCTATTTTATTTCTTTAACAAATAACGAAATTTGAGTCACACATCTAACACTAAATACTTCTGCCTTGAACCATAATTTTAACACATAATTGGTAATGGCAATAACTACGCAGCCGGTCCCTATGGTTCCAGAAAATTGTTAAATACGGTAACAAACTAGTGCAAATAAAACAGAGAATAGAAGATTGATCGAGCATGAAACCCTCAATTCCATTACTTGTTCTTAAGCTACTAGCAATAATCTGTGATAAAATTAAGAAGAATAAAAGATAGGAGATGGAAGAAAAGATGATAATATCTAGGGCAAGAAAGAAACAGCAATAACATACCAAAGAATCAAAAGTCTGAACCTTCAACAACAAGCAATTTTAACTGTGTTATCAAGATGGAGAGCTTTACCTCTGCCATGTAATTCTCTGGTTTTGTAATGATAATGATTGCCTTTTTGCCTATGTTACTCAAGGTCGGGCGTGAGTATCGGATATAGATATGTTTCTAATACAACCATCTTCAATGTTTTAAAAGTTTTTCATGTATTTGAAGGAACCATTCTTATGTCAGAATATGAGTCAAACACGGATGGTCCAAGAAAAATCAAGAATCAGATCAGCATAGATTTGTGCCCTTGAATGGAATAGCCGCTAGCAAAACTTAGTTCCAGCAAGAAAAAGTAGAGAATTACCAAATAATAATCCACAAATGGTCATCATTTTTGTGAATCTAACAATATCCCATTACAGTAATGCATGGTTCCTTCCCCTTTTATCTCATTATTAAATAAATTTAAGATGAGCACTATCTCATCAGTTACTGGCACAGGCCATCCTTCAACTGAGAATTCAAGAACGAGCCCATCAACTTCAATTAAACTACAGCCTGCAACTTCTTTTCTGATACCTCTTTCTTTCATTAAGGCTCTAATCCTCTTCGCATCATCAAATCTCCCAGCTTTGGCATATATTTCACACAAGTTAATATAAAATGCATGATTCCTCGGTTCCAGACCAATCAAATACTGTGCTACCCTTTCTCCTAATACTAAGTTCCCATGAATCTTACAACCTCCAAGTAATGCTCCCCAAACAAACACATCTGGCTCCATTGGCATACTTCTAACAAGCTCTCCTACCTCTTCAAATAACCCGGCTCGACTGAGAACATCAACCATGGAAGCATAGTGATGAAGTTGTGGTTCTACTGAATAAACACGCTTCATCATATCAAAACACCAGCGAGCTTTCTCTACCATGCCAGAATGAGCGCAAGCTGACAATAACCCAAGAAATGTGACGTGATTAGGCTTCACTAGCACGGCTTCCATCTCTTTGAACGTGTCAAAAGCCTCTTTACTATAGCCATGCAATGCAAATGTAGAAATTATAGCAGTCCATGCCAAGGTATCCCTTTTAGGCATCTCTTTAAAAACCTCATATGCCCTCTCAACACTACCACATTTACCGTACATATCAACCAATGCTGTTCCAATCACCACATCACATTCAATATCGCTTCTCCTTAAGTAACCGTGTATCCATTTCCCGTGATCAATTGCACCAAGGTAAGCACAAGCTGAAAGTACACTAGCTATTGTAATTTTATCCGGCTTAGCCTTATCACTACTTGAATTCTGCATTTCATGGAACAATTGCAATGCCTCTTTTCCCCTCCCACCCTGAACAAAACCCGTTATCATCGAATTCCAAGTGATAATATTCCTCGTCTCCATGCTTCTAAACAATTCTAATGCCATGTCAAGATTCCCACCTCTCAAGTACCCAATAATCATCGAATTCCAAGAAACAATATCTCTTTTCAGCATTTCATCAAACAACTTCCTGGCACTGTTCAAAAACCCACATTCCGAATAAAAATTTACCAAAGAATTTTGAATGTAAACGTCAGAAAACAATCCAAATTTAATGGCTTCTCCATGAATGCTACACCCTACACGACTATCAAGCCTAATGGCGCATTCCTTTATAACAAAAGGAAACGTAATGCAATCCGGTGAAATGCCATCAAAAAGCATTTGTTTGAAGAGAATAAAGGATTTTAAATTGTGTGTATTATCTGCGCCGCTGATTTTGGAAGCGTAGGCTCTAATCATGATGTTATATACAGAAAGTGTTGGGTTCTTTATGAATTTGAAAACACTGGTGGCGTAGCAAAGAGAGCCGGAGTCTGAGAGGGCGGAAGCGAAGAGGAGGCGAGTAATGAGATATTCTTGATGGGGTTTGGGCAGCTTTGGAGAAGTTATGATGTGGGCATGAATTTGTTTGAGCTCTTTCAGACTCTTGAACTCTTCGATTAAGCGAAAGATGGTGTTTTTGAGATGTGGGCATTTAGGTTCCACCATATTTTAGTCCAGAAAATGGAATAGCATTGAGATTCAACGTGCACAATACGTAAAACACATTATCTTCACTGCTTAAACTTCGCCTGTCGTCAACTGAGCCAAGGTGTAGTGGTAAAAGAGCTACTTTCAGATCCTGGTTTATCTGGATTCTGGAACCTGATACGTTTTAAATTTATGCATAAATTAATTTTAATTCGATATAAGTATACCTAAATTTGATTGTAATTTAACTTGGTAATTTTCCTCCCAAGGCTTGCAAATTTTTTTTAATTTAGGTTAAGAAATTCACAATTATTTTTTTATTGGGGTTTAAACTTGTTTTTATTAGTAAATGTTCGCACATAAAGATTTGAAATTTTTTTTATTCAAATTAATCATTAAAAATCATATAATTCAAATCTCAATATGAATAAATTTGTCAAGTTTATAGAGTAACTTACACTTAAAAAAATTCAAGCCTCAATGCAAGAAAAGGTTGCCAAGTTCAGTTTCAATATTGGAACAATTGCCAAGTTCCCAATCTAATTTAGACATGAAAAGAATTCAAACTCCTATTAAAAAATATCAAGTTTAAACTCAAAATAATGATTTAACCCATGATTTAAATGTTGTATAAAATTATATCAATAAAAAATTTTGATTTTAAATAAATTGCACATATTTAGGAAAATATATATTTCATTCAAAAAATAAATATATTAAATTATATAAAATTAAATTAAATTAAAATTTCATATAAAATTATCTAGAATAAAAATTATGTATAATATGAAAAAATTGTTTTCAAAAGTTTAATTTTTTAAAAACAAATGTAAGAATCTTAAAAGAAAGCTTTACAAGGATACTTGGTATCATACTAGAATCTTTCATAAAGCGTTTTAGACAAAATAATTGTTTTAAAATGTCGATTATTATCTTATACATTGTTATTTATAAGGATACATTGGTATCATACCATATTCTTACATTTGTGGATTATTATCATACCAGATTCTTTTTAATTATTTTTTAATTATTATTTAGCTTAATACATATAATATATAATATTATTTATTATTTATTAAATTTGATTAATTATTTCATTTCGAACTCAATTAACCATTAACCGCAATTCTAAAAAATCTTTAACTAACCTCTAATTAGATTAGATCAGTTAATTAACTGATTAATCGAATTAGATCAGTTCAGTCGATTAATTTGATTTTAATTGAAGTTTAAACACCCCTACCCTTAATGACACTCCTGCTTGTGAAAGTTTTTTCTCTACTAACTATGGATAAAATAATTATCTTTTAAATATTTGTGAAAATTTTAAAAAATTATTTAAATTATTGAAAAGTAAAAACAAATAAATTGATTGATATTAGAATAATTTAATATCTTACATATGATAAATAAATTTTAAATATTTATTAAATTAAATTAGATCAACCAATCAAATAAATTAGACTAAAAATCCACTTTGTTTCATCGGTCTAAACAAAAGATTAAAATTAAATCGTGAATCATGATTGAATCATGAATCAATTGGATTAATTTATTTCTATTTTAGCTCAAATTAGGAAAAATATATATAATAACTTACATATAAATTATATAAAATCAATGAGACATTCACTGCAGATAAAGGTAGAGGATTTAGGATTAATAAGGTTTGATATTTAAGTTTCAAAGTCTTACCGTATATTGATGTTATAAGAATTTTTACTCCTATTAATCGATTTGTTTTAATTTTTTAATTTTTAATTGTTTATGTTGTAATAATTTTTTAAGGTAATTGTATTGTAATACTTGATTCTATTTATTCATATAAACTTTCAAAACATATATAAATATAAAATAAACTTATAAAAGTATTTTACCTTCAAAAATTATAAAAGATTTTATAAAATAAAAAATAATATATATATATATATACAAGTTCATTTTTATAATAAAAGAATTTATAAAATATATAAATATTTAATAAATTTTATAATTTTATAATATATACTTAATCATTCATCAATTAACCGTCAATCAATACCGATAACGTGACACCTTTTCCTTGGTTTGGTATACAACTTTTTTTCTGGTGAAAAAATAATATTATATCAAATTAAAAATATCAAAAGTACTCATTGCTCTGTCTTGTTGAAAAATGCCTGAAACTTCATTAGGGACCGAACCAAACATTTGAAGACTTAAATTCCATGTAAAACCCAACTTGGCCAAGCAATCCACTTGAATTCCATTTAAAACCCAACTTGGCCAAGCAATCCACAATTGTAATATATTCTCTAAGTATATGTCGCAACCACCATTCTTCTTCGGTTCTTCTTCGGTTCTCAAAAGTCATCGTACCCTTCGAACCACTGTGAAGCCTAAATCTTCCCCACTGTTAACAATCAATCAAGGCTTTGATTACATCTGAATTATCAGATTTAATTGTGGCTCGCTTGTAGATACTAAGAATAATTATATTCCATCTAGAATACACTTAAAATACTTAATAAACCAAAAGAAGAAGATTGATCTAACAAATAAAAGGAGGTCAAAAAACGTTAAATTTGCTATGTTCCTGGTTGCAATTTTATTTACAAAGACTGGGGGAAAAAAATAATGAAAGGACACTTTGTTACAGTTGCTGGAGAAATACATGGTAAAAGCGAAGATGATTATAAAGAACCCAAAAGTATGAAATAAAAGTGATGATCTGAAATGAAGTTTGTAAATTATTAAAAAGTCCATGATCTGAAATAAGTTGAAGTCCATAAAGCTCTTAGCCTTGATGGACCGTTGTGGCATTCGTGGTGCAGAAAGAGTGGGGTGTGGTGCAATCCTAAAGAAAGCCCTCAACCCCACGGCCTGCACTAACCTCTCGGTAAATCATGAGTGCTTCTTCCATTACTTGAGCTTGAGCCAGCAACTGAGCTCTTTTCTTCCCAGATGGATGCGTAGAGAGATAATCTTGCAGTGTTGAATCCTTTGCAACCTTTCCTAGTTTCTCATACACTTTGGGAGCAGTTCGAGGATCATAGCCAGCAGATGAAAGCAACAACAGTCCGATGTAATCTGCTTCAAGTTCCATCCTGTAAAAGATGATGATACGGGTTAAGCATTGAGAAGACCATGAGAATGGCATTTGAGTAGCAAGGACCTCAAACTCGGGTATGACTGCCAGAAATAGATATACGTGCAACAATGAGCATGTTGAACTTTTATATATTTTCCAATACATTTGGAAAACATCATATCTCCATAATCATGTCAGATACTAAGGAAATAATAATTTTGACAAAAAAATCCATTTAATAAATAAAACTAACCTGACTTCACAAATGCAGAACCACACAGCCACAAATAAACCTAAAATATTTCAGTAAAAGAAGTGGATCAAGACTGGAAGCTTACAAAAGTTCCCAACTCTCACTAGATATTGGATTAGTACATGAACTCTCCTTTCTTATTCCAGGGAGAAGGCCCTACCATCTTCTGGTATTGGTCAAACCTATAAAGGCTTTCACAGAATCAGAGATTGGATAGTACTTTTTAAGGAGATTTTCAGGAATTTTTTAGACTTATCATTTCCTTATAGGATCAAGCATGTTTATTCATACCCTTATTGTTGCGCCTTATCCATGCTATTCGGTCTCATCAGTTTTCCTAAAGTAATTTGTCCAACATTGCATCTGACACATAATTGGATATGGGTATGGAGGTATGATGCTCAAAGTATATGAGAAACTTGTAAGAAAAAATTGAGTGAACTCGGGTGAGATGTATCATATCTGATACTCACTCAAGTCCAGATAACAATAGGATCTTACAGCCTAGGGAAGATTATACTGTAGCATCAAACTACAGATGTATGCATATACACATATAAGCTATGTTGCCTGAACTCTGTTCTTAAAAAAGATATATTTAACACATATCCTGACACAGGTATAAGAATATGATCCCCTAAAGATCTTCCAAATACATGAAAAATATAAAAATTTTGAGCATACCCATTTCCGGTACTCACACCATGCCTCAATGACATATTTCATACACATAAGGTCAAAAAATGTACACATGCATTTAGCCATTATAGTTAGTGCATATAATCTTTCCTATCTTCCAAAAAAAGAACATAGAAAATATATACAAACCTCCGAGAGAAGGGGAGCCTAAAGAAAAGTGTTGACATTGTGTTGACCAGATCAGGCATAATGAACTGATAAAGTATCAATTGTAGAATGCCAAACCACAAATTCTTGGTTATTGTTTCGGCTATATGCCGAGCAACTGCATGCGCAACCTAATCAGATCATCACAATGAAAACATATCATTCAAAAATCCATCAGTGAGAAAATAACAAGCTGAACTTAAAAGCAATGTCTACCTCATGTCCAAGTATGGTGGCTATCTCTGAATCAGTACGAAAATGCTTGAGCAACCCTGTAAAGACCACAATCTTCCCACCAGGTAAACACATAGCATTAACAACAGGCTCATTGATGACCAAAACTTCCCAATTCAATCCTTCCAAGTGAGTCGTTGTCGGTTTCGACTTCGACCCTTTCTCTCGACTTTCCTTCCTACTTTGTTGAACCCATTTATCATCAAGAATCTCATCTTGACGAGACCAATTGATTCCCAACTCTTCTTCCCTCCCACTGAATGTCGCCATTACGTCATGTTTAAGTGAAGTCTCCGGTGATGCATACTCCAAATCACTCCATATTTGATCATGGCTCAACCCTTTCTGCAATGAATCGATAATATCTTTGGCAATCAGTCTCACTCGAACGCTTTCAGGGTGAATAGCAGGCAATATCTTTCCCTTAAACTCAGCTTTGAGTTGCTCAAATTGAGTCTCCCCCAACTTTTTCTCCATGTCTTTAGACAAGAGCACGAAATGTTTTCGCTTTGTGTAAGGAACAGTTTCTAGGTTACCAAAGTACACAGTAATCAAAACCCCTGAACCAACCAAGACAACGATCAAAACATTCCTAGGATTTTGAATCCACCTTCGAGGACCCCGCGGCCTAAAATGGTGAACCTGGTGCCGATCCACAAAGTAAAATCTCTTGGAAACATTAGAGAAGGGATTATGATGATACCTAGTAGATATTCCGAGTCTTTGTGAGATAGAAGAATAGGAAGAGAACCCAGAAACCTTAGTAGATGAAATCCAAGAAGACCCAAAGTTGGGGAAGATTATTGATGAGGAATCCCGGAATGGAGATCTCAGAAGAGGAGTTGAAGTGAAACTAGTGCGCAAGCTGTTGATTAAAACCTTTACCCGTCGGCAACATGCCATGACCCTGATGTTGAAATTGAAAAATAGCACAAGAACGAAATACAAGTCTGTTGTGTCTTATTATTTTAATCTAAACAACGTTGAAAGAGGTCTGGAAGGGCATGGACTAATCTGGAATATTTACAGGGAGAATAGGAGTAGCGGCTTGGTTAGTTTACTTTCAATGGTAAACTTAAGGTTCATACAGCTGTTTCTTTTGGTAAAATTATTTATTTCCAGTACGAAAAGTGATGTGCTCACTCAGACGTATCTCGTGATGGGCTCTAGACCTTTCGATGGCCCGGGACAGGCTGACTGTTCACAAAATTTTAGTGTGGTATGATAGGCTCGGGCCCAAACTGAAAAATAATCTAAAATTTTATTAAGTTTGGTGAAGATAAAAATACTAAAATTTAAATTGATATGTCCATAATAAATTTTTTATATACTTTTTAAAAATATAATACATTAAAAATACTAAAAATATTAAAATAAATATTTCTCAACAATTTGAAAATAAATTTAAAAAATCTTTATACTTAAATAACACTAACATATGTACAACTTTGCAAGCAAAAATCTAAAATAGTAGTAAAATTAACAATAAAATAAGATTTATACAATATCAAAATAATAAAACAAAATTGTAGCAACATAATAGTAATATCATTTTTATTATTAGTTTTTGAAAAAATTAGGTAAATTATACCAACAGTCACTCAACTTTGGGGTAGCTGACAAAACAGTCCCCTTAATTTCATTTCAGTCACTTAACTTTAAAAAATAACAAAATAGTCACTAGCGTTATAAAAAAGTGACAAAACAGTCACTGATTAACAATTTCCATTAAGACACTAGCAGGACTGCTGATGTGGCAAGTTAACTAGCTGATGTGGCCAATTAACTTGCCACGTTGTGAAACAGCTGATGGGTCAAGGTTTGGGGTGGGTTTAGGGAAAAAATCTGAAGGGTTACGTTGGTTTAGGGCAAAACTGTAACACCCCTATACCATGTTCGACTCGAGGAACCTGATATAAGAATAGTACATTTGGTGCCCAAGTAATTCTTGGCTAATTACTATTATATTTGAACATAAAAACAGACAAATCATAAATTTAAATAATTTATATTTAAATCCATTACTACTACTTGGGACATACTTAATTTTTCCTTAAGTACATGTCATTCTATTTAAAATTTTAAAACGTACCCCCTTGTTGCTTGAAGATGTGATGAGATGAAGACTCGTAATCTCAAATACAACTCTTCAAAATTTTTGTACCTAATCTGCGCACGAAAACAAACTGTACGTTGAGTATACACCTAGTGGTATTACTATAATTCAAATACTTAAGGTAAAAACAATATATATACACATTAAATCTTACCACTATTTTACCTTCAATAAATCATTCATGCATTTAAACTTTAAATTTATTCTAGTAATATATATTAAATAGATTTTCTTTATTTTAATTTATATATCTTCTTATTATACCAATATTCATTTCATGCATTTTATCAATAACCATTTCATAAAATCATTATTTCATATATTTCATTTTTATAATCTAATTCAATAACTTATTCTATTCCATATCTAAAACCTTACAACATTAGTCTTTCAATAATTATTTAAACTAACATTTTTCAATAAGAATAATTATAATTAATTCATAAGATTATATTCAACTAACTCCTACACTATTTGATTATTTCCAATTCATTCTATTTTCACTTTTTATTTTGATATCTCAATTTCAATTCACATTTCAATTCATAATTTCACTTTCTCATATTTCCAATAGTTCAATCGATCAATTCTTTTGATTTTCTCATTT
Organism: Gossypium arboreum; assembly: GCF_025698485.1. Taxonomy (NCBI): domain Eukaryota; kingdom Viridiplantae; phylum Streptophyta; class Magnoliopsida; order Malvales; family Malvaceae; genus Gossypium; species Gossypium arboreum. The sequence goes on along the minus strand of NC_069078.1, from coordinate 82,433,475 downwards.
CATTTATTCAACTGATTTCAATATCAATAATTCAATATTTTAGCAAATTCGTGAACTTAAGTTCATGCTTCAAATCTCACATCTTAATTCCATTCACAATTTAACTCATAATTTCTTTCTCATATTTTTAATAGTACGATCAATCAAATTTATTTAAGTTTCTCATTTCAGTTATCCACCCTATTAACAAACTCGGACTTTGACGGATACACGGATTCCAACCCAAACATACCAATACGGCACATTGTGCCTAATACAGTACATAGTACCTGATCAGTATACGATACATAAGTGCCTGAAACGACACACGAGGTGCCTGATACGACACACGAGGTGCCTGAAATACGACACATAAAGTGCCTGATATACGACACATAAAGTGCCTGATCGGCAAAGCCGATATATCCCGTACTCTTCAAAATCCTATGGCATGCGAATTATATCCGACTCAGCCCTACTAGTTAATAGGGATTTTAATTCTCAATTCACTTTCATTTCCATTTCAAGATCACTTTTCAATTACAATTTCACATTCAAACCAATATACAGTTCAATTATACATACACATTCACCATTCAATTCAATTCTCGGTCAATTCAAATTCACTTTTCTATTTTCTAATCAATAAACAATTCAATACCAATACATATTTCAAATAATCACATTTCGATTCAATTCAAACTACTTTTCAATCAATACACAATTCACATATTCACACATATTCATAAATTAATTCATTTTTGTTTAATTCATATTTTTAATTCATTTTCCAATCAAATTCAAATCATCAATTACTTTTCAATCAATATACATTTTAAATACTCACATATTTTCTTCATTCAATTCAATTTGATTCAATTCAAATCACTTTTAGTTTCTAATCAATATACTTTCAAATATTCACATAATTCGTAATTCAATTACTTAATTCAAATCATTTTAATTTCCAATTTGTTCACATTCAATTTCAATAGCCATAAATATTTTTGAATCGATTTCATTCAAATCAATATCATCATTTCAATTGCTTACCTAATTTTACTTGCCATGCATTTTAATTAAAATATAACAATTAATAATAAATATATTTAAATTATAGTAATACAAATCCGAATTTGTTCGATTACTCCTCGATAACTTTCCTTTCCTTTCGGTGACAATGCCTCGGGTTCTTTGCTAACTATCAAAGCTTTAAACCTTCAAACCCTAGTTTTTTTATTTTTCTTTTCTTTCCTTTTCCTTTCTTCTTGTTTTCGAGTGGTTTCTGCTATTCTTTCTTGTGCTTTCTTTCTTTCTTTCATTTCTTTTATATCTTATATATATATATATATATATATATATATAATAGTTAATAATGATAATAATGATAATAATAAATATAATAAATATATTTTAATAACACATATTTACATTATTACATATTTCTTATACAAAAATCTCACAATTTAATTATTTATCTAATAAATATCTTTTACTTGGTAATAATAAATAATAAATATATATTTACTAATTAAATATAAGTATTACAAATGTACATATATTTATTTTTAAATTGTACAATATCATCACCATCCATTTAGCAAAATTTTGATTTATTTTGGCAAAATTTTGATTTATTCATATAATATAATATTTTTAATTTATAACTAATATAAATTACCATATAATAAAATAATTATATACATTATAATTTAATAATAATTAAACAATAAAAATCTTATATTTTTATCAACATTTGCCGCCTCATTTATGGTGAATGGTATATTTCCATTTTGGTCCCCCTTTCTTTTTATTAATCTATAATCCTACTTTTACCCCTTATTCAATTTAGCCCTTTTTCTTAATTTCTCTTAATTAAGCTAAATTCAGTTAATTAAAGCCTAATTAAACAAACAACTAGCCTCACAAATATTCCTAATAAATATTTACGAACTCAGTTCACTAAGACAGAGGCCCTATAACTCGCTTTTCCGGTGCTCGTGAATTTTGGGTCATTACAAAAACAACAAAAATTGGTTGTGATTAAGAGGAGGAGAAAAAAAAAATCTGCAGAGCTTAATTCTCAGCAATGAAGCACTAAAGCACATGACTTAGTTGTCACGTTCTCCTTCTAAATACCTACTCTTCATTTCAAGATCCTTGACATACATCTTCTTCCTCTCCTCTGATCTCACAACTGCATCTCTGTTTCTTAACTACTTGAAAAAGAAACCATTCAGATCCATCAATTATAGTAATACCATTTATTATCTTTAGTTTTGGGCATTTGCAAAATACTTGGGTTTGTATGAATATTGGAAAGATTAATCAAGCTTTAAAAGTAAAACTAGATTGAGATTGAGTTCCTCAGGTAAACCATTACACCTCTACCTCAAATTAGACATGCAACTAACAAAATTGAAACAAAATGAAGTTTCAAAGAACAATAAACAAAGACTGATAAATTGGGAATATCAATTTATACTTTTTATGTTTCTTAGCAATGGGATCGTCTTTATCGACGTCAGTGTGGGTCTGGCTTTGTTTGTGCAAATCACCACCGTTGACGCCAACCACATTGCCGTTACTACAAGGAGGTGACCAGTAAATCAGCCAAGAAATCATCATCGGGGACAAGTTGAGTCTCAACCATATGATCAAAATTATCATCCTCCATCAAAACCTTCTCGATCTCCCCGATTCACGAAGACACCACTGTTTCTTCATCAGGATTCTGGGTCAAACAAGGTTGAGGAGGTGGTTTCATTACCTATTCTGGTTCATTATCTAAGATATCCCTGAAATCGGGTAAGTCAGCCTCGAACAAAAGGGTATCCCAATTGATTTCCTCCATGAAAACCCAAAGATTTATGAAAGGGGAAATTGAAATTGATTTCCTCCATAAAAACCCAAAGATTTATGAAAGGGAAAATTAAAGTCTAACAGGATTTACAGAGAAGGGAACATATTTTTCATCTATTTTATCTCCAAGCATCTCTGTAATACCCTTAACCCGTATCCGTCGCCGGAATAGGGATTTGGAGTATTACCAAAATTTACAGATCATTTAATAGAAATTTCGCTTCACATAACATTCATACCTGAAATCAATCAAATTTAATCATAGTGTCTCTTATGTGAGCCATCGAAGCCCAAGATATATATATCGAGATTTAACTGAGAACTCAAAATTTTTTTTTCAAAAATATTTAAATTTTTTTTTTCAATACTGTAAGGAGTCACAGGCTGTGTGGCTAGGTCATGTGGTTCACACAATATTCAGGAAGTTATATTCATCAATTCACAAAATAAATAAATCCACAACATTATTTATACATATCATCTCTAACTTAATAAAATTTTAACTTTTCCGAGTTCCTTTATTTTCATATGTATTTCTTTACTTTCCACACTCATTCTTTATGTATAACACACCGGTTATAAGCATACCATGCCATCATACCCACAAGCTAGTGCGTTTGGACATAACTCTTTTCAATTAATCACATGATAAGTCATTTCATAAGATATTGCATAACTTAAAACTTGCCACTCTCTCATGAGCATAAGTACATTTTCATTTGAGCGCTTACCCTTTCAACACATCATACAAAAATAAACATTTTACCATTTAACCAATAGCTTGGCACTTGTCTAAGCATCAACAAAGAACACTTGTTAGCATACTTGAACATATTCATATAAATTCAACATAGATAAACTTATTTTCTCATCATATCACACTTGAGTTTATTGCTCGTCTCAACATACATAATTTCCCTTGTAACAACATATTAAATATAATTACGTTTTTACATATCATGATACATATCATTCTTTTGCTGTTTCTTTATAAACATTTATCATTCATTTCATTATATTAATATTCCACGTACCATTATTTCCATATATTTCAGGTATATACCGGTAATAATTCATTTCAAACTCATATTATTTCATATCAGAACTTTACCCCTTGAATCATTTAAATATCAATGGGTACACTTATTTCAGATCAATATCAATAATAACCATAGGTCTACCAATACTATTTTCATATCTCACTTACCAATCTTTGTCAAATTAGAGAACGTCTTACGGAATTGAGTCCTTCGTGATCTGAAGCCCGAAGTTTAGCTGAAGCACATAAGTGCTAAACGGAAGCTCGGAGGCTAACTCAAGCACACAAGTGCTAAACAAGCCGAAGGTCGATCAAGCACACAAGTGCTAAACGAAGCCAAAGGCTAATCAAGCTCACCAGAGTGAATCGAAACCCCAAAAGGGTTAACTGAAACTCATATGAGTTAACGGAAGCTCGTAAGAGCTAAACGGAAAGCAAACACGAGAATTCACAACAAATGCTGAATCTCGGTTTACTTGGGTAATTTACCGTCAATTCATCTTTTTCACTGAAAGATTGTACTCATTTCCTGCATTCCGTTCCTCCAAATTTTCAAAGGTAATTTCATAACTTTTGTACATAATTTACTTATTTTCAACAATTAACATACATAAATATTAATCACCATTCATAAAATAATATTGAAATTTAATAATATTAACAAATGGTCACTAAATTTAGTTATATAATCTCACAAGTTCGATTTTTGTATTATAGCGATAATCATAATTTCATAATAAATATTACAAATAAAATATTATATCGTTTCTAATTCAACACTTATCGATTATAATTGGGCATGTGATCAATTTATACACGAGTCATTCATATATTTTTTGTATATTTTCCTCCTCCTCCTCTCCATCCACATCCTTAGTATAAACAACACACTTGTAGGTAACATTATCCATAATTTTGACTATTTACTTATGTGAATATTCAAGCTGTCTATCTGTGTCATAGTCACTAAATTATTTTTATCTTGAGCTACAGAAGTCCAAATTAAGATCCGTAAATTTTCCTAGAAACTAGATTCACCTATCTTCTTACCATAAAATTTTCATAATTTTTGGTTGGGCCAATTAATACAGTTTATTCATTGAAGTCTCCCCTGTTCTGCTGTCTGACAGTTCCGACCCTTCTTCACTAAAAATTAATTATCTCCTCGTACAAGATTCAAATGATATTCCCGTTTGTTTATCTTGAAAATATAATCATTCAGGATTCTAAATATATTAATTTAAGCCCTTAATTATTTTTATCCAATTTTTGATGATTTTACAAAGTCAGAACAGGGGAACCCGAAATCATTCTGACATTGTCTCACAAAAGCTATTGTATCTCATAATTTACAATTCCATTGCTTACATAATTTCTTTTATAAGAAACTAGACTCAATAAGATTTAATTTCATATTTTATTCATCCTCTAATTCCATTTATAAATTTTTTGGTGATTTTTCAAAGTTAGACTACTGCTTGTGTCCAAAACAGTTTTAGTGCAAAATGTTGATTTCCATTTTGCCCCAAATTTCACAATTCATACAATTCAGTCCTTGCTCAATTAACCCCTCAATTAAGATAATTTTCTCAATTAATACTTTTCATAAACATTATAAGTTATTTCATAACTATTTAAATTCAGAATTTCCACATAAAACTCTAACTTCAAACTCTTTTACAATTAGGTCCCAAACATTCACTTTCTATTCAATTCTTATAATAAAATCAACATATAAACAATTTAAAGCTCTAATTCCATGCCAAATCATCATATACTTCCAGAACATATGTATAGAAACTTTAATTTTCTTTCATAGAATCAAAAACTAATGATTTCAACAAGTGGACCTAGTTGTAAAAGTCACAAAAACACAAAAATTTCAAGAAATAATCAAGAATTGAACTTAATTGGAGTAAAAATATGAAAAACCAGCTTAATAGAACTCCTCCATGGGGTTTTTCTGATGAGAATGCGGAAAAATAAAGAGAAATCTAGATAATTCCACTTTAGTTTTAGCTTTATTAAGTAAATTTTGCATTTTTCCAATTTTGCCCTTAATTCTCCTTATTTTATTGCTGATTTCATGCCCTTGCCGTCCAGCCCAAATAGACCTTGGGTCTATTTTCCTTTTAAACCCTCTTTCTTTTATCAATTAAGCTATTTAATTATTTCTCACAATTTTACATTTGATACAATTTAGTCCTTTTTGTTCAATTAACTATCAGAACTTTAAAATTTCTTGACGAAACTTTAATACTAACATATTAACACTCCATAAATATTTATAAAAATATTTATGGCTCGATTTAAAATTCTCGAGGTCTCGATACCTCGTTTTCGATTCTAATTATTTTAATATTTATTTTTTTAGTACACTATTCACTATTTCAAAATTTTTCCTAACTTCACATTTAATTTATACTCACTAAATTAATAATATTTCCTACTCATTTGTCGGATTTAGTGATCTCGAATCACTGTTCCGACACCACTAAAAATTAGGCTGTTACAATCTCCGTTTTTTCTCTTCTCCTTTTTTTTCTTCTTTTTTTTCTTCTTTTTTTTTCTTCTTCTCTTATTATTCTATTGTATAAACCTTAAATTGCTACTGATATGGCTGTTTAAATTGTTGCTAACCGGTCAGCTGGACGGTTAATGACACCAAGCAAGCTGTCATCTGCCACGTCACTTTACAGTTACGTCTGTAACGGAAAACTGTAAAAAAGACTGTTTTGTCACTTTTTAAAAGTTGAGTGACTGAAATGAAACTAATGTGACTGTTTTGTCTGCTACCCCAAAGTTGAGCGACTGTTGATGTAATTTACCCAAAAAATTATTATAGGTTTTGATTGTATCTATTCTTCTTGATACAATGCTTAGAACTACCCATAGCCTCTCTCAATCTATAAATAGGAGGATAATTCACTTCAATGCATTCGAACCTACATCCTCTTACATTAGGAACAATATTCATAATAATCGAGCTAAAACTCAATCTATATATATTTTTATTTCTAAATATAAGTTTCTATTTAACGAAAATATAACCATCAATATATATATATATATATATATATATAAACTGAATATATTTGACTGAAGCAAGTCTTAACATATATACCAGTTTTAATGCTAGCATTGCATTGGATGACAGATTTTTTGGTTAATATCATACCAGAAATCTGAGATGTTAGTATTTTAAAGGGAGAAATTTCAAATTAAATTTAAATATATATTTAATTATTTGTATTTAAAGAAATAAATATATTAATTTATTTTTATATTAGATAAACATTATTATTTATATATGTAATATATAAACATAAATTAATGTTATATTAATAATTATGTCAATAAATTACGGAAAGTGATCAAATTAAAATTATATACATAAAATTGTATATTAAACAAAAATTTATATATGATTTTGAGATTTATTCCTATTTTAAACAATTATATACCTTTGAGAAGTTAAAAGAGACCCACCGTATTTGACGGACTTTCAATTTAAGTCTTTTTCATTTTACAATTTGGAGGTGAAGGTGTTCATGAGTTGAGCCAGGTGAAATTTGGTATGAGTTTGGTTTAAGCATAATATTAACATGTTTATACTTACTCAAATTTGACCCGAGTTGAAATTAACATTTATTGTGTATAAAAATATCTTGAAATTATTTCTGTTAATTGTAATTTAATTCCAAATAAAATATTTTATTTACAAAATTATAAATTTTTAAAAATATTAACTCTGTTAAATAGAAAATAATATTTTTAAACTGTAAATGTTAATAATATTTCAATAAGCTTTATTTAAATTTTGAATAATTAAGATGTTAAATTGATCAATTTAATAATAAAAAGACTAATCAATTAGCTATTTATATTATAAGTACCTTTTAGATACATTCACCTAATTTGTCCAGTCGGTAGGAAGAAGAAATGAAAAAAGATAATTCGAAAGAAAGAAAAAATATTCTCCTTCAAATTGAAAAAGAAAAATGAAAAAGATATTCGATCATAAACCGTCAGGATGTTCCCACGTGGCAATCTAGAAAGAACGAAGAAAGAGGGAGGCAGAGTGCCCTCATCGTAGAGAGTAAAAGGACGTAGTAATCAATCCATAACCTGAGGAAATCGTGATTCGCCCTCGCTTGACTTTCCAATTGCTCGCCGTCTTCTTAGTCAACCGAGTTGTAAAAGGAAAGAAACCAGCCGCCACCACCACCACCACCACCATTACCTAAAGCGTTAAAAATGGCGGAGCAAGCTGTTAAGCTTCGGTGCCAACGAATCGGCTGCAATGCTACCTTCACCGAAGACGATAATCCCGAGGGTTCCTGCACTTTCCACGCTTCCGTATTTATCTTCTTCTTTTTTTCTCCATAGTCTGTGGTTGAGTTTTTAATTTAGTGGATTACATCGTATTAATCAAATTACATGAATTGACCAATTAATTCATAAGCCCAAATCAAAATTAGGTATCTATTCAATCTATTGTTAACTAAATATTACGTTTTGGAATGCAACAATTTGATTAATCCCCCTCCCTTGGGTTATATTTTAAGATTAGATTTAATTTGGTTAAAATACTAAAGAAACCCTAAGCTGCTTCACTTTTCTTAGATAGGCCCTTATTATGCTTTGATTTGTACGCAAATTAGCTTCTATTCAAATGAAATGTTGATTTAGATTGATGTTTTATTTAGGTATATATTAAATGTTAAGCTTATTTGGTGTAAATAAAAAGTGATCATCTGGGTGTAATGAATAGGGTGACTTATCGAGATAAAGTGGTAAAGTTCTTAGTCCTTTTATTACTTTCAACCTTTGTTTTATTTCTCTTGCACAGTTTACTCTTGCATTATGATGGTCACCTTCACGTTTTTGAATTTAATGTATTCATAAAGACACTATAGTTACCCATAGACTTGGTTAAATTAATGTCTGCTTTTTCGCCCGATTTCCCCTCTTATGGTTAAAATCATGAGGTTTTCTGTTTCCTGTTATAAACAAATTTGTGTTATACCTCCCTTCCTTGCGGTTTAAGAAATATATCGTGGGAAATTTTGACATGTTTTCGATAGTGTGATTATTTTCAGCTGCTATTTATAATTTTTTTCCCCTTCCTAGAGTCAGGGTTTGTTAATCATAGACAATAACTCCTTTGCAGTGCCCGTCATGGTTAAGTATGGATTTTGGCATGTTATTAAATCTTGTGAATCCTCCTGATTTTTCTTGTTGTTGTTGTTGTCTTGCATGTTGGCTTGGTTCCTGTGCATGGGCGGATTTATGCAAACAGGGTGTAAGTAGAAATTATTAAAATTAAATAATTTTATTCTTTTCAAAACATCTTTTGCACCTTCAGTTTTAGCTGGTAATGCAAACTTAAATTCCTTTTCCAGCCTATTTTTCATGATGGAATGAAAGAGTGGAGTTGTTGCAAAAAAAGAAGCCACGACTTTTCTTTATTCCTAGAAATTCCTGGGTAAGTACCTCTCATAATTCCTTTAGGTCTTGAGCTATAATTTGTGCTTTTTTGAGCAAGTAATATAGAACAGGATTGAATGTTTGGGGTCCTCTATGGAGAAGGAAGTTCACTGCTCGATAAATTTAATAATTGTTTTGCATCTAGCCAATATCATTTTCTTTAAGTTTTCTTTCTATTTTTTTTTTTTAATGCAGGTGTAAGACAGGTAAGCACACAACCGAGAAGCCAGTGTTGAATAAGCCAGTAGCTACTAAGACGATTCCAACTTCTAGTCCTGCTGTTACTCTTTCCACCAGTGCAACATCAAAAGAATCCTGCCCTAGATGCTCTCAGGGTTTCTTTTGCTCCGATCATGGTATTATCAATAGATCTTCCTCTTTCTGCTTTGCTAGACCATAAAAAATTCTTGTTATTTGCCATATCGAAAAAATAAAAATAAAATGTTATTTAGGTCTCTTACTGTCATGAATATGATATAAATAGGGTACAATGGCACATTATAATCTTAGCAGGGAAACGCTTCACATACTGTTGTGTAGGTATTCCTTTCCCTGACGCGTCAAGTGGGTTAAGTGAAATTTCCAGTGCATCAATTGTCCCTCTCCCCAAAGAAAAAATGAAAAAAACATAGTGCATCATTGTTCTCTTGTCTGTGGCATGTCAATTTTGTCTTGAGAGATTGGAACATCTTTGGGGTAGTAACTATGTAATACTTGCCAGAAAAGAATCTGTTGGAGTCATTGGTTTGGACCGTTGTTTCTTTCAGAACCTGATTATGATTGATGGTTGGTCTCCAAGAAAAGTGGAACTTTTAGAGGGCCATGTTGATCAGTTTTGAGGTTTACAGTTTGCAAGCAATAATACCCGATTATTTTATGTATCTTACAAGTTGAAGTCTTCAGAAACCTGGATATGACTAATGGTTGACTTCCAAGGAGCAAAACTTTCACTAGGTTATGTTGTTCAGCTTTGGGTTAAAGCATTTAGGCAGTCCCTGTAAGTCAAATTGCAATTTAGTCCCAGTACTTTGGAACTGAGTAATGTAATCCTTGTAGGTTTGTTATTGGTGCAAAAAAGTAAGATTGATACAGTGTTTATGGAAAAACTATCTACATGATGACATTGTTTTCTCTTTATTTTGTAAATAATCTGATGACGTGGATTTCTAAAATCTGAAAATAGAGACAACCTCAGCATTTAGATTGTTTTTCCATTAACATTGTTTTTTAATTTTACTTGTTTGCACCAATACCTAACTTATAAGGATTAAACTTAGTTTTATATTATATAGTTTACATTGTACTTTTACTATTTCTCTGATTGCTTAGGAGCTTAAACCTCAGTTTTAAGGTTTATTTTTTGCAAGCGGCAAGTGATAATGTCTGAATATTCTGGGTCTTAGAACCTGAAATCATTAGTTATCCTTTACAGTAGAGAAAACTGGTGATTTTGTTTAAAGTATGTTGTTATAGTATCGCATGCAGAGCTGAAAGTTATATACTTTGTAGGTTCACAGCCCAAAGTACCAAACCCTACCCCAGCTGTACTGGCTAAGAGCAGTGCGGATGTTAAGGAGTCTTCTCCTCCACCAAAGAAGATAGTTGACATAAACCAGCCTCAGACTTGCAAAAATAAAGGATGTGGTAAAGTTTTCAAAGAAATAGAGAACCATGAGTCTGCATGTAGTTACCATCCCGGACCTGCTGTTTTCCACGATCGAGTGAGAGGGGTATGCCATATAATCCTCCATTACAATGAAATGTTGCTATTTATTACAAAATTCTAAAAAAAAAAATGTTGTCAGCATATCCTTTTCTTATATTACCATACATCATTCACTTGAATCTCTTTGCAGTGGAAGTGCTGTGACATTTATGTGAAGGAATTTGATGAGTTCATGACCATTCCACCATGCAAGAAGGGATGGCACGATGCCGATCCAGTGCCCTAAGTCATAAGCATGAGGAGGAATAAGTTCCTGTCTTCTGAAAGAGGTTTCCTTTATCTTCTTTCTTTTTCCCCTATTTTTGAACGGACTCTAGGTTATTCAATTACTTACCGCAAGTGTAATCTAGGATATGCAATTATGAATGTGTTGGAAATGTTCTTTTTGCACTATCTTGCAACCAAAACATTTGAGACTGTTTATTTGTTATTTGTTTGATATGAACATGCTATGGATTCAAAATGTGATATCGGAGTGGTTGATGTCTACAACCCCGAAATTCAAAGAAAGGGTTCAGAATTTTGTGCATATGTTTGAGAAACTTTGAAGGACTTGAGTACGATCTTTTTTTGTTCTGTAATTAAGGTTTTAACCAAGGACTGTGCTATCACCAAAATCCATTTTGCGTGCTAATGCCACATAGTTTTTGTTTTGCATGTTTCGGCATTTGTCCCATAGGGTCGGTCCAGCCAACCAAAGTTAAAACACTAAAATAATTCATTTATGATATAATGTTGCGTGTGTTAATGGATGCGAGTAGAGGTGTGCATGGGCTGGGTTTGGGCTGAATTTAACTAAAAATTTCAGTTCGTTTGTTAGGTTTGGGCTCGGGTTGGCTTGAAAAATAGGTTTAAAATTTTATCCAAGCTTGACTTGAATAAATTTGTTAAAATTAGAATTTGATTTGGTCTGTCTATATTAATTTTTATATTTTAAACATCAAAATAAATATTTTTCAATAAATTGAAAATAAATTTTAAAAATATGTATATTTAATTAACACTAAGATATATGTAATTTAATAAGTAAATGTTTTAAAATAATAACAAAACTAACAATAAAGTAAGTTTTATACAATATCTAAACAATAACAATAAAATAATAGCAATATAATAATAAAATGGTAGCAAAATAGGGACAAAATAATAAGAAAATAATATTTAAAAAATAGTTAGTGAATTTGAGCGTGGCCTAGGCAGAAAATGCTTTACCCGAGGTTCGGTTCGTTTTTAAATGAGCCTTACTTTTTTGTCTAAACCTATTTTTGGAGCTTATATTTTTGTCCAAATTCTCCCACATTTTAGGTGGGCTTTTGGGCCGGGCCGGACCCATGAACAGTCTAGATGTGAATTTGCAAAATTTATTTAAATAAATAGGTCACTTCTGATATCACACAGTGACGGAGTTAGGAGGCAGTTTAACTCTCAAACAAAAGAAATTTTTTAAGGTATCGAAATAAAATGAAAGCAAATACAAAAGATAAAAAGCACGAATCAAGCAGAAAAATCATAAGAAAATAATAGAACATTTGAGTAAATATTTTAAAAGTATTTTGTTATTCCAAAATGAGTGATCACAAATGAGGGTTAATAGTTGAGCTTTTTTATTTTGACAGTATAATTTAAATTATATTGATAATCGAGATTAAAGTCAATTCAATTCTTAAATTAAGATTTTAAGGGATTTTCCAAAATCTCTAATCATTATTTTACATATTTACCCTAATCCTCCAAGGCAGCCTAATGAAACTTTAAAATGATAGCGCTAAAAGATTAGATGATATTATATTAGCGTGTTTGATTCTTGAAAGGTGTAATATATATTAATTCTCTTGTTATGTGTTTTATACGTGTTAAAATATAAGCGTAATTTATTAGTAGTCTATTTTACTTTTAATATCCTTAGTTTTTATTATTTCTTAAAATATCTTATTTTTCTTAAGTTTTGATTAAATAACTAAAATAATAATATCAATTGGCTTTACTAAATTCAAGAAAGTGCTGAATTACATGACTTATAAAATTTCATTGAAAATTCAACAAAAAATTTTAAATTAAAGAACATACAAAGCAAGACAAGTAGTAGTAAAAACAAAAACAAAAATTAGCAAATAATAAACTATATATAAAAGATAATAATTACTTCGTGTACGTAACTTTGGGGTTTGAGGAGACAGACAATCTTTAATAATTTTCTTTACTTTAGATATGGTTTGTTGAGTGAAGGTAAATTGAAATAAAAATAACTAAAGTTGAATAAAAGTGGTTCTTGGTACACAGCTTGACATGAGAGAAAATTGATGCTCAATCAAAGTCATGTGAGTTTAATATGTATGTAATGTTACCAAATATCTAGTTACGTGTGATAATTATATTATAAATTATTTATTATTTTAATTTCAAGCAAGTCATTGAATTCATAGCATTTTATATGATTATTTTAAAATAAAATTACAATATGTATAAGATAAATATACAAATTGCATTATCTCGCTTTCTTTCTTTTTTTCTTTCTTTCTTTTAATTTGCCTTTATCTGTCGATCATAAATTCACAAAAGCAATTCTAATTAACAATGTTTTCTTATTTGTGATCTAGTTTCACTTTTAAATTAGAGAAAAAATTAATTATATAATATCATTATGAAATTATATTATTTGGTAATTTATAATTTTATTCAAAATATTATATATTTGATTTTTAGAAAAATTAAAAGATAATTTAAAATATTTAAATATTTTGTGATTAATATAAACATAAGCTTAATAAAATTAAATTGAGTTTCATTAAAATAAATGGAGTCAACTTGATTGTTGTCATTAAAATTTAAAACTTAAAAAATGAAGCTTGTTGAAACTTGAGCTCATTCCCAATCAACCATATTGAGCAAACTCAAGTAATTCAATCTTCATTTTAAATTTGAATGAATTCAACTTTCCAACCCCTGGGTGATAACATAAACTAAGCACTATATGAGAGTCAAAGGAGTATCAGCTTTACTAGTTTGCTCAATTTTAACATCTACACAAATATACAAAAACAAATGTTGTGAACATTTCAGTTTTCATACATTTATGCTCTTTCGTAACTTTTTTTTTTCTCTGGAAAGCATGTCAAAAGCTATCAAAATGTTTAACACTGCTATACATTGCTATTTTCTCCAAAATTCTTTCTTCTCTTTTCAAGCAATAAATACCGCAATCATTTAGAAACAAAGTATCCACTGTTCTCAACAAAAAACTTGCCTGCAATGAACCCGCTTTTCTCGTGCAAGAAAAAGGCCAATATGACAACCTAATTTACTCGGGGTTGGGGGGTAACTTTACATTATGTCCAATCTCAGTCTCCTGTGACAAGAAACAACCCTTTACAATATTGTTCAACTACATGCATCAAAATCATAAGGTTCTTGTTCTTAAAATGCTCTACGTAATCAAACATTTACGACAAAATGTGCATATATATATATGGACAAACATGTCAAAGATATCCCATCTAAATACTAGCTAAAATGAACCATAAATCAGAAAGATGTAGGCTAATGAATTAATTCAAGACTATCATCATATTAGTTTTCAACGCTCAGCCCTTTACCCACAACCAACTTTAAGAAAGGCATTTTGTGATTAGGACTTCACATTTCTTTGATTACTCTTTTTTTTTTTTTTTTATTAGTTTGGCTAATGGAATTTATACAAGGTAGTTTCAGTTTCTATGAAAAGTACTTTAGAGTTTACAATCTAATCTGCCTTAGACATTAAGCTGCCAGTGCTTGACTTATTTCTTGAAATTCCAATAACCCAAAATACAGTCATTACTCATCAAGACACTGCACAGACCAGATATCTGACCTGTTTCACATGCAAAAATTTTAGCTGCACTAGAATTCTAAAACTCGAAACAGACCGGGTCTTTTTTACCAACAGGCTAGTTGTAACCAATCAAGCTAAACTAGATACACTTGCATCAATTTAGCCAACGCTTCAATTATTTTCAAATAGAAGTGGGAAAAGCTGTTGGAACCAAGATGTTATAGCAGAAAAAGAGAAGAAAACCCATAGGTCAAAGTTACTGATAAAAGTAGGGGGAAAACCGAGCACCACAAATCTGACAGGGTAAACTAGGCTATACCTGCTAATGTTCTCTTGTTGCCCAATTACAGCATTCCTTTCTCTTCTACACTGGTACTGCATCCTTCCATTCCTTTGCAATTTTTCCTTGGCCACTTTCATGATCTACAAATTGCATATTTTGTATTCGAAGTTAATAAAAGAACAGGAGGAAGATGTATAAAATTACTTCAATCCTGTGATCTAGCGGGTGCATGCAAACATCATATAATGTACCTGACATTGCAGAAGTAAAGTACCTGGCTCATTCTCTTTCAATCCCTTAATTCAACAAGTGCAAGAACTAAATTAGTATACAATTTATAGATAGGTTTAGGTTCAGAAAAATGAAGATTTTGAGGGAACCAACCTCAGAAAGAGCTATTTTTTCTCGAGGCTTTTCACCAGAATGGACTTCAGCTGACAGCGTGAGCTGGATACATATCATGCAAGTGAGCGGTGAAGTATTATTACAACCAAATCAAGAGCAGATTGAGAAATTCTACTAAGGATGGTTAAGGTGTGAATTATTCCAAAAACATTTTAGGAGGTTCATTTGAAGCTATAGGTTGTTGTTGAATAAAGCTCGGAAAAAGTACGAAGTAATACCTTATTGAATAGTTCTACTGGTGCTTCATCCGGAAGCTTCATTGTGGCTGTTGTTTGGTTCATATTCTGGAGGACACCGTTTTCACCTTTACTAGAAATTGCCTGAAAACCCAACAACATGGTTCGGCATGTGATTATTGTTTTTAATAAAATATCTAAATAACGAGGACAATCAATATATTCGCTTAACCTTCTTATTAAGAGCACAAGCTTTAAATTTGTTAACAGCTTCATGTTTCTCCTCCTTTAATGAACTGATGGACTTGAAGCTATGTACGCAAAGCAAAGGAAAAAAGGGCTACTTCAGCAAGCAAAATGAAATCATCTCAATGGTTATATATCAAAAAGTTTAATTTTGGCTATTAACCAAGTGATAGTTCACCACATGAGAAAAAAGAACATCAAGCACAAGAAAGCATGAAAGCTTTGTAGAAAATAACTGAGTGAAGTTAAAAGCCAAAGTGCCATTACCTTCTGAGGCCTGTGTTTGCATTTCTTGAAGTTGACACATAACTAGGTACTTTCATTGCCTGCAACCGTAGTCCCAAGGATTGAAAAAAGTAATGACATGTGGAATCCAAATAGAGTTAAACTTGAGAAAACACTTAAATAGAATACAGGTGCTGTATGTAAATAAAATTTTAAATAACCCACATGATTAGATGCATGCTGCCTGGCTCTCTCGGATGTCCTCAGATGAAACAACTGCAGCAATGAAACAAAGTAAATCTGTGTCATAAAGTTATCCAGAAAAGGTTCATGCAGGATATTTCTCAAGACAATGACAAGAAGGGCAACCCTAAGAGGTAGCAAATTAGTAAGTTACTGTGGCTATCAGTTACCTGAAACTCTGGTGGTTGAGGCAGGCTTTTCTTGGGAAGGGGCAATGAGGGAGCCTGAAGAATCTATCAAGTCCAAAGAAAAAATTGAGATTACACATTCAACATCAAAGGTTCCTGAAACTTATAACAAAATTTAAGTTCCAGCAAAAATAATTTTTAAGTGCTAAAAGTACCAACCTTTTTGTTTAAGGGGAGTGCTTTAAACAAATGAACACTTGATTTTGCATTTTCATCTGACTCTGCCTTACCTTTAGTCCTGAAATCATCACCGTTTGGCTATCAGCTTTTTAGGAAAGCACAAAAACATAAATCTCAAGATGAATGGCAAAAAATGATAGGAAATCAATTGTACCTGTGTCTCTGAGCCCTTCTTGCTGTTTGTAGTTCTGGTTCTTTCGGAATTGTGACTTTAGGTTTAGCATGCAAACTACCATCAAGGGATTGGACCTGGACAACAAACTCAAACTTGTAAGAAAACTGAAAATGCTGATGATGTTAACTCAATTGTTATTACAGATTATTGTCCCTGCAAACACGCACAGGAGGTGATGGCTTCTTTAAATAAGCCCATAAGTAGTTAGCGGCAAAAGGAATTTACACTTGAGTATTAGTCTAAGTAATAAAAAACACTTTCTTAATTATACAACATACCTTTTTTGGTTTCTTGTGCACAAATAGAGATTGATGCTTCAGATGAGCAGCCTGTTTCACAAAAATTAGAAATTATGGAACATCCTATAGGGCCAAAATCTAAACTCTAGCAAACAGATTTGAGCTATATATGACGACAGTGAAGTAACATGTAATATCAAACCAAAAAAGAAAGCAGAAACAACTGTATATACCACGATACAGACACGTATGTAAAAGAAGGGGAAAACAATATCATAAGCCAAATTACAGCTCGCTTTACAAAATATTCTTGGACATAAGATATACAAAGAGTATATTGCTTTCCCAGAATCCCTATCACTTCAATTTTGACCTGCCTGATTATTTCCATTTTCAACATCACATGGAAAATTATAGAAGGTAAACTCAGACATTCTGACATTATTTATAATGATTGGCCTGGTTCCAGAACGATTATGAATCACAGAGACCCTTTGAACCATAATACAGGAAAAATGAGGTCCAATCTTATATTAGATAAGTGAGAGTACCTTGCACAGGTAACCAGCTTCCAGCTTTTGTCGTTTGGTAGCATTGTCTTCATGAAAGGAATTGCTCTTATCAAGCCTGTCAGCAGACTTTAATAACCTGAGTAGTAAACGAACCGACAAGTAAATACCCTTTTACTTTATTATGACTCCAACAGAGAATTAACCCTTGAATTTGGGGCCAAAATTCATATAAAAACAGAGTTCTAACTACCGATGGCATCATATAATGGTATCCAACGACAATAGAGTAACACCTTTTCTGATATTTATTGGAAATAACCATTCGAGATTGGTTTTGCTTTGCCAAGTAACTTGCTGTAGGTTTCATCAAAGTTGAATTACGAGATAGAGATGCCTTGCTCCGAGAATTAGTTTTAGCCGTCGGATTACCTTCGCAATAGCTATTACATGGTTCTAATTCAGAAGTAAAAAGGGGGGAAAAGAAGAGCATTAGTGCATTGCAAATTAATTTTTTTTAAAAACCCTTGTTCAAACGGAGATCATATTTAATCGATCCTGCCAAAGAAAACTAAAGTTACAAAGAAAACTAAAGACAATAATATACCTCCATTATGTTCATCACAATCTGTTGAATCATTGCCAAATTCTCCATCTCCATTCATATCATATCTCCATTTCAACTTTATTACAAAAGCTGAAAATTAAAATATCTTATAAGATTATTAGAAGACTTCACAATAAAAGACTTTATATAGCATAATGAATTGATTAAAAACGAAGAAGAAAGAAACACATGAAAAGGCTTACGCGAAGGCGGATAGCTTCCAGCTAATTCGAACCAGAGTTCGGCTTCTTTAGCCTCACAATCAGTTTCTAGGTGATTGAAATCAAAGCATCGCGGTGCATCAAACTCGTAATCAAGATCAAAACATCTTTCACCCTCAATCGATTCCTCGATGGAATAAAACTCCTCCTCACCGATTTCATCAACCATTTTTTTTTCCTTTTCACAAGAATCCTCTCTGCAAATCCGCGGCGCTTAAAATCACAATTCAAATATTCCTTTTCTCTGTTTCGGCAATAATGTTATTACCAAATCTTGGATAATATTTTACTTCTTTTTCCGTCTCTTTCCTTTTAAAAATCGGAGCGTATTGATTTGTTTCTTTCCCAAGTAACCAACAAAAAATAAAATAAAATAAATAAATGAAATTGTGAAACCACTTTCTCTCTCGAGCTTGGTTCGAAATTGAGAGAGAAAGCTCGTAAGTTTCAAAACTCCATTGAATTGGCCTTTTTCCCCCTCCTCTCTCTGTGTGTCTAAAAAATGCGAGAGCAAACTAGAAAAGAAAAATAATTGATTGGTTGATGGTGTAGAGCCCTAACTTTTAATGAACAGAAAAAGGTTTTTTTTTTGGTTTGTATCATCCAAATTTGCTTCGTTGTGTCGAAGTGAACGGCGAAAATATCGGATGCCGAAGGAAACCATGAAATGGCAATATCAAACCAATGTCCTTTTTATAGAAATTCAGCCTCCAAATTTTTGAATTGGTGGGGTCCGCCATCTGTTCGATAAAAACGGAAATTAATTTGGTGGATAATGTTGTTTACGCAATTTTATGTCGAATCATTTTTAGCATCTTTGAACCCTCTAATCAAAGTTATGAGCCCAAACAATATCTAAAAGTAAAAAGTGTATAATCATGACAACTTTTTTGTTTTTGTTATTAAAATACTTTTTATTAGTATAGTTTCGTCTCTAGCTTCGAGTTCGGTTATTTTTTACTGAATCATAAAAAAATATTTAAAAATTATAATATATTCTTTTTATATATTTAAAATTTAATTTTTTAAAATAATCTTACTTTTAAAATTTAAAATTTACAAAATATATTTATTAATACTATCAAAATATTGATCTGATATTTTGAAATTAAAAAAATATTCATTTATAATTTATATAACAAGAAAAAAGTTGTGATGAACTTAAAATTTAATAGAGAATTTTAATACTATTAATATTTCTAAAATTCTATATCAATATTTTAATCAAAATAAAGTATTTGGGTAATATTATAAAATTTGAAATGTCAAAATTAATGCATAGAGATTAAAAATCAGTTTAACATTGCTTTTGAGAAGTACTTTTAAAATAAAAACATTCATGAAATAATAAGTTTTTAAGCTTTTTAAAAGTGTTTTTGAGACAAGAAAATATTTTGCAAGAACATAAAATTTTAATTTTTACTAAAAATAATTTTTAACATAAAAGTACTTTCAAGACTTAATGTTAAATTAATCTAAATAATCAAATTTGAAAGAAGTATAATATAGAAGAGGAATTAAAATTGAAATTAGTGATTATATTATTTAGTAAAAAGAAAAGTAATGGACATGTGTGAAGAATGACCTTAGAGCATTTTTTTTTCTTTTTATACATACTAGTAAAGATTATTCATATCATCATTAATCATGAATATTTAAAACAAATAAATATTAATTTTAAATTTATCCACATAGTTAAGTGCAGCAATTCTAGTTCAGAATTATGAAAAGAAAATTATATTTAAAAATTTAAATTTCTTGTTTAAACTCAATCAGATAGTGGGATCAACTTAATAGCTTGTTTATTTTAAAAAACTAATATATAAATATATATTTTTATCATCAATAAAATACTATTAATATTTAATAGTAAATCGAGTCTTGTCTGTTTGAATTAAGAATGATTTTGTCCAAGCTTCAATACATCCATCATGGGACTACTATGTATCTAATACAGTTGTGTTGGAACTTTTTTTTCTTAATTTTTTTTGATTAAATGACGGGTTATTTAAATTTGAATTTGATGACAGATTTGCACATTAATTTTTAAAATTTATCACAAAAATACTTAATAATTGAAAATTGTTTGCTAGACAGGAAAATATGATAAATATATAATTAATGATTTTTACTATATTTTAATTATTTACATTATAATAATATTTATTATTTATTATTTTTTAATCGAATTAATTTAACTTATAACACCAATTAAATCAATTATGTTATATTTATCTTAATTAAATCAATTATGTTATATTTAATAAGATAAGATACGATACAAATTGAACTATTTTATTATACGGAAATTAATGAAGACATAAATTTCAATAAATACTTTCACAATTAATAGAACCTTTATCATTTTTGACATTTTATTATTTGGGGATTGGCTAAATTAGAATTTAAAATAAATTATTCTAAACGAATAAATTTAAAAAATTGATATTTATCTCAATGGATAGAATTGAAGCTAAATTTCAAAAATTAAAATTTAAATGAAGCTTGAAGGCTTATATAACTACAGACGGTCCATTTGTTTCCATTTTGTGGGTGGGGAGAAGACGGCCTATAAATAACCTTTTGGCATATTATAATTTGGAGCAGACAAATAGTAAACAAAACTCATAGACACAGGACGCTCCCCCCAATTCAAATTCCGCACAATGCTTACACTCTAGCTTTTGTCATTTTATAATTTCCAAATTTATTTATAATTTAAAAATAAATTATTGTCACGCACGCACAAATCACGTAGGCTTTGAAGTCAACTTTGAATTTTAAACATGCTTTTACTTTGACACGTGTATTTGCTTATGAGGATAATCATCGTATAATAAAAAAAAACATTAAAAATAAATATATTTGTGTTAGAAAAATACCCAACACCCACTCCAATGAAATGATAATTTTACAGTAGACTTTGAGTTGTATTCCAGATCATTGTGCGCACTACAATACTTAAACAATTTCCAAATGCATACCCGTCTTTAAAAACTAGCCCAAGTCATGGAATGGTTCATATTTTAAATTTAGAATGCTTGGTTAAATGCGGACATAGTTTGTCTTAAACTTAATTAAATGTTGGTTTAAACAATACATCAATGTTTAACGTTTGGTTTTATTATCATCGTAATATTAAATATTGACATGTTTGTTATCATCCTACTTTTATTTTTTATTATTATAATAA
Organism: Gossypium arboreum; assembly: GCF_025698485.1. Taxonomy (NCBI): domain Eukaryota; kingdom Viridiplantae; phylum Streptophyta; class Magnoliopsida; order Malvales; family Malvaceae; genus Gossypium; species Gossypium arboreum. Next base: position 82,411,678 of record NC_069078.1, on the reverse strand, counting down.
CATTCAAGGTATTATATAGATTTAATCATGGTTTCAGAAATTTTATTTTATTTTTTATATTTGACATAATTATTTTCATAATATCATTAATAAATCTAATTGATAACGATGCTGATGATGTGAACATCGTTAAGGTTGATTTTGTGCTTCTAATGTTGGGTTCTTTTTTAGGCAAATTTGGTAGAGTAATGTTAGGTAGGATGGGTTCTGCTCTGGTGGACAGCTATTCGTGTTTCTAATCCTCATTTCATTTTGTTTTATAATTTATATTTGAAGTTTATAATTTTTACTTTTTAACTATATTATCTTTAAAGTTGAAATACATATTTTTCTTAAGAATATAATATATCTTATTATTGCATCTAACATTCTTGTTGGTAAATTTTTACGTTTTAAAATAAAAATAAAATTATTTCAATAGAAAATAATTTATACTATTATAAATTCAACAACAGATTTCATTTTCATAAATATTATTAACATTAATTACAGTTTTAATAAATTATTCAAAACAACCTTAAAAATAAATTATTCAAAACATACAAATTATTAATTACTTATTATATTCTCCACTGAGTTAAGATAGTACTTATATATACTAGATTTTAGGTGCCTTGCACTTAAACATACATATATTTTTTATGTGATAAAATATTTTTAAATCATGTACCTAATGTAAGAAATAATTATTAAAATAATTAAAACATATAATATTCAAAAATAAATATTTTAAAATCATAAATTATATAACATTCAAAATGAATAATTTGAAATCAAATTTTAAGTAATTGAAGTTATATATGTTTAAAAGATGGACATGTCTATTATTGAATCTTCATTTTTAATCTATGTAAAATCGACATAAATAAATTAGTTACATTATTAAGTAGCCAATATTAATTTAAGATATAAAATATATTGCTTATCAATGTTAATAATATTCTGTTTTTAGATGGTACGGAAATGACAATATTTAAGTATTGAATATTATTTATATTGATAAATCTTAATCATAATTATATGTACCCATGATACTAATAAACTAATAATTAATGAAAAATATTTATTATTAATATTTAATTATTCTTCTATGCTAATCTCACTTGTATAATTCAAAAGAATAAAATTTCTATTCTAAAAATAAATAAAATATTATTTATAAAATTTTTATCTATTATTAATTAATTAATTAATTAATTATTAATATTGCTTGAATCTAAATTTTAAATTGTATAATTCAAAAAATACAAAAGAATAAACTTATTTTACAAATGTGCCTACCAAAATAAAGCAACTTCAACATACAGGACTATTACTCCTAAAAGTTTACAATACATAAAGCAATAATACAATGTGTAGTGCGAAAATGATGAGATAGGCTTGATGAAGAATATTATACATTATTCTTGTACATGGATCTGACTATTCTGTCTGCCTGAAAAATAAAAGTATTTAAGTAAAATTATAAACTCAAAAAATGAGTTTGGATAAAAAAACAATACTTGTTTAGAAAATTGATCAGGCCTAGGTAAGGGGTTTAGAAAATTGATCAGGCCTGGGTAGGGGTTTTTTGGTTTGGCTCAATCCTAATTTACAAAAAAAAATGTTATTTTCTTATTGTTTGTATATAATTGTGTTAGTAATTAATGTATAGAATTATAATTCCATGTATAAAATTACGTAAAATCAAAATTAATGTATAGAATTTCACATTAAATTATAATTCATGTATAGTTTTGGGATTTATCCCTAATATAAAAAAATGAAAAGCTCAATAATGCTCGCGAGCTGTTCGAGTCAAGTATTATTAAGTTCGAATTCAACTTGATCAATAGTTTGATTGGCTTGAGCTCAAGCTTGACTCGATAATTACTGAATTGAATTTAAATTTTTTTATAGTCGAACTTGAATAGCTTGCGAGTACCAATGTCTTATTTATACTCCTAGTACTAAACACCTTAACTAAAACACTAATTCAATACTTGATTAAATTGATGTTACAAGTTAGATAGACAATACTCAAATGAGAATTTACCACAAAAGTTCTCTGTTAAAATAAATATTATTATTGATGATTTTATTTTTATATATTTCTATATAAAATATATAAAAATAATTTAAATATGAAATAATAATAAAACCCAAATGGTGGGACCGTAAAAGATAAACATTAAAATCCCAAAACCCTTAATTTTGCTACCTTTTTTATATAATATTTTTATAAATATATTATTTAATAATTATATTTCATCAAATAAATACACATAATAATTTCTTAAAATAAAAAAAAATCAAATTTAAATTTCTTAACTATAGCTAATATCGGACCCTTGAAAACAAATCCGTAACGAACAAGTGCTTTCTAACGGTCCATTTTCCATAAACGCCTGCACAGCACACAATCTCTCTCTTTCTATCAACCTTTGAATTCATAATTTTTGTTGCAAATCAGAAACCACTTCAAGCCTCTAATTCTCGCGTATTTTTCTGTAAGCCTTGCGTTTCTATTTTCTAACCCATTTTTTATTTCTTCTTCATACCAAACAAACACAAAGCTTTTGAGAGAAGCAATATTTAAAAAAAAAAAAAAAAAAAACTGTTCGTCCCATTCTCTTTTTGTTCAGGTTTATCTTCATCTCTGCACCTTTTCTTTTTCTTTTCTGTTTTCCTTCAAATTCTAACTTTGCTTGGCTGACGAGGAGAGCTTAAAGTTTATATTTCATGTTTCTCATTCTTCGTCAAAATGGAGAGTCTTGTAATTGCTCATCCTGAAATATTTGGTGCTCAGTAACTTAAAATTTTAATATAAGATCATGATTTAGTGTGTGTTGTTGAGAGATAAACATGATCGTTGATAAAACTGTTTCCATTAATCTTTACGTTGGAATTGATTTCTTGAAATATTGGCTGACAATCAAATTTAGAAAACAGAAAGGAAAAAGAAAACATGAGGAGAGCTGAAGATGGAGGCTAATTCTTGTAATAATGTTGTTAATTTTGATTTTTTTTTTTGGTGATTATTCACTGAATATTCTAGAATAAGATAAAAATTTTGTTATTGACTGGTAAACAAGGTCCTTGAAACTTTAAAGCCATGGAGCTTACAAATGATTTTTATAATGAGATGTTGATGGAATTGGGTTAGTTGATGGATGAAACTAGGTTATCTTATCGTCATGGATCCTATGTCATTTTCTTTCCCTTTTCCTTGGCATGTTCATCCGAATATTCATTTGTAATCAACTCCTAGTTTAATGCTTAATTTAGAAAAAGAAAACTATGGAAATCCAGACCCCTGTATACTGTGTATTTGCCTAAAATAGTAACAGAATGTCTTAAAACAACCATTATATCGAATTTGGATACTGTTGTTATTGACAGATTCTTTAATTTCAACTTATAGTAGTCCAGAACAAAGTTATTACATGCTACGAATTGGAGTCAGCAAAACAATAATTATCCATTTTCATGTCCCAATGCAAGCTTAAAGCTTCAGCTTATATACTTGGTGAATGCAATTTTTTTTTCTTTCTGTTGTTTCATTGTTCTTGCTTCTCATTCTTACTGATAAAACTGACCTGAACCAGTATTGGCCATTTTTCACACTTTTATACATCAGCCGAACTTTCAGTTTTCCATTTTTAGTCTCCTGGCTTGCATTACTGTGTATGATTTCTGATTTGAAGATACTGGTTTTGTCAGGAATTATTAACATGTCTACTCAGCGAATTGATCCACTTGTTCAAGTGGAAACAACCTGTAGAGCCCTTCTAAATGAACTTCAGGTATTGCAGATCGTTCCACAGAAAAGATAACTTAAAATCTTTTATTTTTGTCCCTCTTGACAAGTTAATTCTCAGTTAAAATATGCATCTTTCTGCTTCTATTCTAAAAAATTGAACACTAATCGAATATATATGCTTTCACGGTTCCTTGAAAAACAAAATTAGATAATCTGGGAAGAAGTTGGGGAGACAGATGCTGACAGAGATGAAATGCTGCTTGAGCTTGAACGAGAGTGTGTGGAAGTATACAGAAGAAAGGTAGATCAGGCAAATCACTCCAAAGCCCATATAAGACAGACAATTGCTGATTCTGAAGCCGAACTGGCTGCCATCTGTTCAGCAATGGGGGAGAGGCCAGTGCATATTAGGCAGGTCAGGAATGAAAGGATAATGAACCCTAGATGAATAGTTTCCAATTAGATTGAACTATTTACATTTTATGGTTCACTTTTTCAGTCAGATCAAAACATTGGCAGCTTGAAGGAAGAGCTCAGGAAAATTCTTTCACAAGTGGAGGAGATGAAGAAAAGGAAGGAAGAAAGAAGAAATCATTTCATAGACGTTCTGGACCAAATAGAAATGATCAGAAATGAGATAAATGGATCCACCGAATCAATTTCCTCGGAAACAGTTGTGGATGAAACTGATTTATCCTTAATGAGGCTTGAAGAATTGCATAGACAGCTGCATGAACTTCTGAAAGAGAAGGTCAACTTTTTTTTCTTTTTCCAATTCTTTATTGTTTCCACCTCATGAAAACTCATGCTTATCTTTTGCTCTCTGACTGATCTTTCTCTTGTGCAGAGTAATCGTCTGAAGCAGGTTCAGGACCATCTTAACACATTGAACTCACTCTGCTCAGTGATGGGTATGGATTTCAAGCTTACAGCTACCGAGGTCCATCCTAGTTTAGGTGAATCTGAAAGATCGAGGAGCATTAGCAATAATACACTCGAGCAGCTGGGAACAGAAATAAATAAGTTGCGGGAAGTTAAGATACAGAGGATGGAAAGGGTAAAAATAAACTTTAGTATTTTGCATACCGCAAAATCCGGGGCCTCTCCCTTCTCTTTGATTATAATAGTGATCGTTTGACCCTTTACAGCTACAAGATCTTGCAACTACCATGTTGGAGTTGTGGAATCTGATGGATACACCGATTGAGGAGCAACAGAAGTTTCAGAATGTTACCTGCAATGTAGCTGCTTCAGAGCATGAAATTACTGAACCCAACACTCTCTCTGACGATTTTATCAACTATGTAAGTGATGGATGTTTAAAGGCCAGTTTAGCTGAACTTCAACTATGTAAGTGCTTTACTCTGGATTAACAGAGAAATAAATATGCTATGCTGTGCAGGTTGAGGAAGAAGTTTCTAGACTGGAAGACTTAAAGTCGAGCAAAATGAAAGAGATCATTCTCAAGAAGAGAGAAGAGCTAAAGGAGATCTCTACAAAGACGCACTTGATTCCTGACACTCATTTAGAAGATGAAATTGAAGCTATTGACTCAGGTACATGCTAATGATATATCACTGTCATCATACGATTTGTACTTATTGCACCAGCTTTTCCTAGTGTGTGTCATTCTTACTTTCTTTATTCAGGAGTGGTTGATGCTGCAACTATACTAGAACAAATTGAACTTCAAATTGCCAAGGTTAAAGAGGAAGCTTTTAGCAGAAAAGAAATACTTGAGAAGGTTGAGAAATGGTTGGCAGCATGTGAGGAGGAATCTTGGCTTGAGGAATATAACAGGGTGAACGTTTTACTTTTTGCCATCTCTTCAGAGGTTCTTTTTTTTCTTTATATATATTCCTAAAATGGTAACGTTGCTTCATTTTATGTTATTCCATAGGATGAAAACCGATATAATGCCGGAAGAGGTACTCATCTTACACTGAAGCGCGCCGAGAAAGCTCGTTCCTTGGTTAATAAACTTCCAGGTATATGGTACATTTAAGATAAATGGTTGAGAAATAAACTTGGTTTTGTTGTTAAGATTTCACATCATCCATCCCAGATTTTTGAGGCTTCTTGCGAAGTGTTTCTTTTTCCTACCTGTTTGGAGCAGAATTAGTTAACACAGTGCTGAAGCTTTCTTATATCATATTAATGCAGGAAGGGTGGAGGCTTTGACTTCAAAGATTATGGCATGGGAAGAGGAGAGAGGGACTGAATTTTTGTATGATGGTGTGCGTACTCTAATAACTTACCCCCTTGGGTCTTTATGTTCCATATTTGCTTGCACTTTTGGTATCTAACTGTAGACCTAGCAAAATTAGACGACGATATAGAAACAAAGACATGATGTGAATATAAAAAATATTGAAATCTATACGATACAAATTATTAACAGCTCAGAGTTTGTTTAAAATATCAAACACAATTATGACAAGAAAACTATAGACAAATTCCGAACTCTGTCTAACTGACCCGTTTTACACTATCCAGACTTCTGTTCTTTCAATGCTTGAAGATTATGCTAATTTACGAGAGGAGAAAGAGCAAGAACGCCGTAGGTTGCGGGTAAGATAACTAAACTTATTCCCTAATCATGGTGCACATGTTAATAATGTTCTACCGATTTAGGAACCTAGACTATATGCAAATGGGGACATTTTCCTAGTTGAAATTGATCTTTAGTCATTTTTGTTGTTCAGGACCAGAAGAGACTTCAGGGACAACTAATAGCCGAGCAAGAGGTACTCTATGGCGCAAAACAAAGCCCACCAAAGCCGCAGAGTGCAAAAAAGGGTTCCAAGCAGTGTACTGGAGTTCCAAGCACTAAAAAAGTCGCCTTGGGAGGACCAATGCTTCAAGCTCATAAACTCGATTCAGTCAATTCCCCGAGGATTTCTCAAACACGTTCTAATAAGAAAACTGAGTTTATGTTACAAAATGACGCCATTCCAGCTTCCCCAGCTTGTAAGTTCTCTGTCCATGCTTGTTACAATCAAGAACATCTCAACTAGACTTTGATCATGTATTCATGTGTCATATTTGTGTTATAATTGTGTTCATGTGTCAAACATTGGAAGAATTTTATATACCCAAAACCGATTTATAGATTCATTTCACAGTTTGACTCTATAGCTGCTATTGAAGGTTGTATATTTTTATATAAAATATGGCATGTTAATAATAATTTGTGTTAAATATATATTGATATTTTTGTATATTTGTCCCATACTTTATAGTCATGTAATTGTGCCATGTTCAAAATTAACAGTCCTAATCTCAACTCTAACCAACAATCAAAATTGTACTAACTACTAAAGCACCTTCGGTTCTTTCAAAATTTGTTCATTCTTTTAGGTATTAAAGCCTGACACTTTCACTATTTGCAGTTAAGAGAGACCAGGACATTGCCGATGCTCCCTTTCGAAAGCACCCATCAAACGGCGTAAACACTAATGAAATAGAATCACAACTGGTTCGTAAGCCATTCTCGCCCATCTCCCCCCCAGTATCATCAAAAGCCAATATGACAAACAAGCTTGAAGATAACGGTGAAAGTAAAACTTTACAGAAAACAATTCCGACCAACGATCCATCCAACAACACCATGACTCCCTTGAAGACGATTTCTTCAGTCGACGAAGAGAATAGGAAGCCAAAGGCAATGCATTCAACAGCGTCAGTTCAAATGCAGACAGACATAACACCACCTCCAACGTTGCAAACTTCACTAGTCGAAGAAACTCATGAAGAGATGGAACAGTCGTTTGAAGAAAAGAGGCTTGCTTTGATGCATTCGGATAAACAAATTCCATCAATGATACAAGTATGAAAGCTTCAGAAACCTTCTTATTACTTGATTTTTTAAAAATTTTCACTCTCTTTGATGTTTATAATTTTGACTGTTCTGCTGTGAATGTATAACTGCGAGCCTGAACGTGGACGAATTGCAAGCTTTTATTATCCCAGTATTTTCGTCATTGAGGTTCTTTTTTAAAAGAAAATACCTTGTTTTCCCTTCTTTTTTTGGTACATTCTTTTATCCAGTCTTAAAGGTTACAGTAATTATTTGGCTTCTTTCTGACTTTGGTTCTTGTCTACTTAATCTAACCATAATCCAATCTCATTTTATTAGTCCGAAAGAAAACAGCAAAGGAAATACTAATAAGACAGGGATAATAAAATAGAATAGAAAAATAGCATGGCCTTTTGGATAATGATGAACCAAAGGAAGAGATAAACTTATAACCACAAATCTAATTAGAAATGGCAAGCAAATACATCAATAAAATGAAATTAAAAGAACAAGAACGAAGAAAACAAAATTTGAACAAAAAGAGATGATGATGATGATGATGATGATGATGATGATGATGATAAATATTTAAACGAAGACAAATAAAAGAAGAAGAAGAGATGGATAATTGGTCCCCCAACAGGTTGTTTCTCTAAAGACAATCTGGTTGAAATGATGGCATAAAACCTTTTCAAGTTGATCCTTGACAAATCCAGAAGTGGAAAACTTCTTCTGAAGAGTTATTGTGAAAAAGAATCTCAATAGAAAAAAAAAAAAAAAAAAAAGCCATGAAGCTGTATGGCCAGCCCTATTTATAGTCTCCAAGTAGTAGAGTTGAAGCTACACCAAACTCTCAAGGATAAAAGTAGCATTTATCTACTAGAGTTTAAATTAAATCTACCATCAGAATTTTAAAAGAAAACAAAAACTATAACAAGTCAAAATTCGTCAATTTAAATAAGGAATTTTTAAGTTATTTACCACTTTAAAACTGTATAGGTTGTGCCAAGACAATAATAAACAATCCAAATGAACTAATTTCCTCTTAAATGTCTTCACATCTACGTCTTTTGCAGGCTTACTAAAAATGTTCATTTAGCTTTACTACTCCTTGTAACCCAAACAACATGGAACTTAGTTTTCAATGCTTGGTCCTTCCAATCTCATCTCTTAAAAAGTCTTTTAATACACATTTTGAAATAAATAAATAAAATTTCCCTTATTTTATAATAAGAGGTGAAGTAAAAAAAAAAATAGTTCCTACAGGGTCAGAATTAAGTGTACTTTTTTAGAACTGAAATGTAATTTTGTAATTTTAGTAGTTTATATATTTTTAATTTTTAAAAGATTAAATTAAAAATTTGTAAAATTTAAAAGTGAAAAGTGAAATTTTATATTTTAAGGGGCTAGGGCCCTTGTCACCCCCCTCAATGCCGTCATTGATTGTAATGAACTTGAATTTAATAAAATAAGTTTAACATTGATAACAATTGGATGTGAATTTTGAATTAATAAAAGTAAAATGTCTAAGTTCGTAAGAATAAATGTATGAGAATTAAATTCCAAATTTCCGCATAGTACATGGGCTTAAGACATATTTTAACCGTTTGAATAATATTGCTTTTGCATTAATACATGAAGCAAAACTATATTATACTTATGTAATTGTCTAAGCGAGTTGGTGTCATAAATTAACTTGACACTGACTCATTTATAAAATTATTTAAAACATATTTTAATAAAGAATTCAATATTAGTACAATGATACTTTTGTCTTTTACTATTTTTATATGAAATATTTAAATACAACAACTAAAAATGCAATACACATGAACCCAAGTCAAGCAAATGCTTAATAATAAGCACTTTATCATTTTACTTATAACACAATAATTAAGTAATTAGGTATTAAAATTAAGAAATTAAGTATTAAATTTAAGTTAAAATTAAATACGAAATATAATTTATTTATTTGATAAATGTAAAATTTAAAAGTTTTGAAGTAAAGTATTTAAGAACTAGTATTAAAAGAAATAAAATAAAATAAAATATTGAATTTTTTACATTAATTGATAAATAACTCATTATCTATTTATCAATTTTACATTTTATTGTTAAATTCTATAATTTATTTTTATTACAACTTATTAAACATAATTAAAAATTGAACTAGTGAAAATATTAATTTTTATTTGGTTTAATTTTTAATGGTTTATGAAACAAAATTTAAATATGAGACAAATACTTTTACAAAAAAAAATTGTACAAATAATTTAATTATTAAATAAATTAATATATTTTAATTATATTCAACGAAAAACAAAATTAAAAAGAAACCACTTAGAAGCTAATTATAATAATTTAAAAACATTATTTTAAAAACTAATTAAAATTTGATAAAAACCCTAAAGACAGAAAAACGCCATATAAAACTGATAAGAAGGAAGGAAGCTAGGGTTAGTCGTGCGCCTGCCTTGTACGTAGTAACAGTAGCGGGAAAGAGAGAAGCCTCACCACCGCTGCCGCAGCCACCATGGGTCGTATGCACAGTCGCGGGTATCCTCCTCCTCCTCCTCCCTGTTCCTCCCTATCTATATATGTGTGTGTGTTTTCTGTACATTGTTAACATTTTCCCTTATTTTTATTTTTTGCAGTAAGGGTATTTCAGCCTCAGCTCTGCCTTACAAGAGGACCCCGCCAAGCTGGCTCAAGATCTCTTCTCAAGATGTGAATACTTGAAAGCCCTTTTCTGTTCCCTTGATTAATGAAATGCCCATGAATGTTTTCTAACGGTTCAATGTTAATAATGTATTCAGGTTGAGGAAAACATTTGCAAGTTCGCAAAGAAAGGCTTGACCCCATCTCAGATTGGTGTCATTCTCCGTGATTCTCATGGTATTGCTCAAGTTAGGAGCGTTACTGGCAGCAAGATCTTGCGTATCCTCAAGGCTCATGGTATTATATTCTTCTTCACGCTTGGATCTTATTATTCACTCATTTTTTATTTCTTGTCTCTGATGGCTGCAAATTTTCATTTTTATGCCAAGATTGAAACAGTGGGTTGCTATTAAATTTATTGTTTTCATGTTAAGGTCTGGCCCCTGAAATTCCTGAGGATTTGTATCACCTTATCAAGAAGGCAGTTGCCATCCGCAAGCATTTGGAGAGAAACAGGAAGGACAAGGATTCCAAGTTCAGGTTGATCCTTGTTGAGAGCCGGATTCACAGGCTTGCTCGCTACTACAAGAAAACAAAGAAGCTTCCCCCGGTCTGGAAATAGTACGTCTCTAATCTCTTCCTATTTTCCCCCCTTGTATTGGTATTGACATAGCGATTGTTTGATATATAGTGATTTCTTCTGCTGTTGTGTATTTGGGTTCAATTTTTCTTTACATCCTCTCTAGGTCACACGCTGAGCTTTCTTGCAATCTATGTCCAGTTTCTGAACTGGGATTGTTTACTCTATTCCTTCATTCATACCATTCTTGGCTCGGTGTGTTCAATGTAGTATGTTATGATGGTGCAAGGGATGAACCTAAAGAGTTGTCACCATACTTTGCATAATTTCGTTACAAAATGGATATTCTGCACATTGTATATCTAAGGCCATAGCATTAGACCATAAGGAGCATGTTAATTTGTCCTCCATTTGTTTCAATTGTATTTCTTGTGCCATTTTTTGTTATCTATTACCATGTATGTTTCTTCCTATATATCTGGCCTGTATATATATTATGTTTTCTCCAAAGCTTTGAATTGCAATATTGATTCCCACATCTCGGTTTGCAGCGAATCTACAACAGCCAGCACTCTCGTTGCTTAAGTTAGGCATGTGGGGTGGTGCAATTTTGTGGGAATCCGGGTTTGATGTTGATGCTACGGTGGAAGCTAGATTGTGTTTTGTTGTTCTAGTGAGATGTCCTGATATAAGACTTTAATTATAGCTGTTAAAATTTTTGTTATGCTTGGAAAAGAAAGTCGAAAACTTGTTTTACTTATGAGATTGTACTTGTTTTCTTTTCGTCCATTTGAAATTTTAAGCAAGAAATCTTTGAATTTTGAAACCCTAGTACACCCTTTTCCTATAAGGGTTCTCGAAATGGAAAGGGTTGGTGTTTGAAGAGGCATTTTTGTGTTCAACATCGGTTTTGTTCAAAACCTTCACATGGACTTTGGTTTTAAAACAATTTCTCCTTCATCTCCTTCAAGGTGCTGACATGCTATGTTGAACGTATAAATTATTTGTTGTAAACTAGCGTAGTTTGTACAATTTATGGTATTAATTTATTAACATAATTTTAGTGTATAAATATGAGTTTAATATATGGACTAAAATTGGAAAATGCATACATTAAAAACTTGTTAAGACGTAAAATAGTTTCATTATGATTTTAGGTTTTTTTTCTATGTTAAGTTTTAATTTCTCTAATTTAATATAATCTGATTTTTTTATAATATTGTTGTTAGTAGGTTAGTTGCTGACATTAGAATAATGGTGTGAATTATTGGTCACTGTTTGCATAAGTTTTTAGTTATAGAATTAAAAAATAATCATTTTATAGTTATTGATGTTATTGACTTATAATATTGTGACTAAGTTGTTCACTCTCTTTCTTGTTCACCTGCGGGGTTTTCATTTTAGATCAAATTGAATTATGATATGGTGACTTAGTTGTTAACTTGGGCATATTAATTTCAATTGTGGAGTTTACTGGGGTTGTTTTTTTTTTTTTTGATAATTTAGTGAGGGGAATGGAATTATTTAGGATAAGCTAAATTCTGATGCCTATGATATAATGTTTTTACATGAGTTAAGAGGTTGTTTGTCTCGGTTTTTATATTTTTTATATTATTTTTGTTAATTGCATCTTACATCTCTAACTTATAATATTTATTTTAAATTAGCCTGTAAATTTTAAAACTTTCTAATTATATTCCCAAACTATTAAGGTCTTTTGATTACAAAACTAGTTCATTTAACCATTATAAGACGTTAAATTTTATGTTACATAATTTAAAATGAAAATTTTGATGAAAAATGAATAATGTAAAAGTGGTTGTAAAAATATTAGTTTTGAGGTTTTCAAAATTTTTACAAAAGTTTTATTGCTCACTCTAATTTTTTTTACTTTATTTTTGGTTTAAATTTTAAAAGTTTGCAGTAATAGTTTACTTTATTTATTTATTTAAAATTATGTCACAATAGGGAACCTAATTGATACATTATTGATAATTTGAATATGTAATTAGAACGTTTTAAAATTTTAGTACTGATTTAAAATGAAAATCAAATGGAGATGACCTCTAACATTGATCACATTATCCAACAAGCTATTTCTAAAATGAGTAGCATCATATGTCCCAGGAGCTTTTAACACAAACTTCCCAGATAATTTTTCTTTGATCAGCATCAACTTGAAGCAAAATTGAATCATACCCATATTTACATTTATAAAGTCGTTAAGTTTCAATCCACGGACGTATATGGGGCTCCCATTAATAGCTCCAGAAATGTTGGGGAATGAAGTCAGCCAAGGGACTAGCCACCATGTTGGTGATTTTCGTTCAAAGAAGAGTGTGAAGCGAAGGTTTTAGTGGAGAAGCCATGGCAGAGACAAGAAAGGACCATGGCTACAGCGTAATTTGAGGGAAGGGAAAGATCCAAGGCGGGTATAGAAGGCTTGAACTTCTCGGCCATGGTGGTGAATACCTGGTTGGAGAGTCCGTACAAGGACTGCCTCTAAGTGTCATGGATTGGGGTGTCCATGGACCAAATAATATGGTCCGTCAAGAGAGTGTGAAAAACCGTGACGGGGAAGTGGGAGGAAGACAACGGAGGAGGGGATTTGATACCATAAGCAAGAATGTTCCATCCATTGATGGAGGAAAATAGGGGTTTAGTTGGATGCGAAGAAATATATCAATTTTGACAATGGATCCAAAGCGTTATGTTATATCTCCTTTGCTTCTTGATGCAAATATTTTGGTAAGAGAAAGAAATAAAAGAAAATTCAAAAGAAAAAAATTGAAAAAAAATAAAAATTAACCATATAATTTGACCTAAAACTCCATTAATCTAGTTAACAGCTCAATGACTATAATATAATAAATCAATAACGATAATGACCATATTCATTATTGGACGGGATATTTATATAGTTTTGTTTATGCAGTTGAGGGGGCAATGATGAGAATCCACATAGAATGAGAAATCGTCTTCCCAAGCTAGTCTTTTTAGATGCATCACTGATGTTAGTTAACACTTGGGTCCTTTACTAATCTTTGAATCATGGGATGAACATAAAGCAACTCATTCAATTCCTTAATGCCAAATAATGCATAAAATCAAAATATCGCAACATAATCTTTAGGTTACAAAAAGGAATGAAACTATAAAGCCACCCAACAGATTAGAATTTTACTTCCATTATGGGAAAAACACCAACTATAGAAACGCTACAACATTCATCCAAGCTTGAGATTGATCCAAGCAAATAAGGTCACATCAATCAAAAGTCTCTTTCAAATAAACTAAAAACCTTGTGAGGCCAAAAAGCAAAAGTAAGGCACATTTAAGAATCTGCAATGGTGACTTCTACCTCAACACCGGGTTCAATGGTGATAGATGTGATCTGCTTTACCACGTCAGGGGAGCTGAATAGGTCAATAACTCGCTTGTGAACACGGAGCTCAAACCGATCCCATGTGTTTGTTCCTGCAAAGCCAAACAAATTACTCACGTTACATGAAACCCTTAGCATGCTTGACTACATAGGCCTGCATGTCGAAACCCTAGCTATATGGCTAACATACACAATCAAAAGATATAGTTCCAAACAACTACGTCATATTCAACAGTAAACCAGTGGACATCCAATTAAAAAGAACACATATAAAAAATCCATTATGTAGGACAAACAAAACAATGTGTACCAAATGGTAGTCCTTAAAGATTGTTCCGAAAAATAAAAAAAAAGAGGATGGTTCTAGAATTCAAATGGTAGTAGACAAGCATATACAACATCATCAGATGTGTTTGAATATGCGTTGAGCATGGATAATTAAAGAAAAGCATCATAAATCATCAGAGTCAGTCAGATGCAAGGCAAATAAATACCTTCACCACAGGGAGACTTCCTGGTCGTGATGTGAAGAACCTTGGTGGGCATTCTTACTGGTCCCTTAACCCTCAGTCTCTTATCCTTTGCACCGCGAACCAAATCAGCACAAACTACCAATCAAACAGACACACATTGAACTAATGAATTCTGTAATCAATTGAGCCAATATCCATTATAAATGAAGCCATACTACTCTCATCAAACAAAAAAATTTGTACCTTTTTCTAGGTTTTTCACATTCTTAGAGGAGAGAGTGATCCGGATCTTGTGAATCTGCTCTTGGGGCTCCTCCAAACCCGGCTTGGTAGGCTTCATCGCAGCATACGCCATTGCTACTAAACTGACTTCTGGCTTCTGGTTCAGAACAATGAATTACAACAAACAAAATTTCTCATCACAAACTTAATTCACAAAGTTTACAGTCTTAAAACCATTGAGTGTGAATCACAACATGAGATTGAATCACCAAATTCAAACCACTTCAAGCTAAGAATAAAACTTTCCCATATTCCTTACATAACTCAAGCCAAAATTATCTGAAACAAGTAGGAAAAAAATCTATATGCAACAGAGATCCTTGTATTGCATAAATTGAAAAGGTTTTAGGCTAAGATTAGTAGCCTTTTATCCTTTTACTGGTTTAATTGAAGATCAAAACTCGAAAACCGAAAACATAAAACCTGATGGTAAAACATTAAATACAGTAGAACAAAAACAAAAAACCAGGAGGATGAAGAAAAACAATCCGAGCCTCCATTGCAATGAAAGCCTTTTCATATATGTGTGTGTGTATATATATATATATACAGATTTAACATAGGAAGGAAAATATGAAAAGCGAGGGGGAAACCTGTAAGAGGTGAGAGAAGGGAAGTGAAAGCCGCGGCCTCTGCTGCTTTTTTTCTCGAAATGAAATGGTGGGGTGCTGCTGTGCTTTGTGCTTTATCATTAGGGTTAAGGTTTTTCGAGAGCAAAAGCTGTTCTCCGGGTCGGGTTGCAGATACTTGACCCACGACGGAATCAATTTTTTGTCTTTGAGATATTGGATGGTATTAAGTTAAATTTGGTGTAGTAAAATTTGATTTAATTTGAAAAATTTTGAAAATTTTTTAAATTTTGAGTTAATTAAATCGAGTTATGAGAATAAATTTGAATAAATAATTCAAGTTCGAGTTCAAATCGAGTTAAATTTTACAATTTGGATAACTCGAATAATAGATTCTCAGAAATATCCTTTTAGTCCCTATCAATTTTAAAATGAACAAATTAGTATTTCTCTCAACAAAATTTTAACAAAATTCAAAATATTTATAAAAATTCTAAAATTTATATTTTAAAATAATAAAATAATTTTAAAAAATCTAAACAATATATGAAGAAAGTTAAAATTTTCTAAAATTTCTAAAATAATAATTTTGGGACCTAAATAAGTTAATTATTGATTCAAGTTTATCATACTAAAGTATCTTATTGTTTTTGTTATTTAATTTTAAAAAAATCAAATATATATAATTTCAAATTTATGTGCTTTAACAGGAATTAGTTATCTTGTTATAAGATTTTTATTTGACATATTTAATTTTTAATTTAACTCAAGCAATTTCACTTGATTCGATTCGACTCAATTTCATTTTACTCAACTCAATTTGAAAAACTTCAAATTGAGTTACGATGATAAAATAGGACTTGTCAACTCAATTAACTTAAATTTTTTTTACTAAATTCGATCGAATACTCAACTCTAGTTTAAACATAAGGTTTGGGTGTCATTTCAAGAGAGTTTTTGGTCTTTTTTAAATACTCAAAAAGGTCTTAAATTTGTAAATTTATTCGATTTCAATTAAATAAATTATTAAAAGTTTGTAAAATAAAATAATTTAAATTTTTTAATTTAATTAGTTCAATCAGCTTTATTGTCTTAGTTAAGAGTGATTTGCAATTCAACCGGTTCAACCTTTTTTTCGAGTCGATATGTGGATTGAATTCAACCATTCCAATTTCATCAACTATGAGTTTTACAATTTTTTTTTTTTGAATAGTCTAAGATTAAACTATCTGTCCAAGTTGAAATTTACTTAAAATATAAGAGGACTTGAAGAAGAATGCAAAGCTTAAAAATTAAGTTTTGACATAAGTTTAGACCTGTTTTTATTTAAATACAATATTTATATTTACAAAATTTAAATATATAGAAGCCTAATCCAAGTATTATCAAATGGAAAGTCCAAACTCAATGCTTAATAAATAAAACCCAAGCCCAAATTTGATTTCTACGAAAGTTGAAACTATTTTGCCATCAAACAATATTTCCTGCAACCATTTCTATTCTATCATTTCCTTTTGTTTCCATTCTATTCTTACTTCAATTGGGGCATTATCTTAAACGAAACAAAAAAAATTGTGTTATTATCTTTCTTTTATCTATGATTAAAATGGTGCTTTATCAAAATAAATTGAAGAGGGGTGATTCTGTTAGGAATTATAAGATTGATTCCGTGTTTGGGCTTTCATATGGCTCATCATGCTGTTTGCCTTGTGACTTTTGGGTCCCGTGGAGACTTGATTTTCTTTTGTCCTTTGTGGCTTGGTCTCTTGAGTTTATGGGAACTTGTTTTTGGTTAGATTTTTATTGCAACTGTTGTTTGAGATTTAGGGTTGTTTCCACTGCTATGACGACAAGGATTTGAAAAAAGAAACACCACGTCAAAGTTTTGATCACCTGATGACTAATAACGCCGAGGTTACATGTTTAAGCTTACTTTTTATCTCACGCTACAGTATCGTTACAGTATCTAATCTCACCGCCACCACTGCTTTTACACTAACCGCAGGTAAATGCACCGCCCATCCAAACTCACCATTTGTTTAGTATATGATTAAGGTCCTTTCTTGATTTTTCCGCTTTGTGAGAATGAGTTTATTACTTTGATGATGACCTTTTTATTGTATGGATGAAAAGACCTTTTATTTCTTTATGATTCATGAATGTAAAAAAAATCAATACCATCTTCCTATTGATGGATATGATTTTTATGTTTGTTGCAAGAATTTTTCAATACGTGTTTAAACACATAATGGTTTTCACTTTGGAGATTGGTATTTATGAATTGTATAAAATGAATTAATAAATAATTTTAAAAATTATTAAAAGTAAATATTAATTAGAATATTTTTAACATGTGTATGGAGGGTGAATAATAATTTCACCCACCAAGAACCTTCCTTGGCTACACCCTTAAATTTATGAACATATACTTCAAATATAAATATTTTATTGTAGAATTCATATTTTAATTTAATGGGAATTGAAGAAGAAAAAAAAGGGAAAATAATATTTATAGAAGATCTATATTCGAACAATGGAAAGATTTGGGTGTGGATGCTACATCATCAACAATAGTTATATTTGACATGAAAGCTTTCTTAAGTCTTTTCACTTTTATTGATCCCCTGTAATCATAAATAATTAATCTAGACATAAAGCTTAATGAGGTCTATTAACGAACACATAATGCCTCTTTTCATTGTTCACATGCGTGCACAAAGGCAGGGCAGTCCCTAATAGGTGCATGCTAAAACTTGCCACCCATGTCAAGGCAAATTCATCCCTAATATTTCACTGAAACCACTAAATCCCAAGTTCCCATCATCGTCACCAGCATCCCCCACCAACCATGAAAAACAGGTCTCCTCCTTTGAAGATGTCCCAATTTCACTATATTCTTTCCACCAAGAATCAGTGCCATGGAAGTTCTCCGACAAGTCATGGAGAAATGCCTCTGACCATATCAAGTTGATCGAGGGGTCATCATCGGACTCCCAAGATGATCTCCATTCGTCGGTCCCAGTTGGAAGGCTGAATTCATGGGCACAACTTTTCGACAAGTTTTCTGGTTGATTAGGATCAAGATTTGGCTTGTTTTCAGGGGTGTCTGGTTTTTGTAAAGGCTCATGTGTGGCAGGATCGATCCCCATCTTAATAAGCTTCTTTTTTATATGGGTGTTCCAATGATTCTTGATCTCATTATCAGTTCTTCCAGGCAATCTTGCTGCAATTTTGGACCACCTAAGGAAAAATCAATGCCATTTTAATGTTATTTCTTTTAAATATAATACACTGTTTTTACTTACATATAAAACATATTTAAAAATGACAAATTGCAATTAAATCTGTCAATCAAATTCAATACACCTATATCTTCAATTAAAATGTCATAATAGAAGCAGTATAAAAATTAATAGAAATTGTTAACTTTGTAAATCTTATCTAAATTATACTATCTCTTTTTTTGGAATCAATTCTCTTTAATTTAATATCTCAAACAATAATTAAAACTCACACTTATGCCCAAGATGAAACCAAGACCACATTGATCGTGTTTCTACTATTTTATGTTACGTATATATTATATATGTTATCATTATCATCAGATAATAGGACCCAAACAAATAAGTGAAATTAATAGTAATGAAATTATGAATTGCCCATACAGTTACGTAGCTTTTCAGGTCTTCAAAATAAAAAAAGTAATCGAGGAAAAGAAACCTATTGCCAAGGCGCGCATGGAGATCAATAACAAGTTGCTCTTCATCATGATTGAGGAGACCTCGTTTCAAGTCGGGCCGGAGGTAATTTGTCCAGCGGAGTCGACAACTCTTGCCGCAGCGGCGGAGACCGGCGAGCTTAGGGACTGCCCGCCAGCAGTAATAACCGTGAGTGCGCATGAAATTCACTAATTTTTTGTCCTCCTCAGCTGTCCAAGGACCCTTCTTCACCCCTAGCTTGTCACAACAAGGCTGCCTCCCCGTCCCTCTCATCTTACACCAATCAACTCCAACCATGCCCAGATCCCCCCCTACTCACCCGCCTTTATATACTATCATTTTCATCTCTTTTTTTTTTTTTGTGGTAAATCATATTTTAATTTCGGAATCCTGAGCAGCCTCACGGTCTTCTTGCGCGCGTGTGCTCACTGGCTTTCTTTTTCTATTTAGTCTCCTATGAATATCAAAATAATCAACCCATAATATATTTAATATATTTTTAAAGCATTACGACTGGTATAAATTTAAATATAATTATAAGTAGCAAATTATTATAACACAAATCATCTGAATAATCACTAGAATCAAACCATTATAACACAAATAAATTTAAAATTAGTACAATCCAAACTAAAATCAACAAATTGAGTTAACTAGTCTAAACTTACATATGAAAATTATATATGATGAAACTCAAAGCCCACTCATCTAAATTGTCATGGTAGATCTCAAACTTTGATGACTAACTAAATCAAAGCCTTATTAACATATTCAATAAATTTGAATTTGATAGAAAAATACAAAAATATGCCATATGTTAAGTAAAAATATAATATATGGTTATTTAATACATATATTACATTTGTATTTAAATTTTATACTAATTATTTTTATTTTATATTTAACCATTGTAACATAAATATATTAAATAAGCTCTAAATTGTAAGTATTTTTATTTCGATAATTAAAACAAAATATCTAAAAATTGTGTGACCAATTAAATAATTTATCTTTCAATTTTTATTAATAATTTTTATTTAAAAATTTAAGGTAAAAATAAATTTTTAAAACTTCTAAGTTAAAAATTTTAAATAATTTTTAATAGCACGATGAACTCTTAAATGTTTTTTTAAATAAAATACTTTTAAGACGTAATATTTTTAAATTTAAACACATAATTCTCTTAAGTTTTTAAAGATAAATTAAGCTCAAGTGATAGAAAATACATTTAAAAATTTAAGGTTAAAATAATTTAATCAGAGAATTTAAGCATGTAATACCTAATTAAACTTTTATTTCAAGTAAATGTTGATTTATGGTTAAGAGTTTATTTAAATATAAATTAAATATTAAAATGATTATTTGGGTAAAAGGCTTAATGTTTTTTTCTTTTAAACTTATAACCTTTAAAAAGTAAACTAATGTAAGGCTTATTAAGATGCTATAAATTTAAAACGGTTTTACCTAAATAAAAAGTTGGAAATATTTTATTATTTTTGCTCATTTTCAATTAAAAAATACCAAATAAATAAGAGAGTGCGAATCACGCTCGGAAAAGAAGGGGAAATATGTGTGAGGCCGAAGGGGAGGGGCCAAGGGATGAGTTGATGACAGAAGGCTGCTACCGGAACATGATGTCACTCTCACTTTACTACTTTCCTTTTTTATACGAGTAACACATCCCCAGTATACCTAAATTATTAAATTATTATTATAAATTTTATTATTAATGATTTTTCAAAAAATAAATAAAATGTTTAATTTAAAATTAATAATAACATATTTGTAATATGTATGAGTGAAAACTTTTGTATAATAATATTAAAATGTAAAAAAATCAAAATGTAATATTTGTTACAATTAAAATTTGAACAAGTCAAGTTTATCAATTTATCAGTATGAATTACTCAAACAATCTATTTTATTCAATTGAATAAATTATTTAAAAAATTAGTTCAATCAATCCATATCAATTTTCGAGTCAACTAATCGAATTGCTTCCTTTGGATTGACACTCGATTTAAACAACATTAGCTATGATAGTAAAGTTAAGGTTTTATACATGTTGATGATATGAGTTTAAATATCATCATTTACACTTTTATTGGTTTTATTTTAAATTGAAAAAATAAAAATTAGCATGTATGAATATAACTATTTTAAATCTGTATGATAGTAATTTTCATAATCAAATTGTTGTCTGTAACACCAATTCAATTAAGAGTTTAAATGATATATAAATTAATTAATTAATAATTTAAATTTAAATAAGATTAAGAGATTTTAAAAATAAATTTTAGATTAAAGATAGTAAATGAATACGATAATAATTAAATATCAATACTTATGGAAGTATAAAAATTATTTATTTTATACAATTTAAAAAGTTAGATATGATTGAACTCACACTTACAATCACAATAATATCAATTTCAATCAATTTATTTTATAATTTTTAATAATCCAACTAAGTTATTATATTCATGAATAATTTTTTGGTAAATTATAATAACAAGATAAAATTTAAACAATCAATACAATTTAAACTCAGACCAAACATGAGGTTGTATAGTTAAAAATAACCAAGATTTATGATAATTTTTAATTAAGAAATTAAAAAGTTCTCGAGCATGAAGACAAATTTTATATATTTAATATTATTAATTGAAAGTTCTCGTGCATCAGTTAAATCTGTTAAATGAGGAACGTATTTCTTCATTCAATAACGTTCCTACTTTTTGAATGTCGGTTCCGATAAAGTAATTAAGCATTAATCACATGATTTACAATTTTTTATTTGAAAAAAAAAAAGAAAACAAAATTAACTATTTAATTTCAGTTTAATTACAACTGATCCCTGCATCTTTCTTACTTGAGCATATCACCAGCTATTACGTCAGCTCCCTTTAACTATAATTTCTTATTAAAATCGTAATGATTTTATTCATTTTGTTAATATTCAGTGTATTAAAATATCTTGTCTTAAAAAATAATTTCGTTTTTCAAACCTCATATTTTAAAAAAATTTTATACCAACTAATGGACTTCGTACCAGTTTAAAACAACTTAAGATAAAAAAAATCATAAAAAACTAATTAGTTGAATTAATGACGTAATATTTAAGTATTGGCATCGTCATATATAGAAATTAAAAAGAGACGAGGAAACTCTGTGAAGCCCCTTCAAGTTAAAACAAATGAGTTAAGTGGGGAAAGGGGGTAATCATTAATCTACATATTTTTATTTTTATTTTTATTTTTTGAAAAAGTAACATAATGGTGGAGGGGGAAGTTTTTAAGTTAGGGCGAAGCCAAAAAATTTTTTTAATAGAGATTGGATGAAATTTTAATTTTATATAGTTTATATCTTTATAATTTGTAAATGATTAAATCAATTTTTATAATTTTAGGGGCGCTAAAGTGCAATTTTAGCTTTACTAATTTAAAATTTTTAGAAAATTTAAAGAGCTAAAAATATAATTTTACATTTTAGGGGGCAGGGCTAGCTACGCCCCTGAGTCCAGCTTGAAACGACTAGGAAAGCGTATCTTGTTTGCCATGTAATGAACAGCACTTTCCTGATTTGCTTGCCTGACACATTTTAATATTGATGATCCTCTGTTCTTACAAACTTTTTAAGTACATATGTATTGTTAATGGCCTAAATTTAAAGTTATCGGAATAGTAGTTTCGTAACCACAAATCCGATTTAAAGAGAAATTTATTTTAATATTTTTGCATGAAATTTGATATGATAGGAAAACCGCATGAAAATATTGATAGAAAAATTTTACCGATTTAGTGGTTAGTTAGAAAAATAAATTATTGAAGAAATTGGGTAAAAACAAGGTATCAAGACCTCTATTTCGTAAAACCAAGTCGAAAATAATTTTATAAATATTTATGAAATGTTAGTAATGTGGTATTAAAATTTCGTTAGGAAATTTTAATGTTTGGGTAGTCAATTAAATAAAAAGGACTAAATTGTAATAGGTGTAAAAGTTGCTAGAATGATTAAATAGCTTAAGAGTCTAATGAGAAAGGATTTAAAAGGCAATTAGACCCAAAATTTATTTGGGCTGGACGACAAGGGCATGAAATCAGCAGGAAAATTGATAAATTAAGGGCAAATTGGAATATTGCAAAATTAACTAAATAAAGCTAGGACTAAATAAGAAATATCTAGATTTCTCTTCATTTCTCTTCAATTCCAGCAGCTAGAAACGCCATAGGAGGGTTCTCTAAGCTGGTATTCCATAATTTTTGCACCAAGTGAGTTAATCCTTACCTTTTTCTTGTAATTTTGTGTTTCTAAGACTTTTACAACTAGGTCCTACTATTAAATTCATTAGTTTTTGATTTCATGGATGAAATTGAAAGTCACCATGGTTGAGTGATATAAGTTTATGATGAAATAGAATGAAATTAAAGCTTTAATTTGTTTATGAGATTGTCGAAACCATCCCTCGATTTAAAAAATTTTAAATTTAAAAAAAAGGGGGGAAATCGACTTTTGAAAGACAAATGCAGGGAGTCGCCACCGATCTTTTGTTTTGGTGTGATCGAATCACTTAAAAATGAGGTTAGTCTAATAAAACATTTTTGGTTTATTAAAACAATGATTTTGGTCTACGAACTTTTGAGAAAACGGGTTCGGGAGTCGGTTACGCATGAGGAAGGATTAGCACCCTCACTACGCCCAAAATTGGTACCGAATCGATTAAATACTGTCCTTATGTCTAAAATTAAAAAGTTTTTGAAATGTGGTTCTTTTTTATAACGTTTGAGTAACCCGAGATGGTTGCCAAAATCTTCTTGTTTCGTTGTCCGAAAGTTTATAATTCGAGAATTACAAAAGGATGCTCAACTATTTAGTCCAACGAAAAATCGAAACCCAGCACAGTAGGGTATGATTCCTTGAATTTCCAAACATTGACCATTACCTTACCTTATAAAATACGTGTGAAATTCCAAGGAGATATTCGATTATTTTGGACAAATGAAAAAGCGCAACCCAGCACGATAGGGCTCGATTCTCAAATCGCCAAACATCGAACATCACCCTCATTTTAGAAGATTTTAGAAGATGTGAGTGAAATTCCGAAGGGATCTTCAATTGTTTCGATCCAATGAAAAAGCGCAACCCAGCACGACAGGGCACAATTCTCAAATCGCCAAACATTGAACATCGTCTTCTTTTTTTAAAAGACATGAGTGAAATTTTGAAGTAATATTCGATTATTTTGAGCAAACGCGAAATTGCAACCCAACACGTTAGGACACGATTCCGCGAATTGCCAAACATCGAATCTCGTCTTCGTTTTGAAGAATTTTTGAATGAATGATTATAAAGCTAGCTTAAAACGTATTAATTTGATTTTAAATAAGACGACATTGATCACGAAATTTGGGTTTTATAAAACCACATTTCAAAAATCAAGTGGAAAACGATGAATGGGGTAATATGTGTATGCATAAAAATACGACAATGGAAAAATGAGGATAATACAATTTATTTAATCAACTACAAGAACTTAAATGACTAAGCATAACTAGCTTGGAAATATAATTCAACTTCAATCATGCATGGAGAACAATTAGCTTGACAATAATGAATACATAAAATGCAACGACAGTATACATGGCATAATAAAAATTATTAGAGGTACCAAACAAAATGCAAACCAAAGAAGCAATATGGTATAAAACTATTTCACAATAATGACGAATAAATGGACATATAAAATATAGGTTGAAAAATTTGTATAAAACTAAGAATATATATATATATATATATAATCTTTTTGAAACCGATATTATAGAATGAAAGTTTAGGTCAAATTGCATGTAAAATATTTTAAATACAAATACATTTAAAAGTTGACAAACTACATGATGATTTAAATAATGTAATATAAAAGAATGAGAATAAAGATATATGACAAGACTTAATACATAAAATAGATTCTGAAACATGTGTACATGTATAAAAATAGTATTTAAGTGTGAAATTTTAAACCAAAACAATGTGTGGTAAAATGTATTCTTAAAAGGTGACTTATGTACGTAAAAGAAAGTATATATATATATATATATATAGAAAAATTTAAGAGAATTCATAAAATAACTTTAGTATGGGACTAAATATGTACATAGAACTAAATTATTAACCAATTATGAACAAATATACGTGGAACATTTGAGCAAGTGTTACATAGATATTTTAAATAATATAGTATAAAAATGAACTACAAAATGGTGGTGAAAAATATATGAGAAGATTATTGAAATAGTTCAACAAATATATAAAAATGTTAAGCACTTTAAAGTACAAATATTATAAATTACAAATTACGAACCTTGATTAAAAATGTACATGAAACATATATAGAATATTTAAAGAAATATCATATAAACAGCGAAATAACATGATAAAAAGAACCTTGAACTCATTACACAAAGAAGACTATAGGTATAAAATCATGGATCTAATAAAGTATATAGATCAAATATATGTACCAATATATATATAAGTACAAAAATATTTTAAACGATATGTAAAGCGTATATATCAAACATATTAAAATAAAAAACATATGAGTCTAATTATGTATAGGTTAAACACGGTGTCCATATATATATAGTAGTTTTAGAAAGTATATTACGTAGGGTTACATAATAAAATACAAGAATAAACTTAAAAGAAATTGTATACATAATAACAATATAAGGTTGATAATAGATATATATGAAATCAAATCAATTTTAATGCAAAGTGTAAATATACATGTATAATAGTGTATATAAAATATGAAAGTATAGTTACCTAAATTACAATAAGTAATGAAACAAATAAGACGATATATACAAATAAATAAACACAAGTAACATAAAATAAAACATGAAGTGAATTTAGAAAAACCTAATTAAAATCACATTAAAAAATGGACCTGAATGAAATCACATTAAAATAAATGGATAATTTAAAAATAAAGTAAGATATAAAAATAAAGGACTAGCGCGCCACGCACACGGATTCTCAGGGATCAAACGGGGAAATACCCCGCTTCCAAAACGCTGCGTCACGACGCATACCAGATTGCAAGCAAATGTAAATTAAAGGGCCAAATTAGAAAATAATATAAAATGCATCAGGTGCCATTGAGTACTCGTGTAAAATGGGGGACCTCGTGTACAATTAACCCTCAGAGACCCAAAACACGCGGATCTAATCTCATCTGGGTCGGGTCATCGGGTTTGGCCTATAAACGACGCCGTTTTGAAGCCATTGTGAAGGGCTTTAAACGACGTCGTTTTATGACGTATATAAGAAGAAAAAAACTAAAAAAAAAAAACCTAATCAGTACATTATTTACCAGAAACAAAAAAAAAAAGGGAAAAAAGACAACAGAAAGCTCTAGGGCTTCTTCCTATTCGGTTCGTTAAGAACCCATCGTCCAACCACCATCCCACCATTGTAATCGGTGGATGGTGTGAAGGGACTCTCTTATCTCTTCCTGAACCGGGCCTTAAGGCCTATTTCTATTGCGAGATCCCATCTTAACTCTAATCTCGACAAAGGAGAGAGATCCCGATGGCGCAACTGTGAAGGTAAACCCCTTTCCTCTTTCGTTCTTATGCTAAAGTGTGATATGCACGAACAAAGAGAAACAAAGAAAGATTGGAAACCCAAAAAAAATAGATCTGAAATCACCTTCTAATATTGGTTGCTTTTGTATTCAATATGCGTTTTTTTGTGCCCGTAAAAAAAAAACCCCTTACAATCAAAAATCAAAAAGCTTTATAGCCGAAATCAAAATGAAAATAAAAATAAAATACAATTTTCTTTTTCTGTCCTATTTGTTGTTGTCGCTCTCGTTTGTTTGCAGGTACGAAGAAGGCCAGCTGGCGTGCGGTGCTGCGTACGGAGGTACGGAGAGGCCTTGGAGGTTGCTGTTGCGGCGCTAGAGTTTCTACCCTAACTTGTGTTCTTGGGCCAGGGTAGTTGGGCTTAGGAATGGGTTTAGGTTTTGGGCTATTGAGTTGTATTAGGTTTAGGTTTTAAATTTGGGTCATGTAATTTGGATTTGTGGACTGTTAATAATATTTATTGGGTTTTTATTTTGGGTTTAATTTTCGGTTGTTGGGCCTGGACGGATTTGACTCATTACAGAGATGATTTTATTAGGTAATTTCAATAAATTAATTTTTAGGACCTAATTGTGAAAATGCTTGGAATTAAAGTCTATTGCTGAAATTTTGATTCCTAAAGGTTGTAAACTAGTTTAAGGTGATAGAATAAAATGTTAATTGAGAAAAATCAGCTCAATTGAGAGGCTAATTAAGTAGGGATGAAATTATCATTTATTAAAAGCTTAAGGGAAAAATGGTAATAAACAGCTTGCACAAAAACAGTTTGGACAGCAGCAGTAGACTAACTTTGAAAAATCACCATAAATTTTAGAAATCGAATTAGAAGATGAAAAAAATATGGAGTTAAATCTTATTGAGTCTAGTTTCTCATAGAAGAAATAATGTAAGCAATGGATTTGTAAATTTTGAGATATAATGAATTTTGTGACACAAGGTCAGAATGAATTCAGGTTCCCCTGTTCTGACTTTGAAAAATCATAAAAAATTGAAGAAAAATAATTAGGGGCTTAAATTTATATGTATAGAATCCTGAATGAGTATATTTTTAAGAGAAACAAACAAAAACATCATTTGAATCTTTATGAAGAGATAATTAATTTTTAGTGAAGAAGGGTCAGAACTGTCAGACAGCAGAACAGAGGTGACTTTAAAGAATAAACTGTACTTATTGGCTATATAAAAAATTCTGAAAATTTTATGGTAAGAAGATATATGAGTCTAGTTTCAGGTAAAATTAACTGATATTAATTTGGAGTTCCGTAGCTCGAGTTATAAATAATTTAGTGACTATGACTCAAATAGACAGCTTTGAATAAACTATAAATAATAATAGTTGAATTATAGAGAATGTTGCATATGAACATGAAATGTATTAAATTGATAATGAAATTTATTTATTTAGATCCAGAAGATTTAAATATGAAGCTAGATCGAGGAAAGGAAAAAGTTCGGGATTAGTAGATTTTTTTTGTTTACAAACAAGTATCAAGGTAAGTTCGTGTAACTTGAATTATATTCTTAAATGCTTGAAATGTATGTTATTGATGTGAATATAATTTAAATGTTCATTGTATGAAAATTGATGAAACATTGATATATTTGATAAATTCAACGAGATAAATATGGAAAAATAACAAGGAAATGGAAATTATGATATTGATGAGCTCATCGATCATAGTATATATTATTGGTACATGGAAATTATTGTACTAACTTGAATGTTGAGTTCGTGCATGTTAGGGTAATAATGTATTGAATGGATATAGGAATGTTTATTGTATTGTTTTGAAAATATTAGGTAAGTATAATTCTTGTTACATGAGCTTACTAAGCACGAAGTGCTTACCCTGTTTCCTTTTTCCCTGTTTTGTAGTGTTAAGAGCTCGGAGGTCAGATTTGGTCGGAGGCACATCACACTATCAACCTCAGGATTTCGGTATGTAAAGAAACTTTATTTTGGAAATCAATGGCATGTATAAGCTAATAAAGTAAATGTTAACGTTAAATGAATGAAAAGTTAGCCGTTAGTATGGTTAACAAACCTGGTTTTGGGTATGTGATGACGTTATTTTATAAATATGCATGAATTTATGTTGAATTGGATTGGTTGATGTGGATTGTTTTTGGTTTAAAATTTCAGGGAAGGTTAGATATCTATAAAAGGGTTATATTGAGTTAAAAAAAATTAATTCGTAAACTCTGGTAATACTTCGTATCCTATTCCGGTAATGAATACGAGTAGGGGTATTACATTTATTGGTATCAGAGCTACGATTTAGCCAGTTCTAGGACTGATGTAGCAAATACGGGATTAGCTATACATGCCATTTAAATTATTATTAATAGTGTGATATCTCCTGACCATTTAAAATGTGTTTTTTTATAGTAAATGTCTACCGACCAAGCTCAATCTGAGGAAGCTGGGAGTCATGCTCCGGCTTCAGTACAAAGAGAAGAAACTAGTAGTAGAAGGCCTGAGACAGAGGGTCGAGGGGAGGAGGCAAAAATAGCCTTCTTTTAAATGATGAATGAATGATTTAGTCAATACTTAAGAACTAACCCTGTAGTGCAGCAAGTTCAAGCTCCCCCTCCTGCTCCTCTACTGGTTCCCGAAATCCCACAGTGCATGTCTAATGAATCTGTCGAAAAGGAAAGCTCCAGCAGATAAAATTGAAAATATAAAGAAGAATTTCAAGCAAAGATTGATGATGATTCGAACGGCTGAATTCGTTAGAAAACACTACTCAGGTTTTGGAAGAATTATCTTGTACACCAGAAGAATATCTGAAATGTGCCGTCTCACTGCTAAAGGACACAGCTTACCATTGGTGGAATATTAAAGCTTCTGTTGTTCTAAAAGAAGAAATTACATAGGAATTCTTTCAGACCGAGTTCAGAAAGAAATATATCAGTCGGAGGTTTCTCGATCAAAAGAGAAGAATTTCTTGAACTGAAACAGGGTAACAAATCAGTATCTGAGTATGAAAGAGAATTTGTTTGATTGAGTAAATATGCTCGAGAATGGGCACAGTCAGAAGCTGAAATGTGCAAATGATTCGAAGAAGGGTTGAATGAAGACATTAAGCTACTGATCGGAATTCTTGAAATTCAAGAGTTTGCTACATTGGCAGAGAGAGCTTATAAAGCAGAAGAATTGAGCAAAGAAAAGAAATAGGCTGAGAGGAAAGCTCGAATTTTTAGTAAATGACCGATGGGAAAATTTCAGTTTTCTGCTTCAAAGAAATTGAAGAAGTACCAGGATCGTTCTACCTCAGCCACTGGGTATTCGGGTAGAGAGCGAGGTTCTCAACGCACTAATCCAAGACCTTCTACTCCATCAGTGACCAGTATTGGCAGTGTTGGCACTCCTAAGCCGAGATGCCAGTACTGTAATAAAGCTCATTTTGGTGAATGTCGATTAAAGAGCGGGGCTTGTTACTGATGTGGTTCTTTTGATCATTTCCTCAGAGATTGTCCAGAAAGGGGTGAAAAAGAAGCTGAACAGATATCGAAGCCGAGTAATCTAGTTTTGAGAGGTAGACCACCTCGACCATCTGGTAATGTCAGTGGTAGCCGAGGAGCTACGAAAGATATTGCAGGCAGGTCTGAAGTACGAGCATCTGCTAGGACATATGCCATCCGTGCCAAAGAAAATGCCTCAGCACCTGATATTATTACTGGTACATTTTCTTTGCTTGATACTGATATTATTGCATTGATTGATCCTGGTTCTACTCATTCATATATATGTGTTAAACTTGCAATTGTTAAAAATTTATCAGTTGAACCTACTAAATTTGTGGTTAAAGTCTCGAACCCCCTGGGCCAGTCTGTGTTGGTGGATAAAATTTGCAAAAATTGTCCACTGATGGTAAGAGGTTATTGTTTCCCAGCTGATTTGATGTTACTGCCATTTGATGAATTTGACGTGATATTGGGCATGGATTGGTTAACCCAGCATGATGCGGTAGTAAATTGTAGACAAAAATATATTGTACTAAAATGTCAGAATGGTGAGTTGTTCCGGGTTAAATCTGATCAGACAGAAGAGTTATCTGATGTGATTTCAGTAATGGCAGCACAGAGGTATGTCAAAAAAGGGTATGATGCTTACTTGGCTTATGTACTCGACACCAAGGTATCTGAGTCAAGAATAAAGGCATTGCCAATAGTATGTGAATTTTTTGATGTGTTTCCAGAGGAATTACCAGGGTTGCCACCAGAAAGAGAAGTGGAATTTTCCATAGATTTGATTCCGGGAACTACTCCGATTTCCATAGCTCCGTACCGAATGGATCCTACTGAATTAAAGGAGTTAAAGACACAATTGCAAGAGCTTGTTGATAGGGGTTTTGTCCGACCGAGTCATTCACCTTGGGGTGTTCCGATTCTGTTTGTAAAAAAGAATGACGGGTCTTTAAGACTATGTATCGACTACCGGCAGCTTAATAAAGTAACCATAAAGAATAAGTACCCGTTACCCCAGATTGATGATTTATTTGATCAGCTGAAAGGTGCTACTGTGTTTTCAAAGATTGATCTCCGATCAGGTTATTATCAGTTACGGGTAAAGGAGTCAGATGTGCCAAAAATAGCCTTCAAAACCAGGTACGGACATTATGAGTTTCTGGTTATGCCGTTTGGGCTAACTAATGCACCTGCAATATTCATGGATTTGATGAACCGGATATTCAGACCGTACTTAGATAGATTTGTAGTAGTATTCATCGATGATATTTTGGTTTATTCTCGGGATGAAGAAAGACATGCAGAACATTTGAGAATTGTGTTGCAAATTCTGCGAGAGAAGCGGTTATATGCTAAATTCAGTAAATGTGAATTTTGGCTCCGAGAAGTGGGTTTTCTTGGACACATTGTATCTGCCGAAGGCATCAGGGTAGATCCAAGTAAAATCTCAGCTATTGTCAATTAGAATCCACCAAAGAATGTATCTGAAGTTAGAAGTTTCTTAGGTTTAGCTGGTTATTATCAGAGATTTGTACAGGGATTCTCTATGATAGCTTCTCCGATGACTCGATTATTGCAGAAAGATGTAAAGTTCGAGTGGACTGATGAATGTCAGCAGAGTTTCAACCGATTGAAAGATCTACTAACGAAAGCACCTGTATTAGTGCAACCTGAACCAGGTAAGGAATTTGTTATTTATAGTGATGCCTCATTAAATGGTTTAGGTTGTGTCTTAATGCAAGAAGGTAAAGTAATAGCCTATGCTTCAAGACAACTTAAACCACATGAAAGAAATTACCCAGTATATGATTTTAAATTAGCTGCTATTGTATTTGCACTGAAGATATGGCGACATTACTTGTACGGTGAGAAATGTCATATTTATACTGATCATAAAAGCTTGAAATATTTGATGACACAGAAAGATTTAAATTTGAGACAGCGCAGGTGGTTTAAACTGATAAAGGACTATGATTTGATTATTGATTACCATTCGGGTAAGGCTAATGTTGTAGCTGATGCTTTGAGCCGGATGTAACACCTCAAACCCATATTCGTCGCCGAAACAGGGTTACAGAATGTTAACATTACATACAGAACATTTACAGATTAATTGAAACATTACTATTCACTTTCTGAGATCATATATATATAACGACCTTTATTTGGGCCCCCGAAGCCCAACATGAAAGTTAAAATCAAGTTGGAGCTCAACTAATTTCTCATAAATTTTTTTCGCTTAATTTTTTTTTAATTTTACTTGTAAACAGTACCCACAAGCCCGTGTGATTAGGCCGTGTTGATTCCACACGCCTGTGTGGCTTGGGACATATCCGTGTCCCTTGTCCGTGGAGCTTTTTGTTTATGACATCATCATCAATTTAGGGGCACACGGTCACATCGCACGCCCGTGTCCTAAAGTCGAATTCCATATACGGCTGAGACACACGGCCGTATCTCTACCTGTGTGGTCAATATCTAAGTTATTTTTCAAGCATTGGTCAACCTTAATCTCTTACACACTTATACAAAATCAAAAGCATATAACATGGTATTTATTTAATGATTAAACATTCTCAATTAAACTAAAAACATAGCATTTGTATGTCATCATACATGTGTCTCTCATACTCATTTTACCTTGTCTATTATGGTACCACTTATACTTTTATACCATGATTATCATCTTACCAAATATTTTCAGCTTAATCATCAAGCATTCATATTTTATTTTTTTTTATTTTTTGAAAAAGTAACATAATGGTGGAGGGGGAAGTTTTTGAGTTAGTCCAGCCAGGGGCGAAGCCAGAAAAATTTTTTAGAGGGGGATCAGATGAAATTTTAATTTTCTATAGTTTATATCTTTATAATTTGTAAATGATTAAATCAATTTTTATAATTTTAGGGGGGGCCAAAGTGTAATTTTACTTTACTAATTTAAAATTTTTAAAAAATTTAAAGAGCCAAAAATATAATTTTACATTTTAGGGGGAGTAGGGCCCATGCCAGCAGCCCCCCCTAGCTACGCCCCTGAGTCCAGCTTGAAATGACCAGAAAAGCATATCTTGTTCCATGTAATGAACAACACTTTCCTGGTTTGCTTGGCCGACACATTTTGATATTGATGATCCTCTGTTCATACAAACTTTTTAAGTACATATGTATTGTTTATCAACAGGCTCTTTTATCATTGTATGATTAGAAGGGCAACTGAACCATGTTGAAGTTGAGTTTATATGACAAGTCAAGGTGGTGAAGTCTTTATAACAATGCTCTTAGTTGACGAAGAGGTCATAATCTTCACAATGTTGTTGAGGCGATATATGTTATAACCATAGTCACACTTGATATTTGACTTTTTTCAATCATCCTTTTCCTCGTATGTAGCTTGAGTGTTTTCAACTTTTAACATGTAGTTAGCGACGTGTTTAAAGTGATTTATATTTCGTTTTTGCTTCTACCTAAAAGAAGCATCTTTTCTAATCTTTTGCCATTTTCGATAGATATTGCCAAGAAAAAGGCAAAAATAAGGTTGTTTCGCTTAGTTCAGTAAGTGTTTGGTGTTTAAATGATCTAAAGAAGTGTGCTTTTTGTTATAGTGAAAGTGAAACTATATTCATAGACAGGGCCGAAGCCAAAATAATTTTTTAGGGGGGTTGAATGAAATTTTAATTTTTTATAGTTTATATCTTTATAATTTTTAAAGGATTAAATCGAACTTTTATAATTTTAAGAGGTTTAAAGTGTAATTTTATCTTTATTAATTAAAAATTTTAGAGGACCTAAATGGCAAATTTTCATTTTAGGAGGACCGGGGTCCATGCCAGCCCCCCCTAGAATCGCCTCTGCTCATAAGACAAACATGTAAGTTGGTTCCTCTTTTCAAATTTATGCTAGAGAGTTGTTCATGCAATAATTATTTAACGCATAAAACATATACCAAATAAAAATTCAATACATTTTAAGAAATAAAATTAGAGATTTAAAACATACCATTTATGAAGGATGTAACCATGATTGAAACTTTAAGTCCCTTAATCAAAAGCTTTAATTCTTGACGCTTTTCTTTTTTCTATCTAATTCTTTCTACATAATTAGTAGGCCAATTTTATATATAATATGCGTTTAACATTCTCACTCAGTTCACTAAATCGATTATGTAAAAGTTGATATTTACATAAGATATCGTTAATATTTATTAAATTTGCCTTTCATTTTCATAGCTCCATGAGTTACAACAAGAGCTAAAAGTTGTCCATCTTGCCTCCTCCTCAATTTTTCCTGAGTGCACTTGCTAGTTAGCTCATTCAAATTCCATTGCTCGTGTTATAGTTATTCTTGAATGGAGCAAACTGAGGAAGAGTTATTCGTGTTATAGTTAGCTCATTCAAATTCCATTGCCAGTTTCCTTTACTTTGATTTTTTTGTTAATGCACTTCAGTGTCAATTTAGTGTGTTAGCTGGATGATCTATATATCCATTCGAGTCCGAGAGATGTTAATAGGGGTCATTAGTAATAAGCTTGACAACTTATACTAAAATTAACTGGTATGATTGCTTGAGATTTTGAATATGTTCATATATGAATTGACATGAGAAGCATGTATCTTATTATGCAAGGCAAGTGAAATCGAGCCCTAGGAGCGAAAACGAATGTGAACAAGTCGGTAGACTCCAGAAACGAATTGAATGGTAAGTATAAGGTGAGTGAAGGAATTGATCATGACAAATTTATTGAAGTAATGGCTTTGATGAACAGTGAGTTAGCAACCATTAGACATGTATTAGCAACTTAATGACCCGCTGATTTAAATAATAACTTTTAAATCGTTTAATAACTAACTTAAAACTTTTTGAAATTGTGTGACAAAGTATAAACTAACTAATAGGCAAGTCATCCTAACTATAATGCTATAGGCCTTACTACTTCAAAGATCGCTTGAGGGCCACGTTGGGTTCAGTGGAATAAATCCTCTGCAAGGAGTTGGCTTTTGAATATGAATGGAGTAGTCAAATTAAGATCCCAAATGGCTTCTATAGGTGCTCTCTTGCAAAATGAAAATGGGAATTGGATTGGAGGTTTTATGTTGAATATAAGTGTGATTGGTAATGTCCATGTTGAACTTTGGGGGTGTTGTGGGTCTGTAACTAACGAAAACTTTAGGTGTAGCACATTTGACAGTTGAACTTAATATTTTGTTAGCGATTCAATTCTTCAAGAAACCTTACGAGAATTGCCACCCAATTGACCATTTAATTAAATACTACTTAAATACTATAAATGAAGGTTAAGTTGTGGAGATTTGCCACATTTAACGTGAAGGTAACAAATACCTCGATCACTTAACAAATTAGATCTAGGATATAAATGTGGGTATGACACATTTAAACAAATTGTTGTTGAGTCTTATACCCGCTCCTTCTGATGCTTGTGGTAAATGGGTAGTTGGAGTTTAATTTTTTATAGTTCTTTTTTTTTTTAATTCCTAACTATAATTTATGATATAGGTATAAATAAATAAAAGTTGAATCGAAACGGGGCCAAAGTACCGTTGCTCACCTGGCCCTTTTCTATCCTTGAATATGTTATGTTAGCCTTCAAACAGGCACAAGGGGAAACGGAAAATTATAAAAAGACGGGAAAAAGAAGGAAGAGAGGTCGCAGTTCCACCTCATCTTCTTACACCTCTTCAACCCAGTTTTTTTTTTTAATCAAACAAACAAAATCATGAAATTAAGTTCATCACCACTCTCTACCATTCGCTTCCTAAATTTCAATTCCCCCTTAATTATATCTCCTCTTTCATTCAATTTTCCCAAAACTACCTTCACCCATTTCCCTAATTTTTCTATCCATACTACAACTTCTTCTCCCGCCATTACTGCGGATGAATCCCAACTGGTGCCGCCCAAGCTCCCGCCTCACCTGCCCTGGCTCATTGTCGGCCTCGGTAATCCCGGCAAGAAATACAACGCCACTCGCCACAACGTATTATATCTTCTTCAAAATATCCTCCTTTAGTCTTTTTTTTTTTCGCATTTAAATTTTTTAGTCCTTTTTTTTTTCTTTCAAACAGGTGGGCTTTGAGATGGTAGACGCCGTAGCTGAGTCTGAAGGGATTTCTATTAACAATGTTAACTTCAAAGCCCTGTTAGGAAGAGGTTCTTTTCCTCTATTTCCCTTTTCTGACCCTAAAAGAAAACTTTGGGTTTCTTCAATCCTTGAATTACTTTCTCTGATGTTAAATTTACGGTCTTTAGTATGCCTTGAACTATTGAATATTATAGCAATGGCTCTTTGCTACGTACGCATTTCTTGGTGCTTCATGGAATTAGCAATGGGCATTATAGGATCCCTCGAATTTGGTTTTGGAATTTTTAATTTTTACATTGATTTGATTCTAATTCCGCGCCACTGACTTTGAAAATCAGAATATAACAGGTTTAAAGGGTATATTTGATAATCGGTACTTTCTTCTCGGTACATTGTAATCACTACTTAGATGTAATAATGAAATGCTTAATCCAGTAGTGTAGTAGCATGGTTCTTATATTGGAGAATTTTCACTTTACTAATTTTCTGCTTTAATTTGCTTTCTCTATTGAATATGAATTTGCGATTAAGATATTAAGACAAAATAATG
Source organism: Gossypium arboreum (assembly GCF_025698485.1). Taxonomy (NCBI): domain Eukaryota; kingdom Viridiplantae; phylum Streptophyta; class Magnoliopsida; order Malvales; family Malvaceae; genus Gossypium; species Gossypium arboreum. Next base: position 82,374,707 of record NC_069078.1, on the reverse strand, counting down.
GAATAGAAAAGAGAGAACAGGGCGCGTAGAATGTAGATAATGGAAACTTATTAAATCATGATGCCATTCCTCAATTTACTTTTGATTTAGATGATGGCAGACAACAGAAACTACAATTTTTCAGTAAACTCTTAGCTTCTTTTGTCCTTTTTGAAAGGTGCATGATATAAATTATGCCAGAACCTTTATCTTAGCTTCTTCAGCATAAGTTTAGGCATCAATATCGATGTCTCTTCTGAAAGCCTAAGACAGAGATATATGTGAAGCTGAAGATAGCATGCTTGGCAAAGTCTAGAAATAGAATTACACATGGTTAATGATTAATTCTGTATAAAGATTCTATGTGTGTATATACATGTACAATGAGGTTGTGTCTAATAGATGTAAAAGAAAGTTAAAAAATAAATCTATCCAGTTCATGAAATTCATGTTGCAAGCTATAATAGGTAACTGAAAATGCCCTACTATACAATATTTGATTGGAGATAGTTACTGTTTTCCAGGGTTTATTGGAAATGTTCCAGTCATGCTTGCCAAACCACAAACTTTCATGAACTCAAGTGGTGAATCTGTAAGTGGCCGTCGGACCTACAAATTGTCCATGAGGGTCAAAGCCTCTCAACTGAACGAAATTACTATAATTCTAATTGTCATTTCATGTTTTTTCAATATATTTTGAAGGTTGGTTCCATTGTCTCGTATTACAAGATTCCTTTGAAGCAAGTACTCGTGGTAAGTTTCTTTCTTTGATGTGACTTAATGCTATTCTTTCCCTCTCTTTCTACACTTATTGTTCTCCACAGGTTTACGATGATTTAGATTTACCTTTTGCCAAATTGAGACTACTTCCAAAAGGCGGACATGGAGGACATAATGGGTATTTATTCTGTGCTTTCTTATCCTATTAAAGTGAATATGTTAAGTGTAATATTTGGCAGTATGATATGTTGGTCTTTTCTTTTATTCTAGCATGAGAAGTATCATTGACCGTTTAAAAGGGAGCCGTGATTTTCCTCGTCTAAGAATTGGTATGCCACTAAGAGCACTAAATTAATACCTGAAGTTCTGGTAATAGCCTTATATGCTGGTTTGTTAAATTTGTTGAACTTCTCTAGGCATTGGGCGGCCTCCTGGGAAGATGGATGCTGTTAATTTTGTTCTTCGCCCTTTCAATAAGCAAGAACATGAAGAGGTATGCAAAAATATATAAAACAACAATATATAGAAGTAAAAAAGAAAGAAGTTGGCAAACTGTTTCATGGTTATGTCTTTGTTTTTATCATTCAGCTTGAGTTTACATTTGAACGTGGAATAGAGGCTGTCCGGATTCTTTTACTTGAGGGTTTCAATAAAAGTGCTACATTTGTCAACAGCACCAAAGCAATGGAACAACTTGGTTAAATTATAGCCCTTGGTGGTTATATCTTTCGTTTAAGGCAAGTGCATTGAGGTAATTTACGGAACTAGAATGTGATTACAGTGAATTTTTAGCTAGAAACTTAGGTTAAAATTTTCGAGGATGGAAGCATTCAAGTAAGTGGGTAGATCTTTTCCTGAGCTTCATTTCCTTTTAACATAAAAGAAAATTTTAATTCTACAAGTAGGGCTCAACTTCTGTCATGTGTCCTATATTTTTAATACTTACTATTTATTTTATTTTTTGCCTGACCACGTATCAAATATGTTTTCATATTTGTAGAATTGGTAATAATTTCAATGTTCCGGAATAGGAATAGAGAGCAATAAACATGGCTGCCATGCAACTAATTTTCCTTTTTTGAGGTGACACATGTTTTATTCTTTGCCATCTACTTCATGTATGGAATTCCCTGAAATGTTTTATTTTTTATTAGTTTCTTTGTTGGAGGAATTCGGGTTGAGCTACACATTTCTATTATGACAGAAAATTCTACTGAGTTTTTTTTTTAGTTTATGCTTTGTGGTCTCATGAACTTTTGGTTTATTTTTTATTTAAGCTTCTTTTTAAAGCTGACTTATATTTTGGGTTGTATGTAACGATGGTGGGTATCCAGGAGAATCGTTTAGTAAAGAAGTCGAACTATAGAGATTCAAAGGATGACAATCTGAGAAGCGAGGAAGGAGATGCAAAACCAGAAAATTTACTTGGTAAATAGGCGAGCAGAAAAATAGCCACGACCCATTGAAGCAGTCAAATTTGCATTTTGTTTTAGGACTATGTTGTTGGCATCCAAAGCTTTATAAATTAAACATCTGCCATTACCAAGCTCCTGCATATCAATTTGCAAAATTGGGTGTGTTGAATTGAGACTGTAGCATTAGAAAACAAATTATTTTATTGTTAGGTGATCTGCCTAAGGGATTAAGGAGGTTGAATGCAACTCTTTAGAATGGTCATCCATTCCCATTCATTTTTCTGTGACAATAAGTCTTTGTTTTTATTGGTTTCATGGAATGAGATTACTTGTATATTATGAATGAGAACACAAATTATCGAGAAGCTATGTGCTAACGTATAACATTACTGCAATTCTTTTTGTCATACCGATGTTAAGGATTAATTTTTCTTTTACAGACAATTTTCCTTTTAATCATTTTAAAATAAATTATATATTGTGGTGAAGCACGAGAGACGGTATTACTTTCAATTTGTACATGTATTAGAGTGCTATAAAACATAAAATTGAGACACATGGCATATGCATTGGCATAGATTTGTACATTTATAATTGATGGGGTTGTGGGCTGAAGAGAAAGAGTAGTGACATTGATAATAACGCAAGTTGTTTAAGTAGACAAATTTCTTAAGGAATGGGGTACCCAATCCATGCAATTCACACTTGTTCAAATTTTCATTTTTATTTGGCTCAAGTAGTGAAGAGAAAACAGAAAGTGAGCGCAAGTAAACAAATTTTGTACATTTTTGTGTGTTCAAAATAAGTTTAAATGTTAAAATATAAGTTTTCATTGAAATTTTCTATAGATCGTTAAGCAATGATATGACAGTTAACGTGAAAAGACATTGCCCATTAGATGTCATTATAAATTAAAAATTAGAGGTGTGATTATAAAATAATTGTGTTTTCATAAAATTTAATACGTTTGTTGTATAAATCTGGACACTTAAATGTGAATTTAAGTTGTTGTTGTTTTATAGTGTGGTGGTTAATTATATTTCTGGTGTTTAATTGGAACAATAAATGAAGGATGTGGTGGTGTGCATTTATGAATGTTGTTGAAGGAGATATGAAGATGGTGTTTTTCAGTTTGTTCAAAACTTTGGCACACATTTAATGAAGCATTGAAAGGCGCCAAAAATATGGTTAAGGATGATAAATATGAATATGAGTGTGATGTTTGGAAACTGCATGTCCACCCCCATCTTCACAATTTTGCCATACATGAGTGGTGCAAATTCTGGAGTTGGGAGTTTGTTTTGTCAGCTGGGATTCAAAATTGCTTCTTAGATCGAAATTAAAATATATAAAAAGAAAATGGTAATATGAAAATAAAATTTATTTCATGGAATCCAACACATAACTTAGATTCGACAATACCTTTAATAGTATTTATTATGGATTAGGACTACAAGTTGGGTTGAAATGAATTTTAGACACCAACTTCTCTTCCCAATCAAAATTTCCAATTATAATCAATAAAAATTGACATTTGTTCAATTGAGTATTTGTATTGTAGTAAGCACTAAAATTTAAGTTACTTTAAAAACTTTGAAGTCCCACTAAATTAAAGATGAGATTCAATTAAATTTTGAAACTTTATATAAAATATAAAATTCTAATTTTACATTAAACTAAGAAAAATTATTTAAAACAAAATATGTGGCCACAAAAATGGTTGAACTAATAATAATAAGAAGAAGAAGGATGGAAGAAATGAGATTGGTTTGATCGAGATTGATGTGTAATAAAAATAAAAATAAAAAGGATTTGTTTGAAAGAATCCAAAGTATATATTGGGAGGTTTGAATTAAATTCACAAGCATCTCGTTACACCAAAACTATATGCATGAATACACAACTTGAGATGATTTACCTTTTATATTTTTAAATGAATATGACGAGATAAATAAATAAATAAAACATAAATTTATATAAATATACTACATTTAAATAAAAATATATGATTTATCATATTTTGTAATTTTATCGGAAATTGCTGACATCAGAATTTTTTAACTCAAATATGGGCTAAAGTATTTAAGCCACTTAAAACATCTAGCAAAAAAAAAAAAAGAAACTTAAAACAAATGTTGTTAACAAAATAAATTATTTTGCTATTTTAGTTCTATACCTATATTTTTGTATTTTGGGTGTTCACTTGGGAAAAAGAAAACCATTTTTCTTGTCAATGTTGGCTTAATTGTAAGTTTGAAATTTTGGCAAATTTAACATCTACTTTGATTTTGTTTTTCTTATGTAAGGGTTTTGTTTAGTTTTTATCTACATTACGATATATTTGGATTATTAATTTTTAATAATATTTATTTAAATTTGTATTATTTGTAATGTAACCATAAAAGTCTTCAAATTTAAAAAAAAATCAATTAAATTCTTGCCACTTTTTTACATCTAATTGATCCCTTGAATAAATAAAATTGGTCAAATGGGCCCTTTGACTAACATTGACTGTTTCAACATTGATATGACAATTAACGACGTTAACATGGAGCTCGTTAACAAAAAATAAAAAATTTAAAAATATATTTATTTATTTTTACTAGAATGAACTCGGATATAACTTAATTTCTTTTAAAAAATTATAAATTTGTAAAACATTATTACAATTGATAACAATATTAAATAAAGTTCAAAAATATATAAATTACTAAAACCATTGAAAAATTAAGTCCATAATGAATCAGGATATATGGTTGTCTGGATTCAATGTAAATTTAGACAACCTTATGTCTAGATTCATTCATTCAAGACGATTTTTTCTAAATTATATAAAGATAAATTATTGTTCTTTAAAAATTGATATGTGTATCAATGTTTTAATTCTATTGGACATATGGTTGTCAGCAATTATCACTAACATCGAGCACCAACTTAGTGCCATTAACGGCCACGTCAACAATGCAAACGGTCAACATTAGTCAAAGGGCTTATTTGGCCAGTTTTATTAGTTCAAGGTTGAATCGGGTGAAAAAATCGCAAGGGGCATAATTAATATTTTCGAAAAAATTCGAAGTCCTTTTAAACCATTAAACCTAATTGGACTAATGGCTGAAACAATTAGAACACCCATTCTTGGCTCAATTGATTAAATTGTGAGCTGACCAATAATTAAATAAAAATAAAAATAATAATTGATTGAATTAAGGGTGTGCAAATTTTGGGTAAAATCGAATTAATTCGGTTAACCAATCGAATTTAGTTAATCAGTTGGTTAACCGAATCAATTCGGTTAGGGTCGGCTAATAATTTTTTAGAAGTTTGGTTAACGGTTAATTAACCGAAAATTTATATTTTTTATATGCATTTTACATATATTAAATTTGGTTAATTTGATTAATTCAGTTAATTTTTTATATGTTTTATACTTGTTTTAACAAAAAAAATATAATAAATTTCAGTTAATTCGGTTAATCGACCAAATTAACCGAAAAAGTTCAATTCGGTTAATTTTTTTGAAAATATTTCAGTTCAGTTAACGGTTAAAGTTTAAAAGCGTCAGTTAATTCGGTTAATGATAGTTTGAGTCAGTTAATCAATTGAACACCCCTAGATTGAATCGCTAATTTTTTTTCCGAGTTTTGATTTATTTATTGGTTCACATCGCTCAATTAGTTACTAGCGGTCAAATTGATCTAGTCCAATCACGAAATATTTATTTTATAAACTTTCTTTAGCGCATTATTCATGGTCTCTACCAATTAAAAGTAAATTCGTCATTTTTTTTCCCACATTATATGTAAAAAGAGATCATAGATGATGTGAAAAAAATATTTATTTTTAATTGATAGAGACCATAAATAATGTGGTAACAATAATTAGATATTTTTTTTCAATGATAATCCTAATTATAATCGCACTTATCACTGTACCGGTAATTAAGTTTTAACATTTTTAAAATTAAAATGGTTATATTAAATCAATAAAAATATTCAAACAAGTTGACCGAAGATCCCACGAAAGACTCCTGCTTTTCATCGCCCCATAGCCATATACATTAAAGCAGATAAAACTGAAAAGCAGCTTCCTAAATATCTGGTTTCGGTGACATTTTACCCCTTTCTTCGTATGTCTTTTTATTACAATTAAATATGTGTGCCTCGTATTCATCAAATTTTCAACCACTTCTTTTAATTTTTTTTGTCTGATTTAAAAATAGGATTAATTTATTTATTTAAATTTAATTATAAAATTTATAAATATTAGTATTAATATAAATAATATAACATTCCGAAATAGGGCCTAAACGGAACAGTGGTTGCGAAACCACAAATTTAGGGTAAAAAATATATATATATATATATTATTATTATTTTGAGGTTCATGGTATGATTACATGATTGTGTGAAAATTTCGTGATAAAATTCTATGCATAAAGTGCTTAAATTGAGGTTAGGGACTAAATCGAATAATTTGCAAAACTTGCATTCTAGAAGTTTTTAGTATGAAATTATTTTGGAATATTAATTAGGAGATCTTAAATGGTAATTTGACCAATTTTAAGTTCATGGACAAAATTAGGACATGGAAGGAATTTTTGAAAGTTTAGTAAGGAGGGGCATTTTGGTCATTTGGTTATTAACATTAATAAAAAGGTGAAAAAGATGATAAAATTGTATCATCTTCTTCAAGTTACCAGCAGAACCTTACCTCTCTCCATAGCTGGGGTTTATTCAACTTTCAAGCTTCATAATCAAGAAGAGCGAAATTCGAGAGTAGATCGGGGAAAAGAAAAAGTAAAGGACTAAATTGTAAAGTTTAGTCACATTTTGTATCGAGGTAAGTTTACAGTAAATAAATGCAATATTCTTTTATTTTACATTATTATTGTCAATTTCCAGCATTTATATATTTATGTTATGAAAATATTTAAAGTCGAATTTAAGGTGAAGTGACAGAGGAAAAGTGTTAGAAAGCCCCGGTTGAACCCTAGGAATGTTAGGATATTAGGGTTGTGAATGACAGAACGAAATGAGCCATGTAAGTCCATATTAGAAATATGGCTTTGGAGATGAGATTGAGCCATGTAAGTCCATATTATATATGGCATTGGAGACAGAATAATTCATGTAAGTCCATGTCAAAGACATGGCATTGGCGAGATATTGATAGACAGAACGACCCTAGTATCCTTAGTATTTCGAGTGGTTCAACGGGTCAGGATACGAGTTAAATTATAGTGAATTAACAGCAAAGGAAAAGTAGATTATACTTATGAAAAGGAAAGGTCGGGTAAGAAAGAAGGTAAGGAATAAAGAAGAAGATAGAAATTGAGAAGTAAAGAAATTTATGATGTTAGATGATATTATGCATAATTATCCATTATGTTGAATGTTGTGATTTATTTGCTTGTAAGCTTACTAAGCCTAGTGCTTAATCTCTTTATTTTCTTCTTCTTATAGTACTTATCTAGCCACTCGGGATCGAAGGAAACGTCGGAGGCCGATCACACTATCAAAGAAATAACTCGGTATAATTAGACGTTTTGTTTTGTGTATGGCATGTATAGAAACTTAGCCACTTTTGGTATAATATGAACAATGAATGATGTGTAAATACTTGCTAGTGATTAGCTAATAAAATGGCCGATGATATGCATGTTTATTAATATGTATGATTGAATGGTGATTATCACATGAAAATTATGAAAATGTGAAAGTAACCTAAAACAGATTCAAGTAACAGCAATGACGTAACTTTGAAAAATCACTAAAAATTTTATAAACATAGTTTGAAGATGAATAATATATGAAATTAAAGCTTATTATGTCTATTTTCTTATGGAATAAGAAAAATAGGTAAAGGTATTATATTTCATGATATATCTGAGTTTTAGTGAAACAGGGTCAGAGCAATTTCTGGAACCCCTGTTTCAACTTTGAAATTCACCATAAATTGTACAAAACTAATTAGAAGGTATACTTTATATGGTTATAATCCTTGTTGAGTCTAGTTTTAAGAGAAACAAACGGCTTAGTGATATGAATTTTGTACAGGAAGAAACATGGTTCGTAGTAACAAGAGGTTAGTGCAGTCGAGTTTTGAAACAGGGAAACTTTAACTAATAAACTGTACTAATTGGCCAAGTCAAAAATCTATGAAAAAATTAGTAGATAGATATATGAGTCTAGTTTCAGGAAAAATTTACGGATCTTAATTTCGAGTTTCGAACTCAAGATATGAATTTTAGGCGACTACGACGCAGAATGGCAGCACATTCCGAAATGCTTAAATAAACAATTTAAACCTATTTAAGGGATAGAATAAGTTTAGTAATGCCTCGTGCTCGATTCTGGAAACAGTCTCGGGTAAGGAGTGTTACATTTATTGGTATCAGAGCAGGTTTAGTCGGTTCTCTAAACAGTTAGTGTGAGAAAAAGTCTAGCTATACATGCCATACTTGTATTTTGATAGTGTGACGACTCCTGACGATTTTTTTTAAATATTTTGTTTTATAGTAATGGATCCCGGGCGAGCCGGTGATGATGATGTAGAAAGTAATGCGCCTGCTTCCACAGAAGGGGCAGCGCCATCTGAGAATAGGCCAGTAATAGTTGATCAGGGAGGAGTGACTCGAGAAGCTCTCTTCCGAGCTTTGAATGATTTATTTGCCGAGTTCGTTCGTACGAATCCGGCAGTTAGACCTCCACCCCCTCATGATTCTCAGGCTACCCATGTAGCTCAAGCTTCCCCAGTCACAGGTACAGTGGTAAGAGAAAAACCACCAGTTGATAGAATCAGGAAACAAGGGGCAGAAGAGTTCCGAGCAACAAAAGATGATGATGCAGAAAGAGCAGAATTTTGGTTAGAAAATACTATCAGAGTCTTTGACGAATTATCTTGTACACCCGAGGAATGTATGAAATGTGTAGTATCACTTCTTAGAGACTCAGCCTACTACTGGTGGAAGACACTTGTATCAGTTGTACCGAAAGAGAGGGTCACTTGGGATTTCTTTCAGGAAGAATTTCGTAAAAAGTACATCAGTCAGAGGTTTATTGAAAAGAAGAGAAAGAAATTCCTGGAATTGAAACAAGGCAATATGACGGTGACCGATTATGAGCGTGAATTTGTCAGGCTCAGTAAATATGCTCAAGAATGTGTGTCCACAGAGGCTATCCTGTAAAAGGTTTGAGGATGGGTTAAATGATGATATCCAATCGTCGGTGGGTGTCCTAGAAATAAAAGAGTTCGTTATTTTAGTTGAGAGAGCACTGTAAGGCGGAGGAGCTATTAAAAAGAAAAGGCAAAGTTGAGACAGAGACACAAGATACAAAGAAGAGACAGATGAGCAGATCATTTCGGCTACATCCAAGAGGCCCGAGAGTTTTCTACCGGATCTAGCTTTTCGGCAGGCAATCTAGTCGAATAGAGGTAGCAGATTTAAGGATCCGAAGGCTCGGACCACCTCGACTACGAGTGTAGGTAATGTCGCATGAGGTAGATCGGGTGTCCACGGTGTGGTAGACTTCATTATGGTCCTTGTCGGGCGGTGAAAATGTTTGCTATAAATGTGGTGCTCCAGATCATTTTGTACGAGAATGTCCGAAGTGGCTAGCCGAGAGGTAACACAGAGTGCTAGATCCGAAATGCTCCTACTAGAGGCGATCACCGAGGCAACCGGAGTAGGAGCAAAAATGAGGTACCTCTAGAGATTCTACTGTGAGACCGGATGTTAGAGCCCTGCAAGGACTTATGCTATTCGTGCACGCCAAGAGGCATCCTCCCCGATGTGATTACGGGTACATTTTCTCTACATGATATTAATGTCATTGCTCGATTGATCCGGTTCAACTCATTCTTATGTTTGTATGAAATTGATGCCTAGTATAAGTATGCCTATAGAATCTCTGAATTTGTGATTAAAGTATCGAATCCATTAGGCAAGCATGTATTAGTAGATAAGGTATGTAGAAATTGTCCTTTAATGATTAGAGGCTACTTTTCCTACCGATCTCATGCTATTGCCATTTGATGAGTTTGATGTGATTCTTGGTATGGATTGGTTGACTACACATGATGTGATAGTGAATTGTGGAAAGAAATTCATTGAGTTGAAGTGTGAAAATGGTGAAATTCTTGGGTTAATTCGGAAGAGTCGATAGTTCATTTCCTATAATTTCTGTTATGTCCGCCGTAAATACTTGAGAAAAGGGTATGAAGCTTATCTTGCTTTTGTGTTGAACACTAAAGATCCGAATTGAAAATTGAATCGTTCGTGGTATGTGAGTTTCCGATGTGTTTAGGAAGAACTACCGTGTTTGCCTCTGTTAGAGAAGTTGAGTTTGGTATTGAGTTGATTCCGGTACCACGCCCATTTCTATTGCTCCTTATAGAATGGCTCTATTGGAATTGAAAGAATTGAAAGCTCGGTTGCACGAATTAATGAGATAAAGGCTTTGTAAGACCCAGAGTTCACCATGGGTGCACCAATGCTATTTGTGAAAAAAAAGACGGATCGATGAGATTGTGCATAGATTATCGGCAACTTAACAAGGTAACAAGAAAGAACAAGTATCCATTGCCTAGAATTGATGATTTGTTTGATCAACTGAAGGAGCTCTGTGTTTTCCAAGATAGATTTGAGATCCGGATACTATCGATTCATGAGTTAAAGAGTCGATATCCTCAAGACCGCTTTCCGGACTAGGTATGGTCATTATGAGTTCCTTGTGATGCCATTTGGCTTGACTAATGCTCCTGCCATTTTATGGACTTAATGAACCGAATTTTTAGACCATACTTAGATAAGTTTGTAGTTGTGTTCATTGATGATATTTTGATTTATTCTCATGATGAGACCGAGCATGCGAGCATTTGAGAACAGTTTACAAATTCGAGAGATAATCGGTTGTATGCCAAGTTCAAGAAAAGTGAGTTCGTTACGAAGTTGGTTTTCTTGGACATATTGTCTCGTGAAGGTATTAAGGTTGATACGAGTAAGATTTCAACCATTGTTGATTGGAAGCCTCCTAGAAATGTATCGAAGTTAGAAGTTTTCTTGGTCTTGCGGATATTATAGACGATTTGTGGAGGATTTTCCATGATAGCTACCCGATTGACGAGACCGCTACGGAAGGATGTTAAGTTTGAATGGATGAGAAGTGCCAACAAAGTTTTGACAAGTTAAAGGCATTGTTGACGAAGCTCCTATCTTAGTACTGACGAGTAAGGGTAAAGAATTTGTGATTTTGATGATGCATCCTTGAATGGGCTCGGTTGTGTACTCATGCAGGAAGGAAAGGTAATTGCTTATGCCTCTAGACAATTGAAGCCACATGAGAAAAATTATCCGACACATGATTTAGAGCTAATGCTATTGTATTTGCATTGAAGATTTGGAGACATTATTTGTATGGTGAAAGGTGCTGGGATATTTACCGATCATAAAAGCTTGAAATACTTGATGACTCAAAAGATTTGAATTTGAGGCAAAGAAGATGGTTGGAATTGCTTAAAGATTATGAGTTAGTGATTGATTATCACCTAGGTAAGGCAAATGTAGTTGCTGACGGTTTAAGCAGGAAACTTTTATTTACATTGCGAGCTTTGAATACCAATTTAGCCATGTCAGATGATGGTTCTATTTTAGCTGAATTTAGAGCTAAACCGTATTTCTTGAAGAGATTTGTGAAGCTCAGAAAGATGATAATGAGTTACAAGCTAAAAGAGTTCAATGTGAGTCAGGCATAGAATCAGATTTCTGGATTGGTTCTGATGGTTGTTTGATGTTTAGAGACAGAATTTGTGTACCAAAGAATGATGAGCTTATTCGAAGATTTTACAGGAAGCACATAGCAGCTTCTTTATCTATTCATCCGTGCATTACAAAATGTATAATGATTTGAAGAAATTGTATTGGTGGGTAGGAATGAAAGAGATATTTCGAGTTTGTTTCTAGATGCTTGATTTGTCAACAGGTAAAGGCCGAACATCAGGTACCCTCAGGATTATTGCAACCTGTGCTAGTTCCGGAATGGAAATGGGACAGAGTTACTATGGATTTTGTGACAGGATTGCCGTTAACACTGAAAAAGAAAGATGCAATATGGGTTGTGATTGATAAGCTAACTAAGTCAGCTCATTTTATCCCAATCCGTATGGATTATTCACTTGACAAGTTGGCCGAGTTATACATTTCGGAGATAGTTAGACTACATGGAGTGCCATTATCGATCATTTCGCATGAGATCCAAGATTTACTTCACGTTCGGAAGAAGTTACAAGAGGCTTTAGGTACGAAGTTGAGTTTTAGTACGGACTTTTCACCCTCGAATCGATGGTCATCGAGAGAGTTATTCGTACTTGAAGATATGCTTAGATGTTGTGTATTAGAATTTCAAGGTAGTTGGGAAAATACTTACCATTGGTAGAGTTTGCCTACAATAATAGTTATCATCAAGTTTGAAGATGGCACCTTATGAAGCTTTGTATGGACGTAAATGCCGCACACCTTTATATTGGATGAGCTTAAAGAAAGCCGATTTACGGGTTGATCTAGTTAAAGAAACGGAAGAAAAAGTGAAAGTTATCGAAATTGTTTAAGCGACTTTGATGTGTGTAAGTCGTATGCGATTTAAAAGAAAAGAGATCGAATATCAAGTTGGTGACAAAGTTTTTTGAAAGTATCCCGTGGAAGAAAGTTCTCGATTTGGCAAGAAAGGCAAACTAAGTCCACGTTTTATTGGACCGTTTGAAGTGATTGAGAGAGTCGGACCATTAGCATATCGGTTAGCTTTACCGATTGAGTTAGAGAAGATTCATAATGTATTTCATGTGTCTATGCTACGTCGTTATCTTTCAGATCCGTCACATGTGATTTCTCAAACAGAGGTTGAGATTCACCGGACATGACTTACGGTGAAGAACCAGTAAAGATTCTAGCTCGAGAGGTAAAGCAATTAAGGAACAAAAGTATTGTACTTGTGAAAGTACTATGGAATAGACATGGGGTAGACGAGGCTACATGGGAACCCGAAGAGGCTATGCGAAAACAGTACCCATATCTCTTCACAGTAAGATTTTCGGACGAAAATCCGTAAAGGGGGGAGAAATGTAACATTCTGAAATAGGGCCTAAACGGAACAGTGGTTGCGAAACCACAAATTTAGGGTAAAATATATATATATATATATATATTATTATTATTTTGAGGTTTATGGTATGATTACATGATTGTGTGAAAATTTCGTGATAAAATTCTATGCATAAAGTGCTTAAATTGAGGTTAGGGACTAAATCGAATAATTTGCAAAACTTGCATTCTAGAAGTTTTAGTATGAAATTATTTTGGAATATTAATTAGGAGATCTTAAATGGTAATTTGACCAATTTTAAGTTCATGGACAAAATTAGGACATGGAAGGAATTTTTGAAAGTTTAGTAAGGAGGGCATTTTGGTCATTTGGTTATTAACATTAATAAAAAGGTGAAAAAGATGATAAAATTGTATCACCTTCTTCAAGTTACCAGCAGAACCTTACCTCTCTCCATAGCTGGGGTTTATTCAACTTTCAAGCTTCATAATCAAGAAGAGCGAAATTCGAGAGTAGATCGGGAAAAGAAAAGTAAAGGACTAAATTGTAAAGTTTAGTCACATTTTGTATCGAGGTAAGTTTACAGTAAATAAATGCAATATTCTTTTATTTTACATTATTATTGTCAATTTCAGCATTTATATATTTATGTTATGAAAATATTTAAAGTCGAATTTAAGGTGAAGTGACAGAGGAAAAGTGTTAGAAAGCCGGTTGAACCCTAGGAATGTTAGGATATTAGGGTTGACAGGATGAACGAAATGAGCCATGTAAGTCCATATTAGAAATATGGCTTTGGAGACGAGATTGAGCCATGTAAGTCCATATTATATATGGCATTGGAGAAAGGAATAATTCATGTAAGTCCATGTCAAAGACATGGCATTGGCGAGATATTGATAGACAGAACGACCCTAGTATCCTTAGTATTCCGAGTGGTTCAACGGGTCAGGATACGAGTTAAATTACAGTGAATTAACAGCAAAGGAAAAGTAGATTATACTTATGAAAAGGAAAGGTCGTAAGAAAGAAGGTAAGGGAATAAAGAAGAAGATAGAAATTGAGAAGTAAAGAAATTTATGATGTTAGATGATATTATGCATAATTATCCATTATGTTGAATGTTGTGATTTATTTGCTTGTAAGCTTACTAAGCCTAGTGCTTAATCTCTTTATTTTCTTCTTCTTATAGTACTTATCTAGCCACTGGGATCGAAGGAAACGTCGGAGGCCGATCACACTATCAAAGAAATAACTCGGTATAATTAGACGTTTTGTTTTGTGTATGGCATGTATAGAAACTTAGCCACTTTTGGTATAATATGAACAATGAATGATGTGTAAATACTTGCTAGTGATTAGCTAATAAAATGGCCGATGATATGCATGTTTATTAATATGTATGATTGAATGGTGATTATCACATGAAAATTATGAAAATGTGAAAGTAACCTAAAACAGATTCAAGTAACAGCAATGACGTAACTTTGAAAAATCACTAAAATTTTATAAACATAGTTTGAAGATGAATAATATATGAAATTAAAGCTTATTATGTCTATTTTCTTATGGAATAAGAAAAATAGGTAAAGGTATTATATTTCATGATATATCTGAGTTTTAGTGAAACAGGGTCAGAGCAATTTCTGGAACCCCTGTTTCAACTTTGAAATTCACCATAAATTGTACAAAACTAATTAGAAGGTATACTTTATATGGTTATAATCCTTGTTGAGTCTAGTTTTAAGAGAAACAAACGGCTTAGTGATATAAATTTTGTACAGGAAGAAACATGGTTTGTAGTAACAAGAGGTTAGTGCAGTCGAGTTTTGAAACAGGGAAACTTTAACTAATAAACTGTACTAATTGGCCAAGTCAAAATCTATGAAAAAATTAGTAGATAGATATATGAGTCTAGTTTCAGGAAAAATTTACGGATCTTAATTTCGAGTTTCGAACTCAAGATATGAATTTTAGGCGACTACGACGCAGAATGGCAGCACATTCGAAATGCTTAAATAAACAATTTAAACCTATTTAAGGGATAGAATAAGTTTAGTAATGCCTCGTGCTCGATTCTGGAAACAGTCTCGGGTAAGGAGTGTTACAAATAATATACTTTTTATATTTATTTTTGTAACAAAGTTTGACATTTTTAAATGTGGTATATGTTTTATATTTTGCAAAATTTATAAATTTTAATATTCAAAGTTAACAATATTAAGTTTTTAGTGTTTAGTTCAGTTTTTGTAATGAATTTGATGAGAGTTAATTACTAATATTATTAGGTTTGAATTTCATAATTTTGTTAATAAAATAAATTTAGTATTAATTATGAAGTTTTTAAATTTTAATTTGTTAAATATTGTTGATACAAGAATAGGTAGATGATTAAGATGAGTGTAATTCATGAGTGTAATTCACCCTGTTTAGGATAGATTAGGGAGCCGCCATATAGAGTAGTTAAAATAGTAGGAAGTAAAGAGGGAATGTGAGAATATGTGGCTTGGTGTAGGATGGGAGGAGAAGAGGTGTAGGTCGCTTGGTCTATCCTCAGGCATTAAGTTTTATATACTTGTGATCCCTTATCTTGAGGTGTCACGTGTTGTGTTGCTATTAACAAGTCAGGGGCAAGTGGCTTGGTGCCATAAGCTTAGGTAGACTGACATTTTAATGTGCCTTAGGTCATCTCAAATGAGATGTGATAGTTGATATTTAATGTGGCGATTAATGAGTGAGTTCGTTGGTCAAACAAATTGTAGGTCGAGAGGCTTTTACGAAGGATGCCCTGGGGAGTCTATTCATACAACTTGAGGACTTGGTTGTCCTAATGATCATAGCTAAGTTTAACAAATACAATCAAGGATTATGATTTTCTTTTAAGTTTTAAGGTTAATTTTGAAACTTAATTACTAATATCATCAGTTAAAAACTTACTTTCATCAAATAAATTTAAAACTTAAATTAAACACTAAAAAGATAATATTATTATTTTATGTTCCAAATAATATATTAAAAAATAAGTTAGTAAACCCATTTTAAGTTGAATTAGAGCAAAAAGGATTAAAATTGTTTAAGCTAACTCTAGCCAAAACACACACCTATTCCAAACCAACCTTTTGGCTTTTACACAAAATTTGATAAAGATAAAATATTTTTTGAGTGAACATAAAAATGATAATAGCAAAAAACCAAACATTCCAACATCAATGTAGGCCTTGATTGACGTGAGGACAGGCATTGTCTGCCACATGGGATGTTCCCTTTACGCATTGCTTACCTCCTCTTCTACAACAATATATCCTTTTCCCATGTGCAATGGAAATCCTATTTTAGGATTTTATTATAAAACCTATTTTTATGTATTAATAATAACCTAATTATTTAATATATTTGACAGTGAATAATCACGCCATTAATTGTTATTTAAAACTAAAAAGTAAATAAATGAGATAATAGTCAAATTTTAAGGAAAAAAAACTTTACAATGGATCATATAATATTTTATTTGATATAAAGAGAGATTAAACTAATGTATTAATTTATAGAAGATTACACTACATGAAGAAGATCTTCATGTAGTATTTGAACGATTTCATCAGGTGGTTGCTTGAATATATTTTTACTCAACGGTGTTGAGAACGTCATCTTTATCAATAAATCGCATAATGTTAATTAAATAAAGAGGACATGAGTTCTATTAAAATTAAGCATATATTATTTTTTAATTTATAACAAAAAATTTATTGTTTAACTTTTTAACTACATGGAAAACCAAGAGCTCTGTCCTCCTATTCTATCTATCCATGGGATGGAGGGTGAAGACCTTTGGTGTCTCCTCTAGTCGAGAGCTAGGGCCTCATAATTACTAGCATTTTGGTAAAAAAAAACTTGTGTTATAACTTAGCATCCTTCTCCTCCAAAACAACCTCCTATTTGTGTGAATAAAATTTTTACAATCTTTAGCTAAACACTTTATTTCATCTCATCTGCTTGATTGAACTTCAACCAATTTAATGTTCTTAGCAATTCGAAGGCCAATCAATTTGGCACATGTTTATGTACAAACATAAGCTCAAACATGCTAGAAAAAGTTCATGACAATGGTTTCTGAGCACTTTTGCTACATGCTAGTGTCACTGGTTGAAAGATCTAGCCTTGTGACACTAGCACCCATAATCATCTAAGACAACATTGACAAACAAGACAACTACTTTTATTATTGTTCCTACTATCACGAGATTTCTCACCTTTATCACATATTTGAGAATTTTTTTCATTAATATCTTTTGAAACCAAATATTAAATATATTTATAATTAAAAGACTCATGACCAACATTATCCCCTTGAATCGTTGCTTTCTTCTTCATTCATTATATTATTTTTATAAAGAAATTCAAGCAAGTTTAGTGTTGGTCTTAAATCATAATTAATTTTGACATCATTCTTAGAACGACTCTTTTTCTTCTCCACTCTTATTCAAATTTGATTTTTGATTCAAAATTTTTATTTTTGAAGGTGTTATTAGATATTAAAAAAGGTAACATGAATTAGTAAGGTAAGGGAAAGTTTTCCTATAATGAGCAAATGATATGTGTATGAGCTGTTATATGCTTTACATAGGATAAGATAAATCTTAATAATAGACGAGAAAGCATCTTGAAAATAGAGTTAATAATGATTTGTTTCATGTTTGCTTTCGAAACCATATAATAACTAAAATATTATTATGATACTAGAGCATGAATACTCATAGTAACAACATATCCTTATCATCCGTACATATCACGTCTAAAGAGAGTTAATAAATTATTTAAATATGCACTAATAAAATATAGAATAAATTTAGTCTTAACATTTATTTATTTTATCATTCTTTAAAATTTAATTAATTTGTTTATTTTTGGACAGAAAACTTAATTAGACTGTTAAAATTTTAATAGCATTGATGTGGTCATTAACATAGTAATCAACGATAGTTCATAAAAATTCAAAAAAATATTTTAAAAATCAACAAAGTTTAAAAAAATTATAATTTTTTAAATATTTATCCATATTAATATATAAAATGCCCTATAAGTCGCCACGTCAATGTCATTAAAATTTTAATAGTTTAATTAATTTTTCAATAAAAGACAAACAATTTAATTAAAATTTAAAAGTTTAAAGCTAAAATAACTCTTTTAGAAAAAAAAAGAAGATGAATAGACGTTAGAAAATAAATTTATATTTATTGCATTATTTAATTACATATTGTGAGAGGAAATTGGGAGTAAGAGTTATGCTGTAAAAGGAGAAACAAGCGAATGAGATATTCATCTTTCACTCCAAATCTGCCTCAACATATTGTTTTTATTTAATCTCACTTTTTCCTTTTTTTCATTTCTTGTTCACCATTGATGAATCTTTATGCCAAATCCGCCTAGACATAGTTCTGTTCTTCTCACTCACTCACTCTTTCTTTTGAAAGATTACTTTATTCACTACTGATATCACATAATGTAGGTTTGATATAACTGAATTAGTATTAAAAATTAATCCAACACCAAATTAAATGTGAAAATAACCTAAATAAAAGAAGCAAAGATATAGCTACTTTAGTAAATTTTAAAAACAACATTTCACATTTTAAAAATCACCCACTAATCATAAATTTTGATAACATACTTCAATCAATTTTAACACCACCTAAAATAAACTATCCACTCTTTTTCCTATTCCATTTTGTAATTATTAAAAATAAAATCTTTTAAAATTTTGAAAAATATGAAATTTATAAATATTATAAAAGTTTTAAGAAATTGATAAATTTTGAAAAAAATTATTTTTTAAATTATTAAAATATAAAGAAGTTCAAAAATTATGAATATTTATAGAAATATACAATATTATTTTGACCAACTTAGAATCAAAAGCCTTCCACTTTTCTGTTTTATTTTTAACTTTCCCCCACCGCCAAACAATTTTTTTCCCGTTAATATAACATTCCACCGAAAAGGAAAGAAAAGAAAAACATTGTCATTCGCATTTTTCATTATAAAAATCAATTTTATTTACAATTTACATATTATAATTAAGATATTTTAATTAGCAATAAATACAATAGGTAAAGTTTCAAAATTCAGAACATTTCTTTTCACTCGACTCACTATTTGAGTAAGAGATGATAATAAATTATAAGGTGTAATGTGGTGCTTACTGACTTTGTTCCTTAATCATATGGTTGGAAAAACAAAACATATTTCATAAATATTTATTTAACTTTTTAAAAAATATCCACAATAAAAAAATAAAAAATAAATTATATGTAGAGATGGTAAATACCCTGATTAGGAAAAAGAAATGAGAGCACACTTTAACCAACGATTCAAAATACTAAATTTGAGTAGGTGAAAATTGAAAGGAGGGAAGAAGTAATAATGGAGGTTGGCTTGGTCTTGAGTTGGACATTATTGCCAATTGGCTTTTTTTTCACGTGACAAGCAGCGGCCGCACCTATCCCATTGACCAAAGACCCTAAATTTACATCTCCATTTCACAACCAAATTTGTTGGGTAAAAATATAAAGTTGTATAATTATTTTGAAATCGAAGCACGCACCCCAAAGATAACATTTTTTATAGAAATAATAAGTAAAAGTAGATACCATTCTCTTAAATTATAATGTAGACTGAAATATATTACATATTTAAACTAACACCTTATGTAATTTTTTTTTTATAAATTTATTACCTATTTTTCATTCACCATGATCTTTTAACAATTTCAACCCCAATCTTATTAATTTTTATAATGATATTTTTACATAATTTTTATTTGAATTGTGAGTGTAGTTCTGAATTTAATAACAACAATAATTTAGTAGTTTAAATGAAAATAATTGGGAAATTGATTTTAAAATTTGGACGGGCGGTAAATGGATATGGTTGATGATGGTGAGAGCGGGAGCAAAGCTAGTGTAGAATCTTGTACGCGTCATCTAAATGAATGAAACGACAATCTATTAATGAAAAAGACGCCTGCCGACAATCACGGAACGGGTCCCACACTTGCCTTCACTCCACTGCAACTGGGACCATACGTAACACCTACTTTGTATTTACTTAGTATAGGAATTTGATTAACATGGTAACCAACTTAATATCATGATTTACTATACAAATACAATGCCACTGAACTGTAAAAACACACTATCAGATTTAATTTCTAACAGAACCCTAATACTTTCTTCTTCTTCTTTTTTTATAATTTATTCCAGTGGGACCCATCTTTTTCAAACAGAAGCCCCTCATTTAATTACCAAACCTAGAAAAAAGCAGTACTAATATTACAGTAGCAATAAGTAAAAAAGCCCCTCATCTTTTCCTTTTTGTTACCAGAGATAAGAAAAAGGGTGATTATTAAATTAATTAGTGTCGTTAACATTTATGAGAAGAGAAGCCAACCCTATTATTAGCAAGGTCGAAGCTAACACGTGTCCCTTGTTGTTGCACGTTCCCAATAATAGACATAGACGACGACGTAGGAGCAAAAGCGAAGCAAAACGTTCCCGATGAGTCCACGGGGATTAAATAATTTTTAGCCGGTAAATCAAGTGATTTCCCTTCCCCGAAATGGAACGCCACCGTTGGCACCTTCACGCTGCTCTTCGACGACAAGTCGTAACACGTGTCGAACAACGCCACCCCACTCGCGCTCTGCAACCCCTGTGTCTGTTTCACAAACGCGTCTCGCAGCGCGTTATATGCCTGAGTTTGCAGCCGAGTGATGGCAGTCCCGCAGTCTATGATCACTCCTCCTCCTCCTGACTCGTTGATTTCAAAAAGCCCCGGGGAAATGTTGACCGCTTGCCCACCTACGCTGAACCCGGTGAGACCGATGTAATAAAACGTATTCACCTTTCGGCTCTTCATTAATGGAGCGATCACCGAGTCGGCCGGTAAACCCGAGTTGAAGTCCAAAGTCGACGAGCCGGTCGAATCACGATCCACTAAGCAGTAAGAGAACGATGTCGCTTTAATCTGGGATGTTAAAGACAAGGGTCCACCCCCGAGTCCAAGCAACCCCGCCGCTCCAACAAACAAGCCTTCATTATCATGGCCACAACCCAAAGCCACTCCATTCATGTTACCGGAGTTTCCAAACGACACTGTCTCGGTAACGAAATCACCCACCGTGTAAGATCCATCACCGTACGAGACTTGGTATAGGCATTTCCCGCTACGGCAAGCGGAAACTTCAAGAGAAGAGCACTGTTTTGATTCGCAAGTAACCGGGCTGTAAGTGGAGGACCCGGATGGGTTAAATATGGGGTCGGATTGTTGGTAACATTCGTTACAGG
This sequence comes from Gossypium arboreum, assembly GCF_025698485.1. NCBI lineage: Eukaryota > Viridiplantae > Streptophyta > Magnoliopsida > Malvales > Malvaceae > Gossypium > Gossypium arboreum. The sequence continues at coordinate 82,353,155 of NC_069078.1, read as the reverse complement.
GCTCACACTGAATCCAGTTGATATCACTTCCAGTATCAAGAACCATGTAGTATTGTTTAGCCGGGTTACCGACTCCGACCCGGGAAAAGTACTCTCCACTCCCTTGGCTTGTTCCGGAAATAATGGGGGTAGAAAGTGCCTCAGCTTGGATCTGGGTAGGGAGTGGGCGGAGCTGGGATTTCTTGACTCCATTGAGAGCGAGTAGAAGCTTGGTAGAGAGAGAGTCGACACGGGCGGAGTCACGGTCTAGTCGGGATGCGACAAGGGCTTTGTAGTCGGTGTGGTGGGTTTTGTGTACGGAGCCCCTAGAGTGAAGTGGAACAGAGAAAACAGCAGCAGAAGTAGAAGAGTTGAAGAAAAGGGGTTGGGTTTGGGTCTGAGCGAAAGCTTTCAAAGATTGTGGGTCGAAGGAAAGTATATGTTGAGCTTGTGAAAGAGAGGAAGAGACATCGAGTGTAGTCGTGGTTGTTTGGGGAGAGAGACGAGCGAGGGTGGAAGTAAACAGAAAGGAAAGGAAGAGGGAAAAGGAGAGAAGGAAATGGTTGGAAGAAGCAGCAGCCATGTTTGGGGTTGTGGAGTGAGAGAGATGAGGGAGCAATGGGTTTTATTTATTTGGGTTGGGAGGCAGGTCACGTCAGGCTTGTTGGCTGGCAGACCATTAAAGCAATAAGCTCAGGGCGAAGCTTTGAACCCAACTCTCCATTTCCATTTCCTTTTCCTTTTCCTTTTCCTTTACCTTTCCTTTTATTTCGTCGTTAAAACAAAAAACAAAAATATACAAAGGCACGTAGTCTGGTAGCTTAACCCTTAAGGCTGACTTTGGATTTTATTCTCTCTCTCTTTTATGTTTTCCAATGCATTCATTGTAATAAATTAATGGATAGACGATGCACACGTATTAAAATGAAATTTTTAATCGAAAGACGCTTAATCTCAATAATATACTATTTTACATATTAATACAAAAATGTTTTAAATAATTTACAAATGATGAGCCCTTGGGTAAAGGGATTAAAGACTGTCTCAATCCTATTTTATGAACTCACCTCTTTCTCCTTCAACATTGTTTTGATATTTGTTAGGGTTAAAAAATGCTTAGTAAATAAGTTGATTTAACTTTCAACTTTTGAGTATAATAATTATAAATTCTACTTTGGACTAATTCATGTTTATATTGAAAATGTTAAGAGTTGTTAATTTTTTGTGTGTTGGTGTTTAACTTCAAATTAGTTTTAAGTCAAGATTTGGGATTAAGAAACCTAATCATTAGAATTTGACTCTTTTTTTCCTCTTTCAGAATTTTGAAATTTTTAGTTGAACTACTTAGCTTTTTGTTTTGAATGGTTATTTCTAGTGAGACATAAGACTTTAAAACATAACTCTAAACCCTAAAAATTTTATTTAATGAAATTAAAACAGCTATACTTTCATCAACTCGTATTAATTTATAAACCACAAAGAGATATATAGTTGAAGGGTGAAAATGGTGGGTGGGTTATTGTGAAATTCAGAATGCAGGCCTACTTAGAGATATCGAATTGGACCTTTTGAACAAAACGAAGGTCAAGGCCTTTGACATAATAACACGCATTTTTAAGTTTAAGATGGTTAAACTGTTTGAATTTTAGTCTGAATGGTATGGATATTGTTATCTACACAAAATGATATAAATTTAAGTATGTTGAAATGTATTATTCTCTTATTTATAAATTAAACACCAATATTAATATAAGCAAAAAGAAAAAAGCAAGAAAGAATGGAAGCGATTAAATGATAACCATATATATTGTTGTATTGTTTAAATGAATGTAGTTTTTAAGTTATGTATTTATTAAAATTTATCCATATCTATTGAAATTTAAAATGTTTTTTAAAAAATCTTTGGTGTTATAACATTTTAGAATTTTAAATTTCAAGGAATGCTTTTATTAAAGAGATTAGAGGAGCCGTACTTTGAAAAGGTATAGATTTGAGTTTTTCAAATTGCAAATTTCGATTCTCTTACATTTTTATTATATTAGAACGAATCAATATATTCTCAAATCATTTTGAGAAAATATTATAAAATATTTTTAGTCCTCAAAAACGATTTGATTTATTTTTAATGTTTTTGAGCTAAATTAAAATAATTTCTAGATATTTTAAACTCATTTTAAGTACTTTTGTATAGAACGGAGAGGGATTGAATTTTGCTCCATCCTCGATGTCTAACAGTCACATTTTCCAGCTGATGGTGTAAGTTTACTCCCCATATGTGTAAGGTTGTCCAAAGTTGTGTTTTTTCTTCTCATAATGGTTATATTTTGTCTCCAACAGTTATAAACTCATTATTTGGTACAAATACACATCAAAAACACTCAAAAAAGCAAGAAATCAAGAGGAAATTCACCAAAGGTTTATTTTCTTCCTTATTTCTCTTACATGATATTTTTAATGAGATCTTTATTGCTAAATTTTTGTATAGATTTTATTTCATCGAGAGAGAGGTTATATTTTGTAAACACCCACTTTAAAGAGGCTTTTTTTTGTTTATACCATCTCACCAATTTGTAATTGGGAAGGTTTCTAGTTGAGCCATAAAATGTAGAATTGTTCTATCTTACCCATTGTAAAACATAAGAGGGTTTTCTATTTTAGCCTTGTAATGGTTACTTTGTCCTTGGAAATCCTTGACAAGTGGAACTAATATAGTGGAGATAGGAGACTGAGATTGAGATTGAATCGCTATAAATCGATTGTTTTGATTTATCTTTAATTCTCTACATTTCTTTTTTATATTTTAAATACTAATTCATTCTTCATTTACCCACTTAGTATTTTTTATTTAATAGAGGTGTCACTTTAACGTATAACATTCGTTAATTCATGAAATTCAATTGACAACATAGATTGTCAAATCATCATTATATTTGAATTCTCTAGCGATGCTCAATTTTTCTTAAAGACTCATAACCTGTGATCTTTAGCTACTTGCAAATAATTTAAGTTACAAATTTTCTAATGCAACATGTGAAGAAGTAGAGGATGAAACAAGGGACACAAAAGCGATGATGGCATGTAGGAGTAGTTCAGTTTAACAGATCCATAGGTTGTAAGCAAGGTTTGGTATGGAATCATTGTTTTGGGTGGACAAATAGCTGACTCTTTAAGTTTACAAATTTGGGTGATTTTCAGCTGTGTTTGGAGTGGTGATGGCTTCTAAATGTCATGGCATGGCAGCATAATAGGTGTAAGTTCAAAAATGGTTTATAAGACTAATGAATTTTGGAGTTGTTCTTCTTTGCCGGCATTCTCATTGGGACACTATATGTATGTTTTTAGGCATCGCACGTTGTAGTAATCATACAAGGACAACTCATCTTCATTCAATTGTTGTTTTCTGAATGTAATATTTATTTTCACATTGTGGTTTTGTCTGTCTCATTCACTGATAATTACTATGTGAAAACTAGTTAATAATTTTCTCTGTTAATTGTCTTCATCATATTTCTTATCATTTTCTTACTATTAATGCCTTTTTTTCGGACGCCTATATATTTTGGTGTTTTATTTAATCCACAATACGATTACCTACTTATAACAAGACTGTTAATTAATCACTTTGCTAGTTTAACTTGATAATAATTAGCTTTTTTCTAAATAACTATTCATATATGATTTAATTGTAAAATATATATATTTCAATTTTCATTGAGTTAGTGACTGTTTATATATAAAACCATTTAATCGTAAGGCGAGTCAAAAAAATATTTTGGGGAGGTGGAAATTAAATTGTATATTTTATAATAGTAAAAAAATAATTTTACCATTTTAATAGACTATATCTTTATAAATTTTAAAAGATTAAATTAAATTTCTATTATTTTTGAGAGTCAAAATGTAATTTTACCATTATTAAATTAAAATTTTATAAATCATAAGGGCTTAAGTGAAAATTTTTCCATTTTACGGAATTAAAACAACCATTTACTTAAAAAAAAACCCTACTATTTTATTTTTCATTGAATTTATAATTAGTTTGTAAAAATGATTTGTCACCCAAAGTGGGTGTCATAAATTCTAATATATAAAATACACTTATCAATGCTATAGAATAGGAATCCTAGCATTTATAAAATTTGAAAGAAAAAAAGAAAAGATCAATGGCTCAAATAGAAATGGATACTCATAATTTGGAATTTCATGGAGCTGAAGCAGAATATGTTCCAAATCGAGTTCAAGCGAGTCACCCATATGGGCTTCCAACACCGTCCGCTCCACCCACGATAGAGGCAGCGTGGTTGCCGACCCCCCAGGCCCCTCACTCAAATGAGCCGAATGCGATCTACCACCACCACCAACAAGGAGCAATATATGAGCAACCTCCTCCTCCGGCGCCAAGTTATCCTCAAGATATAGGGCAAAGGCCTTTTGCTTCAACTTATGCATCACATTCGCAACACTTTCAGCAAGCTGCTTACCAGGTTCCTCCAGGATATGTTGTTATGGCACCATACGTTCATTCTACTTACCAGCAGCATGTTGAGTTCTGGAAAACTGGCCTCTTCGATTGCATGGATGACCCAGTCAATGGTAAAAATTTCTGGATAGCACTATCACTTTTCGCTAATTAAAAACAGTGTTACTTAGAAGGTAATTAAGGAAGGCTAACTTTGTGGGTTGCAGCTCTGATTACAGTTTGCTTCCCATGCGTGACCTTCGGGCAGGTCGCAGAGATTGTGGACGAGGGTCGTACCTGTAAGTCATCCATCTTTTCTTACCTACACTTTTCACCTTTTTTAACAACCACCCTAGTGTTCAGTTGATCCCTTTGTTATTAATTCTTTTGATTTTCCCCCTAAAACAATCCAAAATTACTTATCCCAGATCTCCATTCTCTCAGTTCATTAAATTTAAAAAAAATTACTGAAATTGGATTAAAAAAGTGTGCCTAGGAATTGTGATAAAAATAATCACAAATCTTGAACATTGATCATAAAATAAACATGAAAAATATAAAATAAAAAAAAAAATAATGGAAGGTGTCTAAGGAGTGAACTACATTCTGCAAGGGTTTTTTTTAGTAAACACTGCTCTTTTTAGGTTTAAAAAGTTATAAATTAAACAATAAAATCAATTTTTTTTAAGCAAAGTTTTAATCATATTATCTCGGCAAAATGAAGATTTGATGAATTCAAATTTATAGTGTTGAAATTCCAAGCCAGCCATCTACAACGTAGAACATTATTTGAATTTGGACCGACTAATTTATATGACAAGCTAGCTGATGAGTGATGATGCATAACATTATATATATGTGTGTGTGACAGCATGTGCAAGCAATGGATTGCTTTACGGTGTGTATAGCATTGTTGATAGGGATTCCCTGCATATTGTCGTGCGGATACCGCACCAAACTTAGGAACAAGTTTCAGCTATCCGAGTCTCCAGCCCCAGACTGGGTTGTACATTGTTTTTGCGACTGTTGCGCTCTTTGTCAAGAATATAGGGAACTTCATCAACGAGGCTGGGATCCATCTACAGGTATATATTATAACTGCATGTTGTTTATTATAATTGCTGATGTAAGAACACCAAAATTACAGAATAACACCCTAACAAATGCTTATTACATATATTCAGCTACTATTCTTATAAAGAGTTGCGTATTTTGTGTTAATATATATAGGGTGGCATGGAAACCTAGCAAGGAGACAAAACATGCACCAGCAACAGCAATATGTGATGATGGCACCAATAAACCAAACAATGATGGGTTGATATGATTTCCAAATGCTTCAATATTTTGTTATTAATTTTTTTTCCTCTTCTCAATTTACTTGGAAAGAAAATTTAAACGATGGAAAAATAAAGGGTAAAAAATATAAATTTTCTTTTCATAGGTATGCTTATTAGGAAAGAAAAATTGAAAAAAAAAACCTTTTCATCCATTGTTTAGTAGAGTTGAAAAATAAAAAAAAAAAATAAAATATTTGAGAAAATTATAATTTTGAACTAATGTACACATCTCTCTCATTTTAGCACATCTATTGTTCCAATTTGGAACGATTGATTTTACATGTTGAAATGAGAAATGATTATCTTTTATATTTTCTTCCGTCTTACTTTTCGTTTTTCCTTTTTGCTCAATCAAATATTCAAATTTATATTTTTAATTTAGCTTCCAATTCTTTCCACCCAATAATACTTTTATTTGTGTTTTTTTTTAAATGTAATAAGTAAAAGTACTATACAATAATAAATAAAAATTTGAGTAACAACAAGTACTAAACTATTACAAAAAGGCTATCCGAATAATCACCAAGTAAAATCAAACTATTATAGTACAAATGGATTAAAAACTGATCCAGTTCAAGTTAAATACCAACAAATTAGAATTAGTTGGACTGAAACTCCCATACATGATGGGACTAAGAAACCTACGCATATAATTGTGTATAATAAATCATGAACCTAGATACTCAAGCCCTAAGGCCTCCTCTTACTTTTAACTTTTTGATCATTATTTACGTTTGTTATTTTTCTAAATTGGGCAAAATGTTTAACCATTACTAAAAATAATTTTTCATAATTTTAAATTATTATATTTGAAATAAATATATTTTTAAAAATTTATTATACGCACATTTTAATTTAATTTCCTTATTGGAAAACGTTAAAGAAAAGATGACAATTTTAATTCAAATCCTTTAGTTAATAGTAATTATAATAAATACAGTATGTTGCTCCTTATGTCCTATTGGGGAATAGAACTCTAAAACGTGGCATGCGGAACTTCAATTAGTTTCATAATCGAAATTTCTTTCCTCAGAAATTTTCTCATTCTTAAATTTTATCCGTAGTGTTAGTTTATATATATTACAAAAAAGAAACTAGAGAGTTATGCCAATATCTTGATAAAAATAATAAAAAGGAAAATTGACATAACCAAAATATAAGATTAACTTATTTCCCTTCAATTTAAAAAAAAAATCATTTTAACTCTCCATTCAACTTTTTAATCTCTTAATCATTAAACTTGTATTATTTATCAAATCACTACAAAACAAATAAAAGAAAATCAATGTTTGTTAGTTTTATTGATATACCATCCATATTTATGTCACATCAATAATTACTTAAATTTTAAAAAATTATAATTTTTAATTTTAAAATAATTCTTAATTTTTCAATTTTAAAATTTCAAAAATTAATTAATTTCTTTAAGCTCATATGGTAAGAGTGAGTAATCAAATCTGTGACAATGCAGGCAGGATGTTATGTTAAAATTAAAGATAACCACAAAAAGTAGCCACTATGGCTAAAAAACATTTAATTAATTCTTCAATCAATTACACATCACAACATCTTTCACTTACAAAGAAACAATAATGTGACCAAAAAAAAGAAAAACACAAAACAGAAGGAGGTGGGGGAGGGATAGAATTCAAACTCAGATGTTGATTGTGGCTTCCCAAAGCCGAAGAACTCCATTGCGACCCCCACTGCATATCCTTTTCCTTTCCAGGTCCGACACCACACATCGTACCTACCAAAACCCAAACCAAAACCAATGTCAAGGGCAACACATGCAAACCTCAACTGGATTGTGTTCTAACTTCCAAAACTAGATCACAAATCATCTCTTTAAATACCCTATTTCACTCTCTAAATAAAAATAAAACAAAATGCTTAACCTTTACTCCATCTTTATAACATATTTGCTGTTAGGTTCATTGTATATTAGAAAGTTTAACAACACTAATGAAAGATCCATTTGATATCCCCCCTTTTCTAGTTACAAAAGGATTTAATTTATCCTTTTCCACTTCTCTCCTCTTCCCTTAATATCAGAAAGCAGGATTTCAACCACATGCTACAGAGATGAAGTAATACAAACATAACTAGTTGCATTCCTAATCCCACAATTACATAAAATATCAAGGGCTACTTTCGTCGCACTATTAAAGTTCTTTTTGTATTGCAAATGCAAATATAATTTAATTATAACCAATCAAGAACTGCAAATTGAACCCAAAAAATGCATGAGAAGAAGTGAAAACAAAGAACCACACAAGTATATAGGGGAAATAAAAGCATATACCACAGCATTGGTCTTTTGTGGGGTCCGATAAAGTTGCCACCCAGACATTTTGGATCCTATGTTAGGGACACCAAGCCTCTCTTGAGGCCGTTGGAAGAGAGACATTGAATTGTCAGCTGCTCCAACTCCTAACCACTGCTCCCCGGCATTTATAGATAAGATAGGAGCAGTATGAATCGTTACATTCTTCACGCATTTTATACCCTCTGCATGCAAAACAAGATACAAACTATAAGAATTATTGGAAGTAACAGACAAGAATCAATTGAAAGATGACCATCAACAAACATAATGAAGAATCAAACGAATTTAAGATTACACCTTCAGTAACTGCTTTAACCAGGTTGGATAAAAGCAAACCTCAAATAAAGATGAATAATGATTGACTCCAGCATTGCACTTACCCTCATCATTTTCCCAAAATCGGAGCAGCCCATCCGTTGAACCTGAGAGGAAATTTTCAAAGTATTACTTCTTTTAAAGCCCTAGACATAAAACTGTGGCTAAAATTCATTAACATTTAAAATAAACTAAACAGACTCAGGGCCAACCAGTTATTATTCCTTTGTCTGATGCTGAATACTCAACACAAAGCAGTGGGCCAGCATGACAAGCAAGAACAGCATCACATGTTCCCCGGGAAACAGTCCAAACTCTAGCAGTCCAATCGTCACTACCCGTAATTAGAGTGTCTCCAACCATTCTAATAGACCTGCATAACTGACACATGAACACACTGTTCCTTCCAAGGATCACGAACAACAATTAACTGAAAAATAAAAATTTCTTCATTTCTTTGCTAACCGTATCCATTTTGTATGCCCTAGAAGCTTGTGCATCTGCCTGCCAGCACGAATGTCCCAGATATTTGCTACACTGAAATGCAAAGGATCCATCAGTTCAACTTCAAGGTGACAAAGACATAAATCTAAATTTATCATCTACAGGCTAACTGCAAGTGATTTTATACATACGCGTCTCTGCCAGCAGCAGCCAAGATCCCACTGGTATCATCATACTCCATGCATAAAACGGCACTAGAACAGCGACCAACAGTTGCTACACAAGTATCAGTTCGAACATCCCACATCTTAACAGTTCCATCATGAGCAGCTGTTAGGACACGTTCCCCAGATAGCATCCGCACACAGCTGACCTACAGTAACATGTCGCGTTTCAATCATCTAATTCATTCAGACTCAAGAAAAAAAGAGAATTTGCACAGATTTATTTTCTCCTTTAGAACACCATTAAAGAAAAGGAATTTAGACACAATTAATTGCAATGAGGAAAAAAAGACATCACTAAGGCGAAGCTTATATTATATTTAGAAGATAATAATTCCATGATTAATAATCCTAAAAGTGGAATATTCAATTCAGTAATACGTAAACAAAAATACAAGAAAAACAAAAACATAGGGCTGTAGAGAAATATCTTCAAGTTCAATTTTTTTTTTTTTTCCTAAAATACATATATACAAAAGTAGATATGCATGTCAATGCTTGAAATAAGTTCTTTCATATTCCTGGCTTCACTGAGAATACACAAAATTACATATTTAGTTTAAAAGGCAAAAAGGATAAAAGATCAGAGGGAAAAGTCTTTGCTTGAATCCTTTGGGCAAAAAAGAAAAGAAAAAAACAATTTATGTTCCTTTCTTTACTCTCTATTCAATGCTATCTCAATCTCTTTCTCCCCCAACCACCCTGCCCCTCCTCCCAACTCCCCCACTGCATCCTGAAGCTTTACATTCTGAGTACTTTTGAATCCAACATTGTAAAAAGAAACATTCAATGATGATCAATGCTACAATCATTGGTGATTCAACAACAGCCATCATTAATAAGGTAAAAAGAGTCGGGGTTTACTAGATTATGACTACAATAATGCTCATGATAACTGGAATTGTTCTATGTATATGCAAATATATCTTCAATAATGCCAACTGGTGCAGCAAAATCTGTATTCACTGTTTACATGTTCCTTAAAAAATGGCCACTTCAGATTTAAACCCAGTCTGCAATCAAGATGTTATGAACAAGCAAACCTGTGCATCATGACCCTTTAGTTCCTCCAACAACTGGGTTGTCTGCTTGTCCCATACGATAACAGATAGATCATCAGAACCAGATACAACTTTTCCTCTATCAGAACTAATGGCACGGATGGTTCTGCATTGCAAGAGTTGTGGAACATGTAAAACTGACTTTGAACAACAAAAATTTGAAAACAGGAAATGTTTTAATGAGAAGAATGACTAATAAAAGTGTTTAAATATCACATAACAGAGACCTTGTATGTCCTTGTAACGTTGCCCGAAGTTCAGAACCGCGAAGACTAGGATCCCAAATCTTAACCTGGAAGATTTATGTACCCAAATCATAACTATTGAACAGAATAATTATGAGCAATCATAAATATTTGCATCAGCAAATGAAGTAAGATTTCATAGAATACAAATATGAAACACGATGCGCTTATTCCTTACACAAGCAACGCTAGTAATTTAGCAAATATAGGCATGTCTGTATTAGATATATCATATATCATAACCACACTCTACAAGTGATCATGGATGTGGATGTGAGTATAAAGACAGTGACTAAGTTTTGTAGGTCTCTAGTGAAGTACTCTTGTTTTTTTCAGCAGAAAAACCAACCAACAAAGCCTTAGAGACAATCAAAAGACCATAAGATTGTATAAAAAGAACTATAGGTCCCTCTTAATCTGAACATGATGCAGGATAGGGAAGAACAGAACAATTAGAGAGAGATTGACAATCCAAATACTCTTTGAGAAACACAACCGAACACTAGAACAAACACTATATGAACTTCTCCTATCATTTGAAGACTAAACCAGCAAAGTTTGATCCTTTTTTCTTCTTTCAAAAAATAGATATTAGATAGGGCCAGAAGAGCACAGTAGAACCAAGCCAGAAAATTGGAGGGAATCCCTATAATGTTTTTCTAGAAATTCAGTCATTTAAAAGCAAAACAAGATCAATATATAAAATAAAATATATAGAAACTCACCGTACAGTCGGTGCTTCCACTAATAAAGAAACCTGCATCTTCACGATCACCAACAAGATCCCACACCTCTCTTCTAGTTACACAATGCAAAGCAGTAACAGGACCACTATGACCCCTCAATATGCGAACATTTGTTTGTGTTTTCTTCTGCCCAGTAGAAGACATATCTTGTTTGCGTGCATTCCCGTTCTCTGATCAGTTAAATAATGATGAGTCATGAAACCATAGGGTCCATGACCTAAACATGATAGAACACTGTGGGTATCTAATGCTAACAGAAGACATACCTGCAGCACCATCAGAAGCCCATTTACGAACTCGGCTAAATGAGTTTGTTCTTGATGATGTATCCCTGCTGAACATGCTCTGCACCCAGCTCCTTCCAACACCAGAAGCCTCTAGAGGTTCTTGATTCTCATCTGCAGCATCCTTTAGACGTGGTGATGACAATCCAGGAGGCAATAGCGATTGTGGCTTCCCAGATGAGACACCCCAGTAATTGATACGAAGTTGATGGATATGTGACAAAAGTCCTCTGAGTTTTATCTGAAACATTGAGGCAACATCAATTCAGAAATTCTATTTATGCTTGCATAAATAAATGTTCCATGGAAAAAATAAGCTCCAGCTCCAACATAAATAAAGTGCTTTAAAGCAGAGCATGAGAGATGTTAAAAAAGGAGAGAACAAGGTCGGTGAAATAAAACTAAATCCCTAACAGAAGTCAGAGTAGATTACTTATTCTTCATACTGAGTTTGCAAGCTTAATAGGGAAGAACATCCCACTACAACTCTGAAAGTTCCTAACAGAAAAGTAAAGTGCAGATGAAGTTGTTCCAAGTCTAACTTTTAAAGCATATGCATTGGCTTGCAATATCAATAGGACAGCATTCAAGAATCTTATCTTTCAAAAACAAGTTCATTTCCATTACCAAAACCCAAGTTAGAGATGCCAAAAGTACCTTTCAAGAAGATGAGTTTTGAATCGGATGATCAAAGATGCTTATTTTGTGTGCATTAAGAGGACACAATTCATTAGGCACTCAAGCTATTTTGTGGGTGCAATATAGAATTATACTGATTTAACTGACATCATTAGTTATTTAATAATGCTGTGATGCTCTTCATCAAATTAAATTGCTACGTCAAATTACATGGAAATCAATTTCAATTACTAGTATGTTCTTTGTGTGAAAGCAAAGGTACTATGAGGCGATTTCTCACCTTTATATACTAAGTCTAGCACAAATATGGACTATAGAAATGAAAGGGTGCATTTGAGAAAAGTACTGACTTCTAGCTAGTGCAAAAAGGGTACTTCTGCACAATAAGTTGAAACCTTGAAAGCCAAACTAGAGGAAAGACAATATTGCATGAAGGAAAGAGAAGTTGCTAGATAGAAATCAAAATTAAATTCAAGAATTAACGCAAAAAACTGAACACCGTGTTCAAGGCATGAGGATTGAAACTGATGATGAACTTGGCAGGATAAGGAGCAAGGGGCAAGGCTGCAAGGACAGATATTTAGAGAAGTCCATATTAAGTATCCCTTTATTCGATGAGAATGCAATGTCTGATCTAGGAATTGTCAGCAGATTAGTGGAGCCTTCACAACAAGAATAGAAAGAAACTCAAAATAACTGATGCTAGGTGTGGATCCAGAGAAGAAACCAGTCATGGGCTTAGAGAAAAGGGCCAAACAGCACAATATAAAGGAAGAAAGAAAAAGACAAGGGAATAAGAGGAAAACAATGTCAATATTTGTGGTGAACATTGCTGATGAGGGAAAAAAGAACATAGTATGGTAAATGGAGGGTGGTGAATTTTCTCGAAAAACTAGAGAAAGAATGAATAAGGAAAGAACAAGAAAACTAAAGCCAATAAATTTTAAAGAAAATAAGTTAAAATGCTGAAACTACATCCAGGTTATCAAACATATTTTTCCACTTAAGTTGACAAGTGTTGCAATATTATAGATAGAAAACTGCACCATCATCCATGACCAAAGGTGAGTTAAGTTAGCAAATTAAACAGAAAGTAAAAGTTCAAGCCTTGCGTAGCAAATGCTCAGTGCAAGTAACCAAATTAAACATCAATTTACAAATACAAGTACCATTGCAGCAATTAACCTGAAACATGAACCTATATCTGTTATAGGGGACACTGGTCAACAATTCCTCATCTGTTTTATGTCATATAGAATGTAAAGGAATACAGGGAAATCCTAAACACAACACAAAAATTCCAAAGCACCTGTCACTTGAATGGCAATTTATGACATGAGAAACTAGCGAAACTTAAAACAGAACAGATTATCAGATAAGATAATACATCAAAAATAATCAAATCAGGCTGCAGAGGTAATCCCAAAGTATTCACATGTTTCTAGGAAGTTATAGGAAAAAAGAAGGTCAAGACACTATTTTCAACCATGTACTTCTTTGTCCCAATCATAATAACACAGTAACACACTACAGGATAGAAGGTGTACTTACTAGCAACTTATATCCAATATTGTTTCTCTCTGCTATTGTTTCAATAATATACCAGGCATCGTTATCAGGAAGTCCTAGTCCAGCCTTCAAGATAACATAAAATATTATTAATGCTTACAGTTTTGGAAACAAAAGGGAAGTGTCAGAAGAGGATTCTAAATTACAAGACATGCTACCATGTGTGAGGCCAGTACAATTAGCTGTGCTGTCACCAAAGCTGCATAATTGGCAGATCTGAGAAAAGAAAAACCGAAATTAGATAAACATTAGTTTCCAATTTAAGACTCCATTAGGAGAAACTAGTAACAGATTCTAATATAAATGGGTTAGAAAATTTGCATGGGAAATAGGGAGTTCAATGGAACTGAAGACGAACCAAAGGACAATTGCCTGAAGGAGTTAGTCTCCTCATTTTTAAGGGAATGAAATAGAAAGAAATGATCATTCCTGATTATTACTTTCAATAAAAATTAGAGTAGTTTGACTGTATGATTTTATAGATAAGAGTGCTTTACCTAGCATTACCAAATAAGACTAAACCCTAACTGAAGGGCTATGCGATGCTGTTTTAGAGCAAGAGAAGGATATCCTCAATTGGACATGAGATTCAGATGTAGGAAAAATGAAACTAGAAAATAGGCTCAAGAGACAGCAATAGAGACCAAATAAACAGCAAAATATGGCTGGTCTCCTCAAATAATGAAGCAGAAGAGAACAGTGAAACCTATTGAAACATGATCTTAAACCATTAAAATAAAGTACACTTAATTCACTTTTTTCTTGATTTTTGTGAAAGTAAAAGGGCGATAAACAATTCAGGATAGGAAAAGTATTAAGAGTCAAGTGATAACATGCAACTTTTCATGACAAACTAACAGCAAATAGCTCTTAACAGTAAATTGCAAAGGGATCAAGAACTAATTGTATGTCTAAGGCAAGCCTCCTGAAATAGTCGCTTAATGTCAAATTAGTGGCTGTCGTATCATGATTTTAAGATATATGCAGTGCAATTAAACCAAAATTACAGCTGCTTATCCCTGAACTAACTTCTAATGTGTAGATTTCTCCTAACAACATGAGAGTCCATATTTTCTGTGAAGATCCACCACTATGATAGATCTTACATGGTGACATCTATACAGGGACAGCCAGGAAGGTGAGTAGAGTAGAAAAAAGACTTCAATCTGTTTCTTTAATCTTGATGTTCTCCCTCCATCATATCTAATGGCAAGATTGGACCTTATTTGCAGACCATATCAATTTTACTCCACACCAGCCAGGGAATCTCTTTCCATTTTCAAACAGCATCACTTTACCCCTTGAAACCCTATCAATCATTGGGGTTCGCACTGGGAACTAAACAGGAGAAACTGCAGGCTAGAGACATGGGTGTACTAAAATGCAACCTAAATAGATTTAACAAATATTGGGGTAGGCAGACCCATCCAGCCATAACTCAATGATGAGTAGAGAATCAGCATGCTTCAACCAGCAAAAAAAGTTTGACAATCTCAGATCAAGTAGTAATTCTTACATATACTCACACTAGCTGAAAAATCCATTGAATCACGAAAACATAAAACAAGTTGAAATCCAGATGAAAAGTGAATAGATCTAAAAGGGACTCGGTGAAACCCACAACAACAATTAAAATGTAAAATGATTCCACTATGTTTTCTTTCAAAACAACTTCTAAGGGAGACCCAGTTCCATGAGCAGCCAAAGTTCAAAACATATCATTACTATACCAATAAATAATAATGTCAAACTTAAAGAAATTAGTTACATTTAATGCACAGACTATCTAAAAGAAAAAAATTCAGAAACTAACTTTTAAACATATTATTAACTTACTTGTCAGAAGACTGCTCCACAAGATAGTCAAAATATCCTTCCCAAAACCTGAAAGAACCTTGCCTTAGCTTTCTAAAATTTCAAAATTTAGGTACAAAACCCGAAGGGCTAAACAATGTTCTCTAAGGCAATTGAAGAAAGCAACAAAAATCTTAATTTTGGAAGAAACAAATACCACTTCTAAAAGTAAATCTTGCATAAGAGTAACTGATTTAATTTCAATTTATAGAAAAGCCCAACTGGAAATGACCGTAAAACTTAAGCCAAGGGAGTAATACACAGTAATACATACCGTAACTCCTCCCATATAGACAGAGAAATAAGGTGACGCTGGACATAGTCTGGAACATTATTAGCATCTTTCTTATACATCTCAGCAGACACTTCCAGGGCATCTCTAATAGTCAAAACATCATTTCGAGAGGTTGCACGACTGATAGCTGTTTTGAGCTGAAATTGCGCATTAACATTTATGGGAAAAGGAGAAAAAAAATAATTACAAGAGGAACATTAAACATTAAAAAGTCAGAGCAAAATGTAAAAGAAAACAGCATATAGGAAGTTAGAAAACAATCTATTTCATTAACAAAAACATTTAAATTTGATAATGTTAATGATTCTTAACATACCAATTCTTTCACAGCTATAAACTGTTCTTCAGTCAGTTGACCATGCCATCCCTGAGCATGAAATCCAGTATAAAGTTACTAGTGCACTGAAACAGTTAATCATGGTATGCTTCTTATAGCTATACATACTGAATTTATGTGCTCTCTTATACACTCAACAAAACCACTACCACCAATTCCCTCTGCATCAGACTCAATCAAAGCTGCAAAATTAGAGCACAAAATATTGTTACTTTGCAAATATCTTTGAAGAATGGAAGCAGATTTCTCAACTACTGCCATAAGAAGGCAGCAGAAACTATTAGTTGGTTTAGCTGTTCCTGAAACATACCCAAGATTGTGCCATATTCAAATGATGAAAGTGGATCTTCCCCTGCTTCCAATTTCAGAAGACGTAGCCATAATCCCTGTTAAAAAAGAAACGCACAAAATTTAATTAAAAAATATTAGAAAATGAAAAAAAGAAAAAATAACACCGTAACAACTTAATTGTCTCAGCTTGAGATTACAATGCAAGAAACTATCTTCTTCCTCGTCTTTTTAGAAAAGACAGATTCATGAAAGAAAAAGAAAACTGATACTTTTTTTCTCTACGCACTCATTTAAGCACCCTGCTTAGCAAACTCTCCTACTGACTGTCATAACAACAAAGACAAAAAAAAAAAATTTGACGAATGGAATTGAAATATAGCCATAAGGTTGACATTGTAAAACCAACCAAAACCATATTTTGTATATGAGAGAAAAGACAATTTTTCTCTTTTCAGATTCACATTGTAACGAAAAGGCTTCCTAGGTATACAAGCAAAATTGAAACGTAAAAGCTTTTACCTGCAACTTAACTTTTATGTCCAAAACCATGCGCTCTCTTTCTGCCTGTAAAACAATGGTAGTTGAATTCATTTATAGTCAACTAATATTGACGAAAAAAGCTATTGAAACATCAGACAATGGTGAAAATAACTTACAGCCCTCTCCAATGAACTTATAGACGGTGAACTGGAAAAGTGAGAATCATCTTGTTAGTAAGCAGATTAACACGTATGACCAAGCACCAAAAAAAAAATCTACCTTGGGGTTTGCCTTCCTGAGTATTCAATAGCCCCATTTACAGCAGCAAGAATCTGCTTTCGCTTCTCTTCTTGCTCTTCTGTTCTAACATTGGAAGGGAACCTGTCATAGGTATATTTGGCACCTGATCCTGAGTAAATAAGAACATGAGAAATGGTTACTTATTTACAACTTCACATGTATTTGGCACACTGAATAAGATTGATCTAAAAGAATTTAGAACTTTGACAAAGATTCACGTCAAGTTACCTGATACTCCAACATCTGGATCTGATATTGTTACAATCTCAGGTTCCGCCAAGATGGAAGGAAGAATAGAAAGAGGATTTTGTCCTCTTCCTAGGGCATCTTGTAATTTGTCAAGAAGATTATCATTGTTTTCGTCAGAACCTAAACCACTCTCCAGATAATCCAAGAAACCATGAGAATCTAGAAATTGCGCAATCTGCCAAAGGAAAAAACATAAAAAATAACTAGAGATGAGCAATTTTTAAGAAAATAAATATTTTTAATTCACAAAAGAGTTGATGCATGCATGGAAAAAGAAACTGGCTATTCACCCATTTTAATTTCAGTACCATAAATATAGGATTTTAATTTTATAAATTCTAGCTATTTCATGCAAGGGGACAACTGGAATTTCTGCAAATCCTGCCCTGGAATAAAATTTTATTTTCAATTTGTTTTAGGAATTTCAGGAATTAGGTCAGTTTCTTCAAACCCAAGTTGGTTATTAACCTGTCTTAAGCTACTTCAACTGGGAATATTAATCTTCATAGGTCAGTAGAAGCTTAGCTGACTTATTAAATGCATATATAATCTTCATATTGCAGTACAAGCATTTCGATGAAATTCTTGAGCATCATGTCTTAATAAATACATATGAGAGAAAAGGGAGGAAAATGCAGCTTTCATGTTTTAGTTTGTTGAAGCATGGATGCATAATAGTATTGAGTGCTCATTTTCTCCTTCCTCTCTAGCTACAGTGTTCTCAAGTTACTTGAGACAGCATGACAAAAGCAGCCATAAACTCCATCTACTTATGTGCTGCCAAAAATTTAATTAAGCACCGCTCAATTCGATCCTCAATTGAGGTCTAACCTGAATTTAATGAAATCCTAATTGTAACAAAACCATAACTATTTTATACCCCATCTATAACCTACCCTTTCTGAATACCCTATGTTATCATACTCCTCAAAACTGCAGCACATCATGAGCATTGACTTTGTATCGACAATCCTAAACAATGGCAAAGAGAACACTTCTATGACAATATCCTTCACCATTGAACCATCACTAACAAATTCATTAATTAAAGATAACGTAAGCAAGCAGAAAAAGCATCACCATAGGCTCTGATGGCTGGTTGGTTGACCGAGACCGCTTCTTCAAAAATGCCTGAGTGTTAAAGACATGAGTGGCATTGTTTTCCTAATGAAAATCATTTCAACGAGATACTCAGGTTAGATTGGTCCAAAGTTAAAAAGCCAAACCCATACAAGATCAAAGACAAATTTTCATACCATGAAATTGCGGTAGCCAGCTAAGATTGAAGCAAAGAACTTTAAAAATATCAACCTGAACAACAAAAAATTGAGCAAAACGCACTAAATTTTCCATGTTAATCAGATGTGTAAGTAAGAAGTTTAAATGACAGGCTGAGTGTTGCACAATATATAAGATAAGCATCCACAATAAAAATTATAAAGATTAATCAAATGCATATTCACAGCTTAGCTATCAAAAACAGAACAGAGAAGAGAGAGAGAGAACAAAGGAACAAATGGTGAGAATAAGATGAAGCCTAATGAGAACTACAGGTAATAGGGAAGTGAGTAAAATCAAGAGGGAAAAATCTCTAAACTCAAACTATCCAAATCTCAGTAGCTTTTAATACCAACTGGTTAAAATATTAACCAGTCAAAGTATTTCCAGATCCAAGCCATAAAACCCTAAGATAAATACGACTCCCAAATATTCATACTCATATAAAACTGTAAAATGCAGCACTCCACAAAGGGACATGCAATGCCAGGAATTGAGGCATCAGAAAATATACCACTTAGAATTATACCAAAAAGGAAATGTTTTAAAGCAAGAATTGCTCAAGCTAAGTGATTAAATAATCATCCATAAGATGATTTTTTTCCAGTAAAACAAACTCTTGAAGAGAAATACAAGGTGAGACATAATATTACTAAGCAATGTCTTAAGATGAAGGCTATATAACTATTCCTTCAATAATATTGATTTGAAGGTAAATAGCCAAAACAAATCTTTCTTACTATTTTTCAATTATCTGAAATCGTTGTAAAGAAGTTCAAAATTAAAAAAAAAAAAAAGAGTCATGCAATAACCATGCTTATCATTAAAGATGACAACTAATTAAGAAAATATGGTCATTTCACATATCACTTCTAGAGAGAGAGCAACAAGATAATTTCAAATATCAGTAACCTCAGTCTGGAATAACATCAATCAAAGTTCAGAAAATATGATCAAGTTTCCTAGATACCTAATATTACACTTCTCTTTTTATTGGCAAAAAACTTCACCTAGTGCCTCTTTCCTCCTCTAAAAGTAAAATGAGAATGAAAAATTAACAATTGCACTCCACATCATAACAGCAACAATCTAAACCATATCATAAAACAGGACTATAGCACTATTGTCAGAAAATATGTACAGAAATGGATTTCATTGTTGTAAAGATAAAAATATTAGAGATTCCTTATGTCAATACTTAGTATAGAGTACTCTCTATAGGAATGTAAATGTACATCATAAACATTTCATATGGCATACAAGAATCACCTTAGCTGAAGGTCATGATCTTCTCCCCAAGGCTTGTTGATGATTTTAAGATTCTGATCAGATGAACCACAGAAATTAGCCCTCATCAGATCTATCCCCACCACATTTGGATGCAATAATTTCAGTATTTCACCACGCAATAAACTTAATTCTGGCTCAGGAATAGGTGGTATTTCTTCAGTCGTGGTGATTTGATTGAACTCGAGATCCACGATAACTACCTAAAACAGAAGCGAGGGAAATTGCAGCTTAAAATATCAAAGTAAAAGGTTCAACATGAACAAGATAAAATTACAAAGCAACCAGTCACTAAATATTTGGTAGCAAATGCTTAAGCTGAATAATCATATGGACAATCACACGCTTGAGATATTCCGATTTACTGTAATTCTTTGGTGGATAGGGGGCAAAATATGATACTATTAAATGCAGTAATGCCTAGAAACAATCCCAGAGAAAGGAGGCGGATCAAAAACCCTAAAGACTGAATCCAGATTGCTTGATTTGCTGATTCCATCTTTTTTAATATAAAAAATGGGCAGGTATTGTTGGAAGATCTTGAGCAAATAAACATTTAACATTTATAGCCAATAGACATTTAATTCAATATATTTGTTTAAATACCTTATGCTAGTACTACTTATGTTATAACTAAATAGCTCCAAACAGAATTGCTGCACTGATAATATTAATCAATCAACCAACAAAAAAATACACAAGGCAAGCCTCACCAGCAAAAAAGGATAATGATGCAAAGCAAACCTAACCCTTAATATAAAACACAAAGGATCAAAAAAATCAAAAGCAATAAAGAGAAACAAAGTATAGTTTATAAATTAAAAGAAGAAATTGACAATAATCTTTAGCTTTAACACATTGCAATATTTCCAGGATGATAACACCATTGCTTTGAATAATTTTACTTATCTCCATGGTATTCAATTTTTAATCTAAAACCTAAGACCAATTTTATAAGACAAAAATAAAAAGTAAGAACTATCTCATTCATTAGCTAAAACTATAGTAGGGTAGAAGCCAATCAAAGAAAGATAATAGATACTTCAAAAATAACCCATCATTCATTGCTTGACACTAATTTAAGAAGATTCTCATATTGTAAAAAAACCATTAAATAAAGAGTGATTAATCATGTTAAATGATATAAATTTAAAATTTTAAATGAAATATCTTGAAAGATGCAACTTCATCAATAGTGCAAATGTTCGATAACTTTTTTCTGAAAAGTGCAACCACATTAACAATATAAAGACTGATACCTTGAAACATATTGAAGAAAAAATTGCTACATGTATTTACATAAAATAAATAAATTTTATCATGATAAAAATACTAACTAAAGAGAGATTCTATGGGAATATAAGTTAAAATAATTATAACTCCTTTATAAAAGCAAGAAAATTAAAAACCATCTTGAGTATTTTACCTCTGCCAGCCAAGAAAAAAAACATGAAGATTTATTCTTCTCAAAAGATCAGAGGTCACAAACCTTTCCCATAATGAATAGAAAAATAAAAAAGCTGGCATAATATGTATAATGACATGAGATTTAGTTACTTAGTAAACCCTAACGTTTGAATATTGTTTGATAAATTTAACTACTCAAGCATTACCTAAAGTGTTTTATTTTTTTAAATAACATGATATTGATATTTTCAATGATAAAATTTTATTAATATCTACAATACAAGAATGAAATAAATATTATTTTACTAATTTCCGAAGTTATTTTTCTCTTTGGTGCAAGGGCTCTACAGTTCAAACCTAGGATCTCAACCCAAGCAGCCATGCCCCATCCCACTGTGGCTATGGCAAGATCATTCACATAAGATAAATGAAGAAATAAAATAATGAGAAATAACAATAATTACTGAAATTCACATAATCAAATGATATAAAAATACTACAGGAACAAACTGAAAATGATAAAAAGAATACATGGACATGTTAAACACCGAAGTTCATGAAAAACTTACACCGTCCATTCCAAGATTTGATGTATCAACACCTGAATGAAGACCCATCATATATGGTGTTGGAGCGTCAATGTAGTCTACTCCACTGAAAAACAGTAATGGAATGTAGACATGCTTCAGCACGAAAAAAAAGTTTAAAGATTAGATTAAAGTTTACAAATTTCTCATACAAGGAATATTCAGCGATGCTTATAGCCCATCTAACTATATGAAAAAGAAAAGAATAAGGGGGATTATCCTTCAAACAACAGATAGTTCCAACCCGATTTTCAATTGACTAAAGAGAAGTTATTCAAATAGATAAACCTACCTGCCACCGAAATGGATAAATCAAATGGCATATGGCCTCTGATGCTAGGGTCAGAAGTGAATACCTGCCAGAAATTAACAAAACAAGGGAAACTTATTAATAGGACAATAACCAGCAGAAGAATATGAAGAAAATGGTGAGTAAATCAGCATCAAAGTAGATACTAACACTATTGCATCAATTAGATCTCTTGACAGCCTTAAATACATTTTATCACAGCAACCACATGGTCCTAGGTTCAAGTAATCAAATTAGCTGATTAACCACATCAAACAAATGGGGCATAACATGAATAGTTTCAAGAACAAAATGTGAATTGAGTTACTGATCACCTTACAAAGTTTTTTTTTTTTTTTTTTTCCTTTTATAAGGAAGTCACTTAACTGAGTTTAAGTAGGAGATAAATATGAACAGTTTGAAAAGACTTTCAAAAGTGGTTTTGCATAAAGGGTCTCTCAAGGAGCTCTAGTCCCTAGCATGAGCTATTAGTAGAAAGAAGTATGTCCCTTCAAAAAAAATGTCTCTAGTATGCAATTGCTAAAACACTATCAAGAAGAAGCTGACAGTAATCATAATTCTTAACCACAATGAAAACTGCATCAAAGTTTGCATCTTCAACATGCCACTCTTAAATAGAGGAAAGCTGTAGAAAGAGCATAACTCCAATGGAAACATAAAACAGCTGCCATAACCATTCCATTAAAAGTGCTCATATCTACATCATAGTAGGAACTGAAAAGAATTTCCTTTTCCCTAGATTTAGAAAATTACTTGTTTGATCGAATCAAAATCCTCCTTTCAAGTAACACAGCAGTAAAAAGTTTAATCAAGTTGTCAACGTCCAAACACTGTACCAATGGCTGAAAAGATATCTGCAGCATTTGGTGAAAAGATGTCAGCTATATTATCATTTATGCTATTCAGTTCAAAGATAGTTACTTAAGGAAAATGAAAAAGAATAATGCAGTAAATATATAACAGAAGTAGATATTCATACATCTGCATGAGGTAGACCATCTTTTGGAGGAACCTCCACAGAAAGCAAACAATTGTCAATAGCAAATAGAACCCGCTCTTTCCCAGGTGTAGGCAAAGGTACATTGGAGACTATATGTGCAATAACATCCCACAACGGCTTGCTGGAATTATCACAGAGATGACACATTAAATGCACCGAAAGGAAAAACAGATTTTTATATCTCCATCAATCATAAAACATTATTCACATATGTAAACCATAAAGGAAAAATGTGTGCACATAAACTATTGATATCATCCTGAAGAAGGGGGGCGGGGGAAGAGCACTGGCACTGGCGGGGGAAGAGCACTGGCACTATCCATGTCTGTGCAACTGATCTATTATACTTGAATACACAAGAGCTCTTAACGCTTCTATTATAATTTTGGGTTAATTAAGGATTAATAAAAAAATCCCTATAATTGCTCTTTACTGGCACTTAGACGGCACTAATGTAAACAAGCCTATGTTGCGTGTGGTCAGTTGGTGCCTAATTAACAAAAAGATTCATGACTTTTTTGGCCAAAAAAGATTCATAAGTTGATCTATTTACTATAAATCCATATTTAAAATTGAACTGAACTTAAACATTATATTTTTTTAATAAAATTTCGAATCAACTCTAACTATATCAAAAAAAAAAATTTAAAATAATACTGAAAGTTAGAAGTTATGAATAGCCTGCTTATCACAATTAGCAATTGCAAGTCGGACAGAAAAGGTAATTAAAAAAACTACAACAGCAACACGTACACGCAGAGAGAGGGGGGGGGGGAAGGCATCTTCATAAAATCAAATGGACGTCGTTTGGGCACATGATTCTCACAACCAACTCTGAAAACCAAAGTTAAAACACTCAAGCACCCTCACATTAACTCCAATGTTAGAATGTGAAACTAGGATTAAATGTGTAGAGCTGGCAGCTATTGGCCAGATCTGACATTTGACACCAATTGGCACCAGACAAAAGCCTAACAACTACTGGACAACACAAACACTGTACACATAGCTCTGAAAAATTACATTTGCACTGGTTTCAGCATAAAAGGTGCAGTTGGGGCCAAATGGCCTGATCCAATGCAAAGCCAATACAAGTCTAACTATTGATGCCAAATCAGTGTTGTTTAGCATTTCTTCCAACATTGATCATAAGAAAGAAGAATGAGTTGGGAAAATAAATTCAAAAGAAGATTCGTTAATGAAATATTTACACTCAAAAGTTGAGTTATCTATCTTTTCTAAAATTAGGTATATTAATGCCACTCAAATTTTAATAAAGATTATATATTATTTAATTAGCTTGATTTAAAAATAAGTTACATCATTAAGTTTTTGCAACGTAAGTCAGTCAGAACATGCGGTAAATTGTGATTAAAGTTTTTGACCTACAGGCATACCATATAAGGCATAATACGTGCTCCTATTCAACCAAACTAAGAAAAGAAATAGAGGGAACAATTAAAGTTTCCAGTTTGTTTTTGGTTTCCAGAACAAAATGTTTTTGGTCCACAAGCTACTTACTCTTTATGAATTATGACAAATGAAAACTCACCTACTACCACTAGGAGAAAAGCAAAGTGCAAATATCTCTTCCAGTGCCTCCCGAAGGACACGAAAACAAGGTGAACGTGAAACAACGCAGATACATTTGTCAGCAAATGAATTAGGCGGAATACGATAAGCTTCTGCAATGTCCTCACAAACTGGATCCCTAAATGTGATGCAACTGACATAAATTTTTGACCCATCTCCCTCTGCAGAAAATAATTAATAAAAACTGATGATGTCAATGTTTTTGGAGAGCAAACCCATAAACAATTGCAATCAGGCATAAACATGAAATGGGATTATTACAATAAAGGAAATAAACTGAAAATAAGAAGAGAAAATCCTTAATCTCGTGTCATGAAACATGTCATTGTTTGAGAAAAATCTCTACTCCAGGTAACCTGCTTCATTGACACGCTTATCCTACCAGCAACTTTACCAATATTCTCTCCTACTAACACTTTCTTTAATATTACTAAAAATAAACACTTTCTTTGACATATTTGCCTTACTTCTCATCTACATCTCAAATTTCAGGGTCTGTAAGTGGTTTCTATTCCTTTACCTAATTACCTAAGAAAATGAGAAAAATTACAGCTTTTGAGTTGCCATATAATTTTTCTGTTTTTAGGCTGCCTTATTAACCATGTAAAAACACACGCAGATAACTATAAAAGGGATGTCAGAAGAGACAACATATCATTTGAAGTATTGATTTCTGTCAAACATTTGTTGGTTAGTAGCTGCATTTAATTTTGCATAAGTAAAATTCAAGAATCTGTCCAAGTTGCAATTCTTCTGTTCTATAGCAATTCAAGCTTACTGGAAGGGTAAGCAGAACCCTTACCAATCAGCCAATTAATTGAATCCAGCAACATTTTACAAAATCATATCATCCACGTTATACTAATAGGGGCATGTTCCAATTACGCAATAAGTAAATTAAGCTCAAGAAATTCTCGTTACGTATATATATATATATAAGAGTAGCTTTCATAATAACAAAATCTTCTTCACTGCAACACTAACTACAACAAAATTCTTACATAAGAAAACAATAGGGAATACCGCGTCATACCAGTCAAAACAATGGGATAGCTCCGGGGATAAGATAAGGGATCATTAGAATCAAAGCCTGATGGAAACAACTCCACACCAGCAGGCAACACACACTGCAAGAACAAAGTTTTAAACACCTCTACGGCGAGAATTGGAAAACCAATTAAAAATTCAGGAACTGTGGGCTGGGGACTTACGGTTGGGAGCTGAGGAGGTGGCGGCGGATAGAGGGTATGATTGAGAGGCGGATACTGGTCAAGCAGAGAAGGCAAATACAAATACTCAGTTCCATGGTATCCTTTCGTCCCGTCCAGTGTTCGAATCTCGGGACCAAGCCCGCACACCACGAAGTACTCAAATATTCTGGTCATTTGTATTCTGTTTTATGTTGATTGGATCTGATACGATGAGTCGATCCCGGTTGGTTTATAGCTATGGTCTTTCAGATCTGATCTGCATTTTTGCTTTTCTCTATCTGGGTTTTGGGTGAATACTGAGAGAGATTCGGGGACACCAAGGAATTTAATCGAGAAATAGCTGAAGGAAGCTGCCTTTTGCTGTTTTTTCCCTTTTTTCTCAAAAAAAAAAATAATGTTAAATGTAAAATAAATATTCAATACAATTATACTTACTGAAATTTATATTTATTATTTAAAAAACTAAATTGTCATTCGTTAAAAATAAAATACTAGTCGGCATTTGATTATTTTATCAAATAGATATTGGTATTTTTTTATCTCAATTTTGCACAGTTTTTAGGTAGTTAATTTGAATAAATCCCAAATTATTTTGATTTTCATTCATTTATTAATATTGTTAAATTTTTTAAGGAAATGTGTAAATATGCATTTCAGTACCTGAATTTGTTTCAAAGTTCAAATTCATCCCTTGGAACTTTAACTTAGCTTTAATAAAGTTCAATTCCGTACTTAAAATTTTATTTTGGTCCAATTAAGTATCTAAATTTGGCTTATCGATTTTAAATCAACACTTGAATTTAGATTTTTTGTCCAAATTAGTACTTAAAGGTAAATGACTTATTTAAACCATGAACCTAACACCTGAATTTAGATTTTTGTCCAATTTAGTACTTAAAAGGTAAGTGACTTATTTGAACCATGAATCTGAGTCCATGTACTAGTTTTGATCAAAAAGTCATATTTAAATAGGTAATTGAACATAATAAAAAGAATTATGATCAATAAACATATCATAAATATAAATCTTAAATTATGATCTATTAATCGAACTTTCACTTTTTGTAAAAACAATATGAGTTCAAACACTATTATTGAAAAAAAAAACCCATCATAAACGTAGTTTGGATTTTTCACATGTACAATTAACAGCCACCTTGTGAATCTCTTAACTTTTTAGAAGCTACCATACCACTTCTTACTTTGTTTCAATCGAAAAGTCGGAAAAAGAAAAAGATCAATAAACCGCTTTATCAATTAGGCATTTCTGTAGGCATTTTGCAACACTATTTGTGGTTTTGAGAATATAAGTGAGAATCATTGAAAACTATAAGAGAACAATCTGAGATCTTCAATATTCTATCTCTCTTGTAACTATTTAGCTCTTTATGTCTGTTAATGGGTCGAAGCATGCATGTTTTGGTTTCAGCTGCTAAATGAAATTTAGTGCTTAAACGAGCGCGAATTCAGATTTTTTAGGAAATTAAAATTAATTTATAATTTTTACGATAATAAAAATATAATTTTATCATTTTAATAGTTTATATTTTTATAATTTTTAAAATATTAAATTAATTTTTATCATTTTAAAAGAACCAAAATATAAATTTACTTTTAATAATTTCAAATTTTAAAAATTTAAATAGAAAATTTTCATTTTAAATGAGTCCGGCTGTTAGTCCCTAGCTACACTTTTGGGCTTAAATTTTATTTGTTAGAGAATAAAATACATTATTGACACTTCAATATGTTTATGTTTGAAAGTCATAGAAATATAAAATTTACATTTTCTATATAAAAATTATATTATCAAAAATAGATACTGAATAAATTTATTAATTAGAAAATCATGGATGTTAATATAATAAATTTAAATATTATATATATATATTAAAATCATTCGATAAATTCATTAATTAAAATAATTTTGTATAACTTTTATGATTAATATTATAAGTAAGTTTAAATTACTTTATAATTTCTATATATTTCTAATTCGTTATTTTATTCGTTAAAATAATATATGAAATATACATTTTACAGTTTAAAACTATAAAATTGTTTGTGAAATCTATTAAATTTTTATTCGCGAAATTTTTTATGATAAATAATTTGTTTTATTTTTTATTTTTAGAAACATGTTTTTAATTTTTAAAGTTTAATTTTATTAATTTTGTTTTAAAATAGATCATTTACATATTTTAAAATTTAAATTCACCTATGCTGCTAAAAAGATTAAATAATTTTTAAAATTTAAATTCTTTAATTTTTATGCATATCTTTAAAACTATATAATGAAAATCTAACCAGTGTTTAGAAAATTTATCCCTTATGTTTAAAAAGTTACTAATTTCTAGCAATAATTTCCAAAATTTTCAACTATAATATTAAAAATTGTAGACATTTTAATATTATATTATAATAGTTAATGAAAATAAATACTATTATATTAAATTTTCATTTGAAAAGCTAAAACTACAATATTGATATTTTATTTTATTTGTTTTTACACTTATCTTAACGTTAAAAAACCATTACATGCTTAAAGTTATTATTTTAAGAATCAAATATAATAACAAAATTGATGCATAAATTTAAAATGTGAAAATATATGCAAGTATTCACTAGAATAAATTTCAAAACTGTGTGGAAATAAATTAATTAAAAAGAATATAAGGAGTTTAAAATTTAATTTGACCCTTATTGATACAAAAATTGACATACATATATGTGAACTTAAAGTATACTTTAAATATTGATTTATTGAATTTTTAAGAGAAAATGAAGAAAATATACCTTAAATTTCTTCCAAAATAGAAGTAAAAGTTTAAAAGAAAAAGAAATATTAATAAAAAATATAACAAAGAAAGAATATAGTAAAAGTAACAGGAAGCAATAAAGAAATGAGAAAAAGAGGCAAAGGAAGATAAAACTAATGAATATAATAATTGAGATAATAAATATAGATTATCAATATCTCAATATTTTTCTGTATTTTTAAATTTAATTTGAGAATTATTAAGATAAAAAATTTCAAAATAAATTTAAATTTAGTAGTTTTTTTTATATTTTTACTTTGAAATTTTACTAAATTTTTAAAGATTAGATAGATTGGATTTCAAAACATAAAATTTTAAAATGTTAGATGTTTAGTTATTTTTGAAAATTTTAATTTTATATGAATAAATCAATATACATTTTCTTATCTTATGTTAATTACGTAAATAGTTAATTAGATAAATAAAATTTGCTTTTAAATTTTACATTTTCATTTTAAGATAATTATTTAATGAAACCTTTTTCATTTTAAATTTAAATTTTAAGATAAATATTATGAATATAATTTGAAATTAAATATTTATATATTTTTAATTTTAAAATTCACTAAATATTTTAATAATTAAGTATTTAGACGAGATTTTCAAATTCAAAATTTTTAAATATTAGATGTTACGGTTTTTTTCCTTTTTAATTTAAATGAATAAATAAATATATTTTATCCCATGTTAATTGGATAAATAGAAATTTAAATATTTGTTTATTTTTTTAACTATATATTATCTATAACAATTTGTTAATTGAATATTCTAAAAATTTTATGTCTAAGATAAGGGTTAGTATTTGGTATAGTATATTTTTTTATTTTATTGCCATGTGTATCAAATATTTTTCCTTAAATTAAATAGTTAATTAAAAACCAAAAATATGAAAAAGAAAGCTAATTTATTCATCAAATTTAAGTTATATAAATAAATTATTTATTTAATTATCTTCAAAAGTAAGAAAAACTATAAAAATTAAATAGATAAAGCATGGCACCAGTTGTGTTATATTATATATGTGTTGATATATGATTTGTATATTTTGTTAGTTTTAAAATCAAATTACTTTAAAAAAATTACTAATATTTTTTAAAAGTTTTTTCTTTTGATATAATGACTAAAATTACCTATAGTTCCTCCCAACTCATAAATAATAAGATAATACATTTCAACGAACTCAAATCTAGATCCTTCTGTGTTGACAAAATGATTGATATTTTTTTTATCTAATAACCATCATCATAATTTTTAATTCTCTTAAGGCCCAATATATTCGATATACCCGTATTTGGCTACCCACTCGGCCCAATAGAGTCGACCTACCTGTACCGAAATTTAAACAGTTCACTTCGTAAATTAATCCAGCTGGACTTGACCGAATTACTATTTATTAATAAAAAAATATTTTTGTACCAAAAAATAATTATTTAAATTTAGTTGTAAAAACAATCTTAAATATTTTAATTTCTGAGCTGGTTAGGCCAAACCGTGACCTGACCAGTGATCGAAACTACTGACGAAGATACAACTTCGAATTTGTTTGAAATTCAGGCAAGCTCAATAAAATATTACTTCAAAAGAAGCAATGATGATGTTTGCATTCACCGAAAAAGTCAGCAGTTACGTTTCAACAGCAATAAGCTTGAGCTATTAACGACCGATGCAACTCACCAAAAGCCAACTCTTAAATATACAGAAAAGAAAAGGGTTAACCCTTGGATGCTTGGGAAGCCATTCAAAGCAGCATTGAAGTGATACCAAGGGAGAAATGGGATCAAGGACAATAAAGAAAATCATAACATTCTCCACCTCATAACCTGAAAACAATCGCAGTTTCATGTTGTACTTCTCGAATAACAAAGATCGAACCCGTCTAAAACTTGCTGGTTCGAATGGACTAGTTTTAACATGGATTGATGGATAATAACATAGAAGTCTTGGCTACAGCAGTTGCAGTTAAGAGGTCAAAATGTTTACCCTACAACCTTGTACACTGTTGGTTTAAGTCGTGTCTGGCTAAGACAGCAGTTTTCACCTCACGTTCCATTCCATTCTATTAGATCCGATCTCATTAAGTTATAGAACATTATACTGGGAAGAGACTTGTTAAAATCCTACATGTTGAGGTTCAGATCTTAAGGTGTAACGCCGGATTTAGGCTCCAAGCAATTCCATTTCCTACTTTTCTAATTCTTAACTACTATGTTTTATGCAAATTCTAAAACTTCAGGCTTCTAAACAATTTGGACCAAAAGCCAATGGACTCTCTTGCTGCAGCTGCTGCTGGTAGCTCGTCAGGTTCCTTAAAGTTTGCTTTCTCACTCAGCTCTTCGAATGCATCAACAACATTTTGCAACCTTACAACGAATTCAATCAAAAGTGAAGTAAATGTTGCCAATGACAATGCACTTGCATTCTCATATGTTTTTGACTCTTCCGGAAGTTTCTTCACATCGGGGTTAAACGTAGGGCGTGCTGACCATGATATCTGCTGCTTAAGTAAATCTTCAGAGGGTGTGCCGGGAGAGACAACGGGGTTGACATCCCCATTGGTATTGAGGTAATCCCAATTATTTGGCATGGAAACCGATCTGAGATCAAGTACTGTTTCACTAAAGGACTTATAACCCAGGACTTTGTGTTCTTCACCATCCGAGCTAAGAAAATCTTGGGGCTCTAATAGAATCTGTGGTCGGTTCCCAATTTCCCAACTTTCGGCATTGACAAGGAGGTATGATTTCCGGTCAACTTTCCTTTGCAACTCTTCTGCAGCCTCACTTACTTCACATAGAATGTCAGTAAAACCTAATTTCTCCATCCTTTTTACTTTGTTCCCTAGCTCACGCAACACTCTAGCACCTTCAGTGCCTACCCTCTGAAGTTCTTGACAGAACACTTGTCTCCGTTCCGGTGGAGCCTACATATACAAATATTGTTATTCAAAATACATGAACCCATCTCTTTTTTAAGAGAAATAAATTAAAAAAAGTAGCAATTACGATGGTCAATAAGGGGAAGAATTGTAACGGGTAATCATCTATCAGTAAACTGTGATTCTCAATAAACATACCTATACCTATGTCTTAATATGCGTTGGATATGGATGTGCTTAAAGAAAACTGAACAGTCAAAGCAACAAAGCAATAAACCTGTTGCTAAATGAATAACTGCTAAATGAAAAAAGGGAAGCCAATGACTCAGGGATCCTAGTGCCACACTGCTATAGAAAAAACAATGCAGGAAGAATGTGGAATTGACCATCAATTGCATACATTCGAGATAGGTATGAATAAGTACCTGTATTTCTGAAAGTATACAGCCATGTAATGCCATGACCATGAATGCACAATGCCTCAATGCTCCACTTACTTTGACATAATTCTTCCATGGGTAACCAAGTGACCTGTATGGACCGTGCGGTGGTTCCCAGATGGCAAAGCCCAACTTTGCATAGGAACAGAAAAAGAAGGAAAAACGGAATAAATACAAGAAAATTAAAATTTCAAGTACCAAGTTCAAGATGCAACAAAAGTACAACAAAAATTACCAGAGATTCCTCCTGACTCGACGATTCCACAGCTGATCTGTAGCCACTGTAAACCGGGTCATCTGAAGCTTGATAAGTTAGAATTTTTGAAGGGACCCGTTTATATTCAACGCAGTTAAGGTAACCTTTAACACATCCTGACCAAATGTGGAAGTAAATAAGCATGAGAATGATAGATTACTTTTGAAATTCGTAGAGATAAATAAGTAAACATTAGATGCATATTAACCTTCTAAAGAATTCGCCACACTCATGAAATTTTTAGCCACCGAGTTGTGCAGATCCTCACCAGCCCAGATGGGGTAAATGCCTATATTAACAACTAAACTAACACTGGCACCAAGTGCTATTAGCAAAAATCGCGTCACTGCTGTATGGACGAATTCCCCTGTCCTATACCCGGATACCGTTATGAAACAATACGTCAACGTGAACACGCGGAAACCGTACTCGTAAGGCTTCATTGCTGGGTAAAGTTTTGCATAAGTTGAAAAGAATCCTGGTAATGTGTGTCATGTCAGAGTAAACCTACGAGTAACTCGTGAAGATACTACTAATTAACAGCATACTACATGAGAGTTGAAACACAACTGATGACCACGAAACCCAACCTATTATAAAGATGCTAAGAACAATAACAACTTCTTCCCATTCTCCAGCCAATTGGGACAATTCAGCCATACCCAATGCAAGACCTCCAGCTGATAATGTCCCTAGCCCACGGTTAAATCCTTTGCTAAGAGTTGCTCCTACAGGGGAAAAAAAACATTTATGGTATTAATTCATTCAGAATTTCTATTTGTTTAGTTTTAATCAATTACGGTGTTATTTTCAGTTCATAAAACCAATTATTCCAACCATAAGAGAAGGAAATAATAAAATCGTTAAAGAAACCAGGGGATGTGTGTTTTCAAAAACCAAGACAACAATAAATAAAGAAATAAAGAAATGAATAGAAGCATGATTAAGAGTAAAATTACGTACCTATACTAAATTCAAAGACGACAACAACAGTAAGAATAGCCCAAACAGAGTGTTCACTGAGCTCCTTGATGGGTTCTTTCAAGAAGATAAGCAAAGAAATAAGCATCAAGGCAAGACCCACCTTGGCAGAGAAAACAATCTTTCTGGGATCCGATATTCCCATTTGCCATGCCTTGAGTGCAACATCTTGAACCTTTTTTGAGAACCCGGTCACTTTGTCGCTTACCAACCTGTAAGAAAAGCATATTTTCCCCTGCTCTTCTTCTTCCTCGTACAATCCCAGTACTGGGCACCCCTTTGTTCTCCCCTTTTTCTCTAGCAGGGAGTGCCTAAACGAACCCAGCTTGGCAGCCATTAAGAAACAGAAACTTGTTTTTCTTTTTTTACATATGGTTCATAAAATATGAATATAGAGTGTGGGGAGAATTTTTCTTTCCTGGAGGAGGATGGATTCAAATTTTTTTTAAAGAGATGATGGAAGGGTGACGAGAAGCAGGGAAGTAAGAGGGAAGGGAGGGGAAAAGTATGAGACGGCATCGTAAATGCCGAACCTACCTATCAAAGTAGGAATCAGTGGAAAGGTCTTTCACGTTTCAACCGTCCATTCCCATGTGGGCCGCCATTCCAACGATCCTTATAAAACAAATCTTTTTTCCTTTTTGAAAGCAAATAATAATTTAATATCCATATTTTTAGTTGATGGGGATGTTTTGTCTTTTTTCCAACATAAATTCCACCCATTTTCAACAACTCGAACAATCCGAATGGTGAAGAGGCAATGTGGATTTGAAGGAGGTTAATCTAGTATCTGGAGGACCACATATAATGGTGTCTCATAGATTGACGGGTTGTGGGTTTCGAATTTCATATCCTTTGACGGGTTTTAAGAGTAGGATAACCACGATCAAGTAATCCTGTTAGAATTTTAATTTCGTAATTTGTGCGATAATTCATATTGAAGTATTTATTTTTAAAGAATATAGCATATAATAGATTAACGGATAATTTATAATTGAGGGAAGACTTTTTATTTATAATTGAACTATTTAAATCTAACAGTTTAGCTAAATTATATCGACGGGCGAGAAGTTTAACCTACAAGATTACATAATTAAATCAAATTTAATTTTATAATGTATTATTCTCTTTAATATTTTAAGGTTAGTTTATTTACCAATGAATGTAGCCTAACTTTCCATATCTTCTTCATTGAGCTAACTAAGTTTCTTCAACAGTTTTTTAAATCGAATTAGTTCTAATGAGTCAAATAATCTCTATCTAATCATTTGACCTTCATGGGATACATTTTATGAGATGATCACGAGTTTTGTATCTTGGCCTGTGACATAAGACTAGTACTTTGTGGTCGCCGATGATTTTAATGTTGAAAGAGAATAAAATTTTGAGAAAAAAAGTAAACTTTTTTTTGTATTATATATTTTCTTACTTGATTGCCTTCCATCAACAAAACATCTTTTTTTATATATTCTTAATATTTCTTTTGAAAAATTTGGAAAAGTTTAAAGTTTTTATGTATTTTTATATTCTTATATTTATTTCCCATAATATTTTTATTTTATTTTATGTAATTATAATGTTTTTAAAATTTTAAAATTAAAATCATATTGATAGAATGTGTAAACGTTAATATTTGAAATTATTAAACTTTTTAGTATTATGATCAAATTGATAAAATACGCAAATTTTGATAACTAAAATTACTATGCCATTTAAAATCTGCCACAATTAGTGTACCAAATACTAACTTTATGTAAAATTTCACAACAATTTACAAAAAAATAAAAAGTAAATAGCAATTAAGGTTTAAATATGATAAAAGTCCTGTATTTTTATGAAATTCAAAATTTAGTGTCTATACTTTAATTTTGAGAGGTTTAATCCTATCCTTTCATCTAATTTTATAATTATAAAAAGTTACCCTCAATACTTACAATTTTTGTCAATTTGGTCTTTATTGTTTAAAAGTAGATAAAATTTTAAAAATTAAAAGTTTCTATATTTACAATAAAAAATCCTAAAATAGTTTTAAAAAGTATATATGTAATTTATTTAAATGTTAACAAAATTACAAAAAATATATGTAATTTATTTCTTGAATGATAATAAGATATCTTCAATGTTTGAGTTATTGATTCAATCAGTATTAAATTGGATATTATTGTAAATTTTGAATAAGATTATAAATTAAAATACTAGTTCAAATTCAATTTTAATGTATATTGAATGAATAACTCAAATATTGTAGAGATTTTATTATCATTACAGATGCAAATAACACATTTGTTAAAAAATTGGATTTTTTGTATTTTTATAATTTAATGAATTTAAAAGAATATTATTTTTATTTTTGAATTGTAAATAGTTTTATTTCTTCATATGTTTATGGAACATTTTAATAATTTTGTAAATTTTAATTTTTAGGACTTTTTGAAAATATAAAACATAAATTTTTAAATATTTTGTACGTAGGGATAAAAGTTGAGGATTAAAAAATATTATATATTTTATAATTAAAAATATAAAAATTCAATATCTCAAAAATATAGTACAATACAGAAATTTTGATCAATTTAAACCCAAATTTAAACGTGCAAGCAAACCTAAGGCATTATAAATACAAAACCAAAAGCTGTGATCACCAAACCCAACGTTGTCCAAAGTCTCTTTCGGACAGCAACCACTCGGTTCAAAGCTGTTGTCCGGCACTTTCTTGCAGGGCGAATCTAGGGCCTGGGGCTCAGAAAAAATAAATTTTTAATATTTTGATACTTTAAAAATTTTAAAATTTTAAATTAATAAAGATAAAATTATATTTAATTTCTCCTTAAAAATAATAAAATTTAATTTAATTCTTTAAAAATTATATTTTTATCCTCATAAAATTTATAATTTAATATCGACCCTCTAAAAAAAATAATTATGACTTCGCCTCTGCTTTCTTGTACAGTTTTAGATATTTCCAAAAAAATCCCAAAGTAATATATCTATTTCGAAACTTAATAAAACAAAATTATCTAGAAAATGAATGAAAAAATGACAGTGACGAACTCGAAGTATTTGAAATCATATATTAGGTAAAGTTTGTTTAGATTCATGTAATAATATACCTCAGAGACTACCCTGATTGCATAAACTTTACTTCTCTATTTTCCTCTATTGGTTAAAATATCAATGTGCATTTTTGCTAAAAAAAACACTCATTACAAGTTATCACGGCAATTTTTTTTTTGGTTAGAATGGTTTTTTAATACAAATTCATGCTATTTATTAAAATAATTAATAATACTAATTATTTAGACTAACTAATAACATTATAAAAATAAAAAATTAAATTTTACTAAAACTAAAATATAATAATTAAATTTTAAATTTGAGTATAACGTAAGGGTTAAAATAGAAATTTGATTAAAAAAAATTAAGGGCAAGACGCATGTGTGTGTGAGAGAGAATGTTGATGGAATCCTATCATCTATCAAATTTAGAGCTCTACCTTGACAATATACCAAATTCTTGGTGAATGATTTTGGCATACGAATTAAAAGGGCTTGTAGGTAGATGTTTCTATTTACAAGTTACTCATATTTAGTTAATAAAATCTTCAAATTTCACTTGATTAAGTTAGATTTGAATAACAAATTTGAAATTAGGGTGAAGCCAAAATTAGAATATATATTTTTATGAAATTTAAAATGAAATTTTAATATTTTAATAATTTTTAATTATTAAATAAAAAATTATATTTTAAAAGTAAAAATATAATTTTACCATTTTATCATTTTTCGAGATCTCTGCCAACTTTCTCTAGTTTCACCCTGTCTGAAATTAAGCTTAATCAAACAAAATCAAACAAAACAAAATCATATATTCAAATTATCTGATTTAATTTTGACATTCTATTTTGATTGAAAATTTGAATTATCTGCTTTAATCCATTATACAGAGGTAATGCTGCCATCAATTCACCAAAGTAAAATGGCACTGACCTTGCTGTTTTCATCCCTGAGACCACCAGGATTGATACACACCAACATTGAATTTCACAACCCTTAATCAAGTTTTTCATAACTAATGCATCAGAAGTTTACATGTATATTCTCACTCGACATATGCAAGCAAATCAACTGAATTAATCCATATGCAATATTTATAGTCATCATATACATGCTACACAGGTTTCAATATGGGTTTGGTTGGATTCAAGGTTCCAAGTATTAGAAGTGATCATCAATGGCTTCTCTTCGTGAGTTTGCTCATCGTTGATGCTAAATTCTTGTATTTCCAATATCTCCACTCTTCGATTCGTCTTCTTCCTTATTTTGATGGCCACATCTCGCGGGACAAATCTCCCACAGACGCTTACCCTGCACTGCTTCTTCTCTATCAAATGCGTTTCCAACTCTATATCATAACATTTATTACAAAGAAAACAAATGACCATCTTTAGGGTTCTTATTAAGCAAAGTAAATCTTATGATGATGAATATTTTGATCTAACCTTTCATATCAAGGAGGGCTCTTCTTACTTTTCTATAACACCCATTGCAGTCAATGTTGATCCTCATCACCATGCAACAAATCTGCAATGCATTAATATAAATGAAGAGTTGATTGAAACAATAAGTTCAAAAAACATTTGAAAGAATCAGTGGAAAATGGGGGGAACTTGCCCTTTCTGTCATGAAGCCTGCAGACTGCAGCAGGAGTTCTCTCGAGATTCCAAAGAATGAGGGGTTTGAATTACAAAGAAAAAAAAGTTGCCTGTTAAAAAGGCAAAAAAAATTATGGGAATTTGTTTAGAATGAAAAAGGAATCATGATCAAACTTGTTAGTATAACAAAAGTAATTAAAGATACTAAATATTATAATACAATGTATCATGCATTTCGCTTTTCATTTTTTATATATATAAAAAATAGTGTATGCATCCACAAACTTCAAACCTAGACAATAAAACAAACATGAAAATACAAAAAAAAAAAATGTAGATCACCATACTCGAATCGTGCACATAACTGGAAATAAACCCTAATTTGTGAAGAAAACTAGTTAATATATTGAGATTCTTTTTATCTCTCATGATATTGGAATCTGATTCTTACATGGGATGTTTGGCATAGCTTATTGCCTATTAGTTAATGTATTCTTGACCTATTGGAGTAGTTGTTGTAGACACATAGTTCCATTTCTCTTGCTGGAGAAAGCATCCGTTTATTGCTTATTTGCTAAGCTTTATTCTCTTTCGAACCAAGGAAAAGGCATAATTTTGGATTTGTATTTGTTCCAAATCCGATTATAGCAAAAGACAATTTGAAGAATAATTGTATTTATATAGCTTTCTCCATTAACATACCATGAGATGCTTATTCCGTTTGTTATTCTTTTCATATAATCCCGAATAATTTAAGGACTTGATTATAAACCAAAAATAAGGGTAGAACAGTTTAACAGTGTCAACTTTTATGAGCTGTTATGAATTTTGCTTTACATGATATTAATTAGCCATCACCATTGTCTGCAACTTTAGCATCCATCCTCTGAAAAGTGTCCCTTAACTTCCAAGGCCGAGAGCGTTCATTAGAAAAGCAGTCGATGGTTTAGGGCAGAATCTGATTCCACTTTCAGCAACTATTCCAAACTGGGTGCAACTTCAGTAGGATTTGATTCAAAGACATCTGAATTAGAGGCATCAGGTTGTTCTAAAAGCTCTTGAGATTGGATCGACTCTTTGTATGCAGGAGTCTCCTTAAAATCCGTTGCCCCTTCATTGTAAGTAGCCACAGCAATCCCGCATGCAATTAACTGATACAATAAAATGCAAAACTCAGATTCAAGTATCATCAAATAGTGCCTTTTCTAACCAGAAACAAGCAAAATATCTCACCTGTTCCATGGATAGCAATGAATTTTGAAATGCCAAGGTTCTTTCCTAGTTATAGTGAAAAGAAAAAGTACAACAGGGTAGGTCCAGCCTATTATTGAAATAAACAACTCGGATACTCTCCCTTCCCCAGAAAACCAATTCACCAAGGACTAAAATTTATTGGATTTTCAAGTATTTCAACCATACGAAAGAGACAAATCTTAACCAAGTGTCTTCATAGAAGTATATAAATTGGTCTGCAACAGGTGTAGATCAATCACCCACCTACTTCTCAAACCACCTTTTGAGTAATCCATGAATGAATCTAACAGATAGTCAACATCGACCATGAAATATAAGAAACTACGAGCGCTACCAACTAAACGTATTACAAAAAAGAAGGCAGTGCTTAATCCAATGAAAAATATTATGAAAACGACTGTTTTGTGCGTAAGGTTAGAAAGCTGTCATAAACTTTGGTCTTTAAGAATGGATTTCAATTGTGTCAAGTACTTTAAGTTACATCGATATTTCTTATAGTATAAGATGAAGAAATTACATAGAAGAAACTCTGAGCGCTACTGATTCTACTGAAGGATGTAACATTCTACAAATTCCATGCAAGGTAAAATGAGGGGCAGGGTCATTTGTTTCCTTTATGATGTATATTAGCATAAAATTTTAAACCATAACCACAGAATAGTTTCCATGTTTCACCAAACTCGGGAACTACATCTTCACATTTGGTCAGCACAAAATCAAGCCTAGCAAGTCTGGGTGCTGCATGCTGTTCACCTTCCTTAATTCCCATCACAAACCCAAGAAAAGAAAATCTCAAGAAATAGTCCAGGCTACCTTGTTGCAGCCACCAAATTCGAATAAAGTTTCAGATTAATCTCCCATAATTCTCCAAATTTCACAGGTGCCTATTTAGTGTTTACCTGAACTTTTTAATTCATTCCCTTATCCCCCTCCTGAGGAAATGTAATCTACAAAAAATCTCTCGAGTATGAACATTCTTTCTCAGTCCTTTTCCCTATAACTCCACAATAGAGCTTTGGACTCTAACACAAGCAGAATTTCATTATTTTCTTATGGCACATCCCCGGCTCATAAATTCTCATTTGAACTTTGCAACTAAAATCTCCAAACCCAAGTTCAAGTTCTAACCACCACTTGGATACAGGGTAGATTTTTTTCCCTTTACCAGCATGCAGAAGCTATCATATTGTTAAATTTTTTAACTTTGATTTAAACCCATAATCCTAATCCTTCATAGGCTTATATGAATTCAAATATCGATCATTTCAGGCATCAGCACAACAAAACTGAACAACGGAAAAAAAAAGGCAGAGATAAAGAGCTTTGAGAGATACCGCGAAAACGATGCCAAAAGCCCACAAATACTGAACAAGGAAACCGAGAACATCCCACTTAGGACCTTCCCATAAATCCGGCTGAAGGCCCGGAAGATCCGGGAACGGCTTACCATCAGCCGAAATCTCAGACGAACTCCCACCAACGTCCTCTAATCCAACTCCAACAGCAATGTTTGATTCTTCAATCTCCCCCGTCCGTTTGAGCTCCTGTTCCTCGTCTTGTTCTTTTGTCGTGAGATTGCTCCTCCGGTTCTTGCTATCGAAGCGTCCGGTTCGGGAAGAGAACTTTTTGGCGGCGGAGGTCAAGTGGAAGGTTCTGGGGGAGATTGGGAAGAGGACGTTGCGGCAATGAGGGAGGCCGAAGGGTAGCTGGTTGTTGGGAAGGATTGGGCCCCCATTTGCATTGCTACTGCTACTGGTGCCACTGCTGATGGTTAAGGATAGCGCCATTTGAGTGGAGAGTAGCGAGAGGATAAGAATGAGCAGATATTATTTTATTGAGTAAACTACACAGTATATTTAAAAACATTTCTCAACCAATAATAAAAGGGTTACAAAACGACCTCTCTGTTGCTCGTTTTTAATCCAATTCGGTTAACTACGCCTAATTTTGGGATAGAGTTATAATGTGGTAATTTTAAGCTTGTTTAATCTTCATTTAAATATAATTTTTAAAAATTATTACTAATATATTCCATCTTTTTCTAAACAATTATAAAATAACCTTTTTTATTTTTAAAAGAAGTCCATTAAAGACTACATTCGTTAGTCGAGAATCAATCAATAAATGATATGAGCAACGAAGAGTTCAACTAACATGATATAGCCTACATATTATACATCATCCACGGTCCATTTAATGACAGATAAACAGGGGGCCTTTGCTGGTTGATGTATTCGTTGTTGCCGGAGGACCTTGCAGTACTACCCAAGATTTTGCCATTTTGGCATTCATGCACCGGTCTCAAATAATGCGGCTAAACAGAAAATAGAGCAATTGAACTGTTGTAGCACCCTCCTTCATATATGGCATAGATGTGGATGTTGTTTATAGCATTAATCTCTACTCATCCGTTCTCTTTTTCGTTAGCGAAAAGGTAAAAAGACATTATGTGCAATGTAGGCACGAGTTTTAAGATTCAGTTTTTTATAGTATTTTTGATAGATTTGAAAAATAATTGTAGTTTTAAGGTTAACTCGAGTCACACCACCTATTATTAGGAGTTGACACGGATCCATATTGAAATTGATAGATATGTAAATTAAGAGGTTAGTTACTTAGCATTTTAAAAGGGCTACGGTTTCAATACATAATTATCATTCATTGTTTTGTTAACTTACAATTATGAAATATAGTTTCGGCGAACACTGTATTTAGCATAGGATGTTCAGTTTGTGGTACCAAGGGACATAGCGTAGGGGCCCAGTAACCATGCCTCGGCATGTGCGCGTTGATATTATGAAATCAACACAAATTTTAAGAATTTAAAAGTGAGTTTAAGTTGTAATATTATAAGTGTTACAATTAAACATTTGAGTATTTCAATGATCGAACACAAATGATTGTCAAATTGATTGTCAATTACTTATAATCTAGTAATTACTAATTTAATTGAGTTGAAAATTATTAGTGCGAATTAAATATAAATTATTTATAAATTAAATTTAAATTATCAATAAAACAAACTAAGTTAAACTTTCTTCTTATTGTTTTAGATAATGATAATGATATAACAATTGTCAATCGATTAGTCGATTACTAGTTAAACTAATAACCTAGTCTAATTATATTGCTTTCCACTTCTAACAAGGAATCTCCTCTTAGTCTCATCCTAATTTGGAATTACCTACTAAGTTCTTCTCTTGATCTCACTTAGACAAGTAGTTCTTCTCTTGGTCTCATTATCCAATATAAGTATACCGAACTATCAACGATAAACTCTCTTATCGATCTCACTTATCTAGATTTTTCATTAGAGGTATCAATTCTAGCGGATTAAGCATTTCAATATAATCGAAAACCAATTAATCAAGAACAAACATTAGCACATAATCAAACTTAAATTTCAAACAAACATTTCATTAAAACACATGGTAGGCATAAAAGTAAAGAGTTTAAGAAAATGCTCATTTAATTGATGAAAATCCAATTAAGCTCAAAAGTTTAATCATCTCTCTCTTGCATAGTCTTCAACAAGAAAAGAAGAAATAGAAAGCAACAAAAATTGAAGTCTATTCTAAAAAGAAAAGAAAACTTAATCTAAAAATAATAAGAAAAAAAAGAAATCTAATCTAATCTAAAAATATTGGATGTAAGGAAAATGTTCAACCACCAAAAATCTACTCCAGAAATCTTATAAAATAATATTTACAATCTACTAATATTTAACCTAACGTTGATAATTATGTCCTTAAATAAAAAGTAACTTCAAGTTTGTTTGGATACAAAATTGCCTCCACAAATTTTTCACTTGTGAGATTTCACTGTCGTGACATTCATGGCAATAGGCACAATCTTGGTTTGGGGGTTCTCGGCGTCGCGACAACGGTGGCCCTGTCTCTTCAATTTCAACCATCAATAGTGAAGTTGTGACCTTAAAGGCTTAAAGTCGAGATTTTGAGGTTCAGTGTTGTGACACAACA
Source organism: Gossypium arboreum (assembly GCF_025698485.1). Classification (NCBI taxonomy): domain Eukaryota; kingdom Viridiplantae; phylum Streptophyta; class Magnoliopsida; order Malvales; family Malvaceae; genus Gossypium; species Gossypium arboreum. The sequence goes on along the minus strand of NC_069078.1, from coordinate 82,309,786 downwards.
CACTTGGTGCCACAACATCCTCAGTAGACTGCTCCGGGTTGGTTTTTCGTTGAAGTTTTGCTCCCCTGAGGTAATGGAGGATTGATGTCATGAGATACATGCATCAGTGTCGTGACACCCAAAGCAGTTGATATTTTCTTTAAGGTTTGACCGTAGTTATCTTCTTGCACAAACTCAAATCAATCATTGGACTCCTAATAGAATAATTTTGGCAATTTGGGTCTCAAAAAATTAAATTTTAAGAATATTTTAAAAAATTAAAAAACTCATAAACTATTTGAAAACTAGCTCACTAAGTACTCGAGAGAGTCTAATTTGACATATCAAATTATTTCATATCAAACTCCACCACACTTAAGCCATTGCTTGTCCTCAAGAAATCACACAAAACATGCATAAGACAACCTTTGGAATGTGTTGAACAATAAGAAGCATGTCAATCAAATATTGAATTTGTACATGACATATCTCACGTGCAATTTAAGATTGATGTTTAGCTAATTCAAGCACTCCTAAAACAAATATACCTAGTTCTCTAAAGAACTAACAGACCTAGAAGCAATTCAAATGAATAAATACTCGATTGTGTTAACCAACATAAACTATATAGATACGTAGTAGGCACAAAATGTGAATCAAAAACATCCATTAAGCTAATTATAAACAAATCAAGAAGATAGTATAAAGGAAATGTTTAGCTCACATAGGTCTTCTAAGCTTGTAATGTTTTGAGGCTTAAAACGTTTGAATTTCAAACTAAAAGATAACTCGAAACAATTTCAACCACTAAAATAGTAAAGCATATGACATTGTTCCCTATTCATCCCAAAAATAATTATTAAGCTCACGGCATTATTTCTCCTTCTCTTACCATTCCTATCTCTCAAAAGATATGAAAAATATTGTTAAATATTGATGCATACAAAAAATTAGCGATACTTGTGCATTATGAAATATATTCAAACCTTAAACAATTTCTTTTAAAATATAGAAAGTAATTATTTTTATTTTATTAAATATTTCCAATTAAGTCTAAAAAAGTACCAATTTTTCTTGCTGGCTCTCTCTCAATCCAAATGATAAAACCGTATTAATAAAATAGTTTAATTTTTACATTTTAAATATAATAATAAAACACATTTTATTTCTAAATGATAAAAGTAAATTCTAATATTATTGGAAAAATAACCACAAACCTCAACTATATATAAATTTAAATTTAAATCTATCATATATAATTTTACGTGTAAATCTCCAACTTTTCTTGTCATGGGTGATGTTAGTTTAATTAATTTATTAAATTTAGTTTAAATTATATTAATTATTAATTTGTTTGTAATATAATTATTTAATTCTATGTTTTGATCACTCAAACGATCCGATTATAATAATTTAATGTTTTTATTACTCAAAATGCATTCTACTTGCTTAAAAAAACACTTTTGATTCCATATGTAAATTATATATAAGCTTTGTTTTATTAATTCGTCTAAATCCTTTTAAAGTTATTATGTTTGATTTATGATTCAAACATTTTGCACTGTTATAGGCCAATTTTGGGCCGTTTTAAATGACTCGGGCCCATTTACATCCAAACCCCTTAACCCATTTTCAAACCCATACCCGGAGCCTAATTAAACCCAATCCCTAAACCCATAAGCCCGTTTACAACATTTTAAACCCATTAAAATTACAAAGCCCAATATCTAATACAAACTAACCCAAACTAAACCTACCCAAGCCCATCTAAACTAACCCATTTACCACCGAAACCCTAGCCTCATTCTCAGCCTCCCCACTTGCTCCGATTGTCAGCCGCCGTGCCTAGGCCAGCATGCCCATCCCTCTGTCTGCTGCCACTACCTAACCCCATCCCATCGCCCGTATCACCTGCAAAATGAAAGGAAACACGCAAAGCAAAAAAGAAGCAGCAGACAACACGAAACAGTAGAAAAAATGTTGTATTTCATTCGGCTATAAAGCCAACAAAAAACGAATGTAACAGGGGGATCCTGGAATAAATACGAAAATAATTGCAAATATATGTGCAAGCAGTGATCTAAATGAGGAAATATACAAGAACAACATAAAAAACAGATACCCAAAAAGCGAGAATCAAAATCAAAAAAATCGAAGGTGCCCTTTTGTCTTTTTGAATCGGTTTCATCTATTATTTTGTTATTTTTCTTCTTCTTTTTCTTCTTTTTTTTTTCTACTCATACGTATACATATATATACGCGACGGTGACGATAGCCTTCCGGGCCGGATTCTGGACTTAGTCCAGAGAAAATGAGCCCCCTCTCTCTTGTTTTTTCTCCTCAACATGCAGAAATGAAAAATTTTCAAAATTTTTTAACTTTTATAGGGGTCTGGAACGGCGTCGTTTTGGGCACTGCATTTAAGCAGTGAAACGGAGTCGTTTTACTCTGCCCGACCCGATTCGACCCGAACCCGCTTCAGGATCCAGGTGTTTTTAACTCAATGGTATATTTATGCAATTGGTCCTTCCGCAATTTTATCTTTCGCAATCAAGTTATCTTCGGATTACAGATCGGCCCTGAAATTTAATCTGTTTTACAAATTGGTCCCTTTCAACGAGCGTTTTAATAACTAGGAACATTGAGCTCTTGGTCCCTCTAAGTCATACGCGCGTTGCAATTCGGCCCTGTGTCCTATTTTATTTCTAATTTTGCCCGAAAACTTTGTTTTATGTTCGATTTAGTCCTTTTGTTAGTTACTGCTTTATTTTCAATTTACTTTTTTTCATTTTCTGTTATTTATTATTATTAATTATAATCTTTGTATACTATTTATATTTATTGTATTTGTTATATATCTTAGTATATAATTTTTTGTGTATGCGTATTTAATATACTTATGTATTATATTATATATAATTTTTTTTCATATTATATATATGTGTTTTTAATATTATGTTATATATAAATATATATATATATATATATATATATATTATGTATATATATTTTCAATATTATTAGTTATATTTTCTTATAATCTTCCATGTATATATTTTATATCATCTTATATATGTTCCTAAATACTATGTTATACGTATATATTTTAATACCACGTTAGTTATGTTTTGTACTATCTTATGTGTACATCTTAAATACTATATTATGCATGTATTTTAAACACCTTATTTTTATATATGTCGTGTACATTTTCTCACATTTTACCACATACGTATATACATTTTATTGTATTATGTACATATTATTATATCTATTTTACCCCATTATATTTATTATTAATATTGGTTTATTTTATTATACCGGTATATAAATATACTTTCTATATGGTATTATTTTTATATATCCTTTTAGTTATTACTATACTTGTTATTTTATTCTAATGTTATTATGTATTCATTTTAAAACATATATATTTATGTAGTATTATCATGTATATTTTATTTCTATTTTTATTTTTATTAACCATATATTTTTACGCTACTTCATACATATATTTCTATCTTTATTTATTGTCATTAACCTTAGTACTGTTTTATTATTATATATATATTTGATATATATAGGTATATATTTATGTAATAGGATTTTTTATATATACCATTATTCCAAATATATATATTATGTAAATTGTAACGCCCTAACCCTATACCGTCATCGAACAGGGTTACGAGACATTACCAGTCAGTACAGTCCAATTTCGGTCATTAATTAAAATAAATATTTACACACATCCTAGTTTTAAGATGTCGTCCCTTTAATGGGCCCTCGCGGTCCAATATGAACAGTAAATTCAATTCGGGACTAATTTAGAATCACTACTAATTTTTAGTAAATTTTAAAATTCATACTACATACCGCTGTTAACCATAATTTACTCATTTCATGAGTACATCTACAGCCTAAATGACTCTCATAAAACATCCTAGGTACATGCCATTACCAATAATTAACACACTTTACCTTAATGAATTCGGGATCGAACTAGGATGCTGATTCAACGTTCTATCTTTACTAAACTGCAAGCGAAACAAACCGTATCTTTGAGTATGGTATACTCAAGTGGTATTTCCATAATCCGAACACTTAATAATATAACAATTAAACTTAAAATCACAATAACAATTATAAGTATTCATTTATTTGTTTTATAGATAAAATTTCAATTACTTACCATATAAATTCTATACAAGTCATATATTCACAATTCACTTGTTTTCACACTTTACTTCTTAACAATATACCATTTTAATTCATTCTAACATCAATCATCATCCATTTGAACTTCACTCATTTCATGAACCTTTTGGTTCATGTTTTCAATCTCATATCTCAATTTCAATTCTCAATTCAATTTCTCATTTCATTCCAATAGCTCAATCAATCAAATTCACTCGACTTATCTTTTCACTTATTTACCCCTATTAACAAGACTCAGACCTTGGTGGATACACGGATCCAACCAAACACACCAATATGGCACCCAGTGCCTCATCGGATAGTTCGAAGCAATATTTGACACCCAGTGTCTCATCGGCCTAGTCAAGTAAAGTTGGTACCCAAGACCTCATCGAATCTATCCGAAGAAATATAGTGACACCCAGTGTCTCATCGACTCGAGGTCGAAGAATCCTGAACACTTCCAATCCTATGGCATGCCAACTATATCCGACTCAGCCCGATAACTGTTAATAGGGTATTCAATTCACTTTCAATTTTTTCAATCAATACACATTTTAATTAATCACATAAATTCATAATTCAATACAATTCAATTCACTTTTCAATAACAAATATCCAAATATCACAAATCTCATATTTAAAATTTTCAAACAATTTATATTTCAATTCAATTCAAATAATCAATATATATTCAATATTCAATATATATATCTATATATATATACGCCAATTCAATCAATATAAATTCAATAAATTCATCACATACTATATCAATCCATTTCATTTGCAAAACACAATAATTCTTACTTCAAAACACTTAATATACATATTAAGAAATAAATTCAACAATTAAGTATCAGGTTCGGATTATAGAAATACAAACCGTAATTTTCGAGCTAACTCCCGTTGACTTTCTTTGTCCTTTCTTAGCCGAGATTTTTGGTACCACATTGACTACGAAATTAATACAATTCATAATCATTAATACATTACTAATTCATATCTTGAGTTATAGAATTCTAAATTAAGATCCGCTAATTTTTCCTGAAACTAGACTCACAAATCTTCTTACAATAAAATTTTCAGAATTTTTGGTTTAGCCATTAAGTACAGTTTATTCTTTAAATTCACCCCTATTCTGCTGTCTGACAGTTTCGTCTCTTCTTCACTAAAAATTAATTATCTCACAGTACAGAACTTGGATAACATTCTCGTTGATTTCTAATGAAAATAGACTCATTAGGGATTCTAAACATATAACTTTAAGCCTCTAATTATTTTTATTCAATTTTTGGTGATTTTCCAAAGTCAGAACAGGGGAACCCGAATTCATTCTGACCTTGTCTCACAAAATTCATTATATCTCATAATTTACAATTCAATTGCTTATATCGTTTCTTCTATAAGAAACTAGACTCAATAATATTTAATTTCATATTTTATTCATCCTCTAATTCAATTTCTACAATTTTTGGTGATTTTTCAAACTTAGACTACTGCTGCTGTCCAAAATAGTCTTAGTACAAAATGTTGATTTACTTTAATTTCATTTTAATTCTAACTAAATTCACTTACTTTTCTATCTTAATTCATACTTTATTTCTATTCAAATTTCATCCATACTCTCATTTAAATATTAAATTTTCAGCATACTTTCCTAATTTCAAAATTTCATCAATTTAGTCCCTACAACATAAAACTTATAACTTACTTTACAATTTGATCCTATTATCAATTCTAGCTTGAAATTTACTCAATTAAACCCTTAATTTACTATTTTATTCAACGTGAACTATACTTGAAAATCTATAAACTCTCAAAATATCAACTTAATTTCATCAAAGTCTTGTTCCAAAGCTTCTAAAACATCAAAATTTAAGAAGAAATGACTTAATTGACTTACCAAATTAAACTTTGAGCCTTGAAACCCAAATTTTCCTTTTTCTTTTTCTTTCTTTCTTTCTCCCCTGTTTCTTCTCTGTTTCGTTTGCTTTCATTCTGTTTCTTATGTTTCTTTACTTATTTATATAATATAATATATAATATAATATAATATAATATAATAATAATTTAATATATATTTTAACACATAAAAATCTCAGATTTTATGTTTATGCTGCCTCACTTAGGACAAATGGCATAATTATCATTTTGGTCCTCTTCATTTTCTTTTAATCTACAATTCAACTTTCATCTTTTATTCAATTTAGTCATTTTTCCTAATTACTCTTAATTAAACTAAATTTACTTAATTAAACTCTAATTAACCACTCAATTGACTTCGTAAATATTTTTAATAAATATTTACGAATCCATTTTTCAGAAACAGAGACCCGAAAATACACTTTTTCTGTAACAGTAAAATTCAGGTCGTTACATAAATATTTAAACTTTATATTACATACGCATTTCTACGTGTATATACTTTTTAATATTACGTTTTATCATGCATATATTTGAATACTATATTATATCATATATATATATTTCTATATATGCTATGTACATACATTTTAATATTCATTTTATACATATATATGTATATATTATATATATATTTTTAATAATACAAGTTATATATTTTTTTATTATTTTATGTATAAATTTCAAATACTATATATAGTACATTTCGACACTATTACTATTTCTCTATATATATTTTGGTGTACAAGTTCTTAATAGCATTATTATGTATGTATATTCATTGTTTTCTCGTATTTGATACTATTATTACATTTAATCTCGCATACATTGTTATTGTTTTTTTATATTATTGTCATATTCGTTATTTGCTTCAAATTATTTCTGGCTCTTTTATTTATTTTTATTTCACATCAATTTGCTTTGTATTATTTCGAAAATCTTATCCATGTTTTCTTAATTAATTTCAATAATCAAGGCAATGTACCGGTTTAATATTAAGTTATTTCATCGCTATGTTGGGTGAACATCAATCGACTCGTGTTAAAACGATACTTCCTCCTCAAGAATCAAAAAATTAAAATTCTCATGTTTCAATCGGATTACGACAAAATATTACATTGAACTCGTATTTTAAAAATCAAGATAACACGTATTTTACAAGATACCAATTTTGGACATCGCGAGGGTGCTAATACCTTCCTCGCGCGTAACCGACTCTCGAACCCTATTTTTTTCTGAATTTTCACGTAGACCTAAATTTGGCCTTTATTTTTTCAAAAATAAATGTCTTCTCAAAAAAGATAATTTATTAAGTGTCCGATCACACTTAAAAAAAAATCGGTGACGACTCCCCCTTTTTATAAAATCAAGATTCTGTTTTCAAATTTTTATTAAATAGCCACAATTAGCGATCAAGCTAAAATTTTACATCGCTACATGCACATTTTATATATTTATAAATAAATAAAAGTTTACACAATTAAATTTAGGATGCTACCTTTTATTTCTAAAATATAGTAAAATAATTAAAAAACCACTTTGGAAGTCTTTTATTGTCAGAATAATTATCCAGGAATTTATCACTTAAAAGCATAAATTTATCACCAACCACTTTGCATTCCCAATTTTATTTCCGTCTTTCCGCCTCCAACCCATTTTTTTTTCCTTTAATTTACCATTTTAGTAATTAACAAGATTTACAGGCCTACATATCCACTATTTTTTTTCAAAAAAAGAAAAGATTTAGATCAAACGGCACCGTAGTGCGCAAAGCGATTCAGGTCACGAGGTTAGCTCCGAAATTTCTACAATGGGTTCGAACAAGCCTCCTAACGCCACAAAATCACCGCTATTACTATGATTTTTGTTGTCGGCATCTGAGTCACCGCTGATTCCGAAGTCAAACGATCCGTAACTCGGAATCGGGAACTCATATCCCATCATTTCCTCTATTCCATCGGCTCCTAACTCTACACTTCCCTCTATATCAACGCCCTGCTCAACAGACGAAAAACTCGGTGGCAAACCCAGTTCATCATCCGAAGCCTCTAAAAGAAACCCTAGATCCGGCTTCGACTTGCGGGTTTCCAACGATTTTACCGGTAGCGTCGCCTGAGCCGGAACTACGATCTCTTCTTCGAAACTTTTGAGAACCGAGTCAAGTCCCTGAATCCCCAGTCCAGGTCCAATGACCGGGTCGGAATCGTCCAGGAAGTTCAGCAAATCCTCCTGGATATGCTTTGACTCCGGCAACTGAACGTCCACGTAATCAAGGGCGGATTCCACACGAGTGAACTCGGACGAGTCGACTCGAGAGAGTTTTAAAAAGGGAACCGAGTTAGCCTCTGACTCAAAATTCTCAAACTCTTCCCGGGCTCTCTTCTTGTCGCCTCTGTTATCGTCATTTTCCATTGGAAAATGTTTCAGGCTTTTAAAAGAAAGCTTAGTGTTCAATATAGTAACTTGTCATTGGATACATATAAAGATAGGGAGATTTTATAAGGAGCAGACTGCAAAAGAGTGTCAAAATTTTTAAGTGTGGAGGGAGTGTTTGGATGTCGAGAAAAATAAAATAAAGAGAGGGGAGCATAGATTTTGTAGAGAGAGAAAATGAGGAATATAGGGTGAGTGGGAAAGAGATATGGAACCGATATTATATAGTTGCAAATATAAGAGCAATTTCTGATTTTACATTTTCTAACCTTTTTTTTTTTTTTTGAAGGTTTGCTAGTATAATATATGTAGGAATAATTCTAAGTATCAAATTAATTTAACATGGATTGTTTCAGAAATCAGAAATAAAATTAAATTATTACAGTATATATTATACAAATAAAATTAAAGATTTGAAAAATTACTTAAAATTAATAAAAATTTTGTTAAAAGCTTACAATGAACAAAAATATTTGAAAATTAATTAAAAGAATTTATTGATTCAACCAATCAATGTGCTGAACAATATACACTATTTGATATAGTATTTAAGCTATATTATTTTATATTATTTTTAAGATGTTTAAGTTTTTTTTAATTTTAATATATTATAAGTAATATATACAACTAACTCATGTATTACACGGGATAAGAAACTAGTAATTTTATATAATTACCTAACTATGTTTTTCTAAAACAATTATATAATGTATATTTTTTAATTTTTAAAATAATTTTATTAATTTAATATTTATAATAATAATGAAACTTCTCGTTAAATTTAATAAAACGAGTTAAGATACACCTTAGTTTGAAATTACGTTAATATCAAAGTTGAGGATTTGATACATTGGTAGTGCATTTTTTTAATAGCACAAGTAAAAATATAAATCTGTCACATGTCCCATTTTTTATATACATTTTTATTTTTTACCATATCATATATGCACTTATCATCCACCCAAATTTACTTATAAAAATTCTATTAACAATATACCAAACATTTTCTCTAATTCTAAATCCAAATTATAATAAATCTATACCCATATATAAAAACAATCCCCACCAGAGGAGGCAGTTACAATTGCCTTTTCTGTTTGGCATTTTAAGGTATGGTTTATTTTCTGTTGTGGTGCTTTTATTATATTCAAATTTGAGATTTATTCCTTACATTTTAATTTAACTTATCAAATAATTTTACTCGTAATGGTTAATTTTCAATTTTGTACCTCTACTTGACATAAATTAATCTCTTATTTGTCTAATGTCATTTATTAATCCAAATAATTAATATTAATAACTATTTCAGTTAGAATGTTAACACAATTTCTTTTAAAACACCATTCTAATAATATATATATTGCAACATGATCAGCTAGAATTTATTATTTTAAGAAAAAATTCATGTAAACATTTTAACCAGAATGGTCAAAGATGTTAATTATTTGTATTAACTAAATAAAATATAACAATAAAGATTAAATTATATCAAATTAAAATATGAGGATCAAAACCCAAATTTACCCATGTAAAGAGACCATAAACATATTTTGATATAAAACAATTTATACATAAGACAATATAAGCTTTTATTTATATAAATATATATAGTCATTAATTTATAATAAAAAGTTAATTATTTGACACCATTCGATCTATTATTTTGCGGATTTGTACATATTATATATTAAATATTTGATTTATTGTTGGATATTAATTTATAGTGCATACAAATATGAATCAATGAATATAAATTACCCAAATTCGTTTTAATTCTACTTCAAATGTTCTTTTATATATTTAAATTTGCTACTAAAATTTGAATTACTCATAAGAATAAAAAAATATTATTTTAATTATATAAATTTCACAAATTGGAAAGACATTAATGCTTTGATTGAGAAGATATTAATGTTTTGATGTGGTAAAATGTCATGTCAGCATGATATACACGTGAATATCACATATTGTTGTTTGATTGGTCTGTTTGTTACGTCAACAAAATTTAATAATCAAACTTGATCAACATTAATTGAAGGGCTTGATTGATTAATTTGTCATTAAGAGTTCAATTGATTATTTTTTTCATCTTTTAAGGAATTAGTTGGGTGCAAAATTTTCACGAGGGATTTGTTTTTTTTTTTCTATTAAGCCAATAAATTATTACTAAATCTATCACACACATTTTTTTATTTTTTTAATAGATCATATAGAACACATATCACACTCCCAACTCATTTAAGGTGTGATATAAATCGCCTTAAAGTTAATGGAAAATAATTTCTCCCTTGAAATCTACTTTTTATTTTCTTTTAAGATAAAACTCCTTCTATATTATATATACATATATATATATATATATATTTCATAAAATGGGTGCGATAGATTTAGTAATAATTTATTAATTTTATTAGTTTATGTCTTTTAAAATTTTATATAATTCTTAAAAATAAATTAAACCCTTCAAATCAAAATTTTCACTTCAATCATCGTATCATTAAAATTTTTACATGAGATGTCATGTTAGTCGCCATGTCACCTGCCATATCAATGCTTAATGGTCTGTTGGGGGTTTCTATGGAAAACCATATTACAAAGGTTCACTTCATAGCTAACTTTTGATTAATGGCACAATTGATTACACTTTTAAATGAGGGGCTCAATTGATTTGTAAATTATTTTTGAAGGCTTTTTTAGTACTTAAGCCATTTTGCTTGTAATTTTGTTGATATTGATAATAATTATAGTTTTACTTATAATTAAATAGATGTTTGTAGGTAAGTTTATGTATTTGATCTATTTCGTTTCCTTTTTACTTTATTTTTAAGTATATAAGTACTATGAAGACCCTTGTATTACGATTTGAATTATTTTTTGTCTCATTTGCTTAAAAAATTAGCAAATTAACCATGAAGTGAAAAAATAAGGTGTAAATTAATCATTTTGTTATAAATTCCATCCATTTGTGTTATTAAGTGAAATTATGTAATTGAAGTGGGATTAAAAGATAAGCAGGATTAAGTAAAACTACCATGAAGCCCCTATACTAGGAATTTGCTTGTATTTTTCCCATTCAACTAAAAATATGGGTAAATTAATTACTGTACGTTAGATCAAAGAATAAATTAGTCATTTTATTAAATATTCAATTTGTTTCTACTCTTCAACTTGATTAACCATTACAGGAGAATATCAATTCAGTGGCCCCTTTTTTTTTTTTTTTTTGCTTTTTGCAGAATTTATGAATGCATTTAAAAACCATCACGAAAAATAAGAAAACGTCACAAAAGAAGTTACAATAAAAAACGTAGCGAAAAGTAGCGATGTTTCTTATGTAACGCCATTGAATTTGTCTTTTTTTACGGCATTTTATGGTATTTTTTTCTTCCTAATAAATTATATACAATTCATAAATGAAAAAATTATAGATACAAACTAATCATTTATAATATCACATTATTATATATAAAATAATATAGGATTCATAAATAGAAAAATATAAAATATTTATATAAATCAATAAAGTTGTTATACACTCTAATAAAGGAAGCAATTCATTGATATACATGCAAATATGAACTTGAAAACATCATTATCATTTAAAATTAAAATGCACCTTTCCGTACCGGAACTGACCACTATTATTAGATGTTGGTCACCTTTCCCATTAGCCAATCTTACATTTCTTAATAGCCTAGATTGTCACAAATTCCTCTCCATCTCAGATTTTCCCGTAGGTACCTTTGAGATTGGCACCGACACACATATAGTCAAATAAAATTTTACTCAATGAATTGTCAAAGGCCTCCACTATATAAAATAAATTAAATATATTAATGATTAAATTATATTTATATTTTTATAATTTATAAGTAATATAATATTTTAGTAAATTATTTTATTGAAGTTTTTGTTCAAATTATAAAATAATTTTTCATTTATTCTTTTATATAAAAGACTTTTTAATTAGATATTATTTCATCTAATTCTATAATTTTAAATTGCTAAAAATGCTTTTTGGTAATAATAAAATATTATAATATTCTTAGTAATATGATTTTACTGCAGAACATATTTCGGGGTTTAAAGTCTAAACGCCACCACATCTATGTGAAAAAAAAAATTGTTTATTTTGCACAAATGTGTTAAGCGGCATTTATCAATAAAAGATCACTAAAAGGTGCAACAACAGTGGCAATCATAAAAATAGGCGCCCGTAAAATATGTAATATAGCAGTGTTTCACTTAATAACGTCGCTAAAGGTATGGCGCCAAAACTATTTCGTGGTAACTCGTATACCCTACGTTAATTAATTGGTTAAAGCAGTGTTTTTTAAGAACTGTCGCAAAAGGTTTGAACTACCTGTGTTTATCTTAAAATTGATGCTAAAGGTTTAACCTAACTCTCACACCCTAAAATATAGGGGTTAATCATCGTAGTAGATAGACAATAAAATGAATAAGGGTGAATGGTTAAGTGTTTAGTGTTCTCCTTAGAGATCTAAGATCAAGCTATTTTCCTCCCGTTTGTTTTCTTTTAATTTTCAACAATCTAAGATAAAAGCTACACCAAATATATGCGATTAGAAATATAAACTAGACAATAAATATGTTTTAGGCCTAATGGTTAAGAGTTAACTTTTCCATTTTTTATTTTCGACAGTAAAGGGGTAAATTGCTACGCCGCCCTGGAAACCCTACGTACTTAATTCATCTTTTCCTAATTAGACTTGGATATTACTTTCTTTTCAATCCCAGGCATTTTTCATTTTCAGCGGTAAAGGGGTAAATTGCTATACCACCCTTAAGGTTCCCAAACCTGGGTATTTTGCTCACCTTTTCCTAATTAGGCTTGGATCTTGCTTTCTTTTTCAATTCCAATTAGAATTTTGTATTCATTTATTTATTTCTCCCTTTTTATTTTCATTTCCTTTCTTTGCATTATATTTTCATTCCATTGCTGAAAATTATATTTCCTTTACCGAATTAAAATCAATTCCCTCTTTACTATTTTTTCTACTTGTTGTTGAATTCATCATCGATAGCATCCGTATTTTCAACAAAATTTTAGTAAGTGCATTCATTTAAATAAGGAGAACTCTTAATCCCACAATAGCATCGTTCCACGTTAATCTTTCAATTCAATTACTCAATCTTTTATGACTCTTGCCAAATCTTTCGATAATTTTGACAAATCTTGAAACCAATTATTAATTCATGTGTAAATGTCGTTTAAAGGACATGATTTAGGTGAATTGGATCAGATTTGATTGTGAGAAATGTTGATCGGACCTCCGGTGAAAGATTTGTGTTCTTTCCCAAGTGAATTGGTGGTGATTGTCTGTAGAATTAGGGCTACACAGGTGAACCACACAACCACCACATGGTCATGTGCCTTTGAAAACCCTAGGCTACTTCATGAACCACACGGCCACAGCTCTTCCACACAGCTTGTAACATGATCGTGTCTCTCTTGTAGGATAAATCTTACGTTTTTCACACAGCCACAATCTGTTAAACGACCTATAGCCTCACATATTTTACAATTTTGCCCAAAATTTTATAAATTATTCAATTTAGTCCTTATAGAGACCTTATATTGTTTTTAGGAATTTTATTCACTCGATTGAATTCATGATATTATGAACATGCTTGAATATGTGAGTTGATGATTGATTTGCTATTTTTATAATGATTATATATGAATATTACATGTCTATTGTCACTATATTTTTTGATGGACTGTTACTGTTATTCTTACCACTCTATTATTGATTGCACATTCAACATGCCTACTGATACTGTTAAACTAAATACATGTTAAGCATGTCCACTATTGTTGTTGAACCAAATAAATGTTAAGCATGTCTACTATTGCTGTTGAACCAAATACATGTTAAGCATGTCTAATGCTACTATTGAACTGAATACATGTTAAACATGTCTACTATTTTACATGATATTGTTAAAAACATGTCATACTGCATAGCATGGGGTGAGACGATTGTAAGGAGAAAGTACTGACAATGTAATAATCTGCAACACTAGTGGTTAGTCCACAAATTACTGGCGGCTTGTCTGCAAACCTTTAAAACTAAAAATTTTGGTGGTTCACCCTTAATTTTTACTACTGACAGTTTATCTGCAAATACTGGAGGTTCGTCCACAAACTGTAGTGTTATGGTTAGAAGAGTTCTAGGGAACTCTTATTGATGAGTGTAGCAGAGTATGGGTAGGAGCTTTTTTGTTATTTATGAATTGCAATGATATTCATAAGTATGCTCGAATGAACTGTCAAATTCTACTATCCTATATGATTGTAATTGCATTGAGAACTATTATTCTGTATGCTTTGGTTATTGCCCTGCAACAATTTACTTGTGATTGGCCTCACACTGAGCTTTTTAAGCTCACTCCCTTTTAATTTCCATCTTTATAGATAACTCATTAGGTAAAGGCATGGACTCGGCATCCTGTAGGTCTCGACTCAAAATGTTTTCTCTATTAATTTTTTTAAAGGTATTTTAGGTTTACTATTCGCATTTTTCTGTTACTCAAAGACTGTATTGTTTTATTTTTAAACTGCAGCATAGGATTTATGCTTTGGGTTTATTTAGCATGTATGACATTTAATTTTATTTTAAGATATTGGAAAATGAATTTAAATTATTTATGCATGAAGTATAATTGTCATTAAAACTATGTTCAATATCACATTTCCGTTGCATGATTATGGAAATGAGATTTGAAAAATACATATAAATTAAAAATCACTTTTGAAAAATTAATCATTAAAATCAATAAGTTTTTGAAAGATATTGTAACTTTTGAAAACACACTAAGTTTTGTACTAAAATAAAACAAAATTTTTAAATGGACTATTTTATAAATCTCCCTTAACTTACTGGGTCATTTCGGTAGCCAATATAATCTTCTGAATTCGGGCCTAACATCTAAGTCAGGTTGGAGAAGTTACACTAGCATTCAAGTTAGAAATGCTACTAGTGTCCACACTATATCTCTCTCTCTCTCTCTCTCTATATATATATATATATATATATGTATATTCAATTCTTTAATATAGTTTTATAGTTTTTAAAATATTTATAATTTTTATGATTTTTAGTAATTTATAAATAACTTTCTATAATTTTGTATGATTATTTAAGAAACCACTTTAGAATTAACCTAGACAAGCTGTTGTCTAGGTTCATTTTGGACATTTTAATAATTTTAATAAGTTCTTATAATTCTTAATATTTTTAAATAATTTTCTCTCTATATTTTTATAAAATTTCTATAATTATTTGAAAAATCATGTCTAGGATGAACCATATGGTTTTTAAATAAGTATAAAAATTATTTATTTTAAGGATTTATTTTAAAAATTTAAATATTGCCATGTCAACATGAGCTAACAAGGCACCTTAGGTATTGTTGTTTAGTTGTTCATCAACCATATTATCTCTTAATAGTAGAAATAGATAGAATTTTTAATAGAATGACCAATTTACTCTTTGATCTAATGTATAAAGATTAATTTGTTCATTTTTTAAGTTAATAGATAAAATGTAATTTGACTCTTAGTATAAGTACCTCCATGATACTTTTACCTAATCCTACTCATTCTTTAATTCTATGTCACTCGCATCAAGAAAATTTTTAAAACAATATCATCACTCAACGGCACAAATAAACAGAATTTTGAACGTAATAATCAATTTACACATTTTTTAATATAAAAACTACAAATCAAACCTTAATAAATTGGTCCGTTTAATAGAATATATTTATTATAAATTGATAGGAATTTATTATTATTAAAGATGTACAATTTTTGTTGGTTTCCTCAAAATTAAATATCAAAATCGACAATCACTCGTACCTTTTAATCTGGTATTCTTCTTCTTCTTTTGTATTATATATATATATATATATATATAGATATATATATAATACTATTATGTACATACCTTAGGACTTGGTCGATATAAAAAATAATGAATAAAATGTTAGTTAACAGGTATTTTATTTTTATTAAATTTGGTTTGATAAAGACGGAAAGGTTGAAAGTGATGCAACTTATTAAAGGAAAAATAGATTTAGCCTCTACGCGGTAGGTAAACAAAAATGACTCCAGAAGGATCTTGTTTTAAGAAATACAACTAATTTTTATGATTTTACTAAAAATATTTTATAAAATTAAAAAGTTAACCTAGTTGAAACCTATATAAAACCAAATATTTTTTAACCTATTTTAAAATACCAAATCTGTTACTACGGTTTGAATGTATATATATATATATTTTAAAGTTTTTATATATAAAAAAATTAGGTACCAAACATGTTTAAATGCTTTCAATATTAAAAATATTTTTTTAGTTTTTTACTAAACGTATTTTTAATTTTAAAATTTTAAATAAAAGATGTTTTGAAAACCAAACACCTAAGGTTCGTTTTGATTTTTGAAAATATTTTTATTTTCTAGTTTTTAAAAAAATTTAAATATTATTTTAAATAATAAAAATATAAAACATATTTCACATCTATTTTGTACAATAGAAACATGCGGAGTTAAATAAAAAATATACTTTTATATGAATTTGTGTCGATATAAGAGATTTAATATTCAATTTTTATCGTTTTAAGAAAAATTAAAAATGAAAATATTATTTTTCATTTATATAAATTTAGACCAGAACCAATTTATTTAAATTCAATTTTTTGAGTACTTTTAGTGAAAATAATAAAAAGGGTATTTGCTCGGTATCAATTTAAATCACACGTTGAGAACAGTTCACGCTGTGGATGATGCTAATAATCACAGGGTTAATGATTTGACAAGATTAGGGTGGCGCTTAAGCATAGGTTCAATACTTGGTTTTTTTTGCTGAACCTATTCTTCTTGGATGATGGAGTCATTTATAAAACAGATAATGCTTCTTAACATAGAGGTATAATAAAATTTCTAGTTTTCCATATTTTCTACATTCATGTAAACAGAGTGATCGAAATTAAAAATTTTATGATAGTAAAATTTTAATTCATTATTTAATAGTTTATATTTTTATAATTTTAAAAATTAAATTTAAATTTTATATTTTATAAGAAAGTTAAAATATAATTTTATTTTTATTAATTTAAAATTTAAAAGAAAATCATTTTAGTTGGGAACCTAATTTCTCCGCTGCATGTAAAACAAATCTTTAATTTGTTGTTGTTAATTTAATTGATTTGAAGTGAGTTCAAAGCTGAAATTTATTAAGCATGTCTCGCTCAAATTTCAAATGAAAATTAGAAGATTTACCTTTGAAATTTCCATCAAACAATGAGAGAGAGAGAGAGAGAGAGAGAGAGAGAGAGAGAGAGATATGAATTACGTGCCAACCCTTCCTATGTGCGTCCACTCTACGCTATCACCATACTTTTCTTCAATTCTGACGCTCATATGATTTCGGTGAAATAAAAAAATTTATTCAATTTATGATTTAATATCTATACTATTATTAATTTTTTATTTAAAATAATTAAATATTAATTTCATTAAGAAAATATTTAAAACTATTTTTAAAAATTTAAAATATTACTATAAAAATGTCTGTTTTTTTTGTATTTTTGTATAAAATCTAATCTAAAAAATAATTCAAACACGATAATAAATTTTTAGAAAAGTCCAAATATGAAAGAGACTTCTACATAAAATACCGTTGCTCCCAACGTTTCAATTTTATCATTTCAACTTTTTCATAAATATGATTTTAACATAATTATTTTTCACTAGTGCCACAATATAATATTATTAATACTTTTATTGAATGTAATATTATTTTATTCTTAGTTATTCTATGGTTAAAATATGCTCAAGTCCCTCTATTTTTCGTACAATTGGAGTTTAGTTTTTTATTTTTATTTTAAAATTTAATCCCTTTTCTAGATTTAAAAATGTAGGACCAATAGTGAACAAAGTTAAAATCATTTTTCAAATTCATGTTCATTACAACATTCTTTTCTTACTATATCAATATTAAGTAAGTATTTTTATTTTAAAATATCACACCAATAAATTTAATAGAAGAATTTTAAAGTAAAATTTAAAATATAAAAATGGAATGACTAATTTATTAGAAATAAAAGTAAAATGACTAAATTCTAAATGTTTAAAAATATGGAGATTTAAAAGATACTTTAAATTTATTTCTATTTATAAATAATTATATTTATTTAAAACTGTTGAGGTTTTTTAAGTGCTTGTAAATTTTTAAAGAGTTACGTGCATATAAGTGAGTAAAAATAAATATTTTACTTCATCTAGATTTATAGCACACTTACATCATGGGCGGGTCAAAAATTATAACAAATATATTTGTTAAAAAGTTATATAAAAGATAATTTATGTTTTGGTTACGATAATAAAATTGATTGTTTATTATGTACAGTATTTTGAGTTTAACTTTGTTTATGATCAAATTTTTATTTTTTATTACATAAAAATTAGAAACATCCTCATAAAATATAATTTTATTTGTATATAAGAAAATATTTTAGTATTTTCATAAATTGATCGTCTACTATAGATCTGCGATATCAGCTCAATAAAATATTTAAAATAAATATATAAATAAATAATTGAACAAAAATAAAATTATATATATCATTATACTAAATTGAAATTACATATCCATATTGTAATTAATTCTTCTACTAAATTTATGCCACCAAAATTGAGAAAAGACTAAAAATAAAATAAAATTTATTATAAAAGTATTTCTCTCTTTCAATATGGTTTCATAAATTAAACCACTCAATTGCGATTTTAAAAGAAATTAAAATAGATGGTGGTTAAGTTAAAAATTTGAATTCACTCATTTTAATCTTATTATTTTAATAAAATCCAAAATATTATTTTATAAATTTATTAAATAAAATTTTAATTATATGTCATAATTTATTATTACATAATTTCTTTCAATAATTTAATTTAATCATAAAATTGATCAAAATTTGCGATTAATTCAATGAACATATAATGAAGTAATCACCCCAACGCCAACGGCAACGCTGAATGACCATCATCTATCCTCTTACCTGTGCATTCAATTAAAATTCGATGAATATATAAATAATATTATTATATGTATAAAGATAGGTTTAAAAGTAATATTTTATAAATAATATAACAGATTAATAATAATGTACAAAACATGGAAGGTATTAAAATAAAAAATAGATTAACTTATGACAATTCAGTTAATAATATTATTAATATAGAAATTTTAATGCATCGTGTGGAAATTAAATATTTAAAATAAAGCAGACGTGTTTAACAAAAATATGTATATGTATAATATTAAAATAAAAATAAAAAATTAACTTATGACATCAACTTAATTAACATCATTAATATATAGAATTTTAAAATGTATAAAAAATAAAAATAAAACTTTAACTGAGTGATAAATTTAAAATATTATTTATGTAATTGACATGAATTTAAATATTATTATATATAAATTTTATTATTATTTTAACAATAAAATATTAAAATATTCTCGAATAATATATATTAAATAAGAGAAGAGATCAAAGTAATATCTCTAATTAAATTAATATTGAATTGTGACACAAAATCAATTAAAAATTTAAACAATAAAATAGATACATAAATAAAAATAACTTTAAAAAATAATCATTATAATGTATTTATTAAATACTTTTAAAGAAACATAAAATCTAGAATTATCCCTTCTCTAGGTCCCACCTTCATATTTCTCGCCGTGTACGCAACTTCCACTTTTTCTGAGTCGAATTTTCGCGGCCGAGCCAACATATTGTCATCGGTGCCGACTCGACTAACCATTTCACCAATTCCCATGGTCGTCGTATGCGGCTCATCTTCATGCACGGCGCCACGTCTACTCTTTTTCTTTGCCACGTGTTACTGCCCCTCAATAATCGCACACGGAATCGGGCACTAAGGTAAGTTTAGTTTTTTTAAATTTAATCAGTATTAGTTTGGTTATATTTATATTATTATTTAAATTCAATGAGTTTGTTTCACAAATAATTCTCATAAATTACGTTAAAAAGTTATTAAAATATTATATATATATTTAACTTTTAAGCCACTCATTCATTAATTTTTTAATATTTAATACATTAATTTATTGTTAACTAATAAAATGAGATTTTTTTAAAAATAATCAAAATAAATATTGTAGGCTAAAATTTAGCTAACAATTCAAATTTGATGTAATTCCAATAAAATTCAATGTTTAGTTGCAAAATTTAATCACAGAAATTGAGTGTGTAGTTCAGAGTTTACTTATAAGTTTAATCTTGTATAAAAAAAAATCTAGAGAGAAAAGAAGGAATTTAGAAAGTCATAAATAGAAAACACACTAATATTTTATTTTTCTTTCTCGATCCGCCCTTACAAGAGGACATAGAGTATGCTCTGTACTTGCCATACACATAGATCCTGCACATTAGAAATATTAAACTCTGATCAAATGTATTAAAATAGTTGAGAATTAAAGAAATTTCTTAATTTAAGGGTTTGTAACTAAAAGGCAATGCCTGTTTAAATAACTAAAAAAGAGAATAGTCTATAATTTTAGCATGACATACCTGTTACAATTCTTAACTCTTGAATCCCATCTTACATCCTCTCCCGTATTGGCACTAATAAAAATATAGTAAATATCAATTTTCACTTATAATAGGTGAGAAATTTGCATTTTAATCTTGTTAGCTACACTTAGAGCTGATCATGGGCAGGGCGGCCCGTCCCGCCTGAAGGCCCGCCCGAAAAATGAGAGAGTTTTGGTAAAAATATAGGCCCGAAAAATGGGCTTGGGCCCTTGAGTAAGAGTTTTTGGCCGGGCCCGCCCAATTATATATTAATATATATTTTTATTTTTTAAATTATTTTAAATTTTCAATATAACTATTTTTTATTATATTGTTAATTTGTGTATTGTTTTAAGAATTGTTTTAGTATTATTTTTATTTGTTTTAATATTTGTTTTATGTTTTTAAATATATTTGATTTATTATATTTTTAAAATTTTTATTTAATAAAATAAGAAAAAATTTAATATGTGCCGAGCCGGGCCGGGCTCGGGCTTAGTAATTTTATTTTGGGCCGCACTTGGACAAAATTTTACGCCCATATTTAGGGCCCGGCCGGACCCGAGCCTAGTAGACGGTCCTAAAATTTTATCTTGGCTCGGCCCGGCCCCGCCCATGATCACCTCTAGCTACACTATAAATATTATACTTATATAACAATTGCAATAAAAATCAATTATTACAAATATTAAATTAAATAATTCAACAATTAATTAACTATATCCGAATAAATCTAGAGAAAACCCATATATTTATATAAGCGAGTTTAAACTCAAAATTTCAAAATTCTTAAAACTATTCTTAAAATTACATTATGGATAAATTCAATTATGATTGAAAAAATCATTATCTCAATTATGAAATACAAATAAAAACTGAAGGATAAATCTGTAATTCAGGTTTGAATTTAAAATTAGGGTAAATTATAAAAATAAGTACTTTTGTTTGAAGTGATACGTTTTTGTCACTTATGTTATCGTTTTGTTACAAGGTAGTTACTTTATCGTTAAACTCCGTTACTTCCCCAGAAGCAGTCCAAATAAGTTTTAAATGTCAACTTGGATGTCAAATTGTTGAGATGAAAATAGATTTTTAATTAACTAAATTTAATTTAGACTACACGTAGAACATCCAAGTTGACATTTAAAACCCAAGGGAGGTGATGGAGCTTAATAGTAGAGTGACTACTTCGTAACAAAACGATAATGTAATTGACTAAAACGTAACATTGCAAATATAAGTGACTAAAATATAATTTAATGCAAATAAAAGTGACTATTTTTATACTTTACCCTTAAAATTAATATAATATAATTTAATTTAATCATGATTACTGATTATGACAAAAAATAAATAAATATAATTTAATCAAGTTTGAATTATTATTTTATATTAGTATTAGTAATTAGATAAAAGCTAAAAACAAAATTTTTGTAACAAAATATAAATACTAATTCATGTTAAATATATTTATTTATCCTCTTCAAAACTTTCTTCAGCGAGAATTTGTATCAAGTAAAATTATATCAAACGTATTGAAAAATATTTTCATTTCTATGTAATTTACTGAAGATAAATTTTAAATACAAAACAAAATTTAATTTCATCTAACCCTTGATACAACTCTTTACCTTTGGGATAGAACTCTTTAATTATAAATGATTTGTATAATATTATAAATCACGTCATACGCGTATGCGCAGGAAATAATTTATTTAGAATATATATATGTATTTAAAATAATATATAATAAATAATTAAATTATGAGTAAAACAAAATTTAAACGTATAAATACATCAAATAAACAATACTAAATGTATTACAATTATTTATATGATTTTATCATCAATTATGAGTTAGTATCGAGTTGTGCAGATAATAAATTTTGCATATTAAAAATGTATAAAAATATTAAAATAATATTTTAGTTGAATAGTAAATTTAGCGTTTCATTATTGCAATTGGCACACGTTTAAATCCAACCATATGCATGTTTTTTTCTTGTTTTTGTTAAAATAAAGAGACTAAAATGCCATCGAATAATGTAACTCGTTTTAAATCCGAAAGGATATTTTCATAATTTCCCAACTAAGTTGATACCCAATTAACTCGTGACAACAACTCAGTGAGAGGTTTTATTAATAGTGTTGATATACAACTAATAAAGATAGTCACTAATGCATATTAAAATAAAAAATGTATAAATACATCAAAATGAAGGTTTAGTTGAGTGATAAATTTAAGATTTTATTAATCTAATTGGCATGAATTTAAATATGGCCATATGCATATTTTAACTGAGTTTTATTAAAATGAAAAGACTAACATCTTCAAATATTACAAATTATTTTAATTATGAAAAGGTATTTTTGTAATATCTTAACCGAGTTGGTGACCCAATTGAGGGTGACACCAACTCCGTAAAACATTTAATAAATAATATAGATATACAACTGGTAGCGATAATAACTTGTGCATATTAAAAATTGTACAAAAATATCAAAATAATGCTTTGATTAAGCGGTAAATTTAAAGTTTATTAATCCAATTGGCACAGATTCAAATCCTTCTATATGTCATATTTTTCTTAATTTTTATTAAATGAAAAGATTAAAACACCCTTGAATAATACGACTCATTTTAAATACGGAGGGACATTTGCATAATTTCCTAATCGAGTTGATACCCGATTAATCGATGACACCAACTCAATAAAAAATTTCATTAAAATATAAATATATTAAACGATTAATTAAATTAGTGTAATGTGCTAACCAAGCATAACTCAATCACGAAAATACTCCTATTTAATAGTAATTTTTTATCATTAACAAAAATATCCTTTTTTCTAAACTAAGTTGTATTATTTTGGATTGTCTTCATCATTTTATATTTTTTATATAAAAAATAAAGTATTATTTTCATTATTAATAAAATGTTAATGATGAAATATTGAGTACATTGTGATTTGGGATTACGAGATGCTGATAAAAGGATTTCAAAAAGCAGCAATAAAGCACAGCCTTAGAAGAGGAAATTAATGTGCTGATAGCTTAGCTAAATTGGGAAGTAGGTACATAGAACCTTCAACTACCCAAGCGTTGGATTTCCCTGTGTATTAAACACATTTTGATTTTCGGATGTTGTTGGGAAGCCTTTCTCCCCTAATCTTGATTTCTAGTTTTAACGTGTCTCCCACTTAAATGGTTGAGTTAGTCTATTTTTGTCTGTATTAATTGAAGTCTTTTAAAATATATTGTAGAATAAAATCTTTTTCGTCGGGAAAGAAAAATTCCAATTCAAGAATTATTTTTATAGTAAAACTAAACCCAAGTTTCTTTGAAATATATATATATATATATATTTTAAATTATCTATACTTTTTAACATTTATATTTTATCATTTAAAAATATTGTTTTTAATTTATATTAATTTTTATAAATATATTTATTTCACAATTTTATTTTTCACTTAAATAATGATATGGGATAGTGTAATATTAATAACCAAAATAATATCGCATATTTCATTATAACAATTCCAGCAAATATTTTAATTTCTAATTAACAGGATATTTATTTGTTAAATACTATATATAATAAAATTTCTTTGAACAGTGGCTGTAATGGGTAGACAGCCTTAACCTCCTTTTTTTTTGGGACTTTCCTGATGCACGTAAATATCATTAAAATCGTTGTATGAAATTATAGATGGCATAATAATTTATTTACCATTTCAACTTAAAATTTAACTATTTTAGCTTTTTATTTAATTATTTATTTTCTTTTAACTTCTAAATTTTTTGTCAAATCATTTTAAAATGAATAGAAAATTTACTAACATGACATACACATAAAATGACATGCGGATGACATGTCAACATTTAATTAATTTTTAAAATTTTAAAAATATTTTATATAATTTTTATTTTTATTTTTAAATTTTAAAATTAATTAAAACTTACGAGTCATTCACTGGCAATTCTCGGCAATCCATATGCATGCTACATCAAGAAAGTTAAAAATATTAATTTTTATCTATTTTTAGATAATTTGATAAAAAATATTAGAGCTAAAAATAAAATATTAAATAAAAGACTAGAATGATTTTTTTTTTAAAGCTAGAGCTTCAAATAAATCATTATGCCCATATAGAAATACTATAATTGCACAATTTATTAATAAAATTAAGACAAATGTCGGCAATAAAATTATTGAATTTTAAAATTAAATGATAAAAGTAAAAGTAAAATTAAAGGACTGAAATGAAAATTTACCCTTTTAATTTAAAATGAAATAAGTAATATTTTTAATACAAAACCTAATCAATATTATCATTTTAACCAAAAGTTTTCAATTTTTAACAAGTCTATTACAATTTTACCCACATATTGATAATCTAATTAAGTCAAAATCTCATCCTCATACATAATAATAACAAATATTGTTCCATAAAAATAATTAAAAATAAAAAGCTAAATTGGATTGAGGTATGTTCAAAGGATAAAATACTAGTCATATATTTGCGTGTTCAACCCGTAATGAATAGTTCAACCGCCTACCAAAAGGTTGACAACCCTATATGGAAACCCTAACCATGGCCTTATCGTTTGATTTATTATTATATTCTCACATCGGTGATGTTGATATATGTATATCCTATTGATAATGATAATTTTTATATAAATAAGTAATTATATATTTTTATAATTAGGAGAAAAATAAAATTATTTGAGATCAGATTTAAATTCTTGTACCCATAATTTAATACTCCCGTTATTAAATTAATATACGAATAAAACATAAATATAAAATAAATGAACTGTATACATAAAAGGCTCCATAGTTAATTGAGCCCTTGATCAACTTATGGGATAATTGGGGTAAGGCAAAGAATTTATATTGATGAGTTTTTTTCTATAATTGGGGTAAGGATAAAGAGCTTAGAGATTGAGAGAATCTAAGCTCATAAACAATACACTAAATTTGGTTGTCCAAGTACTTGACCTAGCGAACCCTAAGTAATTAAAGAGTAAAAGAGGGCACTCCCAATGTCGCCCTAAAATCAGACTATGATTTGACACAACAAGAGAATGTACCGTAGGTTTGAGCATGTGACTGGTTACTACCTAATTTGTGAGTGTCGATCATAATTTGCTTTGCTGGAGGTTGTTTTCAATTTATTCATTCTACACTTTTCTCTTTTACTTTCCATAAATGGAATTAAGCCATTATCATGTAGTTTTTCTATTTTTAATTTATTTTTACTGTCATCAATATTCATTTAACCTTGCTGAAATTACACTAATCCTTTGGATTAGAAAGTGGCAAAAGAAATGAAAGTAGAAGAAAATAAAAGAGGAAATGTTTAATAAAGTATATATTTTTTATTATTTTATTTGAAAAGTTAATATTAGTCAAGGGAATGAAAGTTAAGTAATTTTATTTATTTGGATAAACAATGAATTGGAAAAGATTAATTATAATGACAATTTATAATTATAACCTTTTATAAAATTATTTATAAAAGAAATAGAGAAAAAATTATACATAATCGCTTCCCAATCCTTAAATAGAAAAATAAATATGCTTCAGCACGTCCAAACTCATGTTCTCGTCCTTCTGTATAGGTAACAATGTCGATGCTAACCGAGTTAGGATTGCTCATCGATATATTTTTGGTCGCATCAAAGTCTAGTCCCTTCTATAACATGTGCTATCTAATCAACCTCTGAATTTGTTTGAATATTTCAATGCAATATGGGTTATAAATATTTTTAATTATATTTTAAAATATTATATACGATATTCACCTTCTATTGAAAAGAAAACCCCATGGTTGGGAACCAATGGTGCTAACCACTCCATTTGTATCGATGCCCATGTTTGTAGTAGGCAACAACCGTTGAATCCATCAATTTGTTCTTGGGTCACCCTGTAAAAAGCATCCTAACTCTAGTGTACTGGTCCATCTCCTCTACAATTGTATGTGGTGGATAGGTAAGTTTGACAAGTCTTTCTAACCACATGCATTTCAACCAATTCCCATCTAATTTTGTATCATCCTTATCCTTAAACAACATGGCACCCAATAACTGATGGCATTCATTCTTCATGTTGATGCTAATTACTACATTTTCGTTGACTGGAAGATCGATTATTAAAGTGACATCCTTTAGTGTTATAGTTACTTTCCCTTGTCGAAAATGGAATGTATGCGTTTTCGAAATTCATCTTTACAATAAGGCGATAACTAACTCTAGTATCATGCTAAAATTTATTATCATAGATGTCACATATAAACCAACACTTTTCAAGTAATCTTTGGTACATGCAATGATTTTCGAGAATTTTTTATTATTATATCAAATATAAATAATTCGAGCTTCTTGTTGTTCAATATATCACAAAAAATAGTTATTTAATTTCGTAATATCATAAAATATCTATAAAATTAACGAAATTTAAAAAAAATAACTTGAAAATTTCAACATATTGACGACATGATTACTATGCGCTCATCTTGAAACCTTAATAAATGCAAAAACACAAGTTTTTTTTTTTTTTTTGGTGGTGGATTTTGGGCGGAAAGAAAAGAAAAATGAGTATGGTATTTATAGAACAAAACTTGACTCCCATAATTATCGACTTCTACTTATTAAATAAGTTAATTAAGACAACGGGCAAATAAACTTTCTAATCGAAGTTCACACCCTAAACTTGGCACCCATGGTAGTCGAAGTATTGTTGACTGTACTTTGCAATACTTTTATTTTGACATACAGGCACATGCTCATATGATGATTTAACAATCATTTGAACTCGACACACATAAATGTCGAGATACCTTTAAAAAATATTTTTAAAAAAATTGAAATTTACAAAAAATATTATAATAAATAATATTAGAAAACGTAATACTTAATCAAACAAAACCTTAATTTGATTAAAAAATAAATAAATTATTGAATAACACACTAATTAAAGATAAGGTGTGTGTGAGACGTTGGAAAGGGATGGGTATACATAGTGTATTGTCTTTTGATTAATGATAAACATATACTGGAGTTTTTGGTATTCCAGCAAACATTTTGTTCTCAAAAACAATTAATGCTACTTTAAAAGTAAACTTATTATTATTATTACATTGTTAAGACAAATCTCTCGCATCTTGTTAAAAGAGAATCATCTTTATTGAAAATGAACTCATATGTTAAAATTAAATTTGAAAATTCGTATATTTGTATCGTATGACATTCAATATATTTTACATCTTTTATATAAATTTGTATATTTTAACATATTTATTTAAGAAAATTATCATATATATATATGTAGTTTGGGAATTTTAAATTTCGTAAATGGACTTCAAGATGTGACAAATATGATGTGTTCATGAGGTATAAAAAAATTAACGTATAAACAAATATGATGCTAGTCATATTTTCATTCATGTTTGTGGAGTTTAAAATTTTAAAATGTTGAGTAAAAATAATTATCTATTTATTTATTCTTATCGTGTTTATATTTTATTTTTATATCAAGTTTATTTTATTATATCATGAAGCTTAATTAATACATAGTTAAGGAAAAATAAAAATATTGAAACTTTTTTGGGTTCTATAGTGGAAAAGGGTAAATATGAAAATAAAAATATGTAGAAAGCATGGATTAAATTTATTGGTGGGTTTCAATTTTTTATTTTTTTAATGAACACAAGCATACAACTATAGAGGATGAGTTTGCAGAAAAGACTTATAATAGGGGAAGGGGAAGTAAAGGGATAAAAAGAAAAAGAGAAAGGGGTGGTGATGGTGATGGTGATGGTGATGGTGGGAAGGGAGTACTTGAAAATCACATGTGCATAGAGAGGGGGCCATAGGCATAGGCATAGCTATACGTAAAGAAAACAACCACACATTCCTTGCCTGACGATGCCAATGTCAGACATCTACGTCACATCTACTTGTTTATAGTTTTGTGGGTTTTGCTTCATTGCCCCATCACCCATGGCTCCAACTCCATCAATAATTGCTCCTTTTCCCATCCATTATCATCTCTCCATCTGCTTTTTTTTTTTTTACCTTCATTTTGGGTAATCATATAATTATTTAAGTTAATTAAATTATAATGAATAAAAAGAGAAAAAAAATTGTGTTATTAGTTAGTTCAAATAATTAATATAGTTAATAATTTTAGTAACTAATTGGATTTAAAAAATGTATTCCAATCAAAATAGATTTTTTTTGTTAGAATAGCATATTTTAGAAGTCCATGTCAAAGTTTTAAATAAAACATCTAACAATATAAACTATTTAAATTAATTAATAATATTATAAAATATAAAGATCAAATTTTATTAGAAAATAAAGTATAAGGATTAAATCATAAATTTTGACATAAAAAGACAGACCTAATGCGAGATTTGCCCATTCTTATAGTATAAAAAAAAGTAGAACACTTATCAACCTTGACCTTCCTTTTTAGATATAGGCATGACGATGAATGACTTAGAGATTAGTTTTTAAAATGCATAATGATAAATTTAATCATTAATAGTTATATTTTATTAATTTAATTTTTTTTAGTTAAATTTAGTACTCAACCTTTAAAAAAAATTAAATTTAATCACTGACTTTTTAAAAAAAGTCAAAGTGGTTTTTTTAAAAACAAAAAACACACACTAAACATTAACAGCACGTTTGGTTGGAGGGAATGGAATAGCCATTCCCTCCTTATTCTTGGATGAACAGCTATGGCATAGTTTGGTTCACCGTTTTCTTCATTCATGAATGGCTATTCCTTTATTATTCGTCTAATTTATCGAATCATCATTCGCCAAGTGAGTTAAGAATAGCCCATTCAACGACGGATGTAATAGCAAAAATTTTCCTCGACAATTTTACCTGTGTTTCTTCACCCTCGACCGTCAATTGATTCGTTGTTGTAAAAGTGTTGCTCCTCGATTCCGCCATCGCGAACCGTAGATTTATCTCCCACTGTTCCCCACCTCCATGACCTCCTTTCCTTGGTGAGAACTCGTAAGTTCAACTTCTTCCCTTCTTGTTTTATAATTTCAATTATGTTTGTATTATTGGTTCCGTTTTTCCTCTTTCCTTTCGATTTTTTTCAATTATTATTGAGAAATCTAGTTCAGTAATTATTTTTCCATAATTTTCTTGAATTTTGAAGAAAAATGGAATTTTTTTAATTGTGCAGTCTTAAATTTTTTTTTCAACTATCACTATTGCGTCTTATACTGTTCATTGTTGTCATGCTCATAAGGGTCTTATGGCTGTGTTTTCTTCTGCAGAGCTATTATTATAGGTCTCTTGAAGTTCTTATTGGGTATCAGTATCCTTTTGACATGGATTTATAGCATTAATTCATTTCTATCACTTGATCTTGCTTACCGCTTTTGTCTTTTGGTGGATCATGGTGTTGTTTCTTTCCTTGTAGTATCTCTTCTCATCTTCAATGACTTTTTGAATCAGTAACTTTGGTGGAATGAACATCAATAGAACTTATTTGACATAACCAATCCTCGTGTTTTAAATGAACCTTTGGAGTTCAAAGTTATTTATCATGTGAATCATCGTGGCTTATGTTCATTATGGGTGCGAAAATTTATCCCGACCTTTTATATAGTTCGAATTTGTTGAAGGTGTTCTCTGTTGATATAACAACTTACTACTGCAATTTTGTTTCCTTAATGAGATCTTTTTTCTTTCATCTCAACTTTGTTTGTGGTTTGTATCATTGTTTGATCTATTATAAGTATAACATAAGGTAGGAAGGGCATAAAATACCAAACATTAAACCTCAAGTAGATTGTTGAAAATGTTGGTTTAGGCTTGTCTGCCTTTGTCATTGTTTTACCGTTGATGGACTGGAAAGAAACGAGATAAAGGTAGGTTTGCACTCATTGTAATATCTCAGATTATCTTTAAGGTATTTAACTCTTTTTTCCTGGATGATATGAAACTCTATCTAAATTGGAAAAATAACTTATTTGCTTGAGTATCTGCATCTAAATTGGCAAAATAACTTATTTGCTTAAGTATCTGCAGTATAACTAAGATCTTTCTATTTCTATGTGAAGTTGATATCTTTCAAATAATGATATAGAATATTTGGTCTTATTTTCTATCGCTGTTTTCTTTAACAAGTTGCAACCTATATAACTTTTTATTTATCACATCTTTTAGTCTTTGGAAGTAATATTAGAAAACACTCACTCTAAAAGGTATTCTGTGGTTGCGATTTGTTATTATCTTTGATGATTCAAGACATTGATTTTGATTTCAATGTCTTCGTTATGATTGTTTTAGTTTGAACCTTGATCCTTGTTCGGATATACAATGATATTGACATGTGGTCCTTTGGCTGCATAGTTGCCGAACTCTTTTTAGGGCTGCCGTTATTCCCAAGTGCTTCAGAATTTGATCTTCTAAGGCGAATGATTGAAATACTTGGGTATGCCTCTTGCTTTGGTGGATGCATTTTGGCTAATAATTTCACGCTATTCTAGGCATCAGTTTCTTTAATTGATTTAGGAATGGATATTTCTTTGGTAGGTTTGATAGGAGGATAATCAAGTCTCTCTCTCTCTCTCTGTGTGAGTCCCCCTTGGGGGTTCTAATATTGACCACCCGTGATCACATTAAACAATTTGGTTCAGCAATTATTTTTCCATAATTTTCTTGAATTTTGAAGAAAAATGGAATTTTTTTAGTTGCAAAGACTGCAGTCTGTGGATAGGGTTAGAAATTGTAGATTTTGGTATTGGGACCTTTTTCATTAACCAACTTGTTAAATCCAGATGATAGAACTGGTATGTTTGTATTGTTGGTGTTTGCTGCCATGGATACAATCTTGGTTTTTGTCTTGTGACATATTTGTTTTCCTTATACAGGGTAAAGACTACAGGTCTCAGTTTCAAATGGGAAATGGTGCTTTTTTTGGAGCTAGTTATATCCAGGTAAATTGTATGAAGCCATATTATAATTGTTGAATTGAGCAGAGATGAAGAACTTAGCAGAATAGACAAGTTATTGGATTTTTAGTACCTAGAGAATTGACTTTTATGCTTAGATCCAGTATAACATGGATCTATGCACTGCTATGGTTTGTCTTCCTTGTCATTGTTTCTGTTAGAATATGCACTGGTAAATTTGTTCCTAAATATGCCATTAAGGTCTATTTGGTATGAACAAAAGAGCTGGAAGTAGCTTTAAAAAAGGAAGAAAGGTCTCTTGATTCTCTCAAGCATTTTAATAAACTCATGCTGGATTAAATACAGTGATTATTGATATTCTGTTGTGACATCTAGTCCATGTCCTCCAGTGAATTAACCACATTCTTTATGCATATCTACGGAGCACAATGAAACAGCAACAATAATTGGTCAATATTATCCTTCTCTAAGCTTTTTTAATGCCTTGTCTCCATCTTTGTTTTTGTTAGCTTTGTTTAATGTCTATTTTCCATAGAGAAGAAATTAGATTCTCTTTTCTTGCATCATCTGACACTGCTTTATTTGGTTGGTGATTTGAACAATTTGGCATGGATTTGAAGTTAGAGCAGTTCATTAGATAGTGTGAAATAGAAGCACATTGATCATAATAGAGAAGAATTGGAGTTCAAATAGAATCCTTTAATACTGCAAGTTTCTATCGCGTGTTGCATTGATGCAAATGTTGAATAGGACAGAGTAGGAAATGCAAAATTGGATCAAATCCTTTTATTGAAACATATAAAATTACATAAACAAGACTGGTGTATCGAATCGGCTACCTATCCAAGAAAGAAAATGGCTTTTTGTCAGGTCGTAAGAGGTGTACTTTTTCTTTATTTTGCATTCTTTTGTTTTGTTTTCCAAGTATTCGTTTCGGGTACTTTAGAAGCTTGCTATCGATTTTTCACTCTTGTTAAAGAATACAGGAGATGCTCATTTTGCTATACTGTTTGCAGGTATTCCTAGAATGTGATTTCCTTATCTGTTCATAATTTGCAGAATTTATGAAGTTGAACCCGAAAAATCGGAAACTTGCAAGAGGTTGTGAAAGATGGGAGCATTCAGTTCAAAAATCAGCAGATAAGTTCTTAAAATCGAATTTTAGGTTTCATGATGGGATCATATTGAATCGGGAAATGTAATCGCTGAGCATTTGTATCATTTGGGATGACTTAGACAGCTTTTATTATGGCTGAAATTTGCTATTATTTGGCATCACTTCATGTATCTGTTCTTTTGTCAAGCCTAATAAAAGTTTTTGGTCATTTGCACTCGCAAACTTATTGTTATCATGTTATTATAAAGGATAAAATAAAATATAAAAATATGTTTTCTATTAAAATTGACTATTAAAATAAAATGTTATTAGAGGATTATCATAGCATATGTTAAACTTATTTTTTATATTGGCGATTGTGACTTAAGAGAATAGGTGAGAGGTTAGATTAAAGCAAATATATTAGGCATTGAAATATTCATAATAATAATTGTATATTAAAATTATTATTAAAATTATATTAATAATGTTATTAAATTATATATTATTTTATTAAATTATATTTAATAATAATTATGTTAAAATATGATTAAATTATTTATTTTTTTATTAAAAATATTTAACAATAATCTTATTAAAATTTAATAACAATAATCATCTATCAACAAAAATTTCATTAAGGGTATTTTGGTCATTTTAGCCTTTTTCCTTATTCTATTACAACATCATTCCATTCAACCAAACACAAGAATTCTATTACAGCTCTACTCCATTCCATTCAACCAAACAGTTGAATTACTGATTACAGCTCTATTCCATTACAGCTCTATTCAATTACAACCCTATTCCATTACAATGAACCAAACGTAACGTAAATTTTAAACATGAAAGTTTGCACGGAATCCACGTGTACTTTATTTAATTTTTTTGATTTTTTTAAAAATATTTTAATATTTTTTAAATTATTTGTTAGTTTAACATATAAGACAAATAGTGTCGTGTTAGTGTGGACGTACAAGTTAATTGGCACACGAGTTGTCACGTAATATTTTTAATGTTTTAGTCAGCATTTTTTATTAAAAAACGATTTAACTCATTTGAAAAAGTGAATAATCAAATTTAGCTAAAAAATAGTCAAATTAATTAAATATATAAATTTTGAGGGTTAAATTTGTTATTATATTTTCCAAAAATTAGTTTAAAATGTTTAATTTAATTATGGTGGATTTATGTAAAAAAGAAAAAAGCATAAATGTTTAATAAAAGTAGTGAGGATTAGAGGTGTGTAAATTTCAGGTAAAACTAAATTAATTCGGTCGGGGGTCGATTAATAATTTTTTGGAAGTTTGGTTAACGGTTAATTTAGTTCGAAATCGGTCGGTTAACTGAATTAATCGAATTAAATAAATAATATTATAATATATAAGTATTCCGTCTATTCGATTAATTTTTTGGAAATATAAATTAATCGATCGGTTAATTTTTTATATGTTTTATACTTGTTTTAACTAAAAAAAATATAAATTTCGATTAATTTAGTTAACTGACCGAATTAACCGAAAAAGTTAGGTTCGGTTTTTTTTTTTAAAAATTGTTTGTTTAACGGTTAAGGATTTAAAAGGGTTGGTTAATTCGGTTAATTGTAATTCGGTTCGGTTAACTAATTGAACAACCCTAGGGAGGATAGATTTGTTGTGATGAAGGTATGATTAGAGGTGCTTATGGGCCGAGTTGGGTCAAATTAAAATTTTAGGCCTGAACTGAAAAATGAACTTAAAATTTTGTCTAAGCTCGGTCTAAATAAAAATGTTAAAACACAGGCCAAACCCATATTAATTTTTATATTATTTAAAAAATTAATACATCAAAAATACTAAAGATATTAAAATAAATGTTTCTGGCATATTGAGAATAAATTTAAAAAATAATTATACTTAAATAACATTAAGATAAATGTAACTTAACAAACAAATGCATCTAAAATAGTAACAAAATTAATGATAAAACAAGATTTATATAATAATAACAAAATAGTAGCAACATAATAGTGAAATGGTAGTAAAATCATGAAAAACAACAAGAAAATAGCAAAAAAGAAAGAAAGTAAAAACAACAAAAAAATTTACAGGTTTTTTTTTTACATATAATTTTATTAGAATAGCATATTTTAAAAGTCCATGTCAAAATTTTAAACAAAGCAAGCAACAATATAAACTATTTGGACTAATTAATAATATTATAAAATATAAAAATCAAATTCTATTAAAAATTAAAGTATAATGATTAAATCACAAAATTTGACATAAAAGACATACCCAAGGCGAGATTTGCCCATTCTTATAGTATAAAAAAGGTGGAACACTTATCAACCTTGACCTTCCTTTTATATGTAGGTATGATGATGAACAACTTAGAGATTAGTTTTTAAAATGCATAATGATAAATTTAATCATTAATATTTACGTTTTGTCAATTTGATATTTATTTATTTATTTTAGTTAAATTTAATCCTCAATCTTTTAAAACAAAGTTAAATTTGACAATTGATTTTTTAAAAGAGTCAAAGTGCTCTTTTTTTTCTAACAAAATACACACTAAAACATTAAATTTTAAACATGGTAGTTTGCATAGAATTCATGTGTACTTTATTTAACCTTTTTTAATGTTTTAATAATTTTTAAATTATTTGTTAATTTAACATATAAGACAAACGATTGTCGTGTTAGTGTGGATGTACACGTGGATTACCACACAAGTTGTCACGCAAGCATCTTTAATGTTTTAGTCAGTATTTTTGATAAAAAAATGATTTAACTATTTTTGAAAAGTGATTAATCAAATTTAGCTAAAAATAGTCAAATTAATTAAATATATAAAATTTGAAGGTTAAATTGTTATTATATTTTTAAAATTAGTTTAAAATGTTTAGTTTAAATATGGTGGATTTATGTAAAAAAAAAGAGCATAAATGTTTAATAAAAATAGGGAGGATTAGGTGTGTGCAAATTTTAGGTAAAACCGAATTAATTTGGTCGGTGTGTCCAAAAAAGAGCATATATTAAATTTTTATATTATTTTAAAATTTTAATACATAAAAATACTAAAGACATTAAAATAAATGTTTCTGGCATATTGAAAATAAATTTTAAAAAATAATTATACTTAAATAACACTAGGATAGGTGCAACTTAACAAGTAAATGCATCTAAAATAGTAATAAAATTAATGATAAAACAAGAGTTATACAATAACAACAAAATAGTAACAACATAATAGTGAAATGGTAATAAAATAATGAAAAAACAACAAGAAAATAGCAAAAAAAAAAAACTACAGGTTTTTTTACATATTCGGGCTAGGCCGAAAAAGGCTTACCTAAAGCTCGGCCCATTTTTCTAAACAAGCCTTAATTTTTTTGCCCAAACTCATTTTTCAGGCTTATATTTTTACTTAATTTTGTTGACATAACGTATACGTGGATTACCATACAGATGACACGATAACATTTAATTAATTTTAAAAATATTAAAATATTATTTTATAAGTTTTAAATAATTTTAATAATTTTAAATTTTAAAATAATTTTATATATTTTTAAATTTTAAAAATTAATTAAATCTGAATGTGGAAATTCATTTGTATACAACGTCAAAAAATTTAAAAAATGTTAACTTTTCATTAATATTAAAGTGATTTGTCAAAAAAACTTAACTAAAAAATAAAAATAATAAAAATAATTTTTATTTTATTAAATTAGAGAGGGCAAAATAAATTATTATGTCAAATTAAAAAAGAATGGATGGTCGCAAAAATGGAAACCTCGTGGATGGCCAGAGGCAAAAGTCTTTAAAGCAATTTAGAAAACTTCCAAAAAAACTTCATGTACTTTTTTTTTTTTCGATTTTCTTCACTTCAAAAAATCACATCCACAAATAATAATAATAATAATAATAATAATAATAATAATAATAATAACGTAAACTATTGGTCACTTAGCTTTCATAATTTTTCATTTTGGGTATTAAAAATAAAATTTTAAAATTTAAGTACTGTTATTATATATTTTATCATTTTAATTATTATAGTTGTATTTTATCATTTTAATTGCTCATGTTAATTATCTATTAAAACATTTATTTTAACCACCTAATTTTAGTAAATTTTATTTTAATCACTTATTTTATTTTTAATTTCTTAAAATAATTACTTTTAGTTTTTTTGTAAGAAAAACTTGAAATTTTATCGGAGAAATTTGGATTTGAAAAATCATTTTATATTTTTAGTTTCCTTTTAAAAATAATTTTAGTTTTACTCTGTAGAAGATTAGGGAAAAACCTAGAGCTTTATAGGAATTACTTGTGCTTTTATAGGAATTTTTAAAATTTTTACTAGAAAATTTAATTTATCTTTTCACTTCTCTATTTTAGAATTAATTTTATTTTTTCGATAAAAGGAAAAGCCTAGAGTTTCATAAGAAATTCAAAGGGTTTTTACAAGGAAAATTATTTTATCATTTTATTTTTTTCTTTTTTAAAACTATTTTTTTTCTTTAGCAAAAGGGTAATACTTGGGGTTTTAGAGGAAAAACCATGGTTATCTAAATTGAACTGGACTGATTGGTTAGACCGATTAGATTAATAATCGTTTGGGATATCGGTCCAAAGAAAGCCTTTAGACTGATTGAGTTAGAAACTAGTACAAATTGATTTAACCGAGCTAAAAAAAGTTGAACTGATTTTTAATATTTTTATTTTTATTAATTATTTGATGATTTATTTAATTGAGTTGTTCGGACAGTTCGGATTGAAAAATCAATAACCTGGCCAGTTCGACCATCAATCCGGTTTTGAAAAGTTTGGGAAAAACCTGAGTTTTTACATGGAATTGAACTATAGGTTGAAAACTTAGGTTTCATCTCAGTAGTTGAATAGCTTAATTCTCTCTAAAAATCGAGGGTTTTTTTTGAAAAAAAACAATTCTAAAAAGAAAATGAATGACTAAATTGAAAATTTACTAAAATTGAGTGGTTAAAATGAATATATTTAATAAAGAAATAGCGATGATCAACTAAAATGATAAAAAATGAAACGACACTACTTAAATTATAAATTTTTATTTTATGTTCAAAATAAAAATTTATAAAAATCACTAATATATTAAGAGATGTTTGCATTAAGTGGACCGTCCTTGTCTCTAACAAAATAGGAACAAAATAAGAAGCATTTTTAAGTCCACACGCTAAAATAAAATAAAATTTAATAATAGACTAAAGTATAAAAACTAAAATTCTCACAGCAAATAATAAAAAAATCAATTAAATCCATATGAAAAAATGCACTTAATTGAACCTTTAATGATAAAAAATTTAATTAGTCCATTATGTTAACAAAAATAGTTTTTTAACCGATATGCCCATTAGCACCCGTAACATGATTATCGATAATCACAAGAAAATGGCACGTGACAGGTCACGTGGAAGGATGTTGATGTTTCCAAAGATGTGAGTGTGTAAACCCAATTTGCGTGATAACTTAGGTGAAACTCTTTATGCCATCGATGTGGGGCTTGCTTTGAGCCCATAAATAACCTTAAACTATTTGCATACATGATTTTGACTGATGTAATCTTCAAACTTCAGTGATTGTTTCACAAACACCTATTTATCAAGAGAAACTTGAAGAAAAGCCATTAGTGTACTTTTGACCCAAAATCACTTTAAAATGTTTATAAAGTTCTCTGATTAACTCAAAATATAATATATGAGTAAAATCGATTCAAACAATTGTTCTTGATTTTATTTTTCTCTTCAATTATTTTCTAAGAATTTATTTTGTTTTCTAATATAAATTACTTAAGAAATACTATGAACAGTTTATTTGAAATATTATTATATCTAAAGCTTGATAAATAAAAGCTTAACAGTCTTATTTTCAAGACAAATCTGCACAAGAGTAAAGGTGTTTAAATCCTATGAGTTCCTCAGAGGCTTTGGTGTTAAATGATGAAACTAGTTGGACCAATACAACAGAATTTAGAAGAGTGTATGGAAAACTACATTATTTGACATTCACAAGGCCATGCATTTCTTATTCTATCATTAATAAATTGTCCCAATACAAGCACAATCCATCTAAAATACATTAGCTAGCAATCAAAAGATTGTTGTGTTACTTGCAACAAGCAACACCAGCAGCGAAGTTAGAAGGGGCAGGCTGGGCCTAGCTCCCCTAAAATATTCTAGAAAAGTATTCTAGCTTTGCCCTTGAACAATACTTCATAGTCTTCATTTATCTAATTGATGTGGCTCAAATTTTTACATGTACAATGATGCAGATTGGGCTAGTGATCCTAATGGTTGTGTGTCCGCAACTGGTTATATTCTATTTTTGTTCTCACTCCCATCAATTGGGCATTTAAAAAACAAGTTACTGTTCTATGATGTTCAACCAAAGCTTAGTACCGTTCTGTTGCAGCTGCTTCTGAAACTCTTTGGGTTAGCTGCTTCAAATACCTTTTATGCATCCACCTACAATATTATGCGACAAGCCGACAACCTGAGGAACATTCTACGTTGTCAACACCTTGTGGTGCATAACAAGAAGAATCATTTAGAAGTCGATGCTCTCTTTGTTCATTGCTATGTTGGTCGCAAAGAATTAATGCTCGCTATTTCGATGTTGTAGATCAGGTTGCTGATATACTCACGAAGGCACTTCCCATGGCAGTTGCTGATTGTAACCTTTCCAAGTTAGGTGTTGAACTTCAATCCTAAACTTGAGGAGGGCATACTAGTGGAATATGTTATTTTCTCAGTCTTTTGACTAAGTTCCCATTTTAGGCCTATCAATAAGTTGCAGCCAAGTATTCATATTTTCCAAAAATCTATAACAATGCATTGGTATGGGAAAATAAAATTGGTGGCAGTTCTAAGAAGGAATGTTTGAATGCATATTTCTGGGACATTATGAAATGACAAGTAACAAAAGCAATTTAGCATTTTACGCAAATATCGACTAAGCCTAAACTCAATTAATATCATTGTTATTGTAACAATTTCTAGATTCTGGGCTTCAACAGAGTTATGAGTAGCTTATAAATGGTAAAAAAAATTGCGTAAATTAATTAAGGAGTAAAGAAGAAGAAATGTTGGTTGAGAACTCGTGTAATGTGGGGTTGGGCGAAAATGATTGGGCGGAAGCCTTAGAACCTACGAATATTGAGGTAGAAAACTGAAAGAGATTAAGTGGGCCCAATTTAATGAGCCCTCATGAAACTCATGTAGTGGGCGGGTGAGAAGCAGGTTATGAGCATTGGTTTGAAGGTTGAAATGGCAAAAGAGAGAGTGTGGTAAACCTAAGGACAAAATAATCATACGGTGTCTCTTCCCATTCTAATCTTATGTTTTTCAAATCAACCTCCATAATTTTCTATCATCACCAGTTTAATTCAAATCTCTCCTATTTTCTATCATCACTAGACTAGATCTGATTATGGGTCGGGTCAAGTTTGTATCAAATCACTGTAAATTTTTAGATCCGCTTTCTATGTTTGACTTGAAAAATGCGCCTAAAATTTTGTCCAAACCAAACTTGATTGTAATACTCTTTTTTTATTAGATTTTTTAATATAAAAATAAATTTAAAAATTATAATACACCAAATACACTAAATATTAAAATAAATATTTCTCAACAAATTGAAAATACAAAAAAGGAAAGTACAGGCATGTAATTTGGGCCGGGCCTAAACCAAAAAATTCTACCTAAGGCCCAACCCATTTAAAAAATAGGTTTTATTTTTTTTCAATCCTATATTTTTGTCCAAACCCTTTTTCAACGAATGGCTAGCTCGTGATGATATCAGAACAAACATATTACATATTAATTAAGGGCTCATGTCATGTTATTTTAAAATTGTTCTTTGTCTATTGTAGTTTTAATGGAAATTACATTCTTGTAAAGTAATAAATTTTGGAATAATATTTAGAAAATATGTCAAAACTAGCATAGGAAATTTTATTTTATTTTTCTAAAAACAATGTTTGTCATAATATCTAAAACAATAAATTTGATCAACTAAATATCTCTGTGTTGAGTGGTAGGGAAATCCAAAGTCTCCAATTCCTTTTTATTATTATCGAATTCACAATTACTTTAAATTAAGCTCTAATACAAAAAATCAAATACAAGACAAAAACCAGCTCTCCCAACAAAGAGTATTGTGCAAATCACAATATGCTAAAACTAAAAATCTTAAAATCTCTAATTGCAAATTATAATTCTTGGACTCTTAATCTAAAATATAAACTCAACAAAAATTATTCAAATAAAATATCACTAAATTTCTGAAGAGTATTCCCATAATATGCAGTAAAAGGGAATGGCCAGTGACTTACCATGGGAGAGGAACTCTCATGCTACCACCCATTGCCCTAACTGGGCCAATAATGCTCGCCCATGCTAGGTTCAATGATTTTAAATAAATAAAAATCAAGCTCTAATATTTAATTAACTAAATAATTAAATATACATTCATATAAATTATTAATTGAATTTATTAATCAATTATTTTAAACTATATAATTTTAATTTTATTATATTAGAATTTATTTGTAAACTTATTTAATTATTCAAATTTTATTGCACTACAATGACTAAATAATTTAATTTTTACACTGAATTTAATTTATTCGTCAAATTAAATAATAATCAATTAAATCAAATTAATTTCAAGTCATATCTTACCTTCTCGAGAAAATACAATTATCGTAATTAGTAAAATATATAATTCATTTCTAATTTTTTTTCATGCAATTTATTTAGAGTTATAGTCTCGGAGGACAAATTGGATATATATTTATACATACATATATGTTTTAGATTAAAATAATTTGTAAGTTTCACGTCATCGTCTATTAGTTATAAAATTTTGTAGTCATGATACCAATCAACCAATTCAGAGCTGCATTGAAAGATTCTGATATGATCTTTTGAAATATGATTATGCCCAGATATGGGACTTACATAATTTCCAGAGATGACGAATTCAGAATCTAAAATTACCATCGCAAACCTCAAGTTGCACCAAATTCCATCAATTAGCTTAGAAAAAGGTTATCAAAATGCTTCATACAAATTATTAATTAAATTTAATAAATACACGTAAAATTTTAAATTAATTTACATTAAGTAAAGTATTACAATTTTAATTGATTTAAAATTCGATATGTAAATTTTAAATAAATAAAATATGAAATGTGATGATTGGATTGAATCGTATAGTCTATAAAAAAATTACAATTTGTAAAACTAATATAAGTGATTATTTTTACTAAACTATTAGGAAATCCTTAATGAGAATGTAAGTATATTGGTTAAAATATTAAGAAAACCTTGAT
This sequence comes from Gossypium arboreum, assembly GCF_025698485.1. Classification (NCBI taxonomy): domain Eukaryota; kingdom Viridiplantae; phylum Streptophyta; class Magnoliopsida; order Malvales; family Malvaceae; genus Gossypium; species Gossypium arboreum. The sequence continues at coordinate 82,267,210 of NC_069078.1, read as the reverse complement.
TTTTTTTTTGAAACGAGTCCTAAATTTTATTATAAAAAATAAATCATTATTATTTTAAATTTGTATCTAAATAAACATTTGTTTTGAATGAAAAAAGATTTATCTTAATTATTTTATTTAAGCATAAATTAAAAGTTAGGTCTCGGAGCTTAGATGATTAATTTTAATAAAAATTAAAAGTTGAAATATTTATTTGGATAGAATTAAAAGATAAAAAGAGTATAATAAAAATATAAAAATTCATCATAATAAACTGAAAAAAAAAAAGAAAGAATAAATAAAAGACATGTAACAAGTTCATGCCTTGTATTAGGCAGGCAAAATCCGGCAGGCAAGTGGGAAGTGTCCCCACAAAGATTTCATTTTATCCTACCACGGAAATCACAATAACTAAAGAAAAGGAGCTTTGTTGAAATATTCCCTCTCACTTTATCAAAAAAATAATTTTAATTATTTATTTTACTAAAATAATATATATTAATTAAAAGATCGGTATAAAAGAGACATATCCACATCACACACACGCGCAAAATTTAAAAAGAATTATCCGAATAAAAGCCTATCATTTATTCCTCTAGAGACTCAAATCTGAATGAATCCTATAGTTGAACATCCCTTAACTGTTGGACCAATTATGAAAATTCATTCTCTGTTTTAAATAAAATGTTATTGCTAATTTTTCTTTTAAACTCTAAACTTTTGATTTCAATCCTTTTAAATATTTTAAATAATTAAATTTCGTAAAAATTTATTTAAATTTTACTTAATGATTTTTTTAAAAAATCTTCTATAATAATAAATTTTAAATAAAATAAGTAAAATTTAAAAAGTTTTATTTAAAGTCAATGTTATTTTTTTATGAAGAGAAGTCAATATTATTTAAAACATGTAAGATAAAATTAATAAATACATTAAAATAATATAATTATTTTAGATTTTGTATAATAATAAAATTTAAATAATAAGTGAAATTTAAAAAGTTTTATTAAAAGTCTATTATTTAGAACATGTAAAATAAAAGGTTAAAATATGTCATAAGTTTTGTGTTTTCGATAATTTGAAATTTAGTCTTTGAATTTTTATTTCTAAAAATTAAGTTTCACTATTTTTCAAATTTTAAAATTCAAATTTGACTGTTAACTCAATTAATTTTTTATTAAATTTATTGTTATGACATTTTAAAATTTAAAAAATTTCACTTAGTAGCCATATAATTAAAAAATAATGTTGTAATTAACCTAAATTTAACAAGACAAATTTATCAGGATTAATAATTTCTTCACCAAAATTAAAATTAAAATCCATAATTATTTCCATCTCAGTAGTGATGAAGCCGATAAATAAGAAAATTATGGTTAAAAATATATTTTTGTAATTTATTTGGCATAACAATGGGTTGTTGATGTGGATTATCACACCAACATCAATGCTATTAACTAAGTGATGGTTAACGGTTGCAATACATAATGGAAAACGTTAATAAAAAATTTAAATAATGTAATTTTAATGTTTGAAAACTTAATTGAATGTATTTTTCTATTTTTTTAAAGAAAAATACATAAGTTTTTCTATTTTAATGCTCAAGTTGCAAAATGCATCTTATAAAAATCATAAAATACAAAATATTTTCTTAAATCCAATTAATCAAACATAAATTTTAATCTCAAATATCGTATTGAAGAGGCTAAAAAGCTTTGGCCGGCCTAGCTATTAAAATTGTATGTACTTTTGTTGTTCAACATTTTAAAATTGTATGTAAAGTTGTAGGCGACATTAACTATACATTTATACAGTCTAAAATAATGTCAACACAATATAAACTATTAAAATTTATAAATTTATAATATATATATATATATATACTGATTCACTCACTATGAGTAGTTGATAAAAAATCAGATAAAAATTGTTTATAAATATTTAAATATTCCTAAAATTTAATCAACATTTTAACATCGCATCTTAACTTAAATAAAATGGTAGTTAAAATTTTTCTTGGGACGTCTGGACACCTTTATTAAAATATCTTCTAATTTTATAACATTTTTATATTTTGATTACATAAAAAAATCAATGCCAATGCATAGATAGTAAATAATTCAAATATATAAAAAAATTTAAAAATGGAATTGAACTGGAGACAGATGGAAAACGTCGTGACCATCCCTAAATGTAATATAGACAAGACGAATAAATATATAAAAAAAATGTCACTTTAATAGAACATATATTAAAAGATATTAAGGATGTAAGCTAAATATGGCTCCAATGTCGACGTAAGGTAGAGGTAGAAAAGGATAGAAAGATAAGCAGATGGTGGTGCCACGATTTTGTGATTTAGACGCCGAATCGCAATAAGCAGTAGCAGCCAACAGTAATGTAAAAGCACCTTTTTATTTTCATTATCCCTGTATAATCTTATCGTCATTCGTCACCCAAACCTAAAGCCTACCCATTTCTTATTCATTAATAAATTAAGGCAAAAGAAAAATTAAAACCTCCATTTCCTTCAAATTACAATTACATGCGAAGGAGGAAGGATGAGAGTGTCATTGATCAAACACGATATATTACAAAAATGTCTCTCCCATCCATCCTCTCCTCTCACCAAATACAGTAATTAATAATTAAAGAAAGCAAAAAAAAAAAAAGGAACCCTAACAAGAGTGGGGGCAATAAACCTTGTTTTTGCTCCCCTCTAGTTCTTTTATGCAAGGAAAATCCCATCCCAAAATCATCAAAGACCCAACAATTTAAAACCCATCATCTCATTTTAATCTTCTATTTACAAATCCAACACTACCCACACTATTCCAAGTTGTAACTTAATTTTATCATCTCCCTCTCTCCTCTCAATTTTTTTTTCTCATATCAAAATTTTCTTCCCCTCGGTATTTCTTAAGCCACGGCGGAGATTCTGCGATGGCGGCCATCTCTGGTGAGGCAATCAAATCCCTCGATTCGTACAGCAGCTGGCATCTGCCCGAATTTCACCCTCACGCATCCTCCCCTTGAGGAGGGTCCCGGGGATGTTAGTGGAGGTAGCACCGGCTGCTCGTCGTTGAATCGGGCATCTTGGATTACCGGATTCGACGCCCTGCTCGGCGGTGATCCACAGAAATACGGTGGTGATGAAGCCATTTGGTCGCTGGGGTTCTCGGCCCCATACCCTCCCTGAAACTCAATTAAAACGATACCCCTTTAGGTCACATCTAATTGTACAAAATCAGAAAGAAAATCTAGAAAAATTACATGAAAATCAAAGAATCAGTACCCAGAGTCATCAAAGAAACAAAAAGAAAAATTAAAGCCCAGAAATATCTTCTTTTTTTAATTGAATTTACCTCGGAGAGGATTATATCAAGAAGCTCTGCACCAGCTTTTGAATCAGCCATCTCAGTCTGATAACAGCTGCTGGAATTTTCCCAAATCAAAAATAAAATAAGAACCATGATACATAAAAAGATAATGAAAGCAGAAATAAATTAGAAGTTTAAAAAAAGGGACATACTTGGTAGACCATCTAAAGGTTCGTATAGGCTTAGGGCAAACCACTGAATCGAATCCTCCCTCTTCAAATCTTCCCATGGCGTTGGTTTATAATTCTGTTTATTTTTCAGACAGAGCAAAGATCAGAACACCAACAAACCCTGTCCAAAAAAAAAAAAGGAACATAAAAAAACATGAGATCTAATCTAACGAAACAAACAAAAAAGAGATCTGGGTTGTTTCAGACAAACCTAAGCTCCTCCAATGGAGGAATTAATTGATTGGAAAGAGAGAGAGAGAGAGAGAGAGAGAGAGAGAGAGAGAGAGAGAGAGAACAAATCTGGGTTTGAGATTTTGAGAGAGGAAAGTTTCAGAGAGAGAAAAAGGAGGGGATAGGTGGGTGAGTATTCATAGGGAGAAAGAGGGTGAGTGAGGGGAAGAGGGTGGATAGGGTGTTCGCGAACTGAAAATCATGTGATGTGAAATATTGGGTATTGACCGTCAGATTTGAATAGAATGGAAATAGATGGTTGATGATTGTTTTAAAGGAGAGTCAAAGGTGAGTTTAGGATTTGGAGCCAAAATGGAATCTGATGAAGATTTGGATTCTGAGACACATATCGAATATTAAATATCAATCAATCAATCTTTCTTTCTTTTTTATACGGTGATTGCATATTTTATAAGGCTCTCATGCATGCATGCCCTCATTTTTTATTTTTATTATTTTCTTAAACAACTGAATTGTTTTTAGTCACAAATCGTGAATTCTTTTATAGGATAAACTACATATACTCACTTAATTATAAAAAAATCATTTTAAGTATTTAAAATAAAAATTATAATTTAGACACATACGTTATATAATTCGTTTATTTTAGTTATTTCGTTAAAATTCTAATAAAATTTAACATGACATTTTTCTTTACACATAAACTAATAATTAGATGTCACATGACACAATTTATCACATAAATATTGCATAGGACTAAAATATTATTTGTCCAATACTAATTATTAACTAAAATAAAAAAAAAGATTTTTAAGTTTTTTCAACCATTTAATTATCATTTTTATTAATAATTAGTATTGAACAAATTATATTTTAGTTCTGTAAAGTGGTATGCAACACTTACTAGGTTAATTGTGTCATGTGGCATCTAATGATTGGTCCATGTGTCAAAAAATGTCATATCGATTTCATTAAAGGTTTTAACGGAGTTATCAATATGAACAAATTATATAGCATGGGTGTTTAAATTGCAAGATTTTATTTTAAGTGCTTAAAATGGGAATTTTTGATAGTTTAATGACTATCTATATAGTTTACTTTTTATATAATATATTGCTTTTTTTTTATAAAAATGTCGTCATTTTAAATTAAGTTTTAAATATTAAATTATTTTAAAGACTATAAATATCAAGATGTATATGAAATTTTTTAAAAAAATCTAATATTTTGTATGTTGAGGTTTACTTTTGGGGATATTCGTTCTACCGAATTGTATTCCCATCATTGGAACACAATGAAATGGCATTACCCTAATTGGAGATTCTCGACAAAATCTCGTATAATTTAAATGAGACCTCGTCACCATGATTTATTTCGCCTACATTAGTCCATCAAAACTCCTTACCCTTTGTTTAATTACCTCTAAACCCTAAATTCTAGTTCGATTCTTTAAGGTCTCAATCTTAAATTTTAATATTTGAAAACCCTTATGAAATTATTTTCCTCCAACTTAATTGGGTTAAAGATTATTTCGATCCAACTCTAACCTCAACCAAAGTCAACTCTCTACTCTCCTAATTCTATTACTCTTCATCAGTATAATCTTTGTGAAGTATTTAAGCATTCTTCATATGAGGATCATTTACACTAATCGTAAATAGGGTTTATCATAAACCTAAACCTTATTTATGTTAGTTTAAAATATATTTTGTATCCATATAATGCATAAACACTAGAGGAAGACCATGCTGAAGAAAAGCATGGAAAATCAGGAGAGTTAATTTCAGGTTCGTTGATGTTAGAGTTGGGTTCAAAATCTCTTCCTAATATGGGATTGAAGCTTGAACAAATGAAGGAAAAATAATTCGGTGGGCATTTTTTAAATGTTATATTTAGGTTTGAGAGTTTAGGATTTAGGGTTACAATTTTAGATTATGGGTTTTGGTTTTTGGATTTTGAGAAGTTGGCACACGAAGTCAAAAAAATTTTGGGAGGTGAAATTAAATTGTATATTTCTACAATAGTAAAAATATAATTTCACCATTCTAATAGCTTATATATTTATAATTTGTAAATGATTAAATCATATTTTATCATTTTGTGGTGTCAAAGTGTAATTATACCGTTACTAATTTAAATTTTTTTAAATTATAAAATGACATAAATGAATTTTTTTTTCATTTTAGAAGGAGTTAAAACTATGCCAACCCTAGACTTCGCCACTAAAAGTAGGCTAGGGTATCCTCTAGAGTTGTAGGCATGCGACAATGACATAGGCAAGTTTCTTGGAACTTGTATTTCCTGGTCGAAATTAAGCTTGAGATAACATAAGAAAATGTGATTAGTTAATGCAAGACGTAGAGCTAGGGGTGTTCAATTCATTAACCGGCTCGAACTATTATTAACTGAATTAAACGACTCTTTTAAACCCTTAACCGTTTAACCGAACCAAAATTTTAAAAAAAAACTTAACCGAACTGAACTTGTTCTGTTAATTTGGTCGGTTAACTGAAGTAACCGAAATTTATATATATTTGTTATTTTTGGTTAAAACAAGTATAAAACATATAAAAAATTAACAGACTTAATTGACTGATTAATTTATATTTCCAAAAAATTAACCGAACCAATGAATACTTATATATTGTAATACTATTTATTAAATTCGGTTAACCGACTGATTTTGAATCGAATTAACTGTTAATCGAACTTCTAAAAAATTATTAATCGACCCTAACCGAATTAATTCGGTTAACCAACTGATTAACTAAATTCGATCGGTTAATTAAATTAATTCGATTTTACCCGAAATTTGCACACCCCTACATAGAGTGACATCATTGATGAACTCAAAATATTCTTATGATTTGGACGAACTATATATGCTGATAGAAATATTGATGTTATAATTTGTTATTTATAAAATGAAAAGTGATGTAATTTAAAGGATATGTTAATATTTTTTAAAAATAAAAAACATGTTAGATTTGTTACCCAAATGCTTGATAAAGCAATCAGATAAAACAAAATAGAATTGAATTAAAAAATAAATTCAATAAAATTTAATTAAAAACAAATTACATAAACTAAATTGAATTAACAATTAAAGTAAATAAATTGCATAAGGTGGGCTAACAAGGCCCCGGAAGATATATGGGGAGGAGTTTTTGTCACCTCTTTTAACTTCACAAATGCTTCATTCAATCTCCTTAAATCAACTCCAACAAGGATTCTAAGCTAACATCCGTAACTCTACCCTCTATACTTATGGATAGAATGCTTGATGATAGGAACCCACGCAGCCACGCTAAACTAACCTTATTCGATAATTACCCCATTAACACCTAGGCAAAGAGAGATTGAAAAAAACCAATGACCAGACAGATAGTTAACACTCTTTTTAGATATTACCTTAACACCTCTAAACTATTATTTTTAGTGGCTTTTCGTACCATTCTCTGCGTGTATCACTTCCACCTTAGTATCTCTTCACACTTCACACTTTTCATTGTGTAAATCGCGGCATATAATTTAATTCTTAGAACAAAACTATAAATTTGAAGTAATTTAATTAATTATTGTAATTTGTTTCTCTACCCAAAGGTATAAAATTGACCAAGACAATAACAGACAATGAAGCAATTTTGCTTACTTCAAACACATAAAGTAGACAATTAAAGTTAACGCCGGTTGCCCAATAGCCTCATCTTTGAAGAAGGATGAACTAAGAAGACTGTGTTTCGTTATTTCTTATAATAAAATACGATAGGCAACGAATGGATTTAAAATACTTATTAATTGATTAAGATTATTCTATTATTAAAAGAGTTTGTTTTGTGAGAACCATAATTAAAAAACTTTAGCTTCCTATTCGACTTTTGTCCACATTTTTTTTATTTTATAAATAATATATAACCAACTTTAAAAATGTTCGAACTTTAAAAAAAAAAAATAAAGTTGTGGGTTAAAATCACGAACATGTACCACAATTTAATTTATTTCAATTTGAATTAATTTGAATTTGAATGGATTTATATAGAATCAAATAATTTTGAAATTGATAAATATTAAAATTGTTAATAATTTTTGATTCAATATGTAATGTTAAATTTTGATTTTATGTGCTTTTATATCTGAAATTTTAATTTGATTCAATTTTCACTAACAACATTGTTGAATTAACTTCATTTTACATTCATATATTGCATACACCAACAATTATATTAATCTAATATGAAAATAAATGTATATATTTATTTCTTTAAATGTATATAATTTAGAGTTTCAGACATACATGTGAACCACAATTCAAGTTTCATGTGTATAATTACACGAATCAAAGTTTATGTATCAAATTGCACATTGAACCAAAATTTATTTATAAATTTAATATTTATCCTTTTAAAATTTACAAAACTATAATGTTTTGAAATTATAAAAATAAAAATAAAAATTAATTATAAGTTCGAATGGTTTTTGAAATATAAGTTACAAAATTACGATTATTTGAATTAAAATTTATTTTATTTAATTTAAAATTATTTTTATCTTTCTAATTTCTAATTAATTTGATTTTTCTATATATAGAAAATATTTTATATTTAGAATAGTGAAAATAATTTAAAAATATTACATACAAAATATTATTAGAAACTAGTATAATAGAGTTATTGATTTTTTTCCCATTTGAATTCTTAAAATGAGAAATAAATTCTAAATTTTCAAACACTACGTAACTTATGATAAATTTTTATTTTTGTAATATTATATGAAAAATCTTTAAAACGATGAGAAGAGAGGGGCAGCGTTCTGCGTTCAATAGGCCACAGATTTCCGCATCCGAAGGTGGAAAAAAGACAAAACATTGCTTCAAATTGCGAGACGCACTTGCAATGCTGATCCAATGGGTAGTTACCATAACTTTCCCTATACCATATTGACTGAGCAAATTTTGATTTAATTCAAAAAATAATAAAAATTTAAAATTTAAATTAAATAGTTTAAGTTATTTGAGTTAATTAAGTTATTTGATTTAATTGAATAAAAATTAAATTTTTTATTTAACTCGAATATAAATTACACAATTTAAGTTATTCGAAAATCCGAATAAGAAAAGGTAAAACTACCTTGTTTTAATAAATGTTTACTTTTTTTTAAAGTTAAAAGTTAAAATCATTAAGTTAAAAGGTAAAATTACATCGTTTTAATAAATGTTTACTCATTAAATTAAAAGACAAAATTATTATATTGTTTATGTAGTTAAATAATCTTGTACTTTGTCTACTAGTTAAATAATCGGTCAATGTAAACGTAACATTGAGTATAAATAATAGGATTTGTTAACTCGACTCGATTCGATTCGATTCGAAAAAAATTCAAATTAAGTTCGGTTACTAAAATAGGATTCGTCAACTCGACTAACTCAAAATTTTTTTACTCTATTCGATCGAATACTCACCCCTACTTCACATTATATTTTCCTATTGGATGCTTTAGATGTTGTGTATCTAAATTTTAAATTTTAAAATCTCATTACTTGTGTAAGTTTTAAAATCTCATATATATATATATATATATATATATTTAATGAAAATTATCTGGAAAAAGGTGATGATAGGATAAAAATAATCTTATATAATTTATTAAATTATTACCCATTTATTCCTTAAATTCAAATCCCATTTTCTTCTCTCACTCGAACATCATTTCCTCCTCCTCCCAGCTGAATTCAGTTGAAGAACTTGGTAAGATCACCCATGTCTTCAATGCTTTTAAAGAACATGGTTTTAATTGCAAAAAAGAAAATCCATGTTGTTTTAAACCAAACAGAAAATTTGGGACGGAAATGATGATACCAAGTTTACTTAAATAATCGGAAACATGGGTTACCAAGTTCTTCAATTGTAAGAAGGATATGGGTTTAAAATGATGAAGATGAATTTGGTAAATGAATTCACCGCCATTGAACATGGTAGTTTAGAGCTGCGGTGAAGTCATAAGATTAAGTTTTATTGTGGTTTTATAGCCTAGCGAGACATGTTATGACGAAAGTATAATAAATTAAATAATTATATAAAATCATCTTTATCTTAATCATGATTTATTTTCAAGTTATTTGTACCAAATATTTATATAAAATGTCACATTAATATTTAACAATAAAAGCTATAAAATTTTTAATGAAGGACTATTTTGTTCCATAGAACCAATTTACCCTCTCTTTGTTTCACTAGAAGGATCAAAATGTTATATGGATTACTAGAGAGGTCACTATGTTTTTTTTTTTAAATTTTCATATTCTAAAATAATCTATTAATATCACCTTGGTTTATTATAATGGTAGGTTCTGGGATTAAGTTTTAAAGATTAGTAAAAATTTCAAAAATTTTAGAGTTTAATGAGAATTTTTAAAATAATTGAGGGTCTAATTAAATTTTAAATTTTTTCTGAGATCAATGAGAATTTTCCAATATTTTATGTGAGCTTAATTAAATTTTTAAAAATTAAAAGACATAATGAGAATTTTCAAAAATTTGAGGGGTTAATTAAAATTTTCTAAAATTTCAATAGAAAATTCATATTTTTCTAAAATTTGGGAGGGGAGCAGTTACAATCATGGGATTAATGGTTAAGGTTGAGCTTATCGGAATAAAGGGATAGCCTTGAGAGATCCATCAATGAGTTTAGTGTCCGGGGAAGCCATCGGCGGTGCTAAATTCAATCAATGGCTTATAGGGTTTGTTGGGAAAAGAAAAGAAGAAGAAAAAAAGAAAAAAAAACGAATAAAGAAAAAAGAGAAAAGAAATAAAAGAAATATATTTTAATATGAAAAAACAATTTTTTAAACACGAGGCACGTTTAACATGTTACATCAAACATATTTTATCAAATAATGACATTAAATAGTTAAATGATATTTTTATAATAACATGATAATAATAATGACATCTTTATAAATTTTAAAAATTAAAAATTAATCAAAGTTGAATGACATCTAGCATAGCATAGTTCACTCAATAATATATTATAACATGAAAATGCAAAATATATATAAAAACATTAAAATGTATTATTGATAAACTTAAATTGATGTGGACTGATCTTCAATTGATACTAATAAATGAAATTCGATCTCAAAATAATCATTTAAATTTATATAATTATATAATATGTAAATATAATGCGTTAAATGTTAAATACAATATGAGGAGGATTGCACACTTATATAGTTTTATATATTTCTTGCTTTATTAATATTTAACATATTTTTATTTTATTTATATAAATTATGTGTGTTAAATTAACATAAATTTAAAAAATAGTAAAAATTTAATTATTAAATAAATATTAATATATATATATTTTTAGATCAATGTAATAAATATAATAAAATATATAAAAAAAAAAGGATGAAGTGAGTGTTGATAAAGGAGGAGAAATGATTGCAGCACTATATGATGGAACAAAAGGCAGCACATTTTGAAGCAAAAGAAAAAAGGGCACCCCGCATTATCAATTTGATTCCTAGCCCTTATCCTACACAAGCTACATCATGCTTTTAATTTGCCACATATATTTTTATTTAAACAATAAATAATAAAATATACGTTCTGAAATTAATAATAATTTTGTTAATTTAGTTTTTGCTTTATTATTAACTCTATATTGATATTTTATGTTATTATATTGTTTAATTCTGTGTTATTTATTTCATATTTTCTTATTAAGTGAATTCCTATTCTATTTTAAATTTAAATTTTAATGTTAATTTTAACTATTCTACTTTTTCAATTATTAATTTTAAAATTCAGTTTCATAAAAATTTAATTTAAATAGCATGTTTTATTTACCCTTAAAAATATAGTTCAAAGTTTAAAATTAAAAAATAAAACATAATATAATATTTATCATAAAGATAAATAATATTTAATTAAAACAAAGTTAGATAATATTTATCTTAATAGTTAGGTAAAAGTTATCTAATAAAGTTGAATATTAGTTATCTTAATATTTATTTCATAATTATAGTGTTATTAAGCGGATAAATTATTTCATGAACCTTTCTCACCACCTAATATATGGTTCTAGTTAATTATTTTATGCCATGTCAACAATTTTTTCCAACTCAAATTAAAAAGATTAAAATAAATTTCACTGTCATATATAATTTTGTTCAATTTCTTTTTCTTTTCATTTGACATGATTTTTTTTCCCCCTCCTCACTGTTAGAAGAAGAGGATTTAGGGTTTTGGTGATTTTTCTAATTTAAGACTACAGGCTGAGCAAAAAAATAAAGGGGTTAGGGAATCAGGTTCGTTCCTATTTCTAGTGAAATAATTATTGAATTTAGTTCATAACAATTTTAATCATTCCATTATTTACTTTGATTTGTCCAAAACCCTAAATCTTTTTTTATAACAACCAAGAGGTGATTCAGAAAGGAAAAAAAATTAAGAAAATCATTAAAACCCTAAATCCTCTTATGCTAATAGTGTCTTATTGTGAGGGGAGGAAAAAAAGTTACTCAGATGAAAAGAAAAAGAAATTGAACAAAATCAAATATGATGAGGAAATTGTTTTAATCCTTCTAATTTGAGTAGGAAAAAGTTATTGATTTGACATAAAATATTTTGGTAGGACCATATATGAGGCGGTAAAAGGGTCCATGAAATAATTTATCTGTTAAACGGTTACTTCCTCTATATTTAAAATATAAGTTCATATATCTCATTTATTGATCGTATTAAATTGTGTTTAATATGAAATAAATTTAATGATTGTCAAATTGTTTTTATTTCAAAATTAATTTTTTAAAACTTTAACAAACTGTTATGTGATTTAACTTATCTTATTTAATAAAATTTTAATATTTCACTTCTATCTATATCCATGTTACAAAAAGAATAGCAAATTATTTTTATTTTTCACCGAGTCAAATTTTTGCTTTTACATTATTTAAGAAACTTTATTTTGTATTAAAATAAATTATTAAAGAATTTATTTCTGAAATTAAAAAGTATTAGATATAAATTATTTCTAAAATTTACAAATAAAAAATTTAAAACTTTATTTCTAAAAATCATTTAAAATTAAAAATTTATTTCTGTAATTTAAAAATTATTAGATATATATTATATCTAAAATTATTTAGAACTTTATTTTTAAATTAAAATTTTAAAAATGAGAAAAAGCATTTAAAACTTTATTTCTCAATTTAAAAGTATTAGACATATATTATTTCTAAAATTAAAAATTAAAATATATTTAATACTTTATTTCTAAAATTAAGGTTAAAATTATTTTCGACTATTTTAAAAAATTAAAACTATCTATTTCAAAGCTTAACTCTATCTCATATATATATATATATATATATATATATATATATTGGGATTTTAGATCATTAATTATATATGGGGAAAATATTTGATACAAGTATTAGTGAATTTTTAGACTTTACAAGTAAAAGGTTGACAAGTGTACTATAAGAGTATAATAAAATATTTTAGAAATAGTTATTTAAAAAAGAGAGACATATATCAATTTTTAAAATTACTTGTAGAATGAGAAAAATACACTATTAATGTGCCAAATGTAAATATGCACTCTTATATATTTGCGTGCATATTATAACATATTTATTATTTTCTATCATGTAATGTATTTTTAATTAAATTATTAAAAATATTAAAATTTTGGAAAGAACAAACACCATGAAATTATATGTGCAAAAAATACAAAGCATATTTGGTAAAATATTTTTTTATACATTCATATGGATTCAAATTAAGAGTATCAAATCTAATATTTGAAAAATTGTTGAAAAATAAAAGAATAATTTTGTGTTTATACCAGTTTTAACCATAACCAATATATTTAAAGTTTAAAACCTTTGTTTTTATCACTTTCACCTTTTACAAAAACATTTTCAATAAAAACAATAAAAACAAGCTTTTTATTTATTATTTCTAATTTTCACATTTCCATTTTCAAAAATTATTTTAAAATTTTAAACCAAACACCTTTTCCCAACATTTTTCATTTTAATGGAAACTAAATAAAAACAAAACATTTAAAGATTTCAATAAAACACTCCTTTTATCATAACTAACCGTAACACCTTTTATTTAAGTTATTTTAAATACAATGCAGTTATATGATAAAAATAATATTTATTAAAAGAATTAAAGAGTTAAAATGGTATGACAAAAATTATAGAATAAACCAATAAGACTCACACATAATAATAAATTTGTTAAAATTTAAATAAATATATAATATTTTAAATATAAAGTGCAAGAAATATATGTAAATCTCGAAATTGAAATTAAATGGCTGTTGAATGTATAAAGGCATAAATGATTGCATCGATATTGGATGGTCAACAAAAAGGCACCACATTATCATTCTCATTTCTCCATATATTATTTATTCTAAGAACAGACATGGATGTCTCACTTGCCTTGCATTTTCCGCGCCATCCACTTGCTTCTGCCCTTTAAATTTAATAAATTATTGCTTTTGAGTTGTTCTGTTAGAATTTGTTTGTTGTGCGAAAATTCAACGTGGAATCACTTGATGATAAAGAAGCCCATTGCTAATATAAAGCTTAACAAATGAAGGAGAAATTGTTTTTATTTTTATTTTTTAATGTATTCAAATAACAACTTCTTAAATATTGTATTTCGGTTTTATTGTGATTTTATTATTTCCTTTTCTTTTCGAGCAACATAGGATTAAGTTGTTATATGTTTTATTATAAATATATATGAAAAACTCAGATTTAAGTATTTTTGTAAAGATTAATTTATTATATAATTATTTTAAAATATTTGACTTCTAAAAGGTAAGACCCTGATTTAAACATTTAACATATTAAAAATTTGTTAGCTCAATATTGTTAAATGTTTGATAGTCAATTATAACAAATGAGAGCTATACCTAAACCAATCAAGTAAGAATTGAAAAAAAACGATGGTGAAGTTGGGAATTGGGATCAAAAGAGTGCAACAGCCACGGAGATATTGGGTTTTCAAATGAGTTTTCTAAGTAACCAGAAAGAGTTTGTAAAAGCTAGCATGATGGAAATCTAGGGGGGTAAGCATACAAGATACAACCCTAACACTCATGCCTCTGTTATCTTGTGTTAAGGCATCTCGGGGCAAATTTATAAATTTATTCATAATTTTTTATGAGAGGAAGCTTTATTTATTAATCGGTGAAAAGATATTAAATTAATTAATTTGTAAATCACTTAACATTAATTAAAAAATAAATTATTTTCTTTTATTTTTAATAATTTAATTAATTAATTGATTAAATCAAAATCGATAATTTAATTGATTTATCTATCATTCGATTTTAAAAACATTAATTTTCTTAGATAAATTCCATCGGATGTAGTCCATGTCCTTAGTTGAGATGGGCTACCAACCCCCATTTCGTGATTGAAAAATAATAAAACATTTATATATTGATGTTAATTTAATATTTCTTATAACTAAATTTAAATAAAACAATATATTTTTGTTATTAAGCAGCAATGCTAGTGGACGGGGCCATCCTAGATAAGACCCAACTTGTCCAGATTGGCCCTATGAAACTAACAGATTGGCTAACACTTGGGTCAAATTTGAGTAAACAAGATGATATACAAGAGAATGCGTCCCATTACGCAACACAAACATCTTACTATTAGATCAAACAGTTGTTGGCTTATCTATATACTAATTTAAATAATGAGAATTATATTAAAAAGTATACTATGATATTAAGAGTAGGTTTGGATGAAAGGTATGTTTACTTATGATTAGTGTAAAAACAGCGGTAGCGGTGATATTAAATACTGTAGTGTAAGATAAAAAATAAACTAAATACACCGCACTGCATCTAACCTACCTTAAGTTATTTAGAGGTTGTGTTTTGACTTGTGCAACCAGGTCTTGTAAATATGCTATAAAAGATTTTTACCTTATAGAGAATCATTAATAAAGCAGAAATTACATTGATTCAAATGATAAATAACTTGAACACTAAACATTTATTTTAAAATTTTAAAATTAAAAAGATAAATAAGAAAAGATTCTCATTGATATTTAAATTGAGTATTTAAATGGTATATATTGCTAATTGATGGGAGGAGTGTGGTGAGTGAAATTCTCATACTTTGTCGAGAATGAAACTGTTTGATGTTGAAAGTACATTAATTTTTTTTATAATGTATACTAATGAATTTTGTTCATAATTGTCTTTAAAAAAAACCAATTTCTTTTACATAATTTTATAATGATTTTGCTTTAGAGTGGTAGCATGTGCAAATTCCTTTTTACTGTGTTGGTATGCATGTGTGAGTTACTTCTTATCCTTCTCTTCTTTTGATAACGTAGAGCCCTCGTATCCTTGTTGAAAACCCCCCTAATGAAATAAAGTTAAAGTAAACTAATAAAGGTACTCCCACTGTAGTATCTACTCTTCAATGTTCCTTGCTTTATGTCTGCTCTTTCACTTTCAGTTGATGAATAAAAAAAATAAAATCACTTGGCTTACCTGCTTTTCTTCAATATTTCTATGGATTCCCAAAATCTCCAAATTCCATGTCACCCTCACATGTTGTTGGACTTTGTTTTGTTCCTATTTGAACAATGATGCAATATTCGTTAGTGAAAAAATTTAAAGTGAATAATAGGTTTAAATATTCAAATCCAAACCTATTCTTCACAATAGTATGCCATATTCTGAGATATTTGAATATATCGAATTTATTATTGTAGTTAAAATATCTAAATCGAAATATTGTTGGAAGTGTGATATTTAAAATTTTACAGTTTTATTATATTATCATAAAATTTCTTATTATCATGTTTTATGTATAGAACCTATATCTTAATTTTCTAACAAATTCTATGTCACTACATCCGGTATAATATAGGTATAGCTATATACAAAAGCTAGCCTAGGATTATCCATATGGTGCAGTGATGCACATTTAGATATGGTTTTGTAATGTATGATGTAATATTTAGAAAAAGGTGGTGGGTCAATTAGTGAGCTGGGAAAAAAAGGGTAGAGGAATCTCTATGGAGTTGGCCTTCTGAAATCCTGACTTTGCTCATCTTCTCCTCACACCAATGCAATTGTTGTTCAGTTAGATCAGTCATTCTCAAAACCCTTGACACCACTTTTAGGTCAATCAGACCCATCAATATGTCCATCTCTTTCTCCACCTTCACTTTCCTTCTCCTTATGCATTTCTTAGCCCTTTTAAGGTCTTTAAGCTTCATCCTTTTCTGCATTCAATCCAGCGAGTAATCTTATTAATACTCAAGTCGTTTTATATGGGGAGAGAGAGAGAGAGAGAGAGAGAGAGAGAGAGATGATGACATGATGGTTTTGTAAACTTATTAAAATTAGAGAACTTACTTTAGCATTAACTTTTTTCATAAGCTGAAGGAGTGTAGGGTCAACTGAGCCTCTTCTCTTCATCCCAAAGAATTTTTTAATGAGTTGACATGGTTTCTCCTTGTCTGCCTTGAGAAAATTCATGAAGGTTTGGATTCCATCCTCCATTATCACCACAAATGTTTCTGCTGATATTCTTGGCCCAAACCCTTCATCTCTTTCATCTTCCTCATAATCTTTTTTCATATCAAAATTATGGAAATAAACAGAATGTTAATTAAAGGTATATTATAAATGAAATAAGTTTTAAAAATAATGATTTACCTCGATATTCAGGAACCAGAAGCAACTTTGGGGCCAAAAGCCTCATCCTGGCATACACCTCGGGTCTACGCCCTTGTTCATAAGGCTCATTTTCGATGTATCTTTGTAAAAGAACTTGGAATTGTTGAAACTGTTGAGCAATGATGGCAGGACAGTCGAAATCTTTTCTAGAGGCTCTTTTATGTTCAAAGTTCTTATAGTTCCAGTTAAGAGCTTCCCAAGTCAAGCAAATTTGAGCAACGTATGCAGATTCCAGTTCATGATATGGATTCTGTCTGATATCTGATGGTTTTCTGTTCATTGTCGCAAACTTGTGGACTATTCTCTCAGATATTGATCTTGGGCAAGCTTGGATGGACCTCAGTGATTCTATAAACAATTTCAAACCCATCAACCAAATCTGCATTCTTCACATATATATATATATATATATATCAAGTTTCTCATAATTTTACCTGTTTCTTGGAGCTTTTGTGCACTGATTCTGTCAAGGAACATCATCTCTTCATCATATTTTTGGAACACAGTGTAGGATTCCCATTTGGGACAACTTCTTCTTGAGGAAGATGAAAATGGATCTTCAGTCCCTGAATCTCTGCAATTTATTGAGCTTCTCCACTCAGATGAGCTCTTTGATGTTGAGCCTATTGTGTAAGAGTCACCATAGATTGGTTCATTATTATCCTGCTCCTCACCTACTAACTTCTTAGACTCCACTGTTGGTCCTATAACAAAAAACTTGTCACTTGAAAAATCTGTTTGCACCCTTTGTTTGATTTTTTGATTACTGAAATTTTCTGTAGAAACAAGCAGAAAACAATATCAGGCAGCATGAAAAGACAAAGTACAAGGATGTAATGTTCAGCAGAAACATATGACGTACATCATGTGATAATAATCAATGGTTTAATGCACATACCATCACCATCTTCATCATTGTCCACATCACTTTTGTCCATTGGTGAGACTATAGGAGTGGGACCATCATCAAAATTGTCAAGTGAATCGCCATCTTTTGTTGGGATCTCTTCATGATCAAACAAATCTGTATCATCATCATCATGATGGTGTTCAGAATCTGAACTAGGTGACTGTTCAGTGTAACAACTTGCATATTCTTGATCCTCACTCGTGATGAGCTGATCATCATGGACATCATTTCGAGGTCTTTGAAAGCTGCTGTCCGGCAGGAAAATAAGTGATTCACCACCATGAATTATGTCAGCCACAAGGTGGTCATTTTCCATGCAGTTGGCCTTGTAGTTATACCTTTCAACACAATAATCTTCTTCTTCTTCTTCTTCTTCTTCTTCTTCTTCTTCTTCTTCAGAGAACATACTGTAATCATATCCATTTCGATTCCTGCAAAAGAAACAAAGAACACACAACACAATGAATGAATGAATGAATGAATTTCTTCACCAACAAAACAATGAAATTACAAGGACCTTTGGAGAAGCGAGTAACTTCCAATGAAGTAGAAGAACTTGGCAAGCAAAATTGATGAGTAGTATAGAAAGAGAAGGAGAAGCAAAGATGAGCTTGAGAGGTTGTAAAACAATATAACCAAAGCTTGCTTTTGCATGTTTTCTTGTTGTTTGGTGGTGCTTTCAAAAGAGCTTTGCCAACAAATACTCAAAAGCAAAGTGAAGTCTTTGGTTCAGGAAAAACAAAATAATGTGTTGCTTTCATTGGTTTCCTACTTGGCTTAAAGTGGTCTTCTTCCTTTAAAATGACCGATCTGACCTACACAATACCAATTTTACCTCCCTATCAATTCCAAACATCAATTGCAATTGAGAGGGCAAATATGTCAACAAATTATTACCTTTCTTTTTTATACATTTGAGGTTATATCCAAGTCATTCAATAAATAATCAAATGTATAAATAAATACGTTTATTAAGGTTTAGGGTGGTGAGATGAATTCTTTAGTTAATTAATTGATAGGTTAAATGAGGAAAGATTGGATTCCTCTCAAGTTCTTTATTGGTTGGTTATTCGTTTAAAATTTTACAGAATTTACTTAAAAAAATTAGGCTCGTTTAAAATATGAGTTGAGTTCAGATTTAAATATTTAAGGCCTAAATCTAGCTTAACCTATTTTAAATTTATAATATTTTATATTATATTATTTTTATATATTATGTAATTTAGAATACATTAAAAAATAAACTTATACTAAATATATAATAATACTCTAATGCAAACATTAAAATAATGTTAACATGTCTATATAAAAATTTCAATAAATGAAAAATATATAAAATTATTAAATATTAAAATAAAATAAATATTTTTAAAAATTAAAAAATAATATGGGCGGCCTAAAATGGGCTTGGGTTAGTCTTTTACAAATATAGGCGGATTTTGGTAAAATTTTATACCCAAATTTCAGGTTGGGCTAGGCTTGGACAAGCATAAAGTATGTTAGTATCATATTTAAACCTAACCCGACTTAAGCCATGAGCACCCTACTCTCAAGCCTAACCTAACCAAAAATAAGATAAATTGATTGATTGGATATTAATTTTTTATATTTTAATATGTTTTATATAATAAAAGATAAATCCAACTTTGAAAAATACATTTTATTATTAAAATTTGATTTGAATTTTTTTTATAAATGAAAAAAAAGTAAAAAGGTTGAGATGAAATTTAAAACATAATCTAATTAAGATTTTATATTTATAGAGATTTTTTTTATGTTATACATTACGAATTTAGTATGATGAATTAAATTGATGTTATGCATTAATTGTAAAATAAATATAAAAAAATAAAAATAAAATTACTAGAACAGTCTTTGCATTAAAAGCATAGAAATTATAAAACTAAAACCTTAGTAGTACTCAAAGCAAAGAAAATGGTAGTCTAAAATATAAGAAAGAGATCTCATCTTATCTCAAAACCCTTAGAAAACACCAGACACCAAAACCTGACCACACGCATCTATAAACAAGCATGGCTTTTTTGCTTTATAAAAGAATTAACAATAAATACTTTAACTTTTCCAAAATAATAAAAAATATAGAATCGTGTAACGTAATATCTAATTTGGGGACTTATTTTATGGAAAAAGAAAGTTATAAAGCAAAAATTAAATATTTATGGGTGTAATCTTTTGACAGTATTTCCCCTATATATATATAAATTTAAATTAAGGACATAGATACTCTTATTTTAATTTTGATATCATTAATATATTTTATTTGTAATTTTATAAACTCATAAGTGGCATACTAAATTTAATCTAACACAATATCAATTATAATAGTAATATTGTTTTAATTTTAAACCAATAGCAAATGGTTTACCTTTTGTTTTAGTCAAAATTCTCACACGTTTCGGGAATTTTGTTGTGTTTTAGTTCATTTCAATCAATTTTAGGATATACTAATTAGTATCGATATGTAGTGGTTTGTACAAAATATTAATATTTTCATCTTAACTATTTTTTTTGTTTTAATTTATTTAAAATAAATTTAAATTATTTAATTAAGTTATTGATATTAATTAATAATTTTAAAATTTCAATTGCATATAAATATATTTATATGTATATTTTTAGATATATTTGTATGTATATTAAAATAATAATAAAATCTAAAATATACACCTAAATATACTGATATTAGTACATGCTAGTATAAAAAAATACAATACTAACTATGTTAATATAAATAGTAGGGACAATCTATATAGTTGAGAGAGAATTTTTTGGTTGAAATATTCTTTGCCTCTAAATTATGAAAAAAGCCTTTAAAAGATGAAGTGTGGAAGTGTCTTGTAGGGCTTTTTCTCATGGAAATATCTCATTTAATGCATGTCCTTAACTTGGTTCCCAAGGTTTTCCCAGAAAATGCTGTCTCCTTAGGAATTTTGTCTCACACTTTTTTATTTATTTAATAATAAATCATTTGAGGTTGTTTAAGACACTTGTTTTATCAAAGTGATTGGCTAATTATATTATAATACTTGCATGAAAGCAGGTGGTGGAATTACCTCACACCAGATTCAAAAAGGTACATGAAACCTTAGACCCCCTAACCCATAAAGTCCCGGCTTCGGTTCTGCCCAAATATCTGGGCCATATTTGAAGATTCCTTCTCTGCACTTTCTTCCCCATTTTTACCATCAAAAGAAGGGGGGGAGGGGGAGTAAAGTATAGAGCTCTCTGTAAATTCTGCTTTTTCCTTTCCTCTTGTGGAATATTTGTCCAACTAGGTCTAGGTACCTTATCACATATCCCTACTCATAAGTTATTCTAGCTTGGTTCAAAAAAACTTAAATTTGACTTGATCTTGTGAAGTGAGTTCGATATCAAAGCTAGGGTATCCTAATCCCCAACTTGAATAGGGCGTAAGCGTAATCAAAATTATTTATATATACACAAATTTAAATGGGCCGTAATGTGGGCTTGTAGCAGCCTCGCGTCGTGTAATGCATAGTTAGCATCTTATGTTAGCAAATGTTGCATGTAAGTCAGCCTTTGGGTGCTTCCCTTGTTACACATTCTGCAGTCATTCCTCGTATTGTCGAATTGCTCAATCAAGTAATAAAGCTCCTTTTGATCAAATTCATGCATGTCCTGTGTTAGTGAATGTAACTGATAACCAGTTTCAGTTAAGTTGTTAGTTTCTGGTACAAATTGTTAGCAGCTTAGCCTATCATTAATTAGTTAGTTAGCTAATCGGTTAAAATGTTAGTTCACTATACAGCTTTTTTGTATAAATATGACTAGTCTCTGATCATGAGATTTTAGAGTATTTTGAATGAAATGAATAGTTTCCTTTCTTGAGTTTTCTCTTGTATTTTCTTGAAGTTCGATCATGCTGCGCATAATTAACGTGTTTTATGTGTATTGGTTAGACCACTTAATGAACCGTTTTTTATGGGGGTTGATTCATCAGAAAATTGAGCAACAAGCAGTTAAAATATAGGAAGAGGCTTGTAGACTAGGAAGCATAATGACTTGGTTCAGTTGAGGAGTAAACACATTTCATCTCCAATGAAAACCAACAAAGTTAAGACAGATGTAGCGTTGTGCAATAAGAACAAGGTTGCGGCCTGCGGGGCTTGCTGTGATGGGCAGGGATTCAATGGGACAAATTGTGAGGGGAGCCAACGCACTAATGCTGCCTGAAATCCAAGCTGGCTATGAGGCTTGCCTCTGAATTGATTAAGCATCAGGGATGGCAATAACCTTAGTCCTCATTAACACACTTGAGAGGAAAATGCAGAGAACTGAATGAGATGGGAGATGCAAAATTATAGGAAACAGAAGCCTTGTAAAGATGTGATTCAAATATATAGTTTGGTTGGGGCATAACATCATCTGTAAAAAACTCATCTTGTTGGATTGAATGGTGAAGACCACACTTTGTGACTATAATTTTTTTGTTAGTACCTAAACAGTATTGACTCTATTCAGAGAGAAATGCACCTTTCCTTCTATTTCCCATTATGACTAAAATAATTATCCACCACTACTTAAATCTCAATTAGACACGATTTATTATGATATTTAAGTGGAATTGAACTATGGGCTTCGCATTTTGTGCATATATAATCTGACCAACCACGTTTTAGTACGTATGAAGGGATTTAAAGGTGTTTATTGCCGGTGTAAAATTGAGTTGGATGGAGAATATATAAATAAATATATATAGATATTAATAAATACATAATTGTTTAAATTCGACTTCAATTTTTTTATCTAAATTAGTTTAGATTTGTAATTGATTAATCTAAATCCGTTTAAATCTATTCATATTATATTTTATTTTTATATATTATCAATGGAGTTTTTAGACTTTAAGGTAACACATGTGTTGTTTAAGGTATAATAAATAAAAATAAAAATTCAAAACTTAAAAGAAATGACATTAGGCATTGGTTGAACCCTATGTGGAACTAAAATCCTCCATTGACAATCTATCAGGTACTAACTCATGTATTATAAACTTAAAAATGGATCAGACTAGGTTCGAGTTTTGAATATTGGAGTCCAAGCTTGGACCATGTTTTAGACGAGCCCAATTTTTTTTTTTGTTAGAATCAATTTTCTAGACCTACTAATTTTTTCCCAAATCCTTTCAAATTTTGAATAAGCCTTTAAACTTGGGGAATAACCCAACACTTGAATAAATATTAATAAATTTTCTTAAAAAGATTTACCTATTTTCAAAAAATTGGATTATTTTAAGATGGGTCAATATTTTTAAAATTAATTGTCTGTTCCTAACAAACAATTATTAATCTCTAAGCAAATTTAAGATATGTCAAGTATTATTTTTAATTATTTTATTATTCTCTATTACACTAAAAATCTTAAACCCATCTTTCATCCCTTAAAGTATTTAAACTTTTTATAATATATAATTGGGCATAGGAATGAGGTTATTTGGGTTTGAACCCAATCACTCATGCCTAAAATATAATATTTTGTCACAAAATTAAAAAGTTATTGGCAAATATTTAAATTCTATCGAATTAAAAACTTAACATATATACTTCCTTTATATAATTAATTTTTATTCTTAATATATAAAGGGAAGAATCTACTTACACCAATGTAAAATGTAAAATTAAAGTAGTTTTACACTTTTATATATTTTTGTATGATTAATATTTTAATGATCTAACCATCCTATTTTATATTCTATTCATATAAATCATGCATGTCAATTTTGATGTAAATTATAATTTCCTAATTATTTGTTTTAAGTTAAAAAAACAAATTTTCAATCGTTCAATAAATATTAATATACACACTATTTTAGATTGATATGATAGAGATATTGAATTAATTTAAAATTTACATGCTTGACAACAATTACAATTATATCAATAAATTCAATAGTAAAATCATTAAAATATTAATTATAAAAAGAAAAAGAGTATACAGATATAAATGAATCTCTCTCCACAACTAATTTTTATCAATAAATTTATGTAAATTCAATTAGAACTTTGACATAACTTGATTAAACTTGAATAGGACCTTTTACCCATAATTGGAACAAACTTAAATAATCATTAAAATTTTCATTAATATGGAGTCTACCATAAAACTAAACCCCAAACTAAAGGGAAAAAGATATCAAAATAGTTAAACTGCTGAAATATCAAACAAACTTGCGAACTCTGAAATGGATGGGAGGAAGAAAGAACTAAGACGATAAGATAAACTTTGCTTTTTTATTTGCCCTGATTTTTTAGTTTTTTTTTGAGGTGGAAACCTTAAAATAGTGAAACAACATCAACATGCGGACAACAACAAATGAAAATCGAACTGCAATATGAAAACTTGGCATCAACATATATACCACTAAAATTATGATCAGATGAGATCCGAAGAGACATGATTTTATTGGTAGGTATATTGACTGTCAATTCACCATCACTATCCCTTGTAAAGTCCTCTTTTTCACATTGCTATCTTATTTTTTACAAACTTCTTTCGCAATAACTTTATTTTTCTATAGTTATAATTTGTTAACTATAAAGGAAATCATTTTGAGATTTATATTTTATGTATTGTGGTAATTGTTGATACAGGTTGATCAATAAGGAGGAGATAAGGAAAAGATGGTAACGGTAATAAGAGAGTCAATTCACCTGTGATAGGTAAAGAATCGAAATAAGTGGAGGGCAACAGAGAGAATAAGAGGAGGTTGTGGTGTGCTTAGGGTAAAAAGTTTAAGAAGTTAAGAATTGAAAAAAAAATCCCTTCGGCATCATGTGTTGGGGTATATATATAAGGGGAAGGTCTCTTGCCCGGCAGTGCTATGTCACTGACAATACAGGTGATCGCCCCCTTGTGTGGTCAGTCATGTGACAAGTTCATTATATGTCGGTTGCCGTCAAGTGCAGTACCATGTGCGCCTACTCTAATATTCTATTTATTGAGATAATACAATGTTGTTATGCCTCTATGATCTCATATTGAGGATACAAGTCACCTGTTAGCCAAATGATATCAAATAAGGGTTGTTTGCAAGTATCTCTCAGATCACTTCTCATATTATCACGTACCTCAATCAAGATAAAAGTATAACAATAATACAATAGTGTAACTAGTGAATCAAATAAAATTATTTCATTAAAAATAAAATTTTATTTATTCGTTTTTAAAACCTTAATCATGCATCTAGCAAAGCAAAATTGATATGCTAACTTAATGTAGTTCAACTTAATTAGTTCACACATCCAATAAATTTGAATATTATAATAAAACCCGTAAACAATGATACTCGAACACATGGAATCAAACATTCTTTCAACCGCCCGCCATGTGCATGATTTTAATTGTATTCTAATTTTTTTTATGATTGAGAAATGTCTAAAATTTGGATATATTTACTTCCTTTTTCTTTGACCAATGATCTTCCCTTACTTTATGATACAAAGGCTTATTATGGTTATCATATTATTTGTCCTCCACCCCCACATAAAATTGTTTCAATGTTGAAGTGACATAGAAAGCAACTTTGGGATCAACCTTTTGGGTTGAACTTATTTGAATTGGGAAGATAAAAGGATTTTAAAGCATTATGGAAGAAGATTTAATGACATATATTTGTAAAGTAGTGGGGGATTGGTAAGAAACATGACCACCTAACAACCTCCTCCACTTGTATTATTGAACCCACTGTCCTTGGATCCTTGAACTTGCGCCTCGTCATCTCTATTCTCCCACAACTTCACCTAATATGTGACCCTAAATCTAGATTGGGAAATACATGTAAGCTATCCTTTTTGTTATTATGCATCGAATCCTTTCTTTTGAGCCATTTTCTTTCCCCACTTTTGATAGAGCTCATGAATCGTATATTCATAAAGTACTGTATTCATATATTTGTAAAATATATTAATGATGGAGTATTTTTTAATTTTATAAATCGGGTTAAAAGATTTTCAATCTTCCTTATTTATTTTTCAAATATAACTTAAGGATACATGATTTTTATTTATTTATTTGTGGAGTCACAAAACCCCATATGTTTAACTATTGGTTTTATATAAAAAAAATTCAATTGTTAAATATATATTAATAATGATAATATTCTAGATCGATATGATACAAATATGAGATTAATTCAAAATTTTATATGTTTGACAAGTATAATTATATTGATAAATTTAAATGATTTTTTTATTATATATATTTGAGATGATATGATACTCAAAGATCCTAAATCTACCTCCTAGACCTAGTTCATGCATGCTCCAAGAGACAAGGCAAAAGAGTTGGTCAAAAGGGAGTCAAAGAAGAAAGAAATTGATAGGAAAAGAGTGATAAAAGTGGCTTTAAAAAGGATTAATAAGCTCTTAATCATGATTCGCAAATGTCGGAGAACCCACATTGCCTCTTGTAGCCATGCATGGCTTGGCCCATTTCAAGCTGTCCTCCTCCCACCTTCTTCTATGCACTGTATTTGCCCCCCTTTCTCTCTTTTCTTTCTCACTAAACACCCAAAATTTATCTATAAATTAAACCATTCAAAAAATCCTTTCCCATTCTCTCCTTCAATCATTCCCTTACTGAATTTCCAACATCCATTAGATTTTGAATTTGTATTTATACACACACAAAAGAAAAGTATATAAATTTCATCCAATCACCTCATTAAAAATATATATAAATAATTCTACTTTTTAACATATGATGTAACAAGGTTTATTAATTACACACATCCTTATCAGTTTTTGTGGGTTTAGGGTTTCATTTGTTTTTGTTCCACGTGTTATAGCCAAATTGGCCATAGCTTCATTGCATCATAATGTTATTGGGACACACCCTCTAAACTGTTGGTGCCCCAAAGGATTAGGACATTTTGATTTCTTACCGACAAGTAGGATTTTTATAACAACTTATTCCTAATCATTCGTTGTGTTTTTGGATGGTGGCTCGTTCACAATTATAACCATTTGGGTGTTTATCTATAGTAAATTCTTTTTATCAGTCTCCTAAACATAAACCTAATATAAATTATTAAATTTTAATGTGTAATCAATGTATATTTGTCGATTATATCTAAAATATCAAATCGTACATGCTACGATGTTTATTCATAAATGCAGAACATTTGCATTTAAATAGCTACTTTGGGTTCAAATAAAAAAAAAAAGGTTTGAGAAAGAAAATAAGGTAATTGATATGGATGAACAAGTTGACATGAATTTCCATCACTAAAAGTAAAAGGCAAACAACATGTGATGCTTCTATATGTTGTTTCTTCTAAAAATGTCAAATGGTTATCTCTCTCTACTTAAGACTAAAATAGTACCTTTATCTTTGGGGTCAATATTTTACCATACATATGTCTATTTACTTAAAAAGAAATAGTAAATTAAGACAAACACGTTTATGACTATTTATATTCGTGGACACAAAGTTCAAACGAAATTAATTTAAATCAATGACTTGTTCGATTTAATATTATACAAAAAAAAAAGGGATTCATTGAATTTAAAATTTTATTTAAATGAATTGATTGAGATGATTAGATTAAAAAATTGAAGATTAATAAATCACACTAGACCGTATTGTATTTATAATGAAGGAAGGTAGAACTATGGTGGCCAAAGTTTTATATTTTGTAAAAGCTTGATTTAAAATGGGATGCATGAAAACTCATGTCTGCTTCATTTTGTTCAATTGTCGGGTTTTCTTAAACAACTAACCATGGCTTTTGTCCTAATTTTGTCATTAACTAATGTCCAAAACATAAGTGAAATCTATTAAAAGGAAGATTAGGATTATTGAACTAAAGTACTTACTGTTGTTAAGCTTAATGTCCCAAAAGTCCAAGTTTTTTTGGCTCTTTAGTTGTCATTTTAATCACCCATACCCTAATTACAAAGCACTCAAGTCTAATCATGTCCATTAATGTTTAATTAAGATTTGTTGCATGATATTGCCGCACTAAGAAAATTTGTCCTCTTTGTGACCTTAAATCAAAGGGAAAATGACAAGAAACAACAAATTAATGTAAATATAATATTTGCAATTAGCTAGCTAATTTCTTGTACATATATTTTGAATAGAATTCCATTAATGCTTGTGAGTGACAATAAATTACAAGTATAAAATTTTCACATATTCTAGCTTAGGTAGGAGGTACAATATGTGTTCCTGATCATAATACATTTAAATATGAAAGGAAAAAAAAAAAAAAAAAGAGTTGAAAAATATAGCGTCTCCATGATCATATGTTTTGTAAGGCAATTAAGTATAGGCATGGATGTAGAAATTAAGTCAAAGAGGACCATGTTGATGAGTGGAAGCAAGCTAGTCTTTCAATATCTCCTTCTCTCATAAATTTGTCCATTTCATCTTTTGCCCCCTGTGCTTTTTCCCTCTGAAATCCCATTCATTCATTATAATTTCCAATCAAAACACTGTGAGATTAAAATTTGCATACGTAAATGAACAGAAAAAAAAAAAAAACCTACAGGAAGCACCTGCATTCTTTCCACGGCATCCTTGTCTGAGTTGAAGTCATAATAAGTGCTTGCTGCTGTTAGCTTCATTGAAAGAAACTGTAACATTTCCAAAACAGTAAAAAATGTGAAATTATGTTACAACTATACAGTATATACATATATGTTTATTGATTATCTCACCTCAACTTGATTCTGCAAGGACTGGACATAATTGATGATCTCATCTAACATGACTGCCATGCCCATTGTCTACACATAATCAAACAATTTAGAGAGAAAAAAAAATGTAGGAGAAAACTTTGTTTTTTTGGCTACACTTTCAATGTATTCATACATGATATGTGTAATTGAGAGATGGGATTAGAGAGAAATAGCATAAAATTAACCTTATAGCATCCTGGGACAATATCTTGCAAGCATCTTAGTCTCTCATTAATTTTCCCTCTTCTAACCTGATTGACAATATAAAAACATCATTTCAATTGGTTAGTATGGTTAAATCAATCAAATTTAGATGTAAACAAAATGAAGTAAAAGGACATATATTTTACCCTTTCTGCTAAACTGTGACTATCAGTAGCTTCACCTCTTCTAGCTCTGACATGAACCACGTCTTTTGGTTTATTTTCTCCCTTTTCATTACCCTTTGCTCTTTTCCCTCTTCCCGAATTCTACATATAACAAAACCCGAATAAAAAACAAATTGGGAAAATAAAATAAAATATTGAATAAAATATATAGAAATATATATCATACATTTATTCTCTTGATCCAAGGTGATGATGAATTCCCATAACTACTTTCTGATAAGTCCAATGATTTTCTCTTATTGCTGTCATGGAATTCATTTCTGGAAGTGACAAAAGATGAGTGAGCAACTGATAGTGTTGTAATTGAACCCTTGTGGTTGCTATCATGGAAATAACTTGGTGGGTTTGCTCTGCAATTGCCTGCGATTTCAGCTACTTGGTTGCTAAAGAAGGTTTCATTGGAGAAAGGGAAAAAGGTTTGGAAATTCAAGGCTGAATTGTCTATAACACTTTGGTTTAGCTCACCACCATATTGGTTAAGTGACTCCATGGTTGCAGGATCAATATCCATGAAAGAAAATGATTGTTTAAAGTTTTGCATATCTGTTGTGAAATCAGCCATAGAGAAATTTGTGAGACTTTGTTTTTCAAATGGTTGTTTGGATAATGAGAGAAAAAAAGGAAGTGGGACTTATATTTATAGAGTGGGATCAGTGTTATTCAATAATATGCATGTGAAGAAAAAAAAGTTGCACTCTTAATTTTCTTTTTAAAAGAATGAAGATGAGTGGAAACGTGGCAGTGTAGGCTTTTGTTGTTTTTCTCTCCAATGGGTCCCATTGGGTTCAGGAGATATATCCAATAATGGATTGGGCCCACTTATGAAAGTCTCAGAAAATCTTTTTGAACTTCTTTTTTACATTTATTATTTTTGGAATTACTTCTTCACCAGGATATTTCGTTAGGAGAAACGCGTCCAAATTATTATTATTTTTAGTTAATAATAGTAATAATACTAACTAAATTAAGATTTAATTCATATTTTTTATTACGAATTGTTGATTAAATTTTAGTTTGATTTAGAGATACTCATGAATCGGGCTGGATCAAGTTAGGTCTAACAAAAAAATTAAGCCTAGTTGCTAGGCTCAGTCTCAAAAAATAGGTCTAAAATTTTGTTCAAGTCCGACTCGAATAAAAATGTTAAAACTTGGGCCCTACCCGGTCGTATTAATTTTTTATATAATTTTTAAATATATATGTATACCTAAATAACACTAAGATAGATGCAACTTAACAATCAAATGCCTCTAAAATAATAACAAAATTAACATTAAAACAAGTGTTATACAATATCCAAACAATAACAACAAAATAGTAGTAACATAATAGTGAAATTGTAGCAAAATAAGGAGAAAATAACAAGAAAATAACATTTTTTTTGTCTTTTTGTGAATTTGGGCCGAGCTATTTTTTAAATTAGTCTTATTTTTTTGTCGAAATTTATTTCTCGGACCTATAATTTTTCACAAACCCTCTCACTTTCTCATGAGTAGGTCTAGTTTGATTGATATAGGTATTGTTGTCAACGTAGGAGGACATGGGTTCAAGTGTATTAAAACGTATTATTTTATTATTTATGAGTTGGAGAAAGATTATAGATAATTTTAGACATCTAGGCTCATATATTGTGATTGCTTATATTAATTTATTTTTATTTTGAAATTATTAAATAAATGAAATCAGCACCCCAACCAATGTTATGATTGCTGCTATAAGTGCATTTAGACATAAAACGGGTATATCAAAAGTATTTTGCTTTAGTGGTTACAAAGATGTGAAACTGTGAATGCAACCATCCAAATATTCCTACCCTCTATTTTCTTCATTATTTTAATTATAAAAAAAATCTTAATTTGAAGATGCACTTATCATTTTGGATGTGTCCCTTTTGTTTTTCAATTCAACACATCATTTTCTATCTAACGTCATAAATATAGATTTTATAACTTAATTTTTCTTTTGTTTGAGAATAGTATGCAAGTCTAGCTTATACAAATAATCTTACTTTAGATTTTTTTTTTCTTTAACAATAATTGGTCTTCGATTTTAGCCTTCAGACTGACTTTTTGTTGATGCTAATTTCAAATATATGGTTTTATGAAATATAATAAAACATTTTTTTTCTAATAAATGTATATGTAAAATTTGATTTGATATTTTACTTGAAAATTTAAAGTTAAATTTTATTTATCGATTTTGAAAAGTCTATAATTTTTGAATTTTTGATACAAAGATAATTTATTTGATTCTTTTTCTTCAATTAAGCTTTGGTTTAAAGGTTGTTTAGATTTCATATTGTAAAATGCAGTTTTCTTTTAAGTGCCACGGTGACTTACTCTTGAAGCGAATTTGAAAATATGTTTTCTTAAAAATATAATTTAATTTATATTTAAGAGTTGTTAAGATTTAATATTGAATAAATGATATTTGTTTCAAAGGTCATCGAGCTTAAATCTTAAAAATAGATTTGAGTTATCCAAACTTGACAAAAAGAAAATAAAATTGTGACTTGAAATGTAATTTTAGTTTTAAGTTGCCTTAAGATGGAATGGGAACTTGGAGTTGCTTCATTAGGTAAACATGACAAAAAGGAAGAAAATAAACAAGGAGCTAATCAAGTAAGCGTTGCATCGTTTGAGTCTAACTGCTTCAAAATGTTAAAAGTTGTAGGTAAAAATACCATAGAGGTCCTTACATTAATAAATAAATTTTATTTGATTTTATGTATTTAAAAAAATAAACAAATTAATCCCTGTATGTTAGTAAAAAGTGTAAATTAACTCGAGGTAAAAGTTTGTGGAGGCCGTCATACTAAGAGTTCAACTGTATTTTGCCCATTCTACTAAAAATTTGGATAAATTAGTCTCTATATATTAGATCAAAGAGTAAACTAGTAATTTTTTTTTTTAAATTTCGTCTATTTCTACTATTTAAGTGTTAATGTAGCTAACGGAACAACCAAGCACTAACATTTGGCGTGTCATGTTTACCTCATACTCGACATGATAATATTTAAAAAATTTAAAATCCTAAAATAAATAAAACTATTTTATAATTATCTAAAACCACATCCAAGATAAATGGACAATTTTTTTTCAATTATTTATAATTTTTATACAAATATGTTTAAAATATTTATTTAATGTTTTTGTATATATTTATACAAAAATATATAAAATTATAAAAATTAT
The DNA here is from genome assembly GCF_025698485.1 of Gossypium arboreum. NCBI lineage: Eukaryota > Viridiplantae > Streptophyta > Magnoliopsida > Malvales > Malvaceae > Gossypium > Gossypium arboreum. The sequence goes on along the minus strand of NC_069078.1, from coordinate 82,234,529 downwards.
AAAAATTTTGATAATTTTATTAGAAATAATATCCAAAATTGACATGGACAAATAATTGTCCAAGTTCATTCTAGAATGATTTCTTAAGTAATTACTAAAAATATACAAAATTGTAGAAAATTATTAAGAATTATAATAAATAATAAAAATAATTAATTTTTAAAAATATAATATCTATATATATACACATATATATTTAAAGAATTCAAATATATATATACACACTTATGTATCTTCTTAATTGAATCGATATTTCTAGTTAATCAAATTGATGAGATCTATTTTATTAATTTCTTATAATTCTTAATATTTTTATTAATTTATTATAATTAAAATATACATACACATATATATACATAATAGAAACCTTTCATAATAATTTTTAAATAATTTTATACAATTATGTAAGAAATAACTCTAGAATAAACTTGACAAATAATTATCTAGACTCATTTGAAGTTGGACAATTATTTGTCCAAGAGCATTATGGACATTGTTTTTAATAACTACAATAATTTTTTATAGTTTCAAATAAATTTCTATATTTTTTTTGTTCAAGATTATCCTTGGCATGGTTTTTTATATATTTTTTAAATATTTGTTGACGTGGTAAAATTGCCCGCATCAATCCACGTGTTGCTATTCGGTTACTCTATTAGCCACTCATCACTTAACAATAACAATTGATAGAATTTTTAATAGAATGATCAATTTGCGCTTTATCTAACGTGTAATGATTAACTTTCTTTCTTTTTTTATTTAAAGTGAACAAAATGCAACCAACCCCTAATATAAGGGCTTTTACGATACTTTTATATAATATTACTCATCCATTAATTCCACATTACTTGCATAAAAAAATTTGAGAAAAAAAGGCCAAATCACCGCTGAATAACACATATTAATGGAATGATCAAATTACACTTTTTTCTAATATAAATGAGTTAATTTACTTATTTTTTTAAATAAAGGGACAAATTATAATCTGCCTTTTAATACAAATGCCTCCTTAGTACTTGTATCTAATGTTGTTTGATTTAGAATTTAATTAAATTAATTTATATAATTTAGCATTCGCCATCTAACACTTATTTCATACTAAGGATTGTTTATATTAAAGTACTTTTGGTTCGGAATGGTTCCAAAAGGAAAGCTCAATGATTAAAATTAAAATTTAAAAGAAAAAAAAGAAAGGAAAAATAGTTAAGATCATTTTATAAACACAGTGCATGTAATAGAAGCAATAGGGATTGGGATGAAAATGATAGACGAACTAAGGTTATTTTCAATTGTAATTGAAAGTGAATTCAAACTCGCGTCCGACCAATGTGGGACATTTATGTGCCGACCTCTTGCCATTTTAAATTGGGTGAAAACTGACCAAGTTGCATTTGCATGAGCACCTTTTCCTTTTCACTGTTGTTTTGGCCGATTCCTTTCATTTTCATCTTCATATGTCAACCAATTATATTAGTAAAAAAAAATAATTATTAAAAAAAAATCTAGTATAAAAAACCAACTCAAACGAATATAAATAAATTTGAACGGAAGCAAAAGAAAAGAAGAAGAAGAATGAACTGAATGCATGTGAGATGTTGTGTTTGGTAAGTGGCAAAAGCATTTAATTGAATTTCTAGTAAAAGGCATAAATGGCTAGGCTTCCTTAACAAACCAAGATATAATAGTAGTATATGTCTATAAATGTAGGTATTGAAAGGTTCTATTTTGTGAAATTGAGGCCCTTCGGCCAAATTTGGATATAGTTTGAAAATGTTCATAGCTAGTAGTGATTTGGTGCCCTATTAAAAATCATGTATTTCCCATTTGTTTATACACTATCTATTAATTTTTTAGCAAGCATTTTGCACAATTGGAATGCATTTCGTCCACAAATTAAGAGCTCCCTCGAAAAGGATTTGTTTGACTTGGGATGAAGATGATTAATTACAGGCCTAAGTCATTGGAACTTGGAAGTATATAAGTACACGTTAGTTCCAACTCAAGGGGACATTTACTGTTACAATCTTAACTCTATTGCTTGGAAGAAAATAGAATGACAAAAATTACTATTATCTCCTATATAAGGTTATTTATTTATACTTTTTAAAAAATGTATTAAAAAAATGTCATTTATATTAGAATTTAATTTCTAAATCAGATAAATGTCAATCTTCAAGCGGCAATAATTTACTGAGCTAAGTCTTTCCAAAAAATTTTGTTGTATATAAATTTGTTTCTCTTATGTTTATGTTTGAGAAGATGAACGTAAAGAATGAATTTTGATTTTATTTTATTTGTTTATAAATTATGAAAATGAAGTAATTAAACTATGCATTTATTAGTTAAAGTTTATATATTTGTTCATGCAATAGATTAATAGATGTGGACATTAAGAGAGAGTGAAGAAGTAGAGAAGAAAAGTATCTAAAAGGAGTTTGGGTCCCTCTCCTCCTACGGGGCATCTTAGGCTTATTTAAATCATGAATTTTTCGGTCGAATCATCTAGTTAAATTTGAGTTAGATTGTTACATATTTTATTATAACTTAATAACAATATTTAAAGAATAAATATGATTTTTAAGTTCATAATTATTTATAATTAGTTCTAGGTTATGGGTAAATAGTCATGCAATAATTTTATTAATTTAAAATAATAAAAATATATGTTTAGTTTGCTTTATCTTAGAATTTATATTTATTTTCAATTCCTAGAAACCAATGACAGTATATATCTTTAATGGAAAGACAATATTGCTCTTTCTATGAAACTAGAGGTGTGAAAGCTTGGCTCCCTCCAAAGGCCTTCCAGCTAAACCCAATTCATGTCCGGTTTGGGCCTTTTTTTCCCAATTAACAAAATAATGTTCTAAAAAAAGTTAGATGTTAAAAATTATGAAATATTTCTAATAGTTTAATATTTAAAATAGGTCATTCAGAAGTCAAATAGTCCGATCCTATGATGAACATTTGTGTGCCTAAATGCTTTTATCTTCTAATTGTAATGAACTGAAAGTTACGGTATCGGAAATTGAGTCTTGAGTACTGTTTCCGTGAAATTTATTCATGAATATTTATTAGAAATATTTATGAATTATAGTTGAATGGTTATTTAGTGTTTAATTAAGTGAAGTAGCTTGAATTTAGTTTAAAGGGCTAAATTGCATAAGGAATAAAAGTTTAATTATAAATTAAAGAAGTAAAAGGGACTAATCTAGTAATTAGACCCTAAGTGCCATGTGTGTGTTAATATTGAATAACGTGTGTAATAGTTGGTATATATGTGTAATAGCTATAAGATATTTTATGTTATAGCTATTACACATGTTAATTTTATATTTATTATAGGTTAATAATAATATAATATAGTATAATGAATAAAGAATAATAAGTAAAGAATAGAAAAGTTACAGAGAGCAAACGTGAGAAAGAAAGAAAGATAGAAAGACTAACAGAGAGCAAACGTGAGAAAGAAATAAGGAAAGAAAGAAATAAAAAAGGAAAATTTGAGGATTAAGGCCCTAAAGTTTGATTGGTAAGTTGTTTTAGCTCGTTTTCTTATGATTTTTATGTTTATAGATGCCTAGTTCAAAGTTCTACATGTATGAGGTTAAAATGAAGAAAAATAGAGAATTTTTAGATATTGATTTGGTTGAATAAATTGAGGTTTTATGGGTTAAATTGATAGAAATTGAAGTTAGAAGTGATTAGTTAAAGGAATTTCTAAGTTAGGTTTAAATAGGGACTAAGTTGAATACAACTCAAAATTTATGTTTTATAATGAATTTTATGAGTTAGAAATTGTTAATGAGTTGATTAAAAGAGAATATGGAGCTTAAGTTAAAGAAAAAAATATTAGTAATGGAAAAATGATGAAATTGGAATTTTTGTAAAAGTTTGATAGAAAGTGAAAATGTGTTTTATGAATTAATATATTGATGATTTTTAATTGTATGATTGTTAGTAGCAAACGTAGCACCAGATACATCATCAAAGAAGGGAAAAGAGAAAGTGAATGAAGATATCGATTAAATTCGATAAATAGTGGTTTGAATTTCTATAAACCGAGCTTAATCTTTATTGCTATATTTGATATTTATATTGTATGAAAATGTGAATGAGGTAAGTATTTTTACCATATTGAAATGAATGTGATTTTGAATACCCTATTAACAGTGTCGGGCTAGTCGGATATAGTTGACATGTCATAGGAATTGGAAGTATTGGGATATTCCGACATTGAGTCGATGAGACACTATGTGTCGACTACTGTTAAAGTTCTGGATTTGTTCCGATGAAGTACTTTGTGTACTATAATGTTAAAGTTTCGGATTTGTTCCGATGAAGTACTTTGTGTACTATAATGTTAAAGTTCCGGATTTGTTCCGATGAAGCACTATGTGCTTATCCCGAGTGTGGGTTGGATCCATGTATCCGTCGATGTCCGAAAGTTATTTTAATAAGGGTAAATAAAGTAAAGATTATTAAAGTACTGATTGATATTGAATAATAGCAATAATGTGTTTGAATTGCCATGTTTTAAAGTTGATTAAGCTATTGTTTATAGAAATACCACTGAGAGTATTCTCAGCGTACGGTTTGTTTCTGTGCGCAGGCTAGGTACTAAAGTATAAGGACTCATCATACAAGCCGATCCCCAAACTCAAATTGGTGAAGTTTCTATCTTTTTGGAAAATGGCATTGTACATAGGATGTCTTTTGGTCATTTTGAAAGTATCTAAGTTGTTAAGTGATATTTTGGTATGTTTTGTAAATGTTACCAAAACCTTAAGTATGTTTTGATATGTTAGTGAAGAGTAATAAGAGGAAGTGTTGGTAAATATTGTAGAGAGAAGAAATGAAGATGTTATAAACTTAGTTATCAACATTTTATACTAAAACAGATTTGGACAGTAGCGGTAGTCCAACTTTGAAAATATATCAAAAATAGTATAAAGTGAATTAGATAATGAATAAAATTTGTAATTCAAGCTTAATGAATCTATTTTTATATGGAAGAAATAAAATAGGTAAAAGAGTTGTATTTTATGAGATATTTACGTTTTGGTGAAACAGGGTTAGAACAATTTCTGGATTCCCTATTTTGACTTTAAAAATTCACCATAAATTGTGTATTAAGAATTAGGACTCAAACTTTATTTGTATGGATTCCTTATTGAGTCTATTTTTAATTGAAACAAATGGCACAGTCATTGGATTCCTTTACAGGAAGAAATTTGATTCGTAGTACACAAGGGTCAGAGTAGCCGAACCCTGAAACAGGGGAGACTTTTTCTAATAAACTGTACTAATTGGCCTGACCAAAAATTCTAGAAAAAAATTAGTAAGTAGATATATGAGTCTAGTTTCAGGGAAAATTTACGTAATTAGATTTCGAGTTTCATAACTCGATATATGATTTTTTTAGCGACCGTGTCGCAGATGGATAGTTTACTACGAAAACTGTTTAAGTGCTAAGATAAGTTTTGTAATGTCTCCTGCTCGACTCCGGCGACGATCTCGGGTAGGAGGACGTTACAATCTTGATTGGTATCAGAGCTAATTAGGTTTAGTCGATTCTAGGACTAAATCGAATGTCAATGTGAATCTAGAGGTACATGCCATTACTGAGTCAAATTTGAGTTGGGATTGGATGCTGATATGTTTATTGAATATTTTTGTTTTATAGCATTAAGAATGTCTGATAAAAGCATTGAGGATACTGATAAAGAGATGTATAGTGAAGATGATGAACCGTATAATGTGAATGAATCGGAGTCTGCAACTCCAACTGTGAATCCGGTAGGAAATCAACCGAATGTTGGAAGTGATAATACTGAAATCTTTAGAATAATCGCCGATGCCCTTCAAAAAGCGGTAAGAACTATGCCTGCTACGTCCTCTATCCCTATTACCCGAAGAGCTCCAATTAAAGAATCGAGAAAATATGGAGCTACAGAATTTTTGGGTGCGAAGGGAATTGATTCGACTATTGCTGAAAATTGGTTAAAGACTACAAAGAGAGTTCTGAAGCAACTTGAATGTACACCACAAGAAAGCTTAGTGTGTGTTGTCTCATTACTGCAAGATGAAGCTTTCGTATGGTGGGAATCAGTGATTCAGAATGTACTTGAGGAACAGATAAGTTGGGACTTCTTTCAAAAAGAGTTTCAAAAGAAGTATTTGGGAGAAATATACATAGAGGACAAAAGACAAGAGTTCTTAACACTGAAACAAGGTGAGATGCTTATAGTGGATTATGAACGAGAATTTCTGAGATTGAGCAGATATGCCACTGAGTTTGTACCGACTGAAGCCGACCGATGTAAAATATTTTTAAGAGGATTACGTGATGAATTTAGACTACAGTTGATGCCTCTTAGAATCACTAAGTTTTCGGATTTAATGGAAAGAACTAAGATGATTGAACAAATTCTCGGAAGGGATAAAAAGTCTAAAGTTGCTCGTTCGACTGAAAAACGTCCCGGAATGGTTAGTTCAAGTCCGCAGCCTAAGCGGTCAAAGGAATCACGAGGTCATTGGAGATTTAGTTCTCGATTGGAAAGGAGTGATTGAGGTCAGAAAAGACAGACTACTGTGTCTACTGGCAGTATCCGAAGTCCAGTTCAGAATACTGAAATTCCAATATGTGAGCATTGTGGAAATCGGCACAAAGAGGAGTGTAGAAAGTTGACTAGAGATTGTTTCCGTTGTGGAGTTACCGATCACTTTATTAAAGATTGCCTAAAGATATCTAGAACAACACCGACAGTAGTGCAAAGATCTGAATTTGCTTCCAGAGGCCGGGGATCAGGCCGAAGTAGTTCGTTTGCTAGAGGTGGTACTAGAAGAACTAGTGAGAGTGCTACACAAAAATCTGAAGCTAAAGCTCCAGCTCGAGCGTATGTTGTGAGGACTCGAGAAGAGAAAGATGCTCATGATGTGGTGACAGGTATATTCTTATTGAATTTCTCACCCGTTTATGCTTTAATAGACCCTGGGTCATCACATTCATATGTTAATACGAAAGTAGTTGAGACAAAAAAATTAGAGTCTGAATTGTCTAAAGTTATGATAGAAGTGTCTAGTCCACTGGGACAAACTACTTTAGTGAACCATATATGTCGAAGATGTTCGTTAATGATTCAAGATAGAATATTCCCTGTTGATCTGTTGATTATGCCATTTGGCGACTTTGATGTTATTTTGGGAATTGACTGGTTATCAGAACATAGAGTGATTTTAGACAGTTATAAGAAGAACTTTATTGTTCAGAATGAAAGTGAAGATAGAATTGAAGTAAATGGTATTCGGACTAGTGGATCAATTCGTATTGTTTCGGCCATTAAAGCTATCAAGCTTCTTCATCGAGGTTGTAATGCTTTCTTAGCATATGTGATTAATTCGATTAGGTTGAAAGTCGATGTAGTAAGATTGGATGTGACGCGAATTTTCGATGTATTCCCTGAGGAATTACCTGGATTACCCCCTGATCGAGAGGTAGAATTTGTGATTGAAGTCTACCCAGGTACAGATCCGGTATCGATACCTCTGTACCATATGGCACCTACTGAGCTAAAAGAATTAAAAGTACAGTTGCAAGACTTATTGGACAGAGGTTTTATATGACTTACTACATCACCATGGAGAGCTCCAATGTTATTTGTTAAGAAGAAAGATGGGTCGATGTGGTTGTGCATTGATTATCGACAACTCAACAAAGTGACTGTCAAGAACAAGTATCCACTTCCCCGAATAGATGATTTGTTTGATCAACTGAAAGGAGCTTCCGTATTTTCAAAGATTGATCTGAGGTTGGGATACTATCAGTTGAAAGTAAAAGAGTGCGACATGTTGAAAACGACATTCCGTACGAGGTATGGGCATTATGAATTTTTAGTGATGCCATTTGGACTGACAAATGCCCCTGCTGCTTTTATGGATCTTATGAATCGGATTTTTCAGCCATACTTGGATCAGTTCGTAGTAGTTTTTATCGACGATATTTTGGTGTATTCCAAGTCAGAAAAAGATAACGAGCAACATCTCCAGATTGTTTTGCAAATACTACGAGAAAAGCAATTGTACAGAAAATTGAGCAAGTGTGAATTCTGGTTATCAGAAGTTGTGTTTCTTGGTCATGTCGTATCAGCGAATGGAATTAGAGTGGATCTAAAGAAGATTGAAGCAGTTATTCAGTAGAAAGTTCCTAAGAATGTATCAGAGGTACGAAGTTTTCTCGGATTGGTTGGTTACTATCGAAGATTCGTCGATGAATTTTCAAAGATAGCCTTACCGATGACCAAGCTACTACAGAAGAATATTCTATTTGTTTGGAATGAGCAATGTCAGAAAAGTTTTGAAGCATTAAAACGAATGTTAACAGAGGCACCGGTGTTGACTTTACCAAAATCATAAAAAGATTTTGTAGTGTACAGTGATGCTTCATTGAGTGGACTGGGATATATACTGATGCAGAACGGGAAATTCATTGCTTATGCTTCACGACAACTGAAACCGCATGAACGCAACTATCCAACTCATAATTTAGAATTAGAAGCTGTAATTTTTGCCTTGAAGATTTGGAGGCACTATCTTTATGGCGAAAAGTGCTATGTTTATACGGATCATAAAAGTTTGAAGTATCTACTTTCGCAAAAAGAATTGAATCTGAGACAAAGGCGTTGGATAGAGCTTCTAAAAGACTATGATTGTGTCATAGACTATCATCCAGGGAAAGCTAATGTAGTAGCCGACGCACTAAGTAGAAAAGCTGCGATTGAACTACAAGCAATGTTTGCACAACTTAGTATCACTGAAGATGGAAGCCTTTTGACTGAATTAAGAATAAAGCCAATAATGTTTGATTGAATCAGATCAGCACAGTTAGAAGATGATAAGTTGTTAAAGAAAAGAGAGATGATTCGGAATGGTACAGCAGAAAATTTTAGCATTGATGGAAATGGCTGTCTAAGATTTCAGAATCGAATTTGTATTTCATAATAGTCCATTTGCATTTCATCCTGGAGGTATGAAAAGGTATCGTGATTTGCGTGAATTGTATTAGTGGTCAGGAATGAAAAAGGATATAACTGAATATGTGGCAAAGTGTTTGACTTGTCAACGAGTAAAGACAGAACATGAAGTTCCATCGGGATTACTTCAACCCATCAATATTCCTGAATGGAAATGGGACAGAATAACGATGGACTTTGTGACGGGATTACCGACGTCTACAAGTAAAAAGAATGCTATTTGGGTAATAGTTGATCGACTTACGAAGTCAGCTCATTTCTTAGCTATGAGAACTGATTGGTCGTTAAAGAAACTTGCCGAGGTTTATGTTCGGGAAATCATTAGATTACATGGTATTCCAAAATCAATAATTTCTGACAGAGATCCAAGGTTTACGTCAAGGTTTTGGAAGCAATTACATGAATCTTTCGGTACTCGACTTCACTTTAGTACAGCTTTTCATCCACAGACTGATGGTCAATCTGAACGGGTAATACAAATTTTAGAAGATATGCTTCGAGCCTATATGATTGATTTTGAGTTTAACTGGGAATATTATTTGTCATTAGACGAATTTGTGTATAATAATAGTTTCCAGTCAAGTATACAGATGGCACCGTATGAGGCTTTGTATGGACGAAGATGCCGATCACCCGTATGTTGGAGAGAACTGAATGAGAAGAAGATGATTGAACCTGAATTGGTTCAAGAAACGGAAAGTACAGTTAAGAAAATTCGGGAAAGATTGAAAACTGCTTTTAATAGACAGAAATCGTATGCAGATTTGAAACGACGAGATATTGAATACTGTTGGCAATAAATTATTTTTAAAGGTTTCACCTTGGAAGAAAATTCTAAGATTTGGTCAAAAAGGAAAATTAAGTCTTCGTTTTATTGGGCCTTACGAAGTTATTGAGAGAATTGGACCAGTAGCGTATCGATTGGCCTTACCTCCTAAACTACAGAAAATGCACGATGTCTTCCATGGTTCTATGCTAAGAAGATATCGATCGGATCCTTCACATGTTATTACGACCGAGAATGTAGAGATTCGACCTGACTTATCGTATGAAGAAGAACCAGTTGAGATTCTAGCGCGAGAGGTAAAAGAATTACGTAATAAACGTATTCCTTTAGTAAAAGTGCTATGGCGAAGTCACAGTGTTGAATAAGCTACGTGGGAACCAGAAGAAACGATGAGATCTCAATACCCCATCTCTTTTCAGGTAAATTTCGAGGACGAAATTTATTAAGGGGGAGAGAATTGTAATGAACCGAAAGTTACGGTATTGGAAATTGAGTCTTGAGTACTATTTCCGTGAAATTTATTCATGAATATTTATTAGAAATATTTATGAATTATAGTTGAATAGTTATTTAGTGTTTAATTAAGTGAAGTAGCTTGAATTTAGTTTAAAGGGCTAAATTGCATAAGGAATAAAAGTTTAATTATAGATTAAAGAAGTAAAAGGGACTAATCTAGTAATTAGACCCTAAGTGCCATGTGTGTGTTAATATTGAATAACGTGTGTAATAGTTGGTATATATGTGTAGTAGCTATAAGATATTTTATGTTATAGCTATTACACATGTTAATTTTATATTTATTATAGGTTAATAATAATATAATATAGTATAATGAATAAAGAATAATAAGTAAAGAATAGAAAAGTTACAGAGAGCAAACGTGAGAAAGAAAGAAAGACTAACAAAGAGCAAACGTGAGAAAGAAAGAAAGAAATAAAAAAGGGAAATTTAGGATTAAGGCCCTAAAGTTTGATTGGTAAGTTGTTTTAGCTCATTTTCTTATGATTTTTATGTTTATGGATGCCTAATTCAAAGTTCTACATGTATGAGGTTAAAATGAAGAAAAATAGAGAATTTTTAGATATTGATTTAGTTGAATAAATTGAGGTTTTATGGGTTAAATTGATAGAAATTGAAGTTAGAAATGATTAGTTAAAGGAATTTCTAAGTTAGGTTTAAATAGGGACTAAGTTGAATACAACTCAAAATTTATGTTTTATAATGAATTTTATGAGTTAGAAATTGTTAATGAGTTGATTAAAAGAGAATATGAAGCTTAAGTCAAAGAAAAAAGATTAGTAATGGAAAAAGGACGAAATTGGAACTTTTGTAAAAGTTTGATAGAAAGTGAAAATGTGTTTTATGAATTAATATATTGATGATTTTTAATTGTATGATTGTTAGTAGCAAACGTAGCACTGGATACATCATCAAAGAAGGGAAAAAAGATAGTAAACGAAGATATCGATTAAATTCGATAAATAGTGGTTTGTATTTCTATAAACCGAGCTTAATCGTTATTGCTATATTTGATATTTATATTGTATGAAAATGTGAATGAGGTAAGTATTTTTACCATATTGAAATGAATGTGATTTTGAATACCCTATTAACGATTGTCGGGCTAGTCGGATATAGTTGACATGTCATAGGAATTGGAAGTATTGGGATATTCCGACATTGAGTCGATGAGACACTATGTGTCGACTACGTTAAAGCTCGGATTTGTTCCGATGAAGTACTTTGTGTACTATAATGTTAAAGTTCGGATTTGTTCCGATGAAGTACTATGTGCTTATCCCGAGTGTGGGTTGGATCCGTATATCCGTCGATGTCCGAAAGTTATGTTAATAAGGGTAAATAAAGTAAAGATTATTAAAGTCTTGATTGATATTGAATAATAGCAATAATGTGTTTGAATTACCATGTTTTAAAGTTGATTAAGCTATTGTTTATAGAAATACCACTGAGAGTATTCTCAGCAGACGGTTTGTTTCGTATGCAGCTAGGTACGAAAGTATAAGGACTCAAAGATACAAGCCGATCCCCAAACTCAAATTGGTGAAGTTTCTATCTTTTGGAAAATGGCATTGTACCTAGGATGTCTTTTGGTCATTTTGAAAGTATCTAAGTTGTTAAGTGATATTTTGGTATGTTTTGTAAATGTTTGTAATACCCCATACCCGTACCTGAGACCAGGATAGGATACGAGGCATTACCGAGATTTTCAGAATAATTTCAATTAATTTATATTATTTAGTATTCATTTTCATGTTTCATGTAACATTCTTTTCATATATTCAATTCAAAATATCATATAAAATACGATACAATACTTAAATTTTCATATTTACATGCTCATGCAGGATATACGAACCTACCTGACTAAATTGCAGAAATACCAAGTTTTAGGGGCATATTGGTGATTTACCATATTCCCAAATTTCACCCAATCTTAAATTGATAATTTCATTCAATTTATTAATTTAGATAATAAAATAATTCATTCCTTTCAATTTAGTCATTTTCGATATCTTTACAAAATTACCCATAAAGTTTTACTTTTATTCAATTTAGTCCTTGAGCCAAAAACATACAAATTAGACATGCTAGCTGAATATTCATACATATTTTTCCTCCTCCTCCTCTCCATTCCACATCCTTAGTATAAACAACACACTTGTAGGTAACATTATCCATAATTTTTACTATCTACTTATGTGAATATTCAAGCTGTCCATTTGTGTCATAGTCACTAAATTATTTTTATCTTGAGCTACAGAACTCAAAATTAAGATCCTATAATTTTCCCTGAAACTAGACTTATATACCTTCTTACCATAAAAATTTCATAATTTTTTGTTAGGCCAATTAATACAGTTTATTGATTAAAATCTCCCCTGTTCTGCTGTCTGATAGTTCCGACTCTTCTTCACTAAAAATTAATTATCCTCTTGTACAGGATTCAAATGATGTCCTCGTTTGTTTATATTGAAAATAGACTAATTCAGGATTCCAAACATATAAATTTAAGCCCCTAATTATTTTTATCCAATTTTTTATGATTTTCCAAAGTCAGAACAGGGGAACTCGAAATCATTCTGACCTTGTCTCACAAAAGTTATTGTATCTCATGATTTACAATTCCATTGCTTACATAATTTATTTTATAAGAAACTAGACTTAATAAGCTTTAATTTCATATTTTATTCATCCTCTAATTCGATTTCTAAAATTTTTGGTGATTTTTCAAATTTAGACTACTGCTGCTGTCTAAAACAGTTTTAGTGCAAAATGTTGATTTCCATTTTGCCCCAAATTTCACAATTCATACAATTCAGTCCTTGCTTAATTAACCCCTCAATTAAGATAATTTTCTCAATTAATACTTTTTCTAGACATTATAAGTTATTTCATAACTATTGAAATTCAGAATTTCCATATGAAACTCTAACTTCAAACTCTTTTACAATTAGGTCCCAAACATTCACTTTCTATTCAATTCTTTCAATAAAATCAGCATATAAATAATTTAAAGCTCTAATTCCATGCCAAATCATCATATACTTCCAGCACATATTTATATCAACTTTCAATTTCTTTCATAGAATCAAAAACTAATGAATTCAACAAGTGGACCTAGTTGTAAAAGTCACAAAAACATAAAAATGTCAAGGAGAAAGCAAGAATTAAACTTACATGAAGCTAGAGTATGAAAACCAGCTTGAACCCTCCTCCATGGCTATTTTTCAGCTGATGAATATGAAGAGAAATGAAGAGAATTCTAGATATTCCAATTTAGTCCCATTTTTATTTAGCCAATTTTGGCAATTTTCTAATTTTGCCCTTATTTCATCCATTTCCTGATTTTTCTCAACTATTGCCGCCCAAAATATCTCCTTTAGGACTATTTTCACTTTAGGTCCTTCCTCATTTGACAATTGAGCTATTTAATCCTTCTAGCAACTTTTACACCCTTTTCAATTTAGTCCTTTTTATTTAGTTAACCACCCAAACGTCAAAATTTTCTGACTAAATTTTAATACTACCTCACCAACACTCCATAAATATTTTTAAAAATATTTATGGCTCGATTTATGAAGTCGAGGTCTCGATACCTCATTCTCGACCCAATTTACCTAATTAATTCTTTTAAATCACCAAATTCACTAATTCAAAAATGCTTTTATATTTGCATTTGACTCATATGTATTAATTTATTAAATTTTGAACTCACCCGTCGGATTTGGTGATCTCAAATCTCTATTTCGATACCAATTTGAAAATTAGGTCATATAACTCTCCCCTTTAGGGATTTTCGTCCCCGAAAATCTTATCAGAAAAGAGGTTAAGGTTTCAGCATAAATCCTCCATCCTGTAATGTTGCCTAAGAACCTTACACTGTACTCGATTACTTTAAATTTTCTGAATGTCATTATACAATATTAATTAAGTAATCATCACTCGCAAAGTAAACAAAACTTCATTGCTCAGAGCATACATATCTACGTTTATTCCTCTCAAAGGTTAATCGATAGCTACTCACAATCTTTCAACAACTCAAATCATCATTACTGTCTTAAATTCAAATTTTTCTGTAATATTCAACACTTTAAACTCTTGGAATCAGGGATTATGTAGCAATTTTTTTTTTCAGACTATCCATCTATTTACTCATGAATACATAAAATTCATTTCCAAACTCGAGGATCGATTTACATGCATATATCTCAAATTACCTTCCAACTGAATAACTTGTTTTGATTAAAACATTTTATTCCATCTTAACTGTCAAACAATAATAACCTTTCAAACAATTTCCTCTTCAAGTTGTTAGAACAACTCAATCACATAATCTTTCACAAATTTCCGTAACATACTAGTCAAAAAGCTTTAGTAACGGCATTAGTTCAAACAAAACACCACATCTCGATTTATCTCATTGACCTTAATCAATATTACCTAATAAAAGAAAATCAATATAAAAATTTAGCACAATCCACATTTTGTTGATGTCAATCTTCTTAAGAAAACTCGAAGAATTCCTGATAACACATTCTTTAGATATCATACCTGGATAAGTTGATTGTCCTCTTCTTTAACTGTGGCATCACTTAATTTGAATGATTTTCAAAACAGTCTATCATCTATTCTAGAATCGTTTTTACTTGCTAAACCATTCTTATCTCTGACCACTTTATTAATTATTCCACTTTTTGTTTTGAACTCTTTTGTTTCACACTTGTGAACTTATTCAATATAAATTTCATAAACTTTATTATATAATACCATAATGATAGGGGGTGAAGATTGTAAAGCCTTGACTTTTAGCTCTTATATATATACACACATCTAACATATCATTTATTAATCAACATAACATCATATAAATACCAAACAATATAGGCGCGCTCATCACAAGATAAACTTTTATTTCATTTCATACATCATCACATCCATATCATGAACTCTTTTCATACCTTTCCAAGTTTCAACTCATCATAAACACATTCTTACTCAGACACATTAGTGTCACTTTCAACACTTTCTGAAATAACTCGCTTAAAAAGT
The DNA here is from genome assembly GCF_025698485.1 of Gossypium arboreum. NCBI lineage: Eukaryota > Viridiplantae > Streptophyta > Magnoliopsida > Malvales > Malvaceae > Gossypium > Gossypium arboreum. The sequence goes on along the minus strand of NC_069078.1, from coordinate 82,219,139 downwards.
ATTTCGTCTATAAGTAAAATAAAAATTTGATCGGATTATACGCATCACTCTATCACGATTTATATGGCATGTATCTCTAAACACTTTACATTATTTTCTTTTGATCATGAATTTCATTATTTCTATAATTCTATAGTTTCTTTTTGCACATATTTACCTAGTTTATCATTTATATCCATTTTCTATCCTTTCATTTCACATTTTATTTTCAATTCAATTTTCACATCGCCTCTCGAGCTTTTACCAACAGGAATAGAAGATAATATCATATGAATCTTATTATCAAGTGTTTTATCACATATATTAGCTTGGAAAACCAAAGAAAGATAGAGTAGTACCGCTTGTGAATCAATCAGACTTGCGATAATTTCTGTCTATTAGCATATTTATCTAACCTTTTAATATATTTATTATAGCATCCAAACATTAACAATTGCATATGCCTCTAAAAATATCAATACATATAAAATACCCACATAATATCCCAAACATTTACTATAATATACCCAATTTTAACTGGTATATTCAAATATTTTTGCAATTTATTCACCAATCTATTGACTAGTATAGTCATCAATAATTTCACATCATTCAGTTCACTCAAGAATTTAATTTGGAAGGAATTTTCAGTTAACCATTCTGTAAATATCATATTTGAACAAATCGATTTTCCTATAAATAACTTCTTTATTTAACAAAGGGTATCAGATATCCCAGCTAGTTTTCAGAAAAAATTGATGTCTCTATTCAGAACCCATCTTTACCTATTAACGCATTCTCAGTTCCGGCTGTATTATCAATTGTTCAACCATTGAACTTTTTCACTTTCCGCTTCTGAATTTAATCAATATAAATCTCATGAATTTCATTGCATATAACTGTATTAGTAAAAGGGGTATAGATCATAAAGCCTTATAATTTAATTTTCATGTATTTACTTATATAACATTTATTATTCTCAAGTATTATAAAACATTTATCCGTACTTTTACGAGTACTGCTTCATCATAACTAACATTTTTACTCAGGGATAATCCTTTATCTTGTAACGAAAATTGTTTAATTTTTTTATTTAACAGAGGCCCAGTAGACTAGATAGAACACTTCGGATATATAGGACTTATACAGAGGTGCATTATTATGCACTAATGAACAGAGAGCACAAATGTGGTAATCAGAGAGCACTGGCGTGCTAGTAATCAGAGAGCACTGGCGTGCTAGTAATCAGAGAGCACTGGCGTGCTAGTAATCAGAGAGCACAAATGTGCTAATCAGAGAGCACTGACGTGCTAATATTCAGAGAGCATGCTGAAGTCCCTTAACATCCTAGTAGTTCTAATCTTGTCTACTTGGGCAAATTATTTCATACATGCATATCACTTTTACACCTTTCGCATAATATTTTTACATGCTTTACGATTTAATTTAATCCTTGTACCAATAATTTATATGCTTATATCTTCTGTATCTTCAATACATGTAATATATTTCAAAATTCACTATTCATTCATAATTCTCTAATAATCCTTATCATGTACTTCATATATCACATTTATATATTTTGTAATTTAGTCATCGTATAATATTTCATATAGTAATATAATTTACTTTTAATAATACATATAACATAATATTCATTATCGACATGTATTATAAAACTTTTATTCATGCCCTTTTTTTTTTTTTACCGATTCATCATAATCAACTTTCTACTTGTATACTTGAGTATCGTTTTAGCATTATCGAATTAACTTGGTTATAAAACATCTCTCTATAAGTAAAACAAATTTCATTAGAGTCGAGAGATATCACATCGTCACATATTTTAATGACATGTGTTTTTAGACTTCACATATACTACGTTTGATCCGAGAACCGACTAAACCGTAGCTCTGATACCATTAAATGTAATACCCCATACCCGTACCTGAGACCGGGATAGGATACGAGGCATTACCGAGATTTTTAGAATAATTTCAATTAATTTATATTATTTAGTATTCATTTTCATGTTTCATGTAACATTCTTTTCATATATTCAATTCAAAATATCATATAAAATACGATACAATACTTAAATTTTCATATTTACATGCTCATGCAGGATATACGAACCTACGACTAAATTGCGAAATACCAAGTTTTAGGGCATATTGGTGATTTACCATATTCCCAAATTTCACCCAATCTTAAATTGATAATTTCATTCAATTTATTAATTTAGATAATAAAATAATTCATTCCTTTCAATTTAGTCATTTTCGATATTTTTACAAAATTACCCATAAAGTTTTACTTTTATTCAATTTAGTCCTTGAGCCAAAAACATACAAATTAGACATGCTAGCTGAATATTCATACATATTTTTCCTCCTCCTCCTCTCCATTCCACATCCTTAGTATAAACAACACACTTGTAGGTAACATTATCCATAATTTTCACTATCTACTTATGTGAATATTCAAGCTGTCCATCTGTGTCATAGTCACTAAATTATTTTTATCTTGAGCTACAGAACTCAAAATTAAGATCCTATAATTTTCCCTGAAACCAGACTTATATACCTTCTTTCCATAAAAATTTCATAATTTTTGGTTGGGCCAATTAATACAGTTTATTCATTAAAGTCTCCCCTGTTCTGCTGTCTGACAATTCCGACCCTTCTTCACTAAAAATTAATTATCTTCTTGTACAGGATTCAAATGATGTCCTCCTTTGTTTCTATTGAAAATAGACTAATTCAGGATTCCAAACATATAAATTTAAGCCCCTAATTATTTTTATCCAATTTTTTATGATTTTCCAAAGTCAGAACAGGGGAACTCGAAATCATTCTGACCTTGTCTCACAAAAGTTATTGTATCTCATGATTTACAATTCCATTGCTTACATAATTTATTTTATAAGAAACTAGACTCAATAAGCTTTAATTTCATATTTTATTCATCCTCTAATTAGATTTCTATAATTTTTGGTGATTTTTCAAAGTTAGACTACTGCTGCTGTCAAAAACAGTTTTAGTGCAAAATGTTGATTTCCATTTTGCCCCAAATTTCACAATTCATACAATTCAGTCCTTGCTCAATTAACCCCTCAATTAAGATAATTTTCTCAATTAATACTTTTTCTAGACATTATAAGTTATTTCATAACTATTGAAATTCAGAATTTCCATATGAAACTCTAACTTCAAACTCTTTTACAATTAGGTCCCAAACATTCACTTTCTATTCAATTCTTTCAATAAAATCAGCATATAAATAATTTAAAGCTCTAATTTCATGCCAAATCATCATATACTTCCAGCACATATTTATATCAACTTTCAATTTCTTTCATAGAATCAAAAACTAATGAATTCAACAAGTGGACCTAGTTGTAAAAGTCACAAAAACATAAAAATGTCAAGGAGAAAGCAAGAATTAAACTTACATTGTCAAGGAGAAAGCAAGAATTAAACTTACATGAAGCTAGAGTATGAAAACCAGCTTGAACCCTCCTCCATGGCTGTTTTTCAGCTGATGAATATGAAGAGAAATGAAGAGAATTCTAGATATTCCAATTTAGTCCCATTTTTATTTAGCCAATTTTGACAATTTTTCAATTTTGCCCTTATTTCATCCATTTCCTGATCTTTCTCAGCTATTGCCGCCCAAAATATCTCCTTTAGGACTATTTTCACTTTAGGTCCTTCCTCATTTGACAATTGAGCTATTTAATCCTTTTAGCAACTTTTACACCCTTTTCAATTTAGTCCTTTTTATTTAATTAACCACCCAAACGTCAAAATTTTCTGACTAAATTTTAATACTACCTCACCAACACTCCATAAATATTTCTAAAAATATTTATGGCTCGATTTATGAAGTTGAGGTCTCGATACCTCATTCTCGACCCAATTTACCTAATTAATTCTTTTAAATCACCAAATTCACTAATTCAAAAATGATTTTATATTCGCATTTGACTCATAGGTATTAATTTATTAAATTTTTAACTCACCCGTCGGATTTGGTGATCTCAAAACCACTGAAAATTAGGCTGTTGCAATGTTGCCAAAACCTTAAGTATGGTATGTTTTGATATGTTAGTGAAGAGTAATAAGAGGAAGTGTTGGTAAATATTGTCGAGAGAAGAAATGAAGATGTTATAAACTTAGTCATCAACATTTTATACTAAAACAGATTTGGACAGTAGCGGTAGTCCAACTTTGAAAATATATCAAAAATAGTATAAAGTGAATTAGATAATGAATAAAATTTGTGATTGAAGCTTAATGAATCTATTTTTATATGGAAGAAATAAAATAGGTAAAAGAGTTGTATTTTATGAGATATTTACGTTTTGGTGAAACAGGGTTAGAATAATTTCTGGATTCCCTGTTCTGACTTTAGAAATTCACCATAAATTGTGTATTAAGAATTAGGACTCAAACTTTATTTGTATGGATTCCTTATTGAGTCTATTTTAATTGAAACAAATGGCATAGTATTGGATTTCTGACAGGAAGAAATTTGATTCAGAGGGCACAAGGGTCGAGTATTTGAACCACAAACAGGGAGATTTTTCTAATAAACTGTACTAATTGGCCCGACCAAAATTCTTAAAAAAATTAGTAAGTAGATATATGAGTCTAGTTTCAGGAAAATTTACGGAATTAGATTTGAGTTTCAGTAACTCGAGATATGATTTTTTTAGCAACCGTGACGCAGATAGATAGTTTACTACGAAAACTGTTTAAGTGCTAAGATAAGTTTTGTAATGTCTCCTGCTCGACTTCGGCGACGGTCTCGGGTAGGGGGACATTACACTTATGTCCATTAAATGATTTTTTTTAATGCAAACTGAAATGCTATTAATTGAAAAAATAATAGTTATAAAGTAAATACAATACATAATTCTCAGGACAAATCAAGAAATACAAAAATGAAAGAGCCTTTTTTCTGTCTTAGGAATCTCTTCATGTCCGTATGAAATCTCATATCACAAATTAAATCAATGATCCAGTTCAAGTTTGAGACAAACACTCCTCTGTATTTTTTTATGCATTTTATATTTTTTTAATTTCTTTTATAAAATTTTACAATTTTTTACGATTTTTCTATTTTTTAAATTGTAATATTTTTACTAAAATTGAATAATTTTTAAGAATTTTTATTGATTTTTATTTTTTATAATTCTTTTACCACATGTCACGTCATGATTGTGACACGGGTGACTCTAGTTGAGAAAAATTAGGGGCAGTTAACTTTAACGATTAATTATTAAACTTAATGGTCAAAAGAAATTTTTAATATATTTTAAAAGTTCAAGTACTTAATCATGTGTAAAAAAAAAGGCTTAATTGGTTTTTAGAAAAGTTTAAGGACCTTTTGATATATATTGAACGTTTAAGTACTTGATTGAATGAAAAAAAAAGTTGGAAACTTAATTACATTTATTTGAATAAAAATTGAGGTATGATGTATTATACCTGTAATTGTTTTTTTTTTTTTTTTAATAATTGTACCTGTAAGTTTGAACTCTTAAAAGACTGGAAAAAAAAAACACCAAATAACTACTTTATTCGACTGATTATTGTGATGATCAATTTAATGGGTTAGTTTCAGTATTGTACAAGCCCATACAAAACCAGATAGGACCAAAACCAACGGTCCAACTTTAATCAAAACCGACGGCCCAACTTTAGACCAACGGTGATCACGTGACTTAATCATGGTCGTCCACGTGTGAACTAAAGAATCGTGGCCCTCAGCGCCTCAATATAAAGTGTCATCTTAGGTTGAAATCCTAGGGTTTTTCCTGATCTGCGGAAAGAGAGCTTCTCATCACATTTTATTGTGCTTCTCTCTCAGGTACAGCCTTTTCATTTTCCTACACTTTGTTTGGTTGCCTAGAAATTTCAGCTGGTTAAATGATTTCTTCTTCTTTCTGTTAAGGTTTCTTGTATAACTAAACAGAGTAATACAGGCTTTTACTCTTTTCTGTTACTGGCGTCTGTTTGGTTGCTAAGAAAAATTGTAGGAAAGGGGAAAACAAATGCTGTTATGGTTGGATTTAGTTGTATAGCTTTAATAATTTAATTTCATTAATAGATGTTCAAACAATGAGTTTTAGGCTTTGTTCATCTTTGTTTATATATATGAACAAATATGTTCTTTATTTTCTGAGCTAATAAGAACATGGAGTGTTTCCAGCTATTATTTGAATCTTTTTTTTTTCTCATTTTGAATATATTTTATTTTCTGGGAAATGTGGTAAAAATAACTAAATATTGGAATTTGTGTATGCGGGTTTTTGTGTTGTCAGTTAATGTTATAAACTGTTAATAATCACTTTGAGACTTATGCAAGTTTTCAAGTAATGTAGTGAATAAGTGGTACTATTAGTAATTGGTTTAAGAATATGATGTTGATTAGTATTATTTATTTTTCTGTTTAGAAAATCGTTTTCAAAAGGGTGCGAAGCATTTCACGTTGAAGTATTTTCTTATTTGCTTTTGTATGATATCGACCTTGTTTGGAACTTTATCAATTATCAAACTTGTTATCATTGAATTTGAATTTGGTGTAATGAACTGGTCATGGATTGAAACATAGAATTTAAGGCTGAATCTTAGCTTCTTAAATGTCCAGTGAGATTACTAAGGCCTTTAAATTTTGTGTATGGATATTAAATACACATCCAATTTCAATTTCAATCTGATTTCTTATTATTATATATTGTTTGAAAAAAAATTCAATGTTTTTTTATTAATACCACAATGCAGATCTTGAAAATGTATACATCAATGAAGAAGATCCACAAAGATAAGGATGTTGAACCAACAGAATTTGAGGAATCAGTTGCCCAGGTTTTAAAATGTTCTAGTGTTTGTTGCACTTTTAAAGCTTCCTAAAACGGTCCCAGTCATGATTCAATTATGTGTGAATGTTTGTAACAGGCATTCTTTGATTTGGAGAATACCAACCAGGATCTGAAAAGTGACCTCAAGGATCTCTACATTAATTCAGCAGTGTATGTATGATTTTTTGAGATGCACTAATTCCAAATTGATTTATTTATCTGGCTACCATATGATTGGTGTAATCTGTTTGCGTTTTGCATGCAGCCAAATTGATGTGTCTGGGAGCCGGAAAGCTGTTGTTATCCATGTCCCCTACCGATTGAGGAAAGCTTTTCGCAAGGTTCATGTTAAGCTTGTGAGGGAGCTTGAAAAGAAGTTCAGTGGAAAGGTGAGAAATAGTCCTCCTTCAAAGTTTTTTCTTTACAACGAAGTAATCAAGGATGGGTTAGGCCTTTTGGATTACAATTTATTTCAAGTGCATTATCATTACGAAACTCAGTAACAAATTTAATTTTCCTTTCTTAGCATAAGATGCTGTAATCTTTGGAGTTGTTTTCTTTCCAGACTAAAACATTGCAGCTCCCCTTTAAACAAGGGAATTAATCATATTTTGTCATGAAATTGCATATCTTTGTGGTTTCTATTGTTATGCTAATTTATAATGATGATTATTAAGTGGCTTGATTAGTATGTACTACGTGTTTTGGTTTTGAGTTTTAACTTGGTTTATGCATATTGATAGGATGTGATTCTTATTGCCACCCGGAGGATATTGAGGCCCCCAAAGAAAGGTTCTGCCGTTCAGAGGCCTCGCAGCCGCACATTGACTGCTGTACACGAGGCAATGCTAGAAGATATTGTCTTGCCCGCCGAGATTGTCGGGAAGCGCACTAGATATGCAATTGATGGATCTAAGTTAATGAAGGTACAAATTGCTGTCATAATTATGCTGTTAAATGTTGATGAAAAGGTCTTAAGCGATGAGTGAAAGAATTGTGATCCTTTTATATCAATACCTACATATGGTTCAATAGTTCTTATTAACCATGGTTGTTGTCATTTATTGAAGGCTAATGTTTCTGTAATCTTTTTCCGACACATCATGGGCAGGTGTTTTTGGACCCCAAGGAACGAAACAACACTGAGTATAAGCTTGAGACCTTTTCTGCAGTTTACCGGAAGCTTGCTGGGAAGGATGTTGTGTTCGAGTTCCCTGTTACAGAGGCATAGATAAGTCCTTTTACAAGTGTTGTGACATCTTTCTGGTCTTATTTCATTTCTTGTTTTCCCTTAGAAAAACTGCATTTTTGCTATTTAAAATTCGACATTATTGAGTTGCCCGAACAAGCAGAGATATATAAGTATCATGATGGATTTTATTTTATTTTCTTTGATAATGCGGTATGACATTTAATGTAGGGATATTATGATTTTATTAAAATGTTTTTTGTTGGCTCCAAATTTAATCCTTCCATTCATTTACTTTTTCTGTACCGGTATTGTGATAAATCTCCCAAATATATATAGGAACTCTGATATAATATGCAATTTGATAGCCAAACATTGATTCGGTGTAATTTGAATTTTATTCAGTTTTTCGTCGCCTACATTATACCATTCTAAATTAACATACCAGTCATATCGACGCACGATTGTTTGTTGGAATCCCATTTACATTGATTATAAAAACAATTGTTCTTTACACTGGCTCTGGATCTGGTTCATGGTAGAGAACATCTTGGGTCTCAAAAATCTCCTACATGTCATACAAGCTTTATATTTATTTTAGTTTTGAAACTAATTTGGCAATTCAAAAGGGTAGGGTGAAGATCTCTCTTATCATTTTTCTAATTTGAAGTTGTATTAAATTCTAAATTTTGTAGAAATTTGTATAAAAAAGTTTCTTTTCCTAGGTAGGGATTTTTAATATTATTAATGGAAATGTGTTGTTTTTGGCTTTAATGGTGATAGATGGGGAGATTCTTTTGATATTGAGGGTCTGTTTGTTTCAAACAAAATATTTTCTGGAAAACATTATCCAAAATTTCCTGTGTTTGATGGGGGAAAATAGAGCAAGTCTCTATAAACTGTATTGTTGGTCAACAGATTTTCTGTAAGTCATTTTACGTTCCTCCTAAACACGGGTTCCCCTCTCGCGCCTCTTCACTCTTTCGGCAGCTTCTCTCTGGCACTAACCTGTGCTCTCATCATCTCCTCCAACGGTAAGTACCCACATCAAAAAAGCAAAGTTAAAGCCTTAACCCTTTTTAAGATTTTGTTTGTCTCTTCACTCTTCAAGATAGAAAAAAACCCTTTTGATCTTTATATTTTTGGGTTTTTCTCTATTTTTCTTGTTTGTGTTTTTTAGTATCTTCTGCAAATTTTGCTTCGCGGATTTACTTATTCAGCCACCAGAGCAACGCATGTGGAGCTCGCTAGAAAAAAGTAGCAGTAATAAGCTTTACAGAGCAAACTATTTCACCCAAATTCTCAATCATTTCAACTTCAATCCAATGAGTTACCCAAAATTTCAGTGAAAATGTTTAATCAATGACACTTATTGGGGGTGTCCCAAAGAAGAATTCCCCAACCTTTGTTTATATTGGAAACGAAGAAGACATGGAATGATTCACTCAAAATATAGGATTCATGTTCAACATTGCACCAGATTTCAAAGCCATTCTTGTTTTGTAATGTTTATTGATTTATATTACTATTTAAATTTAGCTTTCTAAATTAATTAATGAAATTTTTTTGGGTATTTTGAAAATATTTATTGTGTTTAATTAAAAATAATTTTCGAAAAATGAGTTAGAATCAAATTAATCAAACAATGGATGATGTTTTCGGTAGCACTATGTAAACACCAAAAAAAAATATAATGTTTCCATAATTTTCAAAAAAACAAACATAGCTAAATGATGAAGCCTTTCGAAGCAAGGATGCAAAAGACTTCAAACGCTTGATGAGATGTAAGACTTTCCAATAAGCAGTAGAATCAATAATGTAGGTGATGAGAGTGATTCAACATTTATTATCACATTGTCCAACCGTCCCAATTGGATAGACTTATCAGTGTCAACCACAGGCTATGACATTGATTTTTGTTTTTTTGTTTTTTTTTTTCAAATTTCACATAAATCATAAAATTCCACTACCCGATAACCCTTGCTACAATCCCTAATCAATCCTACCAAAAAAATCTAAGCTACCCTAAGTAAACCAAAGCTTCCAAAGTTTGATATGATTTTATTTAAATTACAATATCAAAATATATTTTCAATCTGTAAAATTACTACGTTATTATTTAATTTTGTTTAGATTTCAATAAGGAACAACTATTGTTCCTTTTACGATTATTTTTAGATTGAAAATTAAATTATTATTTCATGTCATAATTTGACTTTAGATGCATCTAGCTCTTGAATTATTTTGCACTTAGAAAATTTTGCAGATGCAATTATCAAAATGGACATTTTTGTGTGCAATTTCTCTATAGATGAACCATGGAATCTCATGATTCATAGTGAAGAACCTAGAATAGTGCTGAAAAATATAATGTTATTAATAGGGGTTTCAATTGATGATAAGGTTGTTGTAGAGAGTTCATTCTTGTTATTAGAATTATCTCATGCATTGTTGGATACATTCCCTATTGGCAAAATTTTAAAACCGGTATTCAATATTCTTGAAATTAATGTAAATCTATCAATATATTAGAGTTCACATGCTATAATTAATAAAGAGGAATGTCAATACTAAATAAATCTAACAATTTAAATCCTTTTAATCTTTCCCTGTATCTTTCACATTTTATAAACTTCAAATTGGTTTGAACACATGTTTAGAGTTTGGGGTTTTGATATTCCATTATAAAGCATTTTACATGACATCTCATTTAATGATTGGCGAAATAAGAGGTAGTTGTCTACTTCTATAATCGAGAATACAGTTGTTTGTGTTTTACCTTCTAAACTATACACTCTCTCTTACAAGAAGATAAAAATATAATCATACATTTCATTATATTATAATACATATTACATTATAATTGTTTTATGGTAGGACTTGTATTGAATATTTGAATAGATGGGGTGGTGGTTTATATGGCACTAAATTTATTGATACGTAGTATTTAATTAATATGATTATTATTGTAAAAATTTGCATGCATTTGTTTTAATTAAATGTAATTTGTGCGGTTGTTGTATAGAATGATACGATTATTATCGTATTATTATCATGAATATCGAGATTCAACTAAAGTATATTCATACAAATTTAAACACAATATTGATTTAGCACACAGCTTCTGAAACATAATCTCAAAGCATTTTTTTTTTTTGAAAAAAAAATTCTTCCTTGAAAAGAAGATATTTCAATAAAAGCTGATTAGCCTTTTATAATTAAAAAAATTGGAAATCTTTTGTATAGGACCAACATAATTTGATTTGAAGAACAGATGATGAACCGAGACAACTCCGAAACGATGAACCAAGAGACATGCTGTTAGTAAACAAATAATCTGATTTCTCAATTTATAAAAGAACAAGAAGATTAAATAATATAGCAATTGAATAATAAAAAAATTCACATATTTGTTTAGATTTATTGTGGGGTAAAACTTAGACAGATACTTAGATTTTGACTCCTTCGTTGAATTATTGATTCCTTTAACCATCATTGTTGCATTCAAATAATTTGAAAAAAAAAAAAAACAATGAACCACCATAGAAAATAAGATGACATCAACACTAAATATATCATATTTTTAAAGAGATAATAATAACCTTTACAACAGAATTTTACTACAACTATAATTACACTGATCTACCAGAAGCTCATCTACCTTCTTCAATGGACGAATAGGATATGGAATTCCTAGAATAATCTTCAACAAAGCTACTTCCCGCCGAAACCTTTGTCATACCCCCATTGGTGCTACTTGCATTAGTGTTTGTATTAGTAAAAGCTGAAGTAGATGTGGTCGTCCACCGGCCTACACGCCCTTGGATTGCTGGTTTACCTGGTCTCGGCAAGGTGAATGAATCGCTGGAAAGCATGAGATGAACGGAGTTCATGTCTGGTCTCTCGACAACAGTCTGTTGACAGCATAACAAGCCTAGCTGAATGCACATTGCTGCCTCGTCAGGATTGTATTTCTCGAGGGTTGGATCAACTAAATCCAACATCTTTCCGCCTTGAAATAGCAGCCATGACTGTATATGAAAATGCCAGAATATTTTGTCAGAATCAGACTTATACATCATCTATTCCTACATGTATTACTTGGACTTTGAGTATAAGTGTCAGATATGGTATGTCTCTGAAATGAATAGTCCTTTTCTTTAACAGTTTTTCCATGTATTTTGGAGGATCTTTGAAGGTTATATCTCTCTCTATCCATTTAATGGACATCAAAAGTTCAATAAAAATAAAGAGTGGGGAGCAACATTTTAGGCTTATAAATCTGGAGATTCAAATAGGCCCTTCTAAGGAGTGGCCAATTTCACAGCACTAGATATACAAGTAAAACAGGTCAAGAAAATTAGGAAAATATCAGATCATACTATAAATCAAAATAATCCATAATGGATACAAATCAAAATTATCTAAGCAACTGGATGAAGCATGCAGCTTTGTTTATCTTCAATCTTCATATTAAATTTCCAAAATATTTGTGGATTATTTATGATAGTACTAAACTAATGTTCCATCCACCCGTCCATCTAGACAGCGAGACTAATACTATTAAATGAGATTTCAGAATTTACATTCATTTTTTTTCCTTTCAGAATTCAACTTACATAGTTCAAGAGGTCTGCCTTCTCTGAACCAAGACGGCTATCATGGTTTTTTCTGCCACTTACTATCTCCAAGACCACAACTCCATAGCTGAAAACATCTGTCTTCACAGACAAATACCCATGCATGGCATATTCAGGGGCCATGTAACCACTGCAGGCAATACAAGGGTTTACTTAATTGTTAATCTTTCTTAGTCGACAGCCAAAAGTAGCCCAGATAAAACTTGAAAGAAAATTAGCCTAATACAGTTAAAAGCAGCAATTACGATTAGAGAAGACTATGATGGGTAAAAGCAAAGAAACTACTCACTGGGTGCCAGAAATCCTAAAAGTATTTACATGAGTATCATCCCCAGGAAAGAGCCTTGCCAAGCCAAAATCAGAGATTTTTGGGTTCAATTGTTGATCCAACAATATGTTACTGGCTTTGATGTCTATATGAATGATCCTTTGAGGCGCCTCTTCATGCAGGTAGAGGAGACCTCTTGCAATGCCTGTGATTATCTTAAATCTTGTAGTCCAATCCAAGGAAGGAGACTTGCTCTTGTCTGAGAAGTTCAGTTGCGATTATAAGTTTTAGTTTACCAAACAGGTGATAAGACTTTGAATTTACAAGTTTTGATAGCAACAGACGTGAAAGGTGTTTAAAAAAAGGGGTTCTTACCAAAGAGAAAGTAATCAAGACTTTTATTTGGCAAATACTCATAAACAAGCATCTTCTCAGGTCCTTCTGCGCAGCACCCGAACAACATCACTAAGTTCTTGTGCTGGGTTTTCAATAAAAGCTTCACCTCATTAATGAATTGTTTCAGTCCCTGTCTTGAATCCATTGCAAGCTTCTTCACAGCTATCTCTTGACCATTTGGCATCAAACCCTGTAAGATATAAGCTGTAATGAGACAATAATCTCACAACAGTCTCCAATCACCAACACTCCCTCTCAATCCAAGCAAAGAAATAAGATAGCATATAATGGTAACCAATATAAAAGCTCTTTTATAAGGTAGTGCTATATAAAGTTAATTCCATTATATATGTCTCGCGATGGTTTATGTGGCATTGTTGGAATGACAACAGTTCAAGAGAGTAAACAGGTAAGAAAACTGGAAACAAAGGTGGCATTATAGCATAGAGCTTCCACGTGCAACAACATAACATGTCAGTGTATCACCATAAAGTTGCATACGAGCGATGGACTCTTCAGTCTTATGGAAAAAATTTTATTATCACACCATCAGTTTCCAGATACTTCCTTTTTGCCTGTTTCTAAACAAATCCATTCTCCTCGTTTCTACATCTTAAGATCAAGTTCCCATTCAGTAGATGTTCTATAAAGATGCAAGCTTCGTATTAAGTCAAATTCCAATTTTCACATAGATTGGAATGCCATAAAAGGTGGAAGAAGCCTGAGAAAATTTCCATTGTCAGAGGTTTTAAGTTGGGTTGGTCAGACATGAGATCTAGTTCAAGTTCCCGTGTGGTAGCTATGAAGCTTAAGGCCACATGAAGCTCCTTAAAAAGTTCTCTTTCTCTATTAAATAACTTCATTGCTTGTAGATACCCAGGCTACGTCTTTCTCAACAAACAAATGCTCCAAATCCCAGATACAGATAAGGTAGAAACACCCTTTCTCATTATAGTCATTCTAACCTATGTTGCTCTGATCATTTTTTAAGTACAAGGTTATGACCTTCAAGGATACTCAAAATATGTGGAAAATTTTAAAATAATCTAACCATTCCCATGTCTGAGGCATACCGATACCGGACAGTCACAGACGAGTTCTAAGTAACACAGGTTCTAAGCAACCACAACTCACCGTGGTTTTGTGTGCTTAACTTTTTATGATTAATGAGGCTGTGACGTATGCTTGCCTCTCACACTCATTTTCCATTCTTCTGAAACTACGCCACCCTTTCTCCTTATATGTTCGACTCCACTCTCTCCATATATTCTCCATGCCTTTAAGTACTCTTACCAAATAAAAATGTACTGAGATAGAGCCCTAATTAACTTTCATTGACGTTGGAACTGTTAGAGCAAAACAACTTGCCCCATTGCACCCTGGCTCTAGAGACAAACAAATGCAATTGGATCATTAAATGCTTTTGATTCATTTTTTCATTAATATTATTGTATTTGTTCTAATTTACATTTCCAATTGTGATTATTTATTATTTCTACAATCGATAACCTCATAGAATATTCTTTTCCAAAAGATATTCATAAGCTTTTAAATAAATAAATAAATCTATACAACTTGCATAAAAACTAAATATTGCTTTTAGCCTGAATAAACGCTAACTCCAATCCAGCCAAGGGCAGGCCCTTCAGCGACAATTACAACAACGACAAATATTTTAAAAAAATAAAAATAAAGATTCAGTAGGAGAAAATTATATATATATCAGAAACGTCCATAAATAAATAATAATAATAATAACATTGGGTGATTAAGTTGAGAGAAATAGTTAATAGCAATCTGAAGAGCACGGAGTTATAACAAGAAACGTACCTTGTAGACAGGACCAAAGCCACCATGACCGAGGCGATTAAGTTCAGAGAAATAGTTAGTAGCAATCTGGAGAGCACGGAGTTCGAAGAAAAGGCCCTGAGTGTCGGATCCGTCGTCGGAATCGTCTTCTCCGGCGGATCCACCTCGAGCGGCTTTGAAGCGTTTGGCGATGCAAGCAGAAAGTTTAGCCAAGAATCCCATGAAGAAATGGGTGGGCCCAATGGAATAGCCAAGGTCGTAGTCCAGGTAGAGGTGTACGGCAGAGAAAAGTGAGCATGAAGAAGAAGAAGAAGAAGACAGACGAAAAGGGAAGTTTGCCGCGTTTAAGTGTGCGAGGTATTGATTATGAGGACTGACAGGTAATTTAAGGAAAGGGTATTCAAGAGGGTATTAGGTACGACTTTTCATTCATTGAACAACGATTTTATTATGAGGCGTCTGAATTTTCTGTTAATAAGATAAAGTTACTTTTGATGTTTACAACTTTTTTTTTTTGGGGGGTAGAATTTTGCTATATTCAAATTGAGGTCTCCCTTTTGGTCCTATTCCTATGTTTGTCTTGATTTATAAAGTTTGTTCATATGTACTTGGTTGCATCTCCATTTTCTAAAATTTTTTCAAAGTTTAAATATTAAAATATGTATCTTAATCACACCTTAATATTTATATTTGAGTCCAAGTGTCCAACTGGTATATTTATATAGAAGCCTTAATAAGGATGCGACGAGTTTTGAATGAAAATGTCATCTCAAACTCTCTAACCACAACTCAGGCATAAATTTATTATGAGCTTTTATTTTTTAAAATTATAAATATTGGGATTTGAATTTATTTTATCACCATTTATAATTTCTTTTTATCACTTAAATTAAAATTTTATCTTTGTATTTTCTTCAACTTATGTTTTCTTATATTTATGTTTAGTATTATTTTAAGTCTTGATTCAATTGATGTGGTGAGTTAATTTGATACCGACTCAATTAAGAAAACTACAAAATAACTTTACATGTTCTAAATAAGTTATATTATTATGATGTTATTTTATCTTTCTCTTATTAAAAAAATACAAACGTTGAAATTTGAATCTATGTCACTAATATCTATAAATTCTTTTGCACGCTTATATTTTAAATACGTAATTTTCATGCACATATAATTTGATTGAATTCCTTGCAACATTATGCATTAATCTCAATTCAAATAATGAAAAAAATTGATAAAAATACTATAGAGACCCCTATACTAAGTGTCAGATTGCATTTTGCCCCATCAACTTAAGAGATAGGTAAAATTAAATTAGTTTTTGTACATTAAATCAAATAGCAAAATGGACCTTATTATTTAAAAATTCATTCATTTCTACGGTTCAAAATTGGCATGGCTGACAAAATAACCAAACAACGACATATAGCGTACCATGTATACCTCATGTTGACATACATGGACCAATTATTAATTGTAAAAATGGAATTTTTTTTATTTACAAAATGACTAATTTACTCTTTGATCTAACATGTAATAACTAATTTATCTATTTTCTAAATAAATGAAACAAAAATTTAATTTAATACCTAATACAAAAATCTCCACAATATTTTTACCTCAAAATTTCAAAACCACCCTTTTAAAGTATCAGAACTTTAAAATTAAAAGATATAGCGACCAGAAAAGGAGATTTTTCAACATACGACTTCCGTTTAAGAAGAAATGAAGAAGTATAACTACGCCATAAGCAAATCCAACTTTTACTTTTTCATAATTAGATGTATGAAATTTAAAATGTGTGGTAATCTTTTAATTAAATAACACGAGTCAAAGAAAAGTATTCAATATATATTAAATATAAAATACAATAAATAAATAAAAGTAAGACCTTTCACGTCAAATGCTTAGATGTTTTTCATTTTGGAAAAACTGATTGTTAATATCTTTATTTTAAAATTTTACGATTAACTTTTTCTTTATTTATATCATACTTAAAAACTTTTTTAAAATTTTATCCTTGTCTTTAATTTAATTTATCATTGAATTTAATTTATATTTACAAAAATATTATGAGAGTGACTGTTATTTAAGTATCTCGCTTGTTACGTCGGTTGAATTTTAAAGTTTTAAAATTATTTATATTTTAATTAAAATTTACTTTAACATTTTAAATATATTTGATTAAATTTAATTATTATCAATGATGGTTGTTTCATACTAATTTTTTTTAAAAAGAAGGTTATTTCATTCTATCATTTTTTTATATATGTGATTGTGTAATTGTTGTTATAATTTTCTTCACAGTTTAACATAAAATCTTCTAAAATTTTAAATTAAAATATATACATTTAAATGTACTTAAACTTATATTATATTGATTATTATAACATCAACGAGACCTATTAAACTAATATGGAACAGACAATATTTATTATATCTAATATTTATATAATATTAAAATTACTTGATTAACATTAAAAAGTAACGGTCATTTTGATTGAAGTTTTAACCTTCCACTCCATTTTAAAATCCAATTTTTATTTTCCCTTTTTCATTAAGATTTTATTTAGGATGCAGTTGGACTGTTCGAGGACTGTTGCTTAAATTAATAATAAAATAAAAATAAAAGAGTTGAATATGTTTTTTTTTTTTTTTTTAACTCGTGGAAAATGTCATCACTCATCACTGTCATAACCTTTATTGGATGTCCCCGAACACTGTCATAAAATTTGAGACTTAATTAGGTTGACGAAATATTTTTCAAAGAGAGATATTTCACATTAATTCTATACGCCACGTTGTATCCAAAGAAAAACTTCCCTTATTGAAAAATATATATTGGAATATAAAAATGTATTTGAAAAATGACATACAATCTGCACATTAAAATAATATAAAAATAAAAATACAAAATTGACTCGGCGATATATTTAAGGTTTTATCAATTTAGTAGGTTTGATTTTAAATTTTATCATATTTTATTTTTATTAATTTTTGTTAAAATAAAAAATTAAATTACTATAAATTTATTTTAATTACAAAAATATATTTTTGTAATTTTTCTAATTAAATTGACGTTTAGTTGATTTGTAGCACCAACTCAATCGAAATTTAAATAACATCATAAATATTTACTAAATTATGGCACAGATAAAAAATGTATGGAACAAATATATGAAAATTTAAATATTTAAATAACATCATGTGTATGTTTTTCTAAATTGTATAAAAAGATAAAAAATCCTCAAAATAAATGTTATTCTTTTAGATTATTATTTTATATAAAAAATTTAAAGAATATAATACTTTAAATACACTAAAAACATTAAAATAAATATTTTCTAACAAATTAAAAATACATTTAAAATTTTTATATTTAAATAATGAAATAATAGTAAAACAAAATAACAACATTAAAATAACAACAACAACAGTAAGAAAAAAATTAGAACGGCCCAAGGTTTCGTCTATTTAACAAATAGACTATATTTTTTTTATCTGAACTTACTTTTTTGAGTTTATATTTTTTTCAAATCTTTACACTTTTTGGATCACCTGACCCATTTTCAGGTGGATTGCAAGCAACTTCTACGGCAATCCATTTAGCAAGCACTTCCCGGCTATTTAATGAGGGTTGACTTTTATGCATGCTCTAGCCTTTCAAACAACCTGGGAGGGGGGTGGCTTTACAATCAGAGTCAACGAATTGACAGGTTTGTTGTTGCCTGCGGCACTTTTAAACGGTGTGGCTGAGAAAATGCCAAATAGCCTCGCAACTTGAGCGCCAAAAGGTCATCATTGAGTGATCTCTGGTTTGAAGCAATGTAGAGGGGAATTCTCTACCACCGGACCTGTTTTAATTAGAGGAACAAAAACCATTTTTTTTTGAAGTAAAGAGGAAGAGAAACTGTTCAACATTTTCAGACCAGTAATTTTCCTTCATGTTAAAAGGCAGCGCAATATGACTGCAAACTTGCTAAACAATGTTTCCTCTATGCTGAAGGTATTTTATTTGGGCAGAAGAAAGACTACCCCCACGTTGTATTCGTAACCGTGTAGTCTGGGATGCTATGTGGTGCATTTGTATATAAATTTAAATATTTTAATTTTAATAAATCTAATATCATGTGAGATATTTTAATTGATTGGATAGATTACATAGTATAAATATATTTCAATATATTTCAATTTACATCTTTTTACACTAATAACATTATCAATATTAATTAAATTAAAATTCAATCAATAGGATTAGGTAAGAAACAAGACAAATGGACGATGAGAAAGAGATGCGTAATATTTCCACTACGTACAGAGCTAATCGTCACCAATTTCTCTACCTCATCAAAACATTGGTTGACTTTGACTTCATTCCTTTGTATTTGGGTGCTGCCCAATTTGGTGTTTCGAATATTTTTATAGACTAAAATTTGTTTAGTCTATGTATTTTCTTTTTCATTTTTTAAATTTAGTTTTGTTTGCCCAATTAAATTTTTTTATTAAACTTAGCTTTATTACAGCCATTTTTTATGTCACTATTAAGTAGGTTTTATTTTTCATTTCAAAATGCTATACTAGTAATTTTAAAAGAAGAGTTTAACAATTTAAATTTTAAATAAAAATAAACTAAATTTTAGAAGAAAAAAAAGCAAAAGATTAAATTCTAAATGTTCAAAACAACAATGACTTGAAACTTATTTTAACCACATTTATGTGTCATGTCAGAGATTTTTCAACCACTTTTCTTTGAGATAATGACATTGATGGTCCTTTAACTTTAGCAAATATTTTACTATGGTATATATACTTTAATGTTGTGTTTGGGTGAATGTTTTAGAGTAAGAATTTATTTTAATATTTCAAAAGTAAATCTACTTGTTTGTGTGAAAATAATATTTTTTCAAAATTTATATTTGACATAATACTAAATTTAGTCTTTAATATTTACATTTTTTTGTCAATTTGGTTTTTTAGTTAAATTTGACCTTTAACTTTTATAAAAATTTAACGGATGTTTTTAATGAAATATTAACTAAAATATAAATTTTTAAACATGACAGCTTCTATGGTAAGTCACATGTATTTCATGCTATTTTTTTATGAATTTTATGGACTTTTTATAATTTTTGAATTTTTTTATTTTTGAATACTTTTATATTTTTAAAATTATTTATTGATGTGCCATATAAGACAAATAAGGCCATGTTAGCACCAAGTACACTTGAATTGCCACGTGAGCTGCTATGCACATTGTTAAAATTTTAATGTTTTAGTAACATTTCTATTAAAAAAGGTGAATTGACACTTTTTAATAGATTGATGGCTAAATTTAATTAAAAAAAAGAATAAATGTTAACTTAACAAAAGATGTAAATGTTGAGGACTAAGTTTAGCATCGTGTCCACATCTCTTCATGAGCCTGACTACTAGACCAAGCCTCAAAGCTTGCTCAAAATTTGAGAGAGTTTGAACAAAAGTATTAAGTTCAAAAAATAGGTTTAGGTAAAAAAATTAGACTTGTTTAAAATATTGGTCAGACTTAGACTTAAACACCCAAGGCCAAAACTAGCCTAGCCTGACCTGCGTTTAAGTTTATAATGTTTTATATTATGTTATTTTTTTATATATTATGTAATTTATAACACAAAAAATTAAATCTATAATAATATATAATACTACTATAATGTAATAAGACAACTAAATATAAACTTTTAATAAATAAAAATTATATAAAATCATTAAATATTAAATTAAAAATAATAGAAATATATATTTAAAAATAATAATATGAGTGAGTCTAAAATGAGCTTTGGTTAGCTATGTATAAATATAGGTAAATTTAAACAAAATTTTAAGTCTATATTTTGAACCGGACCAAACTAAACAAATGTAAAATATATTAATATCATACTTAAATCTAACGTAAACTCAATCTGATCCGACTTACTAACAACTCAAATTGTTACTTTATATGTATATTATATATATTATGATAAATATACCACGACTAAAAAGTTGCAGGAAAACTTGGGCACTCCAATCCAGTAGTTGCCATAAAAATTAATCTTTTACAATTATTGGATTGATTTAAACTTGGATGCTGAAAGTGACAAACAATCAATTTTCTTTTACGGACAAACAATCAAATCTTCATTAGCCTATTTAAATACTTTTAAATTTTTATGCATATTTTTAACTAAGTCGATGGTGTCTTTCTTTGTATTAAACTAGGAAAAACAATATTAATATTTAATAATAAGATACCCACAAAACCAAGGACGAAACCGAGATAAAATATTTTAAGAAAATACAATAACATTTATTGTTAAAATATTCTTAGGAAAATACATAGTCAACTTATTATAATAGATAAGGTCGTTATTTCTTGTCACGAAAGTCAATATAAGTGAAATCATGAAGTTCAATTAAGAAATATGGCTTAATTTAAAAATTAATAGAGATCTAAAAAGTATTTAAACAAAAAAAAAATTAAAAAATAGTGCTTAATTATCTAATTTTGATATTAGCAGGGATCCAAGAAGAGTTTAAACTAAAAAAATTAAGGGGCCAAAGTTAAATTTGCCCAATTTCAAAATTGGGAGAGACCGATAAACCCAAAAAAGTTGAGGGGGCAGGGCAGGCAGTTGCCCTTCCCACTGTCCACATTCCCGCACAAACCGTTATCTACTACAACCAAAAAATCACATGTTAAAATCGTGCTAATCCTTGGGACAGGGATACCGAAACCCTGCAGCCAAACAATTACAAAAAAATGGAGTAAACATGTCGAAACAAGAATTTATGCATTTCCATACTTGCCCCTACCAGATTGTAGAATGACTTTTCTCTTTGGTACCCTGTCCCTTGCTTCTCGCCCAATCCGCCGATGACTTCATTTCTCATACCTTATGGTTAACTGATCGGAATCGGCCCTTCTGACTAACCTTATTTTACTAACCAGTTAAGAAAAAGTAACGGAAGGACATATTGAAGGGGAAGAAGGGATGAGATCTTCGACGGAGAGAATAAACATAGCTGCAAGTGCGCAAAAACTTGATGTTGATAATCGGATCCCTCTCCGCTATTATTACCGGATCGCCGATAATATTCTCAAACAGGTATATTTTCTTATTATATTTATTTATTTTCACGTAGAATTAGTTGTAATATATAAATGTATTGTGCTGTTTGTGTTCCATAATTTTGGTATTTTTAGTTGATTAAGGTGACTTAAGTCTCGTTTGGAGGTTGCATTTTTCACTTACATTTTGCTCTCTGCTTTTGTTTCCTAACAGTTGCTAAATATTAGAACAAATAACGCGGAAGTATGATCATTAGTGATTTGAAAAAGTACTAGGTCCCGCGGTGAAAGGTCTTTTAAAAGCAGAAAAAGAAAGTGCTGATCTGAATCTGAGAACATAGTTAGCGATAGTATAGTTACGGTGTCAGGGCTTAGATAGCGCGGGAAAGTGTAACCACATGAAGGATTAAATTGGAAAAAGGTGAGATATGATGTAATTTTCATTGGGATGGAAAACTTGGAAGTACTCTAATGCTGTCATTGATAAAAGATAATGGTAACTTATATTAACTGGATTCTTCATTTTCTCTAAAGTACTCATATACCATTCTTGTGTCTGATATATGTTTGGAGTACACAATTCTCAAAATACATGGAAAAACTTAAAAATAATAAACATTCCTGTATTAAACACATGCCTGTATGCAACTCAACCTTGAGTCCGGGTAGCATAGACGGTTGACATTCTATTTCAACTACATTTTTATAGCTTCACGTTCGTGGTGTACTATTGATCTCAAGGTACTCAATTAATCTGGTGTAGTTCTATTAACTCTGCATTCAGATATGTATTCTCTTCTCTTTCTGTTGTATATTTTGATGAATCAGTGAGAAATAGATATTTCCTGATGAGTTTTGTCGTCATTATTAGTCAAAGCTATGGATAATCTCTGTATTGACCCTTTTTTGTAGGTTATAGTTAGTATGAGATATAGGCAATGAACTGTAAAAGTAACAGATAAGGAAGTCTTCGAAGTGAAATTAGTGTACAAAGAGCAGCCAAGGTTTTTATTTGTGGCAAAATTGTTAACGTTATTGTGACTTCAGAAATGAATTATTTTGCACCTGCAGAGGATTATTATTGTATTTGGAATGTTGATGGCTTCTTATAGTTCATTATTTTGGGTATAATGTTTTTCTAATACCTATGGCTTCCCTGGATTGTCGCTTAGATTATGTCAAATGTTTGGCTGCTCATGTTTTAATACAGGCAGTGTTAATTTTTCGAATAATTAACATCTTGTTTTGAATGATCTGGCTTTTTCTGATGTACTCACTGCTCTCTAGGCTGATATATTTCGAGCTGAGAAGAATATTATAGATCTATATATCATGCTTCTAAGGTTTTCAAGGTCAGAAAAATGCCCTTCATTTTAAAAAAAAAAAAAATCATAATATTCCTTTGAAATGCATATAAAGCTACATTTTTTGCTATCTCACTCTGTTTCTTCCTTCAGTTTGGTTTCTGAAACAATACCTTGCCATCGGGATTATGGAACGTCTCTAAAATATCAAAAGGTTTACTTGAAAAAGGTAAAAACTGTCTCCCTCCCTCCGTCTGGTTACTATTCTAAGTGTTTGATATGAAATTTGATTTCAAATTCTTGTTGTAGAGGCTAATAAATGCCTTGACTGAGCTTGAGGATTTGAAGCCACAGGTGCAACAAAAGATCAATGAATTAAACAGAATATATACTTATCAAAGTACTTCATTAGAGCAGTCTGCTGTGAAAAACCAAAATTTGACATACTACGGTGTGACAAAGGTACTGTTAGTGCTTCTAAATTCTGCTCATGAACTGCTACTTCAATTTCCTTTTGACTGCTTTTTTATCATCCTGTAGTATAGGCTGAGTTAGTCTTCTTTCACGATTATAGCTACAAAGTTTCTGATTTATTCTTTTACTCTTGTAAATCCAGCCTTGATGATCAAAATAAATTCTGTTTTTACCTGCAGGCAGTCAGACCAGCAGCACGAGAACTTGGTTATTATGGTTCAAGAACTCAGCAACTTTCATATTCCAACCCAATGGAAGTGCAGTTTCGGAGAATGTAAATTGTTTTCTTTATTTTAGTGATTTCCCACTAATGTTGCATAGAGTTCAGAACTTTAAGTCTTGAAGTGAAGTTTTGCTTTCTTTTCCTCAATAACTTGCTACAATTGGCCTTTTTCTATCCTGTCCCTCTTCTCGCCTGCTTTTTTATGTTTAAAATCTGGATTCTACAATATACAAAAAGTATCCTAAATCTTTGGTCTTACTGTCAAATCACCCTTCATAATCTTTAAAGTACAGACAAATAGTAGTAAATTTAGGTAAACTTGTATATTTCATCCTAAATCTTTCCCAGATGGAGAAAACATTTTCATAGTTATTGAAGCAGCATCAAACTGCATAAAGTTTCTATTCTTTTTAACTGTTGAACTGGTTACTATTAAATTTAAAAGAAAATTAAATATGAGAAACGAGCTTTAGGGCACTGTAAAATGCTAATTCCTGTATAAAATGAATTTTTTTGTTTCTTTTTCATGGAGAAAGTGGACTGGGTTGGAAAAAAATTATCAGGGAATCTCTTAAGCTCATTAGAAGATTGCTTTGATTTTGTTTTGAATTTGTATCTGATGCTAAATATGCATTACAAAATGAAGCTCATGTTGGTATGCTCATTTTGCATTTCGTATTAGTGATAAGGACCACTTACTCTGCCATGAAATGCAGTTTGGTTTGAATTTTTCGGTATTTCAACTGAAGCTTTGTTGAACATGGAAGATACCAATGTCCACCAACCCAATTTCTCACCTCTTAAACTTTGGTTTTACTTTGGCATTTTGTTCCTTTATTTTAGTTGATATTTAAGTTACAAAGATACTTTGGTTTTTCTGTACTGTTGCAGTTTTACTAGCTTCGGCATTTTATGTTATAGGAATTGAATCTGGAGTTCAACATCCAGATTTTGGTGCATGTTACATTTGAAAAGTGTGTTTGATGACCCCTAATTATTTTGTTGCTTCTTAGGTCATTAAACCTGTTGCGTCCAAAGGAGGAAACCCTCTCCAAACATTCTATTTTGGGTCCAAATGGGCTTTATGGGCAGTGGCAGCCACCTAGGAGTGATAAAGGGGTATGATGATATTTATCTAATTGTCCGGTCCTCACTAAGAGGCTGTTCTTACACTTCATTTCTTTTTGCAGGTCAAATATCCAAGCGATGTTGATCTGACTCCAGTTGAATTCCCAAGGTAAGCTCTTTATGGGTTTTGCGTTTTGGGAATAATTCCTACTTGTTGATCTAAAATTACATCACTGTTAGGCGATAATATGATAGTTTCTGTAGGCATAAAGGATTATTTTATTGAAGTATATTTCCTTTGAAGTGAATTTTGAAAGTTACTTATGCTGATGTCCTTTTTATTTATTTTGATAGTTTTGAAGTTTATGGTTTGAGTACTTTATCATCTGATAGTATTCATGTGTAACCAGTTTACAGCGGCCTATAGAAAATGAACTTCCAGGGAAGAATGATCATAGCAACTCCGAGCCTGAAGCATCTAGCATCGAATCAATTCTCAGTGTTGATAATTATGTGAATAGTGAGAAAAGTCACGTGGATGAACCTTGTCCGATGATTTCTTTTGAAGAATCAGAAACTGCTCCTGTTCATAATAATATTACCAGACAGCCATCACCTCCTCCTGTACTTGCAGAAGTACAAGATTTGGTTCATGCTACCCAGGCCTCCAGTATAATAGAGAATCCCTCTGCAGATGGTCTTGTTCATTCTGAATCTCCTCTAGAGTTGCACATTGTAAGTTAATGACATTTGCTGTTGATGTTTATTCTATGTTGTCTTCATTAACAATCAATCTTCTTGGAATGACAATGGCATAATTTGGTTTTTCTAATGAGAGATATTTTGCTGGTTATTATCCTCAATAACCCCTAATGTTTTGATTTGACATTGGCTGTTGCAGGCAACCACAATGATGGAAAGCTTCATGAAGCTGGCTAAATCAAATACTGATAGGAATTTAGAAACTTGTGGTGTTCTTGCAGGTTCCCTTGTAAGTGCCGATGCCTTAAGAGCTTTGTTTTGCCTTTGACACAATACAATACGTAAGTTTTAATGTGATACTGTTCTGCAGAAAAATAGAAAGTTCTATGTTACAGCTCTTATTATCCCGAAGCAGGAATCAACATCTAACTCGGTATGGCTGTCTCATTGTGGATTTATCATATTCAACTTCACTTCTCTTCCATCGATCAAAATTCTCTTTTCTTTTTTTACTCTTCTTTAGCATGTTATGTGATTCCTTTGATTTTACCTTTTTTTTTTTATTAGTGCCAGACAACAAATGAGGAGGAAATATTTGAAGTGCAGGATAAGAAATCTCTCTTCCCCCTGGGCTGGATTCATGTAAGTGTTTCATAGTCTACTCGCTTCACCTTATAATTGATCTTCTGATAAGTTATAAATTGAGTTTACCTTCCTTAGTGGTAAGTTGAGCACAATTTCGAAGTCATTTAATAAACAAGTTCAGTTAGAATATAGTTTACCTTGGTCCATCTGTGAACTTGATAACCTAGTTTTGAGAAAGCTTGATAGAACCTTGTTTTATTTTTCTATTCTCTACTCCCTGAAGATATTTTTATTTGATAAAGTTGGCATAGAGTTCATACATTATTTTAGAAAAATATACTTTTACAAAGACATTTTTCATGTGTCCATGAAACCATAAATGAACACTTGATAAGGAGGAACCATCTCCATAAATAAGCATTTTTAGGATGGAGTAGGGAGAAGTGGGTTAAAAATATGGGCTCTTTGACCTCACTATTTATGTTTTTTCTTTGTAAGGTTGGTCCCACTTGATTGGTGATACCAAAACTAATTAAGGAGCTTTATAGTACTATAAATTAGAGGTGCTTACATAGCTTAATATGTCTCCTTAATCTGTAATGTGTATGAACAGAACCAGTATCCTTTCTATGTTTGCCATTATAGAAGGGAAGGGGAGTAAATGAATGAAATCTTTGTTTCCAAGTCTGTTTATCAAGATCTTATGTCATAAAATAGGAATAGAGGACATTAATACCAAGTAATATATAACCAAGTATCTGTCAGATTTCTTCCACTCTTTTACTTGACATTTGCATGTCTAATAGGGTATTTTTCAACAATATATTTTTAATGTTTGAGGGGACCGGTGTTTTATAGTCCTTATGCTGACCATCTTGACCATATATTTCAATCCCCAGACGCATCCTACTCAGTCATGTTTCATGTCATCAATTGATCTTCATACTCACTACTCATACCAGGTATGTTCCTCTTGGTATCATAATAAAAGTAGTGCCTTTTAGTGATCGATTCATTTATGTTTATTTTTTCCAGTTCTTTATTTAGGTAGCTGCTAATATCATTTTGGTATTTAATTTGAATAGTCCTTTTTTGTGCTTATATCTTGAAGTGCAGACAGTGTCTGGCACAAGAAACTGTCAGGGAATGAATGAAATCTGTGTGAAGTGTATAGACAGGTTGGATAAAGTGAAAATGAAGTCTTTCTCCTTTTAGGTATCTGTGTTTTTACTTTGTAATGGGTAAGGACCTCTCTGCTAAAAGGTAGCAGAGAATCCCTTACTTCGTCCCATGATTTAGAATGCACGTGGAACTTAATTTATGACTGATATTAATTCAGTTGTAAACGTAAATGGAAATTAATTTAAAAGGAGAAGATGATTTGAACAAATCTTGACCGTATATTTATTTGTAAGTCCAAGTAGTGGATATCTCCACTATTTAGAAGGCCGTGGACAGGATCATTCCCTTTTTAACATTCTTCATTTTGTAGTTCTTGAATCTCTTTATGTATTCTGAATCTATTTGTGTCTGTTTACTCTATAGCATTCTGTTTGTGAAATTGGAAGAGAGATTAGACTCTGTAAAACTACATTTTCTCCTTTATTTGGAAAATCCCTAGATCAATATTTTAGCAGGATCTCCGTGAGCTTATCATTTCCTGTAGAGAAGCAGATTGATATGGACATATTGGTCATTATATGTGCCGGAAATGATTGTGTATTTGTAGATTATGTTGCCAGAAGCTGTAGCGATAGTAATGGCACCAACAGATAGTTCAAGGTGAGAAGCATATTCTAATGATTAATGATTTTGGATCTTTGCTATATCTTATGCAATTAGTGTTTTACTTTTGATCCCTCTGATTATGAGTGCAGAAAACATGGGATTTTTCGTTTGACGACTCCTGGTGGCATGTCAGTCATCAGACAGTGCCAGCAACGTGGCTTTCATCCACACAATCCACCTCCTGATGGGGGCTCCATCTATAATGCCTGTACAGATGTGTATATGAATCCGAGTGTGAAGTTTGATGTCATAGATCTTCGATGATCACTATATCAAAATAGCAGCTGGGTGGACATGTTTTGGTAATGCAGTAGGTTGATTTACCAAGTGTAAAATCTACCTGCTTGTATAGTACATATACATAGAAGACAAGGAAGTGTATAATAATATCATATTTGCATGGTCAGGGTAGGAAATACTGAATTGGCAAAAGAAAACAACGAAGAGGACACTGGATTTTATTCTTTCTATGTATTAACCAAGAAAGGTTCTGATTCGTTCCAAGTTGAATTGCAGAGTTGTAATGGCAGTCCACATTTTGATTCTTGCATCAGAATCAGGTATCTCTGTCATCTCCTTCGCTGTCCCTTCTCAACTCATTCCTCAACAGTGACAACCAACAAACTTCTTCTAAAATTCCATCAGCAGCCGATTCTAGTGCCATACCTTCTTAAGTTTCTCGAACCAGTTTTCTCATAAAAATTTTGGCACTTTTTCCCTTATTGAAGTCAATGTCTACCGTCTATCATAACAATTAAGCTGTGGATATATCATAATACAAAGAAGTCGAAGATATTGCATGCATTATTTTTCAAGAAGTCGATCTTGTTTTAGGTAAAAGTATCATTGTAGTCTGCATACTCTATTTCAGATGAAAGTAAAATATTCTCTGTTAAAATTATGCTGTTAAAGGGTGTTTTATATATAATGCACAATAGCAAGTATAACTCTTGAGCTTTACACTTTAATTCAATTTGACCTTATTCTTTAATTTGGGTCAAATTGGCCATTAACCTTTTATTATTTATGTGACATTATTTTATCTTATATGTCATGACAAAAGATAATTTAAAAATTATAGTAAATTCAATTTAATTTTTCTAAAAATCATCACTAAGAATTATAATTCCAAAAATTATAGAAAAAAATCAAAATTTAAAAGCTACAAAATCATAAAAAAAATCTAAAACATTAAAAAATTATAACAATTAAAAGTTCAATAAAAATTTAGAAAAGTTAAAGATGCAAAAGAATTTTGAACTTTTTTAAATTAAAAGATTTTATAGAAGCTTAAATTTTTTGGATTAAACTGGAGATTTGTCATATGTAAAGTTTTTTAAATTGAACTGGTGGTTGAACAGGTTAGGCTATCAGTTTGTCAGTCTAGTCGATCTGAACAGTTTAACCAATTCGATTAAAAAATTAATAAATATGATTCAATCGGTTCAAAAGGTTTGTACTAGTTCCTGGTCTGATCGATCAATCTGATCTAGTCCAAACCACAACACATTATAGGTGAATATTAAAATTTGCCACTATCATTGATATTTGCTATTATATTTTAAAAATATGTGTAAACTTGCTACTCAACTTTTATGTGATTAAATTTTTAATTAAACTTTGAATTTTATTAAATTTTACCACTAACTTTAATTTTTAATTAAATTTTATAACTCAATATTAATTTTGATAATTTGAGAACATAAATTAATAATAAATTCTTTCAAATATTTTTATTTTAATAGCTAGCAATAATTTAATTTATAAATATTAAAAATTAATAAATTAACTTGGAAATTTTATTTAATGAAATAAATACACGAAAAATAAAACTACATATAACTTATTATTGTCACATATTCAAATTAAGTATAAAAATCATTAAAATTTTTCTTGAAATTATTTGAAATTAAAATTGAACAAATGCAGTAAAAAAAATAAAACAACAAAATTCAACAAAGAAAATTTAGCTTTGAAACAAAAGAAAAGGGACAAAATTTAATAGAGGATGGAAGTACAGTGATAAAACTTGAAGGTTGGACAGCTTGAATGAGAATTAATCTCCAATAACAATGGCCTCACCGTAAGATTTGTTTGTTGGATTAGCCATAAAAAAGAAAAATATTCCGATGGAACCACATAGCCGACCCCGAAGTCCATTTTCAACATTGATCTGATCTTTTGATTGTCTGCATTCTTCTGTCACATCATATATACTTGCGCCGTAACCACGTACTTGATGTACTGTGAGCGGGTTAGGGCGTTCTCTAGAAAAACAAACAGCATTCCTGTGCTTCCGTACTTGCCAGAGGATTATTGCACAACTCGTACACAAGAAATCTTCTTCAGTTGAGCACAGTGGGCATCGTGTTTCATTCCCAATATTCCAAACAGTCTCCCAATTGAACCTCCGTTGTTGGCACTCCTCAGTTCCTTCATTACTTTGTTCTATGAACTTACATGCCTCTTTGACATTAAACTGGCCCGTAAAGCTATACTTTCATACATATCCATAAACCTATCGACACTTTTCAACCCCAGAATACCTCAAGAACAACTGATTTCTTATGATTGATGGATAGTCCAGATACTGAAAAATAATTGTTCAAATTAAGATGCCTACATGTGCCTATGGAAGCATTGAAAAATAAATGTCATTTGCAAACAGTAAGCGTGATATTGTAGGGCAGAATTTACTAATCCAGATCCCCTCAATTTCTGAATTACTCTCTGCCTTAAGCAACATTAGAGATAATATATTTTAGCATAAGAGAAAAATATATGGATGTAGAGGATCACTTGACGCAGGTAAAAAGGGGTAGTTGTTGTTTGTCTCAGGGGAAGTCACTTATGATCACCCCTTCGTCTTGAAGGTAATTATTACATATACTTCACTAAGACTCGCTGAGGGGACTATTTTACTACTCACCATTCCTCATCAAGCTCAATCACCCCAATAAGGTCACTATCACTTGTTGCTAATATCTTACAATTTTATCTAATAAAGTCATATAATTAACTTAAGAAAATATTTACGTCGATTCACCAATCAAAAGAGAACACATGGCCTATAAGTGCCTACTTAAATACCTCTCCAAACTTCACTAACTTACATTTCCTTTCCCAAAACCCTATGTAGTCTCTTTTTTCCTCATCTCAATATCAGTTGCGACTTTAGATTGTTTGAGTGAGCAGCTACATCAACTTACTCCAACTCATACCCCTTAAGAACTAAGGGCGTAACCAAAAGGATTAGCCAGTAGCCTTGGTCCCCCTTGACTCAATGAAAAAATTGTTTTATAACCCCTCTCCAAAATTAAAAGATTTAATTTAGTCCATTTTTAACCTTTGATTAAATAGAAACATTATAATTTTAGCCCTTTCAAAAAATTAATAATTTAATTTAAATTTTTTAAATACAAAACTTTCGGCTTTGGGCCCCAAATTTTATAATATTATCTCGGTCTCCTAAACAAAATTTCTAACTTTGATCTTGTTAACAACCCTTATATTAATTTATTACTTTATAAAAATAATAAATATTTAATTATTTCCCAATAATTGATATTCGATTAAATTGTGATACAAACTAAATCAAAAACTTAAATAATATTTTAGATTCAAATTCATAACATTCAGAGCATGCAAGAAAATAATACTTTTGCTATTTAAAATAATTTGAATATAAAATATAAAATATTTTAATTAGACATTTTAATTTATTTAAAATAATAAGTTAAAATTTAATTTTTTAAATTTTAAATGAGTAATTATTTTAGTGGGTAGTTATTTATTAAAAGAAAAAAAGCTTGATTATCCTTCATTTTATTTTAATAATATCATTTCAATTTATAATTTTTAACAATGTTTAGAAAGCCACTTAATAATTAGATTTTACGGTAATTGTTTATAATTACACATATGTGGCATATTTGAGCAATCACTCTAATTAGTGAGTCCAATTGAATTGAGCGTAATTAGAACACCCTAAGTACACTCTCCAATTCTTTGTGGAAGGGTAGAAATTAAAGTAATTACAAGAGTAATTAAATAATTACACTCAAATCTAGTTACCATATAGTTTTCTAAACATGCTGGTACATGGCTTAAGTTTTAAGAGTTATTTTTGTACAATAATAATAGTATTTTAATTTTAAGACATATATTTTATTGATCTCGTTTAAATAATTTAAAATTTTAACTAATGAGAGATAATTTCCTATACATTTTGACCTACAAAATTACATAGTGTAACACCCCTGGCCCGCATCCGACGCCCGGATAGGGTTCGAGGTGCTACCTGACTTTTACTAACACTTCCATACTAAACAAGGCCATGAAATCTCAAATAATTAAAAACTTTTCTTTTCTCATGCAATCTCATCCTTTATGCGAGCTTACGAGGCCCAATACATGCATTCGGGTGGTTCGGGACCCAACCGAGAACTCATGAAAAACTTAGGAAATCTCTTGTATCAAGGCTCCACACGCCTGTAGGTATAGAACACACGCCTGGGTGCTAAGAACACGCCTGTCCGAACCCATGTCCAAAACACGGACAAATACAAGGCTATTTTCCAAGCCATTTTGTCACACTCACAACACATGCACGCATACTTATACAATAGCATACAACATGGCAAAATTAGGCACTTAAACCTTCCTAACATGACATGACCATGGTAATTTCACATGCAACCATTACAATAAGTTTTTCTTTCATCTTTACCATATTAATGCTATAGCTATCAACATGTCATCAAACCTCATGTCCATCACAAAGCATGCATAATCATATCCACAAACCATTCATGAAGCATTATTAACTATTTACCAATCACTTAATCCTGCATTAGTTATTAGCTCATCAATGAATCTCAATTCAATCTCTAAGCATACATGTTGTAAGCCACATCACAAGAGATAATAACATACATGCATAAGAATAATCATATGGGCCCATAACGATATTAGCCGACATAGGCCAATTTACATTGAC
This sequence comes from Gossypium arboreum, assembly GCF_025698485.1. NCBI lineage: Eukaryota > Viridiplantae > Streptophyta > Magnoliopsida > Malvales > Malvaceae > Gossypium > Gossypium arboreum. The sequence goes on along the minus strand of NC_069078.1, from coordinate 82,185,760 downwards.
TAATACTACCTTAATAACAAGCCAATGCCTTTGGCTAAATCATAATATTACATACTCACATTAAAACCCTATACATGCCATAGACTAGAATCACTTGAGTTTACTTACGCCGATAGCGTTAACTCGACAGTGTGATAATATCTCTGATGACCTCCAACCCGAGCTAACCTGGAAACTCTGGAAAACATGGGAAAGAAGAGGGGGGGTAAGCTTTCGCTTAGTAAGTTCATATGAAAACAATAAGCAACTCATTAACTTGTTTTATCAATGTTTACAACATATTCTCAAGTTCACTACAAGCTGTCTTTCTGAGCAACGGTCACTAAATTATTTATATATGGAGCTACGAAACTCTGAATTAAGTTCCGTTAATTTTCCCTGAAACTAGACTTATTTTCCTTTCTTCCATAAAATTTCTAGAATTTTTGTTTAAGCCAAATAGTACAGTTTATTCCTCAAAGTTACCCCTGATTCACTGCCTGACAGTTCCGACCCTTTTATACTAAAGTTCGATTATCTCATAGTACAAGACTCGAATAATGTTCTCGTCTATTTCTCTTGAAACTATACTCATATCTCTACTTACTAATTTTTTTATAGAATTTTTGGTTGGGCCAATCAGTACAGTTTATTAGTTAAAGTCTCCCATGTTTCAGGGTATGACCACTCTGAACCTTGTAGACTACAAACCGAATTTCTCCCTGTACAAAATTCCAACGACCATGCCGTTTATTTCCTCTAAAAATAGACTCAATAAGGAATCCATGCATGTAAGGTATGACTCTTAGTAATTTTTATACAATTTATGATGAATTTTTAAAGTTAGAATAGGGGATCTCAAATTCATTCAGACCCTGTTTTACAAGAATTCAAATATCACACAATATAGAATTCTTTTTCTTCCCCTGTTTCTTTCATGTGAAAATAGACTCATTAAGCTTTAATCTCATATTTTATTCTGCCTCTAACTAATTTTCCAGTATTTTTAGTGTATTTTCAAAGTTACACTACTGCAATAACTCAAATCTGTCAAGGCTAAGTTACTCATTCATGATCATTGTTCACAAAATTAATACAACATCATTTCATCCATCATGGTAAGAACACATATTATGCATCATAGATCATCACATATCAAGGCATTTTCATAGGCTTAATATACATACTTGCACAACTCGTAACATAACTCAAGTGTATACTCACCAATGACTTACCTCATTGGGACCATCATCAACTCTTTCCTTGGATTACCCGTTGAACACTTGGAATACTAATTGGATACTCGGAAAAGCCTTTGCACATAAGTGCCTCAATTGTAGCTAAAGCTACCTCATATCTCATGACATTTCAATGCTCACTCTCGAGCTAGTCATCTAGACTCATAATTCCTAGTGACATGTCACTCGTATCCTATTCTATTCCTAAGGTTCAAACGGGATTTTTCCTCGTCTATTAAGGCTTTGTCTTATCATATTTCTATTAATCATATACATTTAATATCTGTACAATTCATGTAATGATAACATTTAAATACATGTATAGCATGGTATTGTTTACATACAAACTTACCTCGATACCACAAAGGTGAAAAGGACATAATCATCCCTTAATCGATTTCTTTCCGTTCTAGGTCCAAATCTCGATTTCATTGATCTATAATATCACATTTAGCCTACCAATCAGTCACAATATTCATATGGGTCTAAAAATCATATTTTTACAAATTTTCATTTTGACCCCTAAACTTTTGCATATTTACACTTTTGCCCCAATGCTCGTTAAATAATTTTTATCACATTTCTTTACTCCTTGAGTCTAGATGGACCATTTTCATAACTATAGCAACTCATAATTTCAACTATTTTACACATTACAACTCATTTTACAACTTAGCAATCTAGCCCTTTTTTAAGGTATTTTCATGCAATTTCTTTCACAAAAGTTGTTTATTAGACAACTAGGACTCATAATCTTTCATAAAAACACAACAAACAACACATTTACTCTCATGGCAAAACCCTAGACTCTTCATCATTTTGCAAAATAGTCCCCTCTTATGAAAGCTCATGCTTTAGGGGTTCCAAAAATGTAAAAATCATCAAGCAAAGACATTAAAATCACTTACAAGCAAGGGAAATATGTTGCTGAAATTTTCCAGCTTCAAAACCCTTTCTTTGCTGCATATTTCGGTGAAGGAGAAGAGAAAAGTGATAGCTTTTTCTTTTTGATTTGTTAATAATAAAACTAGTCAAAATTGGTGACCAAATTTCACCTAATTTTGACTTTTCAACAATTTTGTCTCCCATGGCCGGCCATCACACTTTCAATGGCCTAATTTCACTTTAAAGACCCCCAATTTAAGATACAAGGCAATTTAACACACCTTTAGGTATTAAACACAACTTTTACCTTTTACGCGATTTAGTCCTTTTTCGAAATTGGACTAGAAATTGCTAAAATTAACTTACCAAAATTTACATGCACTTTTAAAATTATATTATAACACATAAAATAATATTAAAATAATTTTCTCTAGCCTCGAAATAGTGATCCCGAAACCACTGTTCCGACTAGGCCCAAAATCGAGCTGTTACACATAGTGTATATTATAAATTATTTACACTAAATTTAACTTAAGTATATACTTATTATTAATTATTTATACTTGGTTAAGGATTAACCGATGATAACTGTAACACCCCTAACCCATATCTGACACTGGAATAGGGTTACAGAGCATTACCGAAAATTTCAGAAAATTTTCAAATAATTCATGAAATTTACTGTTCATAGCAAAACTGTCCACTTGAGTCATAGTCAATAAATTATTTATATCTTGAGCTACAGAACTCAAAATAAAGTTCCGCTAATTTTTCCTGAAACTAGACTCAGATATCTTCTTACCATAAAATTTTCAAAATTTTTGGCTTAGCCAAAAAGTACAGTTTATCCTTCAAAGTTACCCCTGTTCTGCTGTTTGGCAGCTTCGACCTTTCTTTACTAAAAATTAATTATCTCCTCATACGGAATTCGGATGATATTCCTATTTGTTTATTTTGAAAATAGACTTATTAAGAATTTTAAACATATAAATTATAACCTATAATTATTTTTGTACAATTTTTAATGATTTTCCCAAATCAAAATAGGGGATTTCGAAATTATTCTAACTCTATCTCACAAAAATTCAAATATCTCATAAAATACGATTCTTTTGCTTACACTGTTTCTTCTATGTAAAAATAGATTCAATAGGCTTTAATTTCATATTTTATTAAACGTCAAATTCGATTTTCAAATTTTTTGGTGATTTTTCAAATTTGGACTACTACTACTGTCCAAAACCGTTTTAGTGAAAAATGTTGATAACTAAGTTTATAACACCTTAACTTCCTTTCAATTAAACCCTATACATACCATATAAACCTTAAAATGCACAATAAAATTTACCGAAGTAATCTGGATAGTGTGCCCTAATGTGTTGATTCGATCCACTGATTTCACGTCAATCTACAAGAACATTTAACACACAAGAGTAAGCTTATGAAAGCTTAGTAAGCTCATAGGCATAGAAAAATAAATCTTACCGAACATTGCATATAATCATATAACATTTAATTTCAATAAATCCTCCTATAAATCACAAAATCATTAATAAACTCATTTCATTGATTTCAATGTCACTATTCACTAATTCTTGTTCTTTTGGGTTCATTTCTCATTTACTCTCATAGTCAAATTAGGGAATGATTACGGAATTGAGTACTTCGTTATCACAATGCCATAGTAAAACTATGGTTTTGCACATAGTCACATATTACATACCGAAGCCATAGGTCAGCCATGGTCTTGCACGGATCACATATCACACTGATGCCATATCCCAGATATGGTTTTATTCAGAAGCACATATCATACTGACGCCATATCCCAGATATGGTCTTATACGGAAGCTCATATCACACCGATGCCATAACCCAGCTATGGTCTTATTCTGAAATCACATATCACATGTTGCCATGGTCCAATCATGGTATTTTCCGTCAATTCATCTTAGCCACTGAACGAAAGTACTCAAATCCATCGTTCTAACTAATTTGTACTTTTACTTAATCATTATTTTACAATTATCAAAATTTTATAACGTTCATATACAATAATATACCATAATATTCATGAAATTTTCATAACAAAATATTGAATTTAGCCATATGAACTTACCTAGGCAAATTCGCAAAAGTCATACGAGTTCAGGGACTAATCAGCTATTTTCTCTTTTTCACGATTCACTTCGTGTTCTTGATCTATAATTGTAAAATCATTAATTTATTAGCATTCATTTCAATTTTACTATACTTTACAGTTTATACCCTTTAATTCTTAAAATTACACTTTTTCCCTAAATTTTTATAATTTTACAATTTAGTCCCTTCTTAATTAACCCATCAATTCAACTAACTTTTCTCAATTAACACTTTATTTATTCATTATAAGCTACTAAACAACCTTTGGAAATTAGAATTTCAGTACCAAACCTTAATTCACAACTTTTTCACAATTAGGTCCTAAAATCAATTTCTATCAAAATCACTTAATAAAATCATCATATAATAAATAATAACTTCAATTTCATAATAATTCACCACAATAATACAACACTTATTCATGGTAACTTTCAAAGTCACTCATAAAATCAAAAACTAATGAATTAGATAGTTGAACCTAATTGTAAAAGTCACAAAAACATAAATATTACTAAGAAAAAGTAAAAATTGAACTCACATATGTCAAAATATGAAAAAACAGCAACTTCCAGACCTCCCATGGCGTTTTTGCTGAAGAAAAATGATGATATCTCTAGATTTTTCAATTTTATCTTTATTTTATATGTTTAAATTGCAAAATTTCCAATTTTGCCCTTGTTTTTCCTTGTCTTTTTGCTGATTTTCTTGCCCAAACCGTCCAGCCCATAAAAGTTAGGTCTCATTGCCTTTTAAATCCCTCCTTATTAGTCACTTAAGCTATTTAATCACTTTACAAATTTTGCACTATTTTCAATTTAGTCCTTTTTAATTAATTGACTAACCAAACGTTAAAATTTTCTAATGAAACTTTAATACTAACTTAATAGAACTCCATAAATATTTATAAAAATCTTTATGACTTGGTTTATGAATCCGAGGTCTCGATACCTCGTTTTCAACCCGATTTACCTAATTAATTCTTTTAAATAACAAAATTCACTAATTAAAAAAAATACTTTTATAATCACACTTGACTCATAGGTATTAATTTATTAAAATTTTAAACTTACTTGTCGGATTTAGTGATCTCCAAATCACTATTTTCAACACCACTGAAAATTGAGTTGTTACAATAACAAAGAATATATGTTTAATATTAGAGAGAGAAATATGGAATGCTAGAGTGCATATAAGATTTGATGTTAGGTTCTTTTTTTCTCAAGGTATCTACCAGAACGATTTAATAACTAATCATCCGCATTCTGTAGGTCCCTTAAGGGGTAGATGCTGGCCACGAGTTTTAAAACTGCTTCATACCCAGGGCGAGGATCGAACTTTTGACCACTAATTTTTGTTAATTGTTTAGAGAGTTTTTTCTTAAGTATTATTGATAATTTTATTATAATTAATATTCTTTTAAAATTTAAAATTATGTAATTGTGCAATTAAATTTATTATTACTAAACATGAAGAAATTTTAATGTAATTTCAATCTACAATTCAAACATTTTAAGTAACTAGAATTTCTTGTAATTAGAAGATTGGGTAATTACTGTTTCATCTAATTACTCTTTAGTGTCCAAATACATCCTAAATAAATTTCTAATTGAATTAACCTTGAGTTTGACTGATCACACTTCAACTGAAGTTTTTTAATATAGTATATATAAAAATTTTAATATATAAATATAAAATTTAAATAAGTAACTATTTTTTAGTCGAGGGATGAGGATGAATTTGCACATTGAGCACAAACTTAAAAGATGATGTCAACTAGGTCCAACTTGAAACCAAACCACAAGTTATTGGGTCAAATTCTCAATAGATGAAAATTCGAAGTAGCTTACAATTTCTCTTTCTTTTCGAATAGAAAAAGGGAAAGACCAGTACGAGTGGTGTTTTCATATGAATTTCTGTATACCCTTCTCTTTGGTGGAAAATTCCAACTTCATTTGCGTCATGGTTTTCCGATTTTTATAGTTCACCATAGTCCACTTTATAATTTAGTTTACATTTTAATCGTAGAAATACTGCATAATTTTCCGGTTTTTATTAGTTTACCATATAACTTTTTCTCTTATAGCTGTTGCTCCCTCTTCAGAAATTGAAAAAGAAAATGCATCATCAACCCTTCATTTCAACACCTTCCATCTCCATCTCCATCTTCACTTTGTTGTTGTTTATCATCTTCCTCCTCCCAGTATCATACACCCAAGATGAACCCAGGCTTACGCAGTGTTTTAAAAGTTTTGATTGTGGAAACGTAAAGAGCCTGGTGTTCCCCTTTTGGAAAGAGGGTAGTCCTGAATATTGTCACCAAGAAGGCTTCGAGGTGACCGAATGTGAAGATGGTCATCAGCCAGTCATCAGTATTGGTGAGACTAAATTCCGATTGGTTTCTGTGGATCTGGTCAATTTTAGAATGACAATCACTAGGGAGGATTTGTGGGATCAAGTTTGTAGTTCAGATGCCAGTCGTATAACAAATGTGACTCTGGGATACTCTTTCCTGCGCTATTCCGATAAAAACCGAAACCTTACCTTCTTTTACAATTGCGAGCCATCAGTAGCAGCACCACCAGCTTCAGCTCAATTCCGGTGCGCCCAAGGGTTAGTTCCAGTCTATGCGGCTGATTTAGTGGATAGAGGTTCTTATGAACAGTTTTTTCGCTCTTGCCATGGCGGCCCTATCCAGGTTCAGGTTAATGAGAGGGCTTTCCAACAACTGAAGAATGGGAGCCTGGGAAACGTTGACTCTGAGGGTCTGGGATTTGATGTGTTCTATCCTTTGGCTGACCTTTTCTGCGAGAAATGCAAGATGCAGAACGGTTCATGCGAAAACATGGCCTCACCTCAATATCCTATCTGTAAACATCCTGGTACGCACAATCAATCTCTTCCTCTAATCAGTTCACATCTATTTGATTGCTAAAATCCCGTAAATTCCTAACCTCCTTAACCTTACTCAGTCTGTGGTGTGAATAGTGTTTTCTCCTTTAATTTTTTCAGTTTAAGAAAATATAGCATAAATTACGTAGCAGCGATGCCAATTACACATGTCTAACAGCAAGCTGATCGCATGCAAGTTTGCACATTAATATTACATTAAAGTACTCTTCCATAAAAAAATATATATTACATTAAACTCTACAAACTCTCCTAGCTAGGTTGCATTTAGTGAGATTAAAATGGAAAACTATAAGCTCACCATGAGTGATTCTAAAAAGAATCATGGTTAAAATCTTTCAGATCTTTTAAAATTTTGAGGTAAATCACTTAATTATGTTTTTTATTATTTAACTATTAAAAATTATAAAATTGTCACTCAATTATTCAATAATCTTTTTGTCCACCTAACTATATTGAATTTTTGAATGTTTTATTTTTACTTTAATTAGCTGAGGATAAAAAAGATAAAATTGAATAATTGAATTACTATTATAACTTTTCATAATTGAATAACAAAAAATATTAATAGATAAAAATATTAGCCTTTATATTTTTATTCAATTTAATTCATATTCTTTTATTCGATGAACTTCAATCTTTTATTATTAAGACGTTATTTTATTTTATATATGACGATAATAAATTATTTAAAAATTAAAAACTTGAGTAAATCACAAATAAAATTTGTCTTGCTTGCGGTCATAACTATCAACGCTATCACGCCTTGTTTTTACTGTCAAAGTCACTGTTCAAGCCACCATTCGAGGGTTTTCCTCCTTCTCTTTCTTTCTATGTGCTAGATCCTCTTGAAACAGCCACGAAACTCATGTTTTCGTGTTTCTCACAGCTATCGTCCATTGTCCCCGTGGGTTTCGACCAACTAGTCACTGCCTTATCTCTTACTTCTCCAATCTCTCTCCCCTAGTTCTTATCTTATCTCTTACTTCTCCAGTCTCTCTCTCCTATTTCTTATCGGAGCTTTTCAGATCTACGCTCTAAAGTTTGAAGGATATAAGCCCCGTTCACTAGCAGCCCACCGATCGATCATCGCGTGCCTTTGGACCTCAGTTCCTCTTGCTCAGTTATGGCGTTTGACCGCTCGGATCTCCGATTGGAGATCCATAGTGGTGCTGTTTTGAGTCAACAACCTTAAGGCTCTGGTATTTTCATGGTCACTAGCGGTTTGGCCATTGAACAGCCGGCCATCTCCCCCTTACGATCCTAGCCATGCGCTGTTGTCGATTTTCGGCCAACTTTTTTGGTAGGGAGCGGACAGATTATTGGAATAATGAAGTTTTTTGGTCCGTGTGTTGGATCGTGCTTTGGTTTCACTTAGTGATTAACCGTGGACCTTGAGTACTGTGGTGACTCGATTTCTCTAGTCTTCAATGACTTGGTTTTATCCAGAGTTTCAGGAACTCGTTTTGACTAGGCTTCTAGTGCACCAGTTGAGTTAGGTCATAGATGTCTTCATAGCCACAACGATAAGATTTTGTTTCCTTAATGGATAAGGGTGGGGTGTTTATAATTTGGTTAAAAATAATTAATCAATTCAATAATTTAATTTGGTTAATTAGTTAATGATTGAATTTAGTTTAGTTGGAAGGTGGTTAATAAATTTTAAAATTTAGTTATCAGTTAATTAGATTTAAAATTAAATAATTAACTTAATTAATTGAATTAATTGATATATTTTTATATTAGCAACGTATTTTTTAACTATTATTTTTATATTAATTAAATAATTAATATATATTATATATTTTGAACTATTAAAAAAACATTAACAACATATTTTTTTTATATTTTATATTTATTTTAATCAAAAGACAAAAATATATAAATTTTGGTTAATCAATTAAATTCATTGAAATATTTTAATTCGGTTAATGTATTTAAAAAACATTTTAATTGGATTAACTGTTGAAGATTTTTACTTTTCGACCCGTAGCGAAGAGTGCTATATGGTTTAAAGGGTCGTGAGAATGTGTTGGGATTTCTCCTTGCTTCTAGTTATCAACCAGAGGCTTGATTCAAGTAATAGATGATTTTTTTCTTCTTCAGAGAGTTTTAGGTTCTACTTACCTTTCGAAGCTTTCTGTTGTATGACACTGAGGTCTTCAATTGCTTCCTCTAACTAAGTTTGTAGCCTGCTTGACTTTTTTTTAGGGATAATATAATTGTTAGCCCCTGAACTTGGTAATTAGCTCTACTTCGATATTTATATTTTTTTGTAGTCTATTTTTATACTTGAACTTGACAACTAGATTCATTTTAGACCTTGAACTTAGATTCTGTCAAGATTTGATGATGTGGCATATGTTACTAAAGCAAGACTGGATCGAATGGACCAAAAATTGATCGATATAATGGTCTAAACAAAAAAATTGAACTGATTGACACAGAAACTACTTGGAATTAGTAAAGATAAAAAAATTGGTACAAAAATCAACAGTTGAACAAGTTGAACTGCTTTAATAATTTTTTTATAAATTTAAAATTTTTTAATTATTTATTTAATTTTTGTTGGTCCAATTGTCAAACCAATGAAACTAATTGAATCTGAAACAGGTGATCTGACCTGTTCGTACACATGTCTGCATAATCAAATTTTTATATTTTTCAATTTCAAGAACTAAACTAAACTTAATTGTCAAATTCAAGTACAAAAATAAACTATAAAAAAATACAATTACCAAAACTAAAATAAATCTTGATAATAATTTTAAGGGTCTGAAAATTGTATTATCCCTTTTAGGACGCATTTTGGCTGTAATCTTTTTTCTCTTCATAGAAAGAAATTATTGTTTGATAAAAATTTAAAGAAGCAAAACTTAATTAAGACATTAAAATTTTAATTAGTATTTACTTGAATAAAATATTTCAATAAATTAAAATTAAATCTGGTAAGAAAAATTACTTTAACCTATTATGTCTATATTATATATAAAATAGTTAATTAAGTTAGTGTTACGAGTCAACTTCATATTAATTATTAAAATACTCTTATTTTAAAGGGTATTTAATATTATTATAAAGTATTTTCATCTTTTTACATTTTATATAATATTAAATAAAACATGTAAAAAGCATTATTTGAGAATCAAATATAATACGGACGAATTCATATAGAAAATTTTTGTCACTCTATTAATAATTATTTGTTGAAATATTTTTATAAATATATATAATTAATATAAAATATTTTCATTCACGTGTAATAAATTCTAATATAAATAAACTATTCTATCTTGGAGGCCTTTAATTGGGCACCTGTAATGAAATAATTTGAATGAGGTGGTTTCCTTGTCACTCCATTAATAATCTTTATTGAAATATTTTTATAATATTTTCGTAATTTAAAATGTACTAGTAGTAATATTAATTGCTTATGAAATAGTTGGAGCTGAAGTGACGTAATCTTCTGTTGCAGGAAAAGGTTCTCTCTTAAAAAAGCTTACAATAGGTATGAAATCATTTATCGGGGTTGGAGAATGGGTTATATTTTTATATAATTAAGGTTGGAAAATGAGATTGCTTGGTTTGAATTTAAATTTTATATCTACAATATTTTATTAAACTAAGAAATTGTTGGAATTTTGAGATTTACTTTAATTGGCATTAGATTATTGTATATGACATATCATATTATTATATTATATTTAATAAGTAAATATAATTATTAATATACCATGTTATAACATTATATTGGCCAAAAATTATAATATTATATATAATATATATGGATATAGATATAGATATGTTAATTTATATTTTATATCCTAAAATTTTTAGCTAAATTCAGTTAAATTAATATGGTATTAATTATGTCCATAATGTTTATACATATATTGTTTCAAGTTGATACGAATATCATTAATCATAAAGAATAAATAAATATAATTTCATGATATAATATATACGGTAGATTTTATTCTTAATTTTATTATTATTATTGTGGTGTAATTATTAGGATTGAACTTAATCTTTCATGCACAACTACAAAATTATAAAGTTGTTAGATATAATATAATATAATATAATATAATATAATAAATTTTATATTAAAAAATAAACTGTATAATATCAATACTCAATAATTGTTATCATTTCTTATATTACCATACATACATAAATTAATAGTACATAACATATTATTAAAAAATTTGTAATAATATTTTAATTATATCACATTGTGTTATATAAAAAATTTCGATGATATATAATATTTAAATAATATCTCTTCCATAATAGAACATCTCTATAAATTAATTACTACTTCGAAATAAAAATATTTTGCTGCTTGATTTTCTCTAGTTGGTTTTCTGCTTATATGACAGGCCTTGGTAGTGCAGCAACTGGTCTACTGATCACCGTTATCAGCATTCTATTTTTCAGAAGAAAAATCTCGACTACCTTTTATTGTAAGTTTAGAAACATAGATCAAGATATTGAGGCTTTCCTAAAAAACAATGGAGGTTTAGTTCCTAAAAGATACAGTTATTCAGACATCAAGAAAATGACCAGCTCATTTAAAGAAAAGCTAGGCAAAGGAGGTTACGGTAGTGTTTACAAAGGGAAGCTACCCGACGGCCGCCTTGTTGCTGTGAAACTGCTTAATACATCCAAAGGAGATGGTCAAGAATTTATCAATGAGGTTGCTAGTATTAGTCGTACCTCTCATGTTAATGTTGTCACCCTTTTAGGCTTTTGTTTAGAGGGCGGAAAAAGAGCCTTGATTTATGAGTTCATGCCCAACGGATCGTTAGAAAAATTCATCTATGACTATGAACAAAATATTTCCAAAGATAATCGTCAGCACTTGACAGTAAAAGACTTGTATCAAATTGCAATCGGAATAGCCCGTGGGCTCGAGTACTTACACCTTGGCTGCAGCACTCGGATTCTGCATTTCGACATAAAGCCTCATAATATTCTTCTAGATGATCAATTTTGCCCGAAAATCTCTGATTTTGGGCTTGCGAAACTGTGTGGGAGGACTGATAGTATGGTATCTATGTTGGAAGCTAGAGGAACAATTGGTTACATAGCTCCAGAAGTATTTTGCAGGAACATTGGATGTGTTTCGCATAAATCAGATGTGTATAGCTATGGCATGATGATTCTAGAGATGGGTGGAGGCAGAAAGAACCTAGATGTTGGGGTACATCACACCAGCGAGATATATTTTCCGCAATGGATTTATGAGCATATTGAACAAGGCAATATTGAACCGGAATTGCTTGGTCTTGTGAGCAAAGAAGAAACAGAGATTGCGAGGAAGATGATAGTAGTTGGGCTGTGGTGCATACAAACAAATCCTAAAGACCGACCTTCCATAAGTAAGGTGAAAGAGATGCTGGAAAGCACACAACCGTTGCAAATTCCACCAAAGCCTTAGTCATTTCCGTCACCTTTGGACAGAAAGAGAATTTAGTGAAATCATATCATATATACTTTGTCCAAGCTGTCAATATTCATTACGAAACTCTCACCTTTCTAAATATTTTACCCTTTCAGATCTTCTTTATTTCATTGGATCAACAATTTGCTTGATAATCTTTCACCAGAGAATGAGAGCTGAGTTATGGGAATGTTTCCCATTATTTTGACTTCTCTTTTCACATTTACATATTGCTACTGTTTTATACTTCACCTCTGTTGTTTTGCATCAAACCATGAAATTTAAAAATGGGACTGGACTGATTCATTGGGTTGGTCCAATCAGGTGCTCATTTAGTTTGGTGATCATGTAAGAACCGGATTTTAAATTACCCTGTTAAAAATCAAATTGAATCAGTAAAAAGTTAATTTTATATATTCTTCCAATTTTTTTATTAAAGAAGATAACCCACTGTTATTTTTCAACACATACTTCATCAGAGTTCAAAAGATTACACCAATATTTATACAGCTTTTCACCGCCACTCTTATTCGATTTTACATATTTGCACTAATATCAGCTTATAAAATTAAATTAAATAGTTGGGACCCTAACTTCCATGCAAGAAAACACTCATAAAACTAAGGCATAGATTCCTTTGTTACACTTACATAGTTACATTACATTACACCCCTCCCAAACAATAAAATAACATTTTCATTTTCTCGGAACTGATTGATCCAAAAAAAAAAAAAACCAGCAAGAATCAGCTGAAAATTTAGTAATAAAAGCTGACTTTTTCATGCACCCTTTATCCTACATATATGGTACTATTTACATATAGCTGGAAATTTAGAAACTTGGTGTTGTAGTAGTTGTAGAAGAGCTGCCATTGCTAACCCATTTTATCATCACAGAATCTGGAGAATGAGGCACTGCTGTACTCTTCAACAACCCACCCTCGTCCCCTGCTGCTTCCATTTCTATTTCTTCACCCTTTTCTTTCTTGTATTCCTCATTTTGTATGCCCACTAAAGCCTCAAACACTTGAGCCATTGTCGGCCTCATGTCTTTCTCGTTTTGAAGGCACTGGAACGCCACCTCTGCCACTAAGGTTATCTTTTTCCGAACCTTTTCATCCGTTTCGAACTCGAGAGATGGATCCACTAGCTCGTGCAATGCCCGGTTTTGTATCTTGTTGATTGCCATGTTCCACAAGTTAATTTCATGGCGGTGCCTCATGATGTCCACGGCTGGTTTCGATGATATTAGCTCGGTTAGTACGACCCCGAAGCTGAATACATCGCTCTTGCTAGTAAGCTGGTAGCACTGGTGATATTCGGGATCGACATAACCGGGAGTGCCTTGTGGAGCGGTTGAAACATGTGTAACATCAGTTGGAAAGAGTCGAGACAGTCCGAAATCCCCGACTTTAACATGAAAATAGTTGTCGAGAAGGATGTTGTTGGTTTTCACATCACGGTGAATGATATCCGAAGCATGGAGATATTTTAATGCACTTGCGGTCTCTATGGCTATGTCTAACCGAATGTGCCAAGGGAGTGCCCCGGGTTTAGCACATTCACCATGAAGGTGGTCCGCGACAGTGCCGTTCTCAACATATTCGTATACAAGCAAGAGTTCCCGACTGTGCCGAGAGGTGCATCCATAAAGTGAGACAAGATTTGGATGGCGCAACCGAGTTAGGATGTCAACTTCATTCATGAATTGCTCAACTCTCCTGTAGTTGTTTTCATATAAGCGTTTAACAGCAACAGTGCGACTGTCCCGAAGTTTGCCTGGGTAAGAAAGACGGATATGAAACAATAGACTTTTTGACAAAGTGTGATTCGAGTATAAAGTTTTTCTTACCATAATAGACAGTTCCAAAGCCTCCATCACCAAGTTCCCTATTGGAATCGAAATTGTTGGTAGCTTCTTCAAGTTCCTTGTAGGTGAAGACATGGACACAAGCAAAGCTATCACCTTTCTCATAATCGCTCGCCAAAGAGCGGTCCAAATAACTCTTGCCGGTTATGAAAGATGATTTAAAGAACCCTTTACCACGGCGGTGACGTAACCAGCAATAGAAGAAGAGGCTGGTGATTAGTACACCTCCAGCACCGGCACAGAAACCTGCGCATGTTACATATTGAAACTTCATGTCATTTTGGTGAAGAAAATGCATGAAGCAACAAACTGACTAAGAATGAAACAGAGGAGGATCAGGGGATCATATTACCAACGATCAGCTTTGTTCTCACGTCTAAGCCTTCGCCTGAAATAGAAAAAAAAATAATAATAATAATTTATTTTTATTGAAAAAGGGTCAATTATCAGCAGTTTAGATCAAGTTATATGTTCTGAAATGCGAACCTCAGCTATGAAACATGAAGAAAAAAGGGTACACAATATAATGTTATACCATATTAGAGTTGCCTATGATGTAAGTGAACAATACAGGTCGAGAGTGCAAATGGAAGATTAACTGATAACATACCTCTTAAGTAAAATTTATTAGGCAAGCTAAAATTAAGAAAAAGAACAAAAAAAAAAACATGAAGAAGTAAGGGAAGGAAGTATTAGTAGAGTTAGGATGTATGAATGTCCTACTAAGTTACCACCATTGCAGATCTTCGGATGAGGCCCGTCCAGGCAAAAACAAACGAATTCATCATTATAACCGAACGGCAGCGGCCTCCACTTCTCTTACAGCTGCTGCAACTATGTGCGGTCCAGTTCAAAACAAACCCCGACTTCAAAACTTTGGTAAAATTCATGTCTAATAAGCTAACGTAACTAACATCGTCGTTTATGAAGATAGGGGAATCAATCATAGTCCGGCACCACTTGATCGAATAGTTAGTCTTTTCCAAAGATTCTTCGTGGAAAACAGCAAAAAAAAGGAAAGATTGACATTGTCAGGACTAAGACGAGTTTGATCGAGGCAAACATTTCGTCGCGGCGTCGGACAATCATCTTGTACAACAGCATTGACTACAAGCAATGAATTGTTGTTGTAAAATATATCTTTAATGATGCAAGTTTCCTCAGAAATTTTGAGTGTAGGATCTTTCTCTTTGCAGGTGATCTCGAAGTTCAGATAGCCGCAGAATGATTCTTGTTCTTCGAAAATCCAAACAGGATAGCTTATATTGGGACCGTGGCCACAACTTCAAGGCATACAAGCCTCGAAGTGTGAGTCCCTAGACAGGGTTTCAGTTGCCATTGCTGAGGTGATAAAAAAGACAGAAATGATGTAAAGTTTATCAGCTTTTGTGGATCCATTTGAGGAGAAAGCAATAAAGGATGACATGAACTGGAAATGGGAAGAAGAAGCAGTTGAAGGGAACTGGATAGAATTAATGGTGTTTTTGCTTTTAATTGGTGAATTGATTGTGTTAGAATTAAGTGACCCAAATTCTTATTTAAATAAAATACGATGGAAAATAAAATAAAAGTAAAATCCATATAGAACTAGACTTCTTTTATTTTATTTTAGAATAAGGTTTTTAAACCTTATTAAACTCCATCTATTTTATATTGATTAGGATAAGGTGTTTCAATCCTACTAGAATATGGCTTTGCAAGCCTATAAATAGACATAGTCTATTCCTCTTGTATTGGAGTAAAAAATTTTCGACATAGTGAATTTTCTTCTCCTCGCCGTGGTTTTTTTCCGAAAGGGTTTCACGTAAAATTCATGTGTTCTTTATTTTTATTTATTTTATTCTATTTTATTTTTCACAAATTGGTATCGAGCTTAGGGTTATTCATCTCGATCACGGTAATGGCGTCTTTGAAGTATGAAATTCATTGTTGGATCGCAACACCGATTTGCGTTGTGGCAAATTAAGATGCAAGCAGTTCTTGCACAGATGGATCTAGAGGATACCCGCTAGGATAGATAAGATGCCTTCGACATTAACAGATGAAGAGAAGAAGCGTAAGGATCGAAAGGCATTAACACAATTACATCGCATTTGTCCAACGAAATTTTGCAGGATGTGATGAAAGAGAAAACCGCATTGCATTATGGAAGAGGCTAGAACAAATATGTATGTCGAAAACTCTAACAAGCAAGTTGCATATGAAGCGGCGTCTTTATGCTCATCGTTTGGAGGAAGGTGCGTCGTACACGAACAAGTGTTTAAAGAAATTCTCTCAAACTTGGAGGCCATGGAGGTTCAAGATGATAAGGAAGATCTAGGGTTGATTCTACTTTGTTCGTTGCCCCGTCTTATTCAACCTTTAGAGACACGATTTTATATAGCCGCGAGTCTCTCACGGTTGATGAGGTTTATGATTCTTTAACCTCGTATGATAAGATGAAGCATCTTGTGGTTAAACCCAACTCTCGGGAGAGGGTCTCATTGTTCGTGGGAGACAAGACCGAATGTTGATGATGATCGTGGTAGAACACAGAACGGAATCCTCATGGTAAATCTAAGGGTAGATCGAAATCTTCAAACAGAGGTAAAACTTGTAACTTCGCAAGAAGAAAGGGCACATTAAATCTGAGTGCTATAAGCTACAAAATAAGATTAAAAGGGAGGCTGCGAATCAAAAGGAAAACAAAGAAAATTCGGTGAAGGCGATGTTGTAGAAGACTACAATGATGGTGAACTTCTAGTTGCTTCATCAATGATTCTAAAGTAAGCGAGAGTGGATACTTGATTCAGTCGCACCTTCCACTTGAGTCCCAATCGGGATTGGTTTACAACTTATGAAACAAGATCTGAAGGTGTTGTTTTGATGGGAAATAATGCTTCATGTAAAATCGCAGTGTTGGAACAATTAAAGTTAAGATGTTTGATGGAGTTGTCGAACACTTAGTGATGTGCGGCATGTTCCGAATTGAAAAGAAATTTAATTTCGTTGAGTACTCTTGATTCAAAAGGTGCAGATACACAAATGAAAGTGGGGTTTTAAAGATTTCAAAGGGTCCTTGTTGTGATGAAAGGGCAAAGAAAGATTGCCAAGTTATATGTTTTATGGTTCTATCATATCTTGGTGATGCAATTGTCACTTCCTCTTCCTTGTCGATGATGATATTACTAAACTTTGGCATATCGCCTAGGGCATATGAGTGAGAATGGCATGGCGAATTAAGCAAAGAGGACTTCTTAATGGGCAAGGAATTTGCAAACCGAATTTCTGTGAAACCTTGTGTTTTTGGGAAGCAAAAAGAGTTCGATTCACTAGAGGAATCCATAACACGAAGGAAACGTTGGAGTATATCCATTCGATCGTGGGGCCGTCCGAGTGCCTTCGAGAGGTGGAGCTAATTATATGCTAACCTTTATTGATGATTTTTCCGAAAAGTTTGGGCGTTCTTCCGAAGCGAAAGCGATGTGTTTTCCACATTTAAGTCTTGGAAAATTATGATTGAAAAACAGACGGAAAAGCAGATAAAATACCTCCGCATGCATAATGGCTTAGAGTTCGCTCGATGAGTTTAATAGATTGTGCAAGTCGAAGGATCATGAGACACTTGACGATTCATCATACTCCATGACAAAGCGGAGTTGCGAAGCGAATTAATGAACGATCATGGAGAAGGTTCGATGTATGTTGTCAAATGCCAACTTACGAAGTCATTTTGGCGAAGCGACCTCTCTGCATGTTTTTGATCAACCGATCTCCATCCGCTGCCATTGAGAAAAAGACTCCACAAGAGGTATGGTCCGTAATCCGCTAATTATTCCGATTTAAAGATTTTTGGGTGTCCTGCGTATGCTCATGTTGATAATGGAAAATTGGAACCGAGATCCATTAAATGCGTTTTCTTGGTTATAAAGTGGTGTAAAAGGCTATAAGTTATGGTGTCTCGAAAATAGAAAAGTTGTGATTAGCAAAGATGTTGTTTTTGATGAAACTGCTATGCTACCTAACTTATCTCTTAAAGACTCTTCCAATAAAGAAAACCAAAAGCAGGTGGAGCATCAGATTAATACAGAATTAACTCCTCAAGCTAGTACAAATATTGAGAATAGAGTTGCTTCTTCACCGCAATACTCTATCGCCAAAAACAGGACAAGAAGAGAAATTAAACCTCCAAAGAAGTATGTCGAGGTTGATCTAGTTGCTTATGCTTTAAATGTAGCTGAAGATATAGATGCGAATCAAGAACCATTTAATTATTCTGAGGCGATTAGCTGTGAAGACTCAGAAAAGTGGATGTTTGCTATGCAAGAGGAGATGGAATCACTCCACAAAAACAGAACATGGGATCTTGTAAAACTTCCTAAAGGTAAAAAGGTCATTCGTTGTAAATGGGTGTTTAAAAGAAAGAAGGGACTCGGGAGTTGAAGAACCCGGATATAAAGCAAGGCTTGTTGCAAAGGGTTACAGATCAAATTCCGAGTGGACTTCACAGATGTGTTCTCTCCGGTTGTTAAGCATAGTTCGATTCGAGCTTTGCTTGGTATTGTGGCCATGCATGATTTGGAGCTTGAGCAGTTAGATGTAAAACCGCATTTTGCATGGAGAACTTGAGGAAGATATTTACATGCAACAACCGAGAGGGTTTTATAGTCTCGAAAAAGAGGACTATGTTTGCTTGTGAAAAAGTCCCTTTACGGTTTGAAACAATCACCAAGACAAGTGGTACAAGAGGTTTGATTCCTTTATGACTTCTCATGATTTCAAAAGAAGTAGTTTTGACAGTTGTGTCTACTTTAAGAAAAAAGTGATGGTTCTTTTGTGTATCTACTTCTTTATGTTGATGACATGTTGATAGCAAAGAAAAGATAAAGAGAGATAAGAAAGGTTAAAGCCCAACTAAGTGAAGAATTTGAGATGAAAGATTTAGGACCAAGAAAGAAGATACTTGGTATGGAGATTCTCGAGATAGAAAAGCAAGTAAATTGTACCTAAGTCGGAAGGGTACATTGAGAAAGTTCTTTGCGGGTTCAATATGCAGAGTGCTAAGCTGTTAGTACTCCTTTAGCACCATTTCAGACTTTCATCGGCCTTATCTCCTCAATCGATAATGAGATTGAGTACATGTCACATGTTCCATACTCTAGTGCAAGAGGATCTCTCATGTATGCTATGGTTTGTTCACGCCCGATTTATCATATGCGATCGGTCAAGTTAGCGAGATACATGGCGAATCTCGGTAAAGAACACCGGAAAGCGATTCGATGGATTTTAAGATACTTACGAGGCACTACTAATGTTTGCTTACAGTTTGGAAGAACTAAAGATGGAGTTATAGGGTATGTTGATCTTGATTTTCTTTGGAGACCTTGATAGAAGAAGATCTCTCTGAGTTACGTCTTTACAATCGGAGGTTGTGCAATTAGTTGGAAAGCCACTTTGCAAACTACGATCGCTTTGTCTACCATCGGTTTGAGTACATGGCGATTCATTGAGGCTTGTAAAGAAGCTATTTGGTTGAAGGACTATTTAGTGAACTCAATGAAGACCTTCAAATCAAACAAGATTTTGTGACAGTCAGTGCCATCTTTCTTACAAAAGATCAAATGTTTCATGAGAGAACAAAACACATTGATATTTGGTATCATTTTGTTCGTGATATTATTGCTCGTGGTGATATTATTGTGAGCAAAATTAGCACTCATGAAAATCCTGCAGATATGATGACTAAGTCACTTCCTATAACCAAGTTTGAGCATTGCTTAGACTTGGTTGGTGTTCATTGTTGAAGTTAAACCCTTAAGGGGTTTTTTGGAAGAGGTGAAGAACTTGTTTATTAAAAGTTCGCGATGAAGAACTTGTTCATTAAGAATTTGTGTCAAGGTGGAGATTGTTAGAATTAAGTGACCCAAATTCTTATTTAAATAAAATACGATGGAAAATAAAATAAAAGTAAAATCCATATAGAACTAGACTTCTTTTATTTTATTTTAGAATAAGGTTTTAAACCTTATTAAACTCCATCTATTTTATATTGATTAGGATAAGGTGTTTCAATCCTACTAGAATATGGCTTTGCAAGCCTATAAATAGACATAGTCTATTCCTCTTGTATTGGAGTAAAAAATTTTTCGACATAGTGAATTTTCTTCTCCTCTGCCCGTGTTTTTTTCCCGAAAGGGTTTCCACGTAAAATTCATGTGTTCTTTATTTTTATTTATTTTATTCTATTTTATTTTTCACAGATTGTGATTGGAGTTTGAAAGAAAAAGAAGACAAAACAATAATTAAAGCAAAGGCAAAGATATTGTTTTTATTTTTCTTGCACAACTTCCTACCTAGATTGACCATCCTACTACATTCAAATCTATGGTGCAGTTTGCTTGATCTCATGCATCCATTTAGGGGAACACTATGGGCCAATAAACTATACATTTTTTTGAAATGACTCTTACCCTCTAAATTCTAAAAGCTACAATGGAAGCCAGCTTATGCTTAAAACCCCACTATCAGATAAAGATAACCTTTGTTATTTAAACTTCCCCCTTGTAGTTGGCTGAAAACGAAATCTCATTAACTTGAACGAAAACTAATCTATACCTCCCCAACATAAAATGGTATAGAATAAGTTAAAAGGGTGGGGCGGGCACTTCTTTATACATACATAAAATTAATATAAAACCAAAGGATTTGGTCGTTGAACAAAAAGAGGATCACTTGTGCCACACCTTTCGATTGCATTCCATGTGGGAAACGATGGGTCTAAGCATGTGTTTCATATTTGTTAACCTAAGTAAGAAACTTGAGGAGCGTGTGGAAATAGCATAAGTTTGATATTGGCCAAAAGAAAATTGGGAGAAATGAAGGCAAAAAGGTTGGGTGTAATTAAAAGCTGCTCTCTGGGAACAATTGACGGATTCAGAAGTTGGAGATTAATGGAAGCAAGAACAAGTTTTTAAGGTGGCCCGCCATGGAACTAACAGTCAAAAAGAATTGCATCATATTAAGACCAAAAGCTAGTCTCTTATAGGCCATAAAAAGACACCAACAAATGGCTTCCTACATGGAAAGGAAGGTCTCCCTGTGAGAAAGGAAGAAGACGTGGAAGTTAGAAGGAACCAAGGTCAATATTTTTAAGTGAAAGGGTTCCTATATTTAGTATTGCAAAGCTAAGGACATTAACTTTTCGAAGAAAAATACACCGTAGAGTTTTCCACGAGACCGAAAGAAAGAGAAAGCTAAGTGGTTGTTAATAAACGTAATGTGACCGATCGAATGGCTGAGAGAGCCTAACGTGGGGTTTTCATTTGAAGCTAGAAATCATTCAAACATCCGCCCTTGGAATTCAGTAAATTCACTAAAATTTCCCATTTGTTTTCGTACAAGTATCCATATTTGAAGTGTTCAAAACACTGACATTTTCATATGCCAACTAATATAGAGTAATTTTAAAGGGAAATTAATATATAGTAGAAAATGATAGTAGCTTAAGCTTCAAATACACTTAATTTATCTAAATATAAAACACTAATCTGCAACTAAGAACTGTTGGAAGACCAAGTCTAACTTCAAAGTAGTTGGTTTAATTTCAAATTATTTATTTATCCTTATTTGTCACTTTTACCAATCACTCTGTGCAAAATTTTAGTATATATTACAAGTTTAACTATATTTTCTTTTTAACTTTTCGGTATAAAAAACCCGCCAAATTATGAATAGGGAAGAAATTGCAAATTTTTATCAAATATCATATTTGTTATATACCTTTCTTATATAAATTTATATATATATATATAACACAATATATTTTATCATTACATTCTACATTTTTATTTATATTTATATTTTCTTTACACCAAACTAACATTAATTTTCTTGTACCATTATGTCTATATATCCCACTAATTGCCATCAATATGAGAAGCAAATCTGACAATTGACAAGTAAATAAGAAATTGATAAGAGAAAATAAGTATCTATATACTTTAATTTGTTGTTTTTAATTTCTATACTTTTTAAATTTTAAAATTTCAGCCTTCTTAAATAATAGTCATTAAATTGATTTAGTTAAATTTTACTATCTATAAATCTTGTGCAATAATCATATTATTACATGTGTAATGTAATATTAGTTTTCTATTTCCACATAAAATTCACAAAAATATTAGGATTGAAATTTCAAAATTTTAAGAAGTATAGAGACTTAAAATAATCAAATTGGAGAATAAAAATTAAATTCACAACTTACATATACTATAGAATTAATAGTAGACTTTGACTACAGAATTAATAGTAGAATTTGACCTAACATTTTAATTGCTTCCGTTTAAGTTAAGATTAAAATTTTAAATTTTGAAAAATATAAAATTAAATTTAATCAAATTAAAGTAAAATACTAAATTGATAATGTAGGTATAATATAGAGAACCTAAAAATAATGAGACCCAAGTGAGAGGGGGATGGGGGGAAGAACAAGAAGAAGAATTAATGGATCTCCACCATGACTATTCATTGGTCTAATGATTCACCATGATTGCGGGTCAATAACCCTAATCACTACTAATTATATTTCTGTTCTTTTCAGAATTCATCATCATAAAATGTTTATTTACTCTGATTTTCACTCTATTTTTATGGTGTTTGTAATGCCCAATAGGCCGAATGAACAAGAACAGGACAAAATATCATCCAACATACAGTCTAGTTTCTAATTATTCAAGTTTAGTTTTAATTTTAATAAAATTGAATTTATTTATCTCATGTAATTTAATTCAATTTATTTCGTTTATTTAATAAAAAGATATTCAATTTCAAATTTGATTATTTATAATTAAGCTCAAAACTAAACTAAATTTTGTCCATATTAATTAAAATAAAGAAAAAAACTCAATTAAACTCATTAGTTACCACTAAATATTTAAATTTCACTTGTTAAATAATTCGATTCTAATTTAATAATGAATTTATCCATTTCTAACTTTGAAAAAATTACTACAAAGAAGGAAGTTTTATTCAACCAAAAATCACATATAAGTTTTCAAAAGATTTATGTTGAAGTTTTATTTAATAAAATAAGTTTCGGATTTCATCCTTCAACAACCCCTAGAAATATTCAACAGCAATTTAACACCCTTTGAATGTCAACCTGTATCATGTGTGATGACATCTCAAAAGGAAAAATAGAGTGCAGTAGA
Organism: Gossypium arboreum; assembly: GCF_025698485.1. NCBI lineage: Eukaryota > Viridiplantae > Streptophyta > Magnoliopsida > Malvales > Malvaceae > Gossypium > Gossypium arboreum. The sequence continues at coordinate 82,162,106 of NC_069078.1, read as the reverse complement.
CCTCAGTTGCTTACCAGGCCTCAAGGGTCCAATTAGTAATCAAACTATAATTGAAGTAGTCAATATTCTACATGTGAATTTAAGCACAATCATAAACTATTTATGTCTTTATATTTTTAATTTTATTAATATATTTTTAAAATGATTTTTAATAGTTTTTATTTATTATTTAACATAAATATCAATTATAATGAATTTTATTATTTAATATAAAGAAAATTTCACTATAATTCATCTAAGCATTGGTTTTCTAAATATAAAATATATGTCGCTACTAATTTTAATTATGACTACAATACTCAATCTAATTGTTTTCGCTGTTTTCAGTTTCAAGACTCTTGATGTCACTAAAACATAGCATTCATCTCCAGTACAAAGTAACATCAAGATCCCATTGCTTAATTTAACACTAGCCTAACTAAGAGAATTTGTTAGAGTCTAGTGGAATGCTAATGTACGAATTAGTGAGTGGTCAGCTGCTCTTATACATGTAATTAGCTGACAAGTATATGGTCAATGGCCCCCTAATTAGGGCATTAAGTTTACTAATTTTGATCTAAGTTTTTTTATTCATTTGCGTTTGCAACAGTAAGAAAAAAAAAGGCACCATTTTAGTTATCCAACGTTTTGGAATCGAATAGTGGACACCTGACACCTACTTTTTTACCATACCTAAGACAACTTGGTTAGAAGATACGTGCTTTGACCCTATGGCTGGCTAAGCTTGAATATGAGTGATGGCTGCTTACCAGTTCTAGTTGTACAATGTAGACTGGAAAAATTAAAGGAGAAAACACTATTCACAGCACAGATTAAGGTTAAGGAGGTTAGGAATTTACGGGATTTTAGCAATCAAATAGATGTGAACTGATTAGAGGAAGAGATTGATTGTGCGTACCAGGATGTTTACAGATAGGATATTGAGGTGAGGCCATGTTTTCGCATGAACCGTTCTGCATCTTGCATTTCTCGCAGAAAAGGTCAGCCAAAGGATAGAACACATCAAATCCCAGACCCTCAGAGTCAACGTTTCCCAGGCTCCCATTCTTCAGTTGTTGGAAAGCCCTCTCATTAACCTGAACTTGGATAGGGCCGCCATGGCAAGAGCGAAAAAACTGTTCATAAGAACCTCTATCCACTAAATCAGCCGCATAGACTGGAACTAACCCTTGGGCGCACCGGAATTGAGCTGAAGCTGGTGGTGCTGCTACTGATGGCTCGCAATTGTAAAAGAAGGTAAGGTTTCGGTTTTTATCGGAATAGCGCAGGAAAGAGTATCCCAGAGTCACATTTGTTATACGACTGGCATCTGAACTACAAACTTGATCCCACAAATCCTCCCTAGTGATTGTCATTCTAAAATTGACCAGATCCACAGAAACCAATCGGAATTTAGTCTCACCAATACTGATGACTGGCTGATGACCATCTTCACATTCGGTCACCTCGAAGCCTTCTTGGTGACAATATTCAGGACTACCCTCTTTCCAAAAGGGGAACACCAGGCTCTTTACGTTTCCACAATCAAAACTTTTAAAACACTGCGTAAGCCTGGGTTCATCTTGGGTGTATGATACTGGGAGGTGGAAGATGATAAACAACAACAAAGTGAAGATGGAGATGGAGATGGAAGGTGTTGAAATGAAGGGTTGATGATGCATTTTCTTTTTCAATTTCTGAAGAGGGAGCAACAGCTATAAGAGAAAAAGTTATATGGTAGACTAATAAAAACCGGAAAATTATGCAGTATTTCTACGATTAAAATGTAAAATAAATTATAAAGTGGACTATCCCATTTGACCAAATAAGAAAATTTGGTTTGTAAGACTTTTCTATGAAAGAGAAAGGAAGAGCTCATAAGAAAGGTTATTGACTTAGACCTTTACGATGGTTTATCGAGAAACGCAATGCTTACGAAGCAACTTCGAAATTTCATCTCTTCAGAAACTAGTACATCATCTCATCAAATATAAAATATGATAAAAGACGTGGTGAAACCTGCAATAAATAATATTCATCTTATTGAAAACACCAAGTAATTACAATAAAGACAATATGACGATGAAAACTGCAATTCTAAATATGTATGGGATGGGAGCTTCTTCTTTTTTTAATATATCCACACCAACGTTTGTTAGGGAGCTCAATACATTTTAATAAAGGCTTTAGTTTGTGAACTAAAGAAAACTGGGATTAAGAGAGATTTCCTTTTGTTTGAGGCCCTAATTGTTGGAAACACTTTTCAGGGAAAATGTTTAAATGTACAGTATATGTATAGGATTTTGTATTTTAATATAAAACATTACCATGCTTAAAATCAATGATAGATGAATAAGAAATTGTTCTCAAACGATGGAAAATTTTATAATTCCGGCTACAAATTTGCCTTATAATTTGAGCTATAAGCTTGTGATGTGAGTCCGGGTTCATTCAATATGATAATTCATGAACTATGAACATACATGAATATTATAATATACCTTCAAAAAATTAATATCATAATATACATTCATGAATTAAAGATTATTATGTATCAATAATTGTCTATGTATTTTATTTATGAGTAAATTATAAAAATAGTCACTTTTGTTTATCGCAGATTACATTTTAGTCACTTATGTTTGAAATGTTACGATTTAGTTACTTACGTTATTGTTTCGTTACGAAATTGTCACTCTGTCGTTAAGCTCCATTACCTCCCTAACAACAACCCTACGTAGTGGTCTAAATAGGTTTTAAATGCCAACTTGGATGTTCAACTACGACGATAATAGATTTTTAATTAAATAAATTTAATTAATTAAAAATTTTAAATTAATTATGCCTTTAACTAGATCTCTTTTTTCTTTTAGTTTTCTTTTCATTTTGACTGAAAAACTATTCACATCCAAGCTGGCATTTAAAATATATTTAGACTGTCATGTAGGATTGACGTTAGGGAGGTAACGAAGCTTAACGACAGAGTGACTGCTTCGTAACAAAACGATAACGTAAATAACTAAAATATAGTATTTCAAATATAAATGACTAAAATGTAATCTGAGACAAAAAAAAGAAGTAGTTATTTTATAATTTATCTTATATTTATTTATGTATCGGAAAAATGACTCACAATTTATACCACCCACACTATTGAAGTTCATAAAGTTTACTTTATTTGTTATTGGGTTTCTAAATTTTTTTGCACATATATTATATTATTGAAAAAGGAGTAAAATTTTAAGTTGATGAATTTTAAAATACATATAATTTTGAAGTGTTATTAAAATCCTGAAAGTACTTTAAAAATAATCTTTAAAATATCGACAATTTCGTCTTGAAGATAACCTTAAAAATACTCAACAAATATTTATTTTTTAAATAATATTTTATTTCAACAAAGTTCAAAAGTGAAATTTTTAACAAGGTTTTATTTATAAATACACTATATATATATTAATCTATTATAACTATCAAGTTCAACTTCAATTTTAGTGGGATTTAATATGAATAACAAATACCAAAATCCTTTTAAAAACCAATATGTTTGCGCCTTACAGATGCAGTCAGGCAGAAATTCCAATTAATATAGGCATGAGGTTGGAGAAGGATGTCTCCTTCACAAGCAATTAGCATGTGATCATGTGAACGCATAACTTCCAAATTGGCGGGCTCTAATAAGGGAATATTTATAGCTAATAATCATTCTTTTATTTCACAATGACATCTCAACGTATGATTGGTTAAATATTTTAATAGTTAATTTTAATTTTCAAAAATCAAATTGAAAATCTATAATAATATTAGAAACTGAAATAGATAAAAAAAAACTTTAAAAACTAAAGCGGAAAAAAAATAATTTAAGGACTAAAATATACATTAAACCTTATTTTATATACATAAGTTTCCATAACTTTATTTAAATAAGCGCTATGTTGATGTAGAAAAGAAGAAGAGGAAAAAGCCGCAAGAATAAAAGATTGGGCAAGAGTGTAGCATCACCTAGTGTCATTTTGGGACCAGACTTTGTCAAATTAGCTTTCATTAACCAGAACTGTAGCCGTTAAATAACAATGATTCATCATAGTTGTTTCCATTGGAATGTGGATGCAACAAAAACTATATTGAAATGGTATTTCATCTTCAAGAGGGCATGCAATAGAATTAGTTTTTCTTCAAACATTCATCTCTTTTCTTTCAATTTTTTTATTTTTCACACATATTCTTTAGAATTTTTATAAATAGTAAAATTAGGTGTTAAATTATTAAATAATATTTTAACTTTTTATTAATTATGAATATTAATTCTATTATTTTGTAAGATTAGGTGTATGTTTTAAAATGATTCGGAGAATAATATATATTGAGTCATTTTAAATATTAAAAACTTAAAAAGATTTTTTTTAAATGAATGGAGAAGGTGAAAAGTATGTACCAAATTTTTTACATAATTATTTAAAAATAAGTAAAGATTTTGCAAGTGGATCAGATAAGAAAAAATGGAATTGAGCTCTTTAAATATATCTTGTAAATAAATATTTTCTTTGAACTTGTATTTCATCAATCAGAATTGTGATGATGTGGCACCGTTAACCTATTTGATGGTGCCATATAGTAATCTCTTAATGTGCCGGCAAACATAAATTAAAAAATATAAATTATGTTTGTCATGTGGTGTTTGAAGAGGCTGCCACGTGACATTACTAGATTGACTAGAAATATCAAATCAACATAAATTAACAGTGTTAGTGTGGAGGGATCGACTTGATTGATAGAATACAAATTCAAGAACTAATTAAGTCTAAAAAAGAATTTAAAAACTAACTAAATACAGATATATATTTAAAAAAGAATTTAAAAACTAATAACTAAACAAGTTTAAGTGCCAAATTATATATTATCCCTTCTAAAATATAACAAACATATAAAACTACCTCATTTTCCTAACAAATGAGAACTTGACCTAATGACAAATAACATGTTTTAAATCTTGCAAAGACATTTGAGTAATTTGACCTAATGACTACATCGCAATTGATGCTTTGCTTCTTTTTCCTTTAAGGAAAAACAAGTGAGTTTATCAATTCAGACTTTCCTTCTTTTTGTTTGAATATAGAACTAGTGTTCAGGGCAAAAGAAAAAAAAAAGAGATTATTCACATAATTAATTACTGTATGTAAGATTCTTCAATAAAATTCAACCAATAAATGCATGCATGACTAAGTCCTCTACGCAAAGGTTATTTTCACTTTCAAAAGCATATTAAAATTGAATATGTTATTATAAAAAAATGGAATCTATTAAATAGTTATTGTATTAGGGATTATGGTACAATATATTATAGATTATAATACATTAATATTTTGTTTTATATAATAGTAATTCGAATCTACATTATTTTTGGATTCAAGTACTTTAGTATATATTAATCCTAATTTTTTTTATTTACGTTGAATTTTAAAATTTTATTCTTTTAATTAATTTAATATAATTTAATCTCTCTATTTTTATAATGTTATTAATAGTTTCAAAATAATACTATTATTAATTATTGTTGATACAGTAGTGATGTGGATTTTTAACTAACCTTAAATATATATAATTTCAAATAGTTACATTTAAATCCCATTATTAACTTATTTTTCCAATTAATTTAACTAAATCCAAATTTTCAAACACTGCTTTTCTCAAAATATTCAGCAGCCCTCGATACATTATCAAAATGAAGATCTTATTCTTTTGAGCTTAACATTCAAATTCAAGAAAACCCTTTTATTTTTATTATTTAAAATTATTTATCAAGTTTGGAATATCATTTTCCAACGTGTCTACTGTTTTTTTTTTCTTTTCATTTCCAGCACATCTAATCTAAATATTACATGTTTTTAAATATATAAATCTCAACGCATCTAACATTTTTTAAAAGTCAAGTTCAAAGTTAAACCGCGTCAAGACCTACTGGAATTGGAGTCCAAACCAAAAGTAAATGCACAATTAATAAAAATAATAGGTATGAACATAGCAGAATGGTTAGAAAATATTTTTCAACAATAAAACAGAGAAAAATGCATTGAAAATAATAGGTATTAGTATGGTCTATGCTACGCTTTGTATTGCATTAATTATTTTTGAGTTAAATTATTGAAGTAAATATTTAAAGATTAAAATATATTTCAAATTTTTATACTTTTCGTATATTTAAAATTTAGTTTTTATTTTTTATTTTTTATTTTAGAAATTTAATCACTTTATTTTTAAATTTAAATACAATTGTTAACACTATTAAGCTCTTTTGTTAAATTCACACATGTGTAAGATTTTAAAATTTAGAAAAATATTTAGCAATCATGTAACAAAAAATTATATTGCAATAGACTCGAATTTAACAAATATTCTAACAATGTCTACAGCTCTTAAAAGTTACATTAGCATTTCAATTAAAATAAAATATTTGGACTAACCAATGACATTGTAAAAGTCGAGGTATCAAATTTTATCAAAAAATTAAAGTTTAAAGATTAAATCTTAAATTGAGTGTAACATAAGGACCAAAATTAAAATTTGACCATTGGTATATAATAATAAGTTTGAGAATTGCATAGGGACCAAAATTAAAATTATATTATATTTCTATATAGTATATCAACATAGAGATCAAAATTGAAATTTTATCATTTTTTATATAATAAGAAAAAAAGGACCCACGTGTTTAGAAAATTACCAACATATACATACAGTTTAGAATCATAAAAAAAAAAAATTGTTACATGCAAATTGCAGCTGTTTGGGTATTCTACTGTTTCATGCTTAGTCAAAGCAACCCACAGACTCAACCAAAGCTTAAGAAAAAAGGAGGATGCGTGTCTGTAGAAGAAAGCCATTGGACATTCTTTTAATATTTAGGAATAGATGCCGTGAGGGACCTTTTGCCCAGATCAAGGGCTTACTGTGGCCGTATAATTGGGTCCATGAGAGCCCACCGATGGGCTCCTACGACCCACTGATTGGTTTATTTACTAATTTTTGAAAAAATATTAATTATTATAAAACTATCAATAAAATTTAAAAATTCTATAAAATTAGGTTACTAATAAAATTTAAAAAAAAGTAAACATCCTAAACAATTTTATCTATTACTCTATTACTTCATAATTGTTGAATTATTCTCTCTCTAACATTAAACATTTACTCATTGTTATTATTAATTAATTGTTGACCAAATATAAATAATTAATAATAAATATTATGTAATTTATTTAATTATTTATTAAATTAAAATGCATAAAATTATCTCTCATGGATAAATTTTTCAAATTATTTAACAAAAATAATAAAATAACATATAATTATATTTAAAAAATGTCCTAAAATTAAAATATTATTATTGTATAAAATAACTTTTTTAACTTAAATTATGTATGGATATGTTTGAAAATACTTATGGTAATTGAATTTGAGTCTAATTATTTGTAATTACCCACTTAATTAGTCAAATTCTCAATCCTAAAAACTAGAGGGTGTTAAAAGCTTCAATTACAATGGTTACACAAATATATTATTGGATAAATTATTAAAATAGTCATTTTTGTTTACCCCAGGTTAATTTTAGTCACTTATGTTTGAAATGTTACGTTTTAGTCACATTATTGCGTTGTAACATTTAGTCACTGAGCCGTTAATTGTCGTTAACGGCGTAACGATAAGCTGACATGGCACATTAAATTATCATTTCAAACAAAAATTTTAGGTTAATTTATACAATCGGTCTCCATATTTTTTCGTTTTGAGCAATTTAATTTTTTTCTTTTATGTTCTTTTAACTTTCCTTTTTTTCTTTTCATTCTCCTCTGTTTTCCTCCATTCTCTATTTCTTTTAACGTAGTTTTTCTATATTTGTCATTTGTTAAAACTAGTACCTATACTTTTATTTTTTTGAAGAATTTATTTTGTTCGAGTGAGGTAAACTTGTGGATTAGTTTTAACAAATAGAAAACATAGAAAAACTACATTAAAAGAAATGAATAATGGAGGAAAACAGAGGGAGAAGCAGAAGAGAAGAGAAAATAAAGAGAAAAAAAAAAGGAAGTTAAAAGAACATTAAAGAAAAAAACTAAATTACTCAAAACAAAAAAATATAGGGACCAATTATAGGATTTAACTTAAAATTTTCGTTTGAAATGATGACTTAACGTACCACGTCAACTTACTGTTACACTGTTAACGGTAATTAACGACTTAGTGACTAAAATGTTACAACATGATAATATAAGTGACTAAAACGTAACATTTCAAACATGAATTACTAAAATATAACCTGAGACAAACAAAAATGACTATTTTGATTGTTTACTCATATATAATTACACTCAAATCCAATTAAATTATCATAAACTTAAAATTAATTAAAACAAACTCATTTAGGTTTAAAAGTTCTAAATCGACGCATGGTAGGGTTGAATTTAGACCGAGTCTAATATTAAATTTATATAATCAAAATGCACACAATTAAAGTTACATATTTTAAAATTTGTGTAAATCTGATTAGTTGTTTGGTAATGTTGTTGGAGGCAGTGGAGTGATGCAAGTGGATCCACGGATGTATGTGCGTAGCTGGATCACAACAAGGCAGTGAGCGGCAACTAGGCGGACGGCAATATGTGTATTTACTAATTAAACATTAAAATTAACAAGACTCGGTACTGAGTATGGACTCAAAATTGAATTTTATCGACTTGAACTTAACATGTATCCGAATTGAACAAAACTTAAAAACTAATTCTGAACTTGTGAGATATTATTATATTTGAGTTTCATTATTATATGATATTTTCAATCCAACCATTTAGACAAAGTTTGCAATTAACACCAGTAGCAGCAGAACAGCCAAATTTTGGATCGAGTATAAAAGCTTTTGATAAAATTTGAAGAAGAAAGCAGTCCTAATATAATCATCCAAAATCGATGTCAGAAAATGAAGAGTATATTTCTGCAGAAATCCTCTTATCGGATCTGCAATAACAACAAGTACTAGAGTTTATAGCATATTTTGCAGCGCGCCATCCAATCTTAAAGGGGAACTTGGCAATGCACAACACCATCGAAAGTGGCCCAACAATACACAAAAAACAAGCACTGCAACCGAACTCTATTAAAGATGAAGGAGAAGGACTTGGGTTTGTGTGATTACGTTTGCAACCACTGGATTTTACCTGCACTTTATCTGTGATGGGAAACTTGGTCTCCATTTTGCCGATGCTGAGAACAGTTGCAGTTTCGGTGAAATGCCTTAATGGGTGGAGAAGTTGAAGCAAATGAATGGTAATTTTGCTTGCAAGGATGAAGATGAAGGAACTGAAGATTTAAGTGCATCTTTGGTTGTGGAAATTGCTGAAAAAATATTCCTTTGGAAGCTTTGCATTGCTAGGGTTCTATTTTTAGTCAATTTCACCCTCGAATCAAATATCATCTCATTATCCCACCGGCCCATGCCTTTTGTAGCTTTTCCTTCTATCTTTGCTAAATTTTATTGATGAGGTTGGTAAAAGTTGCAATCAGAGCCAGAGGCTAATCTACGGTGCCTGGTTGTTGCGCCGACCTCTTAAAATGTAAATTTGTTATTAGATTGTTAAATTTTTTTAATAAAGGTAAGATTATATTTTGATCTCTAAAATTAAAAATTTAATTTAATTTTTAAAAATTATAAAAATATAGAATATAAAAATTAAAATTTTATACAGCTTCTAAAAAATTATTCTGACTTCACCTCTAGTCAGAAAATATTTTTTATCGCTTAAATTATAATTTTATTATTATTAATTTAAAATTTTATTATTTTAAAGACACCATGTCTTTTGGTTCTCTATCACGCTCTGTCACTAATTTATATATAATTACATAAATTTAATATAAAATTCGACCAATAGAAAGCTTACATTTTATATCTTCAGACTCGAAAATCTCCTTTTTACCGCTAAATGAACCTCTCATTGGCATCTCTCTCGAAAACAGAAAAAATCTCATTAGCATCTTTTGCACTTTATATCCTTGAATTCTTTTATAAGTTTTTAGTCAGTTTATTTATGACCGAGTCTTCATACTCTTTAAATTTTTAAAATTGAACTCCTATATTTTTATTTCTTTGAATTTAATCCATTTATTTTTTATATAAAATTAAATTTCAATTGATAATATTGTTTCTAGATTTTCCTTAAATTTGAATTTCAATATTTAAAGTTCTGATTTAAAAATTAAAGTCTGATCGATGACACATATTCAAATTTAATAAGTATGAATTAATAATATTAATTGAATTTTATTTTTAAATTAGTGATTAATTTCATAGATTTAAAAACAATATGTTTGAATTAAAATTTAATTGCAAAAGAAGTAATAAATGATTTAAAACGATAAATTATTAAAATATAAACCATAATTATAAAAATAAAAAAGAAATCATCAACCGATTACACCAAAATTCCAATAAGAAGGGTGATATTAGCTCTACATATGTAATACTGCTGATGGTATTAGTAGTTATTCCCTACTTTTTGATAAATAAGCCGAACCAATATTGGCAATGGCATCTCTCAGTTACATTACTTTTGATTCTTTTATATATCTGTATTTTTTATATATTTATATAAAATACTTACTGTTATATCCAACATATTTTTTCAAATTCAAGTAACGTCAGATACCTTAATAGTAATGTGCGCCGTCTTGCCTCTAGCTTTACGAGTGCAAGGTTTTTCTGCCCTAAGTGCATGATTAGCCTCGCTTAGTCAAAGATCTTGTTTGCTTTTTTTTTTTTTTCATGCTATCTGTTTCTTTCGTTTGCAATGGAGAGAGAGACGGAGAATCTTTAAATTGAAGAGAAGGAAGATGTGGAATTAGTTGTTGGGCCAGAGGGTCTTAACAATGTAGTTGTAGATATTGATTATGAGTTATGTCTTATTACAAAGTTTATTGGGGAATAGCAATCAATTTTTCGTTGTCTTTGTGGAAGCCAATATGAGGTGCTAGTATAAAGCCAAATGTTGGTAACGGTTTGTATCTCATTTAATTTTTTTTCATGCGGTTGATTTGAGAAAAATCTCCGATTATTTTTCATCATTTAACAATTGTCTTTTTCTTATTCATAAATTTTTTTATTCGAAGGCGGTTAATTTTTTCTATGTAGATTTTTTGGTCCAATAGAGTGGTTGCAATGAAAATTGATATTAGTAAAGCCTCTAACTAGGTTGATTGAAATTATCTGCAATTTATTTTAAAGCATCTAGACTTTCATCGACAGTGGATGGATTGGATAATTCTATGTGTCGCTTTAGTGAGTTACTCAATTTCTTTTAATGGTAGTGAGATCGGGCTAATATCACCAGTCAAAGGGACCTGCTTTTACCTTATCTTTTTTACGGTTTATTTAAACTATGGACCTAAAATATTATATAGTCAATGCTAATTATACAAATAGAAAAGGTTTTCTTACGCCATATCATGAGGTATGATACTATTTGAGAGAATGGTGCTAGCCATAAGCATCATAGACACCTCATGAACTATTTAATATGACACATTCAGGATTTCGAAAACATGGTTGAAAAGAAATTTGATTTCCAAAAAATTATTTCTCATATTAACATCTCGTAAGTATAACATAAAAAAAATGATAGATCATACTAGCATGTTATATATTTTATAACTTCAATGTAGTTGAAAATGATATAATCATGTACTTGAAGAGTATATAAAAGGAGGTTTTATTTATCTTAATGATGTAAATTCATTTCAAATTAACTTGATCAAAGACTAACAAATAATGATAAAAAGTACATGTTAAATATTAAAATGGAATAACTCAACAAATAAACACTAAAATAAATAAATAAAATTACATTTTTTTTTGCTATTTTATTAACACTCATATTATCATCTACATTTTTAAACTAGCAGAATACATATAATTATTTAATTTTAATTTTTATTACTTGTTTAGAAATTATTTTTATCATATTAATACTTTTTTATAATAATTAATCTTTCTAAAAATATGAATTATGTAACTATATAATTACAATTTATAGTATCAACCATGATATGGAGAATTTTAATGCAATTACACTTTGTCAACCAAACACATCAAAGAAATTACAATTCATTGTAATTACACTCTCGTTCAGTTACTCTATTCTGTCCAAACATACCCTATATGTTTATTTTATAAGAACAATGCAAGGCTGCAGGAGAGCAACCAGCCTTTGCATTGCTGTACCACAAAATAAACTTTGGACCCGATAGATCTATAAACCAACCATTGCAATAACTCCGCGGAAGAGCTTCCAGTTCTGAACCAATAAGCTAATGTTAGTATAGGGATGGCTGCTCCTTGCACTCTGGCCATGCTCAGTTCAAGGATATCGGTACATTGAATGTGGATGCGGCTCTCCAGTCCCGAACTTTTTTCCTTGACTTTTCTCAAAACTTACAAAGTTTCAGGCTCACTTTTCTCATCTTTGTAGCCTGATGCCTTTCCACTTCTTCCAATTAAATATGGCCCGGGTGAGGAGCTGTTGGCTTGTGTTTCAAGACCATGATAAGATCGAGTAACAAAAAATTCAGCTCCCGATTTAGCTATTCCTTTGACAAGAGAATCAGGGTCTCGGTTACGCAATTGCAGAGCCTTCTCAGTTGCATTAGCTAAGGCAAGAGTGCCATCATTATCTCCATCTCCATTCTCTGTATAACATTACATTCCCACCAATGTGAAACCACGTAGAAAGGCATTGCTTAATAACTCATCCAAGCAGAATATTATCAATAAAACAGTTACCATGAAAGCAATAATAGAGTTCTACAGGTAAAACTGGTGCACCCATTATTTCATATACAAAAAGGAAACACTCAAAGCATTATGCAGACAATATTTTCAGCATAACTTTCGGAAAATAAGAGAGTAGAAATTTGAATACCACCAATAATGGACTTAAAAGTGAGGGATATGTACCTTGGAGTTCAAAATCTTCAACATATCCACCTTTAAGGAACGAAAACCGTGCTTCTTCAGGTTGCTTACTTACCTCCAATTGAGATGAACTGATTAAATCTCGAAATTCCATTACATATGTTCCCGTCCACTGGCTTCCTCTAAAGAATGTAATTTCCAAATCAAATATCCAAAATGGAAGCATAAATATACCAGATATTTTATGTACAAGCACTTGTATATGTCAACAGAGCATTTGTCCTACAAAGTTCTCATGTTATATGCTTTACCACTTCGACAGCATATCTCCCCTCAAATTTAGTTTATTTTTGCCTATCATTTGAATTTGTAGAATACAAACACAATAAACATCATCTTTCTATGAGAAATTTTACAAAATCGACAAATATACAATAAACGAAGAACAAATTAACAATTTAGAACAATCCATGTAGGTTAGACACTCAGCATGTGAGTTCCAACAGTAGCAAAAACTTTTGTAAAGCAAACATCTTTATTCATCGCTTCTTAATATCTTTAATATTACATCTTTCTTCAAGTTAGAAAAATAGAAAGTCCGGGACAGAATAAAAATATGCAATTGGCCAGTCTCCTCAGTTTCACAAAGCATACAGTCCTTCAATTTTACTATGTTCACTAAGAGAGAGGTATTGCATTAAACTGGCAGTTGCATAAGCATTCATATGGCCTACCCAGTTACACCATAAAGCATAGTTAAGTTGAACTGGGAAAATAAAAAACGACATATATGACTAAACCTGCAGATAGAATGCTGAAAGGATTTGGGAATAGGGGACAAGCAGAGAGAGGACAGTCAAGACATTTTAGAGAAAGTTAAGTTTATTCTCGATCAAATAAAACATAAAATGAGAATAGTTAATGGTTATTCACCTGCTGAAAGCTAGCATGGCTTCAAATGGAGTAATAACAGGTGCTAAGAACTCTTTGCTATCCAAAAGTGCAGTTTGCGCACATGAGATGTAGATGAAAACATCACACTGCAAAAATGTAATAATTTTTAGATTAACCTCAAAGTCTTTGACTTCCTAACATAGAGACTATCTACAAGCATGTCTGAGAGGTTACTTCAGGAAAATTAGCAAGTTTGGCAGGGTTTGGTCTTCCCATGACAAGAGTGTAGGCCTTTTTCCCAGCAAGCATGATCAGTTCCTTCATCTGATGAATCATGTGAAGGTAGCCAGCTGCACAAAAGTTACCACCTTATTTAGGACACTTTGATGCATGTAGAAAGTTCCAAGAAAATATAAAATCTTAGATGAGCCTCAATAAAATAAAAATTCTAAAGAACATCTCCGACAAATGCAAAATAAAAAATAACAGAACTATGGATTTAGGGCAGTATACACACATCTAATGTAAACAAAAGTAAGCATTACTTCCGGACCAATATATTAAAAATGTTTGGATGAAGAGTTATATGTGCATGGATACTAAAAAACAACACTATTAACATGGTCAAAATGATTTTAAAAAGGTAACCATGTAAACCCAACAAAGACACTTCACATCCATAATCCAATTCCTAAAAATAACAATTACAAGGAAAGGAGGAGTGTCCTCTGCATAACTTTTAAGTTTAGGAAAACCACCATGAAAACTTACCCACACCAAGAGTTCCTACCAAAATCCCAACCATATTAGCATCTTTTGCTCTCTCCACTAGATAATATCTGCAAGAAACGGCAGTCACATAGTGCAAAACGAGTAACACAATACCGTATTGATAAGGGTGTTGCTGAATCGGGAAGAGAAACAGCAAACTTTGAGAAGGGGTAAGGAAAGTAGTGAGCAGAAGCACGAAAAGTTGAAATGCACACCGACGCTTAAGGATCCTTTTCTGTTGTGAAACATCTGTCACTAATTGATCCTCTGTTGCATCATATCTGACTAAAAACAAACATCAAATTTTAAACAAATAGCTTCCCAATAAGATAACATTATCATATTCTTCAGTCATTGTTAAATGTGTACTGTACATGGATCGCTAGAAGAAGCTAATTTTCCGAAATCATGTGTACTGTTTCCTTAATCAAAATGTCTGAGAAAGTCTAGCAAGAGCATAGAAGAAAGTATATCAATGCATGGTAACAAAATAGAAGGAAATCAACATATGATTGCATGCACAGTGGGAGTCTATCATTTAACTGGCTAGATGCAGAGGAAGAAACGTAATTCTTAATTACGAAAAATTATGCCAACTTACCAAGCAGAAAGCTAACATAAAGGTAAATTCATGTCCATAGATGCAAACAAGAAGTAAAATGTCCTTGCTCTGTGGTGTATGTACTCATATAGCTTCAGGAATGAATGCATTAGTAATTACTATATTCAAAGATGGGAGTATCTGGGGAAACATGGCAACATGTCTACCTATCTCACAGCCATTAAATGTCAGCACAACATTGGAAAAAGCTGAATTGTCAGGCCCAATCCATAAAAGCAAGTAATCTTCCACTCTCCGTCCTTCTAGTAGATCCCATATCAAGCCTCCTAGACTACACCTAGTACCAGTTGCCGCACCTAAACTGTTAACAGAAGAACAGCTGCCCAAATATCCAAGTCCGTTGGACTTCCTATGATCTTTTAATGGATTAATAGAGGAACACATAACATCAGCAAAAATGAGCTCCAATTTGGTCTTAGGCATAGCTTCCACCAATGCCTCTTTGATATGTGATATCGCATGTGCATACTCTAGCCCATAAAGAACCTGCAATATCCAAAAACAAGATAGGAATTCTGAGAATTGAGAAAGAGAAAAATCACCATAGGAAAAACATAATGAACCCTTTCCTCAAATATCTTTGAAGTGACCCATAAGAAACAATCATGATGATTATGTCAGGGTGCAAATATTTGGCATTTAGATAATATTTCCTTCTCGTCTTGAAATATGTTGCTTGCATACAATGAAGAAGACCTTTCACAAATAAGGCAGAGAAAAATGAAACCTCAGGAAAGAGAAACATAAGCAGAGAAAGACCATAATGACTCTTTTTTAGTACTTTTCTGAATAATAAATAACAATCAACTTTGAGCATTTGGCATTTCCTTCCATCTTAAGATAATGTTGCCAGCTTACTCAAAATAAAAAACCATGTCGACTGCGCATTATGAAGGGAACCTTTCATGAGATGGAGAAAAATGAAATTTCCGAAGGCCCCGAGTATGAAGTGGCATTGACAAAAATAAATCAGCTGATTCAAATGAAATACTTAAATAGCAAAACTAAAAAGTCTATACGCATCTTATCTGCCTTGAAATCCATACATATAACAATGTTTCCATGACAAGTAAATTGCAGCTAGAAAGAGATGCTTGTAAGAGGGTCAAATCAGATTGCTCTTCCGGATGCTAGATTTGAAAAATCACTTTATTTGAAATCAAGGGGCTTATTGTTTTCAGCTATCTACTTTATGAAAATAAAAGTATTTTGCTAACGCTAATTGCAGCAGCTGGAATTGGGCTCCATTTAAGGATCAAAATTTATTTTCATTTTCTAAAACAATAGCTAAGCCTTTTCCTGCTACAAAAGTCCAGGTACGTGAATCAGATTGAAAAATACTTTATTCAAACCATCAATGCGCTCAGTAATAGTGAGGTCCCTTTTCATAGTTTCAGCTAGTCCTCTTTGGTCTCTTCCTCTCCCTTGCTTGACATTAGTGTCCTCCATTAATTGATATCTTCTCACAGAAGCATTTATAGGTTCCTAAACATATTTCAATAATTGGGTCTCCAATGAATGTGATCCTGACCATTTACCATGCCCCCATTCCTAATGTTACTTGTATTTTTCTCATTTTAGATCCTTTTTCCAAAGAGAGAGAATCCAAGGCAAATTGGAACTAAAAACAAAAGACTCCAAAAATATATCTCATATCATCAACTGAGACATATCTACATATGCAACTACGTGAGCTACATGCTAAAAATACAGAAGAAATATTTATTAGTTTTAACAAAAGCTATCTATGATTTTTTATCACAATATAAAATGGCTTAAAATTGACAAGCAGAAATTCTACATTACTTATCATACCACAATAGGTTTTCCATTGGTCCCAAAGTAACTTGATAACTTCTCAACACAAAGAGGTATGCTGATTGAAGCCTTTCCAAAAACACAGAATGCAGGAAGAGTTGAGGTTCTGCAACAAAAAGTAGCTTTTGATATAAAAACATATTTAGTACAACACAAAGTTTACGGGGAAAAAAATTGAACCATTTCTAAAGTCAGAATTCTTCAAACTGAACCATCACAGGAGAAACCCATAAAGCATAGAAACCAAGAGAAATAAGCTAAGTTCAAAATCCCATTAGTCAATCCCAAAAACTGAATCATAAACAATAATAACAGCTAACTCTTGCAACAATTACTAGCACCCTTAACTTGTAACCATCTTCAAGAAACATTAAAAATCCAACTGGTGTAACTCTTAGGATAAACTCCTCCAAGAATCCCATGATTTGAAAACAAAGCATCCTGTGGATAAGTTCCGTTCCCATAGAGCTATACAGTTTGTTTTACATGAAAAAAAAATTTAATAACAAGGTCCTGATTGGGAAAAAAGAAATCACAGGATGTTATGTGGGGAAAGATGTAACCACAAGTGGTGAAGCAGTGTAGCTGAAGTATAAGCTGATGATTGACCATTTTCTTATGAGCAGAAACTAAAAGGTCGAGATAATTTAAGCTCCTCCATATTAACAGGTATCAAGAAGAGAAGATCTTTCTAGACTCATATTCTTGAGTTTTGGTACACCAAAACCTTCTCCAAAACTAATTTTTTTGCAAGACTGAGGATTTAGGTATTCATCAATCAGCTTTAGCTTCTCCTTAGAAGTGGTCTAAACTCTAAAGTTTCACTTCACCACATCATCAAAAATCTTTATTACCAAGAATTTAAACCCTTATCACTTTTTCCAACTCTAGACAATTAAAACTCATTACATAAAATATTACAAGTCTTTCCTAGGTCCAAGTACAGGAGGGTTGTCATTAGTAACTTAATAGTCAGGTGCAAAGCTTCGTTGAATCAGAATATAAAAAAAAAAAATACACAATAATTTCGGTGCTATCAGTTTGGACTCAAAATCACATCAGGCATTGTAATTTAATGGCACAACTAAGAGACATAAGATTGCGAAAGAGAGTTGGAGTGCTGCTGACATGAAGCAGCATTTATACTTAATTCTGATACATCACTCACATGTAAACCAGAAATGATTAAAAAGTGTTTTGCACATGAAACCAGTTGTCCCAAGAAAGTGAAAACTAAAGAAAGGTTAAAGAACATTGCATATAGACCTCAATTAACATGACACTAAATGAAGAAACTAATTAATAAGGTATAAGATTTTCAGGATTTAACACAAGAAATTTGGCTTAATACCACATATTTAAGATATAACAAGGATAATGCAAAAACCAAAACATTCTTAAGCAATAAACAGAGGAAAAAGAAGCCCATTCCAACATAAATGTTCGAAAAATCAAATCATCAATAAAGACCCAGAATAAAACTACATCTCTGCTTCCTAAGACAGAGACAAAAATAAGTTTTTTTTTAAAGGTACTTACGGGCTGAGACAGGTATGGCCATAATGTATAACGCAATCAGCACCGATATGAGAAGCTCCCACTTCATCAACACAACAACTCCCAAATGTTGTGTCTGCCATTACGAATAACCCGACTTTATTACCAGACCCAAGCTTGTTTCTTAGACAAGTAACCACTTTTGTTGAATGTTTCAACAAGTCATCAGGGAACTGGAACCCAAAGCCAAAATCTTCATTAAACAGAAGAAACAAATAAAGAGAAAAGGATGGCAACAGCCAGAAAAAATATATATGTAAATATCTGATTACTACCTGCAGAGCAACTCTTGTGAAGTTCCTATTTAGAATGAACTCTGCTGTGCGGCTGATTTCGAAGTTCAATTCCAAGTCCATGGCTGCTGGCAGACTAGCTCGCCTCTGGGTGCGGCTCCAGGAAGAAGAAGAAAGTGAGGGAAAGACTGAGCCTTGGGCTGGGTCCTGCAATGGCATAAAAGGCCTGTCCAATTTAATCCTAGCTGCTATTAAAACAACTTTTATTAAATTATATTTTTTAAGAATATTTATTTATATTTATCAAAACAATAAAAATTTAGAATTAAAAAAAAAAAAACCTCATGACTCAATGTTTCTTATCTTAAATCTCTACATTGAATAGTTATTTCAAAATATTATTATCAAGCTAATTTTTTAAATTAATAATTATTTAACATGCATAGTAGCTTGAAAAAACGTGCTTACTTCAATTAAAATAACATAATATTTTAAAATATATTATTACCTTTATACACATTTTGTATAATTTAGTAGAATATTAGCATATTCAATAATTGTTTAAAAAATTCTAATGAAAAAGGAATTTTAAATGTGTATGAAAATGAAATTCAATTTCTATTAAATTTTAGATTATTATTTGATTTTCTTTTAATTCCAATGCCAAGGCTAAGAAATCTTACTTGTGGAAATAAAATACTCTGTATGAAATAATTATTTTTATTTTCTTTTTATTATAGAGATGAATTATAGGGTTTACCATATGGAAAAGCATTATTTAGTACCTACTTAGTTACTTAAATGCATTACTTACCATGTAATTTTAGTTTAGTAATATGATTTTTAATCATAAATTATGAGTAATTATTTGATACATAGGTGGTGACAAAATTTTAATTTCACTTACGAAGTTAAAATTTTCACTGTCGGTTTATCAAATAATTATCCTAATTTTATTAATTTTTATATCTAATCTTTAAATTTATTTTTCTAAAATAAGATAGTTTTGACTATTTTAAGCTCAGCATTTAATTAATTAAAATTTGCTGCTTTGATGGGTAAATGAGACCTAAACTCACCGTTTAAATAGGGATATAATTAAATATGTGTATTCAATCAGTTTAGTTGGTTTGTTTTTATTTATCACAATTTAAATAAATCAATTTTAAGAAATCAAATTAAACTGAACTGATTTTAAATTTCAGCTAAATAAACTAAACCGAAAATACTTGATTTGGTTCGGTTTATTTTTTTTAGGATGAAAAATATGAGGAGTTGTGCAAATGAATTTTTTTATAAAATATTTACCTTTTAATGGTAACTACATAAGTATACAACTGTGAGATTTTTTTTTAATATTTTCTATTTAAACTCATTTTAAACTATAATTAACAATGTTATTAAATGTACATCGAAGATTTAAAATTAATTAATAAATATAAAATGAGATGAGACAGAAAACTTGTGAAAAACTATTGTATACCTCACAACGTTGGGGATTTCTGTAATTAATTAAAATAAAATCTTAATTATACTTAATAATTGTCAAAAAGAAAACCTTTCAAAAAAAATTGTGAATTAAAATATTATTTCATATCTTTAATATTTTATGAAAATAATTTTGAAATTAAATCAAAATACATCAACAAATATGAGATAATTTGATATTAAAAATATGATGAAATAGAATTAAAACATGATATACTATTTAATGTGCGGGTGAACCAATCAATATAATTAAAAACAAAATAATAAATGAAGTAATAAAATACATTTATCTGTATACATTACTATGTGAATTATATAAATCATTCTTGAAAAACACCAAATTATGTTAAAAATAAATATAGAGATAAAATCTCAAATTTGAATGTAATATAAAGACGAAAAACTAAAATTTGACCATTATTTTATAACTAAAAATGGGAAAGAGATCAAAATTGAAATTGCACCCTCATCTTATAATGGAGAGAGAAATAACAAAACACTTGTCCCCCAAAGTACCAAATCATGTTAAAAATTAAATATAAAGATTAAATCTCAAAATTGAGCGTTATATAGAGATTAAAACTAAAATTTAACCCTATATAAATTAAAAAAGTAATTAGAAAAGTAAAGCGATCTTAGTTGCAATTAAACCATTATTTTATAATGTAAAAAGCAGGACACGTGTACTGTGTTGGAATGCCTTAAGGTCTTCGTTTCATATTTAGTTTATACATAGTCCAAACCGTTCTTCTAAGGACTAAAACTGAAATTATACCACTATTTTAAAATCTGAGGAGTATGGATTGAACCATAGTGGTCACATCGTTCTAATGCAAAACCGGAACAACCACCAGTGCATAAATAATATTAAAAGTTATAAATATCTAACTTCATGAAAATGATAAAGGTATCCAAATTTCAACATCCGTAGAAAGCAAAGCGGAAAAAGACAGCGGTGGTAGACATTACCATCTCTAGTTTCATGTTACTCGAAACAACTGCTATCTTGTATTCCAGTGATATGACTTCAAACTCTTTTAAGTTTGAACCGAGTTTTCACTTGATCACGAAAAATATGACCATTCCAAGTATTCTTCGCTCGATTCATTTAGAATTCTTTTTCTCTTTCTTAGATTCAAGTAAACGAAATAGCTAAAAGAAAAAGGTACTGAAATATAAATAACCGGAAGCATTACAGCAAATAGGTTTTCCAGCTGCTTTATCCTTACAATACTTATAGCATTAGCGATCTACCATTTCCTTTACACAACTGAAAGCTGGAATTCATGCAAACTCTGACAATTCTTTTTTATTAACT
Organism: Gossypium arboreum; assembly: GCF_025698485.1. Lineage (NCBI taxonomy): Eukaryota > Viridiplantae > Streptophyta > Magnoliopsida > Malvales > Malvaceae > Gossypium > Gossypium arboreum. Next base: position 82,140,468 of record NC_069078.1, on the reverse strand, counting down.
ATAAGTCTTAACTGTTTAAGGATGGAAAGGGAACAATTAACTTTAGTTATGATGCATAACCCCACCTTCCCAAACTACTGTGAAAACCACTTCTCTAAAAACCCCCCTTTTACCCACTTTTCTCCGAAGCCTTACCCAAGGACGTGAAGTTCAATCTGCAATTCACAATGGAAATATATAAACCTCAATTGTGCCATTTCAAAACAACTAATCTAATCCTCGTGCCTTTTAAAGTTGAAGTTTTTACCATACTAAGTCATTGAAATTACCTTATTAGCGGCTTCTTCTGGACCACAGGTGCAACAGGGATTGATGTCATTGCAGTAAGTTCCGCAGGCTGTACGTGAATAGTGATAGTCAGAATCAATCAGTCCTTAGTAGTAAGAACAAACATCGATATTTGATCTTGTGTACATTCTGAGAATTGCAAAGAGATAAAACAGCATTTACATGGAACAAAAATGTTTTATAGGTATGGAGCTTAGTGAAGCTTCTCTTGGTTGAACCAGTTCCATTCACAAGCTTATTATTTACGATTGCACATTTTCAAAACTAGTCCACCCATTGTTCCAACCGGCCAAAGGGAAGCCTACTTCAATTTCCTAGCGAAATGGGCATCTTGCTTTGTATAACAGCATTAAAACAATCCTTTGTGCAACCGTTTACCCTATCTCCAGCCTTTGTTTGTGCCCCAGGTTTTATTATCACAAAGGGAAGAAATTTTTGTTTTCAGGCACAATGGTGCACTTTCTAACAGAAAACCATAAAAATTTAAGTTAATCATACAGAGAACTTTCCCCAAAAAACAAGCAGCAGGGCTCAATTCAAAGCAAAAGAATCATAATGGGGATATCTAGCAATGTAATGAAAGCAAGAATTCATAGAGCTACTAGAAAAATAGAAATTAGTAAATAACTGAGAAGGGATAGCACAAAAACCTCTAACTCCTCTATACTCCCACTAGCATGTAAACTGATGGAAGGACCAGCTCCATTGCTTGATATTATCGGTGCAGCTCCTGCTGCATCTGACACTGGAGCCTGCTGAGAGCCATTGTTAGTGTTCCCCACAGATACAACCTGGTTCCTAAATTCTAAATCATCTTCAAGCTCTTCAGGTTCCTCTGGAAAAGCTTGGTCGGAGACATATGGACCAGACATTATCTGCTCAATAGCCAACTTCTCTGCCTCTTTAGAGCTTGATGCATCAGTGGTCACATGCAAACCCTTATGTGGAGGAATATATCTAAGTGATCCATCAACCTCACTGTTAAGGGAAGAAAGTTCTTCCGTACTTGAATTTTTTGAGCCATTTGTCATATTGCTCTCATCTTTTCCCCTTGTTGGTTCAACCAATCCTGTTGCATCTACATTGTCACCCTTCAAGGAACAAGGAGTCACAGTACCCCCAGGACTACCCACCTGAACTTCTGCACTAGAAGAAGGCACAGCAGTGATATATTTGCTGTTTTTCAATTGAGTATCTGCATTGTCATCTGCCCTCTTCCTCTTCTTTCCATCAACCTGTCCATCTGCAGCTCCTTTAACTTCACCAGACTTGTCTGAACCAGCATGACCAGAAACTTTTGCATCTGATGCCCTCCTACTATCCCAGGTTGCTTTAGATGGACGGGAAGGACGGACACCACCAGGAAATACAAAGCTAGGTATGCTCCTACGTTTTACATGAGATACACGGATTTCCATTCCAGGCTTCCATAAAGTGTACGTATTAACAGAGTGTTTAAACTCCTCGACAGTTAACCTTATATCAAATTGTTCGCCTTCATTTACTGGAACTCCTTGTTTGCGTTGCAAGCCCATAAAGTAACTGCAATGGAAGGGCCTAGAATTGTCTTGAAAATCGCCAGGATGTGGGTGGCATTGAAGCATGTTATATGTGTGCCTTTCAATCTAGATTTAAAAATAAAAAATTGAAAAGGATTACGATAGACTAGAAGCATAAAGAAGACAAAAAACAGGTAGGGTACCAAAAACCACTTCAGAATTTTATAAGAAGTGAGTTGTTTGATTTTCAAGAGGGTATAAATAGAACTCTAGTCATGCCCTCTCTTGTACAAAAAAGAAAACTATTTTCACCTTCAATGTGAGTTGACGGAGACGGGACTCAACCCAGCCTTTCCAATTTCTTAAATCATCATCATTTTCAGCAGAGATATCTATTTGTAGATAATTCTTGTATGCTTCAAAGAAGGCATAAGCCTCAAAAAGGGCATCCCAGTCAGCTTTGTTTGCCTCCATAGCCTGCAAGCACTAAAAAATGTCAACAAATTCAAGGTGCAAAATCAATATGAGAACTATAGAAATTATTAAAAAGGTATGAAGAAAATCAAACAGCAAACAAGTTTATAGTCCTTTTGGAAACAAGAATTGGACGGTGAAGGATTTTCAGTTCAGCTCCAAATGAATTATTAGTTGGGAAATCCAAAACAACATGGACTTAAATCTAAGCCAAATCTGTATCTGATTTTAGAAGCTCAAATATTAAAACTCCAAATAATGTCTTTAATTATGTACCCCCAAAAAGCTTCTTGGCTTGGAATTACCAATCAAAACTGTTCCCCCTAGTTCAGACCTAGCCATTAAAACAACAGATTTGTTTTAAGATACTGGGTTTCGCTAACTTATACAAATAAGGGGTCCAAATCCAAGTTTTAGTTGCCCAACAAAACTTTAAAATCCATGATTGAGATGATTGACGTCTTCATTAAAAATTCACTAATGCGGTCGGTTATCTTACACTTACATTGAAGTGCTTTATCAACAACCATGAGTATTCAAAAAATAAATTCTAAAGAGTCAAGAAGATTATGAATCCACCTAGAAACTGCTTTGAAATTCAAACAACTTTGGACATTGGGTACCAAACCCAACAGTGAGCTGAAATGAAAATAAAATATTGCTGAGGTAAGCTCATAGTTCTTATAAATACAACAAAGCATTTGATATTGCCTTTTCTAAATCATTTGTCTAAGAATTTATCTCAGCTGAGATTTTTCTTATCTAAGATCAATAAGCATTTTTAGATTTAAGATCAATATCAATTATTTAATGCTAAAACTTTTCTTAATTTTTTCATTTCAGTATTTATTAAATCTTGACTTTCCCTCATTTTCTTATCTCTATTCTCTCTCTCCCCTCCTTTGCCCCCCCTTCCACACCAATATCTTCTCTTATTACAGCCTGGTATCCATATACATAGCTCATACCCTCCAACATGGCCCCCAAGCTCAAAACCTCAACAATTTCTTTCCACTTGAAACAAACTTCACTCTCTTTTCTCTCCTTAGTCTCTCCCTCACCACCTGGTTCAATGAAAATGCAAAATGCTCCACAATAGATTTGTGCAAGTTTTTTGTTTGATTTTGGGGTTTATTAGAAAAATAATACACTACTTCGTGGGAATTGATTTCATACTAATGAAAACAAAACAACAAATAGGCAAGAAGAGATTTGACATGAACCATAATATCATACCTCACAAATTTCACTACCCCTCTGAAATTCATCTGTCATGATTCGCAAAGTACTTGATGACACGTTGTAGCTAGAGTTCATAGAAGGATAAGCAGGAGTAATTATTGGCATCAAATGATATCTATCTTTAGGATTTTTTCGAGGATCCCAAACTTGAAGACCAAGAGATCCTTCCTTGATTGCACAAAGCATGACAGGGTTTGGCCATCGCCACTGGGTATACACCCTAAAAAATCGAGAAACTAACATATTGGGCAAAGCATTAGGGTATAGCTGACATATACGAGCAACAAGCAAAGCCCAGTTTATACCACCAAGAAAACCAGCAACCTGCCGAATTAAAAAAAAAAAAGGATTACTTTTTTATCAAGGTAAGAATAAAAGGATCTAGAGGATAATCTGACCAATAAGAAAAGCATCTTATACATTAGAATAAACACCACGACGTTTTGCCCAAAATCTCATGCATCTCAAAGTTGTACGGAAGTTCTGCAGATCAAGTAACAGAACATAATCAAAGTCCAGAATCTCTGGAGGAAAAAAACATATGTAGTGCACACTATATAAAGTGGTAGCCACAACCTGAATATTTGGAACCAACCGTAAAATTTGGTCAGTGACTCTGCAACCATTAAGACTACGAACTGTCTGGTCATCTGTATTTTGTAATATAGAATCTTGCGAAATATCCAAGTCCTGCCCCAGAAATCAACACAAGCTATGAGAATTTTCAGACACAACGAAGAAGAGAGAGGTAAAATATAATGAATTTTAAGTGACAAGATTGCTATGCAAAAATTAATACACAAAACATCATCACTCCCTAGGCCATAGCCAAAGCTGAGTAAAAACCACCTGTTCTCCCTCAGAATACCTCTAAGGGCACAGCTCTAATGATCATCATTAAACACCATGCAAATTTTAACGTGGTTGCAATCTAATATTCTAATTTGTTCTTTTCATTGCATCTAATCACAATGTAAATTACCAACTATGAGCACCTCCTTATGATAGAATTTGTTTAATAAAATACATAATGGAAGTAGACCTGTGGTTTTGTTTGGATTCATTACCACAACCAAACCGGCAAGCCAAAGCAGCCTCTAAACTACGAGGTGAACTAATCACATTCCTCTATGACCAGTTAAACCATTTCTATTTTAATTATAATAATTCCTACTCTCATTATACATGAAAAGGAAAGCAAGCAAAGGAACCTAGAAAAATGCATGTGGAGAAGCAAATATAATGGGGACCAGGAAGTGGAAACAACTTCTAATGCTTCATAAAGATTTGGCTGTCATCATTCACAAAATAAAATACTAATATAACTCATGTAGTGGATTCCATTCCCACAACCAATCTAACACTGCCTCCACAAAGTGAACCCCCAAATTCCTCAAACTAAAAACTCCAGCAGAAATAGAATAATTACAAGCTTCATCACTTATATAAATCTTCTTCTAAATCTCGAATGGCAAATTAACTTTAAAGAAAACCCCTTGCAATAAATGAAAACAGTATGGTGTATATGATATTAAAGACAGAGACCGGATAAACCAGTGCATACTTCAGGAATAACCCAAAGTGAAAGTTTTGCATAGAGAAGATCTATGGAAACTCCTTTGAATTTGAATTTCATGATCGGGACATGAGCATCAGGCACAGGGTGCAATTCCGACACTTCAGGCATCTCTGATAGCATCTTGTGTAGTTCACCAAAGAAATCCTCCTACATCCAAACATGTACAAGCATTTTTGGTGTCAATTAAAACTTCCTGATTGAAAAAAATACTGAAGAAACATAAGCAGAGAAAGATCTGGTCGCACTTCTCGTGTCGCATGTCTAGGTCCCACACAAAGGGTATCTATATCTGCACCAGGACCATGTACCTGTTTACAAAAAAACAAAGACAAAGGAAAGCATGACAACCTAGAACTCCAAAGTCAAAGCAAGAGTAAGAGAAACCACGTATTTGAAGGTATTATTATGAATTTTGCAGAACTACGAAACTCAAAGCAGTATAGACATTAATTAATAGAAAACTATATACTCCAATGACCAGATAAAGAAGATCAAACTCTAGACACAGTTTTGTCTCCTTTCTTAAAATGGGAAACTAGAAACCAAATATAAATGCCTTATTCCAGTCAGATTGGAGCTATTTGAGTAAACCAAGAAAACATCACAGCAAGTTCAATATCTGACCAATTTAGAACATAGAACTACTATGGAGGCATGTCTAAGATTACAAGTATGCACTGTAATAAAATAAACCCTAAACAGAGTAGTTGAAATTGCACAAAGAAGAAGCATGAATAGTTCTTCCACAAAACCCTATGCTGTTTCATAGATGAATGAGATAGCAGAGCAAGCAAGCATCCTGCATAAAGTAATTCTAGCCGATAAACTTAGTCACAAGCTGAAAGAGCCAGCTCAAGACGATAGTCAAGTCGTTCATAAACCACCAGGTATTGCTAAGATAGATGCATCAGCTACGAATATATAAACAAATATGACAAGGCAGAAATTCAGAACAAACATACAAGCTCGCATCAATAGCCGCTTGAAGACATAACTCAGTTCTGTGTTTGTCCACCATCTCATAATCAGCTAATAAAAGTGTACATCCATTACAAAACTTTATAATAAATTCATTAAACCCTAATGCTTTGCCCTTTATAACTTACAGGACTACAACTCAAATGAAATTTAGAGATAAATACAAATAAGCTAAGACAAGAAAGAAATCAGCCATACCCCTAGCCGATAAGAACCAAAAGTGAATATCTTAGCATTTGCTTCTTGAACCAATTGCTCATTCAAACCTTTAGCACGGCTAATTGCCTTAACCCAATTCTTCACAATCTGTTTAAATTAACATCAACAACAAGTTCATCATCACCAATCACTATAACCCAAAAACATAAATCCACACTCAAAGAATCAAGCAAGAAATAGTAAGTACTATTACCAATTCATTCTACTTCAAATTCTTAAGAGACAGACAAATAAGGACTACAAACCAACCTGATCAAGCCTCCCCAATACTTCCTCTCGACTAACAGCCTCCTCTTGACTCTCGTACAATCCCACATTTTGCAAATACTGGAAGTTAAAAATTCCAAAGAACCAAATTTCAGTATAGTCTCAAACACTAAACAACTTACAGCAGTGGAAGTACAGTTAAAAAGAAACCTTCTCAAGCTCTCGGGTTTTGATCACATCATATTCAGTCGGTCCTCCCAACGAAATAGGTTCCGTGATGCCTAACCTTTGCCCACTGTTTCCAGTTCCCAATCCAGGACTCCCCATTTTTCTTTATTTTTTTATAATTTTTTTCTTTTTTTTTTCTCTCACTCAGTCTCACTTTTTTCTTTTCCTTTCTGGCAACAAAATGAGAATTAATCAAAATTTTATTGCTAATATTTTTACACAGATTTTTTTTGTTTTCCTTTCCTTCCTAAGTTATATAAAAACAAAAAAAAAAAGAACAAATGCAGCGGTAAGAATCAAATTATTGCTAATTGTAGAGTATTAGGGAGGATACAGCCAAAATTGAAACTGAAATTACAGAATAAAAAGCTAATCCTTCTTTTTCCTTATAATAAGACTATAAAGGAAAGATTACAACACCAAAATTAGGGGCTCCGATTGGAAACCTACTCAAACCCTAAAACAGGCACAAAACCCAAAAACAAAATACAATTAGAAATCCGAAGTCGCGAGAACTTTAGGGTCTCCGCCTTGTGTTGCTGACTCTGCCGATGGCTATGTTAACGTTGTTGTTCTTCGTCTGCGATAACGACCGAAGGAAAAATTCAATAAAAAACCCCCCCAGAAGCCTCCAATAGAAAAATATAAAGGACCCTGAAAAACAAATTTAAAAAATCAGAGAAAAATTGGATCAAGATTAGGGAATTTTTCGAGACTCTAGACAGGAGACAGAGAGTTTACAGGGGTTTCGTGATTGTTGTGGAAAAACTTTTAATTCCTTAATATTATATTATTTTCTTTTTATTGAAGAGAGGAAAGAGAGGTACCCCTGCTTGGGCTTTACTTTATCTTTTCCTTTTCTCTCGTCCCAAACAGCTAGCTGATTATGGTCGTTGCTGGCGGCGAAAAAATTGAGGGGCAAAATAGAGAAATAAGAATCAAATTTTGAGTAGAAAATAAATAATAATAAATATTATTATTATTCTTGGTGCTTATTTTTCATGTAAATTTGAATTTTTTTGAATATCATTTAGAAATTTAATATTTTTATTTAAAATTATTACTGCAATTATTGTAAATTTTTATGTTTGAACTTTTAATATATTACATTCTCATAACAGCAATAAGCATATAAGTGATTTTTATTTTCTAAAAAATTATTAGTTGTATGTTGACTTTATAAACACATTTTTATATGTTTAGGCCTTAAATTTATTTTTTATAAATATTTAATATAAATGAAAAATATTTAAAGGAAAATCTACTAATGAAGTGGAGGAAAAATAATAAGGAAAAAATTATACATTAATTTATATGACCTCTATAAACATTTTAATTTTAAAAGAAAAATCCCACAATATTTACTCACTCTGTCCATGCACAATGCATGTTAAGTTTGGCATAAAATAAAAATTGTAACTATTAGTTTCTTTCAACTATTAAATTAGATATATGTTAATATAACTAATATTTTAGATTGATATGATATATATATCGAAATGTGCCAAATTTTTACGTGCATGACAAGTACATATATCTTAAAATTTTTAATATTTAGATAGTTAAAATATTAATCGTAGAAAAATTATGGATTTGTATAAAATCACTTAAGTTTTACACTAATGTAAGTGGATTCTTTCTCTTTATATATAAGTATATATATCACATGGATAATGTAACTTTTGGCCCCTAAACTTGGTAAGTAGATCCACAATGGCAAATGAACTTTTTTTTTATCTATTTTTGACCGTTGAACTTGAAAATCGTTATTCATTTAAACTCATTTAATTAATGACCGTAAAAAAAAAGGGGGATAATGTAACTTTTGGCCCTTAAACTTGGCAAGTAAGTCCACATTAGCCCTTGAAGTTGACAACTAGGTTCATTTTTGTACATGTATTTGGTTCACTTGAACTTAACAATCAAGTCCACTTTAAATCATTGGACTTGTATTTTTTTTATGATGTGGCGCTTTGAGTTTGAAAAAAAAAAACTAGATGATGATGTGATACAACCTTAGAGTGTCGTATGTTGAACAGGTTATACCACTAATTTTCAATTCAATTAGTTCGATCAGTTCGACCATCAGACCACCAATAATTAAATAAATAATTAAAAATCTAAAAAAGTAAATATATATATAACTAGTTTTACTTGACTTTTTAGATTTATTAATTATTTATTTAATTATTGTTAGTTCAGTGGTCGAACCGATGATATAACCTTTCAACTATCGATTTGGCTATTTAAACATTAAACCCGATACTCTACGATTGTACCCCCATTGTCATTTAATTTTTTTATTTTTATTTTTCAAGTGATGATGTGGCACATATAAAACTTTTAGGTTTTTTAAGTTTAGGGATCAAAATTGACCTAGTTGTAAAGTTCAAGTACCAAAATGAACAAAAAAGGTACATGTACCAACGTGAACCTACTTATCAAGTTCAATGGGCTAATGTGGACCTACTTATTAAGTTTAGAGGCCAATGTGGACCTACTTGCTAAGTTCAAGGGCCAATGTGGACCTATTTGCCAAGTTCAAGGGGCGAAAGTTACATTATCCCTATTTTTTTCACAATCACTAATAGAATGGGTTTAAATGAATAACAAATTTCAAGTTAATAAGTCAAAGTGGACCTAAAAAAGTTCGAGGGGAAAAAGTTACATTATCCCTATTTTTTTCTGGGTCATTAACAGATTAGGCTTAAAAGAATAACAATTTTCAAATTAAGGAGTCAAAATGGATAAAAATAAGTTCATAGGCCAATGTGAACTTACTGGCCAATGTGAACTTACTTGCCAAATTTAAGAGCCAAAAGTTACATTACCCCTATATTATATTACTAGGTTTTAGCTGAATTAGGAAATAAATCATGTTTACATTACAAAATTTATAATTATCACATTACATTACATCACACACATATATATATATATTAATTATATTACAATGTTTCTAAGTTTCTAATATGTTTAGACCATAAAATTTTTACACGTGACAAGTAAAGAAAGTAAACATTTGTGGAGAGGAAAATCCCAAGACAAACCCTTCTACCTTTTAAATATAATTTTAATAGTGTTTTGCAAGTTATATTTTATAACTAGTCCTTTCAATTTCAATAATTTAACTTACAATTTCACATAATAGATTATGTAAATTTTAAAATCATATTTAAAATAAATATTTTAAAAGTTATCATTATTTTTACAAATTAAATACACTATTATTAAATTTGAAATAGATATTTAAAATATAAATAATGTTACAATAACTTTTTTAGTAGTTACAATATTTACATTTAATTTGTTGGAAATCGTATTTGGAAAACACTGCGGAAAATAAACTTAGAGAAAAACCAAAGTTTTAAAAACAATTTCCAAAATAATAACTTGGTTGAATATCTAAAGTAATAAACATGTAACACCCCCTAACCCCAAACCACCCCGGAAGAGGGCTATGGAGCATTACCGGAGTTTACAGAATAATTACACATAATTCTATTATTTTCTTATGTTCATGTCAAAACTGTCTTCTTGAGCAATAGTCACTAAAATATTTATATCTGGAACTACGAAACTCCAAATTAAGTTTCGTTAATTTTCATTAAAACTAGACTCATATACCTTTCTACCATAAAATTTTCAGAATTTTTGATTCAGCCAATTAGTACAGTTTATTTCTAAAATTTCCCCCTGTTTCGTTGTCCAACAGTTCTGACCTCTCTTCACTAAAAATTATTTATCTCATAATTCGAGACTCGGATGATGTTCCTATCCATCCCTCTTGAAAATAGACTCGATAGGATTTTAACTATATAAATTAAAACTCATAATTATTTTTGTATAATTTCTAATGATTTTCTAAAATCAGAATAGAGGATCTCGAAGTCATTCAGACTCTGTCTCACAACAATTTAAATATCTCATAACATAAAATCCAATTGCATGCACCATTTCCTCTATATGAAACTAGACTCATCAGGCTTTAATCTCATATTTTATTCAGCCCTTAATTCAATTTCCACAATTTATGGTGAATTTCAAAAGTTACACTACTGAAGGCCATATTTATTCATTTACCACTATTTTCACTAAATCCATACAATATCATTTCATCCTTACATTTACAATTTCAAAATGACACACACATAAGACATCTTAGATACATGCCATTACTAATAATTAACACACTTTACCTTAATGAATTTGGGATCGAACTGGGATGCTAATTCAACGTTCTATCTTTACTAAACCTGCGCACGGAAACAAACCGTACGCTGAGTATGGTATACTCAGTGGTATTTCTATAATGCGAACACTTAATAATATAACAATTAAACTTAAAATCACAATAACAATTATAACTATTCATTTATTTGTTTTATAGTTAAATTTCATTTACTTACCATAAAAATTCTACACAAGTCATATAACAAACACAATAACATATTTGTTCAATTCTTTTCATTTACTTACCGTATAAATTTTATACAATATATTCACAATTCACTTCTTAAACAATATACCATTTTAATTCATTCTAACATCAATCATTATCATTTATAACATATCAACTTGCTATTCTAGATAGCTTTCACTAAATACATACAATTCATATATCTCAATTCACATTTCAATTCATCAAGTGGCATCAATTATCATCCATTTGAACTTCACTCATTTCATGAACCTTTTGGTTCATATTTTCAATCTCATATCTCAATTTCAATTCTCAATTCAATTTCTCATTTCATTCCAATAGCTCAATCAATCAAATTCACTCGATTTATCTTTTCACTTATTTACCCCTATTAACAAGACTCGGACTTTGATAGATACGTGGATTCCTCCCAAACACACCAGAATATCCAACCCAAACACACCCGGAATATTATAAATCCTCCAAACACACCAGTATATCATATCCTCCCAAACACACCAATAAGGCATTAAATGCCTCTTCGGATAAACCGAAGTATATAATAACAGAAACATCTTCTTGGCCGAACTACAAATCTCCTCATCACATCACAAATCTAATGGCATGCCATTTGTATCCAATCTAGTCCGATACTGTTAATAGGGTATTTGATTCACTTTCTCAATTTAATAAATCTTTCATCAATATACCATTCTAATAATCACATATTTTCACTCATTTTCACAATTTCATACATTTTCATTCAATTCAACAAATATATTTCAATTATTCACATTAATTCATAATCCAATACAACTCAATTCACTTTTTAATATCAAATATTCAATTATCACAAATCTCATATATTCATATCAATTCTCTCATATTTCCAATCAATTTAATTTTTAATATAACATTCATTCAATATTCAAATTTTACATAAATCATATTATATATATATATATATATATATATATATATATATTATAATTTCAATCAATATAAATTTAATCAAAATGATTTCAATCAATATAAATTTGATAAATTCATCACATACCAAAATCAATCCATTTCAATAGTAAAACATCATAATTCTAACACTAACAATTGTCATATGTATATAAATATAACAAATAATAACTAGGTTTGGATTATAAAAATACAAACTGTATTTTCCGAGCTTTTCAAGCTTTTCCTAAATCGACTTTGCTATTTCCTTACTTAGCGAAACTTCTCGAGACAACATTAGCTACGGAATTAAAACAATTCATATTAGTTAATTCACTACTAATTTATATCTAATTAATACAATTTTTATTCAATTTCTACTTTAATTTCAATTTAATCTTAACTAGATTCACTTACTTTTCTATCTCAATTTATACTTCATTTCTATTCAATTTTTAACCAAACTTAGACATAATTATCTATTTTTCATCATAAAACCATAATTTCAAAATTCTTTCAATTTAGTCCTTAAAGCATAAAACTTATGAATCACTTTACAATTTAATCATTATTTCATTTCTAACTTGAATTTCTATCAATTTAGCCATTAATTAATCTTTTTATTCAAAAAGAACAATATCTAAAAAGCTAACAACTTTCAAAAATTTCACTTAAATCAAGTAGTATTCATCTCTAGGATTCCATAAACTCAAAATTTACAAGAAAATGGGCTAAATTAACTTACCAAATTAACTTTGAACCTTGAAACCCCAAATTTTCCTTTTTCTTTTTCTTTCTTTCTTTCTCCCCTGTTTCTTCTCTGTTTCGTTTCCACATTCTATTTCTTTTCATTCTGTTTCTTTCCTTTATTTCCTTTTTATTTACTATACTTTTAATAATATATAATATACTTATATAATAAGCAAACATATATGTGTATTACAAGTGTACGTATATCATTGGTACACATAATTTTTTTTACCACACACTTGTCTTACTTTTATTCATTTTATAATATAATATCAATTTAAATAATAATAACAATAACAATAATAATTAAATATAAAACTATAATAAATAATAATAATAACTTAATATATATTTTAACACATAAAAATCTCATATTTTTATGTTTATATCCTCACTTAGGACAAATGGCATAATTGCCATTTTGGTCCTCCTCATTTTCTTTTAATCTACAATTCAACTTTCATCCTTTATTCAATTTAGTCATTTTTCCTAATTACTCTTAATTAAGCTAAATTTACTTAATTAAACTCTAATTAACCACTCATTTTACTTCGTAAATATTTTTAATAAATATTTACGAATCCGTTTTTTAAAAACGGAGACCCGAAAATACACTGTTTCGGTAACGGTAAAATTTGGGGTTATTACAATTCTCTCCCCCTTAAGAAATTTCGTCCTCGAAATTTGCCTAAAAGAGAGGTGGGGGTTTAGTGATCTCACTGTTTCTTTCGGTTCCCATGTTGCTTCCTCGATGATATGACTTTACCATTCAAGCTAATACCATTCAAGCTAATATCTCAACTGACTCTTTTTTTTTTTTTTTGAAATTTTACATGGCCCAACAGAACAAGAACTCAACTTCTTTTTCAACCCGATCTTCAAAATTTTCTTCCAAACTGAATCTTTAAGAAATATCATATCACTAACAAAATACTCGATATCCTAACGTTTCAAGTCCACATATAATTCCTGTCTGTCAAAACTCAAAACTGCTTTCAATCTATCTCGAATCACTTCCACTTTTCTTCAATTTCACAAATTAAACAATTCCGCATATTCTTTTTCTCACAGTATTTAATCAGATCTCATGCAGTTTTACATCATAATCATTCAGAACTTCATACAGTGTTGAAAACTGTTATTACGTACCCAGAACTTTTTATACTTGTTCTATAATCAGAGTATAAACCACGTATCTCAATAAAAAAAAATAGAAACCACCATACCATGAAATCTGATAATCTCATAAACCTATATTTCAGACAATTATTAAGAAATTTATTCATACCTGAATAGAATTTGCAGACTTTACCATACCTTCGACGATTATTCAAATATCGTCTTTCTTTTTTTAAAGATCGAGATAATTCCAATTCAAACCCATAGAAATTATATCCCACTTCCATTCTGATATCTTTTCTAGCTGTAACAGTTCTGAAGATATCTGTATCTGATATAAAAATTTATATGTAAATTCAAAGTATTGCTTTTCTTTTCCCAGTCTTCAATACATCTGTCTCAAATCACTGTACATCTTATTCTTCCAGAATGCATAGACATAGTACCATTATAATTTCATGCAAATTCTCCTGTATATGTTCTGAATCTCTCTGTTCAGCTTTTATTTCTAAATAGCAAACAACTGTCATATCCAATCCAAAATGTTTTTAATCAGAAATCATATGTATACTATATCCATTTAACCGATAACTCATTACCACATTTCTGAACTTTGCAGACCTGCTGTAGAGAAGTAACTTTAACCTTTATTTCGACTAGAATTGAGCGATCATCAGATAATGACAATAGAGTGTTCATAGTTCATAACACAAAGCACAACTTTCAATGCTGAGTATTCATAACTCTATTTACTTTTTCCTGGATGATATTCAATTATCAAATCATGATCTCTTAGTGCAAAGACAACATGTATCAAATAATTCTTCTCATGTAATTAACATGATTCATTAGTTTTCTTTCTTGCATCAAAACACTACTATCCCTGTAAATCACAAGTTTCTTCACCGGATTTCAGACTAAACCAGAACTAATACTTCAGTTAACTGAGCTTTCAACTAATCAAAACCTTGCTAACGTCTATCAGATCATTCCAATTCCACATCTTTCTGTAATAACCGACTAGTTTTAGAAAACCTCTGATTTCAAATATATTTTCACTATCATTTCAGTTACAAAATCTATAGCACATTCAACTTGTGACAGCCCAAAATTGACCCTAGTCGGGAAGTGGTTTCAGGACCGCTAAATCGAGTCACCGAAATGTTTGAACATAATATTTATTGTCTAGAATATGTATTTATGAATGTGTGAAAATTTCAAGCTTCGATTTAGTCGATTGCATGTGAATTCAGTTATTAGGACTTGTGTGACACTTTTGAAATGTGATAGGCTAATCTATAAGGACCTAATAGTGCATGTAATCAAAAGGAGGGACTTGCATGTCAAATTTCCCCCCCTAATAGCTAGTGGCCGGCCATGACAAGGGATTATGGGTAAAAACATGTCATAAAACATGTTGGGACAATTGTGTATGTAAGAAAAAAATAAAATAATAAGCATGGGAATTTAATAATGAAAGGGAACAAAAAAAAAAATGGTGAGTGTCCTCCACCTTTTGCCGTGAGTTGAAGAAAATAGAAGAAAAAAATTTGTTGTTCATCCTTTTTTTTCATTTCTTTGAGCTGAAATTCTAAGGAAGAAGGAATGGGTTCTTGCTTCATGCTTGGTTTGGAAGAGGATTAGGAGGAGGTTTGGCCATACTTGTGTCTAGATTAAGGTATGTTTGAGGTTGTGCCATGAGATTCATGCATGTTCTTAGTTACTAGCTTGAGTTCTAATTAGTCCATGGTTCAAAACTTTGCTATATCATGGGGATGATATTCGGCCAAGGTAGATTTTGTGTTAATGTCATTGCATGCTAAATATGAAGCTTGTTAATGATACATGTGATGGTGGATTGATGACTCTTGGATTTTCTTTTTAGTATTTTTGAGTAAGACATTAAGTTTTGGAATTGATGGAATGGAGAGTATGCTTAAGTTGTGTTATGAACAACTATGTGTTAAATCGAGGTTTGCTAAGCTAGCTATTAAGGTGAAGTGTAATGTTAGTGATTGATTAATAGTGTATATACATGTATGCATATTCGGCCATCACATTAAGAGCATAGGTGATGATGAGTCTATGCTTTGTACATTCGGCCATATATATATATATATATGCATGTGTGATTGGATTATTGATAATAGGGCTATAGCATATGGTTATGAGCGAATAGCTAAGAGCATGAGGTAGCAAGATAAAATTTTTACCATGTCGTTCAGTATGTCATAAAATCATTAAATTGTGAATATAAATATGTGTAGCAAAGCGGTTGAATGAGTTAATTTATTTGTTTAAGCTCAAGATCCTAAAGGAGGCGTCCAACAAGGGAAATCAAAGGTCATCGAGTAGCCGACTTGGAATTATTTTACACCACACAAGGTAGGTCACTAATCATATATTTTGTATTGATTTAAATAGACATAATGTCTATGTAATTATGCCGAAAGGAATGATAAATTTATATACATGTATGTATGCGGTGATGAAAGTATTGAATGAAAAGAAAAGAGGTGAGATGTATTGAGTTGTTGATTTGGCACTAAGTGTGCGGGTATAAACATTTGTGATCATGAGAATGGCACTAAGTGTGCGGGTTTAAAATTTGTACAGCACTAAGTGTGCGAGTTTGATCATATAGCACTAAGTGTGCGAGTTGATTATATAGCACTAAGTGTGCGGACTCACTATATGCTTTTGAATCACTATTGACACTGAGTGTGCGACATTATTGAGTCGATCACGGACAGCGGATCGGGTAAGTACCTTGAGTTCATGGCTAATAGGCGCTATGTTTATATTTGGAGTTGAGCTTGGTAAGTTTCGAACCTATGTGACAATTTAAATTGAAGTCACGTACATAAGAATTATCGTGGAATAAGTGAAAGGTCATGTAGATATATGATTGTAATGAAAACAAAATGGTGTATAAGAATGCTTCAAATATCCTATTGATTAGTATATGGAATGTGAATGTGTAACTTGGTATGAGATTGAATCGAAAGGTCTAAGGAACTATGGTATAGTTCGGTTTGAATGGAGTAATTAGCCTCGTTCCATTTTGTTTCCTCTTGCGATAATGTTATTAATGGTTGGTAGTGCATTGCTTATGACTTACTGAGTTATATACTCATTCGGTGTTTGCTTGTCACCTATTTTAGGTTTCTTAGACTCGACTTTTTGCGTATTCGGGACCGTCATCGAAGTCATCACACTGGCTAACAACTTTTGGTATTTTCTTCGTAGTTGGTCTAGGAGTACATTTCGGCATGTATAAATTTGTTATGCTTTGTTGAAATTTGGTATGTAAACTTTTAGCCATGCGAAAATGGCGTAAATGTTAGGTTGGAATTGGTTTTGTGATGTTTGGACACAAATCATGGTTATAATTTGGGACATGCATGATGAATTATTAGTTAAATCAAGGAAAAGTCATGAAATAGGCATAGTTTGTTTTAGTAATAGATCTTGACAAAGCGAGTGGTGTGGATGTGAAAAATCACTAAAAATAGCAGGAGAGGAATTAAATAGTGAATAAATTATGTAAATGAGCCCTGATGAATCTACTTTCATATGGAAGAAACGAAATGGTCATATGAGTTGTATATTGAGAGATATTTAAGTATTCGTGAAACAGGGCCAGAACGGTTCCCAGATTCCCTGTTCCGACTTTGGAAATTCATTATAAATTAACCAGAGATAATTAGGAGCCATACCATATATGTATAGATTCCTCTTTGAGTATAGTTTTTAAAGAAATAAACGGAATCAATATTGAAGCCCTGCACAGGGAGATATTCAAGTTGTAACGCACAAAGGTCAGTGTAGTCGACCCCTGTAACATGGGAGATTTTAACTAATAAACTGTACTAATTGGCTCAACCAAAAATTCTAGAAAAAAATATGTAGATGGAAATATGAGTCTAGTTTCAGGGAAAATTACGAAATTGATTTTTGAGTTTTGAAACTCAGATATGATTTTTAAAGGCGGCGGTGGCGCGATAAACGGCTTATGCGGAAATTTTTTATGGATTTGTGAAAACAATTAAGTTAAGTCTGTGTGCACCTTGTATTCGACTCGATGCGGACTCAGTGCAGGGTGTTACAATTTATTGGTATCGAGCTATGGTTTAGTCGGTTCTAGGACTACCATAGCACGTATGAGTCTAGCTATACATGCCTTAATGTTAATGTTTAAATGTGTGATGACTTCGACGGTTAAAATTTTTGTTTTGATTAGTAAATGGATCCGGTATAGAGAGAACCTTGGCGGATGGCGTTGAAAGTGTAGCGGCTGCTCTGCGCAAGGGACGCTACTGTTGAACCTCGATGTCTGCGAATAATCAAGGTGAGGGGCTAAACAAGCCTTCTTTACCATGATGAATGAATGGGTCGCAATATGCCCGAACCAATCCGGTGTCCAAGAATTCCGAATTTGAATAATCCACCCCAAGAGCCCGTAATGCCATCGATTCTTGATCCTGTGAAATTTGAGTAAGCCACTGTAGACTTGATTAGGAAGCGAAATGAGGAGCTCAAGGCCATAGTTCTTGATGATGCCGAAAGGGTAGAGTTACGCTTGATAACACCATACGGGTGTTTGATGAACTATCATGCACACGATGAATGTCTAAAGTGTGCTATATCCTTGTTGAGACTCGACTTACTATTGGTGGAGGACTTTGATTTCCATAGTCCCAAACGAGCGAGTTACTTGGGATTTCTTTCAAATAGAATTTCGAAAGAAATATATTAGTCAACAGTTCATCGATCAAAAGCGTAAGGAATTTTAGAACTCAAGCAAGGTAGTATGACAAGATGTCGAATCTGAACATGAGTTCGTAAGACTCGATCGGTATGCGAGAGTGTGTGGTGATGAGGTTGCTATGTGCAAGAGATTTGAAGAAGGATTGAATGAAGATTTAAAGCTACTAGTGGGTATTTTGGAGATAAAAGAATTCAGTAACACTAGTTGAGCGAGCTGCAAGGCGGAGGAACTTGGAAAGGAGAAGAAGAAGGTGAATTTGAAGCTAGAGACTATCACAAAAGATCGACGGGTAAAGCTCCGTTCTCGGTGTAAAGAAGTTCGGGAGGACACTAATAAATCGAGGACGATGCGGGAATTTCCATTAGAAACACGACCATCGACGGACTCAGAGCTACTTTGTAGCTAGTGTGGGCAATAACCGTCAAGAGAAACTGAATGCCCCCAATGTGGGAGAAGACACATAGGTGAATGTTGGGGTAAGTCTACCAACAGGGCACATTACGGATGAGGTTGAAGGACCACTTCATTAGAGATTGCACGGAGCTTGATGAGAAGAATAGGATGCAAGGTGCAAGACCTAGTGGAATTACTGACTAGAGGTAGACCACCGAGAATTTCAGGAGGTAGGGGTGGTAGTCGAGAGGGGCCTCGTACTGTTCGGTCCGAGACCGTACTCTGCTAGAGCATCGCCATTCGCGCACGAGAGGAGGCATCCTCCCGATGTTATCCTTGGTACTTTCACTCTCTTTGATACTAGTGTGATTGCGTTGATTGACCACGCTCTACTCATTCATATGTATGTGAAACCTTAGCATCCGATAAGACTCTACTGTTGAGTCTCATGAATTCGTAATTCAGTGTCAAATCCCTTGGGTCAATATGCGCTTGTTGACAAAGTGTGTAATAGATGCCTCTAATGATCCGAGAATCTGTTTTCCGGCCAATTTGATGCTTTTACCATTTGATGAATTTGATGTTATTCTTGGTATGGATGGTTGACCGTATATGACGCAGATGGTGAGTTGCAAAAGAAAAACCATTAATTTAAGGTGCGCAAATAACGAGATAATCCGAGTTGAGTCTACGGACTTAAAGGGTTGCCAATTGTAATATCATCAATGTTGACTCGAAATATGTAAGAAAGGGTGAAGCATACCTTGCGTATGTACTTGATGACAAAGAGTTAGAAAAGAAACCCGAATCTGGCTGGGTGGTTTGTGAATACGGATATTTTTCCGAAGAATTACGGGTTTACCACCTATTCGGGAAGTAGAGTTTGGTATTGAGCTTGTACACAGGACTACGCCAATTTCGATAGCTCCGTATCGTATGGCACCAACCGAGTTGAAGGAGTTGAAAGCTTCGATTGCAAGAGTTGACGGATAGAGGTTTCGCTCGACCAAGTTTTTCACCTTGGGGTGCACTGTGTTGTTTGTGAAAAGAAGGACGGAACCATGAGGTTGTGCATCGACTATCGTCGACAATAAAGTGACAATAAAGAACAAATATCCATTATCGCGTATCGATGATTTGTTCGATCAACTGAAGGAACCTCGGTGTTCTCAAAAATAGATTTGAGATCGGGCTATTATCGATTCTTGAATTCGAGATTCGGACATACCCAAATCGCCTTGAGCGAGATATGGTCACTCTGAGTTCTTAGTGATGCCGTTTGGGCTCTCTAATGCCCTGCGGTATTTATGGATTTGATGAATCGGATCTTGGACCATATTTGGATCGGTTCATCGTTGTGTTCATTGAGCGACATCTTGGTCTATTCAAGAGATGAGACCGAACATGTGGAGCACACGAGATTAGTGTTGCAAATTTTACGGGATAAGCGGTTATATGTTAAGTTCAAACAAGTGTGAGTTACGGTTAGAGAGGTTAGCTTCTTGGGTCATGTGGTATCTGCATCGGTATTCGAGTCGACCGAGCAAAATTTCACCATACTTAGCTGGAAGCCTCAGAAATATTCGAGGTTCGGAACTTTTTGGGACTTGCGGTTACTACAAGCGGTTTGTGAAAGGTTTCTCGATGATAGCCACACCCATGACGAAGCTACTTCAAAAGATGTTAAGTTGAATGGACGGAAAAATGTCGAAAAGTTTTGATCAACTGAAAACTTATTTGTGGAAGCTCAATTTTAGTGCGGCCGAATCGGGCAAAGAGTTTGTCATCTATAGTGACGCCTCCCTACTTGGGTTGGGTTGCGTATTGATGCAAGAAGGTCGAGTTGTGGCCTATGCGTTGAGACAATTAAAGCCACATGAGAAAAATTATCCGACCCATGATCTCGAACTAGCTGCCATCGTATTCGCTTTGAAAATATGGCGACACTACCTATTTGGGGAGAAGTGCCATGTGTAACAAAAGTCTCAAATATTTGATGACTCAAAGAGACTTGAATCTGCGACAAAGACGTTGGCTCGAGTTGTTGAAAGATTATGAGCTTGACATTGACTATCACCCGGGAAAGGCTAATGTGGTTGCGGATGCCTTAAGTCGTAAATCTTTGTTTACCTTCTGACGATGAATGTACACTTATGCATTCTATCCGACAATGTACTAGTGGCGAATTAAAGGCCAAACCCTTGTTGATTCGTCAAATTCGTAAAGCTCGAAAGTCGATGATGAATTGGTTTCAAAGCGGGTGAATGTGTTCCAAATGTGGAATCGAGTTTCAAGTTGATGATGACGATTGTTTGAGGTTCGAAATCGTTTGTGTGTTCAAGAAATTGAGAACTCATTTCGATGATTACGAGCGAAGCTCATTGTAGCCGAATGTCAATTCACCCGGGAGTCTGAAGATGTACAACGATTTGAAACGTCGGTTTTGGTGGCATGGTATGAAGCGAGACATCTCCGACTTTGTTTGAGATGTTTAATATGTCAACAAGTGAAAGCGGAACATCAAGTGCCTTGAGGATTACTTGATCGATCAAGATACCGAGTGGAAATGGGATCGAGTCACAATGGACTTTGTGTCCGGACCGCCATTGTCCGCAAGTAAGAAGGATGCGATTTGGGTTGTTGTTGATAGACCGACTAAGTCGGCTCACTTTATCTCCGTGCGTCACGGATTTTCATTGGATAAACTAGCTGAATTATGCGTTTCTCAGTTGTGAGATTACACGGGTACCAATTTACATTGTGTCGGATAGAGATCCGAGATTCACCTCGCGATTTTGGAAGAAATTGCAAGAAGCTTTGGGTACCAAGTTGCATTTCAACACCGCCTTTCTCCCCCAAACCGATGGTCAATCCGAGCGGATAATTCAGATACTTGAGGATATGTTGAGATGTTGCATCCTCGAGTTCGATGGTTCATGGGAGCGGTGCTTACCTTTGATTGAATTAAACACAATAATAGTTTTCAATCAAGTATTAAGATGGCACCTTACGAGGCTTTGTCTTGTCGTAAATGCCATACACCATTGTTTTGGACCGAGCTCGGTGAAAGTAAAATTTTCGGAGTTGATTTGATTAAAGATCTTGAAGAAAGTAAAGTAAATCCGCGAAAGTCGAAAGCTGCCACGGATCGTCGAAATCGTCGCGGATCTGAAACGAAAAGACATTGAGTATCGGTGGGAGACAAAGTGTTTCTTAAAGTTTCACCTTGGAAAAGATACTCGATTTGGTAGTAAAGGCAAACCGAGTCCGAGGTTCATCGGGCCAAATGAGATATCCGAACGAGTCGGTCCGATTGCGTGTCGTTTGATTTTGCCCCCGAACTTGAAAAGATTCTAACGTCTTCCATGTTTCGATGCTTGACGTTATAGATCTGATCCGTCACACGTAATTAGTCCATCAGAAGTTGAAATTCAAGCCGATATGAGTTATGAAGAAGAACCGATTCGTATCCTAGCTCGGGAAGTGAAGGAGTTGCGAAACAAAAGGGTTCCGTTAGTAAAAGTGTTATGGCTCAAACACGGGATGGAAGAAGCTACTTGGGAACCCGAGAATTCTATAAAAGAGCGATACCCAAACCTATTCACGGTAAGATTTTGGGGACGAAAATTTCTTAAATGGGGAGAGTTGTGACACCAAAATTGACCCTAGTCGGAAGTGGTTTGGGACCCTAAACCGAGTCACCGAAATGTTTGAACATAATATTTATTGTCTAGAATATGTATTTATGAATGTGTGAAAATTTCAAGCTTGATTTAGTCGATTGCATGTGAATTCAGTTATTAGGACTTGTGTGACACTTTTGAAATGTGATAGGCTAATCTAGAAGGACCTAATAGTGCATGTAATCAAAGGGGGACTTGCATGTCAAATTTCCCCTCTAATAGCTAGTGGTAAGCCATGACAAGGGATTATGGGTAAAAATATGTCATAAAACATGTTGGGACAATGGTGTATGTAAGAAAAAATAAAATAATGAGTATGGGAATTTAATAATGAAAGGAACAAAAAAAGAGAATGGTGAGTGTCCCCCCTTTGCCGTGAGTTGAAGAAAGAGAAGAAAAAATTTGTTGTTCATCCTTTTTTCATTTCTTTGAGCTGAAATTCTAAGGAAGAAGGAAGGGGTTCTTGCTTCATGCTTGGTTTGGAAGAGGATTAAGAGGAGGTTTGGCCATACTTGTGTCTAGATTAAGGTATGTTTGAAGTTGTGCCATGAGATTTATGCATGTTCTTAGTTGCTAGCTTGAGTTCTAATTAGTCTATGGTTCAAAACTTTGCTATATCATGGGGATGATATTCGGCCAAGGTAGATTTTGTGTTAATGTCATTGCATGCTAAATATGAAGCTTGTTAATGATACATGTGATGGTGGATTGATGACTCTTGGATTTTCTTTTTAGCATTTTTGAGTAAGACAATAAGTTTTGGAATTGATGGAATGGAGAGTATGCTTAAGTTGTGTTATGAACAACTATGTGTTAAATCGAGGTTTGCTAAGCTAGCTATTAAGGTGAAGTGCAATGTTAGTGATTGATTAATAGTGTATATACATGTATGCATATTCGACCATCACATTAAGAGCATAGGTGATGATGAGTCTATGCTTTGTACATTCGGCCATATATATATATATGCATGTGTGATTGGATTATTGATAGTAGGGCTATAGCATATGGTTATGAGCCGAATAGCTAAGAGCATGAGGTAGCAAGATAAAATTTTTACCATGCCGTTCGTATGTCATAAAATCATTAAATTGTGAATATCAATATGTGTAGCAAAGCGGTTGAATGAGTTAATTTATTTGTTTAAGCTCAAGATCCTAAAGGAGGCGTCAAACAAGGGAAATCGAAGGTCATCGAGTAGCCGACTTGGAATTATTTTACACCACACAAGGTAGGTCACTAAGCATATATTTTGTATTGATTTAAATAGACATAATGTCTATGTAATTATGCCGAAAGGAATGATAAATTTATATACATGTATGTATGCGGTGATGAAAGTATTGAATGAAAAGAAAAGAGGTGAGATGTATTGAGTTGTTGATTTGGCACTAAGTGTGCGGGTATAAACATTTGTGATCATGAGAATGGCACTAAGTGTGCGGGTTTAAAATTTGTATAGCACTAAGTGTGCGAGTTTGATCATATAGCACTAAGTGTGCGAGTTGATTATATAGCACTAAGTGTGCGGACTCACTATATGCTTTTGAATCACTATTGACCTTGAGTGTGCGACATTATTGAGTCGATCACGGACAGCGGATCGGGTAAGTACCTTGAGTTCATGGCTAATAGGCACTATGTTTATATTTGGAGTTGAGCTTGGTAAGTTTGAACCTATGTGACAATTTAAATTGAAGTCACGTACATAAGAATTATCGTGGAATAAGTGAAAGGTCATGTAGATATATGATTGTAACGAAAACAAAATGGTGTATAAAATGCTTCAAATATCCTATTGATTAGTATATGGAATGTGAATGTGTAACTTGGTATGAGATTGAATCGAAGGTCTAAGGAACTATGGTATAGTTCGGTTTGAATGGAGTAATTAGCCTCGTTCCATTTTGTTTCCTCTTGCGATAATGTTATTAATGGTTGGTAGTGCATTGCTTATGACTTACTGAGTTATATACTCATTCGGTGTTTGCTTGTCACCTATTTTAGGTTTCTTGGACTCGACTTTTTGTGTATTCAGGACCGTCATCGAAGTCATCACACCGGCTAACAACTTTTGGTATTTTCTTCGTAGTTGGTCTAGGAGTACATTTCGGCATGTATAGGCTGTTATGCTTTGTTGAAATTTGGTATGTAAACTTTTAGCCATGCGAAAATGGCGTAAATGTTCGGTTGGAATTGGTTTTGTGATGTTTGGACACGAATTGGTTTTGTGATGTTTGGACACAAATCATGGTTATAATTTGGGACATGCATGATGAATTATTAGTTAAATCAAGGAAAAGTCATGAAATAAGCATAGTTTGTTTTAGTAATAGATGCTGACAGCAGCAGTGGTGTGGATGTGAAAAATCACTAAAAATAGCAGGAGAGGAATTAAATAGTGAATAAATTATGTAAATGATCCCTGATGAATCTACTTTCATATGGAAGAAACGAAACGTCATATGAGTTGTATATTGAGAGATATTTAAGTATTCGTGAAACAGGGCCAGAACGGTTCCCGGATTCCCTGTTCCGACTTTGGAAATTCATTATAAATTAACCAGAGATAATTAGGAGCCATACCATATATGTATAGATTCCTCTTTGAGTATAGTTTTTAAAGAAATAAACGACATCAGTATTGAAGCCCTGCACAGGGAGATATTCAAGTTGTAACGCACGAAGTTCAGTGTAGTCGACCCCTGTAACATGGGAGACTTTAACTAATAAACTGTACTAATTGGCTCAACCAAAAATTCTAGAAAAAAATCTGTAGATGGACATATGAGTCTAGTTTCAGGGAAAAATTACGAAACTGATTTTCGAGTTTTGAAACTCCAGATATGATTTTTAAGGCGACAGTGATGCAGTAACCAGCTTGTCTGGAAATTTTTTTTTTATGGACTGTGAAAACAATTAAGTTAAGTCTGTGTGCACCTTGTATTCGACTCCGGTAACGGACTCGGGTACGGGGTGTTACACAACTTCTTCAATCAACAGTAATTCAGGCAATTCTTCTAGAAACACATTAGAATTCTCTTGCACTATTGCCACCGATTTAAACCTTAACTTAAATACTTTAATATTCAATACATAAACAAGGTAAATATTATGACCCATTTCCGGCATATATCTGTGTTGGCATGTTCAATATCACAATAGACAATTAGCTCAATCTTCTCTGATTCAACAAAACATTTCATCATTCTATCCTTGCAGTATAATATACTTTTCCTTATAATTTACCACCATATCATGCAGAATTAACCATTCCATTATTGAGATTATATCAAACAGTAAGAACATCAAATCGATCAGAAAACAGTAGTATCATTATCAAACAGTTCCTGCAGATCTTATCAGCCCATAAATACTAATCTGAAAAATTTAATGCTTCAACCCAAAAATTTTAGCAAACCCAACAGGCAAATCTTTAATAGATACTGAACTTATGTAATCTTAGGAATAGTCAAACCAATATCAATTTAAAATAATCATATTAATGTCGATAAAGAAGGAAATACCTGTAATGATATCCGGTAGAGAAACATCTTCTTATATACAATTAACATATGCCCTGACTGATATTCATTCTCCAGATTTTATAGTGAAATCCTTTATCACACTTCAACTACCACTCGCATTTCTGGGTTACTGAGTAATCTACCTCTAATAAGCGTAGTATTCGTCTTGAAATTTAAATAATATCTTTTCAACTCTCTTCAATCAATCACTAAGATAATGATCAGAAGAATCATATCTAACTCATATTCTGCTCTTTATTCTACATTCTTCGACTTTATATTTTCATTTTAAACCATCTTCAAACCACTTGTATCATACAGTTTCTATCAAAATATACCCTCTGATATATTTATTTAATCAAACAAATTCCTTCATACGATTTGCGGTTATATGATCTGTTTAAGCTTCAAGAATTCTGTACGTTTCTGATCAAGAAATCTTTGACTGATATATATATTTTTCTTTCAGAACTCATCTCAGAAAACTTTCAAATAACCTTTTCTTAATCACAACATAATCAATGTTTTCTGCCACTGGTAAGCTGAATCTTTTAACAGGAATATCATACCCTTCTAACATTTAATCGGTGATCAGAATAATTCATTTACAATCCCGATAATATTCTCTAACCAGATTTCAGTTCTTTCAAGATCATTCTCAACTGTAATTCTTAATTCATCCACACCATATATATACATGTCCAGATCATTAACAGCAGATAACTTACCCGTTCATATAAGCTCTATACCTTGAAACACTTCGGGAACCGATTAAGAAACAGGAGGGGCAGATATCATAACAAATACAATTTCTTCTATTTACTGAAGAACATCAGTTATAATTCTAAATAATTATGTATCATTTTTTTTTCTATTATTTCATCAGTCATCATTCAGTAATTAATTACCCATTGAGTTTATACCCAGTGTTGTTGATTCAGTTTTCATCTAATTCACGAGACTATTCGTCTCCAGTACACATTTCATAATTAATACCATCGATATTTTTGTCTAACATTTTCACTATAAAACAGTACCAAACAAATATATCAGCATCCGATCCCGACTCAATTTCGACTCAATTATGGCATGTACCTCTAGACTCAATTCTGAGCTCGATTTAGTCTGAGAATCGGCTAAACCTGAATAGCTCTGATACCAACAATTATAACACCCCCTAACCCAAAACCATCCCGGAAGAGGGTTATGGAGCATTACCGGAGTTTACAGAATAATTACACATAATTCTATTATTTTCTTATGTTTATGTCAAAACTGTCTTCTTGAGCAACAGTCATTAAAATATTTATATCTGGAGCTACGAAACTCCAAATTAAGTTGGCAAATAAGAGTATTTATTTTTATGTGCAGGAAGGGTAAGTGTTGGAACCTAAGGGGATTCTGTAATAGGAGAGTTGGATCAAGTCAAATTCATAGATTAAGGAGGGATAAGGGGAGAGATTTTAGGGATTTGATATGGAGATAGAGTTGGCCGAATAAGGGAGATTGGAGAGTGGACTTTCGGCAGAGGGGTTTTAGTTAGGGATTTTCGGCACTTAGGTATTGGTGTGCCGTTTTCTCTCCTTTGAGGTTAGTCTTTTCCTCTCTTTTTCTTTTTGCAGCCGAACCTACCATCTCTTCTTCCATCTTTTCTTCCTTCTCTTTCTTCCAAACCAACCCATTATTTCCCTTCATTCACCCATTATTTCTTTCTTTTATCTCTACTTCTGCCGAAATACCGCAAAAGTCGAAATCAGTGAAGTTAAGGGGGTGTCGATTCTTTGTGACCAGTAACCTTTTCTTTCCTTTTCAATTGTTGGCGTTCAATTCCTTTGCCTTTTAGGCATCCGGATTCAAAAGGAGAAAGACTGTGGTAAGTGCCCGAACTCTAAACGATTTCTAGAGTAACTGTTGGCCAAAAGTCGAAACCCTATAATTTAGGGAGATGGCCGAATATGGGTATAGGCTTTATGGGGTCTTCTTTTAATATTTTTTGTGGTTTATTTAGTGAAGGAGCAGCAAGGTGTAGTGTCGACTTGGGGTAGCTTGGATCTCCGGAGTAGCTAGACCTAGTCATCAATCGCGACAAATGTAAGATTCCTAAGGCCATTATGGATGGTGGCCGAATGTGTAAGTATTAGTATTAGATGATTTTTTTTGGTTCAATTATGGGAAGCTGATTATTAACGATAGATTATAGGAGAAATCGTGTAGGAGATCTTGTAGAGGAATATCGCCAAACAGGTGTGTAGCGAACCCTTTTTCATAAGTGTAAAGCGATAAATGCCGAAAAGCCGAAATGCCGAAATTTTGGCATTTCGAGGACTTGTGAGCAAGTGAACGCTTATTAGTTAGTTAGATTCATTGAGATGATGATCAGGAACATTGGAAATGGTAAGAACGTGATTTTTGGCATTCACGGTAAGTTGGGCCTCGAGGGGCTGCAATAGGGCCCAATATGCTTTCGGGCCCATTTGGGAAAAATTGGTAGAAAATGGAAATCTGTTAAATTGCATGTTAAAACTATTAATACTGTTATGGATATAGGCTAAATGGGCCTAGATGACAAAATCGGCTAAGTAGGGCCCATTAGGGGTTTTAGGCCCAATAACTCGATTTCGCTAAAAATGGGCCAGAATCACTGTTTGCACCCATGAATTGTTAGTAACCGTTAATGAACATGGAAACCCTAATTTTTGGTAAAATTACAAGATTACCCTTATAACATGAAAATGACCGTTTTGCCCCTAGGTAAAAATGACCATTATACCCCTAGGGTTTATGTATGAATTTAAATACATGGGATTTTGATAAACATGGTATGTATGATATGCGCATGACATGTATGATATGCACATAATATGTATGATATGCACATGATGTAATCATAAATGTATTGGGTTGGGTTTTTATATTTATGGAGGAAGTGAAAAAGGGCTTACGCCCAAGTTATTAAAGGGCTTATGCCCCAGTTATTAAAGGGCTTATGCCCTGATTATTAAAGGGCTTTTGCCCTGTTATTAAAAGAGGCTAGGCCTCGGTTATATGATAAAGACTATCTTTGCCGGTGGAGAGTTATGGCGGGGTGGGTTGAGTTAATCCCCACATGATGTGTTGGTTGGTACCGGTGGAGAGTAGCGGATGGTGGGTTGAGTAGTCTCCCCAAATGGGCTTGCATTCTTTCATTGACATTATATGTAATATTAAAATGGGCCTATGGGCCATACCGTTTACAGTAAAGGCTTCGGCCCAGTAATATGAAATATGAAAAGGCTTCGGCCCAATATGAAATATGAAAAGGGCTACTACCCGATACATGTTGAGATTGGGTTTGGGCTTAGGCCCAACAGTTATTATTGTTTTGGGCTCTGAAGGGCTTGTTGCACTGAGTTTCCAAACTCACCCCTTTCCTTAACCTTGCAAAGAGCCTTGATGTGGGGACTTAGGCCGGAGGGGATTCAAAGTAGCCACGGTGATCGCCTTCGGACTTTTAAATAAGCGTTGGTTTTCATTTAATTTCTTTTAATTATTATTTATTTTTGGGTTGTAATAAGGCCATTTTTAACTTTTCTTTTATTTCTTTTCGGGATTATTTTATTTTTTTTATAACTTTAAACCTGGTTGATAATTATTCAAATGGGCTAGGCTTAGGACGTGTTTTCAAAACGATACTTGTTTTTAAAATATCTCAACGCCACGATTAATCGATTTATCAGAGACGTCCACTTAAACAAATTTAAACTCGATATAACAAAGTGTGGCTATGGTTATTAAGCAGCCTTCATGGCTCACCTCCTCTGTTCCGGATACCTACCTAGTGCCCAGCTTCCATACACTTTGTTAACTCAACAAAATATATGGTTTTTAAAACACAAACACGGAACGTGGGTTTTTCAACTCTAATGTGGCACGTCAGATTCGGCCATAACGTTTAGGCCGGGTTTGGGGTGTTACATTTAGTGGTATCAGAGCCTAGGTTGCAACAACTCGGCTGTGGATCGGGTTTAAAATTTTTTTTGAAAACTTAGGCCTAAGAAGGGTATTTTTGGAAATGGTTTTTGAAAATTCTTTTCAAAGATGTTTTACAGAGTATACATGTTAAAATGGTCCAAGTTTTTGCTGTTTTAAATCAAGAATTCAAAATAAAGGGTGTTTTCAAATCAAAGTTTTCAAATTTCTATTTTCGGTGATTAAAACATGGTTTTCAAGTTTTGGATTGGAGAAAGAAATGGCTGCTGAATCCCGGCACCAAGTCTGTAAGTATATTTTCTTTACGATATATGATATGATATTATGAATAGTCTTTGAGACTCTACTATAATCTTGTAGATAGGGTAAAAGCGTGAAAGCGGTAGAAATGAGACTATAGCTAGACTACGACGATCTGAAAACAATTCTTGAACTGCTACATTTCCATAAAATATTTTCTTAATAAATAGTGGAACATTATACTAATTTAGTAAAATTAAATAAATCGATAAGTCGATATGAGTACAAGAGGAGTTCGTGGATGAGGCCGCGGACGTGGTCGCGGAAGGGTGTAAGCTGAATCTTCATCCTCAGGGCATAGGCCAGTTGAGGAGGCAACTGTGCCACAAGCAACGGAGACTGGGTCTTATGATCGAGCTGCAGGGGATGATGCTTTGTCTCAAGCCATGTTAAGGGTTTTAGAAAGAGTTCTTTGGAGCTAATCTTGGGACAAGTGAATAAAGGGTCTATATCGGAGCGACTCAAGCCAAGCAAGCGAAGTATTTAAGGGTGTATCTGGAGTAGCCCCAAATGTGGCAGAATATTGGCTAGAGGTAACAGAACGGATCATAGACGACCTAGATTACTCAGTGGAGCAAAAGCTAAAAGGAGCTGTGTCGCTGCTACGTGACGAGGCATACCGATGGTGGATCACTGTAAGGGAGAGTACCCCAAATGAGCAGGTAACTTGGGAATTGTTCAAAACTGCTTTTAAAGGAAGGTATGTTGGAGCAACCTATGTGGATGCTCGTCGGAAGGAATTCTTGAATCTGACTCAGGGTGATAAGACTGTAGCGGACTATGAGGCAGAATTTTTAAGGCTGAGTCGATATGCTAGTGGGATAGTGGCAACTGAATATGAGCGCAGTGTTCGATTTAAGAATGGTCTCTGCGATGAGCTTAGGATATTGATAACTCCACAGAAGGAGCGTGGTTTTGCTGCATTGGTAGAGAAGGCTAAGATAGCCAAGGACGTGAAGTCGTGGCGAGCGAGAATCGTGAGAAGGATCGACCAGATTTAAGAGGATTTTAGACCCTCAAGTGCCACGAATCGAAATGTTAAAAGAGCAAGGATGGAGGAACCTGTTCGAGCAATTCCAGTAAATACTTATAGACCGCAGGCTTGCAGAGACTGTGGTAAGGTGCATATGGGGGAGTGTTGGAAATGAACTGGAGCATGTTTTCGATGTGGGTCTAAGGAACATAAGTTCAGAGAGTGTCCTCGGAGGACAGCTTAGGAGCTAGCTGCAGAGCAAAGGGATGCCCAACCACGGCGAGGAGGACCACCACCACGGAGGGTCGTAGGCAAGGTAGAGGTGGCAATGGTAATGGGCGAGGGACGTGGGGCACTGGAAGGGGTCTTTGGATCTGTTGAAGCTCGACAACCGGCGTTGGTTTATCTTTGCGACATCGTGAGGAGGTGGCGCTCCCGATGTTATAACTGGTACGTTTTTCATTCATAGCATGCCTTACACTGCTTTGATTGATGTGGGTTCCACTCACTCGTATGTAGCTTGTGATGTATCGGAGGCTTTGGATGTGCTTTCTGAGGAGACTGTGAGTGCGGTATCAGTGATAAGTCCATTGGGACATTCGGTTAAGGTAGATAAACTTTTAGGCGATCAGATTAGTGACACAAGATAAAATCTTTGAAGGAGATTTGATGGAGCTGCCATTTGGGGATTTTGATCTTATCTTGAGAATGGACTAGTTAGCTAAGCACAAGGCGACGTTGGATTGTGCTGCAAAGAGGATGGTACTACGAACTGCTGAAGATAAGGAGATAATGGTCATAGAGGAACGAAGGGATTATTTGTCCAATGTTGTTTCGGCTTTAAGAGCCGAGAAATTGATTCGGAAAGGTTGTGAGGCGTACTTGGCCATTGTAAGTCAAACTGGACTTGAGGAGATAACGATAGAGTCGATTAAAACTATTAAGGAATTTCAGGATATATTCCTAGATGAACTTCCTGGATTACCCCCGAACAGAGAAGTCGAGTTTGGAATCGACTTATTACCTGGAACAGCTCCTGTGTCCATTGCGCCTTATCGGATGGCACCAAAGGAGTTGGTAGAACTGAAAGCTCAGATACAGGAGTTGTTGGATAGAGGGTTTATAAGACCAAGTGTTTCCCCGTGGGACACACCGGTACTATTCATAAAGAAGAAAGATGGGACTATGCGAATGTGTAGTGACTATCGGCAGTTGAATAAACTGACGATCAAGAATAAGTATCCGTTACCAAGAATCGATGATCTGTTCAACCAATTAAAAGGAGCCTCGGTATTTTCTAAGATTGACCTTCGGTCAGGATATCATCAATTAAGAGTTAAAGAGGGGGATATTTATAAGACGGTGTTCAGGACTCGATATGGTCATTACGAGTTTCTGGTAATGCCTTTTGGACTGACTAATGCATCGGCAGCATTCATGGATTCGATGAATCGGGTGTTTCAACCATACTTGGATCGGTTCGTAGTTGTTTTTATTGACGATATCTTAGTGTATTCGGAAACGGAAGAGAAGCATGATGAGCATCTTCGTGTAGTACTGCAAGTGTTAAGGGAGAAGCAACTTTATGCAAAGTTTAGTAAGTGCGAGTTTTGGCTGAAAGAAGTTACCTTCTTGGGGCATGTTGTGTCTGTAGGGGATCAAGGTGGACCTCGAAGATTGAAGCAATTTTGGAATGGAAGCCACCGAGGTCGATAATGAGATCCAGAAGTTTTACGGGGTTAGCGAGGTTATTATCGGAGATTCGTGGAAGGATTTTCGTGTTGACAAAGACAGATTAACGAAACTTATAAGGAAGGAGCACCTTTTGTTTGGACAAATAAGCGCAATAGGCTTTTGAGAAGTTGAAGAAGGTTTTGTGAGCGCCGGTGTTGATTCACCGAGTCCGGTAAGGATTTCACTGTGTACTGCGATCGTCACATGTAAGTTTAAATGCGTGTTGATGCGGGAGGGTAAAGTGGTTGCTTATACTTCA
Organism: Gossypium arboreum; assembly: GCF_025698485.1. Taxonomy (NCBI): domain Eukaryota; kingdom Viridiplantae; phylum Streptophyta; class Magnoliopsida; order Malvales; family Malvaceae; genus Gossypium; species Gossypium arboreum. The sequence continues at coordinate 82,106,905 of NC_069078.1, read as the reverse complement.
CGACAGCTTAAGCCGCACGAGGTGAACTACCCTACGCATGACTTGGAATTGGCAGCGGTAATCTTTGCACTTAAGATATGGAGGCATTACTTGTATGGGGAGAAATGCATCATCTATACGGATCACAAGAGTCTTAAGTACTTACTGACTCAAAAGGAGTTGAATCTGAGGCAGCGAATGTGGATAGAGTTGTTAAAAGACTAAGACTGTTCGATTGAGTACCATCCAGGTAAGGCAAATGTCATGGCTGATGCGCTAAGTCGAAGGGCTGTGAAAGAGTTAAAGGCGATGTTTGCTCGTCTAAGTTTGTATGACGACGGAAGTTTATTGGCTGAGTTGCAAGTAAGACCGACTTGGGTAGAACAGATTAAGAAGCAATAGTTGGAGGACGAGTCGTTGGTTTCTCGGTTTCAGCAAGTTGAGAAGGGGGAGAATCTGGACTTTGGGTTAAATAATGAGGGAGTTCTTTGTTTTCGAGGAAGAATTTCTATGTCGAAAGACTCCGACTTGAGATTGATGATTTTGAAAGAGACACATAATGGACTTTGTGCTATGCATCCAAGAGGAAGTAAGTTGTATCGAGACTTGCGAGAGCAATATTTGTGGCCTGGGCTTAAGCGAGAAGTGACCGAATTTGTAGGGAGATGTTTGACATGTCAACAAGTGAAGGCCAAGCATCAACTACCTTCGGGATTGTTACAGCCGGTAAAGATACCACTTTGTAAGTGGGAAAGGGTAACTATAGACTTTGTAAGTAGGTTGCCGTTGACACCTTCTAAGAATGATTCGGTTTGGGTGATTGTGGATAGACTCACGAAATATGCTCATTTCATACCTGTCCGAACCGATTACTCACTTCAGAAGTTGGCCAAATTGTATGTGGTGGAAATAGTACGGTTGCATGGTGTGCCAGCATCGATAATTTCGGACCGAGACCCAAGGTTTACATCTCGGTTTTGGCAGAAGTTGCATGAGGCATTGGAAACGCGATTGGATTTCATTACGGCTTTTCACCCTCAATCGGATGGGCAGTCAGAGAGGATTATTCAGATTTTAGAGGATATGCTGAGGAGTTGTGCTATTGAGTTTAGAGGCAGCTGGGAGGACCATTTGCCATTGGCAGAGTTCGCATATAATAACAGTTACCAAGCAAGTATTCAGATGGGTCCATATGAGGCACTATATGGGCGAAGGTGTCGTTTGCCTACTTGTTGGGCAGAATTGGGGGAAAGGCAAATACTTGGGCTAGAGTTGGTAACAGATACTGAAGACAAGATTAAAGTGATCAGGAATAAGTTAAAAGAGGCGGCGGATCGACAAAAGTCTTATGCCGATCTGAAGCGTAAGGATATTGAATATGCGGTAGGGGACATGGTCTTTTTGAAAGTTTCGCCTTGGAAGAAGATATTGAGATTTGGTAAGAAGGGTAAGTTGAGCCCATGGTTTATTAGGCCTTACCGAATCATTAAGCGGATAGGGCCGATGGCTTATCAGCTAGAGTTACCTCTGAACTGGATCGTATTCACGATGTTTTCCATGTGTCCATGCTAAGGCGATATCGTTCTGACCCAACTCATATCGTGCTAGTTGCAGAAATCAAGGTACGATCGGATTTGACCTTTGAAGAGGAACCTGTGCAAATACTTGATCGCGATGTCAAGGTGTTGAGAAGGAGGTCAGTCCCATTAGTGAAGGTACTTTGGAGGAACCATGGCAAGGAAGAAGCTACTTGGGAGACCAAGAGGCAATGCGTCGTGATACCCTCAACTGTTTGGATCAGGTAAATTTCGAGGCCGAAATTTCTTTAAGGAAGGTAGAGTTGTAACATCCTGATTTTCGGGTTTTTCGCGATTTTTGATATTTTAAGTAAGTTTCTAAAATTTGGTATGTGATTATGGAATTCATAATTTGGGTATGTAAATGGGCTTATGGAAGGCCCATGAGTTGGCCAAAACCCGGTAGAATTTTTAAATTTTGGACTTAGGAGTTAGGGGTTCTGGCTAGGTGCCCTTATATAAAGTTGTGGGTAACATGCATCACAAAAAGAGCTATAGTAAAGTGGCAAGGGTGACGCCACTAAGTTCCTAAGAAGATGGCCTGTGGAGCATAAAGGAAGACCTGTGATCGATTCCCTGTGTTGGCAAATAGGAGTATTTATTTTTATGTGCAGGAAGGGTAAGTGTTGGAACCTAAGGGGATTCTGTAAGAGGAGAGTTGGATTAAGTCAAATGCATAGATTAAAGAGGGATAAGGGGAGAGATTTTAGGGATTTGATATGAAGATAGAGTTGGCCAAATAAGGGAGATTGGAGAGGGGATTTTCGGCAGAGGGGTTTTAGTTAGGGATTTTCGGCACTTAGGTATTGGTGTGCCGTTTTCTCTCCCTTGAGGTTAGTCTTCTCCTCTCTTTTTCTTTTTGCAGCCGAACCTACCATTTCTTCTTCCATCTTTTCTTCCTTCTCTTTCTTCCAAACCAGCCCATTATTTCCCTTCATTCACCCATTATTTCTTTCATTTATCTCTACTTCTGCCGAAATACTGCAAAAGCCGAAATCAGTGAAGCTAGGGGGGTGCCGATTCTTTGTGACAAGCAACCTTTTCTTTCCTTTCTAATTGTTGGCGTTCAATTTCTTTACCTTTTAGGCATCCGGATTCAAGAGGAGAAAGACTGTGGTAAGTGCCCAAACTCTAAACGATTCCTAAAATAACTGTTGGCCAAAAGCCGAAACCCTATAATTTAAGGAGATGGCCGAATATGGGTATAGGCTTTATGGGGTGTTCTTTTAATATTTTTTGTGGTTTATTTAGTGGAGGAGCAGCAAGGTGTAGTATCGACTTGGGGTAGCTTGGATCTCCGGAGTGGCTAGACCTAGTCATCAATCGCGACAAAGGTAAGATTCCTAAGGCCATTATGGATGGTGACCGAATGTGTAAGTATTAGTATTAGATGATTTTTTTGGTTCAATTATGGGAAGCTGGTTATTAACAATAGATTATAGGAGAAATCGTGTAGGAGATCTCGTCGAGGAATATCGCCAAACAGGTGTGTAACGAACCCTTTTTCATAAGCGTAAAGCGATAAATGCCAAAAAGCCGAAATGACGAAATTCTGGCATTTCAAGGACTCGTGAGCAAGCGAACGCTCATTAGTTAGTTAGATTCATTGAGATGATGATCAGGAACATTGGAAAAGGTAAGAACGTGATTTTTGGCATTCAGGGTAAGTTGGGCCTCGAGGGGCTACAATAGGGCCCAATAGGCTTTCGGGCCCATTTGGGAAAAATTGGTAGAAAACGGAAATATGTTAAATTGCATGTTAAAACTGTTAATACTGTTATGGATATAGGCTAAATGGGCCTAGATGACAAAATTGGCTAAGTAGGGCCCATTAGGGGTTTTAGGCCCAATAACTCGATTTCGCTAAAAATAGGCCAGAATCACTGTTTGTACCCATGAATTGTTAGTAACCGTTAATGAACATGGAAACCCTAATTTTTGATAAATTACAATATTACCCTTATAACATGAAAATGACCGTTTTGCCCTTAGGTAAAAATGACCATTATACCCTTAGGGTTTATGTATGAATTTAATACATGAGATTTTGATAAACATGGTATGTATGATATGCACATGATATGTATGATATGCACTTGATGTAATCCTAAATGCATTGGGTTGGGTTTTTATATGAATGGAGGAAGTGAAAAAGGGCCTACGCCCCAGTTATTAAAGGGCTTATGCCCCAGTTATTAAAGTGCTTATGCCCCAATTATTAAAAGGGCTTTTGCCCCAGTTATTAAAAGAGGCTAGGCCTCTAGTTATATGATAAAGCAGTTATGCTGCCAGTGGAGAGTTATAGCGGGGTGGGTTGAGTTAATCCCCACATGGTGTTTTGGTTGGTACCGGTGGAGAGTAGCGGATTGTGGGTTGAGTAGTCTCCCCAAATGGGCTTGCATTCTTTCATTGACATTATATGTGATATTGAAATGGGCCTATGGGCCATACCGTTTACAGTAAAGGCTTCGGCCCAGTAATATGAAATATGAAAAGGCTTCGGCCCAGTATTATGAAATATGAAATATGAAAAGGGCTACGGCCCAGTACATATTGAGATTGGGTTTGGGCTTAGGCCCAACAGGCTGTTATTGTTTTGGGCTCTTAAAGGGGCTTGTTGTACACTGAGTTTCCAAACTCACCCCCCTTTCCTTAACCTTGCAGGTGAGCCTTGATGTGGGGACTTGGGCCGGAGGGGATTCAGAGTAGCCACGGTGATCGCCTTTGGACTTTTAAATAAGTGTTGGTTTTCATTTAATTTCTTTTAATTATTATTTATTTTTGGGTTGTAATAAGGCCATTTTTAACTTTTCTTTTATTTTTTTTCGGGATTATTTTATTTTTTTTATAACTTTAAACCCGGTTGATAATTATTCAAATGGGCTAGGCTTAGGACGTGTTTTCAAAACGATACTTGTTTTCAAAATATCTCAGCGCCACGATTAATCGATTTATCAGAGACATCCACTTAAACAAATTTAAACTCGATATAGCAAAATGTGGCTATGGTTGTGGGCATGTCTAGGATTGGATCCAATCAAAGAGCTTGGTACTTAAGCAGCCTTCATGGCTCACCTCCTCTGTTCCGGATACCTATTTGGTGCCCAGCTTCCATACACTTTGTTAACTCAACAAAATATATGGTTTTTAAAACACTAACACGGAACGTTGGTTTTTCAACTCCAATGTGGCACGTCAGATTCGGCCATAACGTCTGGGCCGGGTTTGGGGTGTTACACACAATAACAATTATAAGTATTCCTTTATTTGTTTTGTAGATAATTTTCATTTACTTACCATAAAAATTCTATACAAGTCATATAACAAACACAATAACATATTTGTTCAATTCTTTTCATCTACTTACCGTATAAATTCTATACAATATATTCACAATTCACTTCTTAAACAATATACCATTTTAATTCATTCTAACATCAATCATTATCATTTATAACATATCAACGTGTTATTCTAGATAGCTTTCACTAAATACATACAATTCATATATCTCAATTCACATTTCAATTCATCAAGTGGCATCAATTATCATCCATTTGAACTTCACTCATTTCATGAACCTTTTGATTCATATTTTCAATCTCATATCTCAATTTCAATTCTCAATTCAATTTCTCATTTCATTCCAATAGCTCAATCAATCAAATTCACTCGATTTATCTTTTCACTTATTTACCCCTATTAACAAGACTCGGACTCTGATAGATACGTGGATTCCTCCCAAACACACCAGAATATCCAACCCAAACACACCCGAAATATTATAAATCCTCCAAACACACCAGTATATCATATCCTCCCAAACACACCAATAAGGCATTAAATGCCTCTTCGGATAAACCGAAGTATATAATAACAAAAACATCTTCTCGGCCGAACTACAAATCTCCTCATCACATCACAAAACCAATGGCATGCCATTTGTATCCAATCTGGTCCGATACTGTTAATAGGGTATTTGATTCACTTTCTCAATTTAATAAATCTTTCATCAATATACCATTCTAATAATCACATATTTTCACACATTTTCACAATTGCATACATTTTCATTCAATTCAACAAATATATTTCAATTATTCACATTAATTCATAATCCAATACAACTCAATTCACTTTTCAATATCAAATATTCAATTATCACAAATCTCATATATTCATATCAATTCCCTCATATTTTCAATCAATATAATTTTTAATATAACATTCATTCAATATTCAAATTTTACATAAATCATATATATATATATATATATATTATAATTTCAATCAATATAAATTCAATCAAAATGATTTCAATCAATATAAATTTGATAAATTCATCACATACCAAAATCAATCCATTTCAGTAGTAAAACATCATAATTCTAACACTAACAATTGTCATATGTATATAAATATAACAAATAATAACTAGGTTGAATTATAAAAATACAAAGCTGTATTTTCCGAGCTTTTCAAGCTTTTCCTAAATCGACTTTGCTATTTCCTTACTTAGTCGAAACTTCTCGAGACAACATTAGCTACGGAATTAAAACAATTCATATTCGTTAATTCACTACTAATTTATATCTAATTAATACAATTTTATTCAATTTCTACTTTAATTTCAATTTAATCTTAACTAGATTCACTTTCTTTTTCTATCTCAATTTATACTTCATTTCTATTCAATTTTTAACCAAACTTAGACATAATTATCTATTTTTCATCATAAAACCATAATTTCAAAATTCTTTCAATTTAGTCCTTAAAGCATAAAACTTATGAATCACTTTACAATTTAATCATTATTTCATTTCTAACTTGAATTTCTATCAATTTAGCCATTAATTCATCTTTTTATTCAAAAAGAACAATATCTAAAAAGCTAACAACTTTCAAAATTTTCACTTAAATCAAGTATTATTCATCTCTAGGATTCCATAAACTCAAAATTTACAAGAAAAGGGGCTAAATTGACTTACCAAATTAACTTTGAACCTTGAAACCCGAAATTTTCCTTTTTCTTTTTCTTTCTTTCTTTCTCCCCTGTTTCTTCTCTGTTTCGTTTCCACATTCTGTTTATTTTCATTCTGTTTCTTTCCTTTATTTCCTTTTTATTTACTTTACTTTTAATAATATATAATATACTTATATAATAAGCAAACATATATGTGTATTACAAGTGTATGTATATCATTGGTACACATATAATTTTTTTTAACCCACACTTGTCTTACTTTTATTCATTTTATAATATAATATCAATTTAAATAATAATAACAATAACAATACTAATTAAATATAAAACTATAAATAATAATAATTTAATATATATTTTAACACATAAAAATCTCAGATTTTTATGTTTATATCGCCTCACTTAGGACAAATGGCATAATTTTCATTTTGGTCCTCCTCATTTTCTTTTAATCTACAATTCAACTTTCATCCTTTATTCAATTTAGTCATTCAATTACTCTTAATTAAGCTAAATTTACTTAATTAAACTTTAATAACCACTCATTTTACTTCGTAAATATTTTTAATAAATATTTACGAATCCGTTTTTCAGAAACGGAGACCCGAAAATACACTGTTTCGGTAATGGTAAAATTCGGGTTATTACAAAACACTTAATCAAAATTGTATATTTTAGATTCATTTAGAATAAACACTTCAACCTAGTAGTCTTCTCTGTTATCCACAAATTCATGTCTGTCTAGTGTGCATTTGCTCTGAATCAGAAAATTTTTCATAAAAATTATCAGTTGGGTAATGTCATAATTTCTCTAATATTTTAGGTCAATATGTGACACCCCTTACCCGTATCCAAGGCCGGAACAGAGTACGAGGCATTACCAGACTTAACAATACACATAGACAAAAACCGGGCCATAAAATTTCATTTAATTCAAAACTTTTCGAACACATGCATAACAAACAAAGCTAACTATATCATCACATCAAAACATAGGACATGGCACGATTAATTAAACTTATAAACCATAATGGATAAGGACCACATCTCATGATTTTATACGATAACTCAATGCGGTCGACACGTATGGTCAAAATCATAATAAAATACATATCACAAACCAACTTCCTATACATGCCACTCGCTTGATATTTCTAATATTTGAATTAATTTTCCCAAAAATGATAGTTTGATAGTGTGATTTTGCCTCTGACGATATCCAACCCCGAGCCGACCTGTCATGTGACAGCCCAAAATTGACCCTAGTCGGGAAGTGGTTTCGGGACCACTAAACCGAGTCACCGAAATGTTTGAACGTAATATTTATTGTCTAGAATATGTATTTACGAATGTGTAAAAATTTCAAGCTTCGGTTTAGTCGATTGCATGTGAATTCAGTTAGTAGGACTTGTATGTCACTTTTGAAAAATGATAGGCTAATCTATAAGGACCTAATAGTACATGTAGTCAAAAGGGAGGACTTGCATGTCAAAATCCCCCCCCAAGTGCTAGTGGCCGGCCATGACAAGGAAGCATGGGCAAGACATGTCATGAAACATGTTGGGTGAGTGGTTTATGTTGAAATAAATAAAATAAGGTGCATGAGTAATAAAAAAAAAGTGTGTGTGTGAAGGCTTTCCCTCCCTCCCCATTGCCGTGCAAGTGAGAAAGAAAAACAAAAAAAGCTTTGTTCATCTTTTTTTTCATCCTTTTGGCCGAAAATCTCAAGGGAGAAGAAAGGGGTCCTTGCTCATGGTTGGTTTGGAATAGGTTGGCCATCCTTGTAGCTAGATTAAGATCAAGACATCAAAGAGGGAGAACCAAGCAAAGGCAAAGCAAAGATAATCGAGTAGTAGATTGGGAATCATTTCATCCGATATAAGGTAAGTCATTAAGCACTTATTTGTACTAATTTAAAGGGTCGTAATGTCCAAGTAATGATGCTGAATGGAATGGTAGAATATATATATAAACATGTATGTATGTGGTGATAAAATATTGAATTGAAAGAAAAGAGGTGAGATGTATTGAATGATCGGTTTCGGCACTAAGTGTGCGGGTGTAAACATTTATAATCACAAATTGGCACTAAGTGTGCGGGTTCAAATTATACAGCACTAAGTGTGCAAGTTTGATTATATAGCACTAAGTGTGCGAGTTCGACTATTAAGCACTAAGTGTGCGGGCTTATTGCACATCCTCTAATAAATGTACATGTTCTATGTGCGGCCTTACCGAGTCAATCATGGACAGTGATGCGAGTAAACACCTTGAGCTCATGAGGAATGGACATTTTATTTATATTTGGAATTTTGGTTTGGTAAGTCTTGATCTATGTGGTGATATTGCTCGAAAATAAATGCATGCAATGTCATATGGCGTAATGTATGAAATATCAAGTAGGGCTTGGTATGTGACCAAACCGAAATGCCTAAAGAATTATAGTACCGTTTGGGGTGTGGATGGAGGATTTTAATCCGCATTAATTATTTTCTTTTATGGTATATTATTACTGAACGGCAATATAATGCTTATGGCTTACTGAGTTATATACTCACCGGTGTTTGCTTGTCGCCATTTTAGGTTTCTCGGACTCGTCCTTTTTGCGTGCTCGTGATCGTCATTGGAGTCATCACACGGCTATCAACTTTTGGTATTTTTTTGTGTAGTCGGTTTAGGAGAACATTTTGGCATGTATAGGCTAATATGCTTTGTTGAACTTTGGTATGTAAACTTTTAGCCATGCGAAAATGGCATAAATGCTCGGTTGGATTTAGTTCTCCAATGTTAAGTCACAAGTCTTGGTAATTCGATTTCCATGCCTTATGCCATGGTTGATTATTTTGGTGTTAAAATGCATGTTATGGCAATAGTGTAGTAGGGAGATGTTGGATAATGATTAGCCTCTGGTATGGCTAGTCATGATCATGATTTGTGACATGTATGATGAATCACTAGTTAGATCAAAGGAAATCATGAAATAGGCATAGTTGCTTTAGTGACAGGTGCTGGCAGCAGCAGTAACGTGAGATTGAAAAATCACTAAAAATAGTAGGAATGGTATTAAATAGTAAATAAATTATGTAAATGTACCTTGATGAATCTACTTTTATATAGAAGAAACGAAATGGTCATATGAGTTATAAGTTAACAGATATTAAAGTTCTTGTGAAACAGGGCCAGAACGGTTTCTGGATCCCCTGTCCCGACTTTGGAAAATCATTGTAAATTAACCAGAGATAATTAGGAGTCATGCCATATATGTGTAGATTCCTCTCTGAGTCTAGTTTCTATAGAAACAAACGGCATCAGTATTGAAGCCCTGTACAGGGAGATATCCAATTCGTAATGCACAAAGGTCAGTGTAGTCGATCCCTGCAACAGGGAGACTTTAACTAATAAACTGTACCAATTGGCTCGACCAAAAATTCTAGAAAAAAATATGTAGATGGAAATATGAGTCTAGTTTCATGGAAAATTTGCAAAACTGATTTTCGAGTTGTAAAACTCAAGTTATGAATTTTGGAGCGACTAGTACACAGATTGGCAGCTTGTCTGGAAACTCTCAATAAGTGGGTTGAAGTCTGTTAACACCTCGTGTTCGACTCCGGCGACGGTCTCGGGTTCGGGGTGTTACATGTCAATACTAAAGAAATGTAGAGGATGGGTAAGCTTTACGCTTAGTAGGTTCATAAGAAAATAATAAGCAATTACTACCATGCTTTTCAAGATAAAACACTATAATTGTACAATTACACATATTCAGGACAGGCTGTTTTCTGGAGTGCCGGTGTTAAAAAAATCATATCTCAAGTTAAAAAACTCGAAATCGAATTCCGTAAATATTTTATGAAACTAGACTCATATGTCTACTTACTAATTTTTTTATAGAATTTTTGGTCGGGCCATTTAGTACAGTTTATTAGTTAAAGTCTCCCCTGTTTCAGGGTATGACTACTCTGACCCCTGTGCACTACGAATCGAATTTCTCCCTGTACAGAATTCCAACAACCATGCCGTTTATTTCCCTTAAAATTAGATTCAATAAGGAATCCATGTATGTAAGGTATGACTCTCAATAGTTTTTTTACAATTTATGGTGAATTTCTAAAGTCAGAATAGGGGATCTCTAATTCATTCAGACCCTATTTCACAAGAATTCAAATATCACACAATATAGAATTCTTTTGCTTTCACTGCTTCTTTCATGTGAAGATAGACTCATTAAGATTTATTTCCATAATTTTTTTTAAATTTAATTCAACTTACACAATTTTTGGTGAATTTTCAAAGTCATGCACTACTTCTGTCTAATACTATTTTACTACTAAAGTTCACTTTTACACAATTTCACTTAATCCATTCCATTTTACCGAGGTTCGCTCAAATATTGAGCATATTACTTATAGCACCCCCAAACCCGGCCCAGACGTTAAGGCCGAATCCGACGTGCCACATTGAATTCAAAAATCCGTGTTCCCTTTTTAGTGTTTTAAAACCCGACTTTTGTTAAACTAACCAAGTGAATGGAAGCTGGGCACGAGGTAGGTATCCATAACAGAGGAGGTGAGCCATGAAGGCTGCTTAAGTATCAAGCTCTCTGATTGGATCCAATCCTATACATGTCCACATCCATTGCCACACTTGGTTATAACAAGTTGAAATTTCTTTAAGTGGTTATCTTTGGTAAATCGAGTATTTGTGACGTCGTGTTATTTAAAAAAAAATAAGTATCGTTTTGAAATCACGCCCTAAGTCTAGCCCATTTGAATTATTATCCATCAATTTAAAGTTGTTTAAAATAATATAATCCCAGAAAATCAAAGAAGAAAATAAAGTTAAAATGGCCTTATTACAACCCAAAAATTAAATAGTAATTAAAAATAACTTAAGAAAACCAGTCTCTTTTTCAAACCCAAAAGTATACACCATGGCCACTCTGAATCCCCTCCGGCTCCAAGTCACCCACATCAAGGCTCACCTGCAAGGTTAAAGAAGGGGTGAGTTTGGGGAAACTCGGTGTGTAAGGAAAACCCATTCAAAGTCCAAGTCAGCTCAAGCCCATTGGGCCTAGGCCCATTCAGGTAACAGTGATACTGGGCCAGAACCCTTTTCAGATTACAATAAACTGGGCCTTAACCCCTTATTCAGATAATAGTATGGCCCATAGGCCCATTTCAAAATACATGCAACATCAATAACATATACAAGCCCATTTGGGGAGACTACTCAACCCACCAACCACTACACTCCACTCGTACCAGCCATACACTCCATGTGGGGAATAGCTCAACCCACCCAAACCCAACACTCCTGATTCTTGACCTTGTTGCTCGATTAACGATAAATTGAGGCAAAGCCTCCAGATCGTGGACAAGTCACTTTCAGTACTTCCTCTGTCAATATCCCAGTCCCATGCATCAGATAATAACAACATGGCATGCAGTAAATAACAACAATCAAACATGTATTTAGGTCAATTTAACCCTAGGGGTATTTCGGTAATTTATCTCCTAGGGGTAAAACTGTAAATTTTTCATTTTTAAAGGTATTTCAGTAATTTATCTATTTTAAGGTTTTTCATGCATATTCCTACCTTTCACGTACTAACAGAATCACTACCGATGATTCTTACCGAATTGGGCCCGTTGGCCCCATCATTCCAATTTTGGCCCATTAAGCTCAAAAATATCAAGGACACAGAAATCATGCACTTTGCAGTCCAAACATTGCAGCTTACCAAAAACATTAATCGATTTACCTCACGAGCATTCGCACACTCACAAATCTACAAAATACCAGTTTTCGACATTTCGGCTTTTCGGCTTTTGCCGATCTAGACTAAGAAAGAGGGTGTTAGTTACACACCTATTTGCGACGATATGCTGATGAGATCCACACACGAACCGCCTACAATTGGATTACTAACACGTTAATCTAACTATTCAAATACAAACTACGTATTAACCCCTTACAACATTCGGCCAACCACACCTACAGGTCATAGTAAGCTTATAAGAAATCAACAAGCAACTCATTAACAAATTTTTGTCAATGTTTACCACATAATCATAATTTCACTGCAAGCTATCTTCCTGAGCAATAGTCACTAAATCATTTATAACTGGAGCTACGAAACTCCAAATCAAGTTCCGTTAATTTTCCCTAAAAATAGACTCATATATCTTCTATCCATAAAATTTTCAGAATTTTTGGTTTAGCCAATCAATACCAGATTTTTCTCAAAGTTTCCCATGTTTCACTGTTTGACTAATCTGACCACTCTTCATTACGAATCAAATTTCTCATTGTACAGAATTCAAAATATGTTATCGTTTATTTCATTTGCAACTAGACTCATTAAGCTTTAATTACATAATTTATTTAGCTTCTAATTCATCTCCCACAATTTATGGTGATTTTCCAAAGTCACGTTACTGCTGCTGTCCCAAGCAGATTTATTACCAAATCACTCTTTCACACACCTATCTTGCATGCATGTTATTTAAACATGTATATCACCAATCAATCGTCACATATCTATGATTTTTACTTAAGCATAATCTCCATTTCATCATTTTAAAGCACAATATGTTAGCCGATTTTTCCCTTTAGCATCTAATGCACATGCATGATCATTTGTTTGGCTCAACTTCACCTATCTTCCATTTTTCATCAAAATAACATGAAACAACAACCATTTCCTTCATTTTAATTCATGACCAAATGCTCACAACACACCCAAAAACAAATATATGCTTCAAGAGTTAAGGTAGAATTAAGAAGAACTCATGAACATCAAGATAGAAGCAAACTACCATGAACTTACCTTCAATTTTCTTCCCCAAGTGACCGAACATTCAAGAGCTTTCTCCTCTCCTTTCTCTTCTCTAACTTTCGGCTATGATGAACAAAGATGGACAAAACTTTGTTCTCTTCACCTCTTTTTCTTTTAATAAAATTTCATATTTCATCCATTTAATTCTTTAATACAAAAGACATGAAATGCCCATCATGGAACATTTATCTAACCCATTATCATGGAACATTTACCTAACCCATTATCAATTTTTATCAATTTGTACCATAAATTATGGATATCAAGTGCACATATTGTCTTCAACAACATGATGGCCGGCCACTTCATGTAAAATGGGAGGTTTGTCATGCAAATCCTTCTATTTTGCACTCCTATTTGTTTGGCTACTTCAATTTAGCATATAGCATTTTCAAACATTTTCACATAGGTCCTATTTCATAATTTCACCCCCTTTTTCTTATGGAACAAAAATTAACTAAAATTGTCGGGTTTTATCTTAAGCTTGGGCCTTCTAGAGGCCCACTAACATAATTAAACCTATGCCAACATTCACAGAATTCCCGAAAATTGGGGCGTTAACATAAATTCAAATAAGCATATACTTGTACTTGTTCATCACATAATCACTTTCACATGTATTTTCATTTAATCGATTTCCCGTTGAACTCATCGGAATAATAACAGATACACAATTGCCTGCACATTTTCCCATTTCCACACTTGTAGCCGAAGCTATCTGGTACGTATAGTAGCCTGCACTTAGTACTACACATGCGACCAACAGTCTGGTACACGTAGTAGCCTGCACTTAGTAATACACACATGACCTCACCATCTAATACAAGTAGTAGCCTGCACTTCGTACTACACACGTGATCACAGTTTTCGGGTACGCATAGTAGCCTGCACTTAGTACTACACATGCGACCTCACAATAGATCATTCGTATCGTTTTTATTCCGAAGGTTCAATCGGGAAATTCCTCACTTTTCAACATTTACTAAATTGTCTGTAATCAATTTAAATTCATAATTTACATCAAATAACCATTTGATAGGCAGCCACATTTCATATGATATCAAAATATAATAACATAAAAAGAATCGATAGATTATTTATGTACGACTTTACTCGAAGTGTCGATCTCACTATCCATAGTACCAATTGTCCATTCATAGTATAATAAGACACAACTCAAATATCAAACCAGCTTTTAAGAATTTACATAACATATATCACATATTTCATATATCACTTGTCATGTATCTTCATTTTCTTGCATTTCATGTAACATTCTTTCACGTCATATTTCCACATCATAAACACCATTCCATCAACTTTTCCAATATATTAAATCATAAAATATATGCAATAATAGTAAGAAATATAATTCAAACATAACATTGCATTATTATTATCATACGAACTTACCTCGATCCGAAGCTTGACAATTTACCATTTTAGTCCATAACCTTGTATTTCCCCAATTTAAGCCCGAATCTCGATTTCCTTCATCTATAATATCACATTTAGCCTAATAATTAGTCACACTATTCATACGGGTCCAAAAATCATATTTTTAAAAATTTTCATTTTGACCCCTAAACTTTTGCATATTTGCACTTTTGCCCCAAGGTTCGGAAATAAACTTCATCATATTTTCTTATGTTTTATGACATGCTGATCATTTTTCCCTTCTATGGCAACATCAAATTCTCACTCTAACATGTACTTATGACTATTAGGTATTTTTACCGATTAAGCCCTTTTGCTCGTTTTCACTTAAAACCGAGTAGCACAAGTTATCTAACATAATTTAAAACCTCATATTCCATCATAAAACACCAAAATACACAAATTTCACCTATGAGTATTTTTCCAAATATGAACACTAAGTTGAATTATTGCTAGCATAAGCTAAATCAAGTTCTGGGACTCCAAAACGTAAAATCATTAAAAACGAGGCTAGAACGGACTTACAATCGAGCTTGGAAGCTTGGAAACCCTAGCCATGGAGTCTCCCTTGGTATACACGTCCATGGTGAAGAAGATGAGCAAAATTGGCTTTTAATTTTGTATTTTAATTCATTTTACCCCTAAATAACCAAAATGCCATTACTACTAAACTTTCCAAAAATTCCATTCATGTCCAATATTTGTCCATAAACTTTGAAATTGGTTAAATTTCTATTTAAGACCTCCTAATTAATATTTCAAAGCAATTTCATTCTAGAAACTTCTCGAATGCAAGTTTTGCAACTTATTCAATTTAGTCCCTAACTTCAAATTAAGCACTTTATGCATAGAATTTCTTCACGAAATTTTCAAACAATCATGCAATCATATCATAGACCTCAAAATAATCATAAAATAATTATTTCTATCTCGGATTTGTAGTCACGAAACTACTATTTCGATTAGGCCCTAATTCGGGATATTACACAATATGTAAATAATAAAAGTATCTTAAAAAATTTTCTGAAATAATTTATTCAAAGGATTTTCTCTCTACAATTTTTCTATTAAATTTAAGTGTATGTGAAATAATAACCTAATGCTCTTTTTATATAGGGAGAGTTTGAAGAGTTCAACTATGATTAAACTTATTAAATTAAATTAAATATAAGATACTATTAAGATAAATATTAAATTAAACTAAATGTTAAATTTATTAAAATAATATTATTTTTGAAATATTTAATTTGAAATCAAATTATCTGATAGAGTCCCAATATGAGTGTAATTCTTTCACTGCTCAACTACCAAAGAATTATCGTTGCCAACCATTGGAATATTGTCGTTCCAGCTGCCGGCACCTCGAGTTGGTTCAGTTTCTTTTGATTCGGTTCGAGTTAGTCATTGGTTGGACCATCGGTTTGGTTTCACATACCAGGCCCAGTTCGACCATTTTTTGGGTATTGGTCTCAATTTTGGGCTCCCGAGCTCAATTTACGACATCATGTTCAATTTTCAAGTTTAATTACTCATTAGGCCAATTTTCTCACTTGAAATTAATTTCCCAAAATATCATATTAAATTTAATTAATTTGATTAATTTAATTTTACTTTATCAAAATTAATATCCCAAAAATCACTTAGATTTTCCATTAATTCAAGGAAATTCTTTAATCAAAATTCTAGTTGAATAATTTTTAAGATCGCTCAATTTAATTTCACATCGAATAAATTAACTCAATTAAATTATTTTCAAAGTCGTAAAATTTTTTCTGATTCAAATGTAGTTCGATTGAGTTTTTGTTGAGCTAGCGGAGGGATAAGAAATATACAATTAAACTTCAGTAATTAAAATAATGCCCGGAAGTGTAATTCTAATAATTCACAATTATTTAATAATAAAGTCAGTCCACAATAAGTACCATAATTGAAAAATCCTTATTGTATACTTTTTACAAAAATAATTCATCTAACTGCTTTTTCCAATGACCTCGTCATATGTGTATTGCCCTCATATGTATCATTGATTCATTCGAGATAAATATGTTCACTCAATACATTCCTATTTTATCTCATTGTCACAATTGCGTCTTCTTAATGGTCAATATAATCACTACTGCCAATCAATGACTGTGGCAATTTGCCCATTTGAGAACAATCAATCTATGGTCACGTTTCATATTTATCAATCCACATAATGCCAATGATAATCTATCATTAACTCTTTAAATGAGTTATGAATTCCACTATTACTAGTAAAGTCATACAATACACAAGTTATGAACCCAACACACCAGTTACCGAGTCATTCATCTTTAGAGTATAAGCCTCCATTTATATCAAAGCACACAAGTTACATATGCATGGTCAGTGGCTAACTCAGAATTTAGGTAAATCACACCATAAACGTCACAAGTGAATTACTTCACAGACGAATTTAGAATTAATTCATGTTAGGTTCAATTCAATATATCATTTTGCCAATGAATACATCTATATCATTACCTATGAAATAAACTGCTCTGATAGCCAAGACTAGTCATCTACTCAAATAGAATTGTAGGCAACATAATAATCATTCTCAATATTTAAATCAAATGCTCACTTTAATTCTTTTACGAGAGTACGGACTTGTTTAGATTATCTATTGAAGTAAGTTGTATTTCTCGCAATGCAAACGTTCTTACAGTGCCACTTATCATCAGTTTGAACATAGACAATCATTGAACTAATATTTACTTGTCACAATTTTGCTATGCATGCAAAATATGAAAGACATTAATACAAAAGACATAACATAAAATGTAAAATTTATTTATTCATCATTCAAATACATAGAAACAATTACATATCTACTACAATATAGACACATTTCCCAACATAATTAACAATATTCTTTTATTAATTAATAATGACAATTAGTTTAAAAATAATATATCTGAATAGAATTTAATGCAATCTACTATTATAATATATTTTAAAAATAATTTTAAAATATTATTTATTTAAATCCAGTCTAATATTACTGAAATTAAACTCATATATTATTATGTTTTAATTTCATAACTAATGAAAATTTATAAAATTTATGAAATAATTTAAGAAATAATTAAATATAGGGAAAATACGTGGTACAATGCTAACAGAGTTTTTATACTTTACAAGCAAGGTCAAGAGATTGACAAATGTCCTATAGGAGTATAGTAAAATATTAAAAATAAAAGATAGTATTTGATACCGAAAGTGTGTATTTTTAATCGATAAGCAACATTGAAAATTGATATATGTTACTTTTTTATAAATATATTTTTAATATTTTACTAATAAAACTTGTCAACTTCCTAATCCTGTTTGTGGAGTATAAAACTTTTACTATTAGTATATCAAATAATTTTTAAAATAAATATTCAAAAAAGACACATGATAATTTTTTAAGCCACTTGTATAATAAAAAAAATACACTATTGAAATATAAAATATTAATCCTTTAATTAATACATACAACTAAAATAATATTAAAAAAGGTACGGATGCATTTTAGGAAAATTTAATTTTGGGACTAATTCTTTTGCCATGCGTCACCTGTAATAATCTTACATCTCAACATTTGTAGGTCTAGCTGTTCCAATCATCAACTCCGTACATATAATTTTATAGAAAACATTAGTTTTTATCCCACAAATTTATTGTGTGTATAAATTATTTTGAATATATTACTTTTAGTTATATTGTTAATAAAATAAATAGAATTTAAGTTAAAAGGAAGCATACATTAGAGTAATAGTAGTTTGACTATGAAATTTAAATATTTAAATATTTAAATTAATTTGGAAAATGATTATACTAATTAAACAGTAGTAATAAAAAGAATATTGTGTTTTTATTTTAAACATTTTTATATATAATGTTACTTTTTTTAAAAACTATTTTCATTTCCACGGAATTAAGGACTATTAAATTGATATAAATTTAAGAATGAAAAATATGATATTATATTTCAAATTTTATACTATTTGTTGCCTGAATGTAAATCATTTATAGTGTAAAATATTAAAATAGTTATTTTATTTACTTTAAATTATATTTTAGTCATTTATGTTTGAAATGTTATGTTTTAATCACTTATGTTATCGTATTATAATATTTTAGTCATTAAAATTAATTGCCTTTAATGATGTAATGATAAACTGACGCGACACGTTAAATTATCATTTTAAACAAAAAAATTATATTGAATTATACAATTAGTCCCTATATTTTATTCGTTTTGATTTATTTTTTTCTTTTATGTTCTTTGAACTTTTTTTTTTCCATTCTCTTCTCTTTCTCCCTCTGTTTTTCTCCTTTCTCCGTTTTTTTTAATGTAACTTTTCTATGTAGTAATCGATGAAAGGAAGTTTGCCATATGGAGAGTGATTCATTATACGAACTTTAATATAATTACTTATATAGTATTCCAACTTTAAAAAATATTTTAATTTTTATTTAGATTTTATTTTTCATTAATAAATATATGTTGTTTATTAAATCACTTCAAAATAAATGAAAAAGTTAACAGATATTAATTTTGTTAATATACATATATGCGAAAATTCATGCGTATGTTATCTAAGTAACTAATTAATTTTTAAAACTAATATATTTTTAAAATTTTTATATTGAAAAATTTATTTAATTGTTACTATGATATCAATAAAATTAAATTTTTATTATTTAAAAGTTGTTTGAAAAATAATATAAATTTAAGAATTAATAAAACGAAATTAAATGGAAGATAAAAATAATTTTTTTTGGAAAGTTGGAGTGACAAGTAAATTAATATGAAAATCTTGGGCAAGGCTTTGATTTGAATCATCAGTACAAAAAAGGCCCTTCACTTCAGTTCACTTCCCCTCCCAGTTTTTAACATTTCCAGAACCCTCTCTCTTTCTGTCTTTTTCCCTCGCATATTTTCTAGGGTTTTCCACCTCCGATCCACTCTATCATTTCCCAATACTCCGTTTCCCCTTGAAATGGCGGCCGTGACTGCAGCTCAGCCGCGCTCTTCCAAGACCGAGTCCTACGTGGACAACAAGCGCAAAGAAGACATCCGCCAAGCCAACATCAAGGCTGCCCGAGCTGTGGCTGACGCCGTCCGAACCAGCTTAGGACCCAAAGGTATGGACAAAATGATCTCAACCGCCAACGGCGAAGTCATCATAACCAACGACGGCGCCACCATTTTAAACAAGATGGAAGTTCTGCAACCCGCCGCTAAAATGCTCGTCGATCTCTCCAAATCTCAGGACTCTGCCGCCGGTGACGGCACCACTACTGTTGTCGTCATTGCTGGTGCCCTCCTTAAGCAATGCCTCACCCTTCTCTCCAACGGTATCCACCCCACTGTTATATCCGATTCTCTCCACAAGGCTTCGATTAAAGCTGTCGATGTCCTCACCGCCATGGCCGTCCCTCTCGAGCTCTCCGATCGCGAATCGTTGATCAAATCCGCCAGTACTTCGTTGAACAGCAAGGTTGTTAGCCAATACTCAACACTTCTTGCCCCGCTTGCCGTTGATTCCGTTCTCTCCGTCGTTGATCCAGCAAAGCCGGATATGGTTGATTTAAGAGACATCAAGATTGTGAAAAAGCTAGGGGGGACCGTGGACGATACGCAGTTGGTTAAAGGGCTGGTTTTCGATAAGAAAGCGAGCCATGCTGCTGGAGGACCGACCAGAATGGAGAATGCAAAAATTGCGGTAATTCAGTTTCAGATTTCCCCTCCTAAAACTGATATTGAACAGAGTATTGTAGTTTCTGATTATACTCAAATGGATAGGATATTGAAAGAGGAAAGGAATTATATTTTGGGTATGATTAAGAAGATTAAAGCCACTGGTTGTAATGTTTTGTTGATCCAAAAGAGTATTCTGAGAGATGCAGTCACGGATTTGTCATTGCATTATTTGGCCAAGGCTAAGATTATGGTTGTTAAGGATGTTGAGAGGGAAGATATTGAGTTTATTACCAAGACTTTGAATTGTTTGCCTATTGCTAATATTGAGCACTTTCGAGTGGAGAAGTTGGGGCACGCAGATCTTGTTGAGGAGGTTTCGCTCGGGGATGGAAAGATTGTTAAGGTTACTGGGATCAAGGATATGGGAAGAACAACTACTGTTTTAGTTAGGGGTTCGAATCAGTTGGTCCTCGACGAAGCTGAGAGGAGTTTACACGATGCCTTATGTGTGGTCAGGTGTTTAGTGAGTAAAAGGTTTTTGATTGCAGGTGGTGGTGCTCCGGAGATTGAATTGTCGAGGCAGCTTGGTGCTTGGTCTAAGGTGTTGCATGGGATGGAGGGGTATTGTGTTAGGTCGTTTGCTGAGGCACTTGAAGTTATTCCTTATACGTTGGCTGAGAATGCTGGGTTGAACCCTATTGCTATTGTGACTGAGCTGAGGAATCGGCATGCTCAAGGGGAGATCAATGCTGGGATCAATGTGAGGAAGGGACAAATCACTAATATCTTGGAGGAGAATGTTGTGCAACCACTGCTTGTAAGCACAAGTGCAATTACATTGGCAACGGAGTGTGTGAGGATGATTTTGAAGATTGATGATGTTGTTAATGTGAGGTAGTTTTCTGCATTGGATGATGAAATGTGGTCTTGTTATCCAATTTAGTGCTTTTGTTTCAAATTTCTGAATTGGCTATCTACTTCCAAATATTTGCTTGCTTTGAAGATTGATGAAGTTGCTAAATGTCAGGTAGTTTTCTGCATTAGACGATGAAATGTGTTATTGTTATCTGATTTAGTGCTTTTGTTTCCTTATAGTTTTGACTATGTTTTAAACTTATGAATTGGCTATAATATTTGCTTGCTATCAACAAGGATCTTTTTCTTAGGTTTTGTTTGTCTACTCTTCATATGTTTGATCGGATTACTTACCTTGAATGAGAATGGAGTGTTATCAAATTGATTTTGGTGCTTGCATTTTGCAATTTGTTTTGATTAGAATGCGAGATGTGACGGGTTTATTTGTTTTAGTTGCAATGAATTGTGCTATTTGGAATAAGTAGAATGTAGACAAAGCTCAAATCAGGATTGTTTAGGCAAAAACCTTTTGGATCTTCATTCTACTGACGACATGTATGAATGGTGAAACCTAAAATATGTTAGTTTTGTGTAGCGTCTCATTCTTCATTCTAGCACCTTGAACGTTTGCTGTTTGCGATATTTCCTTTAGATAAGGGCAAAGTGAGAGGGGGTCCAGGGATTGATCTGATGTCAATTAGAACTTCATTTAAACAGAAGTCTTTTGTCACGGACTTGGTTGACGTTAGTGATATTTTAAGTTATCTGATTCATCAATTTGTTATGCCTAGCTCTACTTGTTAAAATTTCTAGCTTTTAGCAGTTTAGAAGCAATTCCAAGTACACCAGCAATAGCCTGTTTAGATGCTTTCATATGGACGGTACATTGGCAAATGACTACAATGTAATTCCATTTGCGAATGTACCGTCCATAGAAATCCAAGGATGGAGGTGATTGTGATTAGAATGCATCTATTCTAGCTTAAACCTGAGTTAATCAAAATATCAACTTTAAGTCACCATGTAAAATAAGAAGTGTATAATTAAAACCATTTATGTATTTTACTATTTTTAAATTATAACAGTCATATTTTCTACCACCAATAGTTTTTAAAGTTACTTCTAACATCTATATGTAGTATCAATTTTCACCGGCCATGTGGTGAGCCATTCTAGTGACAACTAAAACTCGGTTTATTGTGGGCTTGAGGCGGTTTTCTGCTTTTTGGCTGCACATGCTACATAGTTTCCTTCGATATACCAATATCATGCATTTATGATCGAAGTTGGCACTGATGGTTAATTAAAGCGTAAGGCAGACCAAACTTCGAAAATTTTCTCAAAAACAAAACAGAATACTCGTATTAGATTCTCTTTAGTTTAACTGAAAAACGATTGTCGATTGGTGAATAAAATTGTTTATGACAATGAAGTCTGGATTGTGTTAGCAAGATTGAAGTTTTGAGTTATTGAGTATACAATTTGTGAGTTCTGTTCAAGTTTTGTGTAAACGCGTCAATGTTTTCGCATGTTTAAAGAATTTAAATATAAGCTTGTATCTTTTTAATAGAGGACGATATTTTTAGTTAATCGAGTTGATATAAGTATGTTTATGCTCATTTGAACATGTACAACCATTTGTTTTTGAATTTTTTAAAGAATTTTTAAAATAATTTTAATAATTTCAGAAAAATATGATAGCTTATAAATTTTAAATAAATTTTATAGTTATTTTAGAAAAATAAGTCTAAGATGAATATGAGCAACTGGTTTTTAAAATAATTATTATTTTCTTTGAAATTTTTAATTTATAAATATTTATCAATGTGGCATGAAATAAATGTGACATATTACGTGTTGCTATATGATTACTTGGTTATTTAAGAATTACTTCAAAGTATAAATAGATTGAATTTTTAATAAAATAATGATATTACCTTTTGATATAACTTAGAGATTAATTTACATATTTTTAAGTATGAGATAATAAACCGCAATAGACAAGAACTGGTAGAAAGGAGAAGAGGGGCATGAGTGGTTGGAAGGATGTCTAATTTTGACCTGTGTGGCCAGTCTTTGAAGTTCTAAATAAGTTGAAGTGAATATCACGTGCGCAGCCGCAGCTGCGTGTCAATAAAATATTCAAACATAATTCCAAACGCGCATCTCTTCTATTCTCTGCCACCAAACCAAACCAAACCATACCATAATATCATCTATGAAGGAAGAGAAACTCCCCCCAACTTCCCTTCTCTTCTCTTCTTCCTTCTCCATCTTCCCCATTCCTTCCTAACTTCAATAAACTTCAAATCTCATAGCCATGGATGAATCTCAAACCAACCAAAACCCCAAGTCTGGATACAAGCAATCCATCCCTCCTTACATGAAAGCCATTTCTGGCTCCTTTGGTGGTGTAATGGAAGCCTGTTGTTTACAGCCGATTGATGTCATTAAGACCAGGTTGCAATTAGATACCAAAGGCAATTACAAGGGAATCATTCACTGCGGAGCCACCGTGTCCCGTACAGAAGGGGTACGGGCTCTTTGGAAAGGCATGACCCCCTTCGCCACGCATTTGACCTTCAAGTACGCGCTGCGGATGGGTTCCAATGCCGTCTTGCAAAGCGCGTTTAAGGACTCCACCACTGGCTCCTTGAGTAACCAGGGCAGGGTTTTGGCTGGTTTTGGTGCCGGGGTTCTCGAGGCCCTGCTTATTGTCACCCCTTTTGAGGTTAGTCTCATTGTTTTGTCCTCCTCTTTTTTTTTTACAGCCTTTTGCCTTATGGTTTGGGTTCTTTTTTTAGATCTTGAAAGTCGAGAATATGAACTCATTTTCATGAATTAATGTTTTATAAAGAATGGGGAAGCTTTAACGTATTTTTTCTTCAAATCTTCTGATAGACTTGCACTTGGCATTTCCGCTTTCGGTTTGTTTTTGGATTCATAATTGATAATTGATCACTACATTTTATATTAAGTTTCTGGCCATATAATGTTGACTAAGATGGATGATAACTGGTGGGGAGGTTGCTACCTCATCCTTTATTAAAGAGGTCGGGGATTTTATAGCTAGCCGTTTATCTCTTTGGAGAGCAACCGCAGCTAAAGGATGATAATTAGTGATTTCTGGTCAACTTAAAAATGTCTGCATGTGAATTTAAGAGCTTTCCTTGTAATTTCTTTATTAGTTCAAAAGGCAATTTGTGAGATCAAGCTTGCATGTAAAGGGGAAAACACTAACAGTTGGATTAATCTTGTAAACATAATGAAAATAGAATTACATGGCGAGATTATTATTTTGTCACAAGCAAGTAGAGAGAGTGAAGTTCTAAATTGCTGGTTTTGACATGCTCAATTGAAACCTAAGTCCTTAAATGAAGTTCACTATTATTGATTGAGATGTTAGGACTCTTTGATCTAGGTGAGAAAATACGCTGACCGAACTGATTCTAGGTTTGTTTCTTTTGAAATGGGAATCTATATTGCTTTGACTCTTCGTTTTTCTTAACGATATGAACTCGTGTTGGACACATATCTGGATATATGTATGACAAGGTATCCTTGGAGGACCTTCCAAATGCAAAGAACAACTTGGAAGTAATTAAACGTAACTGTTTCAGACATCTACCCTCTGATACTCACACTTCAGTTCAAGTACCAAAGATGCGTCTTTCATGCTTAGTTTCTCGTTTCCTTTTAGACAATGTGTTTTCCATAGGTGCATAATATTATGTCGAGATTAGGACAATGAAGCACTTTTTCAGCCTATATGTACTTAGAAGTTTGGTCTGGTTTATGATTGTGAAGGTGGTGAAAATTAGACTGCAGCAACAGAAAGGCTTAAGTCCAGAACTTTTCAAGTACAAAGGTCCCATACATTGTGCTCGAACAATCATCCATGAAGAAGGCATCTTCGGGCTTTGGGCAGGAGCTGCCCCAACCGTGATGCGTAACGGGACAAACCAAGCTGCAATGTTTACAGCCAAGAATGCTTTTGATGTGATATTGTGGAAGAAACATGAAGGTGATCAGAAAGTCCTCCAACCATGGCAGTCTATGATATCAGGGTTCCTTGCAGGAACAGCAGGTCCGATATGTACCGGCCCCTTTGATGTTGTCAAAACTAGGCTGATGGCTCAGAGTCGAGATGGAGGAGAGTTGAAGTATAAGGGCATGATCCATGCAATCCAAACGATATATGCCGAGGAAGGACTTCAAGCTTTGTGGAAAGGATTGCTGCCTCGGCTCATGCGGATACCGCCCGGTCAAGCCATAATGTGGGCTGTTGCTGACCAAATAATAGGTCTTTACGAGAGAAGATACATTTATAGTGCAGCATTATAAACTTGTATCATTTTTTGTATTCTTTTTGACCATTGGTTAAGCATCTTTCTTTTTGTTTTTTCCTCTTGTTTTCGCAGGTATAAAATCTTGGAAAACTCCATGTTTTTTCTTCTTGAATGCTAAATGGCAGATCATGTTGATCTTGTAGTACTTTCTTTATTCATATTTCAGTAGTGGGAGAGAAATGAAAATTTTTATCAGCTCTATTTTTCATGTTATGTTTAGTTAAATGAGTATTTGGGCTTGGAAAGAGACCAGTATTTACTAGCTGGTATGTCGTGACACAGTTTTCTATAAAAATGAGTGAAAACCCTGTGACACAGTATGTCATTTTAAAAGATGTTGTAAACAAATTATATCGAATTCTTGAAATTGTAAATAAATAAAAACCATTGTTATGGTGTAAAATTTCTTTTTAAATTTCTATTGTTTTCCTTATATATATAATATAATAAGGGACACAAACGAGTAGCGTATCTATATTTTTATATTTAAATAAAAAATTAATTAGACAATTTATTCATTTGACATAAATATTTTTTTTAAATTTGATTTTAACATAAAATTTAAATAAAATATCCACCTACAATAGTGAACCTCGTGTTAATGCCTCAATCAAATGTTTGAAATTTAAATTCAAAATCTATAAATTTCGTTTTTTTTTAAAACTATAAGTCTATGATGTTCATTAAAAATGACCAAAAATAGAATTTGTTTGCTTGGTCAAAAAATAAAAAATAGAAGAGGAAAAATATAATGAAAACAAAAAATTATTAAGAAAATGAAATATTAAATGTTTTTCCAATTTAATTTATAAATAAAAAAAAAAAAAAAAACAGTTGCTTGATGTTAATAAAAAACAGAATCCTAAAGCAACTGCAATACAATATCCGTCTTCAGTCCTCAACTTCACTCGGAGAAATGTAAAAATAGAATAGAATTGCCTTCAATATTGTGAAGTTAACGCTAACAAATAACCCAAGATTTTAAACTAATAACCCCATGGTTTATCGCCTCCTGTTGCCACTGGCTTGCTACTCTTCACTCACACCAACTGAAACTACAACCATCAAGCTGTTATAAGAACTCAGTCAAGAAAAAATTATTTAAAAAAAAAAAAACTCTCCAGCTTCAATGGTAACTGTTTCTTGGCATGGAGGGCATTAACAACTAAGAAACCTGAGTTTAGGTGTAGAGAAAATGGAAAAGGAGACTGGCCAGAGTGATCGTGTCAACAAAAGCTTACCATATAGTTAGCTCATACATATCCAGGCTGCCCAAACACGTCACCACAAAAGATTCTTGGACTGGATACAAATACGTATGTATATTACTTAATCATTGTGTTGGAATTCGAGATCAAGTTTCCTCTTCAGATGAGATCTGTCAGCACTGCATATCAACAGTTCAACAGTCAAGTCTGTATTTTATTTTTTAGGGGTGCAAAGACCTCTAATTGTCCATAATACTAAGTTAAGAGGCAATGACAAAAAACCCTACCCATCATGCCTTTAAAATTCAACAATCACCTATAACAAGAAGATGCTAATCACAAACACAACAACAACAATAACAATCACCTATAGGCTCTTTACAAAAACAATAACAAAATGCAGAGTAGATTTACAAAAAGCAAAATGGCGGATATTCTATGTTTGGTTCATTCTAATTAGGGCTTACAAGGAAATTCTGGTAAATAAATGGTTCAACAGATCTAACATGTTAAATGAAGAGGCTCTAAATAAACTCCCCATTCTTGATCCCTTTTTTCTTGCACACCTTCCTTTACCCCCAACCCATAAAAATACAAACATCCAACTAGAAAAGTACACTTGGCCAGCTCAATGGGGGACATGTACAATTAATAATCTAGTAAGGAAATATGCATGACATGTTACACCCAGAAAAAAAAAAAAAAAAAAAACCTTCTACACCAGTAACAAGAGAATAAAAGTAAATGAAACAAAAATTAGGCAGACAAAAACCGTATGAAGATAACAGGCAAACAAAGCAAACTGACAAAGTAGAAGGCCAACTCCCATGATGCACAAACTAAGCTAGTCCGACATATCCTGAAGCACAATTCTAAATTTTCTTCATTGTAAACAACATGAACTGAAGACAGAAATTTAAAGACACATGCATAGGATTTTTCTATAGAGATTTTTTCTTTCTTATGAAAACAGAAGAGACACCTATATGCAACCGTGTAATTTATAAATTACTTTATAATTAACCCAATTACTATGGGAAAGATTTACCAGAGATATCAAAACAATTTAAGCCAATATTTACAAGGACTAATGCTCTTTACTGAGCTTCACAACCTACATCAATCCTTGTAGTAATCAGTGAATGAGCGAAGCAAATCAACAATGATTCATAATACAATAAACACCATATGGTAAAATACAATATATAAGATGCTACACGGATATTCTTCAAAACTTACTTGGCAAAAGAGGGATTTGCTAATAAGTTATTCAATTTCCTAATTCATGCCCTTTCTTTATTACATGGACAGTTTCTCACAGTCAGACTTCACAAAGGTTGTTAGAAATATTCTAAAATCTCATTTAATGCACTTAATTACAATCTTGTCGTTTATCTAACTTATGATTTATATATTAAGGTTAACACTATAAATGACATTTTAGAAGCATCTGCTAGATATGCAGTAAAAGGTTCAGATTTCATTTAGAAATTTTTTATCACCTGCGTATCGATATAGCATGACTATCTAATCTAATATAAATGCATTGCTTACATCAGCTTACTGCAACATCTAGAAAAAAAATTTAAGTACAGGAAGACTATTGGTTGATATTTTTTGCAAGAATTGTTGGATAAAAACAAATACTTATATAATTGAAGCTAACATGTAGGAATTTATGCTATAAATGAACCGAGCTTGAATGACAAAACTTCTATTAGTGTTAGTATATTTATTTTTAAGCTTTTTCATGTTCCATTCGTGTTTTAAAAATTACAAAATTGTATTAATGTTTGTTCATTTAAATTAAATGAACTTGTTCATGAACATTAAATGGATATGTTCATGATCATTAAATGGATATGTTCATGAACAAATAATCAAAGCTTATTTGCAAACAATTAAAAACATGTTCACGAGGTCAATTTAAATAAACCCGAAGCGTTCCAATCCAATAGGACTCAATAGGGGTGAACTTCTTTTTGATTTTTTGAAACTCAGGTTTGGACCAGGGCAGGTTTTTAATTTTACTTTTCAAAGGTTGGATCGGGGTTGGGTTTTGATCAAACCCGCACTGCCCCTCCCTGAAAACTTTACCAAAATACCCCTCTTTTAATTTATATATTTTAATTAGAAATTTTAAGCTGCTATAAGATTTTATAACATTGTAACTATTTTTTGTATATTTTAGTTGGATATTTTTAATTTTTGTAAGATGTATTTTATTAATCTCGTAAAAAGTAAGATAATACAAAATTTTATTTAATATTTGGGTCCGGTCAGGTGGTGGCCAGGGATCTTTTTGGGGTTGGGTTTGGGTATTGCACATTTAAATGATATTGTGTTTGGGGTGGGAGGGAACGGCGAACAACATATAATCTAGCAGCACGCAAAAAGGCTAACCCACCCTCAAAATTATGGCCAAAAAATCCACCCCCTCATAAAGCCTACTCATTTTCTCCACAAAAGAAAAGAATAAGAAATCTTCCAAGCTCGCAATTGACATGAACCCACCCCACAACTCAAAGAATATCAGAGCATTGCTTATCAAGGGCAACTTAAAAGAAGATAAATCTATTAGGCTCTATCTACACACACACACCACACACAGAGAGAGAGAGAGAGAGAGAGAGAGAGAGAATCTACTTGGAGAAAACTCTCTTATGAAATTTGAAATGATGAACCTATGAGGAATTTTCTCTAACTTTGCAGAATTTGAAATCAGAAGGATAACCCTAGATGAAGGCTTAACAGAAAAGGCTTGATATAGTTTAATTAACCTATTTGGATAGGCCAAGCCATATTAATATTATGTCCAACTTTATCCGAAAACTACTCCATTTAAAATTATTGATACAAGGTTCAAAAATTCCATTTTTAAGTTGAACTATGTGTTGCACATTTGAATCAATTCCCATGCTTTTGAGGAAATTATGGACGAAAAAAAAACATTATGACATTACCACAAAATAGCTAGTGCCTCACCTGTTAATTGTCGGTCTACTGAGAGGTTTCGACCCAAAGATTGAAAAATCTACTGACATTGGCACCTGGTCACTCTTTCCTGCATGGTCACCAACTGCCGGTCTTGCTTCACCAACATGGTCATCAATCTTCTCCACTTGGTTGGAATTACCTTCAAATCTGTCACGATCTGGCATTACTCTCCTAGATTTTCGTGGGGGAGAAAGCACAGTAGGACCTTCCTGGGGATTAAAATCTGATGGACGAGATTTAGGGGTAGGCCTAGGGAGCTTAGCTGGATCTGTAGGTAGAGGAGCAGATGAAAAATACCTAAACAAGAGAACAAACATTAGAAAAGAACCATACATTCTCTTTATATTTCCAATTAAAACATTCCCTGATACCTGTGCTCTAATGCTTGCTGCACCGTAATCCTAGCTTTTGGGTCATAAGTAAACATCTTTGATAAAAGATCTAAAGCATCATCACTGGCCATTGGAAACAATGAACGCAAAGCTGGTGCAGGAACATATTGGTATTCTACATAATCAGGCAGGTATACCATATCTGGCCACTGAGAGGGCGTTGGTGTCCCAAAAGCTGCAAAGATCTTTCCTAACTGATCGATGTCACTTGTACCCTATTAAACGTAAGACGTTGAACCACAGAAAATTGAGAAAATATACCAGGAATGGAACTTCAAATCGGCGAGCATTGGTACATAATAATAAAGGAAAACCAAAAAGAACAAACCACATATGAGCTGGATTCTGAGATGATTTTCAAATATGGGTATGTGAAGCAGGAGCTTTACTGTTACGTTAAGAATGGCTAGGATTATTAGATATCTTTAGGGTTTAAATCTAGGGCTAAGAGTATTAGTTATCTTTTTTAAATAAAGGGTTCGCATTAAAACCTTATTTGAAAGAGAGCCTAATAAGCTGTAGAATATTTACAGCCACAATACTCTTATTATTTTCTTCGAATTAATGGAGAGAAACTAGAAGATATTTTTATGTTTTCTAGAGTTCCAACTTCTTATTCGTTTGTTCAGCATAATTCTATTGATTTACTGTTACTCCCCCTAAACCACATCAGTGTATGTTTGATATGTGTATGCTGAAATTCTTCCAAGTTTTTCCATATATTTGGATGGCCATACCCCAATACCACCTCTAAATGTGTGTTGGACACAGATACTTCAGAGAAAATGAAGAGTATAAGTATCATAGGTCAAATGAATACCAAAAAGACATTTTCACATGCTATAATGACAATTATGACAAATAGTCAGCAAAACCCAATGTAATAATCCATAGTAACACCGAAACTACAATTTACATAGTGCTCATAACGCAATCAAACAAAAGGTTCTAGTCTAACACTTAACATTGAAAAGGGAAAGCAGCGTCTCTAGAGTAGGGTTGATCAGAAAACAGAGAAAATGAGAAACCAATTCAAGCCACAATGTTCAGTTTGGTTTCAGTTCAGTTTTTATAGGATTCGATGTAAAAATGAAAATTTTTGGTTCATTAAGAGAAAACCATAATTATTCGAACTGAACCAAATTTTATTTTTATTTAATTTTAATTTGCGTTTAGTTTTTATACTATTAAAATAAATATTACATTTCTAAATTAGTAAAAGATATAAAATATATTTTAAAAATTTTAAAAAACCGAAAAACCAAACAGATGGAATTTAGTTCAAGTTGGTTCAGGTCGATCTGGTTACATATTGTATTCAGTTCAGCTTTAGTTTGATTTTTAACATTTACTGTATTTTTTTTTCCAAAACCAAAATGAATCAAACTGTTATCATCCACACCTCTAACATGAGCTAAAGATAAGACCAATCAGAATATATATAAGGTGTCAGAACAATGAATACAACAAAATTTCTGATGGATATCCAACAAGCTAGGAAAGAAATATCACACTGATGCACTGTGCAAGACCAAGGACTTTTGCTACATAAAACTAAAACCAAATGCTTATCAAGCATAGCCAAGCTACCTACAATCAGTGTTAAAATGGCTTCAATTAATCATAAGCAGTCTTTAATTTGCTAAAGCAAGTACACAAAGTTCAGTTTAAACATGCATTAAACGCAATCATTCACATTTTTGACAAATTTGAAACATATCATTGGCATCCTTAAACAGCCTGCAATACTTTATATCTGCTGGAGACATGCATGTCATTAGAGCATTGCACCAGCAGCCAATTCTGATCTGATCTTCATTTGAATAATACCATGAATAAGCCTAAGAAACCGAACAAGTGAATATTCTCGGGAACTAAAAAGAAGATCAAGTCACCCACAGTTGAACAAAAACCAGATAAAAGAACAAGTTACAAATGGCCATTTAGCAATGACTCGTTTTGATTATAACTTGATGATGGTGATGATGTTTTTAGTAAGGCCACGTGATAAAAGAAGAAAACTGAAAAATGAGATTCAATCATCACATACCATCATTTAATTATATATATAAAAAAAGACTGCTATAACCAGCAGGAATATATAAATAAGGTAATCTATAACTTGACATCATGCAAACATCAAAACAAGATAAACCTACCACCAGAGAACTTTGACTATACAAAAGGTTTACCTGCAGAAATGGTCGACGGAGGAGAAGTTCAGCAAATATACAGGCAGCTGCCCAAACATCCACACCAGCAGCATATTGCTTGGTACCGAAAAGTAACTCAGGAGCTCTGTACCATCGAGCAAAGACCTATTTATAGTTCCACAGACTTACAAGTAAGTTAAATCCAAATCAATAACTTTTCAAGAAGAGGTCAATAATGTGTAAATAAATAAATAGATAAGCAGGTTTCTATATCAAAAACTATGCAATACCAAGAAAAGAACAAGAAAAGATGGGACAAATACCCTTGCTGATCTTATTGGTGTCTCTCTACGAAACAAGCTATATTTGCATTTTTTGTTTTAAAATACTATGATAACGACATCAATGACAAAAGCTAAGGGTCCAATGAAATAATGGATATAACACAAGATATCAATGATATTTACTACAAAACAACATGCATGTTGTGTACATAACCTAGTTCCAACATAACTAATTAAGCCATAATGTAGAAAACAAGAAGTTAAAACTGAAAACAAGAACAAATATAAACCCAGTTTCTAAACTTTTCCCATAGAAACATAGTGATTGCAGAAAACAAGAGAGCTGTGGTTGTGAGGACTTTCTTTGAAAGGTCAAGAAGTTAGCACTGCCACAAAGTAAGTTTATTCCTAAAAGAACGTACTAATCCAAGATACAACAGAAATTTTATAAAATTATGGAGAGAAAAAAGAAGATGCTATAACTATTCAGAGCACCAATTAGTCAGTACTGATAAAATTGAAAACACCACTTAGCAGCTATAAGCTTACCTGGTGAGTAAACTTACGATCTGGGCTGCCAAATATGCGTGCTAAACCAAAATCTGCAAGTTTAAGTTGTCCGTTGGATCCTATTAGCAAATTATTCGGCTTCATATCCCTGTAAAGCAAAACAACAGGTAAAGCAACTTATGAAGCAGCAACCATACAAAACTAGGCTAAGTGCAAACCGAAACAAGACCTGTGTAAAACCCATTTCTTGTGGCAAAAAGCAAGCCCTTTCAAAGTCATCTGAATGTAAGATTTGATATCAGCTGGTGAGAGGAATATATTACGATCTCGGATAACAGCTTCAAGGTCAGTCTCCATGAACTCGAACACAAGATGCAAATTACCCTTGTGTGGGAATGCATCTATTAAAGCAATTATATTTGGATCTTTAAGCTCCTTAAGAAGTTTAATTTCTCTGAGTGCAGTAAAATTCACCCCTTCCTTTTGCTTCCCCAGCCGAATTTTCTTAATTGCAACCGTCTGTCCTGTCTACAATGGACCAAACAAGCAAACAATTGCAGTTATAACAGTTGAATAAACAATTTAGCCAGCCAAAAATTCTAGAAAACAGTTTTGTATTGAACAGTTATGAAAAGTAAAGAGAACTGCAACTAGCTTCATGTAACTGGAACCAGTGTTGCTTGGTCCACTTTCAGAAAATGGCATTTGGCTTAAAAAGTGAAAGGGGGTGCAGACTGCAGAGGCGAAATAGCAAAATCTCCATCTGAAGTAATCCTATAATTCTTTTCCAGACACTTCACTCAGTTAAGTGACAAAATTTTTAGTAACCAAAAGCTGATAGCACAGGAACTAAATTATTTGATCCTCAAGTGACAAAATTTTTAGTAACACAAAGTTGATAGCAAATGAACTAAATTATTTGATCCTTATAATTTACCTTAGAGAGAAAAAGGATAATTACGCATTCCACCTAATTTTTCTATTTCTGTATTCAATTTTAAAAGCTATTAAAAAAAGAAAGAAAGAACGAGATTTAGGATTAGGGTTTAGGGTTACCTTAGTATCAATGGCTTTGTAGACAACACCGTAAGTACCTTCACCAAGAATCTCGCGCTTCAAATACCTATCCGCCACTTTCTTCGACGGATCCATTTCTTTCTTCTTCTTTTTTTTTTCTTTTTTCTTTACGTGTTAGTTTAAAATTCTTTAATTTATCAGAATTTTCACAACGCTTTACTTTTATTTTTCTCCAAATTTTCCATCACACCTTAAATCCAAATTCCAAACCCAAAAGAAAAGGGGGAAAATGCAGAAAGTAAGTTTTTTCGAGCTCTCAGCTCTGGATGATAAAAGAGAAAAAAAGACGGAAATAATGGAAAATCAGATAAGGTATGAGAACCCAAAAAAATAAAAAGCAGGAAAATTTTGAAATTAGAAAAGAGTTTAAGCAAACATCAATTTGATTGAAATACTAAAAAAAGAAGAAAAGAAACATAATCTTGTATGAAGGTACCATAATGAGGAATTAATCTTTAGACCTGACTACTTTTTGGCACCAACGACATAGAATAAATTAAATATGGCAAAATTATTTTTCTTTAAATAAATCTGAATATGTTATGAATTTATTAGAATTTGTTAAGCTTATATGACAGAACTTTTAGTTTAAATAATTTGATGTGTTGAATTAGTTATACTAATTTTGTTGAAATTTGTTACTAATTTGCAAAAGGAAATCATATAAATTTAAATTTATAAATACAAATACCTATGTAGTAAAGTTTTCTTTTGGAAAAATAAGTTAATTTTTTTCCTTTCGCATTTTTTTCTTTCATATATGAGTTTAAGAAAATTTTAATGAAGTAGTTGAGTTGCTGAATTATTTAATAGATTAATCAAGTTTGTAGAGGGAAGAGGTGAAGCCGACACTTGAAGATTGAGAAATATAACTTTTTATGCTTGAGTGGTTGGAAAAATATTGAGGCAAGTTCGTGAGAAAATAGTTTGAAAATGATAGAATAAAGTTAAAAGTTGAGATGATGGAACAAGGTAAAAGATTGTTTAGAGATGATGGAATAATTTAGTGTATGAGTAACGAGTAAGTGGAATAGTAATAGCAAAGGCGGGAGGCAGAAAATTGTATACATACGCCGTGTCACTAGAGCCAGTACAGTAAGTTTTTTTTTTTCCTTGAGCGCTGTTATCTTCTTATAGCTATTATCTTTTAAATATTCTGCAATCTTCATCTATCTTTTTTCGAGAGAAGTTTTAAAATTGTTAGTTGTCAGGTAGTTAATAGGTCTATCAATAACCGAATATATTTTCTCTTAGTGAGAGTTTTATCTTTGATATGCTATTGAGAGCTAGCGTGCCGTAAGCACATATTTTGAGACTTGATTCAAAAACTCGAGAGCTCCTCAATTAGTAAACCCGCAAGACTTGAGTGAGAGATGTCAGTATAGGGCGTGTGAATAATCATGGAACTCACTTGCGTGCAGAGGGGGGACTCAAATCACCAACCTAAGGTATATAAGCCATTTACTTGTCGAGTCATTCAATTCATATACTAATATCTTTCCATCGAGTATTGTAAATCCATTAATCGAGGCACTCCCAATTTTGTGAACTAGGCTCATCGAGCACGTTCTCCTGACATGCTGACTCTCGACAAAGTACAAGAGATAAAAGCTTCACTTGAAAACAATACATTTAATTGTTGAGAGATAGACTAATTATCCAATAAACGACACTTCAAATTTTCTTTTTAAAAAAATCGACAATCCTCAATATATTTAAATAAACAATATACTTAAATAAATTTATGAGAATGTAAGCACAAAAAAATATAATATGATTACAATTAGAATATATATTTACTTAAATTAAATCATTATAATATAATAGATGACACAACATAACCAATCACAAACCATTCTCTAAATTCAATCATTACAATAAACAACACCAAACATAAACGAGACAAAAAAATGACACAGTATGCATGTATGAACATATTAATATATAATTAATTATTAGCATAATATATATAAATTATAGATACAAATATAACAGGAACATAAAAATATAAATATGTATATATATATATGAGTATAGTATGAATACAAACATGACAAAATAAATTATTAACTATAAAACTTATATAAATTTATACGAGAATACCAAACACGGATTTTAGGTTTGTGAATATTTAATAACCTAATTTAGTTTTACCATAACCTTTAGAACCGTTAATAGCTGTAAATCAACTATTATTTTGGATGTTGATTAAATATCTCATGCATTGTGAACGGCAAGATGGTTAAGTTATTTATTCTTTTAAATGTGTTTTAGGTTCAAATTATTCTAGTTACGTTCTTGTTAAGATTTTACCTATTTCTTATAATTAAAA
This sequence comes from Gossypium arboreum, assembly GCF_025698485.1. Classification (NCBI taxonomy): domain Eukaryota; kingdom Viridiplantae; phylum Streptophyta; class Magnoliopsida; order Malvales; family Malvaceae; genus Gossypium; species Gossypium arboreum. The sequence continues at coordinate 82,070,217 of NC_069078.1, read as the reverse complement.
AATATATATTTTATGCATTGTGTGAGTGAAAATTGAAGTAAATAATAAAAGAGTTTTTTTTAAAATGATAAAGTAAAAATGTTAAAATGGTTATATTTTAGGTTTAAATCCTATTATTCGTATTTATTGTTTTATTATTTATATTATTTAAATTTCGACTAAGTTGATGTTACCTTCAATCAGATCATCAATTTAGTTAAGGAAATTATGAAAATATATTTTATAATTAAAATAAGTTATATTATTCAAAGGCCCTTTCATCTTTTTATTTAAAAAATCAATAAAAATATGAGCACGATAAAATTTGAATACAAATCAATTGCATTAATAAAACTTTTAATTTACTACTCAACTAAACCTCAGCTTTAATACTTTTATACATTTTAATTTTATTATGCACGCTTTATTATCTATATCAATTGTATATCTATATTATTAATTAGAAATCCTATCACACAGTATGATATTTAAATGCAAACATTCGTGTTCTAAATTTATGGTTTTCACACATATATGCATGTGATAGGACTTCTTATTTGTACTAATGTATTTGATTGAGCTAGTGTGACAGGTTAGCTTGACACCTGACTCAAAATTGATGACAACCATGATAAACAATTTTAATATATATTTTTTATTTTAACATCGTACATATTTCATGTGTTATTTTTAATTATGTTTGTTATTTTTAACACACATTATATTCTTAATTTGTTGTTTCCATACACACGTGTAATAAAATTTATAGTTCTATATAAAAGATGTAAAAGGAAAAAAATACTTTCAAAATAATATAATTTATTCGTAAAATAAAAACATTTTAATCATTACTCCATTCAATTGATGCACGATTAACTCATGACATCAAATTAATCGAGGACTTAATAATATAGATAAGATCATATAAATGATACAAATCAAAAGTATATTGAAGAACTTTATGGCAATACTATTTTGCTGACATTTAGTCCCTCTGATCTATGTTAGAGTTCATATCATAGACATGCTTGTCTCCGACGATGTCGGTTCTTCCAAAATGACTCTTAGACTATCATCATCGGGAATTCGATAAAAAATATAACACTATGAATTGTTATAAGATTTGTTAATTAATTTTAAATTATATTTTAGAAGAAATTCAACTAAATATTATCTCGAGTTGAAATATTTTTAAAATTATTCTTATTGAATTGTATACATTAAATTATAATAATTCAGTAAAAAAATATCAACTTAAAAGTCCATCAAATTGAGAAAAAATTTATAAACGAAAACTTTATTAAAAATTAATAAAAGAAAGATAAAAAAATGAAGTATATATTTCTAGTGAAATAGGTTGACTAATAAGAGCTTAACATCAGCTGTTTCATTTTATTACTTTTAACCACGAATTAAATACATATTTTTAACAGTAAAAATTTAAAAATAATATTTAAGTACCTTATATCTTATTTATTACATATTCTTTTGATACGATATCTAAAATTATTCATAACTCTTCTCAAATCTATAAATAAGAAGATAATGCATACTTGAACTCAAGTCCTCTTGTTCTCATGCGTATATCAATCAAGCTAAGACTCAATCGACATTTATTACATTATTTTTCCTATAAATTAATTATGTTTATATTTATCAGGAGCTAAATTCTAAACAAGAGACGAGGGAAAAAAAATACCTTGAACGGATGAATAATGTGCTGAAGCGAATCAAATTAACCCAACCTGTATAATCAACTAAAAATATTTTATTCAATCCAAAATTAAACTCATGCATCTAGTAAAAGAGTTCGTGCTTAAACTAAAGCTTGAGTTTGAATTGAATTTTTTTAATATAAAGTAAAAATTTGAATGAAAGAACACTTTGATGATACACACACCATTCATAATCACGGAGGAAATGAAAACTACTTATATAAAGATTTGCATACACAGAGAAGACTATTGTTAGTCCAACTATTTGACCCGGTAACTTTCATATTAGAATAGTCCAATTTCTAGTGACTCAATTTAAACTTTTTAAACATAAAAAATTAAAGACTTTAATAAATCCTTCACATGTGAAAAACAACTTAATTAGATGTTGATTAATAATATCGTAAAAGAGACTCATTAACAAATTATTCTGGAAAATTTAATAAGAATTAGATCATTAATTTTAAAAACTTAATTCATTTACTTACTAATTGAATTAAGAAATTTAAATTTTAAAATAAGATATTTTTATAAACAGTTATTTTTCAGTCCTATAATAAAAATTCCAAAAATTGTAAACACGTGAAGAGATTGAAGGCGTGGAGCAAAAGCAGTTATGATGCATGTGACATCATGGGTAGTCAAATGCGTAGGCATGAATTTAAGCATTGTTTGGCAGCCAAGGAAGCAAAAGCAGCCTGTCCACTTGTAGTTGTAGAACCCAATACTTGGACTACAAGAACTTACAACCTTTTTTATTTTCTTCATTTTCATTTTATGCGTGCAATTTATTTTCCAGGGGCTTTATTATATTTTTACAGAATAATATTTGTTGGATAAAATTTGCTTAATCAATAAAAATTAAATATTAAAAAAACGCTCTTCCCATTTTGAGAAGAGAAACATCATTATTCGAAAAGAGTTACTTATTAATGCTATTTTTTTCTTTTTAATAAATTTTACATGATTTAAACTTTTGGAGAAATTATAGTAACCATATTGAATATCGCTATATTGATAAAAAATATAATAATTAAGATTATTCATAATCTTTTTTAATTTTATATTAAAGGATTTAACATATTTCAACTTTTTGAACACGAATTTTCTTATATTGACAATAAAATTGATGCCAATCAAGCTAACATTATTTTAACATTTTTATGAGTTAATATACAAATTTGTCACTATACTTCAAGTGGAAATTAAAAGTTATCACTATTCTTCACTTTAATTGATATTTGCCATCATCCTTGTGGATTATAAATAATTTTATCACTATATTTTATTTTTTATTGAATTTTGTGACTTTACTTTTATTTAATTTAATTTTATTACTAAAGTTAATTTTTATTAAAGTTTACTATTCATTTTAATTTAAAATAATTTGAAGATAAAATTTAATTAAAAATATATTTTATATTTTATTTTAATATTTAACAATAATAAGTTAACTAATATACTATTAAAATTAAATGAAAATGATTATTTTATAAAAATAAACTTAAAATTTTCTTTTACAATATACGTATTATTTTTCAAGTTTTTATTTCAGATATTCTAATTTAGTTTACTAATTTTAATGTTTATAAGTTAAAATTATTATTAAAAATTAAAATAAAATATTTGAAAGAATTTATTTTATCAATTTTTTCAAATCATCAAATTTATTATTGAATAGTAAATTTTAATTAAAAATTAAAGTTAATTGTAAATTTTAATAAAATTCAAAGTTTAATAGTAAAATTCAATCACATAAGAGTTGAAGGGTAATTTTACTCATAGTTCCAAAATATAATGGCAAATATCTATGAAATTTATAATAATAAATTTAAATATTCGCCTATAATACAATGATAAATTTGCATTTTAACCCTATTATTAATAAAATAAATAATAATTTATTATAATAAATGTTATTTAGCTTTTAAAGAATATTATTCACTTTAATAATAAATCATAGGGATTACCATGAGGGTTATATTATTTATTAGTAGGGAAGCCAAAATAATTTATTGAGAGGAATAATTAAATTGTATATTTTTTCGATAGTAAAAATGTAATTTTATTATTTTTAATAGTCTATGTCTTTATAATTTTGGAAAATTAAATTAAATTTTTATAATTTAGGGGCAAAGTACAATTTTACCATTACTAATTTAAAATTTTATTAATTATAAAAAGATTTATTCGCCACTAATTATTAGTATAATAACTTATTTAATACCTTTGTTAAGATAGTTAGATATAAAATAACGAATAAATAGAATAAATTTAAACTTGAAATTAGAATAATGAGTAATAACTATTGTAAAAAATAAAGCCTATTCAAAATAAGTGAATATTTTTCATTTTCTTTACTAAAATTAAATATTACCCATTAAAATTAATTTATTTTTATATGATATATTAAAATATGATGAAAATAATAATATTCCTGCAAAATATAGCATTGAAACTTTGATTCATTAGATAATTTTAACAACCTGATCATTAGTGTTCTTTCTCACAAGAAAGCTTGCAACAGTGGAAATGCTTTATTTTTCTATTTTAGTATTAAATTATTGTTTTATTGTAGCTTTTGGTCTAAAATATTATCTGTGTTAATTAACTATGGACTAACTTGTCAATGTTGTTATAGTTAGATAAGTGTTTTTAAAAATTTAGTTTAAAAATAGTATTTAAAACGTGCTGTGAAAATGTGTTTAGTATTGTTGTTTAAAATTGAGGTAAAACGTTTAAATGTTTATTTTAAACATTATGTTAAAAATAAAAAAATAAATTAATTTAGATAATATTTAAATAATTTTATAAATTATATTAATAAATTGTTTATAAATTCAATTGCACATGAAATATTTTATAATCTTAAATAAAATAAATTAATATAATGAAATAAAATATTTAAATAAAATAATAAAATAATATATAAATTATAAATATATTATAAATAATTAATATAAATAAAAGTATTTTGATTATCAGCATCTCCAAACACAAAAACCAAAAACGAAGAACACCTCGAATATTGGGCTTTACTTTTAACCCAAAAATCAAATGTTAGGCTTTGCTTTTGAAATTGGAAAGCAGTTTTCCACCTCGAATACGCAATGAGAAACGGGCCCTATGGGTTCAGCATTAACTGACGATGTGGGTTGATGTAAATATCTTTATCCGATTGATTTGTAACTCGGGTCAGGCAACCCAGTATTAGCAGCAACAACAGTAAACATAACCCAATCCAATCCAGGTCATTAAAATACCCTGAACTATTAACGAAAATAAATGCCTGCCTTAGCCTATATATTCGAAGTTTAGGGTTTCTCTTCTCTCGTATAGACTTAAGCCCTAGCCGTTAGCACTCATCCGCTCTATGGTGTGCGAAACACAAACAGACTGCTCTGTGTCCTTGGAGTTTCTTCATTTCTTATGGTTTCCCACTGTTAGATAATTTTTGTTTTCTTTTTTATTCTTTGTTATCATTTCTCATATTAGAAAATACCCATTTACTATTATAGTAAGAGTTCCTTTTAAAGCATGTAGCTTATTATCTGCTGGAGTTTGCGGTGGATTCGACGAGAAGAATACGAAAAATGTTTTTTTTTTACTTCCTGGAGGAAATTAGAGAAAGATATATCTACCTTCAATCATATATGCTTTTCCTTTAGTGTTTTTTTTTTAATGTTGTGCATGTATTGATGTGCCTTTGCTTGATGATATGTCCCATTGTTTTAGTTTAAGTATCTGTTTGTTTGTTTAATTTATGGTACCATGTGAATGATTTGAGGGTTATGCTGCTAGGGCAGTGACTAATTTAATTGTTTGGCAACATCACAGATTTGATACATGCTTACCCCAGATCCTAGCAGGCAGGTGTTAAATATTATTTTTTTCTTGGCCAAAGTGAAATATTATCTAATCATATACACTATATGAATGGATTTGACATGTGAAATGAATGCAAGAGACAAGCTAGATTGGTTAGCCATTAATGAATCATATACATTAGTTTGAGCTGTCTTTTTTTCTTTTATATATATATAGTGTACATTTATACATACATGCACACCCATGCTAAAATAGCCACATATGCATATTGCATCTTACTTCAGTATGATGAGTGCTTCTTTTGTGCCTTCTGCCTATAACAATATGAGGGAGGGTTCTATTGTCTAAAGTGCACCTGGCGCCTTTGACAACACCTCTCAAATGAATAGCGTCCAATACTGTGTGCTCAGTTATCATTTGAGCTACACCTAGAGGTTATATCACTCAACACTCTCCAGCTCAGTTATTAATCTATACATTCAAGTATGATTCCTTTTTTATTTTTGGATATACGAGCCTCTGCAAACTGTTATAATTATTTAATATTTAATTGCTTGCATTCCATGAGTCTAACCAGACGTAGTCAGGTGTCTACCTTTGATATGATGGTGGGGACTGTTACTTGTCTGGAAAATAAAAGATAGGGAAGGAATCAATGGTTTGGGTTTCCTCTCTATCTATTAGCCATCCCTTGAAGGAGTCCATCGTTGCCCAGTACTATTTGTTTGGTTATTACTTGAGCTACATCTGGACACTACATCTCTCAACAACTCTACTTCAGTAGTCGATCTATGCATTCTAGTATGAGGCTGTTCTTATTTTGGATATATGGACCACTCCTGTGAATCTGTTCTAAGAGATGGTAAAGCAATGATAGTGATGTGGTTTAGGGGAGAAAATAGCAGCAATATTTAGTTGCTCTCTATTCTTAAAGCAACTTATTTTGAATATTGATGCATTTATAGATGTTTGTCTATGAACTGTTTTTTAATATTTAGTTATTTGCGTTCCATGATTCTAACCAGACATAGTCAGGTGTCTACCTTTGATATGGTTTTAGGGACTGTTACATGTCTGGAAAATAAAAGATAGGAAAGTAGTTGATGGTTTGGGTTTCCATTATATCTGTTATACATCCCTTGAAGGAGTCCATCATTGCCCGGTACTATGTGTTCTGTTATTACTTGAGCTATATCTGGGCATTACATCTCTCAACACCTCTTTATATATGCAGCCAATCTATACATTCAAGTATGAAGGTCATCCTTATTTTGGACATAGTGGATCGCATGTTGTGAATCTGTTTGTTTTTTAATGGGATACTGAAACAAATTATAATAACACTTAATATATGCGTTTGGAAATACTTCCCGTGCTTCTTTATCTTTTGAATGCAGATGCATTTTATTGTTTATCTGTAAACTATTAATTAATATTTGTTTGTGTCCCATGAGTCCAACCAGACGTAGTCAGGTGTCTACCTTAGATTTGATGGTAGGGACTGTTACATGTCTGGAAAATAGATGATAGGGAAGGAGTTGATAGTTTGGGTTTCCAATCTATCTATTAGCCATCCCTTGAAAGAGTCCATCGTTGCCCAGTACTATTTGTTTAGTTATTACTTGAGCTACATCTGGACACTACATCTCTCAACTCCTCTACTCCAGTAGTCAACTTATGCATTCTAGTATGAGGCCATTCTTATTTTGGATATGTTGACCACTCCTCTGAATCTGTTTGTTAAGAGATAGTAAAGCAAATGATAGTAGCACTTAAATGCTCTCAATTCTTATATTAACTTATTTTGAATATTGATGCATTTTTAGGTGTTTGTCTATGAACTATTATTTAATATTTAGTTGTTTACACGTTCCACGAGTAGTTAGGTGTCTACCTTGGAATATGATTGTAGGGACTGTTACATGTCTGGAAAATAAAAGATAGGGAAGTTGTTGATGGTTTGGGTTTCCAATCTATCTATTAGTCATCCCCTTGAAGGAGTCCATCGTTGCCCAGTACTATGTGTTTTGTTATTACACAAGCTACATCTGGGCACTACATCTCTCGAAACCTCTTTCTATCAATATTCAATCTATACATCCAAGCATGAAGGCCATCTGGATATAGTGGATCATTTGTTGCGAATCTGTTTGTTTTCTAAAGGGGTAGTGAAGCAAATGATAATAACACAACATATGCATTTGGAAATACTTTCTCTGCTTTTGTATCTTTTGAATATAGATGCATTTTTGGTGTTTATCTGGAAACTATTAATAGTTGTTTGCGTCCCATGAGCCTAACCAGACGTAGTCAGGTGTCTACCTAAGATTTGATGGTAGTGACTGTTACATGTCTGGAAAATAGAAGATAAGGAAGGAGTTGATAGTTTGGGTTTCCAATCTGTCTATGAGCCATCCCTTGATGGAGTCCATCGTTGCCCAGTATCAGTCTAAAGTTGTTATTTGAGCTACATCTGGACACTACATCTCTCAACACCTCTTTACTTAAGTGGTCCTATACATTCAAGTATTACGGCTATTCTTTGTTTGGTTTTGGTTAACTTCTGCTGTGAATATGTTCTTTTAAAAGAAACAATGAAGCAAATGATAATAACACTTAATTTACGCTTTTGAAATACTTTCAATGGATATGTACCTCTGAATATTGATATGATGGTATGGACTGTTACCTCTCTTGAAATATGGTAATCACTTGTTCGTTTGTGTTCCACACTATAGCTCCCAACATCTTTCTACATCAGTAGTCAATACATAAATTCTAGCATGGGGTCATTCTTGTTTTGTGCATGGTAGATCACTGCTGCGAATTGTTATTTCTTTAAAGATAACAGTGAAACAAACGATAATAATACTTGGTATATGCATTTGCAAATCTATGCTTACATTACATTCCTGCATTTCAAAATAGATGCATTTTTAGTTCTTTATCTGATCTATTATTTTAATATTTAGTTCTCTGCATCCTACGAGGCTAACCAGGCGATGTAGGGGCTGATACGTGTCTTGTAAACAAAAGAAAAAGGAACGGCAACTCTGATAACTGATTTCTATACTTGTGTAAGGATTCAAATTCCCCACTTAAGGGGTTTAAGATGTCTGATGTGTTTATTTTTGTTAAGATTAAAAATAGCAATAATAGTAAGATTAATTATTGTAATTGTAAATTTTAATGTACATATTTTTAATAAAGTAATAAATTTTAATATGATAGTTTGTCTTTTATTATTTCAACATGGAATGGTTAAATAAAACAAACAAAAATGATGTTTGAAGATTAAACACAACACTAAAGATAATTTATTTCCAATTACTTTATCATTCAATTTATGATTAAGTTATTAAATAAATGTTCTTAAATGTAATTTTAATAGTAATTTTTTCTTACTGAGGCGAAGTCTAGTATATGTGTGTATATACATGTGTTTATACATAAATCAAATCAAAATTATAAATATTTAATATTAACTTTTTTAGACATAAAATAGAGTCTATTATTATAAATCAAATTCAACAGCTTAATTCAAAGATGTTTTTTAAATGAATTTATAAAAAAATGAAAATATCATGAGAAAAATATAAAATAATAACAAGTGAGATGATTTTTAAAATAAAATTTTACATTAAGCAATACAAAAATATTTCAAAAACATGATACACATAAATAATTTATGCAAAACTGGCATGCATTTTAAAATTTCATTTTACTTTACAAGGACACGAGGCTCAGAGATAGATCAACTTAATAATAGTCTAATTGTGCTCTCAATTCTTTTACACACATTTGAAACTTAATGCTAACCTTTTCAAAAATCCAATTGATAGTATTTAAAAAATCATTAAATTAAATTATATAACATTTTCAAAATAAAGGAAAATTGACTTTAAAAATAATGCTTAAAACCAAGTTCTCAGAATTCCTTGGATTGTGTTGCTAATTAGACTTCAAATATGCAAAAAGTGGGCAGAATTAGATTTAATAATAATTTGCGTCTTAATCTTATCGTAATTCAATAATTATAATAATAATGTAACCAAACAATATTATTTTAGGAACAAGCTCGGATTGAAACGAAGCCAGTCCTCTTTTTTTTTTCAATCACCTTGGCGAGTTAAAAGAAAACAAATATGCTTTTTTTTCAACAAATTCGACATTAAACAGACTTGCCTACCAAAAAGCATCCAATAAACAAAGCTTGATAAAACTGATTGAACACCATTAACCGTAATTTTTTTACCCCTAATGAACAATGGGTTGGTGTGTACTGGTTCATACCATATATCAAAATCACAATGAGAGCAGCAACAATAACCATCTCAACTTCCCTTGACAACTGTTACATCAATACATCTGTAAGGCAATAATAGATAAAGCAACAATCCCTCCACTCTTCCGTGCTGCAACACAACAGGATAAGTTACACAGCAATTTGCTTACCTGCCAAGGTAAGTACATCAGTCATATTTATCCAGATACTAACAAGAGTATATGAAAACTAATTGCAATAATCTTGTGTATGACAATTTGAAAAAAAAGTAAAGCCTACTCCTTGAATTAACCAACTGCATTAATCAAATGGCATGGAATGCTATGGATAACCCAGTTTCAGCATGATCTCCGAATTAAACATGCTACCAACTACTGTATGAGCCGAGAGGAATAGCACAAGAAAGCCAGTTTCAACTCCATAATTGATTCCCTATCTACAAGTGAAGAGGCTTGGGATCAAGCCACACAAAAAGCACTAATGTTGACCAACCAGGATGGAACTCCAAATAAAGTGGGTATGTAACAATAGTGTAGTACTTTGGTGACAAAAGGATCCCACCCCTCACAGAGGGAAGAAAAACCTTTTAAAATCCAATTCTCGGTTATGAGACAAAAATTTGGTATCAGAATTGTTATCAAGTCAAATACCTAAATTTTCTTTTCCATCCTTTCTCAGTGGTCTGTTATGTCTTAAGTTGGATACCACTAGGGGAGGTTAACAGTGACAAAGTAAAATCTTCAAACAGCAGATATAAGCAACGTTCGAATCTCACCTCTAAGAACAAAATTTTTTAAGCACTACTGCGTGAAGGAAGATCAGTGACTTTTCCTACTGCAATGGTTTTCCCTGTAGATATGATAATTCGTGTCACTCACAGCCACCAAGAATAAATAATTTATCCACAATTGGAAGAAAAAATAAAGGGTCTCTGTTACCTTCAGTGCGAAGAGTGAACCTCCCAAGTTGAGGAAAATCTGAGAACTTCTCAATGCAAATCAGGCTGTTGACCTAAGAAGCATGAGAAAATAGTATTTTATCAAACCCAAAATTAACGGAGAGATCAATGCAGCCAATATCTTCTGTCAGTAATCATCTGATAGATGTAACCTACGGAATGGAGTTTCCAGCCTCCTCCCGCCTAAACACAACATACTAAAAAGATTGTGCATCACACATGCATCGGATAGAGTAGAGAACCAACCATGCTATTATGTTGCAAGTTCAATCTAGCTGGAAATGTTGGTACTAGGCACCTATTTCTAATTTATCAGAGCATTTTCCCATTTCTGGAACCCCAAAATGAAAGCTTATTGTGGCCTATCATTAGTTGGAAATGATCCTATTATTTCTAGTTCTACCCTTATGGAAAAAAGGACAAGCAAACAACTTGGGACAACTGCTTTCCGACTGTTTCTCACTTTTTTAATCAGCCAATTCATGCAGACAACCGAGAAAGTTGAATGGGGCAAGAAACAAAATATCAAGTTTGGTAGATTAAAATTTTAAAATGATGAGTTTGAACCTGAATACGACAAACAACAACAGCACCATTCTTCACAAAAAGAACTTTCTTTTTCATGGGTTTCTTTGTTTTTGGATCAATTTGCTGTAGTAGCTCAACTATCTCGCATTCCTCAACAACAGAATGAATGTGCAAGACAGCCTTATAGCCAGCTGTAAAAATAGCCTAAACAACGACATTTACAAGACAGATTACATTCGGTCATTATGGTCGCAATGCATTGAGTTTAAAGAATAAGGACAACAGAAAATGACATAAAATGCATACATTCTCAAGTAATTCAAGGATCTGCAGCTGGGCTGTAAATTCAGTGACTGCAGGTATCGGTTTTACTGCAAGAAGGGAACACACACATTATACCCTAAAACTAACACACAAAAAGAACCTAAGCCAAGAAAGGGATAGATTTATCACGGAACTCCATTTAAGCAAAACATACCAACACTTGACAAGACAAAACCTGACGATATGTCCTCCTCTTCAATCCCAGATAACCTAACCCGTAGATTTTCACCAGGTCCAGCACGCCTAACCTTATCCTCATCACAGTATACAGCTAAAACTTTCACTGGAGCCTGCAATCCATGCATAAAATCTTCATACCCATAAGATAAAAATGAGCATAGACACATAAATAATGAAAAGGTTGAAAAGATAAAGCACCTTGTTTGGCATAACTAATAAGGAATCACCCTCACATATGCTTCCAGATTCTACCTTTCCCATAACAACAGTTCCCATGTCTTTAAATTTGTCAATTACAGGCATCCTATAGAAATGATAGCAATCATCAGATGCATCAAAAAACAAGATAACCCAAAAATTGATCATGCATGCTACTGTTAGATGGCAGGAAGCCAGGAAATAGAAGCAAACATAAAAGTTATGCATGCAGTGAATCCTGCTAAGGAAGATAGGCTTTAGATCACTTACCTATATGGACCTTTTGGATCCCTGACAGGAATTTCAACAGAATCGAGGGCCTCAAATAGGCAGGGACCATTCCACCAAGGACATATATTCTTATCTACTCTTGTTTTCATGTTAGTACCAACAAGACCAGATATTGGTAGGAACTGGACATCTGCAAGTTCAAACAGGAGAAATCAATGAAATACAAGTGGTTTTAAAGTGTAAAATATATGCTCAGCAGACTAAGCAAGTCTCCAACATGGGAACATAAGCTTCACCAACATATAAAAACATGCTATCATCGTCTGATCCTATTAAAAGTTATAAATTGAAATCAATAAATCAACATTTCAATATCAGTAATTTTGGAAGACAAAGCCTATTAGACATAAAATTACATTGCAACTACGCAGAACAGAATATAATGCAAAGAAAAAGTAATCAAATGTTACAAAAGTTTTTGGCAAGAAAAAAGCATCCTAGACAAACTAACAGGAATTATTTACTTCTATTCCACAATTTTAGCTTCAAAATAATTTAATAGAAACACCTGCTGAAGGCCAAACAACCATATTGAAACTACATAAGTACCATCAGATGATAAAACAGAGTTCTATAACTACCATATCAGACTAAGAACCTGAATAAATACTGTATGCAGCATTGACTTTATTAGTTTGTCGAACAGCACCCAGGTTTCCTAGACAAACTGACAGCAATTTGATAAAAGAATATATTGCTAAATAGATAAACATGTGTTAAAACTACAATAGGTAAAATTTCTTTGGATGATCATAGCAGAGTTCTATGCTATCATATCAAATTAAAAAACCCTGAATATTTATGCCTCTAGACAGCAGAAAACAAGTCCGGTCGCATAGGCAACCATGAACATATTACAAAAAATGCAAGAGACCTTTGCAAATTAAGCACTTCAATATCCCACTAGTCATGGTAATAACATACGTAAATGGTTCAACAAACTTGAAAATATCACCAAGACAAAATGCAACTTGGAGGTTATTTAACAGTTCCAATACCTTTCTTCACATTGTAGCCAGATGACCTGAGAAAAGGTACCATCTTTGATTCAATTTCATCATACCTGTGAAAGGACTCCATCAGTACTATTAAACAAACCAAACTACAACATAAACTACACACTAAGGACAGCACAAAAGCTTAGACTTTTTACAGAACCCAGTCAAAGTACCTTTCTTTAGACCAGTTGACAGTGTGATCATCCATCTTATTGACTACTACAAGTAGCTTTGACACACCCAAAGTCTTTGCAAGCTGCACATGTTCACGAGTCTGCCCACCCCTCTCATATCCAGTTTCAAATTCCCCTTTACGAGCAGAAATCACCTAATTAAGAAACCGTGGACATTTATGAAATCCAAATCTACAATATATACACTATATTAGGCAGTTAATGGAGAGACAGAGGATGTGACTTACAAGCACACCAATATCAGCTTGAGATGCCCCACTGATCATATTTGGGACATAACTCTTGTGACCCTAAGTAGCCAATGCAAAACTGTATTTAGTTTTAATAAACAAAATTGCATCAAAATCTATATTCAAAATAAAAAGAATCTGGTCAAAAATCAAAATGACTTTGTTCAGTTCCATTTTTTATTAGATATAAGCACACTAATCGCGGTTAGACAATACCCTAAGGCATATCTAATGAAAAGTAGCATGATACGGAAACATTTCGTTTTATATTTTCTGTTTCTTTCTCTCTTATTTATGAGCAGCATCATTATATAGCAAGAGAGCATGCTATTTGCAACCTTATAAGACAAATTTGTGATGCACTATTAAATTGATCCTGCAATTTTAATCATGTACTATATATTTTTAATATCAAAAGAGGCATGTGAGGAGCAACATAGGTACTAAAGAAAGCAATTCAACTAAACAAAAAATCAAGACCCAGAAAAAAATCTCAATTTACAAAGTAAAATAGTAAAATAAATGAGATTATCAGCTTATTCTACAAATAATTAAATGTTCAATTTGAAGGTAAGATAAATTAAAGAAATAACAGTGTATTTTAGAGGCAGTTCCCTTACTGGTGCATCCAAAATGGTAAATCTAGTTGTCTCAGTCTCAAACTGTGCTCTTCCAACTTCAACAGTTTTACCCTGCAATCAATAGTTCAAATTTAGTTAACTCCTGGAGTAACAACTGCAGTCTAGCTAATCATGAATAACCGTTGACAGTATTACAGGAGATATACAAGGAATTAACTATACTTTCACAAAGTTTATAACAACATTTCCCCATTGTACACTACCTTAACCCTCTCCTCTTCATTAGTGTCCATAATATATGCCATATACCTAACACATGGAAAGTAGTTCAGTCAGATAATGCAAAAGCCAAAGATCCCCAGTCTGTAAGACATTTTCATTGAGGTAATTGATCATGTGCTGAATTAAGCAAATCTTAAAGAGTGGCAGGTGGGTGGGTATGTCAGTTTGAGAGAAAAAGAGATAAGAATCTTAACATCAATAGAATGAAATTTCCTACTGACAAATCTGCAAGGAAAATAATTTTAAAAACGGTGAACCAGTGTTAGTTCTCAAAAGATGCAAATTGCAGAATGGATCAATTGCGAAAAGATACCCATACTAAAGTATAAATGAATCTTCAAGAGCAATAAAATAATAAAATAGACAAAAAGAACTTTTCAGCACTTATAGCATCCAAGAAAAAGTAAAAAAAATGGAAATGGATTCCAATTTGATAACAAATTAATAACAAGCCAATAACTTGTCCAAGTACTGTAAATTCCTTTGACAACTACATCTTTAGTACACTTAATCTTGATGAAACCTTCACATAGCTTGGATGGAGGAAAAGAGGACTCAACCCATCACTCTCTCCCCTATACATCCCTTTCAACTGGAAGGGCAGCTAATACAGTGCCTCCATGGATGCCAGTAATCTAGTCACTCATTTAAGTCATGGGTTAAATCCTAGTACTACCATGTTTGAATTAGACTGAATCTTGGCTCACAATTCTTGCTGTCTCGGTCAGAAACACTCCACAATATAAACCTGCTAATGTGAACCGTAGATCATACTCCCTTTGTCCCATTAAAAAAGTCGCAATTGACATTTTTTAGGTCGAAGTTATCAAACTTCAACTTCAATTATTTTAAATATTTTAATTTAGATTTTATAAAAAGATATATCTAAAGCTTATTTCATTGAAAGTTTTAATGAATTTTTCAAAATTATATTCATAATAAATTTTAAATCATAAGAGGTTAAAGTTGAAAATTTTTTACCACAAAAAATAAAAAAGTTACAAATTTACTGGGATGGAGGGAGTATCTCTCAATTTCAGCATTCACTTCATGCAGATTGATTATAGGAAACTAATCTAAAATTGACATAGTGAAGATTAACATGAGCAAAACAATTACCGAATTGTTTCATTACAGACAGATACAAAGAAACCTTCAAAACAAGGTTCATACAGCCTAAATTCCAACATATGCATGCTCTTTAGAGAAAACAAATAAAAAAGGAACAGCACTGATTTACTATCCAAGTTATATACCAAACCTAAGCCTCACCAGCTTTCTCTACTTTTAAATTTTAAAGAATAAGAGGTAAAAGTTGAAAATTTTTTACCACTAAAAATAAAAAAGTTCCAATTTTACTGGATGGAGGGAGTATCTCTCAATCTCAGCTTCATGCAGATCGACTATAGGAAACTAATCTAAAATTGATATAGTGAAGATTAACACAAGCAAAACAATTACTGAATTGTTTCATCACAGACACATACAAAGAAACCTTCAAAACAAGGTTCATACAGCCTAAATTCCAACATGTGCATGCTCTTTAGAGAAAACAAATATAAAAGGAACAGCACTGATTTACTATCCAAGTTATATACCAAACCTAAGCCTCACCAGCTTTCTCTACTTTTATCCTTAGCTTCTTTCTCATACTTCTGGATCGTACGGTCATCAACCTGACCACTGAGGAAGAGTATCTGGCCTCCAGTTGTTGACTTACCAGCATCTAAGAATCAAATAAAAGAGTCAAAACATACAATGGATAGAAATAATGTATTCCAGTACAAGAACATTGATTATGAGCAGTCTTTGATAATGCTTATTTATTAAAAAAAGCTGATATAGGGTCTTTTAATGAATAAGCTTGAGAAGACATGTTGCGACTAATCAGCAGTGACTAGGCATTGGTTACACATCCTTTGAGAGAGGTTGTATGAATTTTCTCATTTACAGCTTTGAAATACATTAACCATTTTTACTTTTAATCTACCATAATCCAATTCGTAACAGTCGGTCCCGTTAATAATTAAACTTATAACAGCTTTTCACAGAATTCATGCATGTTGCTAAATTGACTGAACTAAGAAAAGCACATAATAAAAAAGGGCTTGGAGAGGATAAAAGTACAAATTTCAACTGTTTCCTAGGTTAAGCGGTTCAATATTGAACATAGATATGTAATGCATGCCAACTTTCACATAAGCAAAACCATGAAGTAGGAATACCTACCAACATGACCAATAAAGACCACATTCAAGTGGCGCTTCTTTTGTGATTCCATTTCATCTGGTACTTCTGCACAATCCATATCAGCTACTTCCTTGTCTTTCACTGCACAACAAAACTAAAATTGAGAACAAGAAAAATGAAAATTGGAATATTAAAGTGACAGGAATAATAGAGGTAAGCACGGGAAGGCAGAGAAAAGGGAATGAAAAAACCTTTTGGCTCAGCCTGGACTGGCTGAGATTTAGTATCAACCTCATCTGTCATACCTGAAATCAAAAATAGAAAAGATCCCAAAACTTTTCAAAATGAAACTAAAACAAAAAACAAAAGTTCATGATGAACAGAAAAACATGCAGCATTTTAGCAAAAGAAAGAGCAAGGAAAAAATTTAGAGAAAAAGGTAAGAACAATAAGCATCTGAGTTGCACCTGCTTTGGTGTCTAAATTGGAAAAAGAGGTAAAAATACCAACAATTCATTATCAGCAGCCCATTATAAATGATAATGTTAAAATAGAGATGGTCAACAAAAGATGTAGGTAATCACGAAAGAAACAAGTATATAGTGATACATGGACTCTTCAGTTCATCCTACCATAACTTTATCCCCCTATTCTTGAATGCTTTTAGTTTATAGGAAATGATGAACAGTTTCATAAGAAAAGACAAAAAGTTATGCCTAACATATACAATGCCTGAGACCAAGTCCTAAATCAATGTAACATAGCTGAAGTAAACCCAAACCTAATTCAAATCAGCTCTGCAATTCACAAACTGACACAGTTTCATATCCCATGTAAGACACAAGAAAACACATCACCTAGAGACTCATATCACTTTTGCACACAAAAAAGGAGTCGTCCATGAATTATATCAAAAAGCTTCCAATAAAACCTTGTAAAACAGTTTAATATCTATTATTTATTCAATCTTACTGTAACTTCACAGAATCAACGAAACTTATTTCGTATAAAAACTCTTAAATGCCATTTTGGAGATAGAAATAACTGTAGTCAACCAAGTTTACAATTTATAATCTTGAATGAATTTCCACAATGACAACCTCTCCTCTATTCTCTAGCTCTCCAATGCCTTCATTAACATAAGAAGATAGGCACCACTTAAATACAAAACTACCAACCTTCCTCCTCCACCTTATCTGTCATTTCAACTTCTTCTGGTTTTGCATCTTCAGGAATGAGCGTGGCATTATTATCTTCTGTTAAGATTCAATAATAGAACTCAAAAAAAGAAAAGCGATTCCAAAACAAAAGGGAAAACCAAAACATATATCTTATTCATAAATGAAAACAAGAGTACACTACCAGCAGAGTCAAGCTGCAGTGCACGGATCTCAGCCTCGATATCTACAAATTAGAAACCAAATACAAAATAGAGAGAAATTGTAGACACGTTAATTCCGAAAGTTGTCAATATTAACCTCCCCAGCACATATAGATGCTAAAGTGAGTTAAAATAAATAATGAAAATATTATTACAAACAAATTCCTATAATTTATAGCCCTATTCCAGTAAGAACAATTTTAGTTACTCGACTAAAGTTCAATTCAGCTCATATTTACAAAAGGCTAAATATCTCAATAATGAGAAACCGTCACTCACATTGGCTAAAACGCATTGAAAACTACAACTTCAATTAATAAAAATCTTGTAATTGGAAAAAATAAAAAAGCATATAAAATTGAGTGAACTTTTCGACAAAAACAGATCAAAACTGAAGCAATCAGCGAGTAAATCAAGCAGATCCGGAATTAAGGAAAGCAAACATAATCAATACTGACTGTAAGAATAAAGAGAAAATCAGGAAATGAAAGGTCCAGAAAGAAAAACACTGAGAGACTTACCCATGGATGCCGAGAGTAAACGACAATGTCTGTGGAGTATGTACGCTAGGGTTTTGTGGCAAATAGGGCGGCGCTGGTTGCTCGGGAGCTGTTCTTTCTTTCTTTTTTCTTTTCTAGTGTAGAAATGAGAATGACCCAAGAAAATGTTTGGTTATATATGAGATACCAATTCTTTAGCATTTTATCGTGGCATGGATGGCAAGCACCATGAGGAAAGCAATTACCCGGCTCAATAACTTTTGACAATAATTTCATATGTTGATAACCAACTTTTTCATATAACATTGTTCCCCGGCCCAAGAAAATATATTTTGTTTATAATTTTATTTTTAATAATTTGAAAGATTAAATAGTTATAATTTTATATTAACTACAATATTATCATAAATTCAATAATATATTTTACTTTTTATTTGATATATTTTTTGTTATGTATTTCGGTGTGGTTATTATCAAACCAATATTTTCACGAAAAATAAAAGAAACCAAAGTAAAATAGAAAAATATTATTACAAAAATAATTTACATATTATAAAAATGTTATAATGTATTTATTTATAAAAAATTTGATTGACAAAATTTTTTTGGTCATATTATATATTGTAAAAATAATATATTTGTTTATAAAACTTTTTATAGTTCTTTATCATAATTTATTTATAAAAATAATTTTCTAAAGTTATGACAAAAAATATATTGTTTATAAAAAGTGTTATAAAAATTTTGGATAATTTATAAAACATATTTTATAAAAGTTATATATTATAAATTTTATATTATTTTTACTTAATTTACGTATTATAAATTTACGTATTATAAGAAGGAATATAACCTAGCATAAGTTTTTTCTAAATTATTTTTATAAGATTTTATAATTAGAGTTTATATAAGGATTATGGTAGTTATGCAAATAGAAAATGTTTTCTTGCACCATGTCATGGGGCATAATATCATTTAAGGGAATGATGTTAGACACAAGCATCATAGAAAGTTCAAAAACTCTTTAACTTAAGACATTTAAAATTTGAAATGTGGTTGATAAGATATTTGTTGTCCTAAAAAATATTTTTCCTCTTAACAACATCACTAATATTTTTGTGATTATAAGACATATAATGAGTTGATTGTAATTTTGTTATTTATTTTGAATTTTTTATCCTATTAATAATTTTTACAATAATTAATATTTTTAAAATATAAATTATGTAGCCGTATAAGTACAAATCATTCTATCAAATATGACATAAGGAATTACGATATAATTATACTCATCGGTCAAACACATATAGCAAATTACATTTAATTGCAATTACAAAAAAATGTAATTATTACCTTAATAATTACATTTTCATCCAATTCACTATGATGTCCAAACATCAAAGAATGATAAATTATTGATTAAAACTAACAAATACAATAAAATGAAAAGCCCAAACTCATAATGTTAAAATGAGAAATACTTACCATATAGTTGAAAATGTAACCATTGTGAAATATAAAGATATAAATATAATTTTATAAAAATAAAAATAACAATAACAATAACGTATAATAATTAATAAAAATTAAAATACCCAATTTGTTAAAAAATAACAAAGAATAGAAAGAATATCAATTAATTGGAATTTTAAAATACCCAAATTACTCAGACGATTTGGAAATACATAATACACCCAATTTGTCCCTAATTACTCTTAAAAGGAGTTAAAAGAAAAGGTCAGTAGTGAACTCAAACTATTTTTTTTTTTTTTTTTGTATACAAGCTTGGAGGATTATCCGAAAACAAAGCTAGATATCGATCAAATTAACATTGGCAAGGAAATAGTATAAGAAGACTAAATTCATGGAGACTAGGTTGAAAAAACACATTCATAGCTGTTCAAATGGATTAATTGCCATATTAGTCCCTTTTAAGATTTTATAATTCAATTCTTGGCCCCTCCCAAAAAAATATTTTCTTTCGACCCATTTAATAGAAATTTCTGACTTTGCCCTTGTAGTTAACAGAAATATCAGACAAATTGATAAAAGGGGAAGCTAGTTGTAATCAAGAGCAACATGTGCTAAGATCTAATGGTCAAAGAGAAAACAACCTGATGTAATGACATTTTGAAATATGGTAGCATGCATTGCTTAGAAAACATAAGGAATAAGATTTACTCACATTTTGGTGGGAAAGGCATAATGGCCTGGAAACATAGTTACTCTAGTGATTACAAAGTTAATATAAGATAGCACTAGTGAGCTATTGTTGTTGTTATCACGCGTAGGTTGTGCTAAAGTTTTGTGCAGCTGATTCGTGAATAGTTGCATCTGCCCTTCCAAGCCACAACCACTATTGATGTTACCCCTTTACGTGGTTTTTTTGTTAGCTCTTAAGAGGAAATACATGTACGTGTTTAAGTTTGGCGTTAAGACCATATGTTTGTTTATAAGATTTTACTAGGATTACTTTAGTGTGATACCTCTGTTTTTGTTAGAATGTATGGTTATTTGTAAAGTGGAGTTAGTATGCTAAATAGTAAATGACAGACTTGATATGTTATAGATTGTTCCTGGAATTGAATAGGCCTTTTGTTTGATTGTGGATTGAGTAAATGAGTTACCTTTTAAAGAGACATGAGTTACCTTTTAAAGAGACTTCCTTAGGTAGTTGATTGTTCCTAAGATTCAAAGGGTTTTCTTAGAAGGTAGGCAACCAAGGGAAACCTAACTGACGCGGTACTACACTCAAGGTATTAGAACCCATTACAAAGGTATTGATACCCGCAAACGTGGAAGCCAAATTAGTGAAATAGGAGAGTCAAGTCTAGATACCTTAACCCCAAGTATGGATATTGTACTCTTGAATATTAGTATCTAACTTGAGGGTATAGATACTTCTTAACATAGAACCTAAATAGGAAAAACAGGGGAAATTGGTATCGTTACCTTAATACCTTCCAATGTTAAGCATCAGTACCGTACCTAAGGGTATCGATAATTCTAGCATAAATTGGATAGTTTCAGAATTTAGTTCCAAAGTGTTTAGTTTGTTCATTTCTTTTCAACCAGTATAGCTCTTATTATCGTTAGATATCGTAAAGTCAATAGTATTACTAAGGATGCCTCTAGTCATCGGTTGTAGCACCACCAATAGAGGTCGTTCGCTGATTCGGGATAAGGGTGTTATATTCGCATTAAGAAGCAAAAATGGAAATCAACTTTCAAAATACTGTTGCACATGTGAACATACAGACAAAGTCAATGGAGAACTCTCCATCTTAAGGAGACATTACTGACAGCAAGTAAGCTCGACACTAAAGTAAAGCTGCTCGAATAGGATAAGCAAGTTATGCAACTACTTTAAGGAAGAAAACAACAATGGCATTGGAAGTACGTGCTGGTGATTGAAGACATAAAGAATCCAAGGCACCCTGTTCAAATGATGATACATTCGCAACATCATTCACTTGCGATGAAGGAAACAAAGCAGTTGGCCACTGTAGTCTCTAAGAGCTAGTTTATGGAAAATTGTTTTTGAAAAATTTGGTAATATTCATTATAGCTGTCAAAAAAATGTTTTTGAAAAAAAATACAATTGACGTTGAAAAGAAATTTAGAAACCATTCTATCAAATACAATAATGGTTAAAATACAAACCCTTAGAAATAAATTATCATCACAAGACAATATACAAACTTAATATAAAGCATTTGTGCTTTGGTTAGGTTCTAACTATACAAATATTAACCCAAGTTCATAATTGACACTGTACATAATCAAAGTAAAAAAAAATTGGAACAACGAAATTTTCCAGGAAAAATAATATTTGTTTTAGAAGAGAGAAGAAATCCAAGTTATAAATGAGTAATGTTGCATCAGAACTTTAAAAATAAGTTGAAAGAGAGTGAGACTTTTTTTTTTCTCCTCAAAATTACCATATTATAATTTGGAAATCAAACTGGCAAGGACCATGAATCTTTGCTTCAAAGATCTAGACACAAAATGGATAAAACAAAACGGGTCTAGAACAACGAAAATCGCAGCACAAACAACTTAAATTGTCTAGCTTACTTATTGACATAGATCTTCAAGGCTTGTTCCTCTTCTTAACACCAGACTTGGCAACTTTCAGACTCCTATGCACAACACTCAGCCTTGCAAGGGCTGCTTTGGTTAGATGGGAGGAGGCTGACGAGAGACGAGAGGGTCTGAGTTAGAGTGACTTGATACACTCTGAAAGATGGGCAGATTGAGTAAGCTGGAGGCGCGACGGCCAACAGACGAGAGACGATATTTTTAGAGTTCAGAAAAGGGAGAAATGAGAAAGAAATCGATGGAGGCAGGATAGTAGGAGGGGTTTTGACTATGCGCGCCTGCATGCGTGTTTTAGGGATTAGATTTATTTTTGATTTTTAAACTGTATAATATTTGGTAATTTGTATTAAATGGGCTTGGGTTGTGTTTTTTTATTTAGATTTGGATAAATGATAATGTTTATTTTGGGTTTGGACTTGGTTGGGTAATATATTGGATTTGAGTTTGGTATATATTATATATAATATAAAGTCGGTTTTGTGAGTTAAAATATTTTCAAATTCAAAACCCAATCCACATCATACAACTTAATCGATTATTATAATTAAATTATTGGTTTGATCAATTTTTATCCTTATTTTTATATTTTATTCTTTTAAATTTTATTTAACTGATCTTAAATCATATGATCTTAAATCTTATTATTTTCTATAGTAAACTTAATTCAACAATAGGACAAATCATTAAAATCTTTAATTTTTCATTTATCCCTTTTTTTAATTAGATCAATGCACTTACATTACTTTAAACTAGAAATTAATAAATATTTATATAATTAAAATAAATTATAATATAAATTTATTTTATAATGTGAATATAATTATATTTTTACATATCATATTATCAATTATTGTATATAAGTATAAAAAAATGTATATAAGCATGCAAGGGAGGGTAAGATAGAATTTTTCTGTTGGATGATAGGTAATGAGTGATCATGGTAATTGCTTTTCCTGTCTCGTCCACTATATAAAAATGACCATTTTATTCTTATTTATATAACTATTTAAATGGCTAAAAAGGTAATAATGTAGTATAGAAAAAATCAATATATTTTGTGTTTAAATATTTTTTGAATAATTATGTTTAAATAATTATTAATTTTAAAATTATTAAAATATTAAAGATAAGTAATAAAAATTAAATTAAAGTAGAGCAAGGTAGGGCGAATATGGATGCATCTAACATCTACGAAAACATCTACGAAGGTGATAATGATTTTTAAAATTACACATCAATAGTGAAGTAAGGCAGGTGATAGAGCATAATGTGTAACCTGTGGAGCAGTGGTGAATTTAGTAACATCTACTCTTGCCTCCTTCCATTGTCATATCTATAAATAAGTAATTTATGAATGTATAATACTTATTATACAATATTGAAATTATGATGTGCATTTTCTTTTATTAATGATATGCAGTCTAAATATTAAATGTGTAGTTGATTTTATGATTAAATATAATATATACAATTAGTGTTAGTTCTATATACAATTATGTAATTAAAATGTATATTTTTATATAAACGGTAGGTAGAGTTAAACTCTAAACATGTAATACATATAATTTGTTTAGAATTCTTATAGTTAAGTTGTTAGGTATATTTAAATTGTTAGAATTCTTATAGTTAAGTTGTTAGGTATATTTAAATTGTTAGGTTTAATTTATTTGAGTAGTTAAATTAACTATTTTTATTAATTCACATTTATTTATTATTAATTATAAATAAATTTTATTTGAAATTAATTTTTGGTTTAATTTTATAGTATTTCGCGGATACAAATTAGAATTTTTACAAATTTAACATAAAAATATTAAATTTAATTATTTATAGATTTAAAATAATACTCAAACAATTTATCCAGCTAAAGTTTTAAATAAAATTCGGATAATACAAAAATTACATGGATTCAAACTTGCTGTGGTTACTACCGTTCCACCGCAAATATCTGAAGAGCTTCCTACAATGCGATTGTACAAAAAAAAACATGTTGAACGTGTCGAAAAGCAGGTTGAGGAGAATCCAAATGAGCACTGTATGTTTCAAAATTTGGTGAAGGAGAAACATTGTTAAGAGTGTGAGGCAATCTGGTAATGACGATAAGATAAGATAGGGGCCGGTGAGTAGTAAATATCGTGGGGCTCGGTTGTTCACCAGTTTTCGAAGGCATGTGAAATTGTGATTATCAAAACAGGGAATCTAATGTGGCCGGTTCCCGAGACTCTTTCATGATAAAGGCAAAGGCAAGGGAGCAGCCTCTTTATTTATTTTGCTTTAAAAAAAATTTATGGAAAGGGCAAGGAAAACAGCAAATACAGCTCACTTCCCGACCCACCACCAAACCATCATCATTTATTTATTTGATCAAAACCCTAGGCCGTTATTAGTATTTAACCCTTGGCTACCACCCTCTTCTTTTTATTATTGAAGGTAACCCAAGGCCTCGGTAGGTAGGGTTGTTCACTCTTGGGGGTCTCCTTGGTTCACACCAGGAGCGTCTCCGAGGCTTCAAGTTTTGGGTTTTAAGATCTACTTAGCACTCAGACCATCTTGTAGGTGAAGTCGGGTTAAAGTATGGTCTGGCTTTTGCTTTAAAGGGTCTTGGATCTGTTCCGAGTTTTTTGTTTTTTAGTCTAGTTTCATGGATTTGCTTTTGTGATGGAAAAAAAATGTTTGGCTTTTTTCTCTAGTGGGGTTGAGAGATCACATCTTCTCATCTTAACTAAAGATTGATCGTTTAGTCAAATAGTTGTGTACTTTCGGTTTTTCAGTTTATAGGGGAAAAGAAAAGATGTGTTTTGCTTTTGCTTTTAATCTTGCTTCTGTATTTTCTTCCCGTTTATGGTAAGTTGTCTAGGGTT
This sequence comes from Gossypium arboreum, assembly GCF_025698485.1. Classification (NCBI taxonomy): domain Eukaryota; kingdom Viridiplantae; phylum Streptophyta; class Magnoliopsida; order Malvales; family Malvaceae; genus Gossypium; species Gossypium arboreum. The sequence goes on along the minus strand of NC_069078.1, from coordinate 82,044,613 downwards.
AGGGTAAGTGTTTGTTTAAAGTCGTCAGGTTTTAGTGAAGAAATATGGCTATTAGGAAGAAGAAAATCAACCCAAGTATTTAGATGTAATCTAAAGTAAGAAGGTGGGGGGGTTAGGAATGGAGCTCCTTGAAGTCCAATAGAGGTTCTTGCTGGGTATATTGAGCTGCTTGGCTATGGATCCCACAGTCCTATCCCATGTTGGGAGGGATAGGCTTGCGGCTTCCATATCTCAGGAGCTTCATTACCTTAAAAGTTAGATCCTTGTTTGGATTGAAGGGAGCTCTACATCTTTCTCCTTTCTCACTTCATCGTCTAGCCAAAGATTGATGTGATCTTATAATGCTACACTTTTATCTTCTTTTGCTGCTATTGTCTCTTTTTCTTTTTCATGGATCTGTGAAGTTTAGGGTTTGGTTGTAAATTATTTTGCATTGTGGGGTTTATTGTGAATTAATAGTTGCATACTATTGTGAATGGTTGGATGGATCTTGAATTTCTTGTTACCTCTTTTGGTTTCCATTATTAATTTTGGCAGAGCGTTGCTGAGACGGCAGATGTTTACACAGGATAAAGCAAGTGAAAGCCAAAACGAGATGTCAGAAAGTAAATCTGGTGGTCATTTTCTTAGATTCTGCTGCTGCTGCTGCGCTGCTTTCAAAATTCACAAGAGGGGTTTTCCTATTGATTGTAATTTTTTAATGTAATAATAAAATAAAAGACATGCTTTATTGAACCTTTTCATTTTCTATTAAATCTTGAATATATCATGTCTTCTTTTTTGTTATAAATAAGTTTATCTTGTTCAAGTGGTGGATTTGTAAAGTTGTGTTAATATGCATGAGAGGGATAATTTTAATTATCTTAAGGCATTATTGATCTTGGTCGAGGCTGGGCACCTAAACAAGAAAAAAATAAAGAGTAAATTAGGTTTAAGTTGTGGAACTGAAGCTTTTGAGATATAGGGTTAGCCGGTTAGGGTAGAAGTTATGGAGGTCATTTTCACGTTTATTTTACAATATTATGTATTTTTATTATTTATTGTGATTTGCTTTGAGAAGTTATTATTACGTTTGAGTTGAGTGAGTTATATTTGTTGTTGGGCTTTTGTTCTATCATTGTAATTCATAAAAGTTAATTGTTATATTTTTATAACATCAATTTATATTTACCAAAAAATAAAATTTATTTATTAGGCAGTTATTATTTTTAGTTTTAAATGATATTTTAGTAAAATAATATACTTTTTATGATATGATGTAAATAAAAGAAATGATTTATATAATGATAATGTTGAGACAATAAACATTATGCTATTTTGATTTTTAATCATATTTATTGTTTTAAAAGGAAGTAAGTTTTGGTGAATTTATAATATTTATTGTTTTATAGATTTTTATCATATTATTTATGGGTTTATTAATCATTTAATAATATTCTAGTACTTTTTTATGTTATTGATATATAATTTTGTTTATTCTAAAATTTGAACTTCAAATTCAAAACCACCGATTCCCAACCTGAACTTTGAATTTTTAACATTAAACCTTGACTTGAATCTTAAATTTTGAAACTTAAATTTGAATATTGAACTCAAATTTTAACCTTGAATTATTTGGAGTTCAAGTTTTGAGATTTAGGTGAGTTTGGGTTTCAAAATTTAATGTTTGGGTTTAAAGTTTGATGTTCGGATTTTGGATAAAAATTTGCAAAATTATATATCAATTATATCAAAAAATATTAAAATATCATTAAATAATTAAAAAAGACAATAAATGATATAATTAAAAGGTTTATAAAATAATTTATTCTCGTAATTTATTTTATTAGCAACTATGCATAATATTATTTATAGTTGGTATATGATGTAAAATAATATACTTGATTATACGTTAAATACAAATTTTGTATATTTTATGTTTATAAACAAATTTTATTTTGTTTCTGAAATTGGAATGAAATGAAATGTTCTAACCTTTAATATTGTAGCAATTTGTCGGGACTTTTTACATTACATTATATTTATTATTTATTTTATGAAAGCACTTATTTATTATTTATTGAAACGAGTAAAAGGGAAAATTTTCAAAATTTGCTTTCTTAGCACTAACTCAATATTAATGATGGTCGGGTTTTGTGGGTTGCGAAATCAATAAATTTATCGGTGAAGGAAGTACATGATATCATGCATAATAACTTAATAACGTAAAATTGTCAAGTTTAGAGTTATAAATTTTGACAAATTTATTATGCATATGGTTTAAATAATTGTGATTAATACGATAGAAGTTTATTCTAATAAATGTCAATTTTCATTCTATAAATGCCTCTCTTATTTTTTTTTCTCATCCACATTCTTCAGATACTCTCATAGCCATTATGTCTTGAATATGATAAAATTTCGAGTTTAATTTTTTACAGTAATTATTTTTCTATTTTTTTTCATATTTTTGAAGTTGTAAAATAAACAGTTTGTGATTTTGAAATAATCGGTAAATTGAACTCTCCTGCTTGATAAAACTTAAAATTTTCCTATCATGATGATTGCATGAAGCAATGCTTGAAGGATGTTGATTTGTATGGGGTCTCTAAAATGGAAATGTTTAATATCATTCATGAATTAGTCGCTTCCCTAGTTGAAAGGTGGAGGTCGAAAGCTTTTTACCGTTCAATTGCTTTGTAAGAAAATGACCACCAATTTAAAAGATGTTGTATTAATAAATAAGCTATTGATTGATGGGATGATAGTGGTCGGACTTAGTGCCAATGTTGCAGGTTTTTGTTAGGTGTCATGTCATCAAGGGAGAATTCGATGGATTGTATTGGGGTTAATTGAAATGCATCTGGTTGAATCACTATGTGGAGATAACCTCTTCATCACATGCCATTGAATTGGAGTTGAATCAATACGCTAAAGCTTGGATGCTTTGGATGGTCAGAGAAATGTTCTTCCCAAACAAGTTTGGGAACAAGGTCCATAAAATGTTTCTTCCACTGTTGGCAGTTTTTAAAAAGGCGAGGAGGTATAGCCGGGGGTTTGCATACCATCAAACCATCAACAATCACATCCACAACGTTGTTCCCATGCATCCCAACTAGCCAAACTGGACGAGGAGCCACCAATACTACATTTCGACCCCTCTGCCTCATCTAGCTATCGTTCTACTACATTATTGTACCACATAGGCAAGGGATCGAGTCATGCTTAGGTCCCTCCATCAACAATTAGGACACCGACGATGGAAATGATTTTGACAAATCTGAAGCTCTCACACAATTTTCCAGTCAGATTAGTCTAAGGCCCTGAATCCCTTGCATCATTTATCTCTAATGGGGTAGTCGAATGTGATAGATATTTTCCAATTGACAATTGAATCTGATGATGTGCCAGGGGAGGAGGAAGAGGGGACGATGATGCATAGAGCTAAGGTCAATCATGTTGTAATCCACCTCAAAATAGGCATCCATCACATCGGCATCATTTATTCATGTTTTTTATTTTTTTTTATCTTGACTTTTAAAATTATTATGTTACACTTTTTATAATATTTTATGCATCTTTTTAATATATTTTTAGTGTAGATACAAAATCATAAAATGTGATTTTTTCATATATATATATAATATTTATGTTTTTCATATACTAAAAATATATGCATAGATAACAAATAAGTTCTATATATATTTATAATAATAAATTAAAAAATTTAGTAGTAAAATACATAATGTGGAACAACGTGTAGCAGTTATGGATATAATTTACTTCTATGAATGTGGTATTTTTAACATCCTAGAGCAAAAATGGATAAGGCAATTCTCATTCCTACTTACATTGTTGTTATCTGTAGTGAAATTGTAAATTTAGCTTGACCTTTTAAAAAGTTAAATTTCACTGTTGAAAAATTAATAATGTTTTAAAAATTTATCTTATAAGAATATTTTATAATTAAATTTAAATTTTAAAAAATATTTTTATTATTTAGATCGAATCTAGTGGGATGCTTGGCCCTGAATAAGTTTAGCTAGCACCACTCACTTTCAAAATCATCTTTGATCTCCATGCTCTTTCCTCTCTTTTATTCTATTTGTCTTATCTATTTTCAATTTGTAAATTTATTTTGTGGGTATCTTTACTAAAATATGTTTTGTGACATCTTTATTATCTTTGTTGGCTGCTGTGGATAGACACTGATGCTTATTGTTGATGAAGCTCCACTTGCCATTGGCAATTCCTCTTGGATAGTGGGTGTCGAAACTATTTTTTTATTTTGAAAATGGGAAATTGACTTTAAAACGAAAATGGAGTCGCCACCAATCGTTTTTAATAGGTGTGATTGGATCACCTCAAAACACGGTCGTTTTTAATAAATAAATAAATTTTTCAAAACGACGATTTTGGTCTGCAAAAATAGAAAACCGGTTCGGGAGTCAGTTACGTACGATGAAGGATTAGCACCCTCAATACGCCCAAAATTAGTACTTGATTGATTATTTAGTGTCTTAATATCGAAAATTAAAGATTTTGACAGAGTTTAAAACGCGATCCTCCTTTTATTGGCTTTTAAAATATTTAGGTAAGTCAAATGTGTATTAAAGACCATCTCACCTCAAGGTAAAACATTACATCCAGTATGTTAGGACACAACATTTTTAACCCTCAATTGTGAGCTTGCCTTTAAAATGTGCGTTTTAGCCTTAAGAGGGTATTCGAATATTCAAAACAAACAAAGAAAGCGAAACCCAGTACGTTAGAGCACGATTCTTCGAAATCTTTTAAATACCAAACATTGCCTTTATTTTGAAAATTTTTGAGAGTGAACTGGTAAGAGTATATTCGAATATTCAAGACAAACAAAGAAAGCGAAACCCAGTACGTTAGGGCACGATTCTTCGAATTCTTTAAATACCGAACATTGCCTTTATTTTGAAAATTTTTGAGAGAAGATCAATGGATAAATGAATTAAGGACATAGATTTTTTTAAAAATGATGATAATAGACAACATGAAAATAATAATATGAGAATAATGCTAACCATATATAAATAATAAAAACAATAATAATAGTAATTAATAGAAATAATTAATAAAATAGCAGTAATAATAAATACAATAATGTAATAAACATCGTGGTAATAGTATTAATAATAATATTAAAAACATGATGATAATAACAAAAATATGTTGACGATAATATTAAATATGGGGATAATAGTAAAAAAAAAATGGAATAACAATGTTAAATTAGTAATAGTGAGAAATAGTAAATAACAATAATTTGATATAAAATGGTAACCGATAATAAACAATGGTATAAAAAATAATATAATAAGTCTATGTATAATAGAAATTTATATTTAAAATAATTAACTTCGCTTAAATATATATATATATATATATTTACATAATAAATATATAATAATAAATAAATAATATAATAATATGAAATATAACTCAAATTAATTAAATTAATAGAAAATAATAAAAACAAATATAAAAATAATGAAAATAAAGCTCAAATTAATTAATTTAACAATAAAATAACAAAAATAAAAAGAGGTTAAATTGAATTAAAAATGAAAATTTTGGGGTCAAATCAGAAAGGAAATAAAATCAGAGGTAAACTCCCTCTCTTTTCCCTTCTTTCGTTTGTGTAAAGAAAAAATGTGAATGCAAAAGTAAACAAAATTGAATAATATAAAAAGTTACCTTAAAAATCTGATTTGTATTCTCTTTGATTTCGTATGTGTATTCTCTAAAAAAAATTCCTCCAAAAATCTTCTAAAAATCCTCTAAAAATCCTTTCCAAATCCCCACATACAATAGTTTTTCCATGGCTTTTATAGCCAAATTTTACAACTTATAACAAGTAGGGTGATGGAGGTAGGTGGGGTGATGGGTGATGGAGGTAGTGGACGGTTTAGTGGAGTGTGGGGGTGATGGAGGTAGTGAGTGGTTTAGTAGGGTGATGGAGTTAGTGGTCGGTTTAGTGGGGTGTTTAATTTGGGCTGTTTTGATTGGGCCCGGGCAAAAATTTGGTCCTACAATGGGTTGGCAGTAAATACTCGAATAGTGACACTTCATCAGTTCCTTGATTTATTTATGTTTTAAGCTTGTTGCTTTAAGCCTTATGTGTTTTGTGTTATTTTCCTTTGTTTAATAAATATCTTTTTTTTTTCTAATGAAAATGGTGGACACTTTTTGTTTTGTCCTATATTAGTATTAGTCTTGCTTTTGCAAGTTACAATTTTGATTTTAGAGATAGATTTATTTTCACTTTTTTTATTTTAGTAAACGCTCGATTTTTTTTTCCTTCGTATTTTATGGGCTATGTATATGTTAATTTTCCTTTTAAAAAATAAAAATTTAGTTGCAAAATCAATTAAACAAAAGTGTAATGAATATGCCTAATGCTGTGCAGAATATTCTCTTGTCCCTACTACTCTTCCTGGCCCAACCAAAATTTGAATCACTGTGGAATTTCTTGAGGAATTTGCAAAATGAAAAAAGAATTATAAATATAAAACACGATTATAATATTAAAAAATAACTTAAATGAAGATGAAATATTTTTATGCTCATTGATTTGCATTCTTGATGCATTTTGTGTTATTCATTCCAGTGGATGACTAACTGATTAAGGCCTGTTTAGGGCTCATAAAGCCCAACCTACAATAAAAGTTTGGTATCACGGAAATGGAGGTAGGTTGGGTCATTGCTCATTGGTCAATCTTTTGGTAGGTGAACTTTGATCCTCCATCTTAACTAATTCCTGCAAGTAACTCAGAAGAAGGAAGCAAACGAAACCCAGTTTCCATTTTTGTTTTTTGGGAGAATTTAGAAAAAAAGAAGAAAAAATAATATTCTATTAACATGGGTATTTACTCGACCGTGATGGAGGCGGTGACGGAGGCGACAGGGTTATCCCCGACGGCGTTCTTCACAATCCTGGCGATGATGGTGGTTGTGTACAAGATAGTGTGCGGCATGTTTTTGGGTCCCGAAGATTTTAGTCAAAAGCCTCAAAAAGAGCCAATTCAGGTCGGAGATATTACGGAATCAGAGTTAAGAGCTTACGATGGTTCGGACCCCAAAAAGCCTCTCCTTATTGCCATCAAAGGCCAGATCTACGACGTCTCTTCCTCCAAGTAATATACAACATTCCATATTGATTGAATTCACGTAAATGATCAAGCTTTTACAAATAGGTTTTTATCGTTTTTGCTGTTTGCGTATGATTTGACAATTGATCTCACTTTTTGTTTGGTTTGTGAGGGTGTTTTATGGGCGTGGAGGGGCTTATTCGATGTTTACAGGGAGGGATGCGAGCAGGGCATTGGCGATGTTGTCGTTTAAACCTGAGGACCTGACGGGGAACCTCGAAGGCTTGAGTGCTGAGGAGCTTAGTGTGCTGGAGGATTGGGAATGTAAGTTCCTGGACAAGTATCCCATTGTTGGACGGGTTGCTCAACCATCAAATACCTCTCAAAATGGAGATGGACTTCACATTCACCACAATGATACAAACGGACATCAACAACAACAAACCAAGGATGATTAATTCCAAGCTTCAAAAATGTCCTGCTGTGCCAATTTGTGGAATCATGCTTTTAGGTTCCACTAGTTTTGGGAATGGATAGACGAGGAAATATTTATGTAATTAATGTTCTTTTTTTCTTTTACATAATAATCATAAATGAGTCGGCCGGGCAGTACTATTCTTGGAAAATACCAAAAAAAAAACTTTCCATAATCCGTGGAATGCCTAGAAAGAAACAACTATTTATAAACAGCCTGGGTGCCTGACTACGCAAAAAGATGGATGCCATTGCTAACCAAATACAGTCCCATTCTTGTAAAGATAACAACTGTGGAATTGATCTACCACAACTGCCAAAATCCCTCTAATTCTCTGACAAAAAGTTTCAACCAAAATAGTGTTAACCAGATAAAAAAGAAAATGTCATTGAAGATCATCATCACCTACTTGAGCAGTATCCACTTTCCTCCGCTTGCTAGTTCTTTGTTCTTCACAATTAGGTAGAGCATTCTCTAAGTCATCTTTCGTATCAACATTTTCAGTTTTCTTGCTAGTTTTTTCGTCACTGGAACCTAGGCTTGTACTTTCCTCCAAGTCATTCATGGGTTCCTCTTCAGCCGGCTCCTCATTCTCCTCGCTCTTTTGTTTCAGTGACTCAATCACATCCATCAATTCCCGGTTGACCTGATATATCGTTTTCATAAAATATTCGTGTTATCAGAAAAATCGTGCTGAAATAAAGTTAAACAGTGTGATTGTGAACTAGATCACTAACTGAAGGGAAAAAAAGGTCCTGTATCTCATAATCTATTTTTCAAGCCTTTCTAGAGTTGAATTTCCTTGTTCCCATAAAAATGCAATCTGTAAATTAGGCAAAATAAAAATATACATTAATGCCGCACCTGAAGATCTTGAAGAAAATCAGAGATATCAGTGGGGCACGAAGGACAGTTGAGGATGTTCTTTTGTGATCTAAGAGTCCGGCCTCCTTTATTCCTCTCTCTTATAGCAGTCTTACCAGTAAATGCAGCTTCAAAACAAGACTTGCAGAAGTTGTGGGCACAAGGAGTTGTAACCGGGAGACTCATAATTTGCTGACAGATTAGACAACCAAACTCTGCAACATAAAGCATATCAAGTCAAATGCTCTCTCTGCTCCTCTCATTGCTTTTTGTTTCCCACTAATGCCATGTTAAGAGATGAGTACAGATTATAGAAGATCATCAAATGTATAAACACGCATCAAAATCTAAAATCATGATACCCTACCAATTTAACCTTGGCATAAATGCACATGGACAGATCTTTTTGATCACAAGCAAACTTAAGGCGTGCAGACTAAGGCCCAAGTACAAAATGAAAATAGTTCTTGACAGGGAAAACAAGATCAACCTTTGAGGAGTCTTTCTCTTGTACTTAGTTTACGTGAGTGCCTTATAGCTTTCCTTGTCCTTTTCCCTTCTTCAAGATCAGCTGCATTTGCTGGCTTTTTGCTTGGAGGAGGAGCTTTTTTCCACTTCCATCGACTACCTTCTTCCTGATTGAATTACAAACTACATAAGCATAGCAGAAAAATATGAAGCCTATGGGAACAGGAATCAAATTGTGGGTCATATCAAAGATCAAACTCCAAAAACAGAAAAGATATTTCACTATTTAACTTCGCCAGTAAAACATTGTTTTATGAATATATTTTTTCTAGTTTCAGATGACATAATGAGTTCAACACAAGATGCATTCTTCATAATGTTTACCATCAGGTTACTATCTAACAGACAAAACATTGTTAAAGGCAGAACATTAAAAATAAAGATATCAGAGAAGAAACTACATCTCTTACATCAAAGTCCCACAATGGACTCTCCTTTCTCTCGAATATGTCAGTTGCCTTTTTCAGCTCAGAAATAGAAGGTAAGGGCCTAGGTCGATCACCATGCTCATCGCTGCATTAAAGTTCAATACAATAATTCATGGTGGAGCTAATGAATAGAGGAAAGAAGGCCGTTTAAGCATATGAAAGGCAAAAACCTTGTCCATGGGGCTGGCTCATTGTCACATCTCACAAACAAATATCGGCAAACTTTAAATCCCTATTGAGGAAAGTACCATCAGGAAATTAATTTACAAGAGCTCAGCATAGCTAGCAATTTTGTTCTGATAGAAATATGATACCTGTATTCCAACCTTTCGCCAGCATTTTTCAATTCTATACACTCCATCATATCTCACCCCTTTCTCTGGGGCATATGAAGATCGTTTTTCTTTGTGCGACCTGCACATCAAGAGAAACAAAAGCTTTTAACAAATAAAATAGCATCATCGGAGTAGGCTTCTAAAAAGGTGCCAACCTATTAGTGAATTCAGTTGCCCTTTGCACGTGCATAGACAATCAGTAAGTAATAGAAACAAAGAGAGATAAGCTTCAAGAGATGAGACTTGCCTTACAACTCGAACAGGATAACCCTTTTTGCAACTTACTCGCAAAGCTTCATTCATCTTCTCAAATTTTTGATCAAATGACTGTTCCTTGTTTGTTCGCTTATTTCCACTGAGATCTCTACCTCCACTGCCATAAGCACCCATAAAAACAAATAATTTTCAAATACACACATGAATGAATAAATGTTAACCAATAAAATTCCTCAATTTAAAAGGAAAAAATATGATAGTTATTGACAGCATTCTTGGATAATGTCATCATGGTATCTATGCAGTAAGTGGATCTGTAAATTCATCTAAGGCCCAACAAAACAGCAACAACAAGCACATTCACTGAAGCCACATGAACCATGCATCATCTACTGTACTTTCTATCGTGTACTCCTTTTACATTATAAAGTACATTAAAAATGACATTAAGCATCGAAATGTTTGGAAGGACATAGGAAATTTACAGATATGCCTCCAAGAAACAGCCTGACAAGAGTTAAAATTTGAAATTCAGTAATTCACCTTCAACTCAAAGAATTGAGTTGCCTTTTAAAGTTGAGACAAAAATATAAGAATTATGCAGACAAAGTAACTGATTATTCTTGAATAAAGCAGTAAATGGTAACAAGTCATCAATATCAATTGGACTAAACCGTCATCAATCCACCTTCATTTTATAAGCATGTGCGATGATGAGGTGCTATACTACTAATATGCATAGCCCTCTGAAAACAAACCTTCCTGTGTAGAGAAACCATTCTCCATGATCCTCGTCATCCTCATACCCCCCTGAGAGTGCCACCGATTGAGCACCATAGTTTGACTGACCAGCAATGCCTGCAACATGGGGAAGGTGAGCACCCCACTGCCTGCATTCTAATCTGTCTTCCCAACATTCACCAACAAGCACACCTTGATTTCTATCTGGGTCATTTTCAGCTGTAATCGGGCCAAAATGATCGGGTGGTACAGTTACAAATATCTTCCCACTAGCAGCATTTGCTTTCCCAGCTTTTTGTGCTCGCTCTGTAGTGAAAGCCTTATCAGGTCGATCTTGATTGTGTATAAAATGGAAAACTTTCAAAGGACCAGCAGCAGCATTTGATTTCGATAGCTTGGCCATTCTGATGACAGATACAAGAGTAGAATTAATACGAGGCTGACTAGCCATTTTGGGGGGAACTGTTGAGCGGCATTTTGCACAAGTACGCTTCCCTTGACCTATCCACTTCTGGAAGCATTTAAGGCAGAAATTGTGGCCACATGGTGTCTGAAACAACATGAATAAAGACATATAAATACATACATCAGCATTCAACATGCTAAATATTTCTCAGCAAAACATCGAAAAAGAAAAAGAAAATGAGAAATCGTACCGTAACAGGCCTGTCAGGTAACTGCATGCAAAACGAACAGTTTAAGCTTTCGTCAAGAACATCCAAAACAGAGCTCTCCCCTTTTCCATTCCCTCCATCTTCTTCAACTCTCCCACTCACTAGTTCCTGCCTCTTCCTCGCCTTCTCCTTCTCCGTCAAGGACTCATCCGCCTCTATTGCCTTTATCGCCACAAAGAGCTCGCTAGAGCTCCCATCAGTGGCGACCGATGGCCGGAGAAGAGGGTCGCCTGAGCAGTCAGGACAGTGCCATTGCAAAGTAGAAGCCAGGGTTTCGGGCTTAGAAGCCAAGCAACCCACGTGCCAAGAAGCAGCGCAGATGCTGCAAGTGAGGGTTTCCTCCGTCGGAGGGGTGACTTTGCAGCGCATGCAAGCGCCATCGCCTCCGCAAGGAAGCTGGATGCTATCGTGCGCCATTGGCAAACAAACAATGAGTTTTGAGGCGCAAGATAACAGACGTTGAATTTTGATGGGACGGAGACTGGAGGGAAGAGTGGGCGAGCGGAGAAAAGATATATAGAGAGAGAAAGGCGGGGGTGCTTTGGTATGGAATTTGAGAGACTTTTTGAATTCCAGAATAGGATAAATATGAATTGACGATATTATTCTTTTAATCCAGATTTTTACATTTATGCCATTTTGTTACTCGTTTACTTTTTGGCTACAGAGACGATTCTGAGGCGGAGTTTAATATATAATTGGGGGGTAAAAGTTAGTAAAAGATTTGAAGATTTGACTTCTATCTCTGCTCCGTCAATGTCTTAATAAAAAATCAATCAATATGAACTATTATATCGAATTTCGAAAGGAGTAGGTGGAATTTTAGTTTTGTAAGATCTAAATTTTAATGAAAAAAACTAAGTTTTTGTTTTTGGTTTTATAAGTGAAGAAAATAATGTTTGGAGGATTTTTTTTTTCTAATTAAGTTTTTACTTAATAAATTTTAATAAGTTTTTTTCTTGTTTGTGTATAATTTTTTTAATAATTTTTTTACTGAATTACAAGGTAAAATTTGAACAACAAATATGACTAATACGACTCGAATTTAGACTACACTTAGGGTGGTGAACGCCCTTGACCATCAGACTATTACATGAGATTAAAAAAATCACTTTTAATCAAACGCATTTAATAAATAATATATGATAGAAAATGGTCAAATTATGCTATTAAACCTTATGCTTTGCGTAAATTATGGATTTAATATTTGTACGTTAATTTGATCAATTTTAGCTTTGTACTTTTCAAAATTTAAAATTTTAATCTTGACCCAATGGTAAGAGTTAAATTTGTTTGGTTATTAGTCTTGTATTATGTGTAAAGTTATATATTTAGTCTACGTTCACTAATTGAATCATTCACAGTGGTTTTTTTTTTTAAATTTAAAATTTTAGTTTTAATGTAAGCGACCATCATTAAATCTATTAACTAATTTTTTTGCAAGTAATATGCGAAAAAAAACAAATAAACAGAGTATCACACATGTGATAATATGTTTCACACATCAAATTTTAAAAATAATAGAACTTAACTTAATAAATTTAATAATTATCATTTGATTAAGATTAAAATTTTTAAATTCTAAAAGTACAGATATTGAAAATGACCAAATTAAAAGACATGTACTAAATCCACAATTTATGTAAAGTACAGGGTCTAATAGTAGAATTTCACCTAAGAACCGGTTGGGCATAATTTTGTTGTAATTGCAAAACCCTAATTCCCAGTATACCACCGGTACTATATATACTTTCTTATGCCTTATATTCTTGCTTTTCATTCTCCGCTGACCTATCATTTTATCATTCAAAACCCTAAAGGCCGCTCCCGCCGCAAGCGCCGACGAAAATGGCAGTCTCCGAGGGATTGGTTCTCCGCGGCACCATGCGAGCCCACACCGATATGGTCACTGCCATCGCCACTCCCATTGATAACTCCGACATGATCGTCACTTCCTCACGTGACAAATCCATCATCCTTTGGCACTTAACCAAAGACGAAAAAACCTACGGCGTCGCGCGTCGTCGTCTCACCGGCCACTCTCATTTCGTCCAAGATGTTGTCCTCTCCTCAGATTCCCAGTTTGCTCTCTCCGGTTCCTGGGATGGTGAGCTTCGTCTATGGGACTTAAGCGCAGGAACTTCCGCTCGTCGTTTCGTTGGCCACACCAAAGATGTGCTTTCCGTTGCCTTTTCAATTGACAACCGTCAGATCGTCTCAGCTTCTCGTGATCGAACTATCAAGCTTTGGAATACCCTTGGAGAATGCAAATACACTATCCAAGAGGGCGATGCTCATACAGATTGGGTAAGCTGTGTTCGTTTCAGCCCAAATACTCTTCAACCCACCATCGTTTCGGCTTCCTGGGATAAGACCGTGAAAGTTTGGAACTTGACTAACTGCAAGATTCGTAACACATTGGCCGGACACACTGGTTATGTGAACACGGTGGCGGTTTCGCCTGATGGTTCTTTATGTGCTAGTGGAGGCAAAGATGGGGTGATTCTGTTGTGGGATTTAGCTGAAGGAAAGAAGCTTTACAGCCTCGAAGCTGGTGCCGTAATTCACTCGCTTTGCTTTAGTCCTAATAGGTACTGGCTTTGTGCTGCAACGGAGCAGAGTATCAAGATCTGGGATTTGGAAAGCAAGAGCGTAGTCGAAGACTTGAAGGTTGACCTCAAGGCCGAGGCTGAGACATCTGCAGCCACCGACAACGCAAACAAAAAGAAGGTAAAATTGCTTTTATTCATTACCGTCCTTCAATTTTGAATGTCTTATTTTGAATGTCTATTTTGGTTGGATGTTTTGATATAATTTGTTTAACTATTGGCGGATGAAATTTTATATGCAATGTAGCTTTGCTTTTGCTTAATTGTTGGAACAATTTTATAGCTTTCTGGCATCCTAAGAATCTTTTGACATATGATTATGAAGATTACCTATTATTGTGTTCCTTCCAACGCATATAGGTGTCAATCGGGCTGCTTGGTGAATACCATTTACCATGAATTTATTTAGACTACCCTTTTAATTATCCTCTCGTTTTGAATGATTCTTTTTTCTTTCTAGAATTTTTGTTACTGTTTCTTTGAGCTGATATAGACTAGTTTTTGTCATATATATGCTCATCGCCCATGTTCCATTATGCTGCGACTTTTTTAAACCACGATCATGCTTCTTAAGTAGTTTATTCTTTTCTAAGCGTACTATTGTAATGTTCAAAGCTTGGAATTTGTCATTGCTCCTCATGTTACTCTGACTCAAGGTGTATGTCGGATATGGGCATTTGTATGGCAATGATATGATCATATCATATGTTATTTGTAACAAAAAGATCATTAGAGAATAAAAAGTACAATTAACAAGATTTATGTGTTGGAGAAAACAAGAAGTAGAAATAACATAGATTATACCTCATAGTAGAATTTTTGTAGTTTTCAAGTTGATGAGTTTTACTTTTAAATAAAGTTTATATTCTGGATGGGTTTATTTTGTTGTTCTAAAGGTGTAGGAGTTATATGGAATTAATGAAATATATGGAAATGGAATGTGCAGGTGATATATTGCACAAGCTTGAACTGGAGTGCAGATGGAAGCACCTTGTTTAGTGGGTATACAGATGGTGTTATCAGAGTTTGGGGAATTGGTCGTTATTAAGATGATGATGGTGTTGCAATCATAATAGCAACTTTTCGCCACAGATCAGTTGCCTTCTGGTTCTTAGTCTTTTTTTAAGATTTTGTTAAAAAATGTTTGAAAGGATCTTTGAGTCGTTTCTTTATCTTAATGTATTCGGATGGGGATATTGGTAGGCGTTGAGGCCTATGCGCTATTTTGGTTTCCTAGTATTAAGTTTAGATATATTTAATTACCCGTTTCAAAGCTTTTGAGTTGAATTCTACAAAACCATTTGAAGAATATATTTTCATTCATATTAATTTGTCAAATAACATAATCCTTAATTAGGGGTGGTGGGATATTAAGTTATTTGAAGCAATTGTACACAAACTTTTGCTTTTTGGGCAATTTTCACTTAATATTTACTTTGTTACTTATATGTACGATTTTACTTACAAAATATATGTATCTAATATGAAAAACTGAGAGAGGAAACACCGGAAGAGCAAGAACGAACTTTTGTTAATGCAAAAATCAAGCGTAAACTGTATAGAACAGGGGAACAGAAACACCAAAACAACAAAGCTTTAAGACTGAAAGATGAACGACTGGGTTGAAATCCTATAAATCTGAAGTCCATGACAGCAGCATACTTTAAAAAGATCTTTCTAAGATGGTAAAAGGGGCTGGGCTGGGCTGGGCTGGTCCTTTTTTATCACCTGTTGTTTAATTTTGAAAGTCATTACTCCCTCATAAGTGTGGGATGTATCTATTCTTTCTTCGCTTTTATTTCGCTTTAATTAATTTTTGCTACTTACTTTTAATTTTACTTCTTTAAAGGAGACTACATATTTAAATATAAATCTTCAAAAAAATATTTACACATAGAACATGAGGATTTTTTTTCTACAACATATCATTACATTTTTACTCTTTAAATAGTTATATATACTATATATTAGAGCGGGACAAATAATTATCATGACCGCTTCATATCTATTATCCATTAGGCAGTCTAAATTTTGCAAATCCCTAAACTATCCTTGATAGGGGTGAATAAAATTCGATTCGATTTGAAAAACTCGATAAAAAATTTAAATTTTGAATTAAATAGTTCGAGCTATTTGAGTTAATCAAGTTATTCGGATAAACTTGAATAAAAATTAAGTTTTTCAATTTAACTAGAATATGAATTACACAATTCGAGTTATCTGAAAATTTGAATAAAAAAGAGACAAAATTATGTGGTTTTGATAAATATTTACCTTTTTAAAATAAAAATAAAAAATATTAAGTTAAAAAATAAAACTATATCATTTTAATAAGCGTTTACTCCAAAATTTAAATTTAATCGAAATAAATTCTACTTCTTCCAACTACGGCTTCCATCCCGCTGTAATGCAATTCCTATATTTAATGTCATAGTTGACTTAAAACATAAAAAACATTAAAACTGGCATATTATAATTTATTTATAGGAAATACAATTAGTTGTTATATTATAAGGCAATATATATTCACGTGTAAAATACATGCTATGCAAATATGATACGTGTTGTAAGGAAAAACCCGTATATTGAAAAATAATACCTACAGTTATGGTATAAAGCAATATCATTGGCAAACAAAAATAATATATATATTCACGTATTTGCTGAGGTCTTATTTTATTTTAAGACGTATTTTCAATATAGCACATATTTATTCATAGGATTGTTTCAATTGATATAATTTACATATAATATTTATTTATTTTTAAAGAAAACTAGCATAAATAGGACGCATGATAAAAATTTAACCTGTAGCCATCCACGTAAGACAAATTTTCTTTTGTAGGTAAGATATATATTCATTTTTCAATGGCTTTTTCTGTTAGTATTATATAGGTAATTTGGTATATTGTAAGCAAGAAAATATATTATTCCATAAAGTATTCCAATAATTTGTTTTACTAACTAAAATAACAAAATATTTAGTTTTTTTTATATTTTAACTAAAATATTAAGTTAAGTTGGATGGAATTGAATATACTCAAATTTAAATAAATAATATATTTTTAGCGTTATGCACATTTATTTTGTTTATGTGATAGTTAATTACACATTCTTCCTGTTGTAGGATGGGGAGAAACTAAACTTACATGTGCTAAATCTCAAAAGAAGAAAAGAAGTAATTTAAGAGTGTCATAGTTTATTACCGAATCAAAAAAGGACGTGGTTTTTAGTGAGGCCTCGCTTTGAGTATGACTATAGGCGTCTATCTCCTAACTTTTCAACCTTTATCAAACACAATTTAATGCTTCTCACTTTGCTTTTCCACTCTCATTAGACTAGTTAATTAAATCCCTAAGTCAACCACCTAATTCAACTTTATTTTAGTAGTTATCCACTTTTTTCAATAGTAAATGTGACCACTTTCTTCTTTGTTTTTGGTTGGTTGGGATTCTATTTGTCAATTCTGTAATTGTGGAGGTGTAGTTTAAGGCATTAAGGGGACCAAAATACTTTTTTCTTATTAAAGTTGGGGTTTAACCTAGCCTCGAAGGATGATGCTTTTTGGGTTCGTGTTCTTCGATCGAAGTATAGGATGATGGAGCGGCTACCTATTAGCATAGCACGAGGAAACTGTTCTTTCATTTGGAGAGCCCTTGCTAAGGTATGACCTTTATTGTGTGAAAACTTAATTTGGTCGGTGTGGAATGGGAACTTTGTTTGGTGCTAGAAAGATCCCTGGATTCCAAACTTCAGGTCGTTGTTAAATCACATGCCTCCTTACAATAAATTTGTTTTCAATTGTACTCTCAGTGATACGGTAACAGAGGAGGGTATGTGGAATCTTAATCTATTCAAGGTTTAGCTGCTAGAAGATATTGTCAAAAAAATAGTGAGCATTCCTCTTTTTCATCCTTCAGCAAGAACAAGTAGAATTAATTGGCTTCACACCTCAACTGGGTCTTTTTCGATTAAAAGTACGTACTAGTCTCTTAGAGAAACCACATGAAACTCGAAGGATAGGTGGTGGAAGGTCATTTGGAAATTTTAAGGACCTCAACATGTTCGGACTTTCTTATGGCTCATGTTTAAACAACGTCTTCTTACCAATATGGTGAGGATAAGGAGGGGCATTGGCCATGATGGCTTTTGTTCGTTGTGTAATCATAACTCTGAAGACATTCTTCATGTGTTTAAGGATTGTGCTGCTGCCAAAGAAGTCTGGTTATGTGTTGTGCCAACCAATCATCGACTTGGTTTTTTCTCCAATAACTTGTTTGAATGGATGAAGTCCAATTTATGCAATCTTTTGGGGATGTCAAGTTTTGGGATCAATTGGACTAGCCTTTTTGGTTTAATTTCTTGGTGCATATGGAAAAATAGAAACCTCTTTGTGTTTCAATGAATAACTTGGAGTTCCTCTGAGATATTAAGTCATTTGTTAGTTGTGTTAAGTAGTTTGATTTAGCTCATACAAAAAACTCACCAAGCCAACTTGATATTGCTCCAAACCTACCCCTTTTAGGTAATTGGATTAACTTGCATACTGACGAGATTGTTAAGTGTACATTTTACTGCCACTGGAGGTGTGGTAGGCAAACAGAATAGGGATTGGATCATTGGCTTCAGTTATTATTTGGGGAACTGTTCAATTTTTTATGTCAAGCTTTGGAGTGTTTTAGATGGTCTGATTTTTCTTCAAAGATAGGGGTACAATAAGGTTTTGATCCATACTAACAGTTTTGAAGTGGTCAATGCCTTTCAGAATAGACACTTGGCCGAATCGACCTCAGCTTTGATGAGAAGGATTTGTCTAATATTACAAACTATGGAACAATAAAGTATCAAGCATGTTCCAAGAGAGAGAAATCAAGTGGTTGATCGCATTGTTAAGAAGGCTTTTGATACTATAGAAGAAATGCATGTGTTTGTTGGCGTACTTGAGGAGCTCAGAGCAAGTCTTTGTGCCGATAGAGCAAATTGGTTTCTTGCATACGATGGACTAATTTAGTTTTTTTTTGTGTTTTTTTTCAACAAAAAAAAGTAAATAAGATAGTTTAGTTTTTGTATTATTTTAAAGTGAATAAATAAAGATAATCAAATATTATATTAGTTACTTTTGCTAAAAAAGCTTATGTAACCTAATATATATAACGTGAAATTATATGGACATATGTTAAGTTGATGTATATTATATGATAACATAAAATTTAAAAAATATATTAAACTTTTTAAAAAGTATTATAAAAATATTAAAATTGAAAATTGAAAAATTATAATTCTTAAAAAACTCTAAAAAGTAATAAAATAAAATAAAATAAAAAACATGAGAGCTTTTGACTTGTGACTATACTAGTGTCATAGGGTTAGGCTTTAGGCAAGCAAACTATAACACCCCCACCTGACCTGATTGTCGGGTCCGAGTTACCGGATGCTACAATCGATACTGGATAAAATATAGTCATTTAACATTTAATTCGAAACATTATACATGCAAACATTATCTATACATGCAATAGATATACTATGCAACCTTTCTCGAGACTTATACAAGCTTACGAATGCTCTAAAATTAGCCTGGGATCAAACAAAGACCAATTTGTAAAAGTTTCAAATATTCAGGTCGATGTCTCGATGTGAGGGAGTTCTTCATCGCGACGTGATGTACTAACTTGGCCTCGTTGTGACGGCGGGGTTCCTCGTCACACCGTGCCCAAAAGTTTCAGAGCTCATCGCAACGATGAACTCTCTCACGTCACGATGCGGACCCTATTTTTGGTACACTTTAAGCCATTTGGTACCTATCTCTTAGCCATCTTTGAAAGTTACAAATTGGTGCATATTTGCACAACCTTACCTACACAAAAACATACCAAAATACATTACAAACATTACATTTAACCATTTTCCAATCCAATATACCACAATTTGACACCAAATCATTTTGGTTCAACTTATACAAATTCAACCTATTCAACCATACATTTAGCCATTCAATACCATCATTTTACCATACCATTTCTTGCTTAGATTTATTATTCAAGTGTCATATATATATATAGCCTATCATATTACCAAAGCATACACACATCTATTTGAACATTAGCCTTCCCAAAATCAAATATTAGCTTAGGTTCAAACCAAAACTATCATTCCCAAGTTAACATATATAACACTTATGTACATGCCACATAACCGGACTTTAGAACGTTTGAAAGACTACCGAACCCGTAACGGGATAGTGTAAGCTTCTTGTAAATCTATTCGACGCGTACCGCAAGTTGGCAATCTACAAGAAAAGAGAAAATAACAAGGTAAGCATTTCAAGTGCTTAGTAAGTTCACACACACACACACACACACACATATATATATATATAGACTTTATGTTCACACATTCACTAATCCATCATTTGAATATTGAATTCCTTCCATATCATTTTAATTTCTCACTTCATATCATCTATATAGCCCGATGAAACTTAATAAACAAACTCAGATACATATGTACTAATCACATTTGTTGCTCGTTTAAGCTGAATATATATATTCGTATCAGGTTACTCGTCTAGGCTAAACTTTTATAACAACACATCAAATTGCTTGGTCAAGTTGAAACTATACGTGTAAGGTCACCCGTCTGTGCTAAACCTTTAAAACAACATCAGGTTACTCGTTTGAGGTAAACTTGTGTCACATGTTTTTTTGAGTTCGCAACAAATGTTGGATCTCGGTAATAATCAGTAATCAATTTGTATCCCTGTGTACAAGACCTTTACTAAGTTTCCCACAAATATGTTGTAAATGTTGATTAAAACATTAAAGTTTTTAAATATAATAGTCAACGCGATAATCCATATGTATTTCATACTAATTTTGTTTAGACTCAAAATCAACCGTGTTTGAATTGCTATTTTTTAATGAGATTTTTGTACATATTTGAATTGCTTTTTTAACATAAATACTGATTAATGTTCAATTTTTTAAATATAGTAGTCAAGATGACAATTAGTAAATACTTCATCATTTTTTTAATTTTTAAATATTTTAAATTATTTATTGACGAGACATATTAGACAAAGAGTGTTATATCAACATAAAATATATGTGAATTGCTATGCGGTTGCTACACTAGCATCGTTAAAAAAAATAATATTTTTTGTCAATATTTCCATTCGACAAAAACAATTTAACATTTTTCAAAAGATTAATGTTCAAGATTGACTCAAAAAGAGAAATAAAAATCAAATTAATAAAATATGTAACCTTTTCACAGAGTTAACTGTAATTAACAAAATTGTAAAAAAAAAAAACAAATGCAATTAACTGGATGATTATTTTCTAATTTTTATACTTAGATAAGTAAAAAAAGAAAAAAAGAAACTCGACCCTGTAATTTACTTAGGCTTCGTTTGGATGGGCGATTGACTGCGGTGAGGTGCGTTTAGCTTACTTTTTGTCTCACGCTACAGTATCGCTACAATATCTAATCTTACCGCTACCGCTGTTTTTATACTAACCACAGTTAAATGCACCGTCCATCCAAACTCATATTTCAATGACAATGAATTATATCAAATGCTATTGTATTTAAAAAATGAGGGCCTTCCTCGTGACACGCATCCAATCAGTTTATTTATTCTTTTCCATATAATTATAATGGTAAAATTTAAGTTTTGGTCCCTCTACTATAATGATATTTGAGATTTAGTTTTTATATTTTAAATTGACATAATTTAATTATCAAATATTAGAGTGGCATTAGTTAGTCAAAATGTTTAACATCCTTAACTATTTTGATTACAATATTTTATGTTGATTTTGTAGAAATACTATTCTAATAAAAAATATTTTAACATAATGAATTAGAATAAGTGTTATTAAAAAAAATTATGTCACTACCGAAATATCAAGGGTGCTAAATATTTGGATTACTAACTACACAAATCTTTTTCTAGTCATTATAATATGATGGTAAAATTGTAGTTTCGATCTCTCTACTATGCTCACATTTGAGACTTAGTCATTATATTTTAATTTGACATAATTTGATCATCTACTTTTATAATGACATTAGTTAGTCCAAATAATTAGAATCCTTAACTATATCGATTAAAATGATTATGCGAATCTCCCTTAAAAACACCTTTGTAACACGATATATATTTTTTGCATGAAGTTGGAATGAATAATTTTAAGAAAAAAATCAAATTCAACATTTTTGACTAGAACAATTAAGGGTATTAACTATTTCAACTAACTAACGACATAATGTAGAGGAATCAAATTATTCCAAAATAAAGAATAGATACTAAAATTTAAATTTAAACATATTAAAGACAATTATTTAATCTAAAACAATTTATGTATAACATAATTATTAGTCATTTGATGTAATAAAAAGTTTGATTGTTTTATTAAAAAAGCTGTTGTTAATTTAATTTAATCATATTAAATGATTGCATGTTTAATGGAAATGAATTGAGGATAGCAAATTACTAAAATAAAAAAAATGTTTGAATGAATTTTATTAATATTTTCTTATTGATATTAATTATTTTTGGTAATATCGTTGTTATTTATAAAATTTTAGGGAAAAAATATAGAAGGATTTCCCAGAAGAAGCTGGGGAAAATATACTAGTATAATATTTTGGCAGGGTAGGCCAGCTAGATAGAAACTAAAGGGAGCTTTTAGTGTGGATATCAGACAAATTAATATGTAGACCCCAAATGGCCTTCAAAACGACAAATGTAAATAAATCAGCTATTACCGGAAAGAGTCGTCTTCAATCTGCAATACCTATTAACAATGGGACCTATGGATTTTATGCATTTTGTTCTCCTAACTTTCAACTTTTCAACATGTAACGTTTTTGAATCAGCCAACTTAAAGTCATACTTCTAACTCTATTTATTGTTTTGTGACAACTGTTTTTGTTCGTTTACGTTATGTTATTTGAATTGGATTAAAATTAATTTAAATATTAATTTAGAGAATAATTTTAAATAAATTAAATTAAAATTTAATTAAATTGAATTTTTTAATTGGACCGATGTACCAATAATTTGATTAGTTTAACTATGCATTAAGAATGTAAAATTTTAAATATGTACTTCTCTTCACTAACTATTTTTTACATAACGACACTTAAAATGCTCAATATTTTGTCATTATCAATATGGTAAACTCTTAACACTATAACTTGTAAAAAAGAAGAAGAAGATAAAGATCAAAATTAAAATTCATTAAATAAAATCAATTAAATTTGATTTGTCTCCTCCTTTCTGATTACGGAGGTTTATCCATTGGCTAGTTGCTACAACTGCAAACCATCCATATTTATTATTGCACTTTTCTATGTCTTTCATCATCATTATCTATAAAAAGGTATCGTCTTTCATTTGAAAATACACCAAAAAGAAGTAAAAATTCATGGGGATCACTTCATCCTATGTTCATCCTCAGCTTCAACATCTTGTTGCCAAGATGACTCTCTTTGATACTTTTTTGTTCTATGTTAGTGAAGCAAATTAACCCCCCTTTCTTTGTCTAATAATTTACAATAATCAATTTTTTTTTCTAATAAATTACTAATTTGGTGAAGACTTGTGAAAACTTAGGTGATACACTTTGTGGACAAGTTTGGTGCGTGGCATAGGCTACCAGTGTTAATAGGGCTGTGTTACATGGGAATTAGAAGGCACTTGCACCAACGTTACAACCTAATGGAGGTGGGATCAGGAAGCAAGAGCGGCAGTGCCACTGGTCGGACATATGATACGAAAGAATTCTGTTATAGGACAGCCGATGGAAAGTGCAACCATCCTAGTAACCATGTAATTGGCAGCCGGGGAACCTTTTTCGGCCGCAACATGCCTCCCTCTTCTTCAAACTATGGGGTACGTACCTTTATGTTATCTAATGTACAAATAATTATTTATTACTCTCATTCTAAAAACTTCATTAACTCACGCATGTCTTATTTATTGAATTTAATATATACTTTAAGGATAAAAACTTTGATTGTATTTGTTATAATGAAAATAGCATTAAAAAAAATACCAACAAATAGAAATAGTGGAAGTAGATTTCATTTTCAGGCATTTGAAGTTTTGAACTAAGTTTAAATCTTGGAGTTAACATTATTGAGTTGGCTTTATCTGAATATTGCCTTCAGCTCGAATATGATTAATTTAAGTTTGTAAAACGGACGAGAATACATGTGATTAAGATAAAAGAAATTATAAACAATTGAAATATTTTCTCATGTTTAATATTTTCATAATTACTTACGTGAAATCTGCATATATATATATTATATTAACAAATTAGTTAATAGACGTTAACTTTTCTATCTATTTTTTGAGTATTTTATAAACAACACAAATTTAAGAATTAAAAAAAAATTAAAAAAGATAAAAATTAAATGAAATGTTAAAATAACTTTTTTTATATATATAAACTTGAAAAGGTAAATAAATTATTACGCCAGAGAGAACAAGGTATAATGTATTCAACTTTTATTTATTTTTCTTGAAAATAACTTTTAAAATTTTTATATGTTTCAAAGCCTTAGTACCGGTTATGTTGATATTATTTCATCAACACTAATTTTTAATTGCTTATGATTTTTATATTCGAATTGAGACTCTTGCTTACTTATTGCACTTAATAATATCATATCTTTATAATTAAGTTAGTGTCACTGATTCGTATATTAATTTCACATTAATTTAATATAAAAATATTTTAAAATAATCTTTTAAACAATAAGAAATGAAAAATATTTGGTTTATTAGTAGTGCATAAATCTCATGTATCTATCATAAATAATAACGACACATCATTATTAAATAAAACAAAAATAATAAAGGGTTCATAAATAAATATAAATAACTTTATTTAAACATAATTAATTATAGATAAATGTTAAAACCTTGAAATCTAAACTTGAAACCCTAGGCCTTAAAGTCAAGACCCTAGACTCGAGATCCTAAACTCTAAACTCAAGATCTTAAATTCGAGAGTTATTAATATTTATAATAGTTATGATTATTTTTAATTATGTTTAAATAAAATTATTAGTATTTATTTATAAGTCTTCCATATTTTTTTTGTTTAATTTAATGATGACGTGTCATATTATTATGCATTGACGATGCATGAGATTTATGCACATGTACTGACAACGCATTAATATTATTCTATAATAAATATGATTATAATGATTTTTTTTTGGTTTTTTAGTATTTTCATATAAAATATTTAAATAAAACGACGAAAAATTAATATTTGAAAATTAAAAAATTAAAACAACTACTTAAAGTAAATTAAGTGACCAAAGATTGTACCTAAACCTATGGAAGATTTGTATACGAAGCTTTTCCCCGTTCACCTATGGTTGATCCAATAAATAATTTTTACACAAGTTTCTTCTTTCACCGATTGAGGTAATAATCAAAATAATTAAATAAACAAATACTGTGATCATAACATAAAATTCCACTGTGTTTTCGGTTTTAATGAAGCATCTCTTTGGAAATTAAACTAATAAGGTTGACATATGCAGTTGATGGATCCTCACCCATCAGTTGTAGCCACAAAGCTATTGGCAAGGAAAAAATTCATAGATACAGGGGAACAATTCAACATGATAGCCACCTCTTGGATTCAATTCATGATCCATGATTGGATCGATCATTTGGAGGACACTCAACAGGTTAATCAATTCATCCTGCCTTTAAACCTTACTCTCTACTCAACTAGCCAAGCTCCAATATATGATAAAACCAACCAAGGATCTGAAATATGTGCCGGTAATGGCAGGTAGAACTCAGGGCTCCACACGAAATTGCAAGCGCTTGTCCTTTGAAGTCATTCAAGTTCTTTAAGACCAAGAGGATCTCCACAGGGGAACCTGATATGAAGTTTGGCTTTCTCAATACAAGGACTCCTTGGTGGTAAGTGATCGATTGCAGTAGCTTCTTTTGACAGCAATAGCTATTGTTTTACCTTCTTTAAAACATGAATAGGGATGGAAGTGTAATATATGGGAACAATGAGGAAGGGATGAGAAGAGTAAGAGCATTCAAAGAAGGAAAGCTAAGAATAGGAGGAGATGGGCTGCTTGAGCATGATGAGAAATGGATTCCTATTTCAGGTGATGTAAGGAACTGCTGGGCTGGCTTTTCCCTCCTACAATCCTTATTCGTCCGAGAGCACAATGCTGTCTGTGATATGCTCAAAGTAAGCCTTATTACTTGTACCTTAATTTTAATTATCTTCTTAATATAATTTCTTCACCACATTAGTATACGTTATTTTCTTTCACTTTTTTACATAACAGATTTTATCTACCTACGCTAATTTTCTTTTGGTTACAAAAATGATGGCAATTTGGAGATAATAAAGGGAATGCAAATGCTGAGAATTAAGCATCGAACTTACTAGATATCACCTCTTAAAAGATAGATGCTGAGAATTAATGATCTGTTTGGTTTGTCTTGTTAAGGAACATTACCCTGATCTTGATGATGAGAAGCTCTATCGATATGCCAGGCTGGTGACCTCAGCTGTTATTGCTAAAATCCACACAATCGATTGGACGGTAGAGCTCCTCAAGACCGACACTCTTCTTGCTGGGATGAGGGTCAACTGGTAATATTTACTTTTTAAGTCCTTAAGTTGCTAAGAAATGCTAAAATTTAAAAATCAGTTTGTTTCAAGACAAAGACTATGATACTGTTGAATTTCTAATTTGCTATTATTTGACAATATGTATATGTTTTATGCAGGTATGGTTTACTTGGGAAGAGATTTAAGGATTTGTTTGGGCATATTTGTGGACCGGTACTAAGTGGATTGGTTGGTCTTAGGAGGCCTAATGATCATGGAGTTCCATACTCACTCACAGAAGAGTTTTCTAGTGTTTACAAAATGCATTCACTTCTACCTGACAAAGTAATCCTTAGGGACATCACCAACTCTACTAATCCAAACTATGAATTCCCTCTTGTATCACAAGAGTAATGTTTCCCTTTTCCCTTCTTCGCTCCATATGTATCTACAACTCTACAGACTTAATTAATTCATATGATTGCATGAATATTAGGGTGCCTATGACAGAAATGACTGGAAAAGAAGGCGAAAGAAGAATGTCAAAAATTGGCATGGAACAGATGTTGGTATCAATGGGTCACCAGGCAAGTGGAGCAGTCACTTTATGGAACTATCCATCATGGATGAGGAACCTTATTCCCCATGACATCAATGGGGAGGAAGTTCCAGATCCAGTTGATATGGCTGCTCTTGAAAGTAATTCCTTTTATTAATTCTTAGTGACATGACATGTTTACAAAGTTGTAATGATGTTTTATGATTCCGCGTTGTTTTTGGTTGTCTAGTTTACAGAGACAGGGAAAGGGGAGTTGCTCGATACAATGAGTTCCGAAGGAACTTGCTGATGGTTCCGATTACCAAATGGGAAGATTTAACAGATGATTATGAAGTCATCGAAGCTCTCAGTGAGGTTTACGGCGAAGATGTGGAGAAGCTGGACCTGCTTGTTGGACTGCAAGCGGAGAAAAAGATCAAGGGGTTCGCCATCAGTGAGTCTGCCTTCTTCATCTTCCTACTCATTGCATCAAGGTTAAATCAACTCAAATCACTCTTTTATTTTTTCCATTTTTGGGATGTTTGGTTTTGATTGCTAACTAGACCGATGTTCAGGAGGCTGGAAGCTGATCGATTTTTCACTACGAATTTCAACCCCAAAACCTACACAGAGAAAGGGCTTGAATGGGTTAACAAGACAGAGACCTTGAAGGATGTGATAGATCGACAATTCCCTGATATGACAGAAAAATGGATGAGGTGTTCAAGTGCATTCTCGGTCTGGAGTGCCCCACCTGACAAAACAAACTACATCCCTCTATATCTCAGACCAGCCACTTGATTACATATCTATCCATATGTGTGATACAGTGACCATATTTAACTTACCAAACTAGACATAATTTGTAGGAATGTCCCATATATAATAATGTCAGCAAATAATACATATCCTTGTTGTAAACTTCCTTACATCAACTAGTAACATCACCACTGATACAACTATTATAGTTGATCCAGCTGGTAAATTTACTTGTCCAATTTTT
Source organism: Gossypium arboreum (assembly GCF_025698485.1). Lineage (NCBI taxonomy): Eukaryota > Viridiplantae > Streptophyta > Magnoliopsida > Malvales > Malvaceae > Gossypium > Gossypium arboreum. Next base: position 82,016,485 of record NC_069078.1, on the reverse strand, counting down.
TTTTAAACACACTTTAAAACCTCTAATGACTTTGGTGTTATTAGCTAATTTCATGTGAAAAGTTTGAGTAAAGAAAGGATTTCAAAGACGAAAATGGGTGATTGGATGATTTGGAATGAGGTTGGGATGGGAGAGAAAGGGTGTAATGGCCTAAATTCAAAGTTATCGGAACAGTGGTTTCGTAACCACAAATCCTATTTAAAGAGAAATTTATTTCAATATTTTTGCAAGAAAATTGATATGATAGGAAAATCGTATGAAAATATTGATAGAAAAATTTTATCGATTTAGTGGTTAGTTAGAAAAAAAAATTATTGAAGAAATTGGGTAAAAACAAGATATCGGGACTCTATCTTGTAAAACCAAGTCGAAAATAATTTTATAAATATTTATGAAATGTTAGTAATGTGGCATTAAAATTTCGTTAGGAAATTTTAATTTTTGGGTAGTCAATTAAATGAAAAGGACTAAATTGTAATAGGTGTAAAAGTTGCTAGAATGATTAAATAGCTTAAGAGTCTAATGAGAAAGGATTTAAAAGGAAATTAGACCCAAAAATTATTTGGGCTGGACGGCAACGGTATGAAATCAGCAGAAAAATTGATAAATTAAGGGTAAAATTGGAATATTGCAAAATTAACTAAATAAAGCTAGGACTAAATAGGAAATATCTAGATTTCTCTTCATTTCTCTTCAATTCCAGCAGCTAAAAACGCCATAGGAGGGTTCTCTAAGCTGGAATTCCATAATTTTTGCACCAAGTGAGTTAATCCTTGCCTTTTTCTTGTAATTTTTGTGTTTCTAAGACTTTTACAACTAGGTCCTACTATTAAATTCATTAGTTTTTGATTTCATGGATGAAATTGAAGGTCACCATGGTTGAGTTATGTAATATTATGATGAAATAGAATGAAATTAAAGCTTTAATTTGTTTATGAGATGATTTTATTAGGTAATTTCAATAGAAATTGATTTTTAGGACCTAATTGTGAAAATGCTTGGAATTAAAGTCTATTGCTGAAATTCTGATTCCTAAAGGTTGTAAAATAGTTTAAGGTGATATAATAAAATGTTAATTGAGAAAAATCAGTTCAATCGAGAGGCTAATTGAGTAGGGACAAAATTATCATTTATTAAAAGCTTAGGGGAAAAATGGTAATAAACAGCTTGCACAAAAACAGTTTGGACAGCAGCAGTAGACTAACTTTGAAAAAATTACTATAAATTGTATAAATCGAATTAGAAGATGAACAAAATATGGAATTAAAGCTTATTGAGTCTAGTTTCTCATAGAAGAAATAGTGTAAGTAATGGATTTGTAAATTTTGAGATATAATGAATTTTGTGAGACAAGGTCAGAATGAATTCGGATTCCCCTGTTCTGACTTTGAAAAATCATAAAAAATTGAATAAAAACAATTAGGGGCTTAAATTTATATGATAGAATCTTTAATGAGTCTATTTTTAAGAGAAATAAACGAGAACATTATTTGAATTCTGTATGAAGAGATAATTAATTTTTAGTGAAGAAGAGTCAGAACTGTCGACAGCAGAACAAGGGTGAACTTAAAGAATAAAATGTACTCATTGGCTAAACCAAAAATTCTGAAAATTTTATGGTAACTATATATGTGAGTCTAGTTTCAGGGAAAATTTTTGGATCCTAATTTGGAGTTCTGTAGCTCAAGATAAAAATAATTTAGTGACTATGACTCAAGTAGACAGCTTTGAATGAACTATAAATAATAGTTGAATTATAGAGAATGTTGCATATGAACATGAAATGTATTAAATTGATAATTAAATTTATTTATTTAGATCCGGAAGATTCAAATACGAAGCTAGATCGAGGAAAGGAAAAAGTTCGGGATTAGTAGATTTTTATTGTTTACAAACAAGTATCAAGGTAAGTTCGTGTAACTTGAATTATATTCTTAAATGCTTGAAATGCATGTTTTGATATGAATATGATTTGAATGTTCATTATATGGAAATTTATGAAACATTGATATATTTGATAAAATGGGAAGAAATCCCGTTTGAATGAAAGGAAAATTCGATGGATCTCGAAAAGGAATTGATGGTAAAAGGATCTAGCCAGACGGGTGATCCTATCCGATATAGCCCTCCGAAGAATATGTGTAAAATGGATTTAGCCGGACGGGTAATCCGAATTAGGTCTGAATTTAGCTTTGACTGGTAATTCAGATCCAAGCTCATTAGAGTAATTGTCGTTGTGAGATTTAGCCCGAGTCTTGGTAATCCCGCTGCAAGGTTGAGGTTCGCAGGAGTGTGCTCTCTGAAATGGATATGTGCGCACATGAATATGAATTGACGGACCCGGAATTGTACAATAAATGTGTACCTCTGAAAATCCATCGAAATTCTAATAAATTCAACGGGATAAATATGAAAAAATAACAAGGAAATGGAAATCATGGTATTGACGAGCTCATCAATCATGGTATATATATTATTGATACATGGAAATTATTGTACTAACTTGAATGTTGAGTTTGTGCATGTTAGGGTAATAATGCATTGAATGGATATATGAATGTTTATTATATTGTATTGAAAATATTAGGTAAGTATAATTCTTGTTACATGAGCTTACTAAGCAAAAAGTGCTTACCCCGTTTCCTTTTTCCCTGTTTTGTAGTGTTAAGAGCTCGGAGGTTGGATTTGGTCGGAGACACATCACACTGTCAACCTCAGGATTTCGGTATATAAAGAAACTTTATTTTGGAAATCAATGGCATGTATAAGGTAACAAAGTAAATGTTAACGTGAAATGAATGTAAAGTTAGCCATTAGTATGGTTAACAAACCTGGTTTTAGATATGTGATGACATTATCTTATAAATATGCATGAATTTATCTTGAAAATATGTTGAATTGATTTGGTTGATGTGGATTGGTCTCGATTTAATATTGCAGGGAATGTTAGATATTTATAAAGGGGCTATATTGAATATAAAAAAAAATTTTAATTCGTAAACTCTGGTAATGCCTCATACCCTATTCCGGCAATGAATACGGGTAGGGGTATTACAAAGGGGGAGGAAAGGAGAAGTTTCACAGAGTTGTGAGAAGCTAGTGAATTGGCAAGCGTGGTGGATTAGAGAAGACTTGGCAAAGGAAACATGAAAATTTTGACGTGAATGATAATGGGTGACATTGTAGTATCTTGGGAATTACATACAATAAAACTTCTTTGCACTGTTTATTATTATTGAGAGGGGGTGCATTGTCTTAAAAGAGTGGCTTGCTTTAAACTTTAATCCTCATCACTCTATTTTAACTATCAAAATTGTGATAATTTAGCATCAACAGATTGATTCTCTACTCTTTATTTGAAAGAGTTATTGTGTAACATTCTTCGAAAGGCCATCGTTGCTGCAATTCTAATTGCCATAAGAGTGAAAGGATCCCATGGTTGAACTTGTCTCAATCCTAAGAGCCTTCAACTGTAACCATGAAAGTTATTGGGGAATGATTAGGGTGAGCATTCAATCAAACCAAATCGAATAAAAACATTTTGAGTTAATCGAGTTTATGAGTCCTATTCTATCATTTTATGAGTCCTATTCTATCATTATAACTCAAATTTGAACTTTTTTTCAAATCTAGTCAAGTCGTATCTAATCGAGTAAAATTGTTCGAATTAAATTAAAAAATTAAACATGTTAAATTAAAATCTTGTTGCAGTATAATTAATTCCATGTTAAAGCAGATAAACTTGAAACCATACATATTTGAAAACTTTTTCATAGTTTCAAAGAAAATAATTAAAAAAAAGATATTTTAATATGATACTTTAATAATTAATTAACTTATTTAGATCCCAAAATTATTATTTTAGAAAAATTTAAAATTTCTTTATTTATTCTTTAGATTTTTAAAAAATTATAATTTTTATAAATATTTAGAATTTTTTTAATTTTTGTTGAGAGAGATCAATTTACTTATTTTCAAATTGACACTAACCAAAAGAATATTTATACCAATTTATTATTGGCATTATAAAATTTAGTTCGTCTCAAACTCAAATTACTTATTCGATTTGACTCGAATAACTTAAACAATTCAATTTTATTAACTCGAAATTTAATTTAAAAAAAAATCAAATTGAGTTTTACTATTATCATTAGGGTTATTCCCTTCTTGCTGGCAGGTCTCAGTCAGGCTATATATATCCACTCACCCAACTATCCGTCTAGCAGTCAACTGGTCCACCATTTTGAACATTCCATAAAATCAAGGTTGTGCAGAAAACGGTGGAAATCCGCCGAATCCAACCAATTCAAATTTTTTAGTTCGGTTTGAAGGATTTCGTTAATTTTGAAAATAAAATAAATTACATTAAAGGATAAACTATAAAAATAGTCACTTTTGTTTGACTCAGATTATATTTTTGAAATTTATATTTGAAATATTACGTTTTAGTTACTTACATTATCATTTTCTTACAAAGTGGTCACTCTACCGTTAAACTTCGTTACCTCCGTAACGGCAGTCCTACATGACAGTTCAAATGGATTTTAAATATCAACTTGGATGTTTAGTTCCTGGAATGAAAATAGGTTTTTAATTAAATAAATTTAATTTGGTCTTCCATATAAGACATCCAAGTTGGCATTTAAAACGTATTTGGACTGCAACGTAAGACCATTGTTAGGGAGACAACAGAGCTTAACGGTAGCGTGACCACTTCATAAAAAAATGGTAACGTAAGTGACTAAAACATAACATTTCAAACATAAGTGACTAAAATGTAATCTGAGACAAACAAAAGTGACTATTTTTACGATCTATCATTTAATATAATTTATTTGATTTTCATTTTAAATTATTTCATAATATTTATATTGAACTAACCTACTTTAAATACCTATTTAATGTAATATATATTTAAATCTAAATCCAATATATTATTATCAACCAAATCCAAATTAAGCTAAAATTTAACTTTATTCAAGACCAAACTAAATAAAAAATAAACCCAACTCAAATTAAATATTGTATAAATATAATATTAATAAAATTAAATATAAATTAAAACATTTAAAATTTAAAAATAAAATTAAAACCTAATCTCTAAATTCCTAAAATAAGAAATAAATATTAGATGTGTTGTTTGTAGGTGCTGTATAATTACTATATACAGATTGTAAGAAAAACAAGATAATGTTTATTTATGTAGAAAAATAATAATAACCAACCAAATAGACAAAAAAAAAAGTTGGTCGGTTTCCTCGTTTTTTTCTTCAAGTGGATTTGATTTGGATTTAAAAAATAATAATAATTAAGTTGAATTTTAATTTTTTTTACACCAAATTGACTGATCTAACTGATTGTACACCCTTACATAAAATACCATTACGTATCTCTTGATTGAGTTATTAATGTATCTTAAAAAGGTTTTGTTTAAAATATTCCTAATTTTTATTATTGTAGTATTGATTTGATTTTTTTTAATAAGAATTAATAGATGCCTTAAAGTTTTTTTTTTTTTTGGCTTTTCATGGAGGGCTTTCGGGCAACAAAATAAAGGAAAGCAAGTCATGTATGGTCAACTGCTTGATAGTTCAGCTCGTGTATTGCATTATTTTAATGTTAAAATAGTTAAAGAACAAATATAATATATATATATGTTATAGAAAATCTAAAGAACAGGTGAAACATGGAAGATAGATTTGATTCCTAGTTCGCATTTAACCTAAAAAGAAGATCATGGCAGTTCTTTTATATTAGTTTAATTAATGTACGTGGGCAAGTGTATCGAATGCGTACGTAGGAGCGGCTTGCAAGAATGGTGAGCCACTACTGAGTACTGACCGGTCATTGTTGCATACACCAACACAGCTACCGGGGAATTCATTGGCAGGTAAAGCATGCATCTCGATCTTCTCACTTTTATTAAAAATGTAGAAAACATATGCAAATATGTCAGTGGAACTTTAAGGTATCAACAAAAAGCACAACCACTTCTCTTTAAAACCATCACATATAGACGTATGTATATGTGTAAGGAAATAAGTCAAAACAAGAATCCCCGTAGCCCATAAGCTAACAGTCAACTTAACGTATGTATATGTGTAAGGAAATAAGTCAAAACAAGAATCCCCGTAGCCCATAAGCTAACAGTCAACTTAATTTCCTTCCGTTCCTAAAATATTCCATGCCCATTGTTTTCAGTCAGGCCAAGAAACTTGTTTCGAAAATCAATGATCTCGGAAATAGAAACCTAGCTACCTGCATTCACTATCATACTAGTTAAATTATATAAATTTTTAAAAATATGAAAACTTTTTTTAATACATATGAAAAGGATGCATATTACATAATTAAGGCTTTTTATAAAAATACCCAAAATTTTTAATTATTTATGAAAATGACCCATATTGTACATGACTTGTTTTAAACAGTAAACTACAATGCCACCGTCCCGGCACCACCCATCACAATCAGCCAATGATTGGCCTATGGCATTAAAAAATAATTTCTTTGGATGTTGCCGTTGACATTGGCGGCATTAGTATAAGTCATGTATACCCTAAAAAACAAATTTTAATAGGTGCTATCAATGACAATGGCGGCAATAGTGCTTTTTGTGGCACCAATGGCAACAACAACACCAATGTTAGAAAAAAAATTAATGTTTTTTTGTGGCGCCGTTGACGTTGGCAGCACCTATTAAAAATTATATTTTTTTTCAGCGAATATGGGTATTTTAAACGGGTAGGTATACATATATTTATATTGGTGCCACCAATAGTAATCATTGGGTAATAATGATGGGTGATGCCACCAATGACAATAGCGGCACCGGAGTTTATTGTTCAAAACGGGTTATTTACGTACATAATTTTAAGAGTAGATCATTTTCGTAAATAATCAAAACTTTTAGATATTTTTATTAAAAAAGGCCATAACTAATAATATAATAAAGTTTTAATTGATTTGGTTGAACTAAGATTGAGGATCCTAAATAATAACTTATTTAGAAAAGATTTACGAAAGCTAACTTTAATAAAACAATTGAATTAGCACATCAGCATTGAAAAATGAGAGGTTAGCTACTCAAGTTTTGCGAGAGCTAATTAAAAGTTAGAGGTAATCGTTATACTTGAAGTGTATCGAGGAAGTACTCTGGAATACAATAATAACACTATTGCATGTTATTTAAAGTCATATTAGTATGTCGATCATCTCGTTAGTCACATCTACTTTCCATTTAGTTTAGCTGTAGTTCTTTAGGCCCTTAATCATCGGTTGCATTGATAATATGTCTATAATTTCGTCCCTAATTTTTAGTTGATTAATATTACTGCTTTTCATTTTTCTTAATTCTTAATGTAATAAGGTTGTGATAGTTTGATGGTCAAATGTGTTTACTGTCTTAGGTGTGGTTTGAGTTTGAGTTACACTAATTGCGTCAATTGTTCAAGTTTTGTCTTGTTATTATAATTCACCAAAAAAAATTTCTTAATGTAACATGTGATGCATCTGATTTTATGTATTTAATTTTTAATTTTTTTAAATGTTATAATTTAATTACTGTAATTAATGTAACACAATTTTCTTGTTTGAGCTGTTGAATGTAATTAAACTATAATAATATTAAATTTCACAATTAAAATATAAATTAAAAATCCTAACTTCATAAAAAATTAAAATGAAATTACATTAACAACAAAATAAAATTTAAATTAAAATAAATACTGATAATATTACAAAAATATTTTAATGTTCACAATCTTAATCTTCTTCTTCAATGGATCATCATCATCATCATCATCGATCAACATAAATTTTGTTTGCTTTGTAATGCAATTAATTGCATTTTAAAAAGTGAAGTACGTGAAAATACATAATAAAAAAAAGCCCTATTTTCTCTATTTAAAAAAATTATAAATTCATCTTTTCTCTTATATTATTAAAAACGATAAATAAATAATAAAGATCATATATGTCTATTAGTGACGAAAATAAAATCTACTAAATAATACTAAAAGCATATTCTTTCCAATTATTCTATAAATAATACTTTTAATGAAAATATTACTAATTCATCTTTTATAGTTAGTATAATTTGTATGTAAATATATCACTAATTAAGTCATAATCAATTTAAAATAATAAGTTTAATTAAATATCGATACAAAAGGTTAGTTCTCTATTGTTGTTCAGGTTAGAAAATGCTATTTAAAATGTGTTTAGAAAAGTGTGGTTGAAGTGTGCTATGAAAAAATGTATTTGTTAATTTTATTGTACTCTATTGCTGCAAAAATTGTGGTTGAAAGTTAAAACGTTATTTTTAGGCATATAGTATAAAATAAAAAATTTAATTTAGTTATATGATATTTTAATAATTTAATATAATTATACGTGAACTATAAATTTTAAATAATTTTTAAGTAATTAATATAATTTATTAGTAAAATTGATGATGTATAAAATATTTTTTAAATTAAATAATTTTAATTATTTTTAAATGTGTAATTATCATTATTTCTATTAACTTACAATTATTTTAAAACATATAATTATCACAAATTCTATTTTATTTCAACTTTAACTAACAATTCTAAATTAAACATTATAATTATTAAATGTGAATTTAGTAATATGATGAAAAATAAAGGGCATACTCATTAGTTCAAAAGCTAAGTCTACTGTATGTGATTTTACGTGTTTATTTTTAAATTTTATTAAATAATATGTTTTTAAATTTTTTAAAAATATATATTTTCTAATTAAATGAGAATTGGTCTAATATATAATAAAAGTATGTAAATATTATTAAAATCAAATACTAGTAATTATAACACTAATTAAGTGATAATTAATCTAAAATAATATAATTATGATTCAATATGAATCCAAAGGCTAATTAAATGATATTAACTATTACATTGACAATGAAAATATTATTTATAAATAAATAAATTTATACAGTATTGATTAGATTATAATATATTGATTTTATTTTTGTATACATATAATGTTAATCTCACACATTTATTTTATTAATTATAAAAATGATTTTAACATTATTAATATTGTAATATTTAAAATAAAATCATACATATAAAATTATATTTATTTAATAAATTTTTTAAAATAGATTTTATTATTTTAAATTTATCCAATTATATTCTATGCTTTTATAGATTTATAATTTTATTAATTAATAATATATTATGTTATTTTTAAATAGGACTTTTAAAAGATATGACCACTATCATATTAATTAATATTAATATTATTATTATTATTATTATTATTATTATTATTATTATTATTATCACAACTTTTTTATTTTATATTTTATGCTTAAAGTTTTATTCAAGTAATAATTCTATTTTAAAATTAACATAATTTTTAACTAATAAATATAATTTAAATTCTAACTATTTTTAATGTATAATTATCACAACTTCTATTGAATTATAATAACTCTATTAAAATTTTTTATAAATTTGTGTTTTTATATATACTAGCTTCGAATGTCATAGGCGTTGCATGTGATTTTATACGTTTTATATTTAATCAAATTTTAAATATTATATTTTAAATTGCAGTAATCAACGTAAAATAATATTTTATATTTATATTGTGGAATATAATTAAAATATATTAACTTATCAATTCAAATATTATAATATAAAATCTTCAAATTATTTTTAGCATATTAACAGACAACATAGCTTTTCTTTACATAATTAATGTAAAGTAATAATATTCAAAACAATAGTTGTTTAACATAATTAATTCTAAAATTTTAATTAAGTGATGATTAAAATTCTTAGAAGCTTATTCAAGTAATAACTCTATTTTATGTTAATAAAATTAGCAAACTTTTTACTATCAATTTTTAAATAATAGTTGTAATTTAAATTATAATTATCACAACTTTTTCTCTATATTTTATGCTTAGAGTTTTATTCAAGTAATAAATCTATTTTACACAATAATTTTTAACTAATAACTATCAATTAAGTTATGATTTTTTTTGTGAAAAAATAAGATTACAACCAATTAAACAAAATTAACTAAACGACTTTTTGCATTAAAAAATAAGATTACAACTGTCCTCTCATTTTGGCCAAAAGTATGTTATTTTCAAATGTGTAATAATAATCATAACTTCTATTAAATTATAATTATTTTTAAATATATAACTACTACAACTTTTATTTTACTTGCTATTTTATTTTAAAATGTGAATTTAATAACATGAAAAGAATATGTATTCTTATGGGTTTTAAATTTTTTTCACTTCTATATATATGATGAGATTAGAGATAATTTCAATCTATATTTGCTAAGTGAGACATTTAATCTCGTAGGTTCGATTCTTCAACAAATATTTTTTTATATATTTTTATTTCACAAATAATATTTTAATATTATTATTTATCTCTTTTATATGAATATCTGTTTTTAAATTTTTTTACTATACGTGTATGTAAACTTACCAACCCTTACCCAAAACTTCTATGGAAAGCATCTTTCCCCAACAATGCTAAATAGTAAACCAAACTTTTTAATAGTAGGGCTAAACTAGCCCTAGGAATTGGGTTAAAAAATAAAGGCTACTTGAGCATTTGACCATCGTGGATTTAACTTGTTTTCCTTGAAATCCACGTGGAATCGTGCATCCAACGGCTGGTAGCCGTAAGTCAAGCCATGGCAGCTGGGGACAAACACAAACCCTTGTTTATATATATATATACTACTTGTCTCTTTGTTTATTTCTCCTCCGCTACCTCTATTCTGGTCTGTGGCGTTTGCATGCCTCAATTCATTGCCTTTGGGTTTGCAAATGAGGAAGCCTTGTTGTGAAAAGAAAGACACAAACAAAGGAGCTTGGTCTAAATTAGAAGACCAGAAGCTCACGGATTACATTCTAAAACATGGTGAAGGTTGCTGGCGCTCTCTTCCTCAGGCTGCCGGTCTATTTCTCTAACACCATTTCCTCTCATATATATGTCTTGAGGATTTTTATTAAGGCAGATAATGAAAAAAATTATCTTTTTTGGACTGAGCAGGGCTGCTTCGTTGTGGTAAAAGTTGTCGACTGAGATGGGTAAACTACCTGCGGCCTGACCTTAAACGAGGCAAATTTGGTGAAGATGAAGAGGACCTTATTATCAAACTCCATGCTCTCCTTGGAAATAGGTAGGTTTTTATTTTATTTTATATTACATGTATATTGCTTTCTCTTCTTGTTCGAGACCTTAGGTTAATCAAGTCCTTCATTCTTTGTAAGGATTTCTATTTGATAAATTTATACACAGTTAACAAAGTACATTATTTTGATTAATTAGACTGCAAAAAGGCTACTAATAATGGACATTGTGAAATGTTTAGGTGGTCATTAATAGCAGGAAGATTGCCAGGTAGGACCGACAACGAAGTGAAGAATCACTGGAATATTCACTTAAAAAAGAAACTTTTGATGATGGGAATTGACCCAAACAATCGTCGTTCGCTTCTCTCTCCTACGTTAACCAAATCCAATGCATCCAACGACTCCAGTTCTGCATGCCAACCCTTTAATCCTGCAACTGCTTCGGAGGCTATCAGCTGTACTTGTTTACCCGACCTCAATCTCAATCTTACCATCGCCCCTCCCCTTTCCCATCAAAACTTGGCACTTAATTAATTTTAAGTCTATAATGTGATATTTCCATCACTATTTTACTGTTTAATTAATTTCATTTTTTTTTTATCACGATAACACTTTCTATGCTTATAAGCCGTTTAGAATATATGTTTGTGAGTTAAGAGTTCAAAAATCCTTGCTGGAGTCTACTTAAGTGGGATACACTGCAAGTCTAGCCACAAATTTAGATTATATCTCTAAAATTTTGTCCTATAAATAATATACTTTTTCATTTCTTTCCTTATATTTTCAGCTTTTTTTTAAATTTTACTATTATAAATATAACTTAAAAACACATGTACAAATAATTAAAAATCCACACATCATAATTACATCATAATTACATATGATGAAATTTAAACTAAGTATTTAAAAATCAGAACAAGCCTCCCGCGCCTTAATCAACACACTAAAACTCGGTTGAAATATTCTTTTAGCATTATCAAAATAATAATTGAAATTTTTGAATATAAATATAATATAAGATATATAATTTTCATATTCCTATCCTTCCGATTTTAATTTTTCTAATTTTTTATCCAGAAAAAATATTTGGTTTCTCACCAAAAGCAAGACACAGTTAATGAATTAGCTAATTATGGGTCAAACTCAAAACAGAGTTGTATCAGAAAAAACTAATAGAATAAATGTAGTTTTAATATTTTGACAAATTAATATTTTAAATTAAATAAATGTACGCTTAACACTTTAGTTTTTTTAAATAAAGTTTGAAATTAAAAATTAAAAATAATTAAAATTTTGAGTATTTAATTGAATGAGTTTTAGCCTGATTGGCATGAGGTTATTGTCAATGTAAGAGGTCATAGGTTCAAGTGTTCTCAATTGCATTATCCTCTTATTTATGAGTTTGAGGATGGGTTATGAGTAGTTTTAGAAAATACACTTAAATGTTGCAATTTTGTATTAATTTTTTTGGTCAAGTATTATTTTCAATTGTTTGCTTAAATTTTATTTCATAACAAGAAAAATACAACCATTGGTAAAATATTATTTAGCAAAAATGAAAACAATTAAATTTAATTTTTAAATGTATATACTTAAATTAAAATTATGGTTTCTTGAATCAAAATCAAAATCTAATGTATATTAAATTAAACCAAAATTTATATAATATTAGATGAAAATTTATAAATAATTTTGAAATTTAACTTAAAAGTGAGTTTTCTTAACATATAAGAGTATAACTTGTTGAATTACTATGTTGAAATAGTTTTTATGTTGTTATTCATATTATCAATTTATTTTTTAGAACTTATAATTTCTTTTAGTAAAAAAAGCTATTGTTTTTAAATTAAAGTATTAGTTGATTGCTTAAAAATTACTCGACACATTTACGATATAAATGAAAATATTATGTAAAAAGTATATTTATTAAAAGTTTATATAAAATGGATAAATATCAAAATTATATACAAATTTTGATCCAATATGTAATTATACACATGAAACTTTGATTATGGTTCAAATATATACATTTAAATAAATGCATCTATTTATTTTTATTTTAGAAAAATATAATTATTTCTATATGCGGTATGTAAATTTAGAACACTACTATATCAATAATAGTGTTGGTGGTTCGTGGAATTGAATTAAGTCAAAATTCTATGTATAAAATTGCACAAAATCGAACTTCAAGTATAATATTACAAATTGAATGGTAATTTTAACTTTTGATTGAAGTGATGACATTAAAATTTAAAAATTATAATATTTTAAGATAAAAATTATAATAATATTTTTTAATTATTTCTTAATTAAATTAATATTTAATTGACTCGTAACATCAATATAATTATAATTAAGTAAGAAGATTTGATATTTATCCATTGGGATGCAAATTTAGAAACTTCCAAATGTATATATTTTGTCTTGTCATTGAGAGTGCTAACCAGTGGATATTCAGATATATAAAGAGGATAAGGTTATTATGTTTTGAGTACGGGTGCATGAAAGTCACAAACGAACGTTCAAAAGCCGGTTCATGCAATTTATGGATGAAATAATACTGTTAACTTATATTCAGTAATTTGTTGATTGGGAGTAGTTGCTGCACGTGACTTCATAGTCAAACCAACTAGAGCCCAACAACTTGAACAATTTGAACCACCGCCAAACATCATTGTCAACCACCATATTGGGCTAAAATCTAACCTTATTGGACGTGGAGGTTCTCTACGTTAAAAAGAAATTGCCAAAATCAACTGGTTACAATAAGTTAATATCAAAATTTTTAACTCTATTTTCTATTACATATTTTGGAATATCAATTTCCTTTTCGTCCGTGTATGAGATCAATAGCCTATACCAAAATTTATCAAGGCTATTATTAGATATTTTGGTATATCAAAATTTTATGTGTGTGAGCATCAATAGCTCATATCAAAATTTTTGACGCCATATCAATATTTCTAAATGATACATAATTTCTAACTAAAGACCAAAACAATATATGTAGTGTGTACAACATTTTATGTTATTCACTTGTTAGAAATCTAGTCCGACAAATTCAAATTTCTCAAAAAAGAAAAACTCAAAATTTCAAAATTTTTGTAATTGGAATTTGGAAAATAATTTTTAGACAAATCTTTTTAGTTTCTCTTCAAGATTTCATCTTTTTCTTCTCTTTTGAAATATAGAGTCTAACCCAAAAATAGTTTTCAAAACTACTCTCCTTTTCCTTTTTTCTTTTTCCAAACCAAAACCCACACCCAAAATAATTGTTTTAACAATCTTTCAATTTTTAACACCCAAACCTCTCATGCAAAAAAAAAAAAAAACAAAAAACAAACAAACATGAAAATCCCTCCATGCAAACAAAATTCTCTCAACCATTTTGATTCAAAAGCAAAAGAAACAATGAGTTTTATCTTTTCATGGAGAATGAAAGAGAGAGAGTTGTCGACTTCTCATACAAATTTTCAGTCACTTTTGACAAATTCGAACAATGAGATGATAGTTTAGGAAGAGGTGAGTAACATACTTAATTGTTTTTTATTTTTTCCTTTTTATTTTGCTCAATCCAATTACTAAATAATTATAATAAAATTTAAAAGATTTGAAAAAAATTAAAACAAAATTCAAAAAATTAAATAAATAAGGTAAAAAGAAAACCTTGTCGATTTTAGGTTCAAGGTGTGCAAGAAAGCTTTAAGTACTTTTTCTTAGATAAGAGTTGATGTCGAGTTAAGGATGAGATTGAACAATCAAACCTAGTGTTATAGGCCAATTTTGGCCCAGTCCATTTACAAATAACCCAATTGTTAAACAGCCCAAACCCAATGGTCCATTACATACTCAACTCACAAACCCTAAACCTAGACCACTAGTACTAAACATTTTCCAGCAAAAAGAGAAAGGAAGAAACCCTAGCCACCTCGCCACTTTCTCACTTGCCTCATTTTCCTCCCATTTTTTATATCCATTGCCTGCCACCATCACCGACAAAAGAAATAGAAAAATAAATAATAGAAAATCATGTAAAAGATAGCTATAAAAAGCCATTTAAAAATCATGTAAAAGAAAGAAGAAAAAAAAAAGAATTTTTGGCTATCAATACAAAGAGGATTTTTTTTTTGCATCAATACTAGTAGGTTAAAATACAAGAATAACTCCGCTTTTTCATGCTTCTACAATCAAGTACTTTTTCAGTTTTTTTAATTTGGCCACAAAGTATGTAACGCTTTGTGATTTAGTCCCTTTTGTTGTGTTGTGTTTTGAGGGGAGGAATAATTGTGTTTTTAGCCCTCATCTGTTTTGTGCGCGTCCAATCAAGTCCTTTCTTTTTGTTTTTATTGCAAATTCGCCCCAAACTTTCTGTTTTAATTTCGATTTAATCTTTTTTTATGGTTTAGCTATTTTGTCATTAAATTAGTTAATTTTATCATTTTGCTATTATTTATATCTTTGTTTCCTATTATTATTATTGTTACTAATATCAATCTATTACTATTATTAATATTACTATGTAGTAATGTATATTTTACATACGTATATGTATATATATATTTATATATGTTGTTAATTTATTACTTTATTTTAATATCTTTATTATATTTACTTTTTATATTTTAATATTATTATTATCATGATTACTATATATTAGTGTATATTTTTTTATTTTTATATATATATGTATATGTTTTTAATATATTTATGTATATACTTATGTAGCATTATTATTAGTCGTTTTATCCCTAATATTTATGTATTATGTAAATATTTTAATATTATATTATGTATATCTATATATTTTTCGTATATATTATGTATATATGTTTTCAATATTGTATGTTATATATATTATTGTGTATATATTTTAACATTATTAGTTATACATCTTTTATACTATTTTATATATATTTCTAATATCATTGTATATTTCTAACATCATTATTATTTATATATATATGTATGTATTTATATAGCGTATGAATAGTTTTTATATTATTATCATTTCTAATATATATATATTATATTTATTTTATATATTATATATATTTTAATGTTATTAGTTACATATAATTCTTATCTTTGTTCCATGTATATATTTTTATATCATCTTATGTACATATATAAATATTATGTTATATACATATATGTAATATGCTTTTTAATATCATATTTTGTACGTATTATTATATCTATTTTATCCTATTATATTTATTGTTAATACTAGTACATATATTTTATTATATGAGTATATATATACTTTTATATATAGTATTATTTTCATACATTATCATATTTATTAGTATACCTATTATTTTCACTATTATCACTTATTATTTTATTTTAATATTATTATATATATTCATATATGTTATGTACATATTTTTTTAATATCTATTTTATACATATGTATATATTATATATATCTTAACATTACTAGTTATATTTTCACTATTTTATGTATATACTTCAAACACTATATATAGTATATTTCTAACACTATTACTATTTATAAATATATATATATATTTTACGTATATACTCTTAATATCTTTATTATGTATATATTTGTTGTTTTTATTTCACATTGGATACTATTATTACGTTTAATATATCGCATGCATTGTTATTGTTTTAATATTGTTGTCATATTTATTATTTGTTTCAATGTATTTCCAACTCGTTTATTTTTGTCTCTCGCCTATTTTATATCATTCTATTGTTCATTACTTTAAAGATTTTTATTCATGTTTTTACTAATTTCAATAAATAAGGCAATGTTTCGCATTTTGGAACATCGAAGAATTGTGCCCTAACTTACGGGGTTTCGGTTCTCTTGTTGGTTCTAAATAGCTAAATATCCTTTTGAGTTTTGAAATGCACGGATTTCCAATTTAAATTAAAAGACGACTTTGTGCTCGGGAATTCATGGTATTGTGTCCTAACTTACGGGATGTGATACTCCGATATCTCTAGATAAGGAAATCTTTAAACAAATCGATTTAAGCTAATTCAAGAATTTTAAAATCAGTATTAATAGAAAAGATCGTATTTCAAGTCCCTTCCTGATTTTTAATTTTCGACATTAAGACACTAACTAATCAATTCGGTACCAATTTTTTGGGCGTGTCAAGGGTGCTAATCCTTCCTCGCACATAACCGACTCCCGAACTCTTTCTCTCAAGTTTCGTAGACCAAATGCCCTGTTTTAGTAAACTAAAATTGATTTATTAAAACAAAGGTGATCCGATCACACCTGATAAAAGATTGGTGGTGACTCCCGTTTTAATTTTCACTTTCAAACAAAGTCGATCCCCGTTTTCAAAAGAATAGTTTCGACGACTTGGCGACTCCTTTCTGGGAGCTCGAGAGTCGAGCCTTAAATTGATTATTTTTGTCTTTTGTCAAAATTGAAAATCGATTTTAAATTTCTTGCATTGCATGTTGTCTGTTATTTTCGCGACTCTCTTCAAAATATGCTTGCTTTAAGTGGTTTAATTCTTTGAGGTATCTTTGCATATCGCATCGCATTATTGGTCAATTTCAACCTCTTAAGTGGAAGTGAAAACTACTCCTTCGTGAGGTCTTCACCTCCAGATAGGATAGTGGATCGCTTTCGGGATACATCCGTACTGCGTCTTCGTGAGGTTTTCACCTCAGATAGCCGTAGGGAAATGTATTCCTCGAATCGAACTCGGTCAGTATGAACCTATAATGGGTGAGGATCGAGGAATCACTGGTTCAGTACCTTTACTTTAGAACCAAACTACATGTAATGAGCCCTAGGAGCCTACCCTAGGTAGAACCACACTAAACCCTAGTGGTTACCTGATTAGGTGCTTATTTACTCACTATTTGCTTTGAATTCTATTCTTTGTATATAATACTAACTTGTTGTATTTTGATCATTTTCGCATGACATTTCATTATAAAAGGGTGTTGATTTACGTTCGGTTACTAATTAGAAGAGTTTAGCATGCAAAAAGGATTTCTTGATAGAATGGAGGATAATGCGGCCGTCCGGGTGTGGTATGAGAGAACGCAACAGGAGAAAGGAGATAGTTTGACCGAGGGATATGAATCAGAGTTGTGGGATTTCACTAGCATCAGTGTGACTCAGAACGACCTGCAAGAGTTAAGGGATATATAGAATAGTTAGAATGGCGAAGTCAAACAACTCTTTTACTGTAACTACTGCGACCTACCCTATTTGCTCGATGTAAATGTGGACAAGTACTTGGTCCGGGCCCTCGCGCAATTTTAGAACCCCGCTTACAGTTGCTTCACTTTCGGAGGAGTTGATTTAGTACCTACGGTGGAGGAATACATGGCGTTACTTAATTGCCCAAAGATTCAAGCCGATAGGGCCTATTCAAGACCTGTTAATGTCCCTCCCTTTTTGAAGAAATTAATGAATATCACGGGGATGAGCGAGCAATGGGTTGCGGCCCGCATCAAGCAAAAAGGGGATAGTAAATGTATTCCTTGGAAAAATTTGAGGGATTTTAATCTTGAGCACCCGGATTCGAAGAAAAGGGTTGATGTTTTTGCCTTAAGTCTCTACGGTTTGATCGTCTTTTCTAAAGCACTTGGACACATAGATGAAGCCGTCTCAGATTTATTCGATCGACTTGATAAAGGTACCACACCCGTCCCGGCAATCCTAGCAGAAACTTTCTGATCCTTGAATACATGCCGGAGAGCGGGCGAGGGAAGATTTATTGGTTGTTCACAGCTTCTTTTGGCTTGGTTCCACAGTCATTTTTAAAAGGTGGAGAAGGTCTCCTATCGGGTATTCTCTAAGGATTATTCCCTATTAAGAGAATTATGGCCACATCGAGGCGGGACGATATCTCCGAAGAGAGGTGGATAACTATTCTCCAAAATTTACAGGCCGAAGACGTTGAATGGAGGGCTCCGTGGTTGATTCCTGACGAGATCTTATATAGGTGCGGTGATCTTGACTGGGTCCTTCTGGCTGGAATATGGGGAGCCATTGGATACGCTCCACTGATGGGGTTAAGGCAGTATCGATCAAGGCAGTTTATACCGGTGACACAAGGGTTGGTACAATGTGAGTTTCCCTATAAAGACAACAATTATAAAAAAAGGGTTCGCGAGATATCAGATGCATGGAACCAAACTCGAAGAATGAAAGGATTCACTGCAGGCCCGATGACGACCCCCGAGTATGAATGGTGGTGGGGTAGGAGAGTCAACGACAACATCCCTAGGCAGCATCAAGGGAATACACAACCAATAGAGGAGCATTTACGGGTCATCCCATCCGAGTTAGAGATCATTAAGCAAGATTTTGAGAAAAGAAACTCGGAGTTAGGGAAGAAGATAGAGCAGCTAGAAGAAGATAAAATGAAGTTGGGGTTAGACGTCGATATCCACAAGCTAGAGGCCGAGAAGTTAAGGAAAGGAAAGAACAAGGCCGAGGAAGATTTAGATAGTCTAAAAATCAATTACAAGAAGCTTCGTATAAGGATAAAAACTACCAGATTAGGTAAAACGTCGGAGCAATGGTGTCAAGAGATTAAAGAGGAAAAGACTAGAGCCGACCATTGGGAGAAAATATTTCAAGATGCCCGAGTATGAGAGGACACTCTGAAGAAGAGTTTGTTAGAAACCTAAAACGAAAAGGAGAAGTTACGAGCTCGGGTGGCTGAATTGGAAAGATTACTTCAGCAACATCGTAGCCATAATTCGATAATTAAGCTAAAGGCTAGTCTGAGCAGGATTGAAGAGTTGAAAGGGAAAATAGAAGAACCCGAGACCGCATTGCGAGATAGCAAAATTCGAGTGGAACTTCTTGAGACAAACAACGACCATTACAGAGAACAACTTCACCACTCTCAAAACCAGATTAGAGATAGACACTATGTCATGGGCGAAGCTATAGCTCAGATTCGGGAGATAGCTGATCACTTGCAAACCTTGGTAGTTCAGGCTTATATATTAAGCTTAAAGTACGAGTCAGAATCAGACCGAGGCCGAAGCTTAGCTTGGCTTCTTAGGAAAGTTAAGACTTTGGGCATTAGGGCGAAGTCGTATATGTAATCATCCGTTCTATGTAAAGAAATTTTTCTTCTAGTGAAGTTCTTCTAATAAAATTGAATTGGAATCAATGCCTCTTTTTGCATTCATTCATTGCATGTACATGCCCCATAATTATTCGCTAAGGTTAAAACATACAATTTGCAGTTGTAATACCACAAGACTAGAACCACGTCATTCGTATAGAACCCACCGACAAGCTAGAGTAATGGAGGCCGAATTCAACGAAAGGATTGAGAGGATGGAAAGAATTCAAAGGAAATTACAAGAACAACTGGCCAAATCGCAGCAAGAGACAAGAGACTTAATGGTGAGATCCCGAGAAGAATCGCTCGAACAGAAGGATCAAATGGCCAAGATAATGGAAATGATGTCAGCTTTAGTTAAGGGAAAGGGACTTATGAACCCTGACGTTGTGGAACCACGGTCAAGGGGTAATCTCGATCAAGATTCGCCCCATCCGCCAGGATTTACTCCACCGCACGCCCATGCAACACAAAGATGATACACTCAATGGGAACCTACAGGTTTGGAGCAACGACCTGCACCACCTGTTAACTTGGGACAAGGAATGTTCGTGTCGAACCCAGGGGCTAGTCCTGCTGATCCACTAGTTCCAGATTTGGACGACTCAGCAGAGATAGCTAGGTTGAAATTAGATAATCATGACGCAAATGAGAAGAATAGGAGTCTAGAGGAAAGACTCAAAATGATAGAAGGTACTGAAGTCTTCTCCGCACTAGGTGCCAAAGAACCCAGTTTGGTACCCGATCTAATTTTACCTCCGAAGTTCAAGGTGCCTAATTTTGAAAAGTATGATGGGACAAGATGCCCAAAAGCACATCTCATCATGTTCTGCCGGAAGATGACCGGCTATGTGAACGAAGATAAGCTACTCATACATTGTTTTCAAGATAGTCTAACAGGATCGGCTCTTCGGTGGTATAACCAGCTTAGTAGGGAAAAGATTCGATCCTGGAAGGACTTGGCATCAGCGTTCTGTGAGCAGTACAAGCATGTATCGAATATGGTACCAGACCGGATGACCTTGTAAATGATGGAGAAAAAGTCGTCAGAGACCTTTAGACAGTATGCGCAGAGATGGAGGGACGTCTCGGCCCAAGTGGAAGCCCCACTAGCAAAAACGGAGATAACCGTTCTCTTTATCAACACCTTAAAAATGCCGTTTTATGACAAACTAGTGGGAAGTACCACGAAAGATTTTGCGGATATTGTAATATCTGGTGAGCTCATAGAGAATGTCGCCAAGAGCGGCAGAATGGAAGGTTCAGAAGGTTAAAAAAAGACAGTGCCCATGAAGAAAAAAGAACCAGAAGCCCACATGGTGGGAATGGAAAGCCGTTATGCCCCTAATCCATATCCAAACCAACCTTGACCTTGAAGTTATCCACCTCAAATTTCTATTATCCCCCTCAAACCCCTTACTACCAAGCACCACCTTCTTCCTACCCCGTATACGCCACGAACAACCAAAGACCCGTCACCACATTCCCACAAAACATGGTACCCGCTCAAAGCCAGCCCAGAAACGAACCAAGACCTGCAAGACCTAATCCCGAGAGACCGTAATTTACTCCTATCCCTGTGTCGTATGGGGAATTGTTCCCAAAACTTTTGGAGAAACAACTGATTTCTCCCCATTACATGGCACCCCTTAAACCTCCATACCCAAAGTGGTACGATCCAAACGCTAGTTTTGCATACCACGCGGGGAACCAGGGGCATTCCACGGAGAATTGCCTAGCCTTTAAGAGGAGAGTTCAAGGACTCATTGACGCGGGTATCCTACGGTTCGATAGTACTAGTAACGCAACTGGGAACCCATTCCCTAGCCATGCTGAAGGGAATGTAAGCACAGTGGAGAAAGAGGACGAATGAAAAGTTAGAAGATGTGTTTCAGAAATAAGGACACCTCTCAGAAAATCTGGGAGGTACTGGTTAAGAAAGGATTGCTTTGTCACCCCGATAGAATTTTCGGAGAAGAAGGTCAAAGTTTTTGCAATTTCCATGGAATTGTAGAACACGACATTCAGTCTTGTGAGGAATTTAAAAGGTTGCTTCAAGACCGGATGGATAATAAGGAGATTAAGGTTCTTAACAAGAGGGAAGAGACCAACGAAAGAGAAGTATGCACCTCTGACAACCAGTCATCAGGTCTCCCTTATAGCGCGGATCGACTGTTAGTAATTTATTACGACGCGACGAAAGAGCTGGTAAAACCAAAAATGATAATCGAAGTACCGTCTCCTTTCCCGTACAAGGACGACAAAACCGTACCATAGAAATATGACATCAATATCGTTACACCGGAAGATGAAAAGCTGAAAGCCATAACTGGAGATGTTGGAGAGGTAGGTCATTTTACCGAAGTGGAAGATGTTATTCAAAGAGGTCGAACCGTGAAGAAGAACGTTGATTGGAAGCAAAAAGGGAAAGTAGTGATGCATGAGGCCGAAGTCAAGCAAGAAATTCCACCCGTGCAAGAAACTAAAAAGCCTGTGGATGAGGAGGAAGCACAAGAGTTCTTGAAATTTATCAAACACAGTGAATACAATGTAGTGGAACAATTGAATAAGCAACCAGCACGAATCTCGGTTTTATCTCTGCTGCTAAATTTAGAGCCACACCGGAACGCTTTGCTGAAGGTGTTGAATCAAGCTTACGTGGCAAACAATATATCCGTGGAGAAGCTGGACAGATGGGTGAACAACTTGAATGCGGATAATTTCATTTCTTTTAGTGATGACGAAATACCACCCAATGGTAGAGGCTCCGTGAAAGCACTACATGTTACGACTCGTTGCAAGGGCTACATAATACCGAATGTACTTATCGGTAATGGCTCGACACTCAATGTCATACCTTTGGCCATGCTTTCCAGAATTCTGATAGATCTGTCCTATTTAAGGCCCTATCATTCCACGGTAACGGTATTCGATGGGGCAAGGCGTGAAGTTATGGGAAAGATTGATATCCCTTTAGAAGTAGGCCATTACATTTATAATGTCGAGTTCCAAGTCATGGACATCACACCCTCGTATAACTACCTTCTTGGAAGGCCCTAGATCCATTCTGCTGGAGCAGTTCCATCCTCTCTCCATCAAAAAGTAAAGTTCATCATAGATGGTTGTTTGGTCAGTGTCGAGGGAGAAGAAGACATTATCGCATCTATCTCTGCTGATGCGCCATATCTTGAAGTAAGCAAAGACGCAGTGGAATGTTTCTTCCGATCCCTTGAATTTGTCAATGCCACTTTTGTCACTGAGGGAAATGGAATTTCAGTGTCAAAACTGTCGAGAAATACCAGAATGGGTGTCAAGTTGACTGTAGGAAGGGGAGCTCGAGCGAGAAGAGGTTTAGGGAGATATCTACAAGGAATAGTCAGGGTTCTAAAACCAGTGCACCACAAGGCCCGATACGGTTTAGGATTCCAGCCGGACATACGTTAAAGAAGAAGACAGTGGAAGAAAGATCAGGAAAGAAGGATCGCGAGAACCTTAGGCCGAGAACCAGAATAGGAGCCTATGGAATTCCCTCATTTGTCAAGAACATTTACGTCTGCGGGAATGATATACCCGAGGCAAGACAATGCACAAGGTACAATGTTAATGATCGAAAAGGGTTTTCAAAACATCAGTATAAATGTCATTGACAAACGAGCTGACACAAGTAAAGATGTCTCAAGGATACGCCTTTGTCCCCCGGGTTTCATGTTGAACAATTGGACTGCCGAGGACCTTCTTGTAGTTTATAAGTCTTCAGAGTAATGCTCAAACATTAACATGCTATTGTGTCCTTAGATATAATAGAATTCTTTTGTAAGAGCTTGCAGTCGCTCTTTATCGTTCAAATGAATATCAATGAAGATGCATTTTGTCATGATATTTCGCATTATCACTAATTTCATAATCATTTTCTCATTTCATAGCCTGTCCTCACATTTGCCTCATGCCATGCCATAACATTTCGTTTTTTGGTTTCAATACTTGGATGCCCCTCTATAGTCTCCTTTTTCATTCAACTTTCAGGTGCTCAGATGTCAACATCATGAACAAACCCGTTACGAGTCCTAAAATCGATTTTGAGAAGGCTGTTTGTTTAGAAGAATTCAAAGCCGAAGAAAATGCTGAAGATTATGTCTCGTCTCCTGACTTGCTAAGAATGGTGGAACAAGAGGATAAACAGATTTTGCCTCATCAAGAATCTGTTGAAACAATAAATTTAGGAACTGAAGAAATGAAGCAAGAAGTGAAGATTGGGACCTCTATTTCAGGGGGCACCAGGCATAATTTGATTGCTTTGCTCCGCGAGTATAAAGATGTATTCGCATAGTCATATCAAGAAATGCCAGGATTGGATGAAGATGTAGTGGTTCATAAGCTCCCGTTAAAACCAGAATGCAAACCCATTCAGCAAAAGCTAAGACGGATGAGACCTGAGATGCTGTTGAAGATAAAAGAAGAGGTCAAAAAGTAATTCGATGCGGGTTTCTTACAAGATTCCAAATATCCAGAATGGGTGGCTAACATAGTCCCAGTGCCAAAGAAAGACGGCAAAGTACGAATGTGCATGGATTATCGTGACCTGAATTGAGCAAGTCCTAAAGATAATTTTCCCTTACCGCACATTGATACGTTGGTAGATAACACAGCAAAACATTCATTGTTTTCTTTCATTGATGGATTCTCAGGGTATAATCAGATCAAAATGGCCCCTGAGGATATGGAGAAAATTACCTTCGTAACAATGTAGGGAATATTCTGCTACAAGGTGATGCCATTTGGGCTAAAAAATGCTGGGGCAACATATCAGAGGGCTATGGTAACGTTATTCCATGACATGATGCATAAAGAAATAGAGGTCTATGTCGACGATATGATCGCTAAGTCCCAAGGGGAAGAAGAACATGTGGAAAACCTCAAAAAGTTGTTCGGAAGGCTGAGAAAGTTTCAGCTAAATCTTAATTCAGCCAAATGTACGTTTGGGGCTACCTCGGGAAAGTTGCTAGGCTTCATTGTCAGTGAAAGAGGTATCGAGGTTGATCCGGTTAAAATAAAAGCTATTCAAGAGTTACCACCTCCGCGCACACAAAAAGAAGTCAGATGATTTTTAGGGAGGTTAAACTATATCGCCCGATTTATCGCTCAACTTACCAACCAATGCGACCCAATCTTTCGACTTCTTCGAAAACATAACCTGAGAGAATGGAATGAGTAATGCCAGGTGGCCTTTGATAAGATAAAATAATATTTGTCTAGTCCTCCAGTGCTAGTACCGCCAACTCCGGGAATACCATTGATATTGTATTTGACTGTGTTCGAAAATTCAATGGGTTGCGTACTGGGCAACACGACGAGTCAGAAAAGAAAGAAAATGCGATCTACTACCTCAGTAAAAAGTCACTGAATATGAGGCAAAGTATTCATCCATTGAAAAATACTGTTGCGCTCTGGTTTGGGTAGCTGGGAGACTCAAGCAATACATGTTGTTTATACAACATGGTTAATTTCAAAGCTGGATCCAATAAAGTACATGATGGAATCACCGGCACTCTCAGGAAGAATAGCACGATGGCAGATCCTCCAATCGGAATACGACATTGCCTATGTAAGTCAGAAGTCGATAAAAGGGAGCGCAATAGTTGATTTTTTAGCTGCTCGAACGACAAAGGAATATGAGCCCTTGAGATTTGATTTCCCGGATGAAGACTTGATGTGCATTGCAGAAAAATAATATGAGTCATCAAAAAGAAGTCATGGAAGATGAGCTTTGATGATGCATCGAACGCATTGGGGCATGGGATTGGAGCAGTCTTAGTATCGCCAGAAGGGAACCATTACCCACTCACTGCCAGGCTGAACTCTTTCTGTACCAATAACATAGCAGAATATGAGGCTTGTATCATGTGACTTCGTGCAGCAATTGGACGAAACATCAAAACTTTAGAGGTATACGGAGACTCAGCCTTGGTGATATACCAAATCCGTGAAGATTGGGAAGTGAGAGATTCGAAACTGGTCAAATACAGTGATCTAGTGGCAGAGCTGATTAAAGAATTCGAAGAAATAACTTTTAATTACCTCCCACGAGAAGAAAACCAATTGGTGATGCCCCGCCACTTTGGCTTCAATGTTCAAAGCAAACAGAGAAATGAAATAATGCCTCTTCAAATGAGCATATATGAAGTCCCTGCATATTGTTTCAGCATTGAAAAAGAGCTGGATAGACGGCCATAGTTCCATGATGTCTTAGAATATATTAAGAATCAAAAGTATCCCGAACAAGCAAATGAGAACGACAAAAGAACAATCAGAAGAATGGCAGCGGGATTCGTTCTTGATGGGGATATCCTGTACAAAAGAGGAAAAGATCAGGTGCTCTTGAGATGCGTAGATGCTATTGAAGCCAGAAAAATACTTGAAGATGTCCACGAGGGAATTTGTGGGACACATGCCAATGGTTTCACTATGGCCAGGAAGATTATGAGACTCGGTTACTACTGGCTGACGATGGAAAGCGACTGCATTAGTTTTGCAAGAAAATGCCACAAATGTCAAATTTATGGCGATAAGATTCATGTAGCCCCTTTGCCCCTTCATGTCATGACTTCTCTGTGGCCCTTTTCTATGTGGGGCATGGATGTTATAGGGCCAATTTCCCCAAAAGCTTCTAATAGACACCGGTTCATTTTTGTGGTTATTGATTACTTCACAAAATGGATAGAAATTGATTCGTTTGCCAATGTGACAAAGACTGCAGTTTGCAGATTTTTGAAAAAAGAAATCATTTGTCGATATGGTTTACCTGAGAGAATCATTTCAGATAACGTCTTAAATCTGAACAACAAGATGATAAAGAAAGTGTGTGAGCAGTTTCAAATAAAGCATCATAACTCGTCACCCTATCACCCGAAAATGAACAGAGCTGTTGAAGCAGCCAACAAGAATATTAAGAAGATTATTGGGAAAATGACTGAGACATATAAAGATTGGCACGAGAAGCTACCATTTACTTTGTATGCATATCGCACATCTGTACGGACATCTACGGGGGCAACTCCTTTCTCTCTGGTCTATGGAATAGAAGCTGTGCTACCTATCGAAGTTGAGATCCCCTCTTTACGAGTCTTAATGGATTCGAAACTAGAGGAGGCAGAATGGGTTCGAGCTCGATATGACCAGTTAAACCTTATCGAAGAGAAATGTTTAAAGGTAATTTGTCACGGACAGATGTACCAGAAGAGAATGATCGGGCCCATGACAAGAAAATACGGCTAAGAGAATTCTATGAAGGAGAACTCGTGCTGAGAAAGATTCTTCCAATATAGAAGGACTGACGAGGAAAATGGACACCAAATTGGGAAGGACCATATGTCGTAAAGAAGGCATTCTTGGGCGGAGCTTTGATTCTCATTGAGATGGATGGGAAAGAGTTACCTAATCCAGTGAATTCAGATGCTGTGAAGAAATATTATGTAACGCCCCCACGCCCGAAACCATCACCGGAGTCAAGCCTGAGGTGTTACTAAACTTATCTTACCTTTTAAACAACTCTAAATCACTTATTTTAATTTTAGGAATAAACTGTTTTTCTGCGTCATGGTTACTTAAAAATTCATTTCTCGAGTTTCAAAACTCAAAATTAAGATCCGTAAATTTTTCATGAAACTAGACTCATATATATATCTACTAATTTTTTTCTAGAATTTTTGACTTATCCAATTAGTACAGTTTATTAGTTAAAGTTTCCCCTGTTTCAAAACTCAACTGCACTGACCTCTTCTTACTACGAACCATTTTTCTTCCTGTAAAAAAATTCATATGACTAAGTCATTTATTTCTCTAAAAACTATATTCAACAAGCATTCTAACCATATAAATTATACCTTCTAATTAGTTTTGTACAATTTATGGTGAATTTCCAAAGTTGAAACAGGGATCCAGAAATTGCTCTGACCCTGTTTCACTAAAACTCAGATATATCATAAAATATAATACTTTTACCTGTTTTGCTTATTCCATAAGAAAATATACATAATAAGCTTTAATTTCATATATTATTCATCTTCAAACTATGTTTCTACAATTTTTAGTGATTTTTCAAAGTTACATCATTTCATTACTTGAATCTGTTTTAGGTTACTTTCACATTTTCATAATTTTCATGTGATAATCATCATTCAATCATACATATTAATAAACATGTATATCATCAGCTATTTTCTTAGCTAATCACTAGCAAGTATTTACACATCATTCATTATTCATATTATACCAAAAGTAGCTAAGTTTCTATACATGCCATACCCAAAACAAAACGCCTAGTTATACCGAGTTATTTCTTTGATAGTGTGATCGGCCTCCGACATTTCCTTCGATCCCCGAGTGACTAGATAAGTACTATAAGAAGAAGAAAATAAAGAGATTAAGCACTAGGCTTAGTAAGCTTACAAGCAAATAAATCACAACATTCAACATAATGGATAATTATGCATAATATCATCTAACATCATAAATTTCTTTACTTCTCAATTTCTATCTTCTTCTTTATTCCCTTACCTTCTTTCTTACGACCTTTCCTTTTCATAACTATAATCTACTTTTCCTTTGCTGTTAATTCACTGTAATTTAACTAGTATCCTGACCCGTTGAACCACTCGAATACTAAGGATACTAGGTCGCTTCTCGCTCATCAATATCTCGCCAATGCCATGTCTTTGACATGGACTTACATGAATTATTCTGTCTCCAATGCCATATATAATATGGACTTACATGGCTCAATCCTGTCTCCAAAGCCATATTTCTAATATGGACTTACATGGCTCATTTCGTTCGTCTGTCAACCCTAATATCCTAACATTCCTAGGGTTCAACCGGCTTTCTAACACTTTTCCTCTGTCACTTCACCTTAAATTCGACTTTAAATATTTTCATAACATAATATATAAATGCTGGAAATTAACAATAATAATGTAAAATAAAAGAATATTGCATTTATTTACTGTAAACTTACCTCGATACAAAATGTGACTAAACTTTACAATTTAGTCCTTTACTTTTTCTTTTCCCCGATCTACTCTCGAATTTCGCTCTTCTTGATCTATAATAGCAAATTTAGCTTATTTAATATCAACATTTATCAAAACAACCCTTTACTCAAATTTTGGCAAAATTACATTTTTGCCCCTAAACTTTCACATATTTGCACTTTTGCCCCAAGGCTCGTAAATTAAACTTCATCCTATTTTCTTATGTTTTATGACATGCTGATCATTTTTTCCTTCTATGGCAACATCAAATTCACACACTAACATGTACTTATGACTATTAGGTATTTTTACCGATTAAGCCTTTTTATTAATGTTAATAACCAAATGACCAAAATGCCCCTCCTTACTAAACTTTCAAAAATTCCTTCCATGTCCTAATTTTGTCCATGAACTTAAAATTGGTCAAATTACCATTTAAGATCTCCTAATTAATATTCCAAAATAATTTCATACTAAAAACTTCTAGAATGCAAGTTTTGCAAATTATTCGATTTAGTCCCTAACCTCAATTTAATCACTTTATGCATAGAATTTTATCACGAAATTTTCACACAATCATGTAATCATACCATGAACCTCAAAATAATAATAAAATATTTTTTATTTTATTTTTTTTACCCTGAATTTGTGGTTTCGCAACCACTGTTCCGTTTAGGCCCTATTTTGGAATGTTACATTTCTCCCCCCCTTTAGGGATTTTCGTCCCGAAAATCTTACCTGTGAAGAGATATGGGTACTGTTTTCACATAGCCTCTTCGGGTTCCCATGTAGCCTCGTCTACCCCATGTCTATTCCATAGTACTTTCACAAGTACAATACTTTTGTTCCTTAATTGCTTTACCTCTCGAGCTAGAATCTTTCGGTTCTTCACCGTAAGTCATGTCTGGTGAATCTCAACCTCTGTTTGAGAAATCACATGTGACGGATCTGAACGATAACGACGTAGCATAGACACATGAAATACATTATGAATCTTTCTAACTCAATCGGTAAAGCTAACCGATATGCTAATGGTCCGACTCTCTCAATCACTTCAAACGGTCCAATAAAACATGGACTTAGTTTGCCTTTCTTGCCAAATCGAGAACTTTCTTCCACGGGATACTTTCAAAAAACTTTGTCACCAACTTGATATTCGATCTCTTTTCTTTTAAATCGCATACGACTTACATGCGTCAAGTCGCTTTTAAACAATTTCGATAACTTTCACTTTTCTTCCGTTTCTTTAACTAGATCAACCCAGTAAATCGGCTTTCTTTAAGCTCATCCAATATAAAGGTGTGCGGCATTTACGTCCATACAAAGCTTCATAAGGTGCCATCTTCAAACTCGATTGATAACTATTATTGTAGGCAAACTCTACTAATGGTAAATATTTTTCCCAAGCGCCTTGAAATTCCAAAGACACAACATCTAAGCATATCTTCAAGTACGAATAACTCTCTCGATCGACCGTCGGTTTGAGGGTGGAAAGTCGTACTAAAACTCAACTTTGTGCCCAAAGCCTTCGTAATTTCTTCCAAAACCGTGAAGTAAATCTTGGATCTCTGTCTAAAATGATCGATAATGGTACCTTGTGTAGTTTGACTATCTCGACATATACAACTCGCCAACTTGTCAAGTGAATAATCCATACTGAATGGGATAAAATGAGCCGACTTCGTTAACTTATCAATCACAACCTATCTGCATCTTTTTTCTCGGTGTAAACGGCAATCCGTCACAAAATCCATAGTAACTCGATCCCATTTCCACTCGGGGACTAGCACAGTCGCAATAAACTCGAAGGTACCGATGTTCGACCTTTACTGCCGACAGATCAAACATCTAAAACAAACTCAAATGTCCTTTTCATTCCTACCCACCAAGACATTTTTTTAACTCATTATACATCTTTATACTACCGGATGAATAGACAAAGAACTACTATATGCTTCTGTAAAATCTTTCGAATAAGCTCATCATTCTTGGTATGCATACCTGTCTCGGAACATCAAACAACCGTCGAATCGATCGAAAATCGACTCTACATCCGACTCAGACCGATCTCTTTTGGTTAACAACTCACTGTCATTTTTTTTGAGTTTCACAAATTTCTTCAAGAAACATCGGTTTAGCTCTCAACTCAGCTAAGATAAAACCATCATCCGATAAGGCTAGACTAGTGTTCAAAGCTCTTAATGCAAATAAAGATTTCCTACTCAAAGCATCAAGAACAACGTTTGCCTTACAGGTGGTAATCGATCACTAGCTCATAATCTTTAATCAACTCTAACCATCTTCTTTGCCTCAAATTCAAATCTTTTGAGTCATCAAATATTTCAAACTTTTGTGATCGGTGAATATGTGGCACTTCTCACCGTACAAATGATGTCTCCAAATCTTCAACAAGAAAAACAATGGCGCTAGCTCTAAATCATGTGTCGGATAGTTCTTCTCATGTGGCTTTAGTTGTCTAGAGGCATAAGCAATTACCTTCCTTTCTGCATAAGTACACAACCAAGTCCATTCATGGACGCATCATCAGAATCACAAACTCCTTACGGTTCTAGTTGCACTAAAGCAGGAGCTTTAGTCAACAATGCTTTTAACTTGTCAAAACTCGTTGACACTTCTCATCCATTCAAACTTGACATCCTTTCGCAGCAATCTTGTCGGTGGGTAGCTATCATGGAAAATCCTCTACAAATCGCCTATAATATCCGCAAGACCAAGAAAACTTCTAACCTTTGATACATTTCTAGGAGGCTTCCAATCAACAATGGCTGAAATCTTGCTCGGATCAACCTTAATACCTTCACGAAACAATATGTCCAAGAAAACCAACTTCTCGTAACAAGACTCACTTTTTTTGAACTTGACATACAACCGATTATCTTTCGAATCAGAAAGCGTTCTCAAATGCTCGCATGCTCGGTCTCATCATGAGAATAAATCAAGATATCATCAATAAACAAAACTACAAACTTATCCAAGTACGGTTCGAAAATTCGGTTCATTAAGTCCATGAAAATGGCAGGAGCATTAGTCAAGTCAAATGGCATCACAAGGAACTCATAATGACCATACCTAGTCCGGAAGCGTCTTCAAGACATCGACTCTTTAACTCACAATTGATAATATCCGGATCTCAAATCTATCTTGAAAAACACAAGAGCTCCTTCAATTGATCAAACAGATCATCAATTCTAGGCAATGGATACTTGTTCTTTACTGTTACCTTGTTAAGTTGCCAATAATTTAAGCACAATCTCATCGATCCGTCATATTACCTTGTTTCAATTCCAGAATTCCTTTCTCTTCGGTCAATAAACCTCGATGATGTACTTTTTACGAAATTCCTCCGAAAGAAATCCCAAGTGACCTCTCCTTTGGTACAAGCGATACAAGTGTCTTCCACCAGTAGTAGGTGAGTCTCTAAGAAGTGATACTACACATTCCATACATTCCTCGGTGTACAAGATAACTCATCAAAGACTCGATAGTATTTTCTAACCAAAATTCGCTCTTTCGCATCATCATCTTTTGTTGCTCGGAACTCTTCGCCTTGTTTCTGATTCTATCAACTGGTGGCTTTTCTCTTATCACTGCACTGTGATTGGGGAGCTTGAGCTACATGGGTAGCCCGAGAATCATGAGGGGTGGAGGTCTAACCGCCGGATTCGTGCGAACGAACTCGGCAAACAAATCATTCAAAGCTTGGAAGAGAGCTTCTCGAGTCACTCCTCCCCGATTAACTCATTCATCGCCTATTCTCGGATGGCGCTACCCTTCTAGGGAGCAGGCGCATTACTTTCTACATCATCATCACCAGCTCACTCGGGATCCATTACAATAAAACAAAATATTTAAAATAAATCAGAGTCGTCACACTATCAAAATACAAGTATGGCATGTATAGCTAGACTTTTTCTCACACTAGCTGTTCCGAGAACCGACTAAACCTGCTCGATACCAATAAATGTAACGCCCCACATGAAACCATCACCGAGTCAAGCCCGAGGTGTTACTAAACTTATCTTACCTTTTAAACAACTCTAAATCACTTATTTTAATTTTAGGAATAAACTGTTTTCTGCGTCATGGTTACTTAAAAATTCATTTCTCGAGTTTCAAAACTCAAAATTAAGATCCGTAAATTTTTCATGAAACTAGACTCATATATATATCTACTAATTTTTTTCTAGAATTTTTGACTTATCCAATTAGTACAGTTTATTAGTTAAAGTTTCCCCTGTTTCAAAACTCAACTGCACTGACCTCTTCTTACTACGAACCATTTTTCTTCCTGTAAAAAAATTCATATGACTAAGTCGTTTGTTTCTATAAAAACTATATTCAACAAGCATTCTAACCATATAAATTATACCTTCTAATTAGTTTTGTACAATTTATGGTGAATTTCCAAAGTTGAAACAGGGGATCCAGAAATTGCTCTGACCCTGTTTCACTAAAACTCAGATATATCATAAAATATAATACTTTTACCTGTTTTGCTTATTCCATAAGAAAATATACATAATAAGCTTTAATTTAATATATTATTCATCTTCAAACTATGTTTCTACAATTTTAGTGATTTTTCAAAGTTACATCATTTCATTACTTGAATCTGTTTTAGGTTACTTTCACATTTTCATAATTTTCATGTGATAATCATCATTCAATCATACATATTAATAAACATGTATATCATCAGCTATTTTCTTAGCTAATCACTAGCAAGTATTTACACATCATTCATTATTCATATTATACCAAAAGTAGCTAAGTTTCTATACATGCCATACCCAAAACAAAACGTCTAGTTATACCGAGTTATTTCTTTGATAGTGTGATCGGCCTCCGACATTTCCTTCGATCCCCGAGTGACTAGATAAGTACTATAAGAAGAAGAAAATAAAGAGATTAAGCACTAGGCTTAGTAAGCTTACAAGCAAATAAATCACAACATTCAACATAATGGATAATTATGCATAATATCATCTAACATCATAAATTTCTTTACTTCTCAATTTCTATCTTCTTCTTTATTCCCTTACCTTCTTTCTTACCTGACCTTTCCTTTTTCATAACTATAATCTACTTTTCCTTTGCTGTTAATTCACTGTAATTTAACTAGTATCCTGACCCGTTGAACCACTCGGAATACTAAGGATACTAGGGTCGTTCCTGTCTATCAATATCCTGCCAATGCCATGTCTTTGACATGGACTTACATGAATTATTCCTGTCTCCAATGCCATATATAATATGGACTTACATGGCTCAATCCTGTCTCCAAAGCCATATTTCTAATATGGACTTACATGGCTCATTTTCGTTTCGTCTGTCAACCCTAATATCCTAAAATTCCTAGGGTTCAACCGGCTTTCTAACACTTTTCCTCTGTCACTTCACCTTAAATTCGACTTTAAATATTTTCATAACATAATATATAAATGCTGGAAATTAACAATAATAATGTAAAATAAAAGAATATTGCATTTATTTACTGTAAACTTACCTCGATACAAAATGTGACTAAACTTTACAATTTAGTCCTTTACTTTTTCTTTTCCCCGATCTACTCTCGAATTTCGCTCTTCTTGATCTATAATAGCAAATTTAGCTTATTTAATATCAACATTTATCAAAACAACCCTTTACTCAAATTTTGGCAAAATTACATTTTTGCCCCTAAACTTTCACATATTTGCACTTTTGCCCCAAGGCTCGTAAATTAAACTTCATCCTATTTTCTTATGTTTTATGACATGCTGATCATTTTTCCCTTCTATGGCAACATCAAATTCACACACTAACATGTACTTATGACTATTAGGTATTTTTACCGATTAAGCCTTTTTATTAATGTTAATAACCAAATGACCAAAATGCCCCTCCTTACTAAACTTTCAAAAATTCCTTCCATGTCCTAATTTTGTCCATGAACTTAAAATTGGTCAAATTACCATTTAAGATCTCCTAATTAATATTCCAAAATAATTTCATACTAAAAACTTCTAGAATGCAAGTTTTGCAAATTATTCGATTTAGTCCCTAACCTCAATTTAATCACTTTATGCATAGAATTTTATCACGAAATTTTCACACAATCATGTAATCATACCATGAACCTCAAAATAATAATAAAATATTTTTTATTTTATTTTTTTTTACCCTGAATTTGTGGTTTCGCAACCACTGTTCCGTTTAGGCCCTATTTTGGAATGTTACATATTATGCCTAAAAAAAAAGGGGGATTAAGGTGAAAACCCAAAAAGGGCATCTTGATTAACACAAAAAATTAAGATAAAAACCCGAAAGGGCATTTTAATGAAGCAAACCTGAGCTTAAAGAGCAGGGCGGTTGAATGGTGGGTTAAACAGTGAAACTACAGCATTTGAAACATTTTTCAGTAGCTCGAAATCTTCTACGCAAGAAGCCATGCTAGAAAAGATTCTTGATAAGAAACGTGGAAGAGTTCGTGTGTTGAATATCTAGAGCATCTGTATCTATTGAATGCGATCCGTTTTCTCTTTATGACACTTTCTCATTATCATTGGTTAACTTTCTTTATTTGCCACGTTTGAAAGAAATAAATGTGAGGTATCCCTTTGTCCCTACCTGACCATTTTCATGCACCTCATTATGTCGTTTATTTTCATGATAAATAGTGAAATGACATACTCTAAACAAAAGAAATGTTAAGCATTACCTGGATAAGAACTTGATAAGCATAAGAGCCTCAACGCAAGGACAAAGTTCAACCAAGGGCAAAAGAGTGATATCTGAAAAATGTAGATTACTCATGAAGCTTGAGGATGGGTACAGGGCCTAAATAGAAAGTCAAGAGTCAAAGCAATGAACACATATCATCAAAAATCATGACGAAAGAGGACATAAGACAAACCGCCAAAGGCGCGTAGCATAATCATGTAGGCATAAAGGCATTTAAGACAAACATATGCATATCATGATAACGTTATGCATGACATCTACAGGTACTCCAGTAGAGCGAGAGGATGTGATGATAGCTGTACTGAATCAAAGGAAAAGACACCTAAGTTCCACCAGTTGACATCTTTTGGTATTTTGATATTTTTTATTTCTGTTTCAAAAAAATCAACTCATATTGCGAGAGGTGAGTTGAGCCTCAAGACACGTTGAGGTATTTTCAATCTATTTTTTCAAAAAAATCAACTCATACTGCGAGAGGTGAGTTGAACCTCAGGACACGCTGAGGTAGTTTTAATTTCTGTTCATCAAAAAAATCAACTCATATTGCGAGAGGTGAGTTGAACGTCAGGTCACATGTCGAGGTATTTACAATTTCAGTTTTTCAATTTATGTTTTTCAAAAATCAATTCATATTGCTAGAGGTGAATTGAGCCTCAGGATCATATGCCGAGGTATTTTCAATTAATGTTTTTTAATTTATGCTTTTCAAAAAAATCAACTCATATTGTGAGAGGTGAGTTGAGCCTCGGGACACGCTAAGGCATTGTTAATTTTTGTTTCAAAACTCAACTCATATTGCGAGAAATGAGTTGAGCCTTAAGACACGTTGAGGTATTTTCAATTTCTGTTCAATTTATGTTTTTCAAAAATCAACTCATATTGCGAGAGGTGAGTTGAGCCTCGGGGCACGCTGAGATATTTTCAATTAATGTTTTTTTAAATTTATGCTTTTCAAAAATCAACTCATATTACGAGAGGTGAGTTGAGCCTCGGGTCACATGTCGAGATATTTTTAAAATCTATTTTGCAAATTCTGTTTTCAAAAATCAACTCATATTGCGAGAAGTGAGTTGAGCCTTTGCTCACGTGCTGAGCTATTTTTTTTAATTTCTGTTTTTAATGACTATTTCTACGGAATCAATTCTATTGCGAGAAATGAGTTTAAATCAGGATCACATGCTGAGTAAAGAATAAAGATTGGAGCTGATTGAAGGCATCGGATTTTGTTCCCTTGAAGTCGTAGAAGAAAAGACTACAAACCTTATCTCACTGAAGCGATAAAAGAGCAGACTGAAGTTGTAGATCTCACCTTTTAGAAGTTACAGTGAAGCAGATCGAAGCCACAAATTTCATACCCTTGAAACTACATCGGAGTAGGTTGAAGCTACAAGGCATATGTCAGAAGATGCAGTGGATTGAACCAAAGCTACAAGATGCGGTGGACTAGTATGAGACTACCTGAACAAGAAGAGCACCAGAGAAATCAATACTTGGCAAGACAGGGAAAAATTGGCCTTTCTTTATGTCTTTGCTCTATTCCCGTTACATGATAATGAGCAAAGAGGGGCGGCTGTTATAAGCCAATTTTGGCCCAGTCCATTTACAAATAACCCAATTGTTAAACAGCCCAAACCCAATGGTCTATTACATACCCAACTCACAAACCCTAAACCTAGCCCACTAGTACTAAACATTTTCCAGC
This sequence comes from Gossypium arboreum, assembly GCF_025698485.1. Lineage (NCBI taxonomy): Eukaryota > Viridiplantae > Streptophyta > Magnoliopsida > Malvales > Malvaceae > Gossypium > Gossypium arboreum. The sequence continues at coordinate 81,978,775 of NC_069078.1, read as the reverse complement.
AAAAAGAGAAAGGAAGAAACCCTAGCCACCTAGCCACTTTCCTACTTGCCCCATTTTCCTCCCATTTTTGATATCCATTGTCTGCCACCATCACCTACAAAAGAAATAGAAAAAGAAATAATAGAAAATCATGTAAAAGATGGCTATAAAAAGCCATTCAAAAATCATGTAAAAGAAAGAAGAAAAAAAAAAAAATTTTGGCTATCAATACAAAGAGGATTTTTTTTTGCATCAATACTAGTAGGTTAAAATACAAGAATAATTTCAAAATACCAAAACAGTGCAATATCATCGAATCAAATCAAACCCTAAGGTGAATCTACTATTTTTTTATTTTTATTTTTTGTTCATTTTCGAATTTTTTTTTCTTTCCTATCTAAATACATAAATAGAAATAAAAATAATATTTTAAAACATAAAAAAAAGAGGAAAAATTACCTTTTCCTACCATCAGACACTGTGTGGTTTGCGCCGATCTTGGCGAAGGTGGTCCGGCGATCGGCCAGTGACCGGCCCATGGCCAAAAATCTCCTTCCCCCTCCCTTCTCTCTCTTTTTTTCTTTCTCTCCTCACCAAATGATTTTTTTACAAATTTTAGCCCTTTTATAGCCCCCCAAAACGACGTCGTTTTGGGGTTGGCCTTTAAACCCCAAAACGACGCCGTTTTGGCCTAACCCATTTATTGACCCGGCCCGCTCCAAGGATCCGCGTGTTTTTCATTGGAGGGGCTAATTGCACTTTTAGCCCCTCCGCTTTTTCATGCTTTTACAATCAAGTACTTTTTCAGTTTTTTTAATTTGGCCACAAAGTATGTAACGCTTTGTGATTTAGTCCCTTTTGTTGTGTTGTGTTTTGAGGGGAGGAATAATTGTGTTTTTAGCCCTCATCTATTTTGTGTGCGTCCAATCAAGTCCTTTCTTTTTGTTTTTATTGCGAATTCGCCCCAAACTTTCTATTTTAATTTCGATTTAATCTTTTTTTATGGTTTAGCTATTTTGTCATTAAATTAGTTAATTTTATCATTTTTGCTATTATTTATACTGTTGTTTCCTATTATTATTATTGTTACTAATATCAATCTATTACTATTATTAATATTACTATGTAGTAATGTATATTTTACATACGTATATGTATATATATATTTATATATGTTGTTAATTTATTACTTTATTTTAATATCTTTATTATATTTACTTTTTATATTTTAATATTATTATTATCATGATTACTATAGATTAGTGTATATTTTTTATTTTTATATATATATGTATATGTTTTAATATCTTTATGTATATACTTATGTAGCATTATTATTAGTCGTTTTTATCCCTAATATTTATGTATTATGTAAATATTTTAATATTATATTATGTATATCTATATATTTTTCGTATATATTATGTATATATGTTTTCAATAATGTATGTTATATATATTATTGTGTATATATTTTAACATTATTAGTTATACATCTTTTATACTATTTTATATATATTTCTAATATCATTATTATTTATATATATATGTATGTATTTATATAGCGTATGAATAGTTTTATATTATTATCATTTCTAATATATATTATATTTATTTTATATGTTATATATATATTTTAATGTTATTAGTTACATATAATTCTTATGTTGTTCCATGTATATATTTTTATATCATCTTATGTACATATATAAATATTATGTTATATACATATATGTAATATGCTTTTTAATACCATATTTTGTACGTATTATTATTATATCTATTTTATCCCTATTATATTTATTGTTAATACTAGTACATATATTTTATTATATGAGTATATACATACTTTTATATATAGTATTATTTTCATACATTATCATATTTATTACTATACCTATTATTTTCACTATTATCACTTATTATTTTATTTTAATATTATTATATATATTCATATATGTTATGTACATATTTTTTTAATATCTATTTTATACATATGTATATATTTTATATATCTTAACATTACTAGTTATATTTTCACTATTTTATGTATATACTTCAAACACTATATATAGTATATTTCTAACACTATTACTATTTATAAATATATATATATATATATATATATATATTTTACGTACATACTCTTAATATCTTTATTATGTATATATTCGTTGTTTTATTTCACATTGGATACTATTATTACGTTTAATATATCGCATGCATTGTTATTGTTTTAATATTGTTGTCATATTTATTATTTGTTTCAATGTATTTCCAACTCGTTTATTTTTGTCTCCCGCATATTTTATATCATTATGTAGTTCATTACTTTAAAGATTTTTATTCATGTTTTTACTAATTTCAATAAATAAGGCAATGTTTCGCATTTTGGAACATCGAAGAATTGTGCCCTAACTTACGGGGTTTCGGTTCTCTTGTTGGTTCTAAATAGCTAAATATCCTTTTGAGTTTTGAAATACACAGATTTCTAATTTAAATTAAAAGACGACCTTGTGCTCGAGAATTCATGGTATTGTGTCCTAACTTACGGGATGTGAAACTCTGATATCTCGAGATAAGGAAATCTTTAAACAAATCAATTTAAGCTAATTCAAGAATTTTAAAATCAGTATTAATAGAAAGATCGTATTTCAAGTCCCTTCCCGATTTTTAATTTTCGACATTAAGACACTAACTAATCAATTCGGTACCAATTTTTGGGGCGTGTCAAGGGTGCTAATCTTTCCTCGCACGTAACCGACTCCCGAACTCATTCTCTCAAGTTTCGTAGACCAAAGGCCCTGTTTTAGTAAACTAAATTGATTTATTAAAACAAAGGTGATCCGATCACACCTGATAAAAGATTGGTGGCGACTTCCGTTTTAATTTTCACTTTCAAACAAAGTCGATCCCCGTTTTCAAAAGAATGGTTTCGACACCTAGACTCTAACACCAAATGATGCAGAAACTCGAGATTAAACTTTAAGAGCCAGAACAATCAACTCGAAGTTTATAACTTTTTATTACAACCTAAGTAACTTTTTGCAAGAGTAGCTTATAGACCAAAGTTATTGGGTTCAAATATGAAAATTTCCAACAAAAATCAGATAATAAATCAATACAAAATAAATAATTAGAGAACTAAAGAAAAGAAACAAAAGATGATTGAATGATTGATGAAAAGAAGAAAGAAGATAAATAGTGTTGATCGCAAGGGCAAAGCCAAAAAAAATTTTTAGGGGGGAGTTAGAATTAAATTGTATATTTTTATGATAGTAAAAATGTATTTTATCATTTCAATAGTCTATATCTTTATAATTTTTAAGGATTGAATCAATTTTTATCATTTTGAGGGGCCAAAGTGAAATTTACTATTACCAATTTAAAATTTTATAAATTATAAAAGGGCCTAAATAAAAAAAAATCATTTTAGAGGGACCAGACCTTTGCCAACCCCCTAGCTTCGCCACTAGTTGATAACAAATAGTTGGATAGATAACCTAGCCTCCTTTATTGGACTTACACAAACAAAGAAAGAACTATATTGGTCTTTAATCAACCCTCCCAATTGACTTGAATTACGCAAGCTGGAATTATGATGAACCTCCTCTACAATCTTAAAGAATTGAAACAAAAGTTCTATCAAGAAAAATGAAAGAAACTAGTTTGTATGAAAAGATCCCTTAGAGTATTTTATTGAAAACAAAAAAGTCAAGCAAATACATCTATGGTGGCTATAGAAAACATAATACCATATGTATAGACCTAAACTACTTGAAAAATAAGGAAACAACCCTTCCTTAAAGCTAAATTAGTTTGAAATATTTAAAGAATTTGAAATGAATAAATCTCTAAAATAGGAACTTAATAAATATATTATTGGGTTATATATAATTAAATTTAAGTTTTAAAATTGAACTCAATTTAAAAGCTAACTAAAGTCTAAAACTCATTATTATCACTTTAATCACATCTAGAAAATTTTGTTTGCGTATTCTTCACCAAAACGGCTGTATCTTGAGCTCTCAAACTTGAAATTTAATGTGCGTTTAGAAGCTAAGAGATAATTTTTTCATCGATATGAAGACATCTCAAATTAAAAATGCATGGATCCATCCAAAAATATATTGCAAATCGTTTAATTTTCTAAACTTAAAAATTAACAACTTTAATGAAATTAATTTAATAAATTTTAATCCACCCATGCATCATCAACTTCACTCTTTTCCTTAGGTTCCGGGGTTACTTACTTGCTGAGAACTATGGGTGCAACTATTTGAGTTCCTTTTTCCATCAATGTTGGCCATAGTCCTGCATCGATCCCTCTTTCGCTAGTTTGCGAGCCACCATATTACTTTATCTAAAGACATGAGAGAGTCAGTAATGGTAAAACCTTCGAAGTAGAGCTTTACCATCTTCCACCAGAGGCTCGCTTGTTAATCTGTCAAATGTACTAGTTTTGAGTTTCTTGATTACATGCTTAAGAAATCTCCTTTAATTTTATGCTTTGGAAACCCCAAGTTAGTGGTCAAATGAAGCGCCCGATTACAAGCTAGTGCAATTCTGTTGTAAAGGAATTACCCATCTTCCAATCTTGTTGTACACATGTAGCCATCACCAAGCCCATGTCATTTCTTTGGTAATGTAACATCTCTTACGGATTTAATAACAGATCCGAATAAGATAACAGACCCAAATAAGAAATATTAAATTAAATTTTTTTTTAACATTCAAACAGCTTTTAAGGGTATTTAACAATAAGATCTTTAAATGTGAAAGTTTGTAACAATGAAGGGGATGCGAAAATAAGTAATTGAAATTTTATAACGATGATTACATGCCATTAGAAGATACGAAAACAATGGATATACAAAAATAAGTATTCACTAAAGCAAAAGAAAGTAAACATTAAATATTTTTTTTATCTACCTTTTAATTGGAAGTATGGGCAATGAAAGTTAAATTAAACATTAACAAAAACATAAACACGAGAAATTTGAAAGTGAGTAATAGTTGATTTTTCTTTTTTTTTGCTTCAACCAAGTTTTTCTTTATTTATTTATTTTTGGCTTCAATCAAGTATGTGAATTTTTTTTTGAATTTTGTAAATTAGGGAAGAAAATCTTGTAAAAGAATGACCATTTTTGGGTTTGGACTTGAAAGTTTGTAAAATAATGACCATTTTTTGTAAATTTTTAGATTCTTTTACATATGTATATTTTGAAGTTTTAAAATTTTTATTTAACCATTTAAATTAATGCTCCACATAATCATTTTAATCGGACGGAGAAACTAATTTATACATTTCAAATATATATAAACTAATTTATTCATTCTTTTAATAAATGAGCGGAAATTCAATTGTTCTCTAAATACAAAAATTTCCTTAATATTTTATCTCTTTTTCCTATCATCTATTATTAATAAATTAATATAATTTTGTTGTTATTAAAAGTAAAATAAAATCACAATTACTTATTTTTAAAAACTTTTGTGTCATCATTTAGTCGGTGATCTAATTACATGAATTTTTGTACCATCATCTAATCCGGGAATCCATTGATAAATATTGTACAATGAATAAATGGTGAGCGAATTAAATATAAATCCTAAAAAGATATCTATCCCTTTTTACGTGCGACAGAAACATGATTAAAGAATGTTAATTATCCTATCATCTTCGTCATCTTGATCACAACAAATGCACCAAATATATTATATATTATAGATTAAACGTTGACAAATAAAAAAGAGAGAGTATAATTTAAGGACTTGATTAACTCAAATTAGAATAAGGAAGCTCAGTTAATCGGCATAAAAGTTCGATAACTTAGCATCAAATATAAACCCAACAAAGAGACATACACTTCTCAAACGTACGTACTAGGACTACACTTGGCCAAAGCTAATTTATAAAGTTAAAGAGTCGAACCAGTTTTATATTTATATATTTTTTATATATATGTAGAGTGAGAAGTGTGCGTGGGAGATTCAACGCCTTCGGCTGACGGGCTCTTTTTGGGCGTTGAAATAGACAGTAGCCACAGGCAGTCCCAAGTTGAGGTGGTCAGCAAAAAATCGAGTGCTGAAGTTAGCTCTTGTCGCCGGTTGCTGCACCGCACCCAACGGGCCCTTTTGTTGGAACAGCACCAGTATGTAGCGATGTATGCCTACTGGAGGCCGTGGACCCATGTATGCCAGGATTTCCTTCCCTGAAATTGAATAATCTCCCACTCATAGTAAACTAATGTGCTTAAACCCCCAACCTTATATCATTATAATTTAGGATTAAACATCACAAGCCTGACACATCATGCAAATTAGAGTTGGGCAAACTATATGTTCCATTTACAACATGTCCGTATTAAATCTTCCTATTTTATTGATAAGAGTTATTAAGACTATAAATATCTTATATATCCCATCTCAACTATGAGTATATTATATAAGGTGGGTCAATATTGTGTCCCGATGGAAGCCACGAGGACAGTGTAGTTACATGGCATGTGGCATATATACAAGAGAATCCAAAGCATGGATGGGCTGCTACTTGTTGTTGAAACAACTAACCATGTGTCAGATGTGTGATGCATGCAATTGCAATCCCAAATACAAATAGGAAAATATTGGGTTGCAGAAAGAGCCACAATAAGATATTTAATTATATTAATTACATGCAGATGCAGATGCAGATTGCAGTGAGTGTCAGTGATATATAGATTACATAGTAAAAGGAATTTTGGGGGCGGACAACATTTGTTAGGGTTGTATTGGATCTTTGACAGATTTAACAATGAATTCAACTCAAATTCTACTGCTGCACATTGCAAATTGTTTATCTAAGCTCTATGCTAGATGTATTTTCAACACCCATTTTTTTCTTTTTTATTAATTATTCTAGTAAACACATACACACGGAAAGTAGTAATTTACTTCTTTTCTTGTGTCATTTAACCTAGTATGAGATGATTTTTCAAACAACTTTGTTGTTTAATTTTGTACTCATAATTTTCTAAAAATAGATATAACCCACTTTGATTTAATAAGAAAACCAGATTATAATTGTCTCGGAAAATTTTCCCTCGGGATGCATGCATGCATGCAAGAATTGGTTTAATCTTGGCTGAGATAAAAGAGAATGAAAAGAAAATCACAGTAAATATCATCATAAATAATTCTGCTAAAATTTATTTTCTTTACAGCAGAATCAATCGAAATAATAAAGTTAAAAATACGGCAATATTCTGAAGAGGGTATAATAAGACAATATAAATACATAGAGAGTTGTTTATACCTCGAGTGGGGTTGGTTCCTCCAGGAATGTCAGACACGATCCTGAAACAGCGATGAAAGCAAATTGCGTGATGGTTTACGAAATGATCAGCAACATGATTACAAAATATTTTCTCAAAAACAAGGGGGGAAAAAACAACGTACCAGTGAACCCATTCACGCATGGTTGGCTCGCTGGGACTTGGCGCATCAGGGTCAGTCATCACCTGGTTTAAATCATCATCAGCATGCATCTTTAATTGTCAGCCTCACTCAGAGACATATCAACAAGCATTAAACAATCATACCCTCCCTCTCTCTTAAACAAATTACACTAAAAACAGTGCAAAAAGAGAACCCAATTCCCAATTGGTAAAAAAAAAAAAAAACAAACGAACCAAAGTATAAAACTGGTCAGGAAGGCCATCGATGGCAACTTTGGGAGGGTTGATAGCCATAGAAGGCTTAATATCACATCCGTTAGAGACGTGCTTGGAACCATAGTAGACGGACATGGTGACGGTGGGAACGAACATGTCGACAACATCGCCAATGACACGACCAACAACGAGAGGATCAACGGAGGCAGCCATGGGAGAAAGAGGAGTGGGGGTGGGGTGCAGTGTGGAAGAAAGAAGGGAGAGTATATAAAGAGGTGTGAAAGGGGTGAGAAGGGTGGGGTTAGATTAGTGTGACGTAGGTGGCATGCATAGGCCATTAAAAAGTTCTTGCAGGCAGTGACTGCCACGTGCGTTCCCTCCCAGCTGTGAAAAAAACCTCCCTGCTTTTCATTTTCTTTTTGTAGCCTACTAAAGCAACCAAATTATGCAACAAATTGCTACTTTGTATTTTTTTTTATAATTCCCAAATTTTCAATGGAAAAATTTGTTATTAAAATATTCCTAATTTAAGCTTGTAAAATTTCAAAGTATAATTTTTTTTGAATAAAATATGTTTGGAGTACTCTGCAATTGAAAATGTAACAAATGTGTGATTTATTTATATATTAAACTTTTTCTTTACTATATATAACCGTTTATGGAATTTTAAATTTTATTTTTGTATAACATAATTTTTCATTAAAAAATTTGCAGTGTTGATTATAGTTTCTGATTAAATTTGTTTTTTTTAAAGCATATTTAAAATTAATTATAATCCCTTCTCAACCTATTGATATGAATATGCTTCGGTGCACTCGAACCTACATCTTCTTATATTGGCTGTAATGCCCATACCAATCGAGTTAATATTCAATCAGGTTGAAAGGATTTTTTTTATCAAAGTACCCGATGCATTTATTAAATTTGAAAAGACTAAACAAAGCCTAAAACCTTGCATCGCATCCAGCTGTCAAACTACCAGCAGTCCGAATGGGCGGTGCCTTGGGGCTCTTAAAACAATAAACAACATTCCTAAAAAACATACATTAAGAAATGGAGAACTAAAACGTCCTAAACACGCAAAGCAAAAAAAAAAACAGTCCTAATAGCAGTTTAGCCTTTTCCGAAATTTCTTCTCTCCTTTCTGCATCAGATGATGAAAAGTGTGAGAACTGGTAACCCTCAATCTAAAATCCTTAACTATTCGAATCTTCCATTCTCACAACCCACTGAGATTCTTCAAAGTTTCAAAAAGCCCTACAATTCTCCGGTTTAAGTGCACAACTCTTTCACCAGGCATCCGCTAGCCTCTGTCATCATTCTTGATTGATTATATTTACTTTTTTTTACAGCATGTTTAAAATTACTCATAGTCCATTCCCAACCCATAGATAAGAAGATAATGCGCTTCAGAGCACTCGAACTCACATCCTCTCACATTGGCTACAATACTCATACCAATCAGGTTAAGATTCAATCAGCTTGAAAGGAAAATTTTAAATATAATATTTGATTAAAATCTACTATTAATTTTGTACTATATGTAAGTTATAGGTTTAATTTCGTATTTGAATTTGATTATTTTAGTCAATATATTTTTAGAATTTTAAAATTTCAATTCTAACCAACAGTAACTACCAAATTCATTAAATTAACATTTTCTATATCTAAAATCTAATATAACAAACATACTATCTTAATATAATTTTAATATAATACTATGTTATTTTGTTATTTTAAATTTTAAAAATATAAAATTAAAATATAAAACTTAAGCTCTAGTGAGAAAACACTCCCATTTAACAAAATTCTTTTATCATCTTGACCCTTTATTTTAACCATTTTATTTAAAAATAAAATCATAATAATTTTATATACTCATAAATTTAATTTTTTAGTACAATCTAATAGTTACATATATATTATCATTATAAGGTTATTACTAATTAATTAAACAAATAATATAAATAAATACAAAATATGATTTGATATTATTTATTTTAATTAATAATAATAAAATTATTATATACCATAATATAAATTTAATAAATTTTTAATATTTGGTAAGTTTACAAAATAAATTGAAATTTTCATTATATATGTATATATTTTAATTTTTGATTCAATGTATTTAATGGTCAATTTTTTCGTTACAAAAATTCATCTCACCAACTCAATTAAGGATTTAAATAATAGTAATTATAGATATAAACTTGATAGAAGAAATACAAATCCAATTATTTATTGATTTTATAAATAAAAAGAAGTAAAATAATATCAAATAATCTAATTTATTTTTTTCTAATTGATTTACTCATGGTATCAATTTAATTAGTGATTTAAATAATAATATAAATTATTTAAAATTAAAATTTATTATTTCAATAACTTTATTTTCAAATTAACCCACGTGTCAAACTTTTTAAATATAGTTTGAATAAAAATATGAGTAAATCCATATTACTTTAAAATGAAAATACGTGGAAAAAATATGGAAATCAACGTACAATATATTTTTTCAAAATTGTCTTTACTTTCTTTTCCTTTCTTTTTCTTCATTTTTTTTTCCCTTTTCTTTTGCCTCTTTCCTTTTTTCCCACTCAACGCAAACGTAAAAAAATTGACAACTGTTCCATACATGGAATGCAGCCAGAAATTTTGTGTTAAGATCTAAGGGATCGAAATAGAAATTAAACAATTTAAGGGCCTAAAGTTAAATATTGTGTGTGAAAATAGTTTAAATTGATTTTTTTTGAAAGTTCAGAATACTTTTTTTTTAAATTCAACTATTAATATTAGGAAAGGTTAAAATTAAATATTTCTTTTAAACAAGAAAAAACAGCATCAATTATAAATTAATAGTAGGATTCGAGTTGGATAACCGAAAACATCATGCCAAAGGGTGAATTTTTCATCAGATTAGCTAATGTATCAGCAGCAGGATTCAGGTTCTTTAGGTACTTGCTTAAAGATTACTTTCCACTCGCGCCTACACAATTCTTGAATACGCATCTCTAATATTTTTCTTTTTATTGTTTGTAATAATTTTTCTTAGAATTATCTGAAAAATCATAGTATTAACAAGTGTTGAATGTAGTGGTAAGATATGTTATTGGGAGGGATAGCAACGAGCCTTGAACATGGACTATAAAATGAACATGAAGAATACTAAAAAAAAAAAAATCTAAAAACCTTAGTTTTTAGACACTAATAAAATAATATATATATTAGAAATGCTATCACACACATATGCATGTGAAAACCAAAGATTTAGAATAAAAATGTGTGCTTAAAAATAACACAATAAACAAGAAAACATATTGTCGAAACCATTTTTTTGTTTTAAAAAACGGGGATCTACTTTTTGAAAACAGAACGTGGAGTCGCCACCAATATTTTTGTTTAGATGTGATTGGCACACCTGATAAAACATTTTATTCCATTTAAATCAATTTTGGCCTACATAAATTTGAGAAAATGGGTTCGAGAGCCGGTTACGTATGAGGAAGGATTAGCACCCTCATTAAGCCCAAAATTGGTACCAAATTGATTAAGTATTGTCCTTATGTCTGAGATTTGAAACTATTTTTGAAATATGGTTTCTTCGAAAACATTTGAATAGCTCAAGTTGATCGTCAAAATTCTTTTGTTTCAAAGGAATGCAACATCATATCCAACATGCTAGAACACGATCCTTTATTCCCTCAAGAGCACGATAAATTTTCGACTTTCAAAAATTTATACGTTGAAAATTACAACAAGATGCCCAATCATTTAGTCCAACGAAAAATCGAAACCCAGCACGGTAGGGCACGATTTCTCGAATTCCCAAACATAGAACATCCCCTTGTTTTAGAATTTAAAAAATACGAATGAAATTCTAAAGGAATGTTTGATGATTTTGGATAAGCGAGAAATCGAAACCCAGCACGATAGGGCACGGTTCCCCGAATTTCCAAGCATCAAACATTGTATTGTTTTAGAATTTTAAAAAAAGTAAAATTCTAAAGGAATGCTCGATTATTTTGAATAAACAGGAAATCGAAACCCAGCACGGTAGGGCACGATTCCCAAATTTTCAAACATCAAACATTACCTTCGTTTTAGGGATTTTTTAAACGAGTAATTATAAAACCAGCTTGGAATGCATTAATTTGACTTGAAATAAGTATGGAATAATTAATTTTAAAGAGTTGGAAACTATAAAGTGATATTTGTAAACCCAAAAGGAAAAATAAAAACCGTAAGATAATAGGCATGTATGAAGTACTATGATGGATGAATGAATATAATACATTTAATCAACTAACAAAATAAACAATTAAATTCAACCAATCTAAGAAAATATTATCAATTTTCTAAGCATGAATAAAGAATGATCCATATAATAGAAATACAAAACGGAAATAATACACAACGATAATATACATAGCCTAATACAACACAATTAAATGCCAAATATGCAAAACAAAATGAGAATTTAAAATGTATGAGACAAATTTAAAAGAGTGAACACATAATATATTATAAATGGATTGTTGAATTTGAAACTATTTGTAAAAACAAGCTAAGGATATATATGCATTCATTAAAATATGCGTTATAGAATGAAAACTTTTAAATCAAATAGTATATGCATGTAAAAATGTTTATTAAAATACACTCAATAAAGAAAAATTTGATAATATGTAGAATGTGAAAGTATAGCAATGATACATAATAAGATATAACTTAGAGAAATATACATAATAGGTTCACAAAATATATATATATAAATAGATTTGGGAGTTATTAGTCGTAAAAAATTTTGCATGAAATTAATAATGTATATAAGACTAAGTTAATTTTTCTATAAGTCGTATATGTAACAGATTTAAAAAAAATAAAAAAATAATAACATATATAATAAGAAAACTATATGTATAAACACACGAATTTAATGATGTATAAATCAAATATAAATACCAATATATATATATATATATATATATATATATACATATAATAATAATGTAAAAAAATAGGACATGTGTGATTTTTTCTTTAAATAACATCAATACATACTATGTAAATAAATTTAAAAGAAATTACAATGTACATAGAATATAAAAGGAGAGTAAAAACATATTGTAAAATGTGAGATTAGGAAACACTTTTACATATAATAGATTTAAAACATGTATATATACATAAATAAATTTAGGAGGAAAAATATATGCGAGAATAACATGGGATTAAATACATATATAGGATTAAACTAGTTTGACTATAGATCATACATGTACAAACATAAGAACATTTGAATGGAATATTATGTAAATAATTAAAACAATATGATGTAAAAAGAACTTCAAAATAATAATTCTTATAAAAAACAAAGTAAGATTATTAAAAGGTTTAACACACACATGGAGGAAACTAAAAGGATATTAAAGTTACAATGAACAAAAGACTCCATTGAAATAATGCATGTATAAATATATATAAAATATTTAAACGAGATATTGCACAAAACGTTAACATGATATGAAAAAATACTTTAAAATAATTGTACAAATAAAAACGAAGCAAAAACATTAAAGTGAATCAACATATAAAATATCAAATGAATCTTAAAATAATAAGTTGTATACAATTAGTGAAAACGAATTTAAACACATAGTTCGCAAGACAATTTAAAAAACAATATATATATAAAAGAGAAACAAATAAAAGAAATAATAATAAATAAAGTATATGAAAAATGAATAAATAAATAAATAATAAAAGGATTAAAATCGAACCAATCACGGGCTAAATTGAAATAAAAATGAAATTAGAGATAAAAACTAAAACAGAATAAAAAAACGGGGTCGAAAATAAAAAAGAGTAAGGTTTGAGGACTGATCAGGAAATTGTTCCTCAAGTCCTTTGCGCATCGTTTCATGCAGGACTGAAATGAAAATCAGACACGAAAACCTGGGGCAAAATAAAAAAAAACGAAAAAAAAGAAGAAAAGGATCAAGTCGATAATCGCAGAGGAGCGGAGGGATCAAAGCTGGAAATTTGTCGGGTCCCAAAACGCTGCGTTAAGGCACGGACCCATTTGCAAACGCATGCGAACTTCAGAACCAAATTAAAAAATGAAACAAAATAGGCGGGGGGCAATTGAATGCTCATGCGAAAAGAGGAGGGCCCATCGTGTAATTATACCCTCAGGGCAGAAACACGCGGTCCCAGGGGCAAAGAACCGGATCGGGTCGGGTCACAGGGTTCCAAACGGCGTCGTTTTTATACCATGGGAATTGGCTTATGCGGTGCCGTTTTTTTGCTTCCTCATAAAGGCCAAATCATGCCTTTATTCAGCCAAACAGACACCAAAGAACCCTAGCCTCTCTATTTTATCCTTTCAGCCGAAATCCAACATTCCCCTAGGAGCCGATCGGCCACCATGAACGGCGACCAAACCGTCCGAGCCTCAGACCCGTTTTTTTTCCGTTTTAGACCCTTTCTTTACTCCGATTTCGACGAAGAAGAAGAAGTCTTATGGCATATTTACGAAGGTAAAGCTTCGTTTTCTTTTTCGTTTCTCTTTTATTCTATTATGCTAAAAATACATGCCAAATCTAAAGGGAACAAATAGAACAGATTCAAAAGAAAAAAAGAGAGGCACTCGAAATCACCTTCTTGATTTTTGACTGCCTTTTTTTATTTCAATATTTTGTGTTTTTTTTTCGTAACCATACAATCTGTTTTTGTTTGGGCTTTATAGCCGAAAATCGATTGATTTCCTATTGCTATTGTCTATCTCTGCATGTTTTCTTTGTTTGCCTTTGCGTGTTGCACTTTCTGTTCCCCTTTATGGTCTGTTTGCAGGTTGGGAGGAGGGTCAACGAGAGGGGCTTCCGTTTTGGTGCAAAGGACGGGCAAAGCCTATCCTCGAGTGTCGAATGCGCTGCTGAAGCACATGGGCAGTAGAGGGGAGGCGCGGCGCTGAGGCTAGCTAGGGTTTCGGTTAGCTGAGACCCAATTTGGACATTGGGCCTATTGGGCCGATTGGGTTAGGGGTTTAGGGTCTGTTTGTAAAATGGGTAGGATCTTGTGTTTGGGTTTTATGTAAAATGGACTATCTTTATTATTTTTGGTTTTTGTTTAAACGGGCCGGGTAAAATTGGGCCCGTACATATATGGTTTGAAACGAATTAATCATAAAAACACATCAAATATGTATGATATTAGAATAAAAAATAGATTAAATTATAAGTAAAATAAAATTTAAACACATAAATACATCGGATAAATAATATTAAATGCACTTTAATTATTATCATGGTTTTGTCATCAATTTTGAGTTAACGTCGAGTTGATTTGTAACATCTAACTCAATAAGCAATTTAAATGAAATATACAATTAATAGAGATAATAAATTATTATATTAAAATAAAAATGTGTAAGATATATTAAATGAAGCTTTGGTTGACTAGTAAATTAAATTTTTACTAATCAGATTGATGTGGATTCAAATCTTATCATATATATTTTTGTTGATTTTTATTAAAATGAGCAGACTAAAATACCTTTAAATAATATAATGTATTTTAATTATAATTTTTTTTTGTAATTTCTCTTATTAACACGAAACCAACTTAATCAAGATTTTAAATAATAAAATAGATATATTTTATATATAGTAAGGTATTGGTGCGTTTTAGGTAAGTTATAATTTTTTTATTAATTTTCTTTTGACACGTGAACAACTTTAAATATATCAATTTTTTTGTACTTCAAATTTTAATTGATTACTTATTGGTTTCTCCATAAAATTACTCATCATTTATTATGTAAAATTAAATATAATAAATTAAATAAATAGAGTTAAAGTTTCTAACTAAAAGAAGTAACTTTCATGATATCTAAATCCATGACCCTTTCAAAAAGTTTATACAATAGACTATATTTCTTTACTTTGATATTTTTAATTATTTTTACTTTAATTAACTTGAATTTTAGTTTCTTAGATCAAATCTTGCAAAATTAAAAATTAACTTAAATGGTTCTTTTTAAATTGTCTAAAATTTTACAGAAATATTTTTATGCATTTATCCATATTTAAGTTATTTATGATGTGTCAATATTTTTATTAGTGTATAAAATTAATTTAAAAAAATAATTCTAATATAAATGATTCGGTGAACAACTTTTTAAAAGCAGGCCAGCAATTACACTCATCCTAATTCTAAAAAGAAAAGAATATTTAGAATGGAATATATGGAAAGAGGTTTGAATCAAATGTAGATGTGCATGCTTGCGAGATTCAATTTGTATTTTGTTTGGGATTGTAACATAATTGGAATAAATCACTTCTGTTCTCTTTAATCAAATTTTATTCAACATAACACTCAAGTACTTACTTTTTAGAAGGAGAAAAATTGCTTTCCTGATAAAGCAATTTTCCTTTCCATCAAGCTTTCGTCCTTGAGTGGAACTTTCTAAGACCTTCTCATACTTTGAATGACCCTCCCTTTTCACAACATTTTATAATCCTCTTTCCGTCACCTACATTTGGCTTCTCTTTCTCTAAAGCGTTTTTTAGTTTCCTCATCTTTCTTGCGTTGGTTTGCATGACCTTGGACAACGACAGCAAAGAAGCCATAAAAAGACAGTGCCGGGTGACCTAGAAAATGAAACATTGATCACACTTGAGTTGGAATCATACGTTAAAGTCGATGGTCGAATCAGGGGAATTTCGTTGATCTGCAAAGTGTTATATGATTGTGAAATAAATAAATAAAACGAAGGTATGGCTATGGGCGGTTGAAGATCCTTGCGAAATGCGGGACCTTGAAATTAGAAACATGTTACTGTTTGTGTTTAAAAGAGAGAGGGAACAAAAGAAGCTAATTGGGTCAGCCACCTGATCACTTGATCCTCAAAGAGAGGAAGCATCAAGGAGGTTCATCTTTCAACATCTACATCTAGCAAAGAACCAAAGGCTCATGGGACCAAATGTGGGTCTTAAAGTTGAAAACCCTCAACCCAACAACAACTTCAAGCTTCGCAAAACTGATAACGATCTTATTACGGTAGTCTTTGAACATGAAAGGTTTGTGTTATGCATGTGGAAGGTTAGGTCACGCCTTTAAAAGTTGGAGGTCCACCACCAAAAAAATCAAGGTGGAAAAGATTTATGGTGACTAGATTCGTGCCTTACCCATCAGCAAAAAGGGGTTTGGTGATCAAGCAAACCTTAGCCATAGCGAAGATGATGACGAGGATGATGAAGTGAAAATGCCGGTGGGAAATGAAGTTCACGCACGAGAAGGAAATGTGAGAGAAACGAAATATCAGGACTGGAAAATCTTTTGCACATTAAAAATGGAAGGAGCTAGTGAGGTAGACATTCAAAATGACCTGAGAAAGCATTAATGCAATCCGATGGAAAGGAGCCAGAGAGGATAGCTGGCGCGAGTGTCTCGGATAAGATTCGATAATATCCAATGCATATTTAATCATCATTCACAAATTGATTTCTATAATATTTAATAAATGAATCCTACACATTTGAATGGTAATTATTGGATATTAATGGATAATAAAATAATGAAGTGAATCTTAAGCCATGGTTGTATGGTACTTATTGCTTATATCATTGGTTGAGAGTCATTGCTTATATATTATAATCCTTTCGGAAGGATCATCCTTCCGGCTGACCAACGTCTCACCACTGTCAATGCATCGTTGGTCATTTGATGGTTGAGCCTAAATCATGGCATAACCATAAGGTAGGCTTTTGATTTGTCTAATCATTGTTCTGATTAAACAAATGCTGCCTTTGGAGGTCGAGTTGACCTATACAGTGATGCAGCCATTTTGTATGTATATAGTTGCTTAGGCTGCTTTGTCTCTTGTTTTCCATCTGTACTGCAATCGATAGGCCCGAGTCTTTGATAAATGAAACAATGTTTCTATGATTGCCCAAAAAGACAAAAAAAAAAAAAAAACATTATTCAAAATAACAGCACAAGTCGTCCACTGTCTCCCTTATTTTCATCTTCACATAAAAACCAATACAATACAAAGCAAAACTATGAAAATAAATAGAAGAGAAGAAAAGCAGCTAATGCAGTTGAGACGCACTGGTCTCGGTCAGTGTTTGGATATGGATATAGAAATCCAAATCTACTGAATTACAAAATGTTGAAAAAATAAATAGGAATATAGAATAACAAGTAACACAGGGGGGGCTTTACAGTTCCTCCTCTTAGGCCACCCTGGTTTCCTCTAGATAAAAGAAGTCATATTTGATCACTTGTTTTACTAGCCCAAGAGCTTTCATGGGGAAACCTAACTGGAATTCAACCATTATTATTCGAGCAGATGAAGCGGATGGTAAATAAACTTCTTTTAAACACTACCAAGGAGGAGGCAATCTAAGGGCATCACTTTGCCTCCTTCAATTACCTGCATCTCGACTGTAGTACTGGTCAAGAGTTTTCGCTGGTATACGGTGGAGAAGTTCACGAGGAAATATACGAAGCAGAGTCCACGCCAGATCGAGTGACTGAAAGATGTTGCGGGTGTCATATGCTCCTTGGGTAACAAACTTCCTCTCAAATTTATCCAAGAACTCCAAGTATAGCTGTTATATTCAGGGACATCACATTAGGTTCTTTATAAGCAAGTACTTTACCAAAAACTGATGCGTGAAAATTGAAGAGAAACTGGAAAAGAGAGCAAACCAGATCCTCAGAAGAAAGTGCTTCTTCTCCGACCACAGCTTTCATGGCCTGCACATCCTTACCGATAGCATAATTTGCATACAGCTGAAGGTGAAATGATTGGGAAACAAAAGCAAAGGTTAGATTCCTTAACATCAAATTGAGGATTGAAATTATACCACAACAACGATGCAATCAGACCTGGTTAGACACATCAGCATGATCCCTGCGTGTCATGCCCTCACCAATGGCACTCTGAGAAAATATATACATATAAAAGAAAATTGGTTACTCTTCATAGTAAGTTGAGATTTGTATAATTTCCATGTTGATGGATGCTATCCTCACCTTCATCAAACGAGACAGCGATGGAAGCACATTGATTGGTGGGTATATCTGTCCATTTAGGAAAGAAGAAAATATTAATTGACAGAAATCAACTTAATTGTTATTCATACAAAGAAGAAAAACATATACATCAAAATCCATTTTGAAAACAGAGGAATATTGTTGACTTGATATCAACCCGTAAAGCAAACAAGGTACAGAGCCATCAATCACACACTATGATGAGCCAAATTCAACCGAAGTCACCCTGAGAAATTTGCCAAGGAAATGGAAAGATAGAGAAAAAACAGTTCCAACATAAAAGACCATATTAACAACGAAATTTATGCATAAATTGACAAAAATCAAGGTGATAATTTGTGAACCTTCACGCATCCTAGATAAATAGGTTGATAGCTCGTACAGGCTAGTTTTGACATTACCTGTCTATTATGGAGCTGTCTGTCAATGTATATTTGCCCCTCTGTGATATATCCAGTAAGATCCGGAGTGGGATGTGTAATATCTGCCAAAAGAGATAAATAGAATCAAGTTGTGAATCAGAATTACCATTAAAGCAAGCATGGCAGTGCAAAAAGTAGACATAGCTACAAAAAGCATTACCATCATTTGGCATAGTAAGAATTGGAATCTGTGTGATAGAACCCTTTCTCCCTTCAATTCGTCCAGCACGCTCGTATATTGTGGCCAAATCTGTATACATGTACCCAGGATATCCACGTCTTCCAGGTACTTCTTCTCGGGCAGCAGAGACCTGCATTAGCAATAGTAGTTTGTCTCAAACATATGGCATAACATTCTATAGAACAAGATGAAATTAAGATAATTAGAGACAATAAACTTTCAACATTCAAATAAAAGCTTTGGGAGCTGCATAAATTTCTGAAATGCATGTATTAGATGTCCAGAATGTATGAGCAATCAGAATCAGAGATAGTGAAAAAATGATATATGCTTTCAAGCATCTCTGCTATCAACAGCTAGTAGTAGTACTGCGCACCAAAGAGATTGCACTAATGAGACATGGTTGTTTTTTGTTACCTCACGGAGAGCATCAGCATAAGAACTCATGTCTGTAAGGATCACAAGAACATGCTTCCCACATTCATATGCCAAGTATTCTGCAGTAGTGAGAGCTATACGAGGAGTAATAATACGTTCAATTGTGGGATCATTAGCCTGTAGAGAAGAAAGTAGAAGAAGCTAATTTCCAGCTATAAATTGATTTTTGAAGTAGATGCAACCTCTTAACCAACCCACTCTTCTCATTTTAAAAGGAAATGAATAAGGCCTTTGTATCTCAAATTGAATTATACCAGGTTTAGGAAAAGGGTCACCCTCTCCATTGAGCCATTTTCCTCAAAGTCACGTTTGAAAAACTGTGCAGTCTCCATGTTTACACCCATAGCCGCAAACACAATTGCAAAATTATCTTCACCATCCTGAAATCAATCAGCTTCCTGTGAACTTATCAAAAGGTAGAAAGAAACAGCCATGTATAGGACAAAGGCCTCATGTTTTCAGTATTGAGAAATATTAGAGGCAACTGATAGCAACTAACACAACATGAAATTTTTTATTTTTGTATGTATCTTCAATTTTGAGTTCATTCTAAAGGGACAAGCAACCGGTTGTGACCTATTACAAAATTAAAATGAGACTTGAAAAGAACTTCATTAAAATTTCATAGTTGATTTACAATTAGCACATTAACTCAATCAAACCATCAAGTATGTCACCTTATTACTAGGCAAGCAATATTAGAACGTGAATCTTACCTCAAGCAGATCTCCAGTCTTCTCCAAACGTTTCACCAAACCAGCCTGACGACAAATCTGAGCAGCGATTTCATTATGGGGAAGTCCAGCAGCTGAGAAGAGAGGGATTTTTTGCCCTCTAGCAATTGAATTCATGACATCAATTGTTGAAATCCCCGTCTGTATCATTTCCTCAGGATAGGTTCTCTCACTAGGATTAATAGAACTCCCTACAAAGTAAAAGATTAAAGGATAAGTAATGTAGCTAACAAACTACCGGTTGCAAGCAACTTATACTGTTCAATTATCATTTGGTCCACAACGCTCCTACCAGAGATATCCAAATATGCCTCAGGCAAGATAGGTGGACCATTATCTATTGGCTTTCCAGACCCATTGAAAATGCGCCCAAGCATATCCAAAGAGACAGGAGTTTTCAACACCTACAAAATAGAGTCAGGAGAAGGGATACAGACAAATAAGTTCAAAAAAGCAGAAAAATTCAAAGGGGGTAAAATAAATAGTTTTCAAAATGCACTCAAAACAGGCACTTGCCTTCCCAAGTTTTTTCTACCTTAGCTTCCTACTGGTTAATACAAACATTAGACACAATAATTGATTCACAACTCACAAGAACCAGGAAGTAGCAGACACCAATTCTAAAATAAGTTCAAAAGACATTGCAAAATGCAGTTGCTCTTTTCCTTCCTTTATTCTTTTTTTCCCCTACTTGTTGTACGTGCTTGCCTCAATACATTTGGGCATATTCCTCATTTACAAACTAAACAAATAACTAGTAAAACCTCTACAGGGCATGGCAACTAAATTACACACATCATGATGCCAAGGGGCTTGTTTCTCTATGGGCATAAGAACAAGAAAGCAAACAAATGTTAGTATAAGCTGCCAATTCCTAATGATTATCATGTCCAAAAAACCAATAAACATAAACAATGGTCTAAAGGCTTGATTGCATAAACTTAACCTTATAACTAGAATGGTTGGAAGTGGAAAACAAAAACATTCCCAAGAAGCCCGAATAAGCTATGTTAGTCAAACTCGGATATAAGTGTTGGTTATGGGGTAAGCTTCTGACATGGGTATTTTCAATTTTTTTCTAAGTTTTTAATGTACATCTAAGATATCCCCTTACTCATGCCTAAATATGAGCCAGACATTGTTATTTGACAAGAGTTGGAGAAACATAGCAAATAAGTAACAGCCTGCTACTTATTAACATTTACAGAGGATGTGCCAATTACAATCAATGATTCCTCAATGGATATCACATGCTCAGTGTTCCATTCTTTTTAAGGATTACAAACCATGGTTCTAAGCAGAAATTAGATAGCTAACCTAACTATATACTAAACCTCTAATTAGAAGTAAATGCCAAACATTAATTTTATTCTAGAGAAATACATGGCCTGATGTCATAACGTTTAGAAGAAAAAATATTACAATATAAAAGCCAGTGTAATGCCAAAAGAGAACCTTAGCTCACCACAAGACAGAAAACGTCTACAAGGTCTAGTAATTGCAGGATTTAATTCCCTTCGGTCTACTAAAGAACCAGATATATCAAGATTCAAGAAACGTGTAAGCATGCCTGTTTAATGTCTAAATACATACAATCAGACAAATGATGCCAATCGGCCATCTTAATTAAAAATTTCCCAACAGAAAGAAGCAGCTACTTCAATTAATTTCCAGGTGTGTTGAAGTTAAGCTATTTTCAAATCAAATTAGGAGAGCAAGAATAGGATTGAACGTAAAAGAGAAAATTAGGCCGTCACATACCTCTCCTGTAAATTGCACAGTTGTATATTTGTTGTCAATTCCAGATGTTCCTTCAAAAACCTAGCCAAGGTGACATATAATTAGAGCTATGAAGGATAAAAGAATATGCTATTAGTGAAGTTGCAGCACCAGACATTATTCCTTTTTGCATGATATAAAGGTGCATATAATAGGAATTCATAGTTACAAAGGAAAGGTAGAGAATTTTAGACAGAAAATACCTGAACAACAGCTTTTTCTCCATCAACTTCAAGGACTTGACCACGTCTGGTTGTCCCATCCCCTAAACGAATATTAACGATTTCTTGATATTTTGGTCCCTAGAAAAAGCATGAAACCTCAAACAGTAAGAAGTTGAAATTGAAACTAAACAAGCTTGAGAATGATACCAGATAATGAGTGAGGAAAACAGAACTTGCCTTCACTTTATCAAGGATTACTAAAGGCCCAGCAACTCCAGAAACAGTTCTATATTCTGTAATCAACTCAAGAAAAGTAATATAATTATTCTTTTAACTTTACCAGTTTCTTTCATGCAATAAATCCTGCTTGTCACAATGCATATGGCAGTTCTCAAGATTAGACAGAGCATTCAATACA
Source organism: Gossypium arboreum (assembly GCF_025698485.1). NCBI lineage: Eukaryota > Viridiplantae > Streptophyta > Magnoliopsida > Malvales > Malvaceae > Gossypium > Gossypium arboreum. Next base: position 81,955,938 of record NC_069078.1, on the reverse strand, counting down.
TAGTTAAAACATAAACCACTCAAAGAAAAGCAAACAAAGTTTCCTATGATGATCATGCAACTAGTTTAAAGCAAGTAGTTTACCCATGCCAATCTCCAGTGTCCCCTCCTCCATACCGTTAGTGTTTTCTGCCATACCCATTTTGTAGTTCTGTCAAGAAAGAAAGCCACAATGAGACAGAAAATTCATTTCTGGGCAGGAAATGCAAAAAGTAAAGAAAATAATTAAAAAAGTAATTGTAATTTCATTCTCAACTGCTTCAGAAAGAAAATATAGAAGCTTTAAGCTTGAAATTTTGTTAAACGTATCAAGCTTCATTCTCTAAACCACTCTAGCGAATTCCATAAGCTTGAAAAGTAGTTAAACAGTGGGGATTTGTTGGATTATTGATTTTTATACTTGGCTTTTTGCTATTGCTTTGAGTATAACAGCAAATGAATCAGTAGAAAGCAAAGTTGCAATTGATTTAAAACTATTAAATGTCTAAATATAACAGCAGCTATAGATTAAGGTTCTTTATACGATACAAGTAAAAAAGCATTTTATTCTCCTAAAGATTCATTGTCATTTCAAAATCTTCAAAAATACTGTTTCCATTTGTATCTAAACACATTTTCCTTTTTTTTTTTGGGGGAGGGGGGGTGGGGATTATCATAAAATAAATCACGAATGACAAAAATAAAGGAGCACGACAGAGAATTCACAACCTGAAGATTAAGTAGTACAAGTAACAAATCAAGCCGCACCTTAAAAGTAAATGGATTCCACTAATCTTCATGTAGAAGAAAATTACTAATGGAAGCATTGCTTAAGAAAAAAAAAAGGTTCCCTATTTATGTAGAAGAAATGGATTTCATTAATTTTCAAATTCATCTCAATTACATAGTTTGCTACACTTGAAATCCATTCAATAAAATGGCTTCCTTTAATCTTTAGTTATTCCAAATACACTGTTAATCCTAATCAGAATCTGGAGTCTATTATTTATCAAAATGCAGTAATCACGTCATTCTAAATTCACAAAAATCAAACCAGTGCTTCCATATAAAGCGGACTTGACTAAACTACTGAGATAAACTATAGATCATGAAACCTCAGTTATCAGAAATGGTTCAAACCAATTAGAATTGAAAACTAGAGTTCCTTTTATATTTAATTCCCGTGTCCAGAGAGAAACTAAGTACCGAAAGAAACGTCCTTTGCAAATATAATTAAGAAACAAGAAAAATAAAAACTTCTCATATTAAAAATCGATCAAAATTAGAAAAAAAAATTAAACAACGTAAAAAATGTAAATCGGTAGGACGAACAGATCGAATTAGAATGGAACTGAATCCAGTACGATTCATTTAAAGGAATTGAATTGAAGGAAATTGTAATTAATTGAATGGAAAATGATATTTGAAACAAAAAGAAAAGCAAAAAATTGAAAATAAAAAACAAAAGGAACTTACATTTTTTGTGTTTTTCTGTTTCACAAGAAGCAGGGAAAGAAAGAGACAGAAGGGGATAAACTACAAAGTGAGATCTACTGCAATTTGCGAACCATAAAATAAAATATGAATTTTTTTTTGTTTGGTAAACTATACCCTGTGACTCTAAAATAGGTTTTTTCTCAATTTAGTCTCTCTAAATAAGATATTTGTACGAATTAGCCATTACCGCTAAAATTTAGTTCTCTTTTATCGGATTAGAGATGTGGCACATTAGCCCGTTGAGTGACTAACATATTTCAGTTTTTGTTGAGTCAAAAGTTTAAGGGCTTTCTATAAAGTTTAGGGGAAAATTTTAGACTAACTATAAAGAGATCTTTAAACTTTAGTCAAAAGTTAACAAAAAATGAAATATGTTAGTCATTTAATGAACAAAAATTTTAACAGTGGTGACTAATTCATATAATTATCTTATTTTGAGTGATTAAATATAATAAAAACTAAAGTGATGAAAATAGGATAGCCATAAGTGTATTTTTTACTAAATAATAGTAAATAATCATTAAATATATTTATTTATTGCTTACGGCGATATAAATGGTAATAATCTAACGAAAAGAAAAGGTTAACAGAAAGTCTCTCTACTCTTCATGAAATTATAACTTAATCCCTATATATCTATTTTTAAGAATTTAATTTTTAATTTTAAGTTTTAAAATTTAGTTTTAACTATTAACAGTGTTAAAAATATTTTATTAAATTTAAATTTATTATAATGTTATTTTTAATTCTATCAAATTTAATTTTTTAATTAAAAAATAATTTTAATAAAAATAATAATAACATTACTAATTAAACCTAAATTTTAAAATTTAAAATATAAAATAACTAAATTCTTAAAATAAAAATATAAAAATTTAAATTTAAATTTATAAACAATATATGAGCTTATGACACATTTTAATCAAAAGAAAACCACTGGGGTGTACTATTTTTTAAGGTGGGTTTGGAAAGCAACTAATAACAACGAGTAATTAGATTTAGAGTCAACTATTTTTAATTGTATTTTGCTGTACGTATAAATTAAAATATATTTTAGGAGAACTAATTAGTATTTTCAAACAAAAAAATGATTGTGTATTATGCATATAAGCATTTTCAAGAAGTTTTATAATACTATTTTATTTTACTTTAAAAATATTATTTTGCTTTAATTTAATAAACTAATTTCATCAAATCCACGTTAACATAAAATGCAAATTAATTTAAAAATTCAAAATATTTTACGTTAATATTAAAGTAAACAACTTTTATGGGTAAAAAGTTAAGCATAAGAACTTGTTTAAAAGGTATATTAGTTTAAAGTATATTAACCTTTCAATTAAATCAATTTAATTTCGAGTACTTATCTTTAATTGAATTTAAAAAAGTTTAAATTAATTTAAATTCGTATTCAAATAATCAAACATTTTTTTAGATTAAGATGAAGACGACCCAGGACTCGATGATAGGGCACTCAATCCATTTGTAGGGAGTAAAGGAGAAAGATTTGGTTCAGACACTTGACCTACATAAATACAAATGTTGTTAAAATTTAACAATTTTTTTTCTAATAATATATTAATCCCGAGATTAATATCGACTAAAAAGTTAATATCTTTGACAGTCTACATGTGGCTCAGTTGACTACTTGATTCAGGCAATGAAAAATTCATTCCCATGCAAGTATTTGACTTCATTGATTGGTTAATTGATTGCTAGTAATCGTCTATACTCAAATGTGGTTCTTGTGTAGATTTAATGTTGCCAAAAACTGCACAAATTAAAAATTTATTACACCCTACACATAGATCTCTTGAAAGTAGTGTCAAGAAATGCAGAAATTACAAAATACACACCTACACTTCTATTGATATTTACCAAGGGACATTACAGAACCAGATCTTTCCTCATCTGATGGTCGGGAATGTGACATTAGAATATATATGACCCAAACGTGAAGGCAAATGAGGTATACCAAAGACCAAACTTTTGCTGTTGCATTTCTTCTTAAGAATATTGCACCTGCCAAAAATATAGCATCCAACTGCTTAATCATTGATCCAAGTTGCCGTTTTCCGGAACGAATTTTGTCTTTGAGAACAGGATTAAACTTTGAACTTGAGAGACCCCATGTTCCTAATTCCAAATCACTTGATGTGGCATTATTCATATTCGTGGACTTGCCCTCTTCCAGTATCCTTGAAACTGCCTAAAGAAGTTCACAAGTACAAATTACAAGATCAGTGGATCAGTTCTGAAAAAACAGTAATGCTAATTAATTCATAAACTAGGTACCTCAATTCTAAATGACAATGTCGCCTTTTCCGAGGATAGTGCCTCAACCTGCAGAAGAAAAACAGAGTGGACGAATGAGTCTAAAAGAAAGATTGCTATTTAATCTAGCGAGGAGCTTAACAAATGAAGTAACTCTTCAATATCAATTTGTTTATTCATGTTATTCAATAAATGCATGCATTTCACCATTTGGCATCGGTGTTGCAGAATTGAGTTATTGCAGAAAGATGCTTGGGTTAATCATTCCACAGATTTTGGCAAGTGACCAATTAATATTTGGAGCCAAAATTAATTGTTTCTCTGCTAATGTTTGTCATCCTGCATGCTATAAAGTCAACAAATTTAAGCTAAAGTAAAGCAAAATAAAATAGTAATTCACATCTTTGCCTTAAAGCTGAAAACATTTTATGTACGATAGAATATACAGACACACAAACAGATATATTACTTATTAGGTTGCTAAGGTTCACTCTGTCCTTGCACTTTAAGCACCTAATGCTTACTAGACAGGAAAAACATCAATGTTACACTTATTAAGCAGAATCATTCACAAGCACAAAATTTGAAGGACAGACCTGAGCTTGTTTCTGAATTAAATGATCAGTCAGCGGTCCAAGCCTTCGTTTCAGCTCAACTTCTACTTCTGTTGGGTCCTCCACAGCTTTCCTTGTCAATTCAATGCTTGCCTCCAGTTGTCTTGCCTGTTTGTAACAAGCAAATCAAATTGCAGTACAAAAACACCTAAAACCATTCCATGCTAATAGAGTAATAATAGGCTATATTTCTTTTCAGAAGAAAAAGGTCATTGTACCTTATTAAATTTCTTAGATAAACCCCTACATTTGTATTTCTACCGTACCAAACTCAACCCTTTAAGGACTATTTTTGTTTAACAGAACCCTGATCAGGATGGAAACCAATAAAAATCTGTTATCTTAGCCATATCAGCATCTATGACACCATTTACCTTGCCATATCAGCATTTACAAAGGCAACATATGTGGCTAAATAAGGGATTTAAAGATACTGTTGTGGCATCTGCATGCCATATAAGCTAGGGCTATAAGCCAAATAAATGCCAACTTAGGATGAATTTTCATATGTTGCCATGTAGATGCGTATGTAGCGAAGACAATGACCATGTAGATAGCTGATCTGCAAAAATAAAGTACTTAAACAACTTTATCAACAATACAGACCTAATTGAACATAATAATGCCTTAAGGTCTTAAATGGCTACAAGGAAGATTAGGAATTTATCTGGGAAATTGGGGAATGTACAGTGTTGTCAAGGCATTGTGCCTTAGCACCAAACATCAAAAGCACTTCAAACCCTTTTGAGGGAGGCGCACACCTGGTGCACCTAAGTTCTGGTGGGTGCACACTTTTTCCTAATGCAAGAGCAAAAAAAAAAAAAAGCTTACCCAATCGAAATTCTATTTAATGTCTTTTACTTTCATTAGCTTTACTTTACCAGTAAGATAGGTGATAATATCAAAATCTCTACTTCTCAATATTTATGTATTCAGCAACAAACACAAAACTGTAAGGAAATCATGGATATGGCCCAACAAAAGAAAGAAAATGAAAATTTTGCATGTTTAGTAGATAAACTGAATCATTCTTTAGAGTTTATTATCATAATTATATATCTTATGCTTATTATATATATGCACACAAAAACACACACATGTCTATATTATGCCTTCACTCAAGTCAGCACATTTTTTGCATATTACACCTCAAGCAATATAAGGTTTCTAGCACCTAAGTGCACCATTCACCCTTGATACCACTTGGAATGCATCTAGACTTTTAATACTTTAGCCAATACACAAAGGATTGAGTGAGTTTGCCTCTAAAGCTTTGCTAATTATCAAGGATAGAAAGTGGTGATAGAAAATTTGTTAACCAAATGGTTAAGACTCAAAACCACTTTCTTACTTTGAAGCTTAACCATTAAATTAACAAATTTTCCATCCTCACTCCTTTTCATCCTACATACCAAGCAAAGACTTACAGCCAAGTTCTCGAAATTAATTTGTGAATTATAAAGACACCACAAATGATAATAAAAATATAATAAACAAGATATATTTATCTGGGCACACCTTATCAAAATTGATGTTCTCTCTGCCTCTTGCATCTGAGTTTTGACCCATCTATGTCTTTCTTAGAGAAATGACTTTTCTAACATAACCACTAGTTAAAAGTCAACATGGATTTTTTGTATGCATAAACTAAAGGCTACTCGCACACCTTCCCTCGTGTCCCAAGTTCTACAACTATTACCACTTCCTTTCTCCTACAGGTACAAAAAGAATCCTCTCTGTTGTCCTATATAAGTTTTAAGCTTTGACTTTAATTTATACATCAACATTCAACTTCATCTTCTAGCTTTTTGGAGTTGTTCGCTACAAGGATATGCAATGCTTAATTTTCCCAAAGTGGGTTTAAAAGGAAAAGTGGGAAAGATGATATGGCTTAAAAAAGAACAGGTATTTTGCTACTTTTAAGCGCCCAAAAATCAATTTAAAAATGGGCCTCACTCCTACAATGCAGGAACAGGAATGACTAATATGACCTTAATTCTATATGCTAGATTTTTCATATAATTTTAGTAACTAAATGGATACAAATGCATGACTGAGCACTATTAAGTTGAGAGATGTTGATCTTTATATCCATATTACTACTTGTCCATTCTAGTAAAAAAAGGAACATGCAGCTGACAATGGCTGAATGGCGTAATTGAACTTTATGTAACTTGCCATATCATTGCAATTTATATAACTGAATGTGAACATCTAGAGAGGGCAAAAAGAGAGAGAATAAGAGAGAAAGCTAGCCTTGTCTTGCAACTGTCCAATTTTATCAGCGACAAGAGAGTACTCTGCCTCGAGGATTTCACATCCAAATTCAATTCCCTTTGATGCTGCTAACTACAACATTTTAAAATTAAAGGTTAACAGATAAGATTATCCAAAGAATCCTTTGATACAAAGTATTTTTGCTGAAAATGCTAGATTATAGCAGTCTCTGTAGTCAGTATTTTGTAGATCCAATATGACACGAGGAACTACTTAACTTGGTTCAGATTAGTTCCACTCTGATGATTACTGGCAATCCTCCTCTTTAGTTCTACAAGGTGAAAAAGAAGTATAAGTAACTTGTAAAGTCCAATAAAAATAGGTCCTTATTTCAGCATAGTATTAGTCAAGAGACTGCTTATGACATTCCCTAGGCCCAAAAAGCAGGAGTCTCATGCACCACACAACCCCTTTAACCTCTTAGCCCATACTATTTTGGTAGTTCAATCGCAAAATTTATGTGTCTGTATTTCCAGAATATGAATGTGTGACTTGTTATAATTGATTCTATTGACAGCACAAAAGAATGGAGCTCTCATCTCAACAAGATAATTATCTTGTTCTCAGCGAGTATACGATATATCCAAGAGTTGTTGCCCTAAATTATAACAATTAGATGTAAGCAACATCATCATTGTCAATATGAAAAATAAAATGCATTTAAAATATTTCCATCTATTCAAGTTATTGAAAAGACACTACTATTGAATACCAAAAAAGCCAGAAAATCTAATTAAAATTAAATTTTGCCCAAAAAAGAAAAGAGAAAACTGCAGTGAGGCTTAAAAGATTTTGCATCCCATCATTTAAGAACCAACAGTTAACCACTCTCAAAGGACTTGAAGATTCTTATGTGAGCGAATTATATTCTCGAGAGAGAAGGTGAAAAGTGAAAACAGATCAGGGAAGAGCTATTGGGTAACAATCAAATCTAGTCTCTTCAGTTGGGTAGTAGCAAAAGCGAGGACAAAGATTGGTTGCAAGGGAGCAATTAAATCCAAGATTGGGGCATTATTGAGATAGAAAAGAAAGATCAGATCAAGGAAAAGAGAAAAGGATCAGCCACAACACAACAAAGAAATGGGGTGAACAAGTTAATTGTGTTAGATTGGTAGGTTCAAGTAGTAACTCATAGTTAAATACTGCTTCTCAAACCTCAAGTGGTAGTTTATTCCACCACAAACCACAAGGTGCTTAATTGTAAAATAAATTAAAATTAATTTAATAAAAAGGGAAAAGATGATGCAGGAAAGAAAATAGAGTTCCAAGTTACAATTGGTAAGAAGGAAAAAAACAGCATTTTGGAGGGCTCCCACCCCCTGATAAGCAAAAAGACACCCTCAGATGTCAAAATTAAATCTGATATGTCTCCCCTTGTTCTTTTTTTTTTTTTTTTAAGAAAAAGAAAAATGATTTCTACCTTGAAGATCCTTTTTGTAACAGTGATTGGTTTTAATTTAATGCTTGGCAATTGACACTTTGGAAAGAACTCTAAAAAATAGCTTAGTCTTACACCAGAAGCACCTGAAACCTAAAGTTTCAGGTCTGTATGAAGTTCCATTAATTTTTAATTTTTAATGATCAGTTAGCTTCAAAAAATAACTTTTCACTGTGCCAATTCCCATCAACCATAAGAGGATTAGTAGCCAAAATGTTATCACAACTCTAGATGCAACAATAAATATTTAATTCTTTTTTGTTCTTTTTTCCTCCATAAACTCATTTAAGGCAAGTGGTTTTATATTTTCTTCTTTGTCCTCTTTATTGGGGTTGATGTTGGAAAAGAGAAGAGGTTCTTCCACACACACTTTAAAGAAACTATCAGATCAAGATAAAAGATACCTTCATGAGCTGCTTCTTCCAGCTCAATTTGTCGCCGGAGATCTGCTACCCGATTAATCTGGTCCAAAAGGCTAAAATGCAATGAGCACCATATATAAGGTTATGGCAGGATGAGGCTAGAAATGCTTCCATTGTGGTGTTAGTTACATTTAAAATATATCTATCAATTCCTGAAGTCATCAATTAGTAAATTGGTCAGGCCTAAGAACCAAGCCAGTACAAGACACTACTAGATCAATCACTCTAAAATTAATCCTGATATCAAAGCAACAGCATCGAGACTGATATACAAAACAACAGCACTGGTTTTCTTTATATTTCTCCTTTATGTGCTGTCTTTCTAACCTGTTATCTTAACAAGCATGGTTCAAAAACAAATTAACATATGGATAAAAACCAGACTTTAGAACCCAGGCACTAATGACATATCGTAAAGAGAGCAAAGAAATTTTCTGACAAATAAAAATTGAAAGAATGAAGAAAGGGGGTCAATCCAACCAGACAATTGATATTTAAAAGTATCATACCTCTACTTCAAGTCTCTTCTGTGCAGTAGCAAGTGATCTTGCAAGATCAGCATTAGTGGTCTGCAACTACTAGCAATATTAGAAACAAGAATTTCTGTCCAAATGCAATAGACCAACAAAAATATGGAGAAAATTGTTTAAGAAACGTGAAGTCGCGATCTAAAACCATTGTTGCAGCACCTCTAGCTTAGCTAATCGCTGAAGAGCTTCCATTCTAGTATCATTATGTTTCTGCTTTTCTAGCTCAACAGCATCCATCATTTCCATTGTAGTAGTCTGCAGCTCTGAAGCCTGACGGAAGTAAGAAGATTACAAGCCATTAATGCTAGAATTGAACATTGGACAGACAACTTCAACCACAGAGCAAGGGAAGGGAATAGAAAGAAGTAGAGGATAAAGGGAAATAAGGAATGAAAATCAAGTAAAAGGACAAAAGGAAAAAACTAAGGATAGAATTCAATGCTCAAATCTCAATATTCATAAACCAAATATACTGCCAACACTTTTTTGGAGCAGAGGTTGAGGCTTCTGTTGGCACCCAGGGACTAGGGTTCAAACCCTGGTATTGTCATCCCCCTCCCCCATATTGTAATTGTACCCAAAAAAAGAAAAAAAATTGAATTATGTACTTAATACAAAATAGACTACTCTCCGAACCATAACATGGATACCAAATACAAAATATAACCATGATCTAACTATAATAATTCCTTAAATAGTAAAAATAATTATAAAGCAATAAACGAAGATGATAAAATCCGTGGATAAGCATGATTTTTTTCCACTTCAACTTGGTAGGCATTTAGAACTTGCAAGCATAAACTTATGAGAGGAAAACTGAAGGCACACATCAAATTAAGAAAGGAAAACAGAAGGCATCACAATCTTTATGTAGCTCAGATAGAGCTGCTAATCTTAATGAAAGAAAGAGGAAAAGAAGAATCTAGAACTGGCTATACTTCCAGGCTTTTCTATTCCTGCTACATTGTAGATTCAAATCTTAAAGGCATTGAAGCAAATGGGGTGAGTAACCTCTAGAGAAGTCAAACACTCTATTACTAACAATATAAAGAATTTGTTTGGTGGCACCCGCAGCCCTAGTTTTGTTTGTTTCCAATTGCATGCCACTACAGTCAGCCCCTAATCACCCAACCCTCTATTACAAAACAAAGCTTAATGCATCATATTTTTCTTGTGAACAACAAATTTCTGGTAGTATTTCATTTTCAAAGTGTATAACCTGGATATTTTCGGAGAAAAGAATCCTGATGGTCAGAACAAAATATTTCCATATCAAACTCAACAAAAAAAGAAATAAAAATGAATGCGTGCATGTAATATTGAAAAAAGCCATGAAATATTACCTCTTGTGCATGTTGCTTGGCTCCTTCCTCAAGTATTTTCTCCAGGCTCTGTTTCTCTCCTTCCAATCTGGCAACTGTATTCTCTCGTTCTTTGATAGCATCCACAGCTTTAACTGCTGCTCGCTCAGCCATAAGCCTCTCCTTCCTCTTCCTCCTTTCCTCCCTCTCATGTTCACTTTCAGAGTCAGATGCTGAGCCAGAATCTGGATCCAAATCAGAGCTTGCATCACTCGATGGCTGAGAGGCCCCTTTTACACCATCAAAGACTGAACTTCTGGATGAGCCAATGGACTTGGATTTCCCACTTACAGTTGTTCTGAACTGACCATGAGCATCAGCAATTCCTATCAGCGCATCAGGTACCCCATCAACTTCTCCCAAATCCAACACCTTTTGGGTTGACTGGTTCTTGTTCGCAGACAGTGAAAACCCTTCCAAATTGATCAGAAGCTCTTTAGAATCCAATTTCCTATCATTTTCTTCATCCCTTGAATCTTTCATTTTCACCATAAAGCTTGCAGGAGTGTCCTTGTGATCCAACTCCAACTCCTCCGAATTCTTACCATCATTCTGTTTATCAACACTAGATGGCCTCAGTGAAGCACTTGATTCTTCACCATTGCTCCGCTTACCATTCAACTTATTTCCCAAAACTATATCTGATCTCCTTACAGACTTACTGCCATTAACATTCCTCTTTTGTTTCCACTTCTCTTCCAGCAGTGACAAATGAGACCCTAAATGTCCTTTGGTCCCGCCATCTTTCTTCAAGCTTCGAATCCCAAATACCCCATTAGTACTAGAACTCGTCCCCTGACTAGGTGTACTAAGAAGTTCAGTCCAATCACTATCCGTAAGCTTGGTATTAGGTTTCGATGAAGCTCTTGTTCTTGAAATTTCTTTTTCCCGACTCGTAATATTAACTGAATTGTAACTCTTACTATCATTATTATTACTAGGCATATTAGAAATGGGATCACTGAACAATTTGCCTTGATAATCATTATTATCTTGTGGTTTCCTTTTTAACTGATCCTTTAAAGATACACCCCCATTGGGTTTCGTTGGAGTGTCCAATGTAATCTCATAGGATAATTGCTTTTCATTCTTCCCAAGCGACTCCGCCGCTTGCTGATCGATCTGAATAGTCCATCACATAATGCAAGTTTCAAGTTACAACTACTCTAAATCAAGCCAATATTTTTTTTTATTAAAAATAAAAATGGGGGGCAATGAAATGAAACCAAATCAATAAAATTCAAAATGGACACTAAAAATGAAATTAAGAAAAAGAACTATGAAAAGGAAGGAAAAACTTGCCTGTTGAAGGAGAGTTTCAGCGACTTTGAGCTTGGAAGAGATCCAATTTGCCATATAAAGCTTGTTCCTTTTTCTTAAGATTAGATTAGCATAACGCCCGTTTTGGAGTAGGGAAGGAGGTGAAGGGGAGTAAATGCTGAAGGAACAAATTAGTGAGAGCGTGGGTTATTGCAGAAACAGAGGAGCAGCGCGGGTAACGTCGTTACGTAGGTTTGAAGTTTGAACGGTCGAAGGCTATAAATGCCAGCGTAATGGGTGTATGTCAGTATGTGATGGTGAAGGCCTGAGTTTATCGAAAAATGAATTGCACGTGAAAGCTCTACACCAACGACTGATCTCACGTGCGCGACTGTGACTGACCTCCGGCACCGGGCCGACCGCTCCTCTAGTAGGATGGACTGTTATCGTTTTAAAAGGTGTTAAATACCACGATCCAAAATTGGTCAGGGCTTATCCCGAGTTCGCCCGCTGAAATTTTTGTATTTTTTGTTGTTGAAATTCATCAATTTTCACATTTTTTTTAAATTATCAACTAGTGATTTTATTCTTATTTATTATTTAAATTATTTGAATCGTAAAATTTAATTTTATTTTATTTTAAAAAATAAAATTATTTATTTGATTTAATAAAAATTAAATAATTTAATTTAATTAACTTTAAATTTTAAATAATTTTTTCAAATCAAATCAAGTTTTACTTAGCTCTATTTAAATAGAAATTCTCACATAATAACTACTCACGATAAAATTAAAATATTATATACGATAATCACGCATGATAAAACTCAAACTTGAATATTCAAAGTTTATTGTATTAACCTTTGTCAATAATACAAAAGTTTTATTGGCATTAAATATTTTTTGAAACTGCATTATATATTTTTAAAGTATTTGTATATTAATGTTTAGGGTTAATTCATTTTGTCCCTAAACTATGATTGATATTTTAAATTAACATCGAATTTTAAAATGTTGTAATTAAGTCTTCGTAGTGTTAGTGTCGTATCAATTAAGATTTTTATTAACTTATTCATCAACTTGAGTATTAAATGTTGATTTGAATATGACGTGAAACATATTTAAAATACGATGATTAAATTTTAAACATATGTACGTATCTAAAGAACAATTTGGGTGTACTGTGCTAAGAAAAACAAAAAAACCCTCTTAAAATTGAATGACATTGTTTATTTCTTAACCATATATGCTCTATGTCAAATCTAAGCTAACATTTTAATGCTTAAGCTTACAACTAGGTTAACAAAATAACTTAGTTGATATAATATTAATACTTTGATTACTTAATTAAAATATTGTAAAGTTTAAGGGTTAATTTGATATTTAAACCATAATTTGGAGACGTATGATACAATTTAATTATTATAATATAATGGCTAAATTGAAATTAAAATGTAAAAATTAAATATCAAATATGAGCATTATAATACTAAAAAAAAAAAGAAAAAACTTACATATTCATGACCAGACTTGTTGAAGATTTGCTCAAATATTGGGAAGATTTAAATATCTAAAGTATGAAAACTTATGGTTTATAGACGTTAAAAAAAGTTTAGCAAATAAAAATGTGCCACATGGCATATACTTTTCCATTTTGACATCTCTCTCCATTTTTTTCCTTTTTATCATCCCCTTCCACCAATCAAACTCCCCACCTTCCATAATTTATTTTATTTTTTCCTTCTTTCATCTTCTTCACTCCAACTCCATCGCCATGTTTTCCTTCTTTCATTGATATGATAAAAGGAGTGAAGAAGATAACATTGATAACACTGATATGATAAAAGAAATGAATAAGGTGTTTGATGCAGGATCTAATAAAGTCTAGGATGGTGTTGACTTGTAGATTTTTATGTTTTAGTTCTAGGGTAGCCCAATACCTATGCTTGGAAGCAGAATAATTTTCCATGACATCATATAGCTTACTTTTTCTATCAGGTTGTGCATATGTAGCTTACAGGGGCCAAGATTGCCTTTTTTGGTCAACCATAAATTTAATTACCTTTGACCTTTATCAAATTAAATTATATTAGTTTTGTCTTAATCAATCTAGTTATAATCGGATTCCAGTTGAAGGATTGTCTGACTTCCTTTATATTTTATTACTCTAATCACTGCCCACAATAAAATTTTAGGAGATATTAGGGGCGTCAATGTCATGTCAGTTTCGTCTAGACGACTGCCCATCATTAATTAACTAATAGAAACAGGCCTTACATTTATAAATAGCCGGCGACGCTCACTTAACCAACTCCAAATGGCAACTTTTAGTCATCCCCGAACCAAGCCATCTCACTAATTGACATACTTTCTCTCTCGGTGGTCGGACACCTCTTAGCCGTCGGATCATAATTTCCCAACCCCATCTTAACCCTTCATTTACAACTGAAAGGTGAAATACGTCTGTTATAAATAGCTGCTCCATTCGCTTGCTATTTTCAAGCCCTCCAAGGGAAGCAGTTCTTTTTAGTAAACAAAAAACTTTTTTTTTTTAAATTCCCATTTCACCCTAAGTCAAAATGCGTGAAATACTACACATTCAAGGAGGGCAATGTGGGAACCAAATTGGATCTAAGTTTTGGGAAGTTGTTTGTGGTGAACATGGGATTGATCCAATTGGTAAGTACATCGGAAATTCAGAGTTGCAACTAGAAAGAATTAATGTGTACTACAATGAGGCAAGTGGTGGCCGGTACGTGCCACGAGCCGTTCTCATGGATCTTGAACCTGGAACGATGGACAGTATTCGAACCGGCCCCTATGGGCAGATTTTCAGGCCTGATAACTTTGTTTTCGGCCAGTCCGGGGCTGGAAACAATTGGGCTAAGGGTCATTACACTGAGGGAGCCGAGTTGATTGATTCAGTACTTGATGTTGTTAGGAAGGAAGCTGAGAATTGTGACTGTCTACAAGGTTTCTTTTATTAGACTCTACCTTTGGTTCATTCATATTATCCTTTTTACCTATTTGCTCATTTGGCAACTTCTCTTGAGCCTTTTGCAGGGTTTCAAGTGTGCCATTCACTTGGAGGAGGAACAGGATCTGGAATGGGGACCCTGCTTATTTCAAAGATAAGAGAAGAATACCCTGATCGTATGATGCTCACATTTTCCGTTTTCCCATCTCCAAAAGTGTCGGACACTGTGGTTGAACCTTACAATGCCACTCTTTCAGTCCACCAGCTGGTGGAAAATGCTGATGAATGCATGGTTCTCGACAATGAAGCACTCTATGATATCTGCCTCAGGACTCTAAAGCTCACTACCCCAAGCTGTAACTAACTGAATTAACTCAATCATCTCATCTTTCCTTAATTTATGTTATGTGAAACCCCATCTGATAGATGTTTAATTTTTTCAGTCGGAGACTTGAACCATTTAATAGCTGCAACAATGAGTGGTGTAACCTGCTGTTTGCGATTCCCGGGTCAGCTTAACTCAGACCTTCGAAAATTAGCAGTAAACTTAATCCCCTTCCCAAGGCTTCACTTTTTCATGGTGGGATTTGCTCCATTAACATCTAGAGGATCACAGCAATACCGTGCACTCACGGTCCCTGAGCTGACACAACAAATGTGGGATGCCAAGAACATGATGTGCGCCGCTGATCCACGCCATGGTCGTTATCTTACTGCATCAGCCTTGTTTAGAGGCAAAATGAGCACCAAAGAAGTTGATGAACAAATTCTGAATGTGCAAAACAAAAACTCTTCCTACTTTGTTGAGTGGATCCCAAACAATGTGAAATCCAGTGTTTGTGACATCCCTCCTGAAGGGGTTTCGATGGCTTCGACTTTTATCGGGAATTCAACTTCAATACAGGAGATGTTCAGGAGAGTTAGTGAGCAGTTTACAGCCATGTTTAGAAGGAAAGCCTTCTTGCATTGGTACACTGGAGAAGGAATGGATGAAATGGAGTTCACTGAAGCAGAAAGTAACATGAATGACCTTGTTGCAGAGTATCAGCAATACCAAGATGCCTCAGCTGATGAAGATGTCGAGTACGAAGATGATGATGGTGGTGCTGAGAATTGAAGATGCTCTAGTGAAGTTACGTGCAGCAATAAATTGGTACTGAAAATGTTGCTGAAAATCAAATGAATTGCCACTACCAGTGACGGATGCCTATGATTTTTTAGTATTTCCCTAAAGGCTTCCTCTCTTAAATTCAGCACTAGGAAGTTAGCAATGTTTCACTTTGTTATCCATTTATTGGTATAACTTTTGTTACTTATCTGAAGGGGAAGCCCCTTAATTTATGGCTTTATTCAGTTCCTGCTTTTGATGTGTGTGTTACTAATAGTAGTACTGAAACTTCTCAAACTATTAATTGCAATGCTTACAAACATTTGCTCATTGATTTTTTTCCCCACTCAATTTAACATTTCGTAAATCATAGTTACAACTATTGTAAACCATAGGCGAGAATTACATTGATCAAATAATGTTATCTAACATTAATAGGTGGATGAAATTTGAATAATTCAAACTAAAATCTAAGGTAATACTCCTATTCATCATCTAATGTGTCAAAAAGTGTGCAACACAATTGGCCGACATATGAGTAAAAGTAACACAAATACAATCAAACATGTCACTAAGTATCAAGGCCTCCCTAACAATACGACCATAAAATGATAAGTCCATTAAAGGCACAACAAGGCCCTAAGACAACTTAGAATAACCCCTCTGAAGGGCGTTCTAAATGGCGAATGACATAGTAAGAGCCTCGGGGGAAGGAGCATTAAAGGCACCCTTGATCTAACTAACAAAGCTGGTAAGCACCATTCCCTCATTACGTCGCAAAATCGCTCTACAAGTAGCTGTCTCTGCCTCTCTATTCCAAGCCGCATCAATATTAATCTTGATGGTGTCTTCGCTCGGCGAATTGCGTATAAGGTAAGTCTGTTGGCTTAAGTTCTAATATTTCTCTCAACTTTATCAATTTAGTGCTTGCTTTTTATTTATGATTCTCTAAAAAAAGCTAAACATATTTAATATATTAAAAAATTTAATAAGTCGATTGAAAAGTAGCTATATAACAGTGTTAAACATTCACTATAACTTCTATATTGAATTAAGAAGTGAATTATGAGATACAAAACTGTTGTAAAAACCTTACTTCCATGTATGCAGTATATGCACATTATATAGAGATAACTGTCAACTGCTTAACAGACTCTTAACTGCTAACTGCTATTAACTAACTTATTAGTTTTATTAGTTACTCTAACATTCTCCTGGCTTTTCTCTTGTTCTTTGAGAGCAGATGCAGTATCGTTGGACAACACACGAAGCGCCTGTCAAATAGAGCCAAATGTCTTGGGTGTGAATGGTTTTGTGAGGGCATCAGCAATCTGTTTGTCAGAAGGGACATAGTTGACCTGTAATGTGCCATCAAGCACTTTCTCTCAGACAAAGTGATGATCAATTTCGACATGTTTTACCTTAGCATGATGTGTAGGATTGGCAGCCACGGACACAGTAGACGTGTTATCACACCAAATTACAGGGGTTTGACAGGTGATCACTCAACCTCTTCTAACAATTGTTTGATCCATAAGAGCTCAGACACACAATTGGCGAGGCTTCTATATTCTGCCTCGGATGTTGATCTAGATACAACGACCTGCTTCTTAGAGCACCATGCAACGGGATTGGATCTTAGATAAACCACATAGCCAGTTGTGGAGCGTATGTCTTCAATTGAATAAGCCCAGTCAGCATTTGAATAGCAAGTGAGCTGAAACTAACTTTTTCAGTAGAAGAGTCCATGATTAATGGTGCCAATGAGGTAGCGTAAAGCTCGCTTGACTACTCTCTAATGAACCTCTCTTGGAGCATTCATGTATTGACTTAGTTTGTTGACACAGTAGGTCAGGTCAGGTCGAGCGATACACATGTATTGCAACTTGCCAATTATACTTTTACATAGAGAGCCATCAGCTAGAAGTAGACTCTCATCATCCGCCACCAATTTCGGGAAACTCACATAGGTGTTGGTGTGGGCGCTGAAGCAGTCATGCCTGTTAGGGCCAAAATCTCATGAATATACTTCTGTTGGCTAAAAAACAGTCCTTTAGAGGATCGTTCAACAGTGATGCCCAAGAAAAAAGTAAGGGGTCCCATATCTTTGAGAGCAAACTTTGTATGAAGTAGTTGAACAACTCTGTCAATCTCTGAATTAGAACTACCTGTGCGAACAATATCGTCAACATAGACCATGAGTAACAGAATGCTGTTGGATGTAGTACGTATGAATAGCTACAGATCTGCCTTGGCAGCACGAAAACCAAGCTGATCAACGAGATACTGTTTGAGTGTTTGGAACCATGCGCGAGGGGCTTGGCGCAGCCCATAGAGGGCTTTGTTCAGCTTACAAACAAGCTTCTCTCCATTAGGACCAGATTCTTCAAACCCTGGTGGTTGTTCCATGTAGATATCTTGAGCCAGCTCCCCGTTAAGAAAAGCATTGTTGACATCAACTTGTCTTAACGACCAGTTTTTCATGACTGAGATAGTAAGAACTATGCGAATGGTAGTAGCACGAACTACCAGACTGAAAGTGTCTTGGTAATCTAAGCCAGCATTCTGTTAAAACCCCTTTGCTACTAGACGTGTTTTGTATCTGTGAAAAATAAAATAGAATAAAATAAATAAAAATAAAGAACACATAAATTTTACGTGGAAACCCTTTCGGGAAAAAAAACCACGGGCAGAGGAGAAGAAAATTCACTATGTCGAAAATTTTTTTACTCAAATACAAGAGGAATAGACTATGTCTATTTATAGGCTTGCAAAGCCATATTCTAGTAGGATTGAAACACCTTATCCTAATCAATATAAAATAGATGGAGTTTAATAAGGTTTAAAAACCTTATTCTAAAATAAAATAAAAGAAGTCTAGTTCTATATGGATTTTACTTTTATTTTATTTTCCATCGTATTTTATTTAAATAAGAATTTGGGTCACTTAATTCTAACAATCTCCACCTTGACACAAATTTTCAATGAACAAGTTCTTCATCGCGAACTTTCAATAAACAAGTTCTTCACCTCTTCCAAAAACCCCTTAAGGGTTTAACTTCAACAATGAACACCAACCAAGTCTAAGCAATGCTCAAACTTGGTTATAGGAAGTGACTTAGTCATCATATCTGCAGGATTTTCATGAGTGCTAATTTTGCTCACAACAATATCACCACGAGCAATAATATCACGAACAAAATGATACCGAATATCAATGTGTTTTGTTCTCTCATGAAACATTTGATCTTTTGTAAGAAAGATGACACTCTGACTGTCACAAAATACTGTGCTGATTTGAAGGTCTTCATTGAGTTCACTAAATAGTCCCTTCAACCAAATAGCTTCTTTACAAGCCTCAAGAATCGCCATGTACTCAACTTCAAAGTGGTAGACAAAGCGATATGTAGTTTGCAAAGTGGCTTTCTAACTAATTGCACAACCTCCGATTGTAAAGACATAACCTGTGAGAGATCTTCTTCTATCAAGGTCTCCAGCAAAATCAGCATCAACATACCCTATAACTCCATCTTTAGTTCTTCCAAACTGTAAGCAAACATTAGTAGTGCCTCGTAAGTATCTTAAAATCCATTGAATCGCTTTCCGGTGTTCTTTACCGAGATTCGCCATGTATCGCTAAGCGACCGATCGCATATGATAAACGGACGTGAACAAACCATAGCATACATGAGAGATCCTCTTGCACTACAAGATGGAACATGTGACATGTACTCAATCTCATTATCGATTGAGGAGATAAGGCCGATGAAAGTCGAAATGGGTGCTAAAGGAGTACTAACAGCTTAGCACTCTGCATATTGAACTCGCAAAGAACTTTCTCAATGTACCCTTCCGACTTAGGTACAATTTACTTGCTTTTCTATCTCGAGAATCTCCATACCAAGTATCTTCTTTGCTGGTCCTAAATCTTTCATCTCAAATTCTTCACTTAGTTGGGCTTTAACCTTTCTTATCTCTCTTTTATCTTTTCTTTGCTATCAACATGTCATCAACATAAAGAAGTAGATACACAAAAGAACCATCACTATTTTTCTTAAAGTAGACACAACTGTCAAAACTACTTCTTTTGAAATCATGAGAAGTCATAAAGGAATCAAACCTCTTGTACCCTTGTCTTGGTGATTTGTTTCAAACCGTAAAGGGACTTTTTCAACAAGCAAACATAGTCCTCTTTTTACGAGACTATAAAACCCTCGGTTGTTGCATGTAAATATCTTCCTCAAGTTCTCCATGCAAAATGCGGTTTTACATCTAACTGTTCAAGCTCCAAATCATGCATGGCAACAATACCAAGCAAAGCTCGAATCGAACTATGCTTAACAACCTGGAGAGAACACATCATGAAGTCCACTCGGAATTTGATCTGTAACCCTTTGCAACAAGCCTTGCTTTATATCCGGGTTCTTCAACTCCTGAGTCCTTCTTTCTTTTAAACACCCATTTACAACGAATGCCTTTTTACCTTTAGGAAGTTTTACAAGATCCCATGTTACATTTTTGTGGAGTGATTCCATCTCCTCTTGCATAGCAAACATCCACTTTTCTCGAGTCTTCACACTAATCGCCTCGAATAATTAAATGGCTCTTGATTCGCATCTATATCTTCACCACATTTAAAGCATAAGCAACTAGATCAACCTCGGCATACTTCTTTGGAGGTTTAATTTCTCTTCTTGTCCTGTTTTTGGCGATAGAGTATTGCGGTGAAAAAGCAACTCTATTCTCAATTTTTGTCTTGGCTTGAGGAGTTGATTACGTATTAATCGATGCTCCACGCTTTTGGTTTTCTTTATTGGAAGAGTCTTTAAGAGATAAGCTAGGTAGCATAGCGGTTTCATCAAAAACAACATCTCGCTAATCACAACTTTTCTATTTTCAGGACACCATAACTTATAGCCTTTTACACCACTTTATAACCAAGAAAACGCATTTAATGGATCTCGGTTCCTATTTTCCATTATCAACATGAGCATACGCAGGACACCCAAAAATCTTTAAATCGAATAATTAGCGGGATTACGGACCATACCTCTTGTGAGTCTTTTCTCAATGGCAGCGGATGGAGATCGGTTGATCAAAAACATGCGATGAGAGGTCGCTTCGCCCAAAATGACTTGTAAGTTGGCATTTGACAACATACATCGAACCTTCTCCATGATCGTTCTGTTCATTCGCTCGCAATGCCGCTTTTTTGTGGAGTATGACGAATCGTCAAGTGTCTCATGATCCCTCCGACTTGCACAATCTATTAAACTCATCGAGCGTAACTCTAAGCCATTATGCATGCGGAGGTATTTTATCATTTTCCGTCATTTTTCAATCATAATTTTCCAAGACTTAAATGTGGAAAACACATCGCTTTTCTGCTTCAGGAAGAACGCCCAAACTTTTCTGGAAAAATCATCAATAAAGGTTAGCATATAATTAGCTCCACCTCTCGAAGGCACTCTGGACGGCCCCCACAGATCAGAATGGATATACTCCAACGTTTCCTTCGTGTTATGGATTCCTCTAGTGAATCGAACTCTCTTTTGCTTCCCAAAAACACAGTGCTCACAGAAATTCAGTTTGCAAATTCCTTGCCCATTAAGAAGTCCTCTTTTGCTTAATTCTGCCATGCCATTCTCACTCATATGCCCTAGGCGCATATGCCAAAGTTTAGTAATATCATCATCTGACAAGGAAGAGGAAGCGACAGCTGCATCACCAGTAACAGTAGAACCCTGTAAAACATATAACTTGGCAATCTTTCTTTGCCCTTTCATCACAACAAGGGACCCTTTGGAAATCTTTAAAACCCCACTTTCAGTTGTGTATCTGTACCCTTTTGAATCAAGAGTACTCAACGAAATTAAATTTCTTTTCAATTCGGAACATGCCGCACGTCACTAAGTGTTCGACAACTCCATCAAACATCTTAACTTTAATTGTTCCAACACTGCGATTTTACATGAAGCATTATTTCCTTTCAAAACAACACCTTCAGATCATTGTTTCATAAGTTGTAAACCAATCCCGATTGGGACTCATGTGGAAGGTGCAACTGAATCAAGTATCCACCTCGCTTACTTTAGAATCATTGATGAAGCAACTAGAAGTTCACCATCATTGTAGTCTTCTACAACATCACTTCACCGGAATTTTCATTGTTTTCCTTTTGATTCGACCTCCTTTTAATCTTATTTTGTAGCTTATAGCACTCAGATTTAATGTGCCCTTTCTTCTTGCGAAGTTGCAAGTTTTACCTCTGTTTGAAGATTTCGATCTACCCTTAGATTTACCACGAGGATTCCGTTCTGTGTTCTACCACGATCATCATCAACATTCGGTCTTGTCTCCCACGAACAATGAGGCCCTCTCCCCGAGAGTTGGGTTTAACCACAAGATGCTTCATCTTATCATACGAGGTTAAAGAATCATAAACCTCATCAATTGTGAGAGACTCATGGCTATATAAAATCGTGTCTCTAAAGGTTGAATAAGGACGGGCAACGAACAAAGTAGAATCAACCCTAGATCTTCCTTATCATCTTGAACCTCCATGGCCTCCAAGTTTGAGAGAATTTCTTTAAACAACATTAAGTGTTCGTGTCTGACGCACCTTCCTCCAAACGATGAGCATAAAGACGCTGCTTCATATGCAACTTGCTTGTTAGAGTTTTCGACATACATATTTGTTCTAGCCTCTTCCATAATGCGTGGCGGTTTTCTCTTTCATCACATCCCGCAAAATTTCGTTGGACAAATGCGAGATGTAATTGTGTTAATGCCTTTCGATCCTTACGCTTCTTCTCTTCATCTGTTAGTGTCGAAGGCATCTTATCTATCCTAGCGGGCATCCTCTAGATCCATCTGCAAGAAGCGCTTGCATCTTAATTTGCCACAACGCAAATCGGTGTTGCGATCCAACAATGAATTTCATACTTCAAAGACGCCATTACCGTGATCGAGATGAATAACCCTAAGCTCGATACCAATTTGTGAAAAATAAAATAGAATAAAATAAATAAAATAAAGAACACATAAATTTTACGTGAAACCCTTTCGGAAAAAAACCACAGCAGAGGAGAAGAAAATTCACTATGTCGAAAAATTTTTACTCAAATACAAGAGGAATAGACTATGTCTATTTATAGGCTTGCAAAGCCATATTCTAGTAGGATTGAAACACCTTATCCTAATCAATATAAAATAGATGGAGTTTAATAAGGTTTAAAAACCTTATTCTAAAATAAAATAAAAGAAGTCTAGTTCTATATGGATTTTACTTTTATTTTATTTTCCATCGTATTTTATTTAAATAAGAATTTGGGTCACTTAATTCTAACAGTATCGTTCAACGGTACCATCTGCCCTTGACTTCACCTTAAAGAGCCACTTGCAACCAACAGCTCGTCTGTTTGCTGGTAAGGAGCACAACCTCCATGTGTTATTGTTAATGAGCGCCTGTAATTCACTGTACATAGCAGCCTTCCAAGAGTCATGTGACATTGCAGCATGAATGTTGGTGGGGACATCACCAAGGGAAGAAGGTGCAATGGTTATATAAGCTTTTGGTTTAAATACATCGGCTTTGCTACGTGTGGCCATAGGATGAGTGTTACATGGAACAGGTAATAAAGGTGGATAATCGGGTATGGAGTTAACTTGTGGAGAGACGGATGAAGTAGAAGAAGAAATAGATGGGTTTGTATATTGAGGTTGAGGGTTAAGATTAAATGAGGATATAGGTGAAAGAGGTCTACTATTGTGTGAAGTGATAAGTGTGGTGGGTGAGTGATTTGATGTTTGAACACAAGGAGTAGGTTCAGTACAGGTTGCCAATAGGACAAGAAGCTTAGAGCTGGACTTTGGTTGTAGTAGAGAGCTAGTAGGCTTAAGATGGTTAATGTGAAAAGGGAACACTTTTTCATTGAAAGTGACATGTCGTGTAACATACACCTTTCCAAAAGAGTCTAGGCAGCGGTATCCTTTATGAGATGGAGAATAGCCTAAAAAGGTGCATGGAGTGGACCTAAACTGCAGCTTGTGGTTATTATAAGGCCTAAGGTTAGGAAAGCACAAGCACCCAAATACACATAAGAAGGTATAGTGTGGTGTGGTTTTGAACAACTTTTCATGTGGTGAAGCATGATTTATAGGATGGGAGAGTTATCTGTTACGCAAGTATACTGCACTAGCAAAAGCATCACTCTAGTAGACTAGAGGCATAAAGGCATGAGCCAGCATGGGAAGCCCTGTTTCGACAATTTGCCTATTTTTCGTTCAACCAAGCCATTTTGGGCTGAAATATAGAGGCATGTGAGGCGATGCATGATCCCTTGCTGAGCTAGGTACCTTTTCAAAGCTTGAAACTCCCCACCACCATCTGTCTGTAGTGTTTTAAGTTTATGCTCAATGACTCTTTCAGTTTGTCTTTGAAAGTGAGGGAACACATAAAGAACTTCAGACTTGTTTTTCAAGAAGTAGAGCCAAGTATACCTTGTATAGGCATCTGTAAAAAGCAACATAGTAAAAATTAAAAAGTATACTTTTGGAATTAGTTTGATTGATCATATTTAATTTATTAAAAGTGTTAAGTTTTAGTATATTCACAGTGTATTTTTTTATTTCACAAGTAATCTTAAAATTATGTTATGTATCTCTTTTTAAAATATTTATTTTTTATTATTTTACTATGTTTTTATAGGAAACTTGTCAACCTAATGACCCTACTTTTGAAGTCTACAAACTTCACTCATGATGTAACAATTATTTTCTCTACTAAAAATATTAAAATTGAATAAATACATATATAATAAAACTTTTAATTTGCGGTGATTAAGTGCTCTGTATTGATATTTAAAGTCTAAAGTTCAAGTCATGATAATTAGATCTTTTCTAATATTTAATGTACGAGAAAACAATTCTTTTAATATAGTTCACAAAAGCTATAATGACCTTTTTAACTTTTCAATTTTATAAAAAAAGGTCATTTTAGCTATCATTTTTTTTTGCCTCTTTTAACCATTGAATATGCGTTTTTTGTCACATCACCCCAAAATGGATGGAAAAGTTAACGTTTGAACTTTGCTGACTTATTGCCACATATATGTCATATCAGCAATTACTTATTTTTTTAAAAATTTAAAAATATTTTTTATATGTTTTATGTTTTTAATTTTTAAAAATAATTTTTTAACTTTTTTTGTAACACCCCTTAGCCCCAACCCGTTGTCAAAATAGGGTTACGAGGCATTACAGAAATTAGACACTAATAACGAACAACACCAAGTCATAAATCTATATTTCAATTTAAAATTTCTCAAATTCCACCTTTAAGTCCCTAATATGGACCTGCAAGGCCCAAAATATACTTAAAAAGTGTTTTGGGATTAAACCGGGAACTTTGGAAACTTTTCCTTGAGAATAGGGGCACACGCCCGTGTGGCCTGGGACTTGCCCATGTGGCCTGCCTGTGGGGCTCCCATAGTCGTGGGGCCAGCCCGTGGACAGATCTGACTTTCTCACACGGCCGTGGGACTAACCTGTGGCCAATTCTGACTTTACCACACGGCCTGGGCACACGCCCATGTGACTTGTGTAACGCCCCCTTTACCCAAGACCGTCGCCAGAGTCGAGCACGAGGCATTACTAAACTTATTTGAGCACTTAAACAAATTCAAACAATTTATATCACACTTTCCAGACAAGCTGTCCAACTGTGTCATAGTTGCTAAATAATCCATATCTCGAGTTATAAAACTCGAAATCCAAATCCGTAAATTTTTTATGAATTTATACTCATATATCTACTTACCAATTTTTTCTAGAATTTTGGTCAAGCCAATTAGTACAGTTTATTATTTAAAATCTCCCTGTTTCAGGGTTTGACTACTCTGACCTTTGTGTATTACGAATCAGATATCTCTCTGTACAGAGCTTCAATGACTATGCCGTTTGTCTCTAATAAAACTAGACTCAATAAGGAATCTGTACATATAAAGTATGGCTTCTAATTATCTTTGTAAAATTTATGGTGAATTTCCAAAGTCAGAACAGGGGATCCAGAAATCGCTCTGGCCCTGTTTCACAAAAATTTAAACATCTCATAAAATATAGCTCATATACCTGTTTTGCTTCTTCCATATGAAAATAGACTCATCGATATTCGATTCCATAATTTATTCATTATTTAATTCCATTTCTACTATTTTTAGTGATTTTCAAAGTCAAACTACTGCTACTTACGAAAACTGTTTTAGTACAAATATTGTTAACTAGTTTATAACATCTTTACTTCAATTCATTCAAACTCTATACATGCCATATAAATCTTCAAACTTAAAACAAAAGCTACCGAATTGATCTGGATAGTGTGCTTTGTTGTGTTGATCCGATCTACCCACTTCACTTCAAGTCAATCTACATAAAATATTAAACACACACAAGTAAGCTTATTGAAGCTTAGTAAGTTCATAGGTTAAAAGTAATGCTTACCAAACATAATATTTCCAAACAATACCAAAACACTTACTAAAGTTTCCTGCGATTCACAACCATTGTTATAATAATTCACATAGTTGAGCTCAACAAGAATAACTACTCAATCTCTTCCATTTGGATCACTTCTCTTTTATTTCTTATAATCAAATTAGGAAACGGCTTACGAAATTGAGTACGTCGTTGCTCAATGCCACGATTCACAACTCAGTATGGTTTTCCTCATTGAAATACCATACCTACATTTTTTAACTCGGTATGGGAAATGCAGGACCTACATTTCTTAACTCGGTATGGATTTGATAATACCATACCTACATTTCACATTTCAAGATGGATAATACCATACCTACATTTCACAACTCAGTATGGATGATACCATACCTACATTTCACACTTTGCCATGGAACAACCATGGTCTTATCCAATCAATTCATCACACGTCACGATACGAACGTACTCAATCCTGCGTTTTCCTAATTTGCATTTCCACATTTATTCTTTCATTAACAAAATCTACACAATCCCACAACAAATTCAGTATATAATAACACATTATATACTTCAATCATTCACAAATAAACATCTAATTTCAACCATATGAACTTACCCGCTAATTTGTAGAAGATATTGAAATTTTGGGACTATTCAGTAACTTTTCTTTTCCTCGTTCTTCTTTGGATTCTTGATCTATAATATAAAATATTTCTACTCATTAGCATTTATTTGATTTCTATTTCACTTCACAATTTATGCTGTTCAAATTTCAAAATTGCACTTTTACCCCAAAATTTATAGTTTTCACAATTTAGTCCCTACTCAATTCACCCATCAATTGAACTAATTTTTCTCAATTAACACTTTATTTTATCATTATAAACTATTTCAAAATCTTTTATATTCTGAATTTCAACAGAAACCTTCAATTCACAACTTTTTCACAATTAGGTCCTAAATATCATTTCCTATCAAAATCACTTAATAAAACCACCTTAATATGAAATTAGAACTTAAATTTCATAATAATTCATCATAAAATTCCTTATCCATCCAGGGTAACTTCCAATTTCACCCATAAAATCAAAAACTAATGAATTCTACAAGTGGACCTAATTGTAAAAGTCATAAAAACATAAAAAATATTAAGAAAAAGCAAGAATTAGACTCACATGATGTAAAAATATGAAAAACCAGCTTTCTCCAGACCTTCTATGGCATTTTGGCTGAGAAATTATGAAGAAAATGTCTAGATTTTTCAATTACATCATTATTTAACTATTAACTTTTATCTATTTCCAATTTTGCCCCTTGTTCACATTGTTTTCTTGCTTATTTCCCAAACCGTCCAGCCATTAACCTTTGGGTCTAATTGCTCTTTAAATCCATCTTTTTAAATACTTAAGCTATTTACTCACAATTTAACAAATTTTGTGCTATTTTCAATTTAATCCTTTTCAATTAATTAGCCATCCAAACGTTAAAATTTTCTAACGAAACTTTAATACTCACTCAATGACACTCCATAAATATTTACAAAAATATTTATAGCTCGATTTTCAACTTTGAGGTCTCGATACCCCATTTTTGACCCGTTTGACCTAATAAATTCTTTTAATTCACTAATTTCACCATTTCACAAATTCTTCTAAATTCTTACTTGACTCATAAATATTAAATTACTATCTTGTTCAATCTTATTTGTCGAATTTAGTGATCTCAAATCACCATTTCGACACTACTGAAAATTAGGCCGTTATAACTCTCCCCTTTAAAAATTTCGTCCTCGAAATTTGTTACCCAAAATAGATTTGGATATGTGATCTTATTGACTCCTCTGCTTCCCAGGTTGCCTCCTCCATACCATGTCGATGCCATAATACTTTAACCAATGGTACTCTTTTGTTCCACAATTCCTTAACTTCACGAGCCAAAATCTTCTTTGGTTCTTCCGAATAAGTCATATCCGTTGAAGCTCAATTTCAGATGGGAATTACGTGTGAAGGATCGACCTATCTTGCCTTAGCATAGACACATGAAACACATTATGAATCTTCTCAAGTTCCGGAGGTAAAGCCAAACGATAAGCCACAGGACCAACCATTTCCACAATTTCATATGGCCCTATGAATCTCGGACTTAATTTTCCCTTTTTACCAAATCGTAACACCCTTTTCCATGGTGAAACTTTTAGAAATACTCGATCACCCACTGCATATTCTATGTCTCTTCGTTTTAAATCCGCATATGACTTCTGACGATCTGAAGCAGCTTTTAGACTATCTCGAATAATCCGGACTTTCTCTTCGGTTTCTCGAATCAAATCAACCCCAACTATTTTTGATTCACTCAATTCAGACCAACACAATGGAGTCTTGCATTTTCTACCATAAAGAGCCTCAAATGGTGTCATTTTTATACTAGATCGATAGCTATTGTTGTAAGCAAACTCAATAACGGTAAATACCTTTCCCAACTGTCACCAAACTCGAGTATACAACATCTTAACATATCTTCTAAAATTTGAATCACTCGCTCTGACTGTCCATCTGTTTGAGGATGAAATGCTGTACTAAAATTCAATCTGGTGCCTAAGGCTTCTTGCAATTTATTCCAAAATCTTGAAGTAAACCTCGGATCCCGGTTTGAAATGATAGATATTGGAACTCCATGTAGTCTCACAATCTCGACACATACAATTTCGCTAACTTATTAAGTGAAAAATCTATTCATTTGGAATAAAGTGTCTTGACTTTGTCAATCTATCAACAATCACCCATATCGAATCTTTCTTTCTGAGTCACAGCAATCCGACACAAAATCCATTGAAATATGCTCCCACTTCCATTCAGAATCATAATGGGTTGTAATAAACCCGTTGGCACTTGATGCTCGCTTTAACTTGCGGCAAATCAAACATTTTGCAATAAATTCGAAATTTCTCTTTTCATACCAGCCACCAATATGTCTTTTTCAGATCACCATACATTTTGTACTACCGGATGAATAGAATACATACTATTATGTGCTTGAAAGAATATCATTCTTTAAATCGAATTATTGGGAACACAAATCCTATTATGATAGCGCAATATACCTTCATCATCAATATGAACTCGAATCTAAATTACCCCGAACCATTTGTCGTTTCAGCACCAATTTTGGATCTTCATTCTGCAGACTTCGAATTTGTTGAAGAAACATTGGTTTTACCTTCAATTCTACTAATACAACACCTTCTTCATTAAGAGCCAAATGAGCATTCATTTCCGAAGTGCAAACAAGGATGACTTTCGACTCAAGGCATCAAGAACTACATTAGCTTTCCCGGATGATAGTCAATAACCAAATCATAGTCTTTCAAGAACTCTAACCACCGCCTCGCATCTTAAGTTCAGTTCCTTCGAGTCATTAAGTATTTCAAACTTTTGTGATCCGTATACATATAACACTTCTCACCATATAAATAGTGTCTCCAAATTTTAAGGCAAAAACAATTGCAGCTAACTCAAGATCATGTGTAGGGTAATTCTTTTCATGTGGTTTTAATTGCCGTGAAGCATAAGCCACTACCTTTCCATCGCATTAACACACAACCCAAACCACTTAAAGATGCATCATCAGACACAACATACGGTATACGATTCGGTTGAGTTAAGACCGGAGCTTCATTAACATTTTCTTTAATCGATCAAAGCTCACGACATTCATCGACCACATAAACTCAACATTCTTCGTAATAAACGAGTCATTGGTGAAGCAATCATGGAAAAATTCTTTACAAAACAGCGATAGTATCCTCGCTAATCCCGAAAACTTTGCACTTGATTTACATTCTTGGTGTTTTCCAATTCACCACCGCGAAACTTTACTTGGATCCACACGAATTCCTTGATTGATATAATATGACCCGTAAATCCAACCTCATGAAGCCAAAACTCACATTTACTAAATTTCGATATAACTGTTTTTCTCTCAAAGTCGTAGTACAATTCTCAAGTCTTTGTGCATGTTCGGATTCGTCTTTGAATAGACCAATATGTCATCAATAAATACCACCACAAATCTATCCAAATAAGACTGAAAAATTCGATTCATTAAATCCATAAATGCAGCAGGGCATTCGTTAAACCAAAAGGCATTACCAAAAATTCGTAGTGACCATACCGAGTTCAAAAGCGTCTTTGGCACATCACACTCTTTAACCTTCAAATGATAATACCCGGATCTAAGGTCTATTTTGAGAACACTGCAGACCTTTCAGTTGATCAAACAAATCATCGATACGAGGTAATGGATATTTATTTTAATTGTTACCTTATTCAACCGCTCTGTAATCAATACACAATCGCAACGAACCATCTTTCTTTTTCACAAATAAGACAAAGCGCCCCAAGGTGATGTACTCGGTCCGATGAACCCTTTATCCAATAACTCTTGCAATCGTGTCTTCAACTCTTTTAACTCATTGGTGCCATTCTATACGGTGTTATTGATATTGAGCTGTGCTTTAATTACATCAATTGTGAATTCAACCTCACGATCTGGGGTAAACCGGGTAATTCCTCGAAACACATCAATAAACTCATTAACAATCGACAATCGTTCCATCTTCAATTCGAACCCGAGTATCAAGAATATAAGCTAGAAATGCTTTATTACCTTTCCGAATCAATTTTCGAGTGTAAAGGTGAAATAATTCGACATCATTCTTTTATCCCCAAACTCATTTGAAACTATTTCCGTCGACATTTTAAATCAATCCGTTTTCTCTACAATTCACTATGGCATCGTGTTCAATCAACCAATCCATTCCAAGAATAACATCAAATTCTCGGAAAGGTAACAACATTAAATCAGCAGAGAATTCATGACCTTCAATTCCGACATATTAAATTAACCAACACACTTTGCCCTAGTGGATTAGTGACTTGCAATTCAAGGTCGATGGACTCAACGGTCATTTTCTTTTTCGACACTAATGCAAAGGCAAATATATGAATGTGTAGATCCGGGATCAATTAAAGCATACAGAATCATCAAAAGATAGAAATTACCACTATCACATCCGGAGCGAAGCTTCTTCCCTTGCGGATAGCATATGTACGCAGTACTCTTGTCTCGATCGGGTGCAGATTCTCGCTCCCGAATGAATAGTCCCAGAGCACTACTTTGACTGAACGTTTACCTTTCGAGGAGTATTTGCTTGCTTCTCCCTTGTTCTCTATCTTCTTTTAATAATTGAGGACATCCGAATAAAACGATCGGTTCCACCACATTTATAGCAAGCTCCGCTCTTCCCCAACACTCACCAATATGAAATCTACCACAATTTTACATCTAAGTCTCGGAATATTTTGCACACTACTAACACTAGCTGCTGGTTTCTTAGTTACTCCGACATCTTGTTGAGTCGTTTCTTTGTTATTCGATCGTTTCGGGATTATAACAGTCGACTCGAATCATTTCGAACTTTTGGCGAAAAAGTCGAAGTTGGTCTAGAGAAACTTCTTTTGTATACCTCTTTACCTCTTCTTTCTCTTTGCATCTTTTCGTTATACACTTCTTCCATCTTTTGAGCTCGATCAAATAGAATCACAAATTCGAATCTCTGTACCTCCAATCATCATTCGATTTCATCATTAAGCCCTTCTTCAAATCTAATGCACATTTCTTCCTCTGTCGGTACAACATCCCGAGCATATCTCTTGAGATACACAAATTCTCTTTCATATTCGCCATCGTTCTATTCCTTGTCAAGATCAAGAAATTCTCTTCTTCTTATCTAAATATCTCTTTCCCACATACTTCTTCTTAAATTCGTTTTGGAAGAATTCCTGTAAGTTTATCTGCAGTACCATCTGCCTCAATGGTTTCCACCAATTATACACTTCTTCTTTCAATAGCTTAAATCGACATCCCAAATAGTCCTCCGGAGAACACATCATCTGCTTAAAACTCTCTCCAAACTCTTTAACCAATACTCGCTTTAACCGGATCATCGTCCGATCTCCTCGAAATTCTTCACTCCAAACTTTTCGAGTTTTTCAATTGGTGTTCTTTTGCTAGATTCATCTATTAAAGGAGGAGCAACCGGGTTGTAATCGGTGGTACAAGAGGGGAGGAGGAGGTTGTTGTGCTGACTTCTTCCTTGTATTGTTTCATGATACCACCGATTCATTAATCCGTAAATCATATTTTTAAGTTCTTCTCTCTCATCAAAGAAATCGGGACATTACCACTTGTTCCCCGCCGTAAGTCTCAGTATTCTACTATTAACTTCCTCTTCCGACTAGCACCATCGGGTCTATCGACATCTTTACAATCTATAACAAAAATTAGTAATTAGATCGGATCATTCACATCACACTATCACGATTTATATGGCATGTATTTTAAACACTTTACACATCAAATTCGTCCGAGAATCGACTAAACCAGGCTCGATACCAATAAATGTAACGCCCCTTTACCCGAGACCGTCGCCGGAGTCGAGCACGAGGCATTACTAAACTTATTTGAGCACTTAAACAAATTCAAACAATTTATATCACACTTTCCAGACAAGCTGTCCAACTGTGTCATAGTTGCTAAATAATTCATATCTCGAGTTATAAAACTCGAAATCCAAATCCGTAAATTTTCTATGAATTTATACTCATATATCTAATTACCAATTTTTTTCTAGAATTTTTGGTCAAGCCAATTAGTACAGTTTATTATTTAAAATCTCCCCTGTTTCAGGGTTTGACTACTCTGACCGTTGTGTATTACGAATCAGATATCTCTCTGTAAAGAGCTTCAATGACTATGCCGTTTGTATCTAATAAAACTAGACTCAATAAGGAATCTGTACATATAAAGTATGGCTTCTAATTATCTTTGTAAAATTTATGGTGAATTTCTAAAGTCAGAACAGGGGATCCAGAAATCGCTCTGGCCCTGTTTCACAAAAATTTAAACATCTCATAAAATATAGCTCATATACCTGTTTTGCTTCTTCCATATGAAAATAGACTCATCGAGATTCGATTCCATAATTTATTCATTATTTAATTCCATTTCTACTATTTTTAGTGATTTTTCAAAGTCAAACTACTGCTACTTACCGAAAACTGTTTTAGTACAAATATTGTTAACTAGTTTATAACATCTTTACTTCAATTCATTCAAACTCTATACATGCCATATAAATCTTCAAACTTAAAACAAAAGCTACCGAATTGATCTGGATAGTGTGCTTTGTTGTGTTGATCCGATCTACCCACTTCACTTCAAGTCAATCTACATAAAAATATTAAACACACACAAGTAAGCTTATTGAAGCTTAGTAAGTTCATAGGTTAAAAGTAATGCTTACCAAACATAATATTTCCAAACAATACCAAAACACTTACTAAAGTTTCCTGCGATTCACAACCATTGTTATAATAATTCACATAGTTGAGCTCAACAAGAATAACTACTCAATCTCTTCCATTTGGATCACTTCTCTTTATTTCTTATAATCAAATTAGGAAACGGCTTTTAAATTGAGTACGTCGTTGCTCAATGCCACGATTCACAACTCAGTATGGTTTTCCTCATTGAAATACCATACCTACATTTTTTAACTCGGTATGGGAAATGCCGGACCTACATTTCTTAACTCAAGATGGATTTGATAATACCATACCTACATTTCATTTCAAGATGGATAATACCATACCTACATTTCACAACTCAGTATGGATGATACCATACCTACATTTCACACTTTGCCATGGAACAACCATGGTCTTATCCATCAATTCATCACACGTCACGATCTGAACGTACTCAATCCTGCGTTTTTCCTAATTTGCATTTCCACATTTATTCTTTCATTAACAAAATCTACACAATCCCACAACAAATTCGTATATAATAACACATTATATACTTCAATCATTCACAAATAAACATCTAATTTCAACCATATGAACTTACCCGCTAATTTGTAGAAGATATTGAAATTTTGGGACTATTCCGTAACTTTTTCTTTTCCTCGTTCTTCTTTGGATTCTTGATCTATAATATAAAATATTTCTACTCATTAGCATTTATTTGATTTCTATTTCACTTCACAATTTATGCTGTTCAAATTTCAAAATTGCACTTTTACCCCAAAATTTACTGTTTTCACAATTTAGTCCCTACTCAATTCACCCATCAATTGAACTAATTTTTCTCAATTAACACTTTATTTTATCATTATAAACTATTTCAAAATCTTTTATATTCTGAATTTCAACAGCAACCTTCAATTCACAACTTTTTCACAATTAGGTCCTAAATATCATTTCCTATCAAAATCACTTAATAAAACCACCTTAATATGAAATTAGAACTTAAATTTCATAATAATTCATCATAAAATTCCCTTATCCATCCAGGGTAACTTCCAATTTCACCCATAAAATCAAAAACTAATGAATTCTACAAGTGGACCTAATTGTAAAAGTCATAAAAACATAAAAATTATTAAGAAAAAGCAAGAATTAGACTCACATGATGTAAAAATATGAAAAACCAGCTTTCTCCAGACCTTCTATGGCGTTTTGGCTGAGAAATTATGAAGAAAATGTCTAGATTTTTCAATTACATCATTATTTAACTATTAACTTTTATCTATTTCCAATTTTGCCCCTTGTTCACATTGTTTTCTTGCTTATTTCCCAAACCGTCCAGCCATTAACCTTTGGGTCTAATTGCTCTTTAAATCCATCTTTTTAAATACTTAAGCTATTTACTCACAATTTAACAAATTTTGTGCTATTTTCAATTTAATCCTTTTCAATTAATTAGCCATCCAAACGTTAAAATTTTCTAACAAAACTTTAATACTAACTCAATGACACTCCATAAATATTTACAAAAATATTTATAGCTCGATTTTCAACTTTGAGGTCTCGATACCCCATTTTTGACCCGTTTGACCTAATAAATTCTTTTAATTCACTAATTTCACCATTTCACAAATTCTTCTAAATTCTTACTTGACTCATAAATATTAAATTACTATCTTGTTCAATCTTATTTGTCGAATTTAGTGATCTCAAATCACCATTTCCGACACTACTGAAAATTAGGCCGTTACAACTTGGCCGTGTGAAAACATGATTTTTCACCATTTTAAAGCTATTTTCACATATCAAACACACCTAATTTAATGCCCAAGACATTGACTTATAAATCTTGATTAAATAACATTCATCTATTCATTTCAAATACTTCATAAAAGTTATAAATTACTTACACCCAAAACATAAATATATTAAGGTGACTAAACAAAACCTATACATGCCACACTTCTAAAAGATAGACTCATTACCAAAAATTAAGTTGAGGTTGGGATTGACTCGGATGTGTACCGAACTTCAACTTTACCTAGCCTGCGCACGGAAACAAACCGTGCACTGAATATTGGAAATACTCAGTGGTATTACCATAATTCAAATTATAGCAAATATAAAATATTATAAACATGCATAAATAATTAACAAATCATACATATAATTCATACTAAGTTATCATATTTCCATTGTATCATTTTCATTATTTGATTCAATATATCATCAATAAGATTACCAACTAATCATGAACCTTTGGTTCATCTCTCAATCACATATAAATATCCAATTCACATTCAAATATGAATAATTCATGAATCTTGGTTTTATGCATTCAATCTCATAGCATAAATTGCATTTCTCAATTCATCTTACAATATCACTTTCTCATTTCATTCAATAATTCAATTTATCAATTTTATTTGATTTTTCTCTTCACATATATTTCCCCTATTAATATCACTCGGACTTTGGAGGATACACGATCCAACCAAACACACCAGAGTGGCGGACAACGCTTCCTCGGATAGTTCGAAGCAAATAAGTGACGATCAACGTCTCATCGGCTAAGCCGAAACAAAGTGGCGACCAACACCTCATCGGATCTATTCGAAGTAAATATGACACACCAAGTGTCTTATCGACTCGAGGTCGAAGAATCCCTGAATTCTTCCTATCTTATGGCATGCCAACTATATCCACCCTAGCCCGACTAGTTAATAGGGTATCGAAATAATTCGAATTCAAATCAGTCACAATAACAATTCAATCATAATTTCAAATTCACCACAAATCATTATAAAATTCAATTTCACACATGAATACATTCATCAATCAAATCCTATTCTCATTCAATTCAAATATCACTACTTACCTCAATTTCATTTTTCATGCACATATATTGAAATTAAACATTTAATAATAAATAACTTGAATTAAGCTACTCATCGATCACTTTTTCCTTTCCCTTCTCATTCAACGTCTCGGTTTCTTTTTTTGCTACTAAAATTAGCATAATTATAATTAATTAATAACACACTTATCTTATAGAAAATAATAACTTTCCATGCAACTTTAACCTAAATCCCAAATTTGTCCTAACTATTTTCATCTTCTTCCTTTTTTATAATTCATATTACTTATTCAATTTCCATCAAAACTTTAACATAACCATCAAAATTTTATTATTTTTCCATAATTTTGAATTTCTATCAATTTAGTCCCTACAATACAAAACTTATGACCTTGTTTACAATTCAATCCTTTAATCAATTTAAATCAAAATTTCTATCAATTAAACTCCTAATTTCATCATTAGTTCAACATAAACCCTACTTAAAAGTCTATCATCTTTCAATATTTTCACAAAATTCAAAAGTATTCAACTTTTGAACTTCAAAAACATCAAAATCACTAAGAAAAGGACTTAATTGACTTACCAATTTAACTTTCAAGCTTTCAAACCCTAATTTCTCCTTTTTCTTTTCTTTTCTTTTTCTTCTTTCTGTCTTTCTATTTCGTTTCTTCTCTGTTTCTTTTCTTGTTTTTCTTTCTTTTATTTATTCTTTATTTCATTTTATTTCTTTCATTTACTAAATTAATAATTAATTATAAAATATCTAATTAATACAAATAAAATACTACATGTGCATTCATACACACATATACACATGTAATATTTCATCACCATACATTTGTTATTATCTCAATTAATTGATAATAATAATAATAATAATAATAATAATAATAATAATAATAAGTAAATATCTTTTACTTAATTTATAAGTAAATTTATATATTATATACACTTGTACTAATAATTTAAATACACATGTATTTATTTTTAACTTACACATTTCACTAATTTAGTTTAATTACTAATTTAATCCTTTATCCTTTCTCTATTCTATGATTAAGCTTTTATGCTCTATTCAATTTAATCCTTTCTACTAATTACTTCTAATTAAAAATAAATTCACCTAATTAAAATCTAATTCAACTCACAACTAACTTCGTAAATATTTTTTTATAAATATTTACGAACTCATTTTCGTAAGACGGAACCCTAAACTCACTTTTTCGGTGCCCGTGAAATATAGGTCATTACATTTTTAAAAATTAATTACAAATTGACGTGATATCCACATGTATGTCACATCAACAAAATTAACAAATGTTAAATTTTTCATCCATTTTGGAATAATTTGGTAAAAAAATATAAGTTTAAAGACTAAAAAAAACGAAAAATTAAATAAAGAGCTAAATTTTTTTATATAAAAGTGAAAGGTTAAATAAGTTATTATGCGCTAATTTCATCGTAGATGCGTAAAAAAACGAATTCTACTATAATTTCCACATTGCTTTAAAGCAAATTGAGGCAACGCGTGAGCATATATAGCTAGCATGATTTCACTTTTATTTGATTAATGGATATAGTAAACCAATAGTTACTAAACTTTTGTTAAAATAATAAAATATTCACTAAGTTTTGAAAAGTTACAATTTAGCCAATGAACTTTTCACCATTCTTCGTTACGTTTGTAACAAAAAGCTGACCTGTCATCCCATGGTGTAAATGACCCCAATTTAAGAACCCTAGTTGGGTTGGACAGTAGAAGAAGAAGAAGACTAATAATTGTTTCAGTTTTGGAAACATGCAAAAGTTCAAATTTTTCAGCCACTAAACTTTTCACCATTTTTCGTTATGTCTATAACGGAAAGCTAACATGTCATCCCATGGTGTAAACAACCCCAATTTAAGAACCCTAGTTGGGCTACAGACAATAGAAGAAGAATCATCTTAGCAATTGTTTCAATTTTGGGAACATGCAAAAGTTTAAATTTTTCAGCCACTGTTACTCTCTTACTAGGAAAGGGCATAACCAGGGGGTTGGCAGGGACCCTGGCCCCCTAAAATGGAAAATTTTCCATTTAGGCCTTTTGATTTTTTTTAAATTTTAAACTAGTAAAGGTAAAATTGTCTTTGGCCCCCTAAAAATGATAAAAATTTAATTTAATACTTTAAAAATTATAAATATATAAGCTATTTAAATGGTGAATTTGCATTTCTACTATCGTAAAAATTAAAATTTAATTTCGACTCCCCTAAAAATATTTTCGGCCTTCGCCCCTGTTACTAGGTTCACTTGTAATTTACATTGTTTTATGGTGATTTAATGGTTGTTTAGAATGATGTTTGATATGGGTTTTATTTGTTTGTTGTAAATTTTTTGGTTCCCATGTTTGTGCTGATTTTTGTGTTTGATTAAAAAGAAGTTAGGGTGTGGTGTAAAATGTTGGTTTTAAGCATGAATTCCAAAAGACAATGACAGCCTAATGTTAGGTTAGGGGAAATAGGGGATGCGTCTGGTGCTTTTGCATGTGGATTTTCTCATAAAACTAAGGAAAATTTAGTACATAAAAGATGGAAACCTAATTTTCTCAACTCACAAGTGAATGAATCTGTTACTGTCGTTGAATTTTCTAAAGGGAAATCACCAAATTTCTTGAATGTGGACCTTGGTTTTTTGCCGACCGATTTGCAACAGAACAAAGAGAACAAGAATCCCAATTCTTCAAATTTGACTTTTGATTTGGTTACTGCTGATGAAATTGAAATGATGAAGTCTAGTATAAATTTTGGTACCATAACAGGGAAGAGTAGGGTCATGAAATGGTTAGGGCGCATTCGGGAAGGCAACAAGGAAGAGTAGTCACATCTTTTTCTTCTTCTCATTGTTCTTCTTCTTTTTTTTTTCTTTTTTTTTGCCCAACCCATTTGGCCCTTTTCCCCCACAAAATTAAGACCCTCCTCATGTTCAAAGTAGTAAGCTAGCTAATCACATCAACTAATTAATAAGTCACATCAACTAATTAATAAGTCATGTCACTTGTTCTGTTAAGCTTGTAATGAAAAATATTAATAGATAACTAATTTGTCATATTTTTTATAACATTAATAATTGATTTGTTATTTTTTAAAGTTTAATGATTATTTTATTATTTTATCAAAGTTAAGTGATTATTGTTATAGTTTAACCTCAATTAATTTAAACGACACTTGCTTTCAGTTTTGAAAACGTCCAGTGGTACTGTTCTGTAAATCTTACTTAATCTGTGCCAAAAAAATCTATCCAATAATACAAACGAAGTATACTCTAAGAAATAAAATAAAATAAAACCCTGAACAGTAAATATAAAATATGCTTTAACCGAAATAATCTTCACATGCTGTTGACATTTTCTTTAATGCTCAGAGAACATGAATTTGTGGAATTTCAAAAATATTTTAACAAACCTGTGAATTTGAAATATTAGAATGAAAATTATATTTCTAATAATCTATTTACACTGTTTTCTTAATTTGAAATGATGGAAATATAAAAATAATGTTTTAGACTTAGTATACGGATTCGATTGGTGGCGTATGTATGATGAGGTGTGCACAAACATTTTGCCAATTTGAGTTGATATCATCCAAACTACAATTCAGTAAAAGAAAATTAAATCCCAATCAACTTTAATTTGTGATTAAGATTTCAAAAACAAAAGCTGGGAACATTGATGCCACCAAACATAGCTGTATGGCCCATCCATCGTATCTAACATAAATTATTGGAATCGAAAGACAACTCAAAAGTTATAACAAACTAGAAAAAAAAGCATTTCATTTTCCTCATATTTTGACTACAGAATAAGATTTTACAAATTTTACTAGGAAAAAAAAAAAAACAAGGAAGATTAAGGATTTGCTTTGGAAACGGGGTTTGAATTTGATGGCATGGATTGGATTTAATTAATTAATTAATTAATTAAAATGTTGATATTTAGGTTAGAGATGGCCCCTTCATAATCCCAATAATATGTAGTAGACAAGCGTTATGGGCAAGGCTATTAGCATTCCAAAAATAACACTGCATTTCCAACAAAAAAAAAAAAACATGAGAGAACAAGCAAAAGTATTAGGAAATTAGAAAAAAAGAAAGCAGAAAGAGGGTAAAGACTCACGCAGTGCTGAGAATATCAGGGTGTAGGTTGTATTCCTTGGCAAAGACAAAGGGGACAATGCCTTGTGGGAGAGCTGCCTGTTATACATGCAAAATAAATAAGACATGTTAGATTTTGTATGAATGTTTGCTGACTACTTGTACCCAGTTTCATTGAATCTGAAGATTGCACAATTTAAGAATATAAAAATAGAAAGAAAAGCTGTGGCAGTGAGTTTTGGAGATTATGTAATAGTTAAGTTAGATAGGGTATGTTGGTGAAGAAAGAGATGGGAGAGGAAACGACAGTAAAGAAGCAAAAGATAGAGAAAGGGAAGTGACCTGCACAATGGCAACGTGTAAGAGAACGCCACGGAGTCCGACAGCTATGGAAGCGGCTGCCATCACAGCTGGACCTGCAAGGAATCTCACACCCATGGCAAAAGCTGCAACGGAATTTCCACATGCTATGATCCTCGGTTGCAATGCCATGAACAGACCTGTCATCACCATTCCATCAAAACCATGTCTATTCCTCTGCCCCCACATCCCACATTACCCCGACATACTCCAACTCAAACCTAATCTCTCTTTACAAATATTTCGAATTCGAACCGGCTTGTCTCTGACAACATTTCTTCTTTTGGATCCTTCATCATAACCCCCACCATCCCCCAGCATCATATCAAATTTATTTCTTCAAAACACTCAAGATTTTATACAGATGGAAATCTATAGCCAATTTATTATCATCATGACTATACTGTTTCCCTTACTTTGCTTACGCTGTTTTGCTTGCTTTTTTACAACATTTAATAATGATAAAGCCATTCATTACTCTCTATTTTTTAATTTTTATTCTTTTGAATATATTGCTCTGCTCTACTAACTAATAAAGTAGGGGAGAATTTTCCTTGAGAGAGATTGTATTTGTTTGCAAGTACAGGGGAAAAAGAAAAAGGTGAAATGAACTGACCAAGACTGAACATGGCCATGCCAAGCCCTGCATCTGACAGTATGGAAATGGACTTGGCTATTATGGCAGGCA
Source organism: Gossypium arboreum (assembly GCF_025698485.1). Lineage (NCBI taxonomy): Eukaryota > Viridiplantae > Streptophyta > Magnoliopsida > Malvales > Malvaceae > Gossypium > Gossypium arboreum. Next base: position 81,914,298 of record NC_069078.1, on the reverse strand, counting down.
TTTGTACATTCCACCTAAAACAAACCAAGCAACAAGCTATAAGAAAAGCCACCAGATGCCAAAAACAATGATTTGTATTTGTATTTGTACCTGAATGAGATTAGAGACCAAGTGAGTCCTATTAAGCTTGAATAAGTGTTGGGATTTCTGATAAGCTTTCTCCAAACCATGATCAGTATCAGCCTTGTGATGACACTTGCAGGAGGCATAGTTTTGGGCTTGCCATCCCCCACTTTGTCACCTTCGTGGTTGTTGGTCATTTCTCGTTCCAATCCTCGGTTCCCAAAGCTGAAATCCTCTCTCTCCATGTACTCCTCGTTATTTTCTCTCTGTCCTTCCGCTGCGCCGAAACGAAACACAAGCAGCATCACATGTTCGAATCATTAATCTAAATGGGGAAACAAAACAAATTCATATATGCAGACTGAAGTAGACAAATTAAAATGTGCTTAAAAGCTACCTTTCCCTGGGGAGACGGCCACTCTAACCTCTTTCTGCTCGTTTGCTCCATATTCATGGCCACCACCACCACCAAAGACGTCGGATACAGGAGAAGCACTTGAACTCCAAACAAACATATGAAGATCCCTACCACCATCTTCAGCCTTTTGCGGAGCCTGATCGTTAGGCTTCTTTGTATTAGCTTTAGACCCATTGGGAGAGAACATACCCGGATTAGGAGCCGGATAATGGGCTGCACCTGCGCCACCTTGTGCGTGGTAATGGAACCTTGGTTTACCCATGCCTGTACCATCGTCCTCATAATTGGATGGTCTGGGAGTTGGTCCTCGAGAGGCAGACAAACCGTAAACATCTGCAGCACCGAAATTGGAGTTGCGTCCCCCAGCCATCATAGAGTAGAAATCAGTGTGATTAAAGCTTGAGCCTCTTGGTGTTGGGTTTCTTGATGATTGCAACGAGTAGATCTCAGCATTGGTCAGATTGGAAGGGCGTGGAGTTGTTGAAGATAAACCCTGGGACCTTCTTGAGAAAATATCTGATCTTGAGGCATTGGATTTCCTGACAGTAACATGGAGCTTACCATCTTCTTTGATCTCAGCTTCAGTTTCTAAAGGTTGCCGACCATCGAGTGACATGATATCTGAGTCTACATGGATTGAAACAATAGAGCCAGCAGTGTCGGGGAATTGCTCAGATATCAGCATTTTGGCACCTCTATATTCAAACATGAAAAGCATCAAAGTGTACCAAATAATGCATTGAAGGACAACTATCTGCACCATTAAGCTTCCTGAAAACTCCCCGTACATTCCTTTCAGCAAAGGGATGCCCATCACCAAAGTGTTGGGAAGAGTAGAGAGTGAAAATAGGGTGATGGTCCATTCCAAGCAACCCCTTTTGCTCACCTTGGACCAAACTGCCAGTATTCCAAGAACCATAACTTTTTGGAGGGTATCAGCTGCTATGAAACGAAAGTTCATAGCGTAAGGGTCGTTAGAGGCGATGAAGTGGAAAGAGAGGAGAGGGACGGCAAAGAGAGCAACAAAGCGATTAATCCCCGAACACTGACCAGGAGAGAAGATCTTCCACCATTTCACTGAGCCGTAAGCTAAAATCATGGCCACGTAAAGTGGCACCATTGCAGTCATTACATGGTAGAAGTCAGTTAAAGTGATCATCTTTGGCAACCTATTACCCCGACTGAATTACCCAAATCAAGAAAACCAGCTCCAAGTTTAGAAAAAAGAACAAATACAAGTTGAAACCTGATTGAGAAGCGAAGAAGAAGAGAAGAAGAAGAAGGAGGAGGAGGAAGATAGCGTTGGTGGAAGTGATGATGAGGGGGGAAAGTAAAGGAAATGGGAGCGCATGTGTTTTTGGGTTTTGGGGAAAGTGGGTGGTAATAAGCAGAGGGAATAGAGGAATTTTTAATTTTCACTATGCAGCTTTGAGAGTTGCGACCAAGCTTGCACTTGCAGTCCCCAAAGCACAGGGTTTTGCTTCTTTGTTTATTACTTTTCTTTTAAAAAAATTCAGGGTTTGTTTGCTTGCCTTTTGGTTTGGAAATATGATTAAAAAAATGGGATTGAAGTTCAATTTTACGAGAACTTTGATTATTAGCTTGTTGAGTTTAAAATTAAAATCTATAAAGAACAATTGAATTGATTTGGATGGGATTTTTTGCTGTTTAAAAATGGATAGAAGTTGCCAATGGGATGTGAAAGTTCTTGATATTCGTGGCTCTATATTCAATGGACTAATGGTAAGATGAGAAGAAAGAGTATTTTGGTTGGCGGTGGGGGAGGGGGCTTGTGACGGTGTGTGTCCCCAAGCACTTGTTTGTGTTACACTTTCTAGACTTTTGCATACATTAAAAGAGGCCCTTATCCTTTCCTCTTTCTTCCTGGATTCGCTTTTTTCTGCTCATGCCTTCTAGATGCCTTAAAAAAAAAAGAGAGAAATTAAGTAGATATTTACTTAATTATATGAGTTTTTTTTTAATATTATTGATTCACAACTCAAAAATATCAAAATTGTTATCCAACCATTAGAGATTAATAGCTACGTGATATTCATATTCGGTGTCGTATCATTACTCATATGCCACTAAATTTGTTTATGAATTAAATTATTTATTCAAGCTTAACAGTCTCAATCGTTTGTTTGAAGTATGAAAAGATTTGAATAAACGTATAAGACTCGAAATGTATGTTTGGATAAAAAATTAAATTCGTTTAAAATATAAATTGGGTTTAGACTTTGACATTTAAAAGTCGAGTTTGGCTTTGACACGCTTTATACGTTTGTAATATATTTTATTTATATATTATGTAATTTATATCACATAAAATTAAATATATTATACACAAATTATGTAAACATTAAAATTTATGTTAAGTTGTCTAAACTTAAAATTTTAATAAATGAAAACCATCTAAAATATTAAATAAAAATAATACGAGTGGACTTAAAATTGACTTGGATTAATCACTTTACAAATATGGGTAGACTTTGGTAAATTTTTAGGTTCTTATTTTAGATTGACTTGGGTTTAAACAAATATAAAGTGTAATAATATTAAATCTGGTGTGAATCCGACTCAATTCAATTCATGAATACCTCTAAATGTCATATGACGTCATACCATGATATGTTATGTGACATTATAAATTAAAAATAAAATAATAAATTAGAAAATTAGAAATATTAATTACATATCTTATCATTTAATTTTTTCTAAACACTTTGTTTGATTTTTTATTCAAACCATGAAATTATTCATATTTCTTTGACCATCTACATGGCTTTATAATGATACATTCACTAATGTATGTGAAATTTAATATAAATTAGAACATTGTAATTGCCATCTGTCGGAAAAATTAAAATTATTTATGAAGAATAGTTTTGTTGCAGAACAAAAATTTGATTTTTTTCATAAAATTGTATTTTTATTGTGATAATTATATTAATAAAATTATCAAATTTAGTATTTGTGTATTTGAATTAAGAAGATTTGTCGATTTCGAATCTAACGTTTAAATCTTTCTCGCTTTCATTTAAATGATTTTTTTTCATTATTCTCAAACCCTTAAATATTAATAGAGTGAGTTCTTTTAAAAAATCGAGGCTCTACAATGGGAAAAATTAACTTTTCTTAAGAAAAACCAAAACCAAAATTCTAATTGTCAAATTTAAATTATAAATGTCAAGGATTTTGCAATTACAATCTCATCAATTTTGAGATACAAGAGTGTGGATTCTTCACTAGGGTGTGTTAGAATTAGAATACCGGTTGTATTTGATTTAAGGATAGTGGATTCTTTTCACTGAGTTAGGCTCTGTAGACATAAGGAAACCAAACTGTATAAATAAATTTGTTATCCCCTATTTACATTGTGCTTTTCGCAATTTTTGTAAATGTTAGAATTAAGTGACCCAAATTCTTATTTAAATAAAATACGATGGAAAATAAAATAAAAGTAAAATCCATATAGAACTAAACTTCTTTTATTTTATTTTAGAATAAGGTTTCTAAACCTTATTAAACTCCATCTATTTTATATTGATTAGGATAAGGTATTTCAATCCTACAAGAATATGGCTTTGCAAGCCTATAAATAGACATAGTCTATTCCTCTTGTATTAGATTCAAATTTTTCGACATAATGAATTTTCTTCTCCTCTGCCAGTGGTTTTTTTCCCGAAAGGGTTTCCACGTAAAATTTGTGTGTTCTTTATTTTATTTTATTTTTTTTTTTACAAATTGGTATTAGAGCTTCCAGGTTATTCATCTTGATCACGGTAATGACGTCTTTGAAGTATGAAATTCCGTTGTTGGATCGCAACACCAGATTTGCGTTGTGGCAAATTAAGATGCAAGCAGTTCTTGCACAGATGGATCTGGAGGATGCCCTGCTAGGGATAGATAAGATGCCTTTGACATTAACAGATGAAGAAAGCGTAAGGATCGAAAGGCATTAACACAATTACATCTGCATTTGTCCAACGAAATTTTGCAGGATGTCATGAAAGAGAAAACTGTCGCTGCATTATGGAAGAGGCTAGAACAAATATGTATGTCGAAAACTCTAACAAGCAAGTTGCATATGAAGCAGCGTCTTTATGCTCATTGTTTGGAGGAAGGTGCGTCTGTACACAAACACTTAACAGTGTTTAAAGAAATTATCTCAAACTTGGAGGCCATGGAGGTTAAGTATGATAAGGAAGATCTAGGGTTAATTCTACATTGTTCGTTGCCCCCGTCTTATTTAACCTTTAGAGACACGATTTTATATAGCTGCGAGTCTCTCACAGTTGATGAGGTTTATGATTCTTTAACCTCGTATGATAAGATGAAGCATCTTGTGGTTAAACCCGACTATCAGGGAGAGGGTCTCATTATTCGTGGGAGACAATATCGGAATGCTAATGATGATCGTGGTAGGACACAGGAACGGAATCCTCGTGGTAAATCTAAGGGTAGATCGAAGTCTTCAAACAGAGGTAAAACTTGCAACTTCTGCAAGAAGAAAGGGCACGTTAAATCTGAGTGCTATAAGCTACAAAATAAGATTAAAAGGGAGGCTACGAATCAAAAGGGAAAACAACCAGAAAATTCCGGTGAAGCTGATGTTTTAGAAGACTACAGCGATGGTGAACTTCTAGTCGCTTCGGTCAATGATTTTAAAGTAAGCGAGGAGTGGATACTTGATTCAGGCTGCACCTTCCACATGAGTCCCAATCGGGATTGGTTTACAACTTACGAAACAGTATCTGAACGTGTTGTTTTGATGGGAAATAATGCTTCATGTAAAATCGCAGGTGTTGGAACAATTAAAGTTAAGATGTTTGATGGAGTTGTCAGAACGCTTAGTGACGTGGGCCATGTTCCAGAATTGAAAAGAAATTTAATTTCGTTGAGTACTCTTGATTCAAAAGGGTACAGATACACAGCTGAAAGTGGGGTTTTAAAGATTTCCAAAGGGTCCCTTGTTGTGATGAAAGGACTGAGAAAGATTACCAAGTTATATGTTTTCTGAGGTTCTATCTTTATTCTTGGTGATGCAATTGCCGCTTCCTCTTCCTTGTCAGATGATGATATTTCTAAACTTTATCATATGCACCTAGGGCATATGAGTGAGAATGGCATGCCAGAATTAAGCAAAAGAGGACTTCTTAATGGGCAAGGAATTTGCAAACTGAATTTCTGTGAGCACTGTGTTTTTGGGAAGCAAAAGAGAGTTCGATTCACTAGAGGAATCCATAACACGAAGGGAACGTTGGAGTATATTCATTCTGATCTGTGGGGGCCATCCAGAGTGCCTTCGAGAGGTGGAGCTAATTATATGCTAACCTTTATTGATGATTTTTCCAGAAAAGTTTGGGCGTTTTTCCTGAAGCAGAAAAGCGATGTGTTTTCATCATTTAAGTCTTGGAAAATTATGATTGAAAAACAGAAGGGAAAACAGATAAAATACCTCCGCACAGACAATGGCTTAGAGTTTTGTTCGATGAGTTTAATAGATTGTGCAAGTTAGAAGGGATCATGAGACACTTGACGATTCGTCATACTTCACAACAAAATGGCATTGCGAGCGAATGAACGAACGATCATGGAGAAGGTTCGATGTATGTTGTCAAATGCCAACTTATCAAGGCATTTTGGCGAAGCGGCCATCGCATGTTTTTGATCAATCGATCTCCATCCGCTGCCATTGAGAAAAAACTCCACAAGAGGTATGGTCCGTAATCCTGCTAATTATTCTGATTTAGAGATTTTTGGGTGTCCTGTGTATGCTCATGTTGATAATGGAAAATTGGAACCGAGATCTATTAAATGCATTTTTCTTGGTTATAAAACTGATGTAAAAGGGTATAAGTTATGGTGTCCTAAAAATAGAAAAGTTGTGATTAGCAAAGATGTTGTTTTTTATGAAACTGTTATGCTACCTAACTTATCTCTTAAAGACTCTTCCAATAAAGAAAATCAAAAGCAGGTGGAGCATCAGATTAATACAGAGTCAACTCCTCAAGCCAGAACAAAAATTGAGAATAGAGTTGCTTCTTCACCACAATACTCTATCGCCAAAAACAGAACTAGAAGAGAAATTAAACCTACAAAGAAGTATGCCGAGGTTGATCTAGTTGCTTATGCTTTAAATGTGGCTGAAGATATAGATGCGAATCAAGAGCCATCCGATTATTCAGGGGCAAGAATGTGAAGACTCGAGAAAAGTGGATGTTTGCTATGCAAGAAGAGATGGAATCACTCCACAAAAAGCAGAACATGGGACCTTGTGAAACTTCCTAAAGGTAAAAAGGTTGTTCGTTGTAAATGGGTGTTTAAAAAGAAAGAAGGGACTCTAGGAGTTGAAGAACCGGATATAAAGCAAGGCTTGTTGCAAAGGGTTACTGATCAAATTCCGAGTGGACTTCACAGATGTGTTCTCTCCGGTTGTTAAGTATAGTTCGATTCGAGCTTTGCTTGGTATTGTGGCCATGCATGATTTGGAGCTTGAGGAGTTAGATGTAAAACGCATTTCGCATGGAGAACTTGAGGAAGATATTTACATGCAACAATCAGAGGGTTTTATAGTCTCAGAAAAAGAGGACTATGTTTGCTTGCTGAGAAAGTCCCTTTACGGTTTGAAACAGTCACCAAGACAGTGGTACAAGAGGTTTGATTCCTTTATGACCTCTTATGATTTCAAAAGAAGTAGTTTAGACAGTTGTGTTTACTTTAAGAAAAACAGTGATGTTCTTTTATGTATCTACTTCTTTATGTTGATGACATGTTGATAGCAGCAAAAGATAAAGGAGAGATAAGAAAGGTTAAAGCCCAACTAAGTGAAGAATTTGAGATGAAAGATTTAGGACCAGCAAAGAAGATACTTGGTATGGAGATTCTCAAAGATAGAAAAGCAAGTAAATTGTACCTAAGTCGGAAGGGTACATTGAGAAAGTTCTTTGGAGTTCAATATGCAGAGTGCTAAGCTCGTTAGTACTCCTTTAGCGACCATTTCGACTTTCATCGGCCTTGTCTCCTCAATCAGATGATGAGATTGAGTACATGTCACATGTTCCATACTCGAGTGTAGTGGGATCTCTCATGTATGCTATGGTTTGTTCACGTCCAGATTTATCATATGCAGTCAGTGCAGTTAACAGATATATGACAAATCCTGGTAAAGAACATTGGAAAGCAGTTCAGTGGATTTTAAGATACTTACGAGGCACTACCGATGTTTGCTTACAGTTTGGAAGAACTAAAGATGGAGTTATAGGGTATGTTGATGCTGATTTTCTTGGAGACCTCGATGAAGAAGATCTCTCACAGTTACGTCTTTACAATCGGAGGTTGTGCAATTAGTTGGAAAGCCACTTTGCAAACTACGATCGCTTTGTCTACCAATGAAGCTGAGTACATGGCGATTCATCGAGGCTTGTAAAGAAGCTATTTGGTTGAAGGGACTATTTAGTGAACTCAATGAAGACCTTCAAATCAAGCCACGAGATTTTGTGACGATCAAAGTGCCATCTTTCTTACAAAAGATCAAATGTTTCATGAGAGAACAAAACACATTGAAATTCGGTATCATTTTGATCGTGATATTATTGCTCGTGGTGATATTGTTGTGAGCAAAATTAGTACTCATGAAAATCCTGCAGATATGATGACTAAGTCACTTCCTATAACCAAGTTTGAGCATTGCTTAGACTTGGTTGGTGTTCATTGTTGAAGTTAAACCCTTAAGGGGTTTTATGGAAGAGGTGGAAAATTTGTTTATTGAAAGTTCGCGATGAAGAACTTGTTCATTGAGAATTTGTGTGAAGGTGGAGATTGTTAGAATTAAGTGACCCAAATTCTTATTTAAATAAAATACGATGGAAAATAAAATAAAAGTAAAATCCATATAGAACTAAACTTCTTTTATTTTATTTTAGAATAAGGTTTTTAAAATTTATTAAACTCCATCTATTTTATATCGATTAGAATAAGGTGTTTAAATTCTACTAGAATATGGCTTTGCAAGCCTATAAATAGACATAGTCTATTCCTCTTGTATTAGATTCAAATTTTTCGACATAGTGAATTTTCTTCTCCTCTGCTCGTAGTTTTTTTCCCGAAAGGGTTTCCACGTAAAATTTGTGTGTTCTTTATTTTATTTATTTTATTTTATTTTATTTTTCACAGTAAAAGTGTTCACTTTCGTAATCAATTCTGGTCATATTTTATTCCTTATAAATTTAACAACTTATAATCTTTAGCAATTGTATCAGATCAACAATAACTTTCCTGAAAAAATATAAACCCATTTTATTACTTTAAAAATAGAACCCAAATTTCTACATACATGATTCAAAACTCAATATATTTCTATTTCTGCTAGGGTGATGTTAGACCCCTCCTTTTTTCACCCTTCACTATTATGATTAAAATCCCCATCAACATACACTTCACCTTTACCCAACTTGTTTTGTGCCTTATTATATCCCATACTAGCAGCCTATCTTCATATCCCTACAATTATCCCAATTATTCCCATTCACTATATTTTTATGTGTAGTTTTTATAACCCTCAACTATTTTCACCATATTCACCGATCTCGAATAGAAAAAAAGTACTGAAAATGGGTTTTCTAATCTTTGTTTGACAGGAGGAGGAGGCGTAGTTGTAGGTCAAAACTTTGCACATAGTAAACTAAGCAAGTAAAAAACATACACAAGAAGCAATAAATCATCATAATTTGCGAATAGGATATCATGGTTAGAATTCTTGCCTTTTCATTGTTTCTTACCATCCTACTTTTTATAATTTTCAGTTTTCGCTGCAAGATAGTAATGATGGATTTCAATTTTGGACATCATATCTCATCCAACATGCTTCAATCTATTGTTAAATTACTTTTAGATCTCATATAATTTCAAATTTTGGAATATAATTAAAAAAAAATCATGATATAACTTAATTGTTTTGTGCTTCAATCTATCCAATGATCAATACAAAGAGGTGGAGATGACCTCCAAGTAGAAATTTGGGGATGTTCCCCACTCAACAAAGCTGACTATTTTAATTTATTAACCACTTTATATAGATATAGGGACGTAATCAGAAAATTTGTTTAAGGGTCAAAATTAAATTGTAATTTTACTATAGTAAAATATAATTTTAAATGATTAAATCAAAAATTATTATTTTTAAAAGAGGTAAAGTGTAATTTTACATTTATTAATTTAAAATTTTATAAATTTTAAAGGGTCAAAATTTTCATTTTAGGGAGGCTTGAGCCCCTGCCCTTCTAAATTCGCCCTAATAGATTCTACCTTAAATTTGGGAACTTTTCTTTAATTGACCCTTAATATTTTTCTGGATCACATTGGTCCTTAAGATTGACATCCATTGCACAAATTGGTTCCTATGATTAACATTGTTAGTTTTTGAATAATTGAATGGCGTGACCAAACACAGAGGTGAGACGTGAACAAACAAGGTAACATATGTTATCCTCTTTAATTATTTAAAAAATAAAAAGCTTAAAATTGAAATATATATAAATTAAAAATAAACAATTTTTAAAAATATAAGAAATATATAAATTATAAAAAACCAAAAAATTGAATTTAGAATTAAAATAAATAAAAATAGTTAAAATTTAAAAAAATCATAAATATTTTGAAATTTTCAAAACATAATTTTTAAAAATTTTAGAAAATTAAAAAATATAAAATATAAAAATTCAAAAATAGTTTAAATTTCAAAAGCTGCAAATAATTGAAAAAGTTACAAATAATTGAAAAAGTAAGAATACAAAAAGACCGAGTGTTGACATAACACTGATCAATGTTGACCATGCTTTAGCCCATGATGATCGGGCTTTCACCAATCAAATTTTATTTTTGAATTCTAAAATATATTTTTAATTTTTGTAATTTTATAAAATTCTAATAATTTTAAAAAATTTATTGATTTTTACAAAATGTTTTATTGATTTTTTGAATTTTGAATTTATATATATTTTCTTATGTTTTCTAAAAAATTATTTAGCTTTTCTCTCTCTTTTTTTTGAATTTTTAAGCTTTTTTACCATGTTTAGAATAATTAAAGAGGAAAATATATGTTGTTTCTTTGTTTGCTCACGTGTCACATTCTAGTTTGGCCACATCACCCAATTGTTCAAAAATGGTACCGTATTAGCCATAAGAACCAAATTATGTAATGGAAGCCAACCTTTAGAACTAATGTGTTCCAAAGAAAAGTCTAAGGGCTAACTTAAGAGAAATTACTAAATTCAGGGGTCAGTTTATATATTAAGCAATTTAAAAGTTATCATTCATTAATTTCATGTTTCTATTTTTTTTTTTTGAGAAATAAACTTTGTAAACAAGCAAAAGAAGAGCACAAAAACTAAACCTAAGCCAATATGCTTATTTTGTACACCCTGTCCCATCATCCTCTACTAACAACAACACTAGAATTCAAAGCATTATCAAATGAAAATAGAATTAAGGAACGAGGGAAAACTATTACACTCAATGTGATCCACACAAGATAAGGCTATCTTAACAAGACTATGAGCTGCCTTAGGACAAATTATGGAGTTGAGAAGCAATAGCTCAACAATCCATAATCAACAAACTAAAATCCGATAAATCTTTTTTACTCTTAGTAATCGCAATAATTACCTAAAGACAATAAAATCCAACTATGATGTTACTTATATTAATAGCTTGCAACCAATAAAAAACTTCGAGAAGTGCAAACACCTCAATTAAATTAGGCACCAAATATAAACGAGAATGATAGGAAACACTCTTAGTAAAAATACCATTTAAATTTCTGATTAAAAATATGCCATTAAATTTTTTTTTCTTGAATTTAATGAAAGTATTGTGTAAAATAAAAAAATTTAAAATAATAATTGAATAATCTTAATGGATTATTTTTAATCAAAATTACTCAACATTAATTTAGGAAAAAAAATGGTGGTACGGCCAGGAATGATTGGTTGTGGGGATTTGAATAAAAATTGAGAGACAAATGGATTGGTCCTAAAAGTGAGTAAAGGTGAAGCATGCGTTTTGGAAGTTCAGAGTGAAAGAGTTGAAGCAAAGGGAACAAATTCACTCACTCCAACCATCACGCACTGCAATGCCTTTCACTCTTCCTTGTTTTAATTAATTAAACTATTTCTAATCTTTTCTGAGTAGTTTCTATACATGAAAAAAAAAGTTCCATTTACATTAAATATAAAATTAAGTACGTACACGTGGATATGTTTGTGCAAGGTTTATAAAATAGCCTTTAGGCTTAAAAAGATTAAACTATGATATTAGTCCCTGTACCTTATGAAAATTGTGAATTTAATCTTTATATTTTAATTTGATCAATGTTTTAGTATTTGTACTTTTTGAATTTTTGTTTTGACCCAAACAATAGCAGTTAAATCTATTTGTTTAAATTTAATTACTTATCATTTACTGTAGATTTAGTTTATATTCTCTAATTGGGTCATTCTAAGTTCCTATATTTTTGAATTTTGAAATTTTATCCTTGATGCAAATGATAGACACTAATCCATTAACTGAATTTTTAGTGAATAATATGTGGAAATAACAAATTGACATGACATTATACATATGATAATATATTTTTTGCATCAAATCTTAGAAATAGTAAAACTTAACTTAATAAATTTAATAGTTATTATTTGGTCAGCACTGTAATTTATAACTTTGTAATCTTAAATGTTAGCAATATTTATTTAGAAATGCTATACTACAGTCAATGAACATTGTGTTAAGATGACAATACACTATTTATTTTATTTCGAAAATAAGCAGCAAATGCAGTATTACTATGAAAAAAAGGATTTTGGTAAGTCATTCAAAGAAATCCATGTTTAAAGGGAAGTTTCTCTAAATATATTTAGGATGATGGGAAAAGTATGAAGAAATTATTTTATAAATCCTTCCTATCATATTATTTATGATTTTTTAATTATTTAAAATATTTTAATAAAATTTTTATGTTATTGACATATGATTTTGATAATTTTTACCTTGAATTTCAAATCTCGAGCTCAAAAATCATGAATCTTAAAATTTAAGTTTAGAATTTATGATTTAGAATTTAAAATTTAAAGTAAAAAATATTAAAATTAATATTAATGTCATGAAAAAAGTGTTTGAAATATTATTAAATAATTAAAAAATTTATAAATAATGTGATGAAAAGATCCATAAAATAATTTTTTAAATGCATTTTAGTAAGGACAAAGGATAAATAGAAAGTTTTTAAGTGAAGTTGATTTTTAAACTTGGAATATTTGATTTCAAATTCCAAAGCTGATAAAAGGATAAAACATGAAGTTTAAATGCTAACTTCCTTGTCTATATAAAGGAGCCATCCACCACCTTTGAAGATATTTATTGGGATATTTTCTCTGTTGTTTTATTTATTTATTTGTGTGATTATTGCCTTCATAAGAGTGTTTAAAGACAGTGAATATAAATAATTGTGTATAATATTTAGACTATAATTAGCATTGTGTGAGTTGAGATAAATTAAGCATAAATTATTTGTTGTATTAAAAATTGTTTAAGAAATTCATTTTCTAAATAATACTCTATAGACGTAGAATTATTAATCTAAATTCACTAATAATTTTAATCTCTCAATTTAAATAAGCTTTCCAAGTACTATTCTTAAACCATAATTGACCTTCTACTAATTAAACTAAACGTGGAACGTGTTAATCACCTTGAATAAGCTCAACTCATCCAACCAAAAGAGAAGATATAGTTTGTTCATTGCTTTTATATATATATATATATATATATATATTTACAAAATTCATTTGTTCAATTGCTAAATAGAAGGATAAAGGAGTTCACTAGTACCACTTTTGGGGTCTATGGGAAGAGGCCGAGGGTGACGATGGAAGGTGACAAGAAGAGAAGATGTAAAGATGAAGCTAGAAATTTATTTTAGGGAAGTCAAAATTGATTTTAAATTTTTTAAAGAGTCAAAAGTATAATTTCATAATTTCATAAGTTTATTAATTTATTATTTTAGAATTTTTAAGAGGTTAAAATTGAGGGAATAAATTGTAATTTTACTATTTTGTGCGGGGCTAAGGTCACCCTTGACACTATAATCAAGGTATAATTCAAGCAACAAAGAGTGAATTACGGCTTAAGAGAAATAATCAAGGTATGACGCATTTAGTGGTTGAATGGGTTAATGTAGGTGTAGAAGCTGCTACATTGTCATGGCTTCTCAATTTCCAACTTGTGTGGAACAAAAATAAAAGAATTCCAACTTTTGATCCTCGTAGACATTGATGGAATTAATAGCATGCTGATGAGTTGCAGCCCCGAACAGCACACAGCTTTCAAATGAATGGAAGTATTATATAGAATCATCACAGAAAAATACAAGATATGTGTATAGAAGAACATTTTGCCAGAGAGAGATTCTGGCAAAAAACAAAAATAGATTGTAAATACTTTATTTGGCATCCAAAATGAATGGCAGGGCAGGATAAGCTAAGACATGTTCAATCCTATATAAAAGCCACAGTTCGGACAGAATTTTGACTAGTAATACAACTGCTAAAACAACTTATAAAATAGACCAATGAAGGTCGTGATCATTGTAATAACTAGCGGAGAGTGAAAGAGCAATAATTTATGCAGTTGGTGTTGGTGTTGCTGAGACACCTTTACAGCCAGGAACTTCAATCCACTCGAGTTGAAGTTCCACCTCACCACACTCCACATTTCTCAATCTGAGGCAAAGGTCTTGGAGTACCTTCCCTTCCTTCACTACAACAACGCTCTCTTCAGCCAAGCAGTTTTTCCTACATGGTTGCACTTTGGCTAATATGGTTCCATCTGGGAAGTCTGCATAATCCATTCTCAATGCCTGTACGAATGCCTGTATGTCAAACTCTGCATCTCCCATTTCGTCATCCATGCTAAATGTGTCATAGTCAAACACTGTCTGCATTCAAAACCACCAGATGTCACATTTAGATGAGATATAATAGGTAAGAAGCATGATGATTATGCATTGGTGGACTTACGAGCTTGATTGGCTCCCCAGGATCTGTAATGGGAAGAGTTAAATCTTCATTCCATACAGGATTAACATCCTTATTTATTACTTTAGTCTTCAACCTCTGCAACAAATATAAAATTAGAACCCTGATTAACATACTAGGAAAATGAAATGGTTACTTTCTTTTTCCAATTTTTTTGATAAATAAACCCAAATTTTGTATTTTTTCATAATTACATAAAAACATATTTTAAAAGTAATTATTTGGTACATTAATTGAAAATTTAATATTACTTACCAAACAATTGTTTTAAAAATGAAAAAGAAAAAATATGAAACTTACGATAAAATAAGTGGATAATTTATATATCAATTTTTTGTTTGAGGTGAAAGAAAAACCTGCGTGCCCATCCGAACAACAACGTAAGGGTCGCTGGTACGGACATCACGAACAGCAAGGTTTATGCCCCGTTTGACGTGAATCCTCAACAGACCCATCAACTCGTCCATGCTTGTCATCTCTTTGTTGCCTTGTTATTTTTTACTTTGTAAATTTCCCCCTTCTTCCAAATCCAAAGGAAATTATCTCTTTGTCTAGAAAAAATAAAATTTAATTAATATAACAGATAAAGAAGGAAAAAGTTAAATTCTTTAGTCCGATTATGTGCTGGACGAGAAAGACTCCTTTTGGATTTTATCAAGGTAAAAAAATAGTGGTGGTGAGACCTAGCGGGTGGGAGAATGTGAGGTTAATATCAGAGAAGGATGACCGGTAGAAGCGCTACTCTGTATGGAGGGAATTGGTCTATCCCTTTTTTATTTTCTTTTTACCCTTAACTTGAAATCAACCAACTACGACCAACACCTTGTATGAGCACGTGGCGTCAAATTACTGGTTGTTATTATTGGACATCTCACTTCATTTGCACTTTTCCATTTCTCTTTTTCTTACCACTTCTTTCTTTTCCTTTTTTCTTTCTTTAATATACCTCGTTACCCCCATAGCTCGAGAAGAAGATTTTGAGAATAATATAAGCTCGAAAATAGTTATTGGTAAGAAATAAAGTTCGATTTTTACACGAATCGACTCTTAAGTAAGTTTTATTTGACATGATTTTATTTGAATTTGTTGAAAAATAAAAATTATTGTTCTATTTTTTTTGTTTTGCTACCATTTTATTATTTTATTATTATTATTTTGTTGTTGTTATTGTTTAAATATTATGTAATCATTGTTTTATTATTAATTTTATTATTACTTTAGAGACATTTATTTGTTAAATTACATATATTTTAGTGTTATTTAAATATAAATATTTTTAAATTTATTTTTAATTTGTTGGGAAACATTTATTTCAATATTTTTAGTGCATTTAATGTATTATAGTTTTAAATTTATTTTATATAAAATAATATTATAAAAATTAATACGGGCAGGTCGAGTTAGGAACGGGTTTTAGTATTATTCAAGCCAAGCTTGGAAAAAATTTAGACCCATTATTCAAACTAAATCAAGTCCAAACTTAAAATTCTGTTGAAATCTGACCCGAATCTGACTTAGACCGACCGATGATCACCTCTATTAACAAAGTTCATCCAATAAAACTCCTTTATGTGCCCAAAAAAATCATTCAATCTTAGTTTAGTTGGTTTAATTACTATTGTAATAACTAAAAAGAATATAAGTTTAAACATACATATTTCGATTTAAGAATTTTGGGTGTTTATAAGTAGAAGTGCATTGAATTAAAAAATTCCTCCCAATTAAAGAAGAAATAATAATTAATATTATATTTTATAATGCACACTCAATAATTGTATTATTAAAGTTTATATTTTATAAATTGGATAAAGTGAGGGTATGTAAGATTTTAGCTCATATTATTGATATTACACAACTTAATTTAAGGTTTTACAAGCTCTATTTAAGTTAATTAAATTATTATTCAAAGTATTAATTAAATTAATTATTTTTATAGAATTAATTTAATTGCTTTAATAACAATTAAAGTCTATCCATTCATTCACATACTTGATTTACATATTGGATTAAAAGTTAATTTATATAAATGGATCATTTAGCTCAATATATATTAGGGTTACACATATTTAAAAAGGCATAATAACTTATTTGGCCTTCAAACTTTACAAAAAAGTCATTTTAACTATTTAATTTAGATGGAAAATTAAAGTGACTTTTTTTTTTTTTTATAAAATTGAAAGGTGTTATACATTAGTAATCACCAACCCAAGTCCTAGAAGGGATTCAGGTCTCCAACCCGCAACTTGGATAGGTCCTACCAGAAGATTGAGTGCAAGGCAAACGACGAAAGGACAGCAAAGTGAGCTCACGGACCCAGCTCGCAAGAACATATGTTAGCCTTGGTCTTAGCCCGCATATACCCAAGGAGCTTGCAGAAAGGACCACGTGCTCCACATGCCATCTAAACACGTGTCCAACAAGCATGGAGTCCACCTAGAATCAGTCCCATGGATAGAAAGGACGGCGTGCTCCGTGAATACGTACCCAGTAGACCTGGAGTTCGCAGAGAATGTCAGTATTAGAGGTAGCAGAGTCAAAATAAAATAGTGGGGCTTGATTATGAGTTGTAATAACATCTATAATAACATGTATAAATACCCGAACACTCCTACCAATAACACGAGAAAATATTACTCAATAAAAGATATAAAAAGATATTATACCTTAAATATTTAAGGAGCTAGCGAGGTGAAAACCGATTTTAGTTTTAATGAAGTAAAAGAGAGTTTACCTCTCGAAGCATATACCAATTTTGGTATAGTGCACTCGTTCTAGGTTGGAAAGGATTGATGCTCGGTTGCCTCTTATAGCCACCACTTGAGGAATCAGATTCTACCACAAAAGTAGCGTTGAAATATGGTAATGCAAACAGTAGAGGAGTTGTTCATTTAAATAATGCACCCATTCTTACATGATAATATCTTAAACATGACATCAATCTTAATAAATAACAAGGTGTGTAGTTAGTTTGAAGAGATTGAAAGTTGGGGTTTCAACAGCAGCAAGAACAACGTATTACTGACTATTAGAAAGCTGGAGGCAGGAAAAAAAATAGGGGTTCTAAATTAAGCATAAATAAAAAAATAGGGCTTAAGATTTAGAGTTTAGGGTCAGTATCTATTTTACATATTTGAAATTTAGTCTCATTACATTTATATTTAGAAATTTAATGCTTCTACTTTTAGATTAAAAATTTGAGTCTAATTATTACCACTTTTAAAATTCTTCTATTAATTTCTTTGGTATCATATTTTGAAATTAGAAAAAACACACACGATAGTCATGTAATGTTAAAAATAACATTAGAAATATTGATTAATAAATATATTTAAAACACTCATTCAAACTTGTCATTATAAAATAATTATTTTATGTTAGAATAGTATTCTTAAGAAAAACGACATCGTCATTTTGATTGAAATAGTTAATAATAGTAATTACTTAGACCAATTAATGACATTATAAAAGCAAATGGGTCAAATTATGTCAAAAAGTAAAGCATATAGATAAATCTTAAGTTTCAACTTAGTTTAAGGGCCAAAATTGAAATTTGACTATTGTGTTATAATGTAAAAAATACAGCGCGAGCGTAAAAGAAATGAGAAGTCATGTGTTATAGTCTCTAAAACTCGTATAACATTCAAATTATATATAATTGTGTAATATTTTAATTGAAAAGTTAAAAATATTAATTATTTGGAGTAATTGATAACATTATAAAAATACAAACATCAAATTATTTTACAAATTAAACTATTAAAGTATAGAGTTTAAATCTCAAATTTAGACATAATAGAGGACTAAAACTAAAATTTAATCATTTCTCTAAATGTAAAAAATAAAAGAGGACGTGGCAAAAGGAAAATATGATGGATACTACTTTAAAATATAGGTGTATTAGACATGCTAATGAGTTAGGTCACCTACCCAGTCTCGAAGGCCTGTCTAAAAAGGAAGGACTTAGATAAAATATGAGGCTTGAAAAATGAATTTGGGTAAATTTTAAGGCCCATTTCTTAAAAAGGTTGGGTTTTGAGTAACATTTTTTTGGCCCAAGCTCGGCCCAAATATATTATCTTATAAAAATATTATATTAACTATATATATTAAATACTAATTATATATATTTATATTGAATCACTAACCCAATAATAATTAAACCCATTACCCAAAACCTAACAAAATACACTTTCCAACTAAATAACTCAACTCAAAATATAAAATATTAAAAATTATATTTAACACAATAAAATATTTATTATATTTATGATAGTGTTTTTAATATAAACACTTTTAACATATTTTAGGGTAAACTACAAAAATAGTCACGTTTGTTTGCTTTAGATTATATTTTAGTCATTTATGTTTGAAGTGTTACATTTTAGTCACTTACGTTATCGTTTTATTACGAAGTGATCACTCTACCGTTAAGCTCCGTAACCTCCCTAATGGGGTCATATATGGCAGTCTAAATTAAATTTATTTAATTAAAAATTTATTTTCATCCCAGCAATTGGACATCCAAGTTAGCATTTAAAACCTATTTGGACTGCCGCATAAGATTGCCATTAGGGAGGTAATAGAGTTTAACAGTAGAGTGACCGCTACATAACAAAATATAACAAAAGTGGCTAAAACGTAACATTTCAAACATAAGTGACAAAAATGCAATCTGAAGCAAAAAAAAGAGACTATTTTTGTAGTTTACCCATATTTTTAATATGTTAGAAAACTTTTATTTTAGCATTTTTATTGCATTATATATATTTTAAAATTAAATAAAAATTAATCTAAAAAATTAAATATGAGCAAGTCGGGTCAAACTCGAATTTTCCTTTATTAAATTGGGTCGAGCATAGACAAAAAAATCCATTTTCAAGCTGGGTCGAACCTAAACTTAAAAAGGTGGTCGATATATCTTGCATGGAACGGATCCAAACTTAACCCGACCCGAGTTATCAATACATTTTTAACATATATAGATTTGTTTGGTAGTTGTTGCATGAATCAACTTGCGTTAGGTGGGAATGTTTTCAATTTTTTTATAAGATAAAAAGAGGGGGCCGGGGGCTGTTCAAGACTGTCGCGTGTCTTCAATAATGGATAAGAAACATGCAGGGTATCCTTTTGTTTTGCCCTAACTGGAAGAACATATAAAGATACGCATATATCCAGTTATCCACCAACTGCAGAAAGAGGTAGGGGCAATCTAGAAGAAAGTGGTCCTGCCTGCATGTTGTCCACATCTTATCTCCTCTTCCATTTTCCATTAAAGTGAATGAGATATACTCAATACTCCATCAACCCTTCTCAACACTAACGCATAGCGACGGCGTTTTGTCTGTGTGTCTCAATACCAAAGTGCATTTGCTCCATGCTCTACACCCATACTAGACGTTCATATTTATTTTATTGTCTATAAAATTTACAGGTATCATCTCTTAATAATTTATTATATCTTTGGACCATATGTTAGTGGGTGTGTTTAGACTATCCATGGACCAACTTGGATTGCTACCCAACTTAATTTTCGACTCTACCCATTAGCTTGGATTCACTATTTATTTAATATTTAATATTATATAATTTAAATAAACTAATTTGAATTTATATATAATAATTTAATATATTTAAATTGAATATTTAAAAGGAATTAGATTATGATAGACTCGTGATATAGTGAAAAATATGTAAAATTAAATGTATAAAAAATATGTAACATAAATAAAAGGCTCACTTTTAGGCTTAAATTATTTTTTTATAAAATATAAAATTACAAAAAAACTCATTCATAATACTATTTATTATTTTTAAAATTGAAAAATATTTTTAATAATTTCTCAATTCTAACTTATATATGCACCCAACTTTAATACATTAATAAAGATAAATTAATAAAATCATAGAAGGAAACCTGCAATCCCGTAGGTGGCTATGCATTTAAAAGTAAAAGGAAATAGCAATTAAGAGGAAGAAGAAAGGAGTGTATGAGATTGAGAAGCGGTAGAGGAGGAGGACCATAGGAAATTGGAATAAGGGAAATTGACATTGTCAGTCAGTTGAATGATATTTTAGAGTAGTTGTTGGAGTTAAGGCAGGGATGCGAAAATAAGTTGAGGTGGGATGACAAATTAAAAGGCCAAGCTTAATCCACGTAAGCCATGAACCACCGTTGAACCACCCTACCATGCAATCCGATGCAAAGCAAACATATGCCTACTACATAAATGTGATACTCTAAAAAAGCTTATATTCTAAACTCTCAACATTGAGAAATTATTTTATAGGTCTTTTCTACTACATTATTTATGATTTTTTCGATTATTTTACAATATTTTAATAATTCTTTTTTATATTATTGATATATAATTTTGATAATTTTTTTATCTTAAACCTTGAACTTTAAATTCAAAATTTTGAACTCCAAACTTAAAATGTCAAACCCAGAATCTGAAACCCTAAACATGAACCATGAATCTTGGATTTTAAAGTTTAGAGTTTGAAATTTATAGTTGAGTAATAAAAGATTACCAATATTATATATAGATAACATGGAAAAAAACTGTTGAAACATTATTGAATAATTAAAAAGAGACATGTAGTGAGAATGGTCCATAAATAATTTCTCGAGAATATGATATTATTAAAAAGAATAATCATGAAATTTCGAATTTTAAAACAATTAATTTGGAAAAATATTTTAAACATAAAGGAAAACAAAGCCTTTCTCCACACCATAGACAAACTTGAGGTATAAAAAGAGGCAACGTCCCCCCTTCATTCGCATTTAATATTCTCCCTTCCCATGTCTTTCCCTCCTATACTGTATTTACAAATTGATGAAAGAATGTCGTATTTTTCGTTATCGTTATTAATATTTCAATGTTGTATTTTATTAACTTGTAAAATACCATAATCAACCGATAAAATATCCATAAAAACAGGGAAAAACTGAGATGTTTTTCAAACTGCACATCAATAATTGTTTAGATTTAATTCGGCTATTGATATTTTTATTTTAAAAAATTATTTACAAAAATTGTGGTTTTGTGTCCATAATATTATTTTAAAATTTTTATTTATTTGATTGGAATGTAAAATTTAATTGTATAGTTAATAAAATATAAAATTATTTAAAAATATATTTTATTAAGTTATTCTTCATCATAAATAAAAGTCATTAAAGTCGGCTAAGAGTGAAAAATAATTATAAAATGTAGAAAAGTGAAGACAATAATAATAAATAAAATTTTAAAATTTTAAACTAATAAATAATTAATTTTAGAAAACTCACTTAAAATAATCGATAGAGACGAGCCTGAAGGGACAGGCACGGAGCCTTGGTCCCTTCTTAATTTAATGAAATTGCTTGTTTAAGGCTTCCTTCTTAATTTGGTAAAATTGCTGGTTTAGGCCTAAGGAGTAAGGACTGAAGAGTAGTCCTTAAGCTAAAATGTAAGAATAACCGATTAGCGGGAGGTGGTGCAGCATGTAAGCATTCGTATTTAAGATGTTTTAATTAAAATATTGTTTAGTTTATATATTCTAAAACAGAGATGTTCGGAAGTAGAAAGGATTAATATAACATTTAGTATTTAAATTTGATATATTTTTAAATTTAGTATTTAAGTTTTTTTAATTTAATATCTAAATTTGACATTTTCTTCGAATTTGGTCCTTAAGTTATTTTTAGTCCAATTTGTTTCCTAAACTTGACATATTTTCCTAATTTGATGACTAAACTTGTCAAACATTAAACAAATTACTCCAATATACTAACAATGTTTTTTTTTTATGAGATAGCAAAAATAACCAATGTATGATTGACGTGTGGTAAAAAGCATGAAATTTCTTTTTTGTAACTTAAATGATCAATTACTTTTAGTTTAATTTATTTAATTTTTAAATTAGTATAATGACTTTTTTGGCCTTTCAACTTTACAAAGAAGTCATTTTAGCCTTCCATTTAAAATTTCGCTTTTTTTAGCATTTGAACTTACAATTTTTTTATCAAATCGTCCCACAATAGATGGAGAAGTTAATATTTGTTAACTTTATTGACGTGACATGCACGTAAATGACATGTCAATAATTAATTATTCTTTTAATATCTAAAAATATTTATTAATAATTTTAATGATTTTTACTTTAAAAAAATATTTTTTGAAAATTTTAAATTTTAAAAATTAATTAAATCCTGAAGTATCACCTACATGACAATCCACATGTATCTCATGTTAACAAAGTTAAAAAAGTTAACTTTTCCATTCATTTGGGGTGGTTTGACAAATATACAAGTTTAATGGCTAAAAAAGGCGAAAATTTAAATGGAGAGCTAAAATGATTTTTTTATAAAGTTGGAGGGCCAAATAAATCATTATGCCTTCTTAATTTAACATAATCCTTTTTTTCTATTTTAGTTTTTTAAAACTATTATTTTCTTCTTCAATATCCGTTCATTAAGCATGGTTGAAATCACAAATTTCCTCTCATACAAATAATATTTTTGTGGAATTAAGGGCTTTATGAAAACTAGGCCATGTTTTAAGATTGTGATCCCTCTTGAATCATTATTGAAATTAATAGTTAAAGCAATTTCAATTCAAATGAAAAGTAAATTTTGAGTATATTAGTGAACAGAAAAACTTCAAATTAATATAATGTAATCATTTATGTCATTAGATTTCATGTCATCTACCATATGTCGGTCATATTTTAGTTATTTTGACCCTCATAAAAAAACTAGAACTATTAGTATTTTGAATAATTTGTATAACATTTGATAAATTTAAATAGTAAATTAGACCCCAAAAAACTTAAGTTAAAAATTAAAAAAAGTGTCATCTTCAATTACCAAATAGATAAGAAGAATTTAGATACTAAATAAAAAAAAAAGTGAAATTTAAATACCAAATATTATATTAAAATGTGCGTTCTTTCTTAGCTTGACATGATGGCGAGATCCTTTTCTTTTGTTGTAGAAAAGTGAATGGTCAATAACTGTTTTATTTTTACTATGTAAAATTTATAATTTAATTTTATAATTTAAAAGTTTTTAGGTATCAACTAAATGCTTACCATTTTTTAAAGAATTTCAGATTTTTTAAAAAGTTTTTGAGGATTAAAATTATATAAATATTGAAGAATTAATTAAAAAAACCATGCCAGACTTTTATTAGTTATTTTTGAAAACTTTGTGACTAAATCGAAAATTTTTAATGATGAAATGGTGACTATTCATCTCATTTACCCTAATTATTTTTTGGAATAATCATTTAAGCAATGGCATTACTGTAAAAGAACATTAAGAGGGAGCATTGAATTAAAATATGAGAATGGTTATGGGTGTGCTAAAATTATAAGCGAAAATAAATATTAATAGTTATCCACACCACACACCAATTTGATTGCGCTTTAGTTGAGTTGGGTGTATGGGAGCCTTTCATTGGTTTGATGGTCCAAAACCCTCCCATATATGCCTCCATCTCCATTTCATTTGAATGGGCAATGAACGATTTCTCCTCCGGATTCCATCCCCCCGCCGTCCCAGGCCATGAAACCAAACTATCCGCAGAAGAAAAACAACCAGCCGCTCGTTGTGAGTGGGATTTTTCACTCGCCACCGTTGTCTCCTCCACCGCCAACGCCACCGTCTCTGACACCCTTGGAGTCATCGAATTCGACCCTTCTAATACCATCTTAGCAACCGGAGGGATTGCAAGGAAGATTAGGATTTACACTTTGAATTCTTTGTTGCGGCCTCAAGAAGAGACTGTCCATTCTCAAGGTAAGCACCAAAGTATTGCGTTTCTAGACCATACTAATGCGTGTGATAATTGCATCTTTACCCCAGCTAAGCTTAGTAGCCTTAGGTGGAAACCCGGGACCGGAGGCCGCATCTTGGGTTCCGGAGACTACGACGGTGTGGTCATGGAGTATGATATAGAGACGAAGTTGCCAATCTTCGAACGTGACGAGCATGGTGGGAGGCGGGTTTGGAGCGTCGACTATTCTCATTCGGATCCGTTCCTCGGGGCATCTGGCTCGGACGATGGCACCATGCAAATGTGGGACCCACGCTGCGGCGAAGGAGGGGGAAGTGTGGCTAAGGTGCAGCCCACGAAGTCACGCAGCTCGGTTTGTTGCGTGGAGTTCAACCCCTTCGGAGATGCATTGATAGCCACCGGATGCGCCGACAAGAAGGCCTACGTCTATGATGTACGGAAAATGGTGGAGCCCGTACACATTTTCGATGGACATACGAAAACCATAACATACGTTAGATTTCTGAATGCCCAAACACTGGTTTCCGCTGGAACCGACGGGTGTTTAAAACTATGGAATATCGTTGATTCTCGTTTACTTAGAACATACAAAGGGCACGTAAACAGTCGGAGCTTTGTGGGGTTGTCAGTTTGGAGGCATGGAGGGTTGCTTGGATGCGGATCAGAAAATAACCAGGTGTTCGTTTATGATACCAGGTGGGGTGAGCCCATTTGGGTGCATGGCTTCGAGCCTGTGGGTAGAGATAGCTCCGACCATCAGCATGCTTTCGTCAGCAGTGTGTGCTGGAGGCAAGTCAATGAAGACCAGTGCACACTTGTTGCAGGTGGTTCCAATGGGGTTTTACACGTTTTCGTGGGCAAGAGGAAATCTGATTCAGAGTAGCCCATGTTTGGAAACATGACCTTCCTTTTCCTCTCATTTTAGGGATCTTATATTACTCCAACTAAAATTTTCATGTCCATCAAGAATGTAATATTCAAAGTTGAATCTGCATTCTCCATATTTTACTGTTGTAGCTTATACTTTTCGGTTGAATTATAAGATTTGACACTATTATTTAATTAATTAAGAAAAAAAAGGGATGGAGGCCCATCAAAGGAAGGCAGGAAGATGAGATTATATGTACTAGGCTTTGTTTTTGTTTTGATATGATTTGTTTGAGATCTGCAACCAGCTGGTCAATATGAAAGCACACCTACTTGGAGTTGACATCTTTGGCACTCCACCATGCGCTTTCCCCAGGCTGCCTGCAACTCTTCTTCTCCCTCCCTCTTACGCTAGTTTCATTCTTCTGTTTCAATAATATAAATACATCATGTTTCAGAGCAAGTCAACAAAGTTGATTGGATCATACTGTTCATTTATAACAAAAGGATTTCTAGTTTTGAAAAAGAAAGTTGTAAGTTTTGCCACTATTGTTAAAAGAAAGGTTGCTAAAGGGAAGAATGAAATTTGAAATTGCATGAACATGTAAACATGCATAAACCTTTGGTGGTTGATGTACGGGTTAATATCATTTTAGCCCCTAAATTTGACGAAGTAATTCAAGTTGATATTTAATTACTTTTTTTTAATTTAGTTGATATTTGAATTTAAAATTGTTAATTAAATTGGTATTTTTTAGCTACTTAGCTGACACAGTTAACATGTATTATTCTTTTTAAAAAATTAAATATATATTTTATTTTTCTAAAAAGTAGTTTTTATTTACGTGAATACAAATTTAAATGCACTTGAATTAATTCCAAAAGTGCAGTTTTAATGAGTTTAGAATTTTTTATAATTTCAAATAATAATATATTATTCTTTTTTTTAGAAAAATCTCTATGTATTTTTAGAAAGTTTTAGATTTTTCCTTATAATTTTAGATTTTTATAATTTTATAGTTTTTAGATTTTATATATTATTTAAATTTTTATAAGATTTAAAAATATATAAATTATGTTACAATTTTTAGTTTTTTTGTAATATTTCAAAGTTTTAGATTTTTTAAAATAAAATTTTATAAAATATAAAAATAAATCAAGAAAAATCTAATTCCTAAGTTGAAGAAAATACATAGCATAATTACAAAATCTGACCTTATTTTTGTAATTAATTTCGAAACTGTACCACTTTATCTAAACACACAAGAAACTAGGTAGGTACTGCCACACAATCCTCTTCTTCCCTCTAAAAACATAGCAGTCCAGAGTTGCAACGTTGCGAGCCTCATCGCCTTTCACTCAACCCCTCGGTGCTTACTAGTCTTCTATCTGGGTATTTTCCTTTCTTCCATATTTTCTCTTTTTCTTGATATGCAAGCAGAAAATTAACAGTACTTCCGTCTCTGAAAGTTTTTTATTTTTATTTTTTTAATGTTCATCAATGAAATCAGTTTCTGAAGTATAAATATATTAAATATATTCATGACATTCAGGAAGATAATTATTTTTAAAAACTAGTCAACATTGTTTGAGATGGTGGGCATTTGCTATAATCTTTACAGCACTTATTAAGAAGGATAAACCTCCTGAAGCTTGTTAACTCTCTAATCAACATCCTATAGGTTGTAACCTGGAAACAGTTCCAACCAATTTTGGCATTTAAACAATGTTTTGTTAGTTTTTGAATTATATTATCAATCGATTACAAATAATTTTTGTTAGAAACTGCAAATGGAAAAAAGATGAGAGTTTATGTTTTGTAGCCTGAAAATGAGATTTACTTCCACTACCATACATGAACTGTTGTTCTTTTTTTATTCTTTTCCTCAGGAAAACAAAAAGAATTACTGTGGAGATGCCTTCTCTTCTGCATGTACATCCAAATAAGCCCATTCCTTTTCTGGGAATTTCGGCTTTTCCTTTATTGCTACCTTCAACTAAATCAACTACTGCTTCTTTCATACGGGGTAAGTTCCTTTGCTTCCCCTATGCTCCCCTATGCATGTTTTGCTTTGTGTAAGTTCTTCTGCTGAAATTCGAACAATGTTTTATTCTATTGCCAGCAGTAAATACTTTTTTGGACTGTTATAAATTGTTGATTTCAATTAATTGTTTGGGATTTGCCGCAAAGCATCTGAAATTGTAGGTGTTGATTAAGTTTGAGAGTGGTGAATTGCAGTCCTGTTAGTTAATGATATGCTAAATCATTTGTTTTGCTTATAGAATCTCTTAGGCTTGATTTGGTATGGTGGAATGAAAATTTGAAATATGAAAAATTGGAGAAAAGTGAAAAAAGAGGGAAAAAATATTTTTGCTCTTTCCATTAGTGTGCTTTGTAAGAAAAATTAGAAAGAAGAAGAAGAAAGAAACCGTAATTATTTTCCATCCATTACTTGTAGAGTTGAAAGAAAAACGAAAATTAAATTATTATATCATTACACCCTTTGCAAATTAAATAAAAAGATTAAATTTAAAAATGATGGATAATCTTATAAATATGCACACTTTGCTCACATTTCTATTATTTTCTCCCCAATTGTTTCAATTTGGAATGATTTGTTTTTCTAAATTAAGATAGAAAGTAATTGAATTTCTTATTTTCTTTCCTACCAAACATACTCAAAATGCAATTTTTTTTTTTTTTCAGTTTTCCATCTTCCTCATATCATCCTTCCATTTTTTCACTCTCATAAGCACAAATACCTTTAGGCTTGGCTTGCTGAAAAGAAAAATGGAAGAGGAGGAAAGCGCAAAGATAGAGAACATGTTTTTCCTTTTTATTGGTGTGATTGGTAGGAAAGATAGAAAAATTTGAAAGAAAATGTCTATCTTTTGCTTGGTAGAGTTAAAATGAAGAAGGGAAATATGGGTTAAGCTAACAAAGTAAATATGGGTTTGGTATGTAAGCTTAACATGATACCAAAGCCTTTGTTGTTCGTTTCGCAGTTATTTTTATGTTTCTCCTGATGTCTTTATGTTTTATTGGTTTTTGTGGACCTAATATGCTGCCCCGGATCAATTAGAATTTCTTTCTGGCCTCATCTTCAAGGTAGGCCTTGTTACCTATATTGTTAAAAACAGGCTACTTTGATTATATTTTTCACAAGAAATTACATAAATATTTATACACATAGTGAGCCTAACTTAAGAAACTTCACACTAGGAAACAGACTAATTCTAGGAATACTGTACCTAAAAACAGCCTTAAAGTTAGGGATAAAATATTTAAAGTTAGGAAATTGAAATTTGACGCTCCCCTCAAGCTGGGAAGTGGATATCATCCGTTCTTAGCTTGCTTACTAATTTCTGAAACAACTTCCTAGACAATCCTTTGGTAAGTATATACGCTAGTTGTCCATCGGTGGACACAAATGGAGTGCAAATTAAGCCACTTGTCGCTTTTTCCTTTATAAAATGTCATCAACCTCAACGTGCTTTGTTCGATCATGTTGAACGGATTATGTGCAATATTGATAGCAGACTTATTATCGCAATACAACTTCATTGGACCTTCCCACTTGATCTTCTAATCTTCCAAAATAATTTTTAGCCATAACAACTCACAAACTCCAAGAGCCATCGCCTTAAATTCAGCTTCTGCATTAGATCTAGGCACAACATTTTGTTTTTTACTCCTCCAAGTCACAAGGTTGCCTCCTAGGAAAGTGCAATAGCTCGAGGTTGATCTTCTATCAACCATAGATCCTGCATAATCTGCATCAGTATGGGCTTCAAGGGTTAAATTCTCCCTTTTTTTAAATAAGATTCCTTTGCTGGCGTGCCTTTTAAATCTTGTAGAATCGATGTACAGCTCTAAGATGTGATTCTTTGGGATTGTGCATAAACCGACTTACAACACCTCTTGCATAGGCAATATCCGTCCGGTATGAGACAAGTAAATGAGCTTTCCCACAAGTCTTTGATATGACCTTTTATCAACTCACTGCATCTTCTAGTGCATTTCCAAGTCGTGGTTCACCTCTATGGGTGTCTCTGCTGGTTTACTGCCCAACTTGCCCGTCTCGTCAACAAATCAACTATGTATTTTTTTGAGATATGAATATTCCTTCCGAGAGTGTGCCACTTCAATACCAAGGAAATATTTGAACTTCTTGAGCTCTTTGACTTGAATTCTTTTACTAGGCATTTTTTAAATTCTCCATTCCTTCTAGATCATCACCAATCACTATAATGTCATCAACATAGACTAATAAAACAGTCACTCCCTTGAAGATGAGTGTTTTACGAGCAGTGTGATCTCCTTGACTCTGTTTATACCCCAACTTGAGCATTACTTTGATAAATCTTCCAAACCAAGCCCTCGAGGACTATTTTAGTCCGTACAAAGCCTTTTAGTCCGCAAACTACATCACGTATTTAGACCGAATCACGGAGGAACATCCATATAGACTTCCTCTTCAAGATCACCGTAAAAGGCATTTTGATGTCAAATTGCTGTAATTTCCAGCCTCGGTTGGGCACTAGTGACAACAACACTCTTCAAGTGTTCATCTTTGCAACAGGGCAAATGTCTCAAGGTAGTCTATTCCATACATTTGAGTGTACCTTTAACAACCAATCTTGCTTTGTACCCTCCAAAGAACCATCGACTTATATTTCATTTGTACGCCCAATGATTTCTCCTGGTTTATTTCTTCTGTAATTTCACTAAGTCTCATGTCTTATTTTTTTCAAGAGTTTCCATTTCAACTTTCATGGCATTTTTCCAATTCTCATCTTCTAATGCCTCGAATACAGTTTTGGGAATGGAGATAGAATTTAGGCTAGTAAGAAAGGCTTTGTGGTTATGGGACAAGTTTTTGTAAGACATGAATAGGTAGAAGGGATGTTTTGTATGTGCTCTAGTCCCTTTCTAATAGCAATGGGAAAATCTTCTAAATTTGCGATATTAGAATTCAAAGTAGGTTCAAGAATTACCTCAGTCGTATAGGAGAAGAAGATGATTGAACTTGCATTGGTGCCTTCTTCCTTGAGTAAACCAATAAAGGACGAGTAGTGTCTTGAATTCCTCTTAGTGATTTGGGTGTATTAGGCTCTGTTTCAGGTTGTATAGGAGCCATTGTTTCAAGTCGGGCAGGTTGGTTAGCAGGCAATAACTGAGTGGAAGTGTTTGGTTGCTGGACAGGAGCTGGAATGGGAGTGTTTGGTTGCTAAACAGGAGCTGGAATGTCAAGAAGAAAGAATTCTTTGTCCTTATCTTCTGTGAATAAGATCTCCCCCTGAAGATAAGGACGAGTGAAGAAATTTTCTTGTTCTGCAAAAGTAACATCTGCTGTTACAAAAAAAAATTTTGTGGCTGAATGATAGCATATGTACCCTTTTTTAGTGGAAGAATAACCAAGAAAGACAGTTGACAGCTCTTGGATCAAATTTTCCTCTATTTTGAGAATGAACATGTACAAAGGCAACACAGCCAAATATTTTGGGAGTAAAGTTACTTGAAGTATTGAAATTAGGAAAGAATTTTGCTAGAACTTGCATAGGACTTTGAGATTCAAGGACCTTTGTAGGCAATCTATTTATCAAATGAGTAGCAGTTAAAACAGCCTCCCCCCAGTATTTTTTAGGGACATTTTTTTTGAAACAAAAGGGCTCTTGTAATAGCTAAAATGTGACCATTCTTTCTTTCGACAACACCATTTTGTTGGGGTGTACTAACACAAGATGACTTATGTATAATGCCTCTTTCTTGGAAATATGTTGAGAGAAATTGATTGAAATAATCCTTGGCATTGTCTGACCTAAACCTTTTTATTTCAGCTCCAAATTGTGTTTTGATCATGTTGTAAAAGGTTGGAAAGACAGACCTCACATCAGATTTTTGTTTTAAAAGAAATATCCAAGACACACGAGTACAATTATCAATAAAGGATACAAACCACCGAGCCCCAGAAATAATTGAAATAGTGGATGGCCCCCAAACATCACTTGAATAAGAGTAAAAGGAGTGGATGTTCTTTTATTGCTTACTGGAAAAGAGGTACGTTTATGTTTTGCAAGTTCACAGATATCACAATGAAATTTTTCAACAGTTAATCCTTTAAACAATGAAGGAAACATAATTTTAAGGACTCTAAACAATGGATGACCAAAGTGAAGGTGATAGAGCCAAATTTGGTCTTTATTGGTTTTAATAGATTTGGATATGAAAGATAAATGTGGGGAATTCAGAGCACTAACTTCTTCACTGGATTCTTCAAGATAGTATAGGTCATTTACTTCCTTAGCATGTCCAAACATCCTCGTATTTTGTTCTTGAAAAAGATATCGATTGTGATAGAAAACCACTTTACAGTTAGAGTCTTTGGTAATTCTTTGAATGGATAAAAGATTGGTAAATAGTTTTGGAACATGAAGGATATTTTTAAGAGTAAGGGTTTTGTTTATAACAATATCACCTTGACCAGCCACTGTGATCATAGAATTATCAGCTACTGTTATTTTTCTACTACTAGGACAAGGTGTATATGAAACAAATTTTTGTGAGGAGTGGGTCATGTGGTCTCTAGCTCCTGAGTCAATGACCCAAGAACTTTTGGCATCTGTATCCGAGACTTTAGAATCTTGAAAAGAGGATATACCTGAAAAAGCCAAACTACAAGTACCTGTTGAAGAAGATTTTTCCAATAATCCCAGCAAATTTTTTAACTTCTCAATTTCTTCTTTATTGAATTCAACAGTGATTCACGAGAATTATTTTTCCATCCAGTTGTCTTCTTGTATTTGCTCACCCTTGTCCCTTTGGTTGTCCACCTTTTTCGAAAAACTTTTGTTTGTTGTCCGTGGCTTCCCATGGAGTTTCCAACATCTTTCTTTAGTGTGACGGGCCTTTTTACAAGAGGGTGCACCATACGGAATCCTGTTAATAGGCTTTGTATGCGTTCTGTCTGTCTATTATCTTCACTAGTTGGTGCTCCGGGCCAAATCTCCTCTCACTTACAGCTTTTGTAACCAAGGCTGAACTATCCACTTGATTTGTTCTCAACCATAACTCCTCTTCTTCCTTCCTTAGCACGAACAATTGCAATTGTCTCATTTAGTGATGGTAGTTCCTCTTTTTCAAGTATTTGAACTCTTACTACATCAAACTCAACATTTAGTCTAGCAAGAAAATCATAAATTCGATCCTTTTCAACGAACCTTTTCAGAGTGTTGCATCTTCACTTGCACTTCATCCGAATGCACTGGTAATGATCCATCTCTTGCCATAAACTTTGCAAATGATTGGAATACTCTTTGATTGATCGACTTCCTTGCTTGGTGGATGAAATCTTAGTCTTGATTTCATAGATTTGAGCAACATCTCGAACTTTAGAATAAGTTTGCTTCACGACTTCCCATATTTCTTTGGATGTGTTAAGAAACATGCATGTATCAGCGATTCTTGGCATCATAGAGTTCCATAACCAAGACATTACCATAGAGTCTTGTTCATCCCAAGCATCAAACTTAGGGTCTCCTTCTTTAGGGCCGATTCCGAGTGACTCACTTTCCTCTTCCTTTCAAGAACGTCTGAACCAGTTGAGACCACTTCTGTAATTTTTCCCATTTAGCTTTGAGGCTACTTGGATGTTCTGAAACTCACTTGTTGGGTTTGAGTTGTTCACAGAAACTTTTGAGACATCCCCAGTGTTACTGATCTTGACAGTTTCAGTCATGTTTCGTTTGAACAAATTCTACAGGCTTGAGGGCTAGTTGGGAGTCAGGAAAAAAAATCGCCAGACAAAGAAAAAAAAATCCCAGATATCGGGCTAAAAAAGCTCTGATACCATGTTAAAAACAGGCTATTTTGATTATATTTTTCACAAGAAATTACATAAATATTTATACACATAATGAGCCTAACTTAGGAAACTTCACACTAGGAAACAGACTAATTCTAGGGATGCTGTACCTAAAAACAGCCTTACAGTTAGGGAGAAAATATTTACAGAATCCTAGTTGATACACTCAAATATTCCTTAATTAGGAAACTGAAATCTGACATATATTAATGATTTGATCTGGTACAATGTCTTTCAAACATATTTCATTTAACTCTTGATTTGAAGCCTTACTGGAGAGTGTTAATTTTGATAAATAACTCAAAACTTGTCTGGAAGGGAAATATTTATGGCAACATTAGCATGGCTATTAGTAGTTTTGGCTGATTTAATGCTTGTTATCGGTTGATGGATATTTGCTAAAAAATCAACTGTTATTCCTGAAACTGTGAGACCCCAATACTGAAGTATTTGTTCTCCCATTATGTTTACTGTGCATGTCCCAGATTGATCCTTCTTTATGTCTTTCTTTTTAATTCCCTTTGTAAAGTTAATGGATTTATGTTATTGAGAAGCCCTATTCATGAGTTAAACTTTTCAATAGTTATACATGTGCATGCATGTATATATATATATGCATGTATATGATTAAAATAAAGTTTCTACCTGAACTTATTTGACCCAAGCATCTTATTGCAATTGCAGTTTTACCAATATGGTTTTTTCTTGGCCAGTACTTTGATGACTTGAAGAAGACTTAGCTTTACATGGTTCATAATTTGTTCTTCTTTCTATTTTTCTTTTCTATATGAAACATCAGTTAAAAAAATAGGGAAGCATTTTTCTGGTGATCACTTTTGAGGACCATAAGAAGTTCCCGTTATCTTCTGGACTCCTTTTTAATGTTAATCGAAGGGCCTGATATAAATTAAATTTCTTTCGTTGGTATAAATAACGAACACCTTATATTGCTTTATTTGATTGTGGTTCATTCCACCCAAATTGCTTAGATACTGCAGACCCTCAGATCTTGCATAGAAAAGAAGCTTCTCTCTTTCTGCAAAATGAGTTGAACAACACAAGGTCAAAGAAACTGGTCTCCTTTGCTCCCAGGTGTAGCGGGTCCACAAACTCCAGTGACAGTAAAGATCAAACTAAGGCATGAACTTCATACTGCTGATAAATGAGCTTTATATATATATATATATCTTTTTTCTGTATTATGCATGTATAATTTATCTCTAGCTTCTTTCTCAAGCAAAGAGAAAGGGTTTTATAATATGCATATAGATTAGAAACATAAGTTGTATCATCTAATTTTAGATCTACAAATGCCGGACAAAATGCTGGTAGCTAAAAGAAATTGTATTGGATCTGGTTAGTTGAAACAATTAACCCTTAGTTAAAAGAGGGAAGAAGCTCTCCGAATAATAGTGAAAAAATCTGAAACCCTGATGACCTAATTTAAAGAAGAGGAATGCTCACTCTCCTTACATACATATTCTTATAGAATCTAATTTGCAGTTCTGTAAGTACCTGCTCAACTTTCACCATGAGTTGATCTTGTTGACTTGGAATACTGAAATCATATCTTGCTTGTTCTTGGGCAGACACCTTTTGGATACTCAAGGAAGGATGTTCTATTGATTGGCCTTGGAGTCACTGTTGCCGGAGTTGGGTTGAAAAGTGGATTGGAGGTATCTAGGTTCACTTGTGATTTTTACTTTTTTTTTTTTGCTCTCTGCTTATGCCCTTTTTGCCTTTACATGCATGCTTGTTTTTATTCTTGGAATAGCCATAATTGCGTGTTCCAGTTCCACAACAAAATTAGACATTTGCTGTTTTTGCATTCTCTTTTAACCATGCATTAAGATGGTTTATTGAGCAATTTCTTTCTGTAAGATTCACCATGACCCCGTGACGATGGTTTTGCAGTTTGTGGGAGTTGATCCTTTACAAGCAGGAAATGTAGTTCAATTGGTAATGGTTTTGGGCCTCACAGTGGGATGGATTTCGACGTACATCTTTAGAGTCTCAAACAAGGAAATGACGTACGCTCAACAATTACGTGACTATGAAGTCAAAGTCATGGAGGTTTTTGTTTCTATACTTTTCTCCTTTCAACTATTTAGTATTATCTTCCAAATTGGTGCTCTACTGGTTAGGGTTTGTCAACATCTGTGGCTAGCCTATAAGATAGTTGAGGTTGTTGGAAGACAATGAAAAAAGAAAAGAAAAAAAAAAAAAAGAGATGATAGGCATCACTTACTGGTTGAATATTGATCAGCAAGCAATGCATGTAACAAAGTTGAAAGAACTTTTCTTTGTTTTTTACAGAAACGGCTAGAAGGTTTGACAGAAGCAGAGCTGGAGGCATTGCTTGAACAAGTTGAAGAAGAGAAGCAACGGCAAGCAAGTGGGGAGCAGGTTAATTGAAGCTCTTTACATTTTAATATCCATTATTGAATTTTGACAGGTTGGATAATATGTATAATTGTATATTGCCATGCAATGATGTTCCTTCTATAGCCACTGTGAATGTAACCATGTATGACTAATGTAAGAGTCATACACCCTTACAATGTAATTGAATCTAAAGTAAGGACGAATGGATGAATGGATGTACATTTATCTTTGCATTCAGTCTGGTAATCGACTAAAATGAAAAAGAAACAAAAGCCAAAAATAATCTACAGCTTAATGAATATACGTACGGGATCCACTAAGTTCCCCATTTATGTTATAAACAACACATTCTCAATGGTAGAGAATCCTAACTAAACACAGTAGATGAAAACCCGTAAGTTCCATCCCCTCACAAATCAATCATCCCTCTTCCTCTTATTTTTTCCCTTTCATTTTTCTTTGTTTGCTAGACTTGAAAAATATCAAACTTAAAGTGCACAACAAGGGTTTTCCCCCCTTCTTTTAAATTTAAAGCCAAAACACTCATCTGTTTCTTTCCATAGATCAAAAGCCTGGTGGTGCAATTGGAATAGCCTTTTCAGCTATATCTTCCGCAACTCCGCCCGTAT
Source organism: Gossypium arboreum (assembly GCF_025698485.1). Lineage (NCBI taxonomy): Eukaryota > Viridiplantae > Streptophyta > Magnoliopsida > Malvales > Malvaceae > Gossypium > Gossypium arboreum. The sequence goes on along the minus strand of NC_069078.1, from coordinate 81,878,196 downwards.
TATGTGTTCTGGTTAGAAATCAGCAGTGTCTCTCAAAGATTCCATGCTTGTTTGCTTGTCCAAGGTCTTCACTGCAAACCTAGTTACAAAATGAAAAGATGCAATTTATTCTTTAAAGAGAGGAACAATAAAAAGTACAAAGAGAAGATATAATTCATATTTCTACTTAAATCATCTACCAATCAGCAGTTCATCCTATTAAATAAGTTGGAAAACAGAAAAATGTAGTTACATGAACAAGGTTTACTATCATTCTTCACCTGCAAAACATAACGCCAATCTAATTTTCCTTAAGCTTATAATATTATAATTCTTTTTCTCTAATTTGAACATGACAATGCGATTACTTTCGTTATTGCAAATAAAGCTTATTATACTTTCAATGTCTAATGTAGGTATACTAAAATGTGATTATTGGTATTATTAGGTTTACATGCACTTTTGGTGCTTTTATGTTTAGATATAATTCAGCACACCAATATTTTTAAAGTTGAATTTCTTCAGATGTTATTAATTACTAATCAGTAGAGAATTCAGAACATGCATAATGGCATAGTATTTAAAATTGACTCCTCGAGAAAGGAATAATGAGTGTTTGAACAGAGATTATAATATAAGAAGGCTCACTGTCCAAAATTGCACTTTTGGAAAATTATTAACATACACAAGGCAGTGGCAAAACGAGCTAAATATTAAGAAGATCCACAAAAAGATTTTTAAAAAATGTGTCATGGTTCTACAAATGGAGCGACAATGAAGAAATGTACAATCCAGCAAATATATTTTCTCATTCTAATAATAGGACTTGAGGCCAATGAGTTCTTCATGTTATTGCATATCAAAATTTTGAACTGATAAAGGATGACAAAGGGAAAGTATAATACCATAACAATAATAGGCTGCCAGAAGAAAACATAATCCAACAAATAATTCCAAAATGAAGCAACAAATAGTACCATCAAATCAGGGCAAAGAGACTAAAAACAGTGCCACGCATTAAACTTTTCATTTTGCTTGAAGTAAATGTATGCGACGTGGGCGAGGGGATATAACTTCCCAAGGACTCTCCAAACAAAAGAAAAACTTGGAAAACATTGAACATACCCATTTGGAACATGTACTCATATCCAATGCTTATACCTGAGTCCAGGTAACATAGGTGCCACCAAATAAACAATTTCTTTTTGCAATATGTACTTAGGGTTAAGAATATGTTACAATCAATATGCTTGAATGCACGTCAGAACAAAAATCATAGGAATAAATTATACCTTTTAGAGTAATGCTTGCTATCTCCTACTGTTTTTTGGCTTGAGCCTCTTGAAAGCCATAAATGTAACAGCAGCAGACAAAGAGTACCTGCAGAAAAATGAAATAGATACCAGGTAAGAGATATGATAGGAGTTAAAACAATTAGCTTTGAAGTTGAGATAAATCTGTTGTATTGTTGTCTTTTCACTAACAACCTGCTGAGGTGACACCATGATCTAATTCAGAAAATGCCAGAAATAGCAAGAATGTTTTCAAAATAAAAGGTGTAGCAACAGAGGCAAACAGAAATCTAATTAATATTAACACATGCATGCTTCCTTATCACAATCCATCTTGCATCCCTAAACATGTCTCTACAGATACATGACTCATTATGTCCCATCTTAAGATATTTTATAGAAGAGAACTTTACTTTTTGCTAAAGTTACAGATTCCTGCTATGCAGAATCTTGACCACAAAAGATTTTATTATATACAATCAGTTAAGCTTTAACTAAGTTTTTCTAATTTTGAAGGAAAAAATTTTGAAAATCCGTGAGGCATAACACTGATTCTCAACCCTAATGCAACTAACCTATGCTTATTTCTACAATATTTTTATCTGCCAAGTTATTCAAGAAAATAATTCTGACACTTCCCTGAGATATTCAGATCCTACTCAGATAACAAGATATTTTTCTGAAGGAGGATAACAAGATTATTAATCCGTAAGCAGATAATTTTTTTTTCTTTCATAGAATTTTTTAAGACTACTTAGCCATCCAAATGCAGAATTTTGTTTTGCACTAGATTGTTTTTCTATATTATCATCAGGCTCAGCTGAAAGGTACCAGACACTGTTATAAAATAAAAAATAAAAAGCTTGTAGTCATTCAAGACAGAACTTGGATGCAACGAAACAGCTAAAAATACCCCATCATGATAATCATACTAAGATGTAGAATTTTAGAAGATAGTAAAGAGTTATCAAATTATGTGCTCACAAATAGAATAAAATTTACAAATTTGCAGCAACTTCATACTTTTATTTCACCTCAGGATGCTTCCCTAACAAAACAACCCCAAAATAACCCTGGAAGAAGAGGGGGAGCATGCAAAATAATATAAAATATCCTCAAATATCTTTAACAAATGAACTATATCTGCACAGACAAAATATTTTGGATCACAAAATAGGACTCATACCATGTCAATGTATAATTTAGATGATCTTGAGGCATTACTGAACTGCGAATCAAGGCATTGATATCCTTTGGAACAGGGTAAGGGTTGCTTGGATTAACATTTTCATTGATGTCCTCAATTAAAAGAGTATCCTTTGGAAGCCCACAAGCAACAGCAATTGCAGGAACATCAACATAAAACCACTGTCCCGAATTTGGATCATTTGGTGGAACAAATACACTTGGTTTCTCACTCCCCCGGACAACTCCAATAACTTCCACATAAGTAATAGCAGGGGCTTGAGCCTGTAAGTTCCAAAAAGTTTTAGACCTTTTCTCCTAAAATATATGTCATTGGCATCAGCAAAGGATTCAAGAGATGACAAGAGACAACCTCAACAGCTTTTTGCTTCTTAGATTGAAACATTCCCCACCAGCTTCGTTCATTCTGTTGGACAGGAACAACATCTGTACTTGAAGATTTCTCTCTGTCTTGTGAAACTTCAAAAGATTTGTCTCTCCAGCTGCGTGGGACCCATCCTCTATTTACAAGAACTGGAGACTGCACACTGAAAAGTACATTCAAATTAGTTGAATGGAAACATAGCAAGCAACCCCATGCACCAAAAAGGAACATTAAGTCCTGCAACAAATAACAATTAACCTTCAAAGGTGACTGCAAAGGGAAATTACCACATATCATAAAGGTAGGCTAGAATCTTGCAGCTTAGCTCACTATTTTGTGACAAAAGCCTAGAGCAAAGCAGTCAAACCAACACTTCATAGACTTCACTTTTTTCCCGGCCGGGGTTGAGAGTGTGGTGAGTAAAATGACAAAAAATAGAAGAACCTAAATCCCTTAAAACCCACTAGTGAAACTGAAAAGCTTGACCAGAGGCAATAGCTTTAGTTGAGAGGTTCAGCCATAAATACTTGAAATAATCCTAATGAATAAAGCAACATCAGAAGTACCATTATGTGATTCTTCAGGACATACTTACCACACAAAAATTTGGAAGCTTCAAAAGTTCAGATTACATGTTTTACCTAGAGTCAAATGTTTGGAAACACATTTTCTTTGGAAACAAGAGGGAGGGGAAGAACTTTGGGGCTAAAGACCACTACCAAAATTAGCAAATGGTAGTAATAGGTTGGCCAAAGAAAGTCCTTGCTACCATACCATCTCCATTCCTATGCATGCCCTACTCCCTCCAAAGTCCTAACTCCCATAACTATGCTTAAAGATGAGATGGGATGAAGAGGTAGAGGAAACTAATACTAAGATGTATAGGAAATAGGATATAACTGGAAAAATAAAAAAATGAAGAGAAATTTGACATTTGATATGGAACAAAAAAGTAATTTCAATAACCTATCAGCATCGTCAGGGATGGGCATTAGGGGTGTAATGACATAGTAGCCATTTTCAGTCACTCCAGAAATGCTTCTAGAGCGAGGCCCAATGTAGATTGATCTTTCATAATCAAAAACTCCTTTGCATACGACTCGCCTAAACTCTAAAGTGTCCAATATTTCACTTGAAGGAGGCATGTCATTTAGTTTCAAAGGTTCCATTTGCAACCTCTTCTGTCTGTAATCCAGCATCTCTATCTGTATTAAGCAAAATGAACAAAATGTAAGAATGCACTTCTGAAAACAAAATTAAAAAATGGAAAAATAAATTCCTGAAGGATACAAGCAAGAGAATAGATGGGAACAACACGTGCAGCAAGTTGAATGCGCATGTTTCTAAAAAGCAGACACATTGGTATAGTTAGGCACAAGTTAAGGAAAAGGCTTTCTATTAACTCTTGCAGCGATGCATAAACCTGAAAGCACAGGGCTTAAGTGCCATGGTCCATTGAAAATGACAGGTGACTATGCTTACAAAGTATATGGTTTATGATAAAGAAGATTAGTGAAATAATATATGTATGCCAAATTATATATCATTCATTTGTGCATTAGTTTTCTCAGACTATTTTATTCATTCAAATGGTTTATCTATAGTTTGAACTTTTGATGCAGGAGTTTTTTATGTTATTAATTTTATAATATTTTATTATTTCAGTTTTATTTATTGCGTATTAGATATTTTATGGATGGCTAGGATTATCAAGTATCTTTAGGGTTTAAATATAGGGCTAGAATAAAACTTTTTTTGCAAGAAAGCCTGGTAACTTTACCTGCAAGAAAGAAAGCCTATATAAATAAGTTGTAGGCTTTATAGCCATTATTATTAGGGTTATTATTAGGTACACCGCCAATGGAAATAAAAAATTCCACAAGCAGGGTTAAGATGATTACATATGTCCATTTTTTTAGATTTCATCTAACCCTGCTTATGGACTTTTTTTTTTTTTCCACTGGCAGTGCACCAAATAATAATCCTTATTATTTTCCTTGAATTAAAATAAAGAAACTAGAGGTTTCTTTTTAAATCTATATTTTCTAGAGTTCCATCTTCTTTCTAACTTGATTTACAGCCCTAATTATTTAACTGCATCTGTACACCATAAGAAAAAGATACAAGTCTTAATCTACCAAATTTCAAGTATAAATGTAATTTAGAGCATCTCTAGCAGCATATTTCTATTAAAAAAAAAAAGAAAAGAAAACACCACTATTTGAATGTGGGTGCTGTTCTTATTTTACCAGAGGGGTTTGAGTTAGCCCCGCCTGATCGTATTTCGCCCGAGATGAGAGAAAAGATAGGCAATCTGTCTTTTCAGAACTACCGCCCCACTAAGAAAAATATTCTTGTGATAGGTCCTGTTCCTGGTAAAAAATATAGTGAAATCACCTTTCCTATTCTTTCCCCAGACCCTGCTAGTAATAAGGAGCACTATTGCCTCATGCTTGACTATGATAGCTGGACTTGAGGTGAGTCAGATGCAAAAATGTATCTGAAACAAATAGAAGTTTTTCCATATATTTATAGAATGAAACACTATACGACCATACCCATGTCCAAATATGTGTCAAACAAGAAGTTGGACATAGGAACTTGAAAAAGTCTAGGTAATGTTGGTACCTGATTTGCATAAAACCTAAAATCATACCATAGGCCAACACCAAGACATCTCCTATTAGAACACACCTCTAAATTTAATTCTATTCGGCCAACTTATTCAATTAAATAGTGAAATGATAATCAATCTTTTCTAATTTAGAACCAGCTTGAAAATCCCTTTTTCTCACTAGAAATCAGAACCATTTTCATTGGTTTGAACCCTGTTTCTTCAAAGAAGCAATTTCAAATTGATAAACGAAAATTACTAACAACAAGAGTATTATATTTGATCTACTTCTACAACAATTCAAATTCACTGGAAAAACAGTAAATGTTAAATTTACTTTGACTTGGAAGAAGAAAAAAAACCCGAGAATGATTGGGGAAAACTCAAGCGTAATACTTGAAGAAAAGGGCAATGAACAATGATAGAGATCGAATAAGAAAACACTAATGCATAGTTTTTAGAGAGTAACAGAAAAGGCAAGAGGAGGAAAGGAAAAGAAATAGTTGACCTTGTCTTGCCTTCTGAAAATCTGCCAAGTTCCAAGGCCGAAAGTGATAGCTCCAGGAAGGAAAAGAAACCATCTTGACCATTTTGATCCTTTCTCTTTATCTGCCAAACATCAACAAATGAAGATGGAAAATATTCTCTAAAAATCCCTAGAAGAAGAGAAAACCTGATAAGATAGAATACCATGAAGAGATTGGGATGAAGCAACAGCAGCAGCGGTGGAGAAGGAAGAAGATGGTACCCAATGCTTTGGCGGGGGGAGGGATTGGTTGGGAAGGGAATACAAGGCCCCAGTGGGGCGGAGTCTCGTTAGGGCTTTGGAAAGGATACCCATATTTGCTCTCACATTTGATGCCATTGCCAGCAGCTACAGGCAACAGCCTATTGACCCTTTGTTTTGTTTTTGAGCCCCGGAGTGACAACGAGGGAAGACCGATGGTCACTGTTACAACTTACAAGGGTTTTTGGGCTTTGAGCTTCTGTTTACTTGCTGAAGTAACGCAAATTTATTTGGTCCACAAAATAACAAATAGAAAAATAAATTATCGCATTAGGGAAAATTGAGTTTTTTTAATTATTATATTTTTCAATAAAAGTTATTAATAGAGTAATTACGTTTAGGGTGTGTGTTTGGTTCAGTTAATTTGATTTTTATTAAAAATGAATAAATTAAATATTTAGGGAGCAAAATTGAATACATCGAATAAAAAGTTTTTCCTTTGGTCTGATTTTTCGGTTTTATACTTTTTATTGAATTTATTTTAATTGACGTACTTATTAATTTAGTATATCATATTACTTTTAATTTTAATTTTAATTTTATTTCAAGTTCATTATAAAAATATTAAAATTAAATCAAATAATTTTAATAAACTTGAAAATTATTTATTTTCTTACATGACCAATAATCTAACATGCAATAAATGACAAAAATAAATTGAATATCATAAAAAAATTATCAATTTAAGTTTTTAAAAGTATTAAGTTTTAATGAGTATTTGAATTTAATATTTAAATTTTGGTTTAAGTATGTGAATAGGTTATGATTTAATCAGTATATTCAGTTTAAAATGTCAAATAAAAATGACGAATAAAATTATTAAAGCGAACATAAAATTAATTAAATCGAAAAATCAAATAAACTAAAAGAAATTAATTTTATTCAATTCACTTCGGTGTAGAATTTTTTCACACACCTGATCACATTTTAATGCACAATGTTTCTTGGAATAAGAAAAGAGCTATTTCGTAATTTTATTTTATTTTACTTTTAATATTATTTGTACTCTTTCTAATTTTTACTTTTAATTTTTCAGATTTCTATTTAATTATACTCAATTGAAATAAAATTTGTATCCTCAAATTTTGTGGAGAATATCATATGCACTAACAAAAGTAAGACTTTTAGATAAAAATGGATCATTTATATTTTAGGTTACTAATTAGTTAAAAAAATTTTATTCCTTTCAAATTTGAAATCTTTCTTTGTGTGAGCTCCAAAAATATTCGAATTTAAGCAATTTATAATGTTTTTAAATGGGTGTTGATTGTGATAAGATAAAATATTTTACCTCACAGTTATAATATCTAATTTTAAATAAATACGATTCATAAAAAACATTTTTAATTCCTTTTCGTATTAACCAAAATAAATTTATGAAATTAAAAGGTTTTAATTTTACCAAATTTGGAATAGAAGATGATTATCTTTATGCTCAAATAACCAAAAATGTCTTGATTTCAAAGTCAAGACTTTGGGATGAATGAACTTTGAACCTATATACGTTGTTCTTTGGGGCATAGCAATCAAGAATTAACTACCTAATAATTAAAATAATGTGATGGAAAAGAAAATATAATCCTATTATATAAATTCCTAATATTTTCATTTGGTTTGTTTTAATGTAAAAGTTTTATAAAAAATATTGTTATTCTTTTTTATATTTATTTCATGTAAAATGGAATGGTTAACATATAAAAATTTGTCAAAACACCAGTAGCTTGCATTCTCTATTACATTCTTCACTTATCAAATATTTTCTTATAAATTTTATAATTTTTCAATTTAGTCCCTTTTGTCATAAAAGCTCAATATTCACTAATTAATCCTATTAAATCAATTTTCTTTCTTGTTACACTTTAATCATATAATTTATCTCAATATATTGTTTCACATATCAAATTTCTATATATTTCGCTTCTATTGTTTTATCCACGTATTTATCAAGTTTAACAATTTAGTCATTATCATCATAAAATTTCATATTTTTCCACAATTTTGCTTCTACAATACTTTATGCATATTTCATCATCTCATAACACATTCATTAAACTTTTATCATAATTTCCGCATTCACATATTAAATTATTTCACACTTAAACTTTTGTACAATTTTTAATTTAGTCCCTATTGCCATGTAATTTATTTTTCACCATATAAGGACTTTAATCAAATAATTCATTTTAATATCTTATTTCACAAAACAAATTTTCATGCATATCACTTCTCTTGTTTCAATTATAAATTTCACAAAATTTACAATTTAATCTTTAACATCATTTTGTAATCAATTCACTGCTACATTTAAACTCTTTATCATAAATTTCAAATGTATGTTTATTTCATTGAAAACAACTTTTATGAAATATTTTAGTAAATCTATCAAACAGTAAAAATATTTTACACAAATTTATCTAAACACCAGAAAATATTAAATTTTCTAAAAAATAAGTAATTTTTAGAAATTATTTTTCGGAATTTATTTTCAGTGAAATAAACGGAACATTCGTTCATTTTGATCTTGGTTAATTCTTTTTTATGAAATTACTAAAAATGCAAAAACCAAGAAAATATTGGCTTGCTCTACCTTTTCCATTCCTCATCTTCCATTTCTTTGTGAAACAAAAATCAAGATTAGTTGACAATCAAGAAGTCTATGAGCTCATGTTACCTGAAATGAAATACTTTTCTAAGTAGAAGAAGGGAAAGCACACTACGGCATATACAAAAGTGAATGCTCCAGATGATGACATTGAAAAAAAAAAAGGTGAGTTAACACTAACCACTGTCCCCATTGTAACTGGCTCAACATCTGCCGTAGTGTCAAGTGATGACCAGGATAAATTAGGGTGTGCAAAATTCGGGTAAAATCGAAAAAATTCGGTTAACCGATCGAATTCGGTTAATCGGTCTGTTAACTGAATTAATTCGGTCGGGGTCGGTTAATAATTTTTTGAGTTTTTGGTTAACGATTAATTCGGTTCGAAACCAATCGGTTAACCGAATTTTTCGGTTTAACCGAAAAAATTAATAAAAAAAATTATAATTTATAAATAGCCTACTATTCACTCAAACTCAATCCAACATAAACCCAAATACCCAATCTAATATATATTAACCAAAGTATCCAACCCAACACAATTACCCAACCCAATCATAAAAATTATAAATAATTTAATAAATAAAATAAAAATTTAAAACTAAAATAAAAATAAAAAACATATAATTTTATACAAATAATTCGGTTAATTCAGTTAATTTGGGTAATTCGGATAATTCGGTTAATTCGGTTAATTTTATACTTATTTTAACCAAAAATTAAAAAACACATAATTTTCGATTAATTCGGTTAACCGACCGAATTAATCGAAAAAATTCCAGTTCAGTTAATTTTTTTGAAAAAATTTCAATTCGGTTAACGGTTAAAAATTTTGAAGGGTCGGTTAATTCGGTTAAGTTATTTCGGGTCGGTTAACCGATTGAACACCCCTAGGCTAAACTATTGGAACAATTGGACGATGAGCTAGTTTGCCTAGACAAAAGCCTTCAATATCATGCGCAGCAGCTGAAGATCCATCAACGATAACGAACTTATGCTCAACACTACAAGTTGTTTCTTCTTTGTTCGAACTTTTTGAATTTTCCGAGCAAATAAGTGGGAGATAAAGTATGTTCGGGCGAGCATGTGGGAATGTCCGATCCGAATACAAAGTGCTACATTAATCATCAAAATAATATGTGTAGCGACGTAAAAATTTCACTTTGGTCGCTAATTGAGGCGATTTATTGAAAATTTGAAAACCGACTTTTGATTTTAAAAAGGGAGTCGCCACCGATCCTTTTTCTAGGTGTGATCGGACACCTAATAAAAAGAAATTTTATTTTTTAAACAAAAAGAAGACCGAGTTTAGGTCTACGTCAAAAGCCAGAGAAAAAATAGGGCTCGGGAGTCGGTTACGCAAGAGGAAGGTATTAGCACCCTCGCGACGCCCAAAATTGGTATCTCGTTAAACATGTGTTGTCTTAATTTTCAAAAATACAAGTTCAATGTAACATTTAATCATGATCCGACCAAAACATGAGAAATTTCAAGTTTTTGGGTTTTTTTTTGAAGGATGTCCCGTTTTTAACACGAGCCAATGTGATTCACCCAACATAGCGATGAAATCACAGACTTAATGTTAAAATCGGTATGTTGCATTATTTATTAAAATAAAATGTTTCTAAAATAATGATAAAAAAGCGGCGATGTTATTGTAACAAAAATTCATAAGTAAATAAAGGATGCAAAATAATAAGATGATTAATAAAAGTATTATAATATAATATTAGGATATTAGAGTAATAATAAATAATATTTACAATAAAAGAAAAAGTAAAATGTATTAATACCATAATAAAATAATACAAGTATAATAAAAAATAACAATATGTACAAAAGATATATGTATACCAAATAATGCATAATAATATTAAAATAAAATAATAAGTAACAATAATGAAAATAATAAGTATAATAATAAATATAATGATATATAAAATAATACTATATATAAAAAGTATATATATACACGTATAATAAAATATATATATACTAATATTAATAATAAATATAATAGGGTAAAAATAGATATAATAATATGTACATAATATGGTATTAAAATATATATATAATATAATATTTAAAAATATATACATAATTTATATATTAGGAATAATAATAATAGTAAAAACAACCATTAATAATGCTACATGAATAGATATATAGTAATAGTATATACATAATATAGTTATAAAAAATATATATATATATATACACGTAAGATAATATGTAAGAAAAAATATATAAACAATATAGTATTAAAATATATACATAATATATGAAAAAAATCATATATACATGATATATATATATATTAGCAACAATAATGATAAAAAACAACTATAATACAATATATAAATATGTACATATATACATATATAAATAATAATGGTATTAGAAATATACAATATATAGAATTAGAAATATATACATAAAATGGTATAAAAATATATAACTAATGATATTAAAATATATACATAATAATATATAAAATATAATATTAAAAAATATATGTACATAACATATATAAAAAATATATACATAATATAGTATTAAAATATTTACATAATATATACATATTAGAAATAAAAAACGATTATTAATAATACTACATAAATATATACATATATGTATTAAAGATATATGCATATATAATAAAACATATACTAATATTAGTAATAATAATAATAATGTTAAAAGTAATTAATTCAATAGTAAAGTAATGAAAATAAACAAAAAGGACTAAAATCAAATTAGAAACAGAGTTTGGGGGGAAATCTGAAATAAAAAAGAAGAGAAAATGACCTATTTCAACTCGCACAAATAGTGGAGGGACTAAAAATGAAATAAACCCCTCCAACCAAAAGGCGCAGCAGCATTGAGGACCAAATTGGAAATCACAACAAATTATAGGGCCAAATTAAAATATAATAAATCTAATTGCAAACCATAAAAAAGTGGAGGGGCTAAATGCGCAAATAGCCCCTCCAATGAAAACACGCGGATCTTGAAGTTGGAGCGGGTCGGGTCGCAGGTCGGCCATGGGTTGAGGCTCAAAACGACGTCGTTTTGATGCCTGGGGACATAAGCAAAAACGACGTCGATTTGGTACCCCTATATAAGTTATGTTTTTTGCAAAAAAAATTATTTTATCCTTATTCTTAAAAAAAAACCTTCAAAAATGCTCTCTACTCTCTCCTCCCCTCTCTAAGTCCGGTCACCGGACCGACCATCGGCCGCCACATCTCCGCGCGGTGGCCGAAACTCCAAAAGGTAATTTTTTTATATTTTATTATTATTTTTTATGTATTTATAATATATGTATTTATGCAAATCAATTGATTCAAAAAAAATTAAAAATAAAATAATAAAAGAAACAAAATCACCTTAGGTATTTGCTTTTTGATTTTTTGGTATCTTTGGTCCTCTGATTCGGTGTTATACTTGTGCTTTAGTATCACTGGGATTTGCTATTCTCGTTTTTGCTTTTGAAATAAAATGTTTGTATTTTTTTGCAAAAAATTGCCGAATGTTTCTATTGAAATTGGCTTGGGCTTTTAAAGCCTATTTTACATGATTTTCTATGCTGTCCTTTCTCCCTTTTTTTTTTTTTTTTATCCTTGCAGGGGATGGGCGGTAAAGGCAGGGGCAGGTGGCCACTTGCACTGATGATGTGACCGGGGCGGTTGGGTAAGGTGTTTTAGGGTTTTAACTTTTCTAAAACCCTAAATCTAGCTAATTAGGTCTAATATTTGGGCTCAAGTGTGAGTTTGGGTCTATTTGGGGTTTGGATAGTTTTTAAGATTTGGGATTTGCTGTAAATGAGATTGGGTTTAAGGGCCCGAGCAATTTGAGCTTCTACAATATGATCAATAAATCATACAATTAATTCACATAAAATTCAAGTTATAAGCATGTAAATTAACATTTCAAACACTCATGTGTCATTATAAATAAAATCATAATTTAAACAAGGCTTAAAAATAATTAGAGCTTAACATACTTAAATAATTAATTCAATAACTCAACCAAAAATTAAGTGATTTTGGCAAAAAAAAAATCAAAGCGTTAAAGTCAAACTCTCTAACATCTTTATTGGTCCTATGTCTTAATAAAATTATAAACGAAAAGAGTCTTTACAAAAATTAAAGATGTGCGAAAAATTCGAGATGAGCCACTGCCCACTGCTAACAATTCCTCCTTGCTTTGCATTTAACTTGTGCATGGAACAAACATCATAACTACTAAGTTTAAACAAGCTTAGTGGTGATCTAGTACGTTCTAACAACTACTATAAGCATATAATCAGTTAATAAACATGCTAATACATAAAAATAAATATAAAAACAACAAGCATAATTTTTATCAGACATTATCTATAGACACTTTTAGTTATTCACATTAAATAATTTTATAATTATTAGCTGCTCAAATGAAGTTAAACAAAAAGACGTTTAGACACATTAGTACCTAATCATACATCATACAATCAATGTAAGAAGTGTAAGAGCTTCTTTTAAAAAGATTACAATACTTTGATTTTTGTGAGTTATAATTTAACCGATCATAACATTAAATGCGTGAAGCGTAACAATAATAATATTCTCGGATGTTTAAGGCAGTTTAAACAGTCACAATAAAAGCAAATGAGGGATCCCTATACTTTATGGCATTGCAACTATATACGAAAGATTCCAACACACTTTAACGAGCAATTATGCTTCCCCTAAGCAAACCCGCCCTACATTACCGTTATCTCTACCTTATTTGATCTTAGTATCAGCAGAACCTAAGCACCGGTGTTCGCATTGTCGGCGCTAGCAGCTGAAGCTAAGTTGAGACTTGGTTCCAAGGTAGTTGTTGCAAAGGGATGGTAGCAAGTGATGATGGAGTTCGACTGTGAAGAGCTTGTCAAATCCATCAAGAAAAAAAAAGGACTGTCTGTGGGAAATTTCGAGCATTCTTGATGACATCAATGGTGCTGAGCAGGGTTTAAGGGCGTCTCTTTTGCTTGATTTAGACGTGATTACAACAGAGTTGCGGACTAGGTTGTAAAAAAAACTCGACAGGGTTCATGCTTTCAACTTTGGCCCCTGCACCCCTAGAAGAGCTGTGTGCTTTGCTGAAATCTGCTTGCTTCTGTTGTTATGGAGCATCTCTAACAAAAAAGAAGAAGAAAAAAACCCGAAAAAAACCCACTAAATTTCACACATTATAAATTTACTAATTTGATGAATTTTAATTTTTATATTTTTTGAATTTTGAGAATTTATTTTTGATCCAAATGGTAGCAGGAGTGAAATTTCAAAATTTGAAAGATATAAAGAGTAAATCTACAACTCAACGATAGTAAGGGGGCTAATAATAGAAATTGACCAAATATTTGTTAGAAGTGACGTCTAAAAGTCACATGGTAGTCAAAATTTGATGCGACCGATCCCGTTCGGGTTTCTAATATATATTATGCTATCCATCCATCCATGATCCATCTACTTCGCCCCCTTAGATGTCGCATTCTTTCTCTTCAATCTCAAGGCTTTGAACAAAATCCAACTTCTTCAACGCTCTCTTTTATTTGAACAACAAACAAACTTGGTTTTATTCAAGAAGAGAAATGGTTGGTGGAAAAATCATTTAGTGGTGTCTTTCATTCTTCCTTTATGCTTGAAGAAAACAGTGAATAAATGAAATGGTGTTCAAAAACAAGCTCTTCTTCTCTTCGAAGAAATCGGATTCTGACGGATCAAACAGCCCTCGATCTGCTTCCAATTCCCCCATCCGATCGGACAAGAAGAAACCCAAAGCTTCTACTTCCCAACAGGCTTCCACTTCCATTTCCACTTCCCTTTTCTCTCCCGTTGCTTGCAAGCAAACCCAAGTAAAAGATGGACCTAGAAGCAAGGACCTCAAACCCCGAACACCACCTTCTAAGCCCTCTTCTTCTTCTACCTCCAAGAAGCCCGATGCCAAGGACAGGTCCTCCTCTGAGTCGCCCCTACTAGCCTCCTCCTTGGGTTTGAACCGGATTAAAACCCGCTCTGGCCCCTTGCCGCAGGAGACATTTTTCAGCATCCGAGGTGAGAAAAGTGCAGTGGCTTCAGTGCTCGGAGCTAGTAACTTGTCTAGGCCGGGAGGTTCCAGTAGTAGTGGCGATGGTAGTTCGTCGAAATCAGGTTCTGGGAAGAAAGGCGTATTGACCAAGAGGTTGTTGCAAGACAGTTTGCTTGATAAAGTGAGCAATTCGGATAGTATTTCGCCTGGGAGTGGTGGTGGTTGGCACTCAAGAGAGCAGAGTCCTGGTGTGCAAGGGAAGTCACGGTTGCAGAACGGGGAATCATCTTCAGGTGCTGGTACTGTTCCTACTTTGACTCATCATTGTTCTTGTATTTCTCATATGCTTGATGTTTCAACTATGCCATTGATGATACTTTAGTGGCAGTATTGTTGCTTTATAGTTATCTGTTCTTATTTTTGTTATCTCCTCTATTCCGGGACTCTTTCTGGATTTCCTTGTTTCATGACCAGTTGGTTGGTAGATGCTAAAACAGTTTATTATGCTTTCATCATCTGTTTAGGATTACCCTATCTTAGATTAGCATTAAAGCTTTGAGCTATTCTTCCGTAGGTCAGAAAGTTAGAGGGCTAGGCAGAATGAACACGAAGCTTAACTTTGTCACGAGGCATGATAAGTTGTGGAAGTGCATTTGAATTGGTGCATTATAAAACTTATTGAGAGATAGAGAGGGTGATATTTAAGAATTTTACTCTCTAGCACAGATGAAGATTCTAAAAGAACATGTTGCCAGACAAAGTTGCTTTGGTTTGATTGTTGTCACTCTGAGATGATAAAAGATATGCAATGGTTTAGTTAATATTATTTACTTTTACCATACTCTTGTGCATTTTTCTTGAACAGTTGGCACTTGGCATGTTGCAAAGTATTGAATTTTAAAGATTCTTTGCAAAGAAAATTTCCAATTTACCTTTTTTTTTAAAGAAAAATTTTAAAATTGTGCTATTAGGTTGAGCTGGTAGAATCCAAATGGAAAGGTATATAATTTGCTCTAATGATTTCTGTAAAGTTTCATTTATCTCTGTTAATATTAGATTTTTGTCAAGGGAAACATTAGCATATTAAAATTAATTGCTAAAAGTGCATGATATGTTTACTGCTGATCACAGTGAGTAAATATATCATGTTCAACAAAGAAATATATTACTTGTGATCCTACTGATTCATCTTTTATATTATATTGGATTCTGGTAGGCCTTTCTTCATTGTCTCTTCTTGCCATGTCTCAACAGGATCTTTTTTTTTTTTTGAATTCTGGACAAATCTTCTTCAAGAATGAAGAGATTAAAATAGAAAGAGCATGTAGAATGTGGATGGGTGATTAGTAGAAATAGAAATGGTTGATGGGCTATGGATTTTGGGAGAGCTAAAGGGAATTTCCCTAAGATGCTGATATGCTTGTGATTCTTAATATTTTTAGCAGCTGCATTTAATTTGGTATATTCAGTAATCAAACTGTCCCTTGGACGGTGATGTGATTATAAAGGATATGAAATGAACTGCTTTTCTCATATTGCCAGTTCAAATTGTTAGTTATTATAAAATGCTTCTTATGTAACAAAGTTTTTTGACTATTTACTGTCACTGCCCCATCTCCACCTATCTGAAGTTCTGAACTTCGATATGGACTTTGGAATACTATGCTTATGATCTGGTTAAAATACTTTTGGGGCTTTTCTAGTTACCATCTTCTTCCTTCCTAATGTCATAAAGAAAGGCCCCACTGCTTTTCTAGTTATGCATTTCTCTGAAGCTGCAACATTTCTCTTGAGTGCATTTTTTTCATTTCTCCTTTCTGTTTTAACTAGAAGAGGATTTTTATTTTAGAAAATTTCTGGGGGTTCAAACTACTTTTTATTTGGAATGCTGGGTCATAATAAAATGGTTTCACTGCATGAAGGCTTGCTGGCAATTTGTTGTGATTCTTCTTTCAAACGTTGCTTTGATACCTTGAAATTCTGTTACCAGGGCAAGACGAGTCATCACTTGGGCACTCTGGAGGCTTAAAAAGTTCAGATTTTTGTACACCAGAGGTACAGTAGTATTTTCTTTGATCCTTACTTTGCTGTTACTTATTACTAGGGACAACTGCCTGCTGTTTTCATTTTAAGTTTTAACTTGTGATTGTGTTATTTCTTTCCCAGATTTCATTTGATTGTGAAAACCCAAAGGAATCTGAATCGCCCCGTTTTCAAGCTATTCTTCGTGTTACAAGTGGTCCTCGGAAGAGGTTCCCTGCTGATATTAAGAGCTTTTCCCATGAATTAAATTCCAAAGGCGTACGACCATTTCCGCTTTGGAAACCTCGACGCTTAAACAACTTGGAGGTTTGTTTCTATTTCTTGCCTCCTATTTTCATTCAGTTATGTGTTTCTAACTAGAATTTTCTTTTTATGCAGGAAACCTTGGTTGCTATTAGAGCAAAATTTGACAAAGCAAAGGAGGAAGTGAACTCTGATCTGGCTATTTTTGCAGCAGATCTTGTTGGAGTTCTAGAAAGAACTGCTGACAGTCATCCTGAGTGGCAGGAAACTATTGAGGATTTGCTGGTTTTGGCTCGAAGCTGTGCTATGACACCACCTGGTGAGTTTTGGCTTCAGTGTGAAGGCATTGTTCAGGAGCTAGATGATAAGCGTCAAGAACTTCCTGCATGTGTGCTGAAGCAGCTTTATACCCGGATGCTTTTCATTCTTACAAGGTGTACAAGACTGTTGCAGTTCCACAAAGAAAGTGGGTTGGCTGAGGATGAACCTTTGGTACAACTTCGCCAATCTAGAGTCCTGCATCCTGTAAACAATAGAAAATTTTCAGGTGTTCTAAGAGAAGCAAAAAGTTTGAGCTCATCAAAGGCATCAAAAGCAGCCTTGTCTAAGAAATCTTATAGTCAGGAGCAACATGCCTTGGATTGGAGTAAGGACCATGTTGTCCTGCCAGGAGGTTATGTTGCTCCCATTGATGACACGCCAAAGAACTTGGAGTCTCCTGCGAGCATAGACAAAATAACTTCTTGGAAGAAACTCCCAACACCTGCCAGAAAAGGTCCAAAGGAAGTTACTGCTGTTAAGGTGCAGCATAATAGCACAAGTGAAACTCTGAAAAGAACTGGCACATCTGATGTAGATCTGGCTTCTATTAAGCTTCAGGAGCTTCCTGCTGCAAAAGAATCTGAAGGGCAGCCTTGTAAGCATCAACACAAAGTTTCATCGGGTTCTCGGGGAGACCAACCGACTGCTTCTGAAGGAAGTTCTATAATATGCCGCATTTGTGAGGAGGAGGTTCCCACCTCAAATGTGGAAGATCACTCAAGAATATGTACTGCTGCTGATCGATGTGATCAGAACGGCTTAAGTGTTGATGAACGTCTTGTAAGAATTGCTGAAACACTTGAGAAGATGGCAGATTCCTTTGCTAATAAGGATATCCAACACTTACGGAGCCCAGATGTTGCAAAAGCATCAAATTCGAGTGTGACTGAAGATTCTGATGTTCTATCTCCTAAACTAAGTGATTGGTCTAGGAGAGGTTCAGAAGACATGCTTGATTGTTTCCCTGAAGCTGATAATTCAGTTTTTATGGATGACCTTAAGGGTTTGCCTTCCATGTCATGCAAAACTCGCTTTGGCCCAAAGTCTGATCAAGGAATGACAACATCTTCTGCAGGAAGCATGACTCCTAGATCTCCTTTATCGACACCAAGAACTTGTCAGATAGACTTGTTATTGTCAGGCAAGGGTGCTTTCTCTGAGCAAGAGGATCTTCCACAGGTATCTCTTTGCCAACTTATTATTTCATAATGATTAGCCTGTTTTGAGAACTGCAGAAAATGCTATGTACTGTTATATTTACTGTTATATGTATGCCTTTTTGATATGTATTTTATATGTCCAATGCAACAGTATGTTTTTGTTTTATATATTTTACTATACAAGTTTGTAGTTTCCCTCCCTTGACCTTCCATTCATACACAGCTCTCCTCTCCTGTTATGCTCTTCCTTTTGATTGTCAGAGTTACTTTTCATATCAAAAACCTTTTTGTCTATGTTGTTTGTTATTTGTAATTTGTTTCAGTTCAATTTTTGCAAATACAACTGTTATGCACCACTATTGGACTATCAATAGTTGCCTATGCAGATAGATTATACAGTATTTAAGATGAAAGCTTTAGTCTTAATTTGTTTCAGATCAATTTTGCAAATACAATACTATGCATTGCAGATGCATTACGTATCTGCTTTGAAGAGTCTGGGTTCTGTGACCCTGATGTGTTGCTTTTTAGTATCCAGTTTAGTGTATTTAGGCCTACTTCAGCTGCACAAGTTCTAATTTCTTCCATGCTGTGCAGATGAATGAACTTGCTGATATTGCCAGATGTGTAGCAAATACACCATTGGCTGATGATCGATCCATGCCGTATTTGCTATCTTGTCTTGATGACTTGAGAAATGTCATAGACCGCAGAAAATTTAATGCACTTACAGTGGAAACATTTGGGGCACGCATTGAGAAACTGATCAGGTAAGTATGTTGCTGATGCTTATTCTTTGGCACTAGTAAACACAATGCAGTAGATAGACAAACAAAATAATATTTAGCCATCCGATGAAAATTTTGCTGAACATTCTATCGTAAAGAATATTTGAGTTTTGAGCAAAAGGTGCTAATTGAGTTTGTTTTGCATTTTTATTCAGTTATGATTTCAATGTTGTAGGGAGAAGTACTTGCAGCTTTGTGAGCTAGTCGAGGATGAAAAAGTTGATATAGCTAGTACTGTCATTGATGAGGATGCTCCCTTAGAGGATGATGTGGTTCGTAGTTTGAGAACTAGCCCTATTCTTTCATCGAAGGACCGTACCTCCATAGATGACTTTGAGATAATAAAACCAATTAGTCGTGGAGCATTTGGACGTGTTTTCTTAACTAAAAAGAGAACAACAGGGGATCTTTTTGCTATAAAGGTACCTGAGTTTTATTTTCTTTCCCTAAGATCTTTTCTATCAATGAATATAATAGATGTTACATTTATTGTTTTAATATTTCCTCAATTATGGCACCCCTCTTATTCTTTTAAAGCTTTATTGGTTTGTTTACTTTGGTTGGTTCTTGTGTTTACATCATGCATAAGTAAAAATACTTGAGTGCATCTTCGGTGTTATGATGCATATTTCGCTGCTCTCTTCATTTTTTAGAAACTCTAAACTTCTCTATCCTGAATATTTGTGGAGAGGATTTACTAGATCACCTTTCGGGGACTTTGTTGCATTCACATTCCCATTCAGCAAGATGACCTTAAAATTGTTCTAGAAAATTGAGGAAAGAGATTATGCCTAAATAAATTTATTTCTAGTAAATCACTTATCAAAATTTATGTAGCTGTGTTTTTGCATTTTTGCTAGAATGCTTTGTTGTCAAGACTTGACATGGACTTGGTTATGCGATCTCTGCCAGAAGCAGCTGACTTGGTGGGAGATTAAACCTTCTAATTAGACCAAATTGTTGCAATGAACAAAGTTCTCTTCTTTGTTTATCTGAACTTATTACCTTTCAGATGCTATAGAATCTTCAAGCTACACAATGCACAGACAATTTATAATCAATTAAGGTATATGAGGAGAAGAATCTTGCACAGAAAGTGAATGTAGTATTGTAGATGGCAAATAAAGACTGGAGAAATATGCAAATCTGGAGAGACTGAATTTGATGGAGGAAGGGAGAAGATGTGAGAGATATGTAGAAAGAAAGTAGAAACTAAAAAGGAGAAAAATATGTGAGTTTGTGGCTTCTGTAAATTTTAAAATTTAATGGTTGGGTTTAAAATAAATAATGTAACGTTCCACTTTCCACCTTGGCATTCCTTCCAACCTCTTTGTTTTATTTCTTCCAGTATGATTCAAGCATGGAGCAATAAGGACATTTGGGCCTCAAAATCTAGTCTTATGGGCTAAAAAGGAGTACTTTCATGAAATACCCACAACCCAAGATAGTAATAGCATATTTTCTTTGCATAAAATATGGTCAAACTACTGACACAGTGATGTTACTCATCCTAACATTTTAACTGTTTTGGGCAGAATTAGATCCTCGTCCTTGTCCCTTTGAAATGCATACATATGAGTAATTCAAATGAGGAATATAATCTCGGTCCTTTGATGCCCGCAGCGCAATCTGTTTTGCAGTGATGGATGGCACAAGCATCCGTGGGGCAGCAATGCTGCTTTTGATTATTAATCTGGAAAGACAATGAATTTTGGGTTTAGGGTTTGGGAAAGTGGAAAGAAAATGAAATTTGGGGTGCTTGGCAGGAAAGAGAAGTGAGAAAAGGAAACTATAACTAAAACAAATTAGTCCAAATTGGGAAAAAGAAGAAGCAAAAAGCAAAATGTTAGTGGTGTGAATCAAGTTTGTATATTTTGAAGATTATCCATCATTGTTTGTATTTTCTTTTTCATCTTAACAAAGAATATAATGGTGAAATAATATAATCCATCTTTTTTATTTTCTTTCCTCTCATTTTCAATCATACAAGCAATGGATGTGAAGAAAATTCTATTTTCTTTTCACGACAATGCCCATAGAAATGTTGTAGCTAAAATTTATTTTTGGTTCCCTGATTCTCTCTTGCTCTGCTTTGTTTCTTTTCAGGCCTTTTATCTTATTCCTATGTTCTATTCTTATTGTTTTGCCTTTTTATTGTATTAGTGATCATGTGTTTCTCTTTTGTGTTGAAGGCAATTTCTGCTTTGTTTTTATTTATGACTCCCCTCAATATTTCTGCTGTCATGTTTGGGCCCCTCATCTTATTTCCATCGTTCTGAGCAGCTAGCCTGTCAATGAGAGGTGAAGGTGGATTTAATTTTCAAGAAAAGAAAATTGTTTGTGCTGTTTGGTGCAGGTTCTAAAGAAGGCAGATATGATTCGTAAGAATGCAGTTGAAAGTATATTAGCAGAGCGTGATATTTTGATTTCAGTCCGCAACCCATTTGTGGTGAGCAGGTCTAGCTTGCAAAGAATTGACTTTATTTGAGAGCTTCTTTCCTTATTCTTACGTTAATCTATTATCAATGTGCTGTATAGGTTCGATTTTTCTATTCATTTACTTGCCGTGAGAACTTGTATCTTGTGATGGAGTATTTAAATGGAGGAGATTTATATTCATTGTTGAGAAATTTAGGCTGCTTGGATGAAGAGGTTGCTCGTGTGTACATAGCAGAAGTGGTAAGTTTTGTTTTTTTTAGTCGTAAGTATTTTTTTGGAAACACAAGTTTTGGCCTAATATATTATGAGGAATATATAATTTGGCTTATGTTAGTTGAAAATCTTCTTCGTTGTTATATGAAGTGTAAAAACATATATACATATTTTTACAGGTGCTTGCATTGGAGTATTTACATTCTCAGCATGTGGTTCATCGGGATCTGAAGCCTGATAATTTGTTGATTGCACACGATGGTCATATCAAGGTAATGATTAATATGACCTTCCTTGTTTTTCCTTCTTTTCATGGGTATTAGAAGATACACATTGCATACTTTTTGTACTTTGTTATTTTCAGTAATTATAACCATGTCGTTATTGACAGTCACAATGGAAAATATCTTTTTTTTTTGTCAGAAGCAGGATTTCATCTCTCTAGTTACAATTGATTGATTATTGTTGTTATAATGCAAAATATCATCTTTCCTTTTCTGTTCTTTCATGATTTATGATATTTATTGAGATTACAATGGCAAGTAGAAGTGTGTTGTATTCATTATGTTGAAAGGTGAGATGTGATTGAATGGTCAAGGTACTACCTATTTTATTTCAAGCTGATAATTTGTTAAGTAAATTAGGGTACTTTAAAGGAATGTGACATTGATATTACTTTAGTGCTAAATTTTTTTGACCTTTCTTTTTTTTTTTTTCTGAACATACCCTTGCAAACTAATAGTTAAACGTTCCATCCTAGCAGTTGACTGATTTTGGGCTTTCAAAGGTTGGTCTCATCAACAGCACTGATGACTTATCTGGTCCAGCAGTTAGTGGCACATCTCTACTTGATGATGAGCAGCCTCAGTTATCTGCATCTGAGCACCAGCAAGAGAGGCGGAAGAAACGGTCTGCTGTTGGAACGCCTGACTATTTGGCACCAGAGATTCTTCTGGGAACAGGACATGGTTTGTATAACTTGTTTTAGTTTAAGGTGCTTTAATTACCTTTTGAATCAGCTGTTTCCCTTTAAGGGCAAGTTAGATTAAGATCTACCTCAAAAGTGTGTTAATCTAGAAGCGTAAGCAACTTGGATCCAAATTATTTGTTGATTAAAAGATTTTTGACTGATATCTTGGTCATAATTTGCTCAAAGCCTATGGGAGCAGATTGGTTGTTCCTCTTTGTTTCTATCCCATATGCTTATGCATTTATTCTTTGGTTGATCATGTTTAAATCTGTATGTTTACCATATCATTTAATTTTCCTCAGGTGCAACAGCGGATTGGTGGTCTGTGGGTGTCATTCTGTTTGAACTGATTGTTGGCATTCCACCCTTCAATGCAGAACATCCGCAGGTAATATATCAATTCTAGCTGTTGTAGTTCTTGATGGTACTGGTGATCTGGTCCCTTTTACTTCTCTTGCTATGCATTTTGTTAGTGTTATCCCTTATCTGTTAAGTATTAGGTCTCCTGTGGTCTTATATAAAGTTAGGCTTTTTTCTTTGCTCTTAATTCTGTTGATTAGAACTTTGAAGGATATCAACTTTTACCTCTCCCAAAAAAAAACACCCCCAAAAAAAAAATATATTGAGATTTTGTTGTGCTGTTGATATATGAATTACACCATCAGATTGTAGAACTCTTTCTTACTTTGTAATTCAAATCTTTTTATCTCTTGTTTTCTGTATTCCATCACTAAATTTTGGTTTCAATCCCAGGGCTGGTTTCCTTTAATCCAGATTGCCTCGAAAATGAGGCATTGTAAGAATGAAGCTATTTCTAGATTAGTGACGAACATATTTCTAGGTGTTTGTTCAATGAGGGTGGGAAATCAATCATATCCTTGGTTAACATCAATTCGAAGTTCTCAATGCTAGTTACCATCATAACTTTCTTGTGGAAATGCATGGATTGGAAGACAAGTCTTATGCCAATTGTCGGGTATACTTTTGTGTTCCAGATGTCCCTTTCTTGGCTGGGATGGAAACTGCTAAGACAATATTAGAAGTAAACAACAGAGCACATATGTAATATTGGTTTTTTCTAGCACCTTGGGCAATTAAGGGGGAATGTCTTCTGTTTGGTCCAGTCAAAACTGCATAGCAACTATAGGTTGAGCTAGAAGGAACTTTTATGCTTTTATTAATCTTTTGGCACAATAGCTGGTGTACCTGGTGCTCTAATGTTGATAGCGTTCTAAGTTTGTTTTTTAATAAAAATACTTAAAAGGTTGTTCATTTTCTGGAACTGTCAGAGTTCTTAAAAAATGCTGCTAAAATTATTGGTGTGCTATCCACATACAAAATTTCATTTTAAAGCATTGCTCATTCTTACTTCCATTTTCTTCCATATTTTGGTTATAGACAATATTTGATAATATTCTCAACCGTAAAATACCTTGGCCAAGGGTGCCTGAAGAAATGAGCCTAGAAGCACATGATCTAATTGATCGGTAAGAAAATTGTTTTATTGATTTCATTTTGGTATTTCATGAGCATTCGATGCATGTCGAAATATATAACTTTTGCTTGTAAAGAGTAAGTCTTAAGTAGTTTCTTGTAACATTATTCCATGGACATTATTGTGAATTGTTGTTTGTGGAATTTCTCTAGCATGCATGGTTTGCAAATACAATTGTACTATTTTTGCTGAATGGCTTAACTAAAAGAGGTTTTAATCCCATAGATCGAAAAAATAAAGCTGTAAATTTTTTGTTATATCAAGCACCAACTTGGATATATCATAGTGAAACTCAAGATACAAGACGTGTCTACATAGTGTAATTATCTCTCCATCATGAACATGAAAGCAACATTTCTAAACCTCAAGTTAAGGGGATGCATCTATACACATCTCTGCAGACATATTTATTGTATGTTTATATTTTCTCGATAAAGTTAACAGCTTTGTTTTCACAATTTATAGAAGCTGAAACCTCTCTTTGTAGCCTTATACAGTGACATACATCTGTCATCTTAGTTGTTGCTGTTGCCAGCCCCTGAGATATTTGATGAAAATTTCACCCTGTATTCCTCTATAATTTGTTTTTCTAGAAGTTTCTATGTTTTCTTTTCTGAAGATTAGTTATAGAATAAAAAGAAGCTAACTTTTGTGATTGCATTAGCAATTTATTTAAAATTTCTATATCTTGGAAGTTATGTTTCAATAACTTATCCTTTTCACAGTATTTCATATCTTCATATGTTAAGAACTTTGTGTGCTTAGCACCATTAATTCTCTCTCTCACACACACAAACACAGAAACCCTTTAAACTTTTGTAAAATACTTTTTCAATAAGATAGACTACATCAAGATGTTTTAGCATGGGGTCCTTTAAAATTGCCTGTACCAAGCTTAAATGTATCTTCGGGATCTCTTAGTTTTTTATGGAAAACTCTTGGTTTTTGTTACGCTGTTTTTGTTTCAGTATTGTTCTTCTTTCAAGTGACTTGATATGGACTTAAAATTGCTTAATTTATCCGATTTCCAGACTGTTGACAGAAGATCCCCATCAGAGACTTGGAGCCAGAGGAGCATCGGAGGTGATATTGGTTCTTAATTTGTGTAAAAGTTTTGAGAATTTTTTTTTTCTTTCTTCTTTACATTTCTGCATTTTTTAAAACAATGGGCAGCCTTAGATGATTGAATTCCAAACAATGAAATTTTATACAGGTGAAGCAGCATGTATTTTTCAAAGATATCAACTGGGACACTCTTGCAAGGCAAAAGGTGTCTACGCCTTTGCCATCAGTTCTGAATTATGAGCCTTCTATTTTTTTAAGTGTCTTATATTTAGTCATAATGCTTTTCATACCTTACAGGCTGCCTTTGTTCCTAGTTCGGAGAGTGCACTTGATACTAGTTACTTTACTAGTCGCTACTCGTGGAATCCTTCAGATGACCATGTTTATCCTGGTAGTGAACTTGGTGATTCTAGTGATGCTGACAGTTTAAGTGGCAGTAGTGGTTACCTGAGCAACCACCAAGATGAAGTGGTACCCTAGCCCCTGAATTTGCAGTTCCATAAATGATTGTTTATCTATTATTCGTGTTGTTTGACTTTTCTGTTGGTCTGTTGACAATGAAACAGGGAGATGAATGTGGAGGTCTGACTGAATTCGAGTCCATTTCATCGGTCAATTATTCTTTCAGTAATTTCTCATTTAAGGTATTACTTTTCTTTTACCTAGTAAGAGTGCATTAGTATTTGTTTTTATAATTTGCCGGCACTTTAACTGTTGCCAGAACGGCACCTAGAGAAATATTTTAGGTTTTCATTTTTTTAATGAACTTCTAGATCCTTTTTTTTTTTTCCTTTTTATTGTAGCAACGATTTTTTTAGTTCAATGTTATTTATAATTATAGATACAGACATAAATAAAGTCTGGCAGACTTTTTAAATGTTTGCACGATTCTTAATAGTTAATTTGAAATAGCATTGTGGTTTTTGATCAAGTTTTGTTAATACCTTTTCTTCCTTGTGGTTGTTAGAATCTGTCCCAGCTCGCATCTATTAACTATGACCTGCTTTCTAAAGGTTGGAAGGATGATCATCCGGCAAATAATTCGAATGCATAGGAAGCTGCTCCTCTTTGTGAGAGCTGCGTTTTATTTTTTATTTTTTACATTAGATCACTGGTATTATTTAACGAGCCTCATCACCAGAGCTGTCTGTATACCCTGTTCATGTATGTATTATATTTTAATTTTTGCTACACCTTTTTTTTCCTTTTGTTTATATACGTTGTATTGTTAAGTGACATGATCTGGTGTTTGATGCATGCAGAGATAGAAGAAAACTTGGGATTGTAACCTTTTCGGAATTTTGCTGTTTTCGTAGGTAAGCAACTTTGTACTGGGATTTCAGTTTTACCATTCACCTGCTTTGACTCGGATAACCATGATGAATCCTAATTTAGTGGACCCTAACTTACTCGCCCGCAGTGTCGGTGGTGTAAAATGTGATTTTCTCCATAGTCTTCAGGGTAATGAAAACACATCCCTCTATGTTCAGTCCAAAAGTTGTCTGTCATTGGTGGTTGTAAGAATCATCCAATGCCTCTTGAGAAGCAGTAATTTTTGCCTTGCAAGGTAGAAAATGTCAGCTCTAAGTCTATATGTTATATATTGATGGCCTTATACTTGTGTGAATCATTAAATATGTTTTAAGTTAATATAAATATAAAATATCTTAATATGATATGGCATGATAAAATATAAGAATGCCTAGTTTATGTAACATGTATTATAAATATTTTATGGTTAAATTAAAACTTCAATACGATCCTAATATTACAAAGTTTGAGTGGTCTTTCTCCATTTTTGTCTATGTTTATTCTTTTATCATAGTTTATGCACATGACTCATGCACCCAAATTGTTTTAAATATTTTAGAAGATACAGTCAAGTAAGATGTTGAATCTAAACTATTTCTAGGTTCAGATGATTTTTCTAGTAAAATGAAATCCATAATCAGTTTCATCTTGTAAACATGGTTTCTTTTTCTTTTTCTTTAGCGAATATGCTTGCAATTTTTTTAGCAATACGCTTTAATTTCTTTTATCTTTTTTAATAGTCATAATGATTTTCTTTTTGCCCTTTAACTTTACAAAAGAATTATTTTATGCTTTCATTTAATTTTTCGTCTCTTTTAGCTCTTGAACTTGTATTTTCTATCAAATTACTACAAAATGGATGGAAAAGAATGCTAACTTTGTTGATATGATATACATGTAGATTGTCATGGAGATAACATGTCAATATTTAATTAATTTTTAAAATTTTATAAATTGTGGGAAAAATGTTTTTTATAAATTTTAATATTTCTAATTTTTAAAAATAGTTTTTTTATAATTTTTGATTTTTTAATTTTAAAAATTTAATGAAATGCTAATATTATCGTCGACATGGCAATCTACGTGTATGTGACGTTGGCAAAGTTAAAAATGTTTAACTTTTCTACTCATTTTAAGGTGATTTGATAAAAATATACAAGTTTAAGGCTAAAAATATGAAGAATTAAATAGGTAATTAAAATGATTTTTTGTAAAGTTCACATGATATGTTACATTTGATTTTACTTTGTTATTTTTAATTTATTAAATAATATATGCGTTTTGATAATTAGGAGTACAAGTAGGGTTGCTAGGGATTAAAACTACACTCTCATGTTACAATACAAACATTCATCCCTTAGACCAATAAATTATTGGCATTAAATAATATGTTTTTATTTCATATAATTAATATGTAAAGTAATATTATTCAAATTGTTGAATAAAATTAAACT
Organism: Gossypium arboreum; assembly: GCF_025698485.1. Lineage (NCBI taxonomy): Eukaryota > Viridiplantae > Streptophyta > Magnoliopsida > Malvales > Malvaceae > Gossypium > Gossypium arboreum. The sequence continues at coordinate 81,849,799 of NC_069078.1, read as the reverse complement.
TATTAACTATTTTAATTATTAAAATATTACAAAACAATATGGTACAAAAATGTCTAAAAAATTTTAAACTACAATTAAAATTTGTATGAAAAATAATAAAATTCAAACCTTCTTTTGTGACTTTTAGTCTTTCTTTTTAAAATTCAACTTTTAACTGTTAATTAAATGAAAATATTAAAGAATCAATTAAATGAAGTTGTTGTCTACCAAAATGGGTCAAAATTTAACAAAAGTAATTAGAATATAAAATAAATTCATAAAAATTCCATTCAAAGTGTAATAAATATTATCTCAAATCTAAAAGGAAAATCCTCCTATATAACTTGTACTCTCTATGTCGTCATGAGCAATTCGAAAGTCATGAGCAAATCTATAGTTATTTTCTAATCCTTAAATAAAACGATAATACGTTTCAATTCATTCAAACTTACATCCTCCTATATTTAAAACAATACTTATATCAATCAAATTAAAACTCAATTGATAACATAAAAAATGACTTTCATAATCATAAAATTTAACCCTCGATCTCAACCATGAATAAGTCTCGATCTCGAAATCTCAAAATTATTGAACATCTTTATTATTAAGCTAAAATCTTATCCTCCCAAATTATTATATTCGATTCATGGAATGATGTTATTCATTATTATTCTATAATATGCCTTCCCGACAGCTTTAGCATATCATAATCTGGCATGGCATCTCAGCAGCAGTTGTATTGGTTAAAATATTATTACCTTTTTTTCTACTTCCACATGTATTGTAGGCATCAAGATTCAAAATGATTGTCCATCACTTACGACCTATATTTCGTTTTGAATAAATAATAAATTTAAGTGTATGGACCGCAAGCTCATAAGACTTGTATAATTATAGGTCCTATTCGTATTTACTTTTTAAACAATTAAAAATAAAAATATATATCGATTAAGTCTTAATTTAATTAGTATAAATATTATTTTTAATGTAAAAATTTAAGTTTAAATACGTTGAAATATATTATCTTTTTATTTATAAATTAGAGAAAAATTATGAGTACTTTTAAATATTAAATAAAAATAAATATAATCAAAATTATTAAAAATGGAAAAAAACAGATAATCTGATATTTACGTGAAGCGGTGGTGATGCTGTGCTTCCACTTATGGACGAATAAGCAGCTGCCTAATAGATAGACACCTTTCTATTTTTGATGGAATCCTATGGAGTTTTGGTCACACCATCACTTCCTTTATTTAATATATATATTTTTATTGTATTTAAGTTTATTATTAAATCAATGTTATGAATGAATTAAATATTAAATTAATAAGATATAAAAAAATTTGAGTATATAATATCGAATGCAATTAATAATAATTATGTCATTTATTATACATAAATTATAAATTAAATTAAATTTTTATCTTTTAAAATTATTATATATTTTAGAGTGTGATCATTTTTGTCAATATTATTATTTTCACTCACAAAGTGGTGAAACAGATTTTAGTATAATTTATCCATTTCTCACATAAACATATAATATTAATTTTTATACTATATTTAAATCTCGAATTAAAACTTAAAAACAATTTCCTTTTAGAAATTATCTTTATTTTTAAAAGATTGTATATGTATATAGTATATATTTTTTATTTTTTATTTTTTACCTATTTTAAATTTTGTTTATATATTTAAAAGGATTCACTTTTTATATATTGTTATATATTTTTACAATTAATATTTTAATAATTCAACTATTATATATCATATTTGATTCATATAAATCATATTTATCAAGTTGATATAAATTTTAAAAAATAATTAACTATTTATTTCAGTAAAAAAACTTTTATTTATTCAATAAATATTAATATATATTATTTTAGATTGAAATAATAGAGATAAATATTATTTATCTCTTATTATCGGCTTTTTGAAAAATTACACGAAGAATTAATTTAAATTTTTTCACTTTTTAAATTTTAATTATATATTAATTTCAGTTAAAAATACTTTAGAAAAGAAAAAAAACACTCAACTTAGAAAAGTCAAATCAAAATTATAATCATAAAAAGTAAAAAAAAATATTAATAGAGAACGAAACATTCAATTAAATAACATTTTTATTTTTTATAAATTTTGATAATATTTATTTATTTTTATACAATATTTAAAATTACTAACTTCTTTTAATCTATTTTATAAACAAAAATGTAATATACTTCAATCCATTTGAACTCACTTCTTACATTGACAATAATGTTTATACTAATTAAATTAAGACTCAATCGATTAATTTTTATTTTTATTTTAAATAAATAATTAATATATATTTATATTATTATATTTAAAAGATTAATTAAATTAAGTAATTATCGAATAGTTTTCTTCTCATAAAATAATAAACATTATTAGGATCCTGATGAAATGGCCTATGCTTGCAAGCAATAAACTCGGCTGCAAAAAGTCAAAAATACAACTCAGACTCCTAGAATATCCTCGTTGTCTGGTTTCCACAATATTACGATTCAGATTCACTCTTTTTTTTTTTTTTTTCTTTTCTTTTCTTTTCTAAGAAAGGACTCTCATCTTCATCCATCCATCCTTCGTTAGACATCCATGGCTTCGCTCAAGTTCAGCCACAGCAACGGCAACCCATTTGCTGTCACTCGCCATGTTACTCCCAGGTCGACTCGGCCCACTCGGATAGGATTTAAGATTTTTGCTTCTGATAATCATTCTGAACCTGATTTGAGTGTTTGCGTTAATGGGCTGCAAATGCCCAACCCTTTTGTAATCGGGTCGGGTCCTCCCGGTACAAATTATACTGTGATGAAGAGAGCGTTTGATGAAGGCTGGGGCGCTGTGATTGCCAAAACTGTAAGCTCCTTCTTCTTCTTCTTCTTTTTTTCTTTTTTCTTTTAAATGCTTCACAATTTGCTTTCTTTATTATTATTATTATTATTATTATTATTATTATTATTATTAAGGTGGTTAAAACGCTGTTGTAGTTTGATCCATGAATAAAATTGTTATTTAGATCGTATTGATGCATTGGACAAGTTGAACTTCGTCTTTACTTACAGTGTCTCATCAATCACTCAGACTGAACGGTTCAGCAGAGGAAGAGATGTCTACTTAATTTTGTATCTTAGTATTTCCAAAACGAAAGATGATAGAATCAAGAAAACGATCAGTCAGGCACCGATTAATATTCCTTCAAAGTTCATAAAATAGTACAAGTTCTAAGCAAAAATGGAAAAAGAATATTAGGATTAATTTTATTCTTACAAAACAATGCCTAATCATACGACTCTTCGGAGAAAAATGCTTAAAAAAGAAAAGAAAAAAAAAGGTTATCTTGAAATGAAAGCCGCATTTACTGTTTGCATTTATACCATATTTGTACGGATGTTACTTAAATAAATATAGATTTCTATCTTATAGATTTGGTTTAAGGTAATAAACATTGGATGAGGGTTAGTTGGGAGTAGCCTGCATGTTTGGCCTTAAGTTTTTTTCTTTTTTGGATCTCCTTCAACTCATAGCAATTCTGAATTGGTGTCTGAGACTTACTCTTTTGTGTCTATAAGATCTTGGGGTACACAATGGGAGGAAGTCTTTTCCTATCTTAAAAATACCATCCTGTTCTTACATGAGATCGCCAAATCCTATTGGCTGAGCACGTACCTTTTGGGACATGTTGTCCCGTACTAGATATAATAAGGAAACCAGAATGCTGTTCTATGTGGTATTAGCAACATTGGTCTTCAAGCATATTTACCCCCCCCCTCCTTTCTCGCATACATCTGGAATATGCCTGTTATGCACATTTGCATAATAAATGTTGAATCTTCGATACGAATTTGTTCTGCTAGGTGTCGCTAGATGCTGCCAAGGTTATCAATGTAACTCCAAGGTATGCCCGGCTACGAGCAGGAGCTAATGGCTCTGCCAAAGGACAGATAATTGGGTGGGAGAACATTGAATTAATCAGTGACCGCCCTCTTGAAACTATGTTAAAAGAATTTAAGCAACTGAAAAAAGAGTATCCGGACAGGATTCTGATTGCCTCCATTATGGAGGAATATAACAAAGCTGGCTGGGAAGAACTTATTGATCGAGTAGAGCAAACTGGGATTGTAAGCTGTATTCTTCACTTAGATTCTACGCTTCTTTATTTCTTATATTTAAAATACTTAGTCGTGAAATGACATTATTTCTAGGATGCCATTGAAGTTAATTTCTCATGCCCTCATGGCATGCCTGAGCGTAAAATGGGTGCAGCAGTTGGGCAAGATTGTGCACTATTGGAGGAAGTTTGTGGATGGATAAATGCAAAAGCTACTGTTCCTGTATGGGCGAAGATGACTCCTAACATCACCGACATCACAATGGTATGTTTTCTTTCTTTGTTAATTGAGTCACTGCTTATGTTGAGTTTGCTTTCCAGTCCTGATGTTTAGTAGCATGACTAGCATCTTATGTTTTAGAAGCATGTTTACGCGTTTATCATGAATCAAGAAAATGAGATGCTTATTTGGAAACCTCTATTTTTGGAAATGATGACATCTTGTCTCTGTCTGATTTGCTTAAACTTTATGGCACATTTCATAACAGTTCCCATTAGTTGAATGCATTCATGTGTAAGACTAACTACTCAATTTCTATCATATATGATAATGTTCTGTAGTTGGCTCCCAGGGAGAAAAATATCTATATCTCAAAACTCTTGACATTTGGGTATTTTGGTAAGTTGAGCCACTATTAAGCACCATATTCATCAGCACAGTAGTTTCTGAAAAATCACCATAAATTTCTATTCTATAAACAGAGGAAAAGATTATATAAGCTGTAACTTTCAGCCATAAGCTGAATTTTCATTTAGGACTAAACAGTCTTTTTCTTCCATATTGTTGATTGTGTAAGTTATTGTTGAAGATAAATGTAAGTGGATGTCCTTGGTTGTTTCTATGGGTTGGAGATATTGAGAAACAACAACAAAAATGATTGCAGATTGAAAACTTATTTCTTCTTGTTTTTGTTGAATAAATTTCCATGATTATCAGGGGAGGCAAACAACTAAATGGAATTTTTTTCCTAGCAGGAAAAGGGAGGTTTTCATGCTATTTTCCTGAATTTATATTAGGCTAGATTTATTTGTTACTTTGTGGTTGAAAGTTAAATCAATCAAACTGTTAGGCATCGCTGATTGATATAATCCATGGTTTTCTTGAGAAACGCAACTTATTAGTAACTCTATCTCAAAACTTTGTGGTACTGTTTGATTGTTGAGCTCAATTGTTCCTGTTGAAAGAAGTGATTGAAGCACAATTCTTTAGACTTCCCATTAGAAAATGCATCCTTTCCTATTTTCCTGATTCACGGTAAGATTGATTTATTGTTGATAAGTGATATTATTGTCCTATTGTGTGCTTTTTAGCCAGCAAGGGTGGCTTTGAGTTCAGGTTGTGAGGGGGTAGCTGCTATAAATACTATCATGAGTGTGATGGGAATCAGTCTTGATACTTTACGGCCAGAGCCCTGTGTTGAGGGGTTTGTATTCTCAAATAATCTTTTTTTTTTTTCAGTGTCCCAAAATTTATTCCTGGAGATTTTATGCACTTTAAACTTCTTTTTACAGCTACTCAACTCCTGGGGGTTATTCTTGCAAAGCAGTCCATCCTATTGCACTTGCTAAAGTGATGAGCATTGCAAAAATGATGAAGTCAGAGTTTAATGACAAGGATTACTCACTTTCGGGCATTGGGGGTGTTGAGACAGGGGGTGATGCTGCTGAGTTTATTCTTCTTGGTGCAAATACTGTCCAGGTAATAATTCTTATAATTGGATTTCCACTATAATGTCACTAGTATCTCTTCATGCCTCTGGATAAATTTGTGTCCTTTAAATGATGTCTTAGTTTTTCAATCTAAAGCTCATAGCTATATTATGCCATTGAAATATGTGGTAAACACTTCGAATGATTAAGGCTTACCTTGGTAAGAAAGATAAAAAGGGGGTGAAGCAGAAAAACTTGTTAACCAAATGATTGAGTTTCAGAATGAGATAGTGGTTATAAATTTTAACGATTTGATTGACAGGTTTCCTTTCTTACTCTGTTCCATCTTTCCTACCAAAGCCTGGATGAATATATTACCCAATTAATCTTGTTTATAGGATACGCCTCGGAATGAAGTAGCCTATTTTTTTTCTTTGATAATAACTAGCTTAAAATTGTTGAGGACAAGTTTGGTGGAAAGCTATGGAGTAGCTTAGTTCTCTGGAAATTTCTGGTGATATCTTGACAATTCTAGGATATGCATTAATATGATTTGCTGAGAGCTGTAGTTGTCTACAGTTTTTGAACTAGTATTTGTTTTGTCTTATTATTTTATAAATTCCTGAATTCCACAATCAATTTTTTTTCGAGGGTATCCATGATCAATTTCTATATTACCTGGTTTGGTTATTTAGGGTATTTAACATAAGGAAGAACTTGATTATTGTTAAAATAGTCTGTCGTAATATAAAGACTAATTAGTACAAATTTAAACTTGAAAAGACCTCATCAGAATAAGTAAACAATTTTTCTTGCCTTCGCTGAAAACAAGTTATGTGAGTGACCAAAAATTACTAAGTGAAATTAATTTGTTTCTAACTCTATGTACTAAAACATGTTGAAAAACTAATACTCTTAACAAATGAAATAACATATATGTTTGAAGCTTGCTTTCAACATCATCATTGCATATGCTTGTAGGTCTGTACTGGTGTTATGATGCATGGCTATGGCCTTGTGAAGAAACTCTGTGAAGAGCTCAAGGATTTTATGAAGAAGCACAATTTCAAATCAATAGAAGATTTCAGAGGGTATATGCTTTGTTTCTTACAATGGAAACTGCACATAAACAAACTTCTAGTTGAATAATGCATCTGTCTTTTTGGATAATATCAGGGTTTCCCTTCAGTATTTTACGACTCATACGGATTTAGTGCGGAGGCAGCAAGAAGCAATACGAGAGAGGAAAGCTATTAAGAAAGGTTTGCAGTCCGACAAGGAATGGACTGGAGATGGCTTCGTGAAAGAGACTGAGAGCATGGTTTCCAATTAATTGCAGTACCAAAGTGAGCCTTCTCCAGCGAATAGTGAAAAACAGATGGTTTTTAGTTTTGTTTGGTTGCATTGTAGAAATGGTTAATCATCTGAATGATTGAAGGTGCCGATGTAAAAACTAAAGCTTGAGGTTATTCCAGAGACAATTTGTTAATAAAGGAAGTGCATATGTTTCATGTAGCATGTTCAAACGAATTTGGATAATATTAGGTTTACTATCCTTGGAACTGTAGTAGGTTAGGGTAGATACAGATGTTAACTTTCTGATATTTATTATCCGAATTTGGTTTACTTTTAAGAATAACGAGTTTGAATTTGGATAATGGATACACAAATTTACTTTACTTTTGCAGTTAATACATTTGGATTCGAATATTAGAATCTATTCTTCGTTTTGCTTTTGCGGTATTGACAAATATGCCTTATATATTTGTAAATTTTATGTGTGAGTATATTTAACTATTTATAATATTTATAATCTGTAATCTATAATATATATATATATATATATATATATAAAAGATCGAGTTTAAAAAAAATTCTAACATACAAAAATAACTTTATTTTTATCATATTATTAAATTGGCTTTGAAAATAATTATAATAGAACTTTACAATTATTTATCAAGATATTTGTACTTATACTTGTTATGTATATAATTTTTTAATTGATCTGATATATCTATAATATTGATTATATTTATATATATTTAATTGTTGAATTTTTTTACATAAAAATAAAAAATTGAAAATTTTAATTTATAATTTACATGAATGAAAAATGAAATATTATATTTAGATTGTTAAGATATTAATCATATAAAAATTATAAAAGTTGTAAAACTATATTAATTGTATAAAAAGTAAATTTACGGGAAACAATGGGTTTATTAAGGGGATCAAAACCAAAAATTAAAAACAAGTCTGCATTAGTTTTGGGCTTAAGATCTAACCATCCACAAAATAACTTAAAAATAAAATGAAAACAAAAGCTTAAATTAAACCTAATCCACTTGACTGTTGTTATCCCATTCTACTGAATGGCCTCCTCCAACTCCTCAAAGCGTCTTAATACATTTTTATATTTAAGATTACTTTTCTCCTTTTATAGAGGTTGAACGGAACCTCTTAGAAGATCGATCGCCTTTCTTTGTCGGTTAAGCATTTCTTGATTCGGCTAACCTCCTCTTTGTTATCTGTGCCACTACTCAACCCCTACTTCCTTTTTTCTTCTTTTTTTCGTGGCGTCATGCTTTCCTCTTCTTTCCTTTAATTATGATTTGAATTTTTATTATCATAATATTTTAACATTTAAATAATTTTGTATATTTTAATTATTTTCGATAACAATTAAATGTATAAAATATTTATTGAAACTCATCATTCATTTTGTCAAAATATCAATTATATCCAACTTTACAGGAATATGTAAAATTGATTAATTTTCCATCAACATAATTTGATCTACGTGTTATTAAAAATAAAAATAAACAAATATATTAAAAAAATTCTTCCCACGATTTTTATTGATTAAAATTTATCAACTTTAATAACGCATTTTAAAATACATTATGAATGATTTTTAAAAAATATATATTATAAAAACTTTAATAATTAGTTTCTAAATATATTTTTATAATTAAAATCAAAGTTTAAAAGAATTAATCTAAAAATTATAAAAGTGTGATATTTTTAAAAGTAAATGAAATGTGATATTTTTAGTGGGTCAGAGTATAATATAAATGGTTAACATTTAAAAGTTAAAATATTATACACTTATTATATTTAGAATTTAATTTCTATATTTTTATTTTGAAGAATTTATCTTATTTTTCGAATTAAAAATTCAGATTTATTTTGAGTCTCACTCTAAATTAAACTCTCAAATCATCTTTGAAATAAAAATAATATATAAACTATTTTTCTTAATTTTTTCTCTTATAATAATATTATTTATTGTTATTTTAATATTGGACAGGTTTTATAAGTAGTATAGAGAAAACATGAAACCAAAACCCTTCTCTGTTAAACCATCCAAGTGAGGCAGGTTTTATAAGTAGTATAGATAAAACGTGAAACCAAAAACTTTTCTCTATTAAACCATCCAAGTGAGGCAGGTTTTATAAGTACTATAGATAAAACATGAAATTAAAAACCATCCAAGTAAGACAATAGAATATGATATTCCACCGTGGTGATGCAACGACTCGAAATTTATGATTAACGGAAAGTATATTATCGAGTTTTGTTTTTGAAAAATGAATTCGTAAATATTTATTAAAAATATTTACGAAGTTAATTGAATAGTTAATTAGAGTTTAATTAAGGTTAATTAAGTATAAGAATTAAATTGAATAAAGGTTAAAGGTTTAATTATAGATTAAAATATAATAAAAGGGATTAAATAGGAAATTATGCCTATTTCATTAGGTGATGCGACAAATGGAAAGAAAAATCTAAGATTTTTCTTAGATTATATATTATATGAAATTATTATTATGGTTTGTTATTTAATTATTATTATTAATATTATTACATTATGAAATAAAATAAATTTAGACAAGTGTATGGTGATAAGATGGTACAAGTGTAATAATGTATATAAATACACTTGTATTATAATTATTTATTTACTTAAAATTTAAGTTAAAAGATATTTATTAATTAAATAATTATATTATAAGATTTTTGTATAATAAATAAATAAAAGGAAGACAAATGGATGGTAATGATAATATACAAATGTAGAAATATTTATATGTACAATTGTAATATATGTATTTGTTATTAAATAGATATTTATTACAATTATTATAGTTTTATATTAAATTATTAAAATGAAGACAATTGTGTAATGATTAATGATACATGTGTAAAAATATATATAAATACATTTGTAATAAAATAAAATATTTTCTTATAATTTAAGTAAAAGATATTTATGAATTAAATATTATTATATTATATTATTATTATAATTTATTATTATTAACTAATATATATATATGAAATAAAGTAAGATAACAAAAGAAACAAAAGGAGAAAAGAAACAGAAGCTTTCGAAATAGGGAGAAAGGAAAGAAGAAAAGAAAATGAAAAAGAAAAACTAAGGTTTTAAAGCTTGGAGTTTAATTTGGTAAGTCAATTAAATCCTTTTCTTTTAATTTTGATGTTTTAGAATAAAGTTTTATAGAAATTAAGTTGAGATTTTGAAAGTTCTTATAATTTAAGTGATTGTGTAAGCAGGGTGACTGGAATGGTGCTGGCGCACACACAAACTACAATACCAAATCCATGAGAAACAAGGGTGGTTTTGAAGTCATCAAGAAAGCCATTAAAAATCTTAAACTGAGGTACAAGGACTACATTGACACTTATGGGGAAGGCTGTAATGACCTAAAATTCACGGGCATCAGAAAAGTGAGTTATAGGGCTTCGTCTTAATAAACCGAGTCATAAATAATTATTAGAAGTAATTATGAGTTTAGTTGAGTGTTTAATTAGGTTTTAATTAGGTGAATTTAGTCTAATTAAGAATAATTAGGAAAAAGGACTAAATAAAATAAGGTGTAAAAGTTGAATTATAGATTAAAAGAAATCATAAAGGATCAAATGGGCAATTAAGTCACATTTAGTATATGAGGCGACAAACATTAAAACAAAAATCTAAAATTTTTGTTAAGTTATAAATTATAAATATATTATTTTCGTTATAAATTGTATTAAATTAATTTAAAATAATTATATTATAAGATTTTTATATAATAAATAAGTTATGATTTTGAAAAATGGATGGTAATAAAATAATACATGTGTAATTGAAATATGTATACAATTGTAATTTATAGATTTAATTTGCTTTTAATTAAGTATAAGATATTTATTATTTATTATCTATTATTATTACATTAAAATATATTTAATAATTAAATAATTAGTGTAAGATTTTTGGTTGATAATAAATTATGATTTTGCTAAGTGTATGGTAAAGATAAAATACAAGTGTATTAATTTAAGTATGTACATTTGTAATATTTTTATTTAATTAGTAAATAGATATTTATTATTATTAAATTAAAAAATATTTATGAGATAAATAATTAATTTGTGAGATTTTTGTAAAACAAACAAATTAAATAGTGACAATTGTAATAATAAGAATATATACATTTTTATTATATTTATTTATTTACTTGAAAATTGAGTGTATGACAAATGTATGGTATTAATGGTGTACAAATGTGAATATATGATTGAATATTTAATAGATGTTTAGAATAAAAATATTATATATGTTAAGCTAACAAATAAAATAAAGTAAAGAAACTAGAATAAAATAAAAAGGAAACAAAAGAAAGAAGAAACAGAGAGCAGACCAAAAAGAAAGGAAGGAAAGGGGAAAGAAAAGAAAAAGGGAGAATTGGGGTTTGGAAGCTTCAAGTTTAATTGGTAAGTTAAATTAAATCCTTTTCTCTTAAATTTGATGTTTTAAAAGCTTTAAAACAAGGTTTTATTGAAATTAAGTTGATATTTTAAGAGTTCATAGATTTTCAAGTATAGTTTATGTTGAACAAAAACATGAATTAGGGATTTAATTGAATGAGTTTCAAGTTAGAATTGATAAAAGGATTAAATTGTGAAGTAAGCTATAAGTTTTATGTTGTAGGGACTAAATTGAGGAAAATTCAAAATTAGGAAAATATGCTGGAAATTTAATAGTTAAATTTGAGTTTAGATCAATTTTGAATAGAAATAGGGTGTGAATTAAATTAGGAAAGTAAGTAAACTTAGTTAAGATTAAATTGGGAATAAGGTAGAAATTGATTAGAAATTTAATTATTTATTATAATTAATGCTGTAATTAATAGTATAATTATTTAATCTTCGTAGGTAGTAAAGAACCTGAGGCATCGGCACCGAAAGGAAATGTAACACCCCTTAACCCTTATCCGTCCCCGAAACAGGATTACGAGGCATTACCAGTCAGTACAGTTCATTTACGGTTATTAATTAAAATTATTATTTACACTTATCACAAATTTAACAAATTATCAAATAATTCAAATTTATACCAATTAAGCCAAATCCTATTATATACCATTACCAAACCTAATTCTAAATATTTCATCAATAAATTGACAATTCAAAATACACACACATAAAATATCCTAGATATATACCATTACCAACTATTAACACGCTTTACTTCATTAAATTCGGGATCGGCTTGGGATGCTGATTCCACATTCTAGCTTTAACTTAACCTGATCACGGAAACAAACCGTATGCTAAGTATGAACTTAGTGGTATTTCTATAATCTGAACACTTAATAAAATGAAAATATATAACAAACACTTAAAATCATATACAATTACAATTATTCAATTGTTTAATTAATAAATATCTTTTACTTAATAATTATCTATTCAATAACTAAATACAAGTATTACAAATGTATGTATTTTATTAATACACTTGTATCAAATCATCATCACACATTTGTCTTTCTTTAATTCATTTATTTATTTACTTTATTTAATTAATATACAATAATAATTTTAATATAATAATATTTACTTAAATAATAAATACATACATGTATTACAAATGTATGTATAATATTTATTACACATGTATATTTTATTACCACACATTTGTCACTATTTTAATTTATTTAATAATATAATAATTTAATATCAATTAAATAATAATAACCATAATAATAAATAAATTAAATATCTTATGCTTAATTAATAAAAAAATTAAATTTATTTTACAATTGTATACATATTTTAATTACTAATTATTTAATTATTAAATATATTTTAATTTAATAATAATAGATAATAAATAATAAATATCTTAAATGCAAATTAAATCTATAAATTACAATTGTATACATATTTTAATTATTATTTTATCACCAGCCATTTGTCAAAACCATAACTTATTTGTCATATAAAATCTTATAATATAATTATTTTAAATTAATTTAATACAATTTATAACTAAAATAATATATTTATAATTTATAACTTAACAAAATGTTAGATTTTTGTTTTAATGTTTGTCGCCTCATATACCAAATGTGGCTTAATTTCCCATTTGATCCTTTATGATTTCTTTTAATCTATAATTCAACTTTTACACCTTATTCTATTTAGTCTCTTTTCCTAATTATTCTTAATTAGCCTAAATTCATCTAATTAAAACCTAATTAAGCACTCAACTAAACTCATAATTACTTCTAATAATTATTTATGACTCATTTTACTAAGACGGAAGCTGTATAACTCACTTTTCCGGTGCCCGTAAATTTTGAGTCATTACACAACCACCGTTTGACCAGAAGACATGAAACGACCGACATTAACACCTTCTCATGGGTACCACCCAATTTGCTCTCAATCTTAACCTCCCATAATTTGGGTTTGGCAAAACATATATGGAAAATGAATATATTTTTATGTTGGCAAGGAATAGTGAATCGAGGAGCTTCAATAAAAATAAGAAGAGACACAGTGAAGGGAGGCAAATAGTACTTTGAAGATAGGGGGCCAGCTTCAAATATAGATCCATATGTTGTCACTTCTATGATTGCTGAGACAATCATTCCCTGGAAACCTTAAAGCATTGGACATCAGATGAAACAAGACCAAACCTACTATTTTTTTTCTTACCATCTAACTAGTTAGAATATTATATAATAGTTTTATTACCTCAATATTGTTGATTGCTGGTAGTTCGTATATGGGTCAACCACTCTACAGAAATATATATATTACTTACACTATTTTTATCCATATTCTCTTATTAAAATATTTTATTAAGAGTTCAAATTTAAATAGATGACCAACTCTTTTGATAACATTTTAATTTTAGTATAAATTTTAATAGTTTAATCATAAAAACAATCGTGGTTCAATTCAATTTTTAAATAAAACCCATCAATTTCTTCTAAAACCTTTTGCATTATTTATATTTGTAATATAAAAAATGTTATTTGACATATTGGAGATCTTTTAAATTAAAAAAATCACTATTTATTTAATTTTTAATTTTTTAAATATCAATCAACAACAAAATTGTAATTTTAAATTTTACTAGTATTTAAAAATTCCACCACAAATATACCAAATGGTTATCCATACATGGATTTATTGGATTCATCTAAATGTATGTATTAGATTCATTTAAATGTAAGAAGGCGGTTGGATGCAAAGGGATATTTGTTGTCAAAGCAAACTTAGATAGGTTAGTGGTTAGACTTAAAGGGTTAGATTACTTAAATACTTTTTCTCCCGCGGTTAAATTTTCTTTTGTTCGTCTATTTATTTTCTTAATAGCTTCTTGTATTTGGTCACTACATTAGTTATATATATAAAATGTCTTTATCCATAGAGATATCCAAGAAAAGGTATATGTATGGATTTGTTGCTCAATGGGGCATATGAGAAGATTTCATTGAATGAAATCTTTGTATGGACTGAAGTAGAGTCTTCATGCTTGGTTTAGAAAATTCAGCGAGGTAACTTAATAATTTAGGTTAAAGAAAAGGTGAGACCATTCAATCTTTTATAGATGACCGATTATTAGAATCATTCTCCTTATAATATATATTAATGATATTATCATTAAAGGGATGACAATGTAAGAATTATGTCTCTCAAGTCTTTCTTATCCACCAAATTCCACACAAAAGACTTGAGTCAATTGAAGTACTTCCCGGATGGGGGTAGAAATGATGAGGAAAAAGGAGGGAATTTTTCTCTCTCAAAGGAAGTAAGTCCTTGATCTTTAAAAGAAAAAAAAAATTGGTGGGAAAACCTTGTAAAACTCCAATGATTCCAATTGTACATCTTATAAAAAATTACTGTGACTCATTTAATGATCCTGAGAGATATAATAAAATTGTTGGGAAATTAAACTATCTCATAGTGGCTCGTTTAGACATTGCCTTTGTAGTGAAAACTGTTAGTCAGCTCATGTCTGCACCTACAGTTAAACATTGGCAATTCAAGAAAAGATCTTAAAGGAACTCTTGAACTTGGCATATCATAAAGCAATTATTGGCATATTTGCAACAAGTGTTTCGCAGAAGCTAATTGGGCTAGATCCATTATTGAATTTTTATTTTTATTTTTTGTGAAACCTTAATATCATGAAAAAGTAAAAAGTAAGTTGTTATATCTCAATTTAGTGCAGAATTGGAATACAAGGCTATGCCATTATCCACAAATGAAATCATGTGGATATATCATCTTTTAACTAAAATTAAGTTGGAGCATTAATCACCAACAAAACTTTGGTGTGATAATCAAGTTGTTCTTCCTATTACATTAATTTAGTTTATTATAAAAGAACTAAACATATCAAGATTAACCGTTACTTTATCTGTAAAAAAATAGGACAATTTAATCTCCATTGATCATACGAAGATAAAAAATAAATTTTAATACGTTTACAAAAATATTGAATAAAAATCGAGTTAATTATCTGTATAATAAATTCGGCATGATCAACATCTATATTACACCTTATAGGAAGTGTGATATTTGTAATTATATTTTCAATTAGATGTAGACAGTAATTTAAGCAAATTATCAAGAATCAATTATTGTCAATTACTACATTGTATAATAGAAAACCCAAAACTATAGTGAAGCATGTGGTGATCCACATCATATGCCTAAAATTGTGAGCCTTCACCATAAAGAAAGGAACCAAATGGATAAATTTGGAGATATGCGCCGCATCACCCAGCACCACTCCCACTAACCACTCAACCTCCGAGGGATTAAACATAATTTTTTTTCTTTATTCTTAATTATTTTATAATTTAAATAGAAAATTTTTATTTGAAGGACCAAAATTGTTGCCTTTCCCTTTAGATTCGCTCTTATGTATTATATTCGTAGGTAAAAAGAAATTTATTCGAGAAATTAATAACAGTTGGATTGAAATAATATTAAAGCTTTGTTTAAAAATAAGGTTTAATGATAAATTTGACCATTAATATTTATATGTTTTGTCAAAATGGTCTTAATTGTATTTTTAAGTTTTTTTAAATTTTTTATAAAAGAACTGTTAAAAAGTTAATGGGATAATGTAGAATTTCATACGTGAAATATTTTTAATGAGATATAGCTTATTACTTAGATAACCCAATAAAATAATTACATATGGAAAACAATAAAATAAATAAATAATTCATGAAGTTAAAAATAAAATAAATAAATAATTCATGAAGTTAAAAAATAATTCTTAATTTAAAGAAAATAAACATAATTATCTAAAAAATTTAAAATGAATGCACACATTCAGTATTTTCGGTTTGATTTATTAATCATCTTTTGAAACCTTTCAGTAAATAAACGTATGCATTCATTTTGAAACATTTTTTAGATAATTATTTTATTTTTTAAATTAAGAGTTATTTTTAATTTCATGTATGATTTATTTTATTATTTTCACATGTAATTATTTTATTGGGTTATCTTAATAATAAATTATGTATCATTAAAAATATTTCATATCATCCACGTTAATTTTTTTAACGTTACTTTCATTAAATCTATTAGAAAAAAACAGTTTGAAAAAAAAATTAAAGGTTGACGACAAAAAAAGGCTCAAAATACAATTAAGGTCATTTTGACAAAACATGTAAACATTAGTGGCCAAATTTGTCATTAAGCCAAAAAATAATATTGAAGTTTTGAATTTTAGGTTTAAATTATTTTTGGTAAATTTTATATAAAAGATAAAGAAATATTCTCATAGTTGTAAGTTTTTCTAAGTTTTTCTAGTTTTAAAGATTTTATGAGATTTTGTTCAATTATTTGGCAACTAAGCACCATGATCAAAATGGACTTAGTTGTCAAGTACCAAAATGGACAAAAAAAAAATACATGTATTAAAATAGACTTAATTTCCAAGTTAGGGACTTAAGGTTATATTAACTCTTTTTCTTTTGATATATGATATTAAAACCATGTATTTGATTAAGAATTTTAAAATTATTTTTGGTATTTAATATCTATGCTTATTATGGAATACTTGAATGAGTTGGTGTTACAGGTTCTTTTCTTGGTCAAAATAAAATTTTATTAATTCCAAAAGAGTGAAAGCTAACTGAAAGGTTAGAAAAACTTCATTGATCGAAAACTTCATTGTCACAAGTTAACTGGGTATTAACTTAGTTGAGAAGAGATTAATATACCATTTCTTTTAAATGATAATTAAATTATTATGATGTTTTTGTCTTTTCATATTTTTATATAATATTTAAATAAAACAACTAGAAACTATGTATTTAAGTATCGAACACATGTTTAATAAGATTTCAATTATGTATTATATGCATATGGCTAATTGAAAACCTTGTAGTCATTTGGATTTTTAGCAAGATAATCAATAATGTAGCAATGGATGTGTTATTTTATTTTAAAATTGATATTAAAGTGTGTTTTGTACTGTTTCATGTTTATTAATATTTTTAAAAAAGATCATATATATTGTAGTGACGTAAAAAAAAATTTGGTTTCGCTTTCGGTCGCTAATTGAGGTAATTTATTGGAAATTTGAAAAACCGACTTTCGTTTTTTTTTAAAAGGAGTCGCCACCGATCCTTTTTATAGGTGTGATCGGACACCTAATAAAATTATTTTAAAACAAAAAGAAGGCCAAATTTAGGTCTACGTGAAAGTCTAGAGAAAAATTAGGGTTCGAGTCGATTCTGTGAGGAAGGTATTAGCACCCTCGCGACGCCCAAAATTGGTATCTCATAAACATGTGTTGACTTGATTTTCAAAGATACGAGTTCAATATAATATTTAATCGTGATCCGATTGAAAAATGAGAATTTTAGTTTTCGATTTTTTAGAAAGGGTGTCCGTTTTTAACACAAGCCGATTTAATTTCACCCAACATAGCGATGAAATCGATGGCTTAATATTAAATCGGTACATTGCCTTATTTTTGAAATTAATTAAAACATGAGAAAAATATTCCTAAAGTGAGAAATTAAAAATAGATAAAGGACATAAAAAAATGATATCATTAATGAAAATATTAACATGGAATACTAAAATATTAGAATAACAATAATAATGATATTTACAAAATAAAACAAATCATGTACTAATAATAAAATAGGAAAAATGATATATTTGGTAATAATAATATAAAATAATAATATGTACATAAAAATACATATATATATGCATATAATAAAAGTATGTAATCATAATAATAATAATATCTAAAATAAAAGAAAATATTAGGAAACGTACATAAAAATATATACATAAAAATTTACAACAATAATATAAAATAATGATATGTACAAATATATATATATATACATATGTACATAAAATATACACTAATATAATAATAGTTATAATAATACTAGCAATAGTAATAATTTGTAATAATAATATATACACAATATGGTATTTAAAATATATATATATATATATGTATATATAATAGTATTTAAGAATATATACATAAGAAATATATAACTAATGGCATTAAAAATATATACATAATATATATAAAATACCTAAAAAAAGAAGGGGAAAGAAGAGAGAAGAGAGGGGAAAGAAAATCCGGCCAAGGGGGCGATCACTGCCGATTGTCGGTGCATGCGCTCGTCATCGGCATGACCACCTCCCACGGTGGCGGAAAAAATTCTTAACAATATATGTATATATAAAGAAAGAAAAAAACAACACAAAAAGAAAGAAAAAGATTGAAAGAAGAGGAAAAAATACAACCTTTTATTGATGTTTTTTTGTGTTCAAAATTGAAGGATTTTGTGTTTTTCCTTTTCAATCTTTCTAAAAATCCTCCCCCCCTTTTTACATGATTTTTGAATGGCTTTTTATAGTCATCTTTTACATGATTTTCTATTTTTTTTTTCTATTTTGTAGGTGGTGGTGGTAGACAATGGGAGGAAAAATGGGGCAAGTGGGAAAGTGGTTAGGTGGCTAGATTTTTTATCTTTTTTGTTAGGTTTTTCTTTTTCTTCTTTTTTTTTTGGGGGTTAGGTTTTTTGGGGTAGGTTTTTCTTTTTTTTTTTTTCTTTGTTTTTTTTTTGGGTTAGGTTTTTTTGGGGGCTTAATGGGCTTTTGAATTGGGTTTGGGTAGATGTAAATGGGTCATGGGTTAAGGGTTTTAGTGGGTTTAGAGGTTTGGTTGGGTTTTCATATAATTGGGCCGGGCAATTTGGGCTTCTGATTGCCCTCTTTGCTCATTGTCGTACAGCGATAATAGAGCAAAGACTTTCAAGAAGACCAAACTTGCCGGTCTTGCTAGGTCTTGACTTGCTTTGGAACTCTTCTTGTTTAGTTAGTCTCTTTTCAGTTCACCGCATCTTGTAGCTTTGGTTCAATCCACTGCAAATTCGGAGATATGCCTTGTAGCTTCAATCTGTTCCAATGTAACTTCAAGGATATGAGATTTGTGGCTTCGATCTGCTTCATTGTAACTTTAGAAAGATAAGATCTACAATTTCAATATGCTCTTCTATCGCCCGGTGAGATAAGGTTTTGGTCTTCTCTTCTGCGACTCAGAAAGGCAAGATCGATGCCTCGATCAACTCCACTGCAACTTTAAGGAGGCGAATCGGCGTCTTCAATCGCTTCAATCTTTATTCTCTACTCGGCATGTGATCCTGAGCTCAACTCACTTTTGCAATATGAATTGACTCTCTAAAAGCAGACATTAAAAGCAGAATTGAAAATAGCTCAGTAGCGTGAGCCAAGGCTCAACTCACCTCTCGCAATATGAGTTGATTTTTGAAACTTAACTTGAAAAGGAGATTTTGAAAATACCTTGATATGTGATTGGAGGTTCAACTCACCTCTCGCAATATGAGTTGATTTTTGAAAAGCAGAAATTAAAGACTCAACTCAACTCTCAGAATTAAAAAGCTCAACTCACCTCTCGCAATATGAGTTGAATTTTTTGAAAAAAAATAGAAATTGAAAATAGCTCAGCACGTGAGCCAAGGCTCAACTCACTTCTCGCAATATGAGTTGATTTTTGAAAAGCAATTTGAAAACAGATTTTGAAAATACCTCGACATGTAACCCGAGGCTCAACTCACATCTCGCAATGTGAGTTGATTTTTTTGAAAAATATAAATTGAAAAAATACCTCAGTGTGTGATCTGAAGCTCAACTCACCTCTCACAATATGAGTTGATTTTTTTGAAAGACAGAAATTGAAAAACAGAAATTGAAAATACCTCGGCGTGTGACCTAAGGCTCAACTCGCCTCTCACAATACGAGTTGATTTTTTTGACAACAGAAATTAAAATTACCTCAGCGTGTCTTAAGGCTCAACTCACCTCTCGCAATATGAGTTGATTTTTTTTAAAAGGCAGAAATTGAAAAACGGAAATTGAAAATACCTCGGCGTGTGACACGAGGCTCAACTCGCCACTCGTATCTGAGTTGATTTTTTGACAATGAAATTGAAATTACTTGGCGTGTCCCGAGGCTCAACTCACCTCTCGCAATATGAGTTTTTTTTTTTGAAAGCGAAATTGAAAAGCGGAAATTGAAAATACCTCGGCGTGTGACACGAGGCTCAACTCGCCTCTCATAATCTGAGTTGATTCTTTCAAAAACATAATAATGAAAAGCAGAAATTTAAAATACCTCGGCGTGACACGAGGCTCAACTCACCTCTCATAATATGAGTTGATTTTGAAAACAAAAATTAAAAGGCTTAACTCACCTCTCGCAATATGAGTCAATTTAAAACTAAAAATACCTCGGCGTGCCCGAGGCTCAACTCACTTCTCGCAACATGAGTTGATTTTGAAAACAACAATTAAAAATACCTCAAGGTGTCTTGAGGCTCAACTCATCTCTCGCAATATGAGTTGATTTTCCTTGAAAAGCATGAATTAAAAACATAAAAATACCAAAACCTGTCCTTTGGTAGAATTCGGGTGTCTTTTCCTTTGATTCAGTGCAACTTTCATTCAAGATTTCTTGCTCTGTTGGAGTACCTGTATATGCCATGTATGATGTTATCATGATATGCACATGTTTGTCTTAAATGCTTTTATGCCTACATGATTATGCAGTGCTCCTTAAGCATGTTTGTCGTATGTCCATTTAGCCACGGTTGTTGAGGATCTGTGTTCATTGCTTTGATTCTCGACTTTCTCTTTAGGCCTTATACCTGTCTTCAAGCTTCACGAGTAATCGACGTTTCTCAGATATCATTCTTCTGCCCCCGATTGAACTTTTGTTCTTACTTTGAGACTCTTGTGCTTATCAAATTTTCATCCAGGTAATGCTTAACATTTCTTTTGTTTAGAGTATGCCATTTCACCATTTATCATGTAAATAAACACATAATGAGATGCATGAAAAAGGTCAGATAGAGACAAAAATGATATTTCATATTCATCTATTTCAAATGTGGCAAACAAAGCAAGTTAACCAATGAGAGTAAAAAAATGTCAAAAAGAAAGAAAGGATCGTATTCAACGGATACAAATGCTCTAGATATTCAACACATGAACTCTTCCTCGTTCCTCAATCAAAAATCTTTTCGAGCGCAGCTTCTTACGTAGAAGATTTTGAGCTTTCAGAAATGCTTCAAATACTGTAGCCTCACTGCTTGACCTATCGTTCGACCGCCAGGTTTGTTTTATTAGGACGCCCTCTCGGGTTTTCATCCTAACTTTTTGTACTAATCAAAGCGCCCTTTTCAGGTTTTCGCTCTGATCCCTTCCTCTTTTTTTTTTTTTCTTTTTTTTTAGATGCCATTTTCAGGTTTTCATCTTAAGCATAATATTTCTTCACAGCATCTGAGTTCACTGGATTCGACAACTCTTTCCCATCCATCTCGGTAAGGATCAAAGCTCCTCCTGAGAATGCCTTCTTTTCGACGTACGGTCCTTCCCAGTTTGGTGCCCATTTCCCTCGCAGATCTTTTTGTATTAGGAGAATTTTTCTCAGCACGAGTTCTCCTTCATGGAATTCTCTTGGTCGTACCTTCTTGTCATGGGTCGCTATCATTCTTTTTGGTACATCCGCCGTGACAAATTGCCCGAGACGCTTTTCTTCAATGAGGTTCACTGATCATATCGAGCTTGTACCCATTCGCTTCTTCTAACTTTGATTCCATTAAGACTCGTAGAGAAAGGATCTCAACCTCGATAGATAGCGACTTCCATTCCATAAACCAGAGAGAAAGGAGTTGCTCCGTAGATGTTCGTACAGATGTGCGATATGCAAACAAAGCAAATAGAAGCTTCTCGTGCCAATCTTTAAACGTCTCATTCATTTTCCCAATGATCCTCTTAATATTTTTATTGGTCGCTTCAATGACCTGTTCATCTTTAGGCGATAGGCGAGGAGTTATGATGCTTTATTTGGAATTGCTCGCATACTTCCTTCATCATATTGTTATTGATTCATGGCGTTATCGAAATGATTCTTTCAGCAAACCATATCGACAAATGATTTCTTTCTTCAAAACACGCAAGCTGCAGTCTTGGTCACATTGGCAAGCAAGCGGCTTCTATCCATTTTGTGAAGTAATCAATGACCACAAAATGAATCGATGTCCATTAGAAGCTTTGGAAAATAGGCCTATGACATCCATGCCCCATATAGAAAAAGGCCACGGAGAAGTCATGACGTGAAGGGCGAAGGGCTACATGAATTTTATCGCCGTAGATTTGACATTTGTGGCATTTTCGGAAAAACTAATGCAATCGCTTTCCATCGTCAACCAAGAGTAACCGAAGTCTCATAATCTTTCGCCATCTGAAACCATTGGCATGTGTCCCATGATTCCTTTATGGACATCTTCAAGTATCTTTCGCTTCAACATCATCCACGCATCTCAAAAGTACTTGATCCTTTCCTCTTTATACAGATATCCCCATCAAGAACAAATCCATTGCCATTCTTCCGATTGTTCTTTTGTCGTTCTCATTCGCTTGTTCGGGATAGCTTTGATTCTTGATATATTCTAAGATATCATGGAACCATGGCCGTCCGTCGCCTCTTTCTCAATGCTACAACGGTGTGCGGGGACCTCGTATATGCTCATTTTGAGGGCATTATTTCGCTTCTTTACTTGCTTTGAACATTGAAGCCAAAGTGGCGTGGCATCAGCCAATTGGTTTTCTTCTCGCGGAAGTAATGAAAAGTTATTTCTTTGAATTCTTTGATCAATTCAGCTACTAAATCACTGTACTTAATCAATTTTAGGTCCCTCACTTCCCACTCTCCACGGATTTGGTAAATCACTAGGGCTGAGTCCCCGTACACCTCCAAGATCTTGATGTTTCGTTCGATAGTTGCACGAAGCCCTATGATACAGGCCTCATATTCTGCGATATTATTGGTACGAAGAAGTTCGGTCTTGCGGTGAGCGGATAATGATTCCGTCTGGTGATACCAGATTGCTCCAATTCCATGCCCTAAAGCATTTGGACGCACCATCAAAGCACATCTTCCATGACTTCTCTTTGATGACTCGATTCTATTTCGTGATGCATATTAAGTCTTCGTCTGGAAATCGAATCTTAAAGGCTCATATTCTCTGTCGTTCGAGTTGCTAAGAAGTCAGCTATTGCGCTCCCTTTTATCGACTTTTGACTTACATAGGCAATGTCATATTCCGAAAGGAGGATCTGCCATTGTGCCATTCTTCCTGATAGTGCCGGCGATTCCATCATGTATTTTATTGGGTCCAGCTTTGAAATTAGCCATGTCGTGTGATACAACATATATTGTCTGAGTCTCCGAGCTACCCAAACCAGAGCGCAACAATATTTCTCAATGGACGAATATTTTGCCTCATATTCGATGAACTTTTTCTTTGAGGTAGTAGATCGCTTTTCTTTCTTTCCGACTCGTCGTGTTGCCCCAAGACGTAACCCATTTAACTTTCGAGCACGATCAAATACAATATCAATGGTCTTCCAGGAGTTGGCGGTACTAGCACTGGAGGACTGGACAAATATTGTTTTATCTTATCAAAGGCTACCTGGCATTCCTCGTTCCATTCTTCTGGGTTATGTTTTCGAAGAAGCCGAAAGATTGGGTCACATTGGTTGGTAAGTTGAGCGATAAATCAGGCGATGTAGTTTAATCTCCCTAAAAATCCTCTAACTTCCTTTTGCGTGCGCGGAGGTGGTAATTCTTGGATGGCTTTTATTTTATCTGGATCAACTTCGATACCTCTTTCACTGACAATGAAGCCTAGCAACTTTCCCGAGGTAGCCCCAAATGTACATTTGGCTAGATTAAGCTTTAGCTGAAACTTTCTCAGCCTTTCGAACAACTTCTTGAGGTTCACTACATGCTCTTCTTCCCCTCGGGATTTAGCAATCATGTCGTCGACGTAGACCTCTATTTTTTTATGCATCATGTCATGGAATAACGTTACCATAGCCCTCTGATATGTTGCCCCAGCATTCTTTAACTCGAATGGCATCACCTTGTAGCAGAACGTTCCCCACATTGTTATGAAAGTAGTTTTCTCCATATCCTCAGGGGCCATCTTAATCTGATTATACCACGAGAATCCATCCATGAAAGAAAATAATAAATGTTTTGCTTTGCTGTCCACCAACGTATCAATATGTGGCAAGGGAAAATTATCTTTTGGGCTTGCTCGGTTCAGGTCACGGTAATCCACGAACATTCGTACTTTGCCATCTTTCTTTGGTACTGGGACTATGTTAGCCACCCATTTTGGATATTTGGAGGCTTGTAGGAAGCCAGCATCAAATTGCTTCTTGACTTCCTCTTTTATCTTCAACAACATCTCAGGCCTCATCCGTCTTAGCTTTTGTTGAATGGGCTTGCATTCTGGCTTTAATGGGAGCTTATGGACCGCTACATCTTCATCCAATCCTGGCATATCCTGATATGACCATGCGGATACATCTTTGTACTCGCGGAGCAAAGCAATCAAATTATGCCTGGTGCCCCCTGAAATAGAAGTTCCAATCTTCACTTCTTGCTTCCTTTCTTCAGTTCCCAGATTTATTGTTTCGACAGATTCTTGATGAGGCAAAATCTGTTTATCCTCTTGTTTCACCATTCTTAGCAAGTCAGGGGACGAAACATAGTCTTCAGCATTTTCTTCGACTTCAAATTCTCCTAAACAAACAGCCTTCTCAAAATCGATTTCAGGACTCGTAACGGGTTTGTTCATGTTGTTGATATCCGAGCACCTGAAAGTTGAATGGAAAAGGAAACTATAGAGGGGCATCCAAGTAAAGGAAACTATAGAGGGGCATCCAAGTATTGGAACCAACAAACGAAATGTTATAGCATGGTATGAGGCAAATGTATAGATAGGCTATGAAATGAGGAGATGATTATGAAATTAGTGATAATGCGAAAGATCGTGATAAAATGCATCTTCATTGATATTCATTTAAATGATAAAGAGTGAATGCAAGCTCTTACAAAAGAATTCTATTATATCTAAGGACACAATAGAATGTTAATGTTTGAGCATTACTCTAAATACTTATAAACTATAAGAAGGTCCTCGGCAGTCCAATTGTTCAACATAAAACCCGGAGGACAATGGCGTATCGTTGAAACATCTTTAATAGCCTCACTTCCTTTGTCAATAACATTTATACTGACATTCTGAAGACCCCTTTCAATTAATAACAGCGTGCTTTGTATATTATCCTGTCCGGGATATATCATTCCCACAGATGTAAATGTTTTTGACAAAGGAAGGTCAGTTATGGGCTCCCATTCTACTTCTCGGCCTAAAGTTCTCGCAATCCTTCTCTCCTGATCTTTTTCCCACTGTTTTCTTCTTTGACGCATGTCCGGCTGGAACCCCAAACCGTATCGAGCCTTGTGGTGCACTGGATTTAGAGCCCTGACTATTCCTTGCAAATATCTCCCTAAACCTTTTCTCGCTCGAGCTCCCCTTCCTACAGTCAGTTTAACACCCATCCTGGTATTTCTTGACAATTTTGGCGCGAAAATTCTGTTTCCCTCAGCGACGAATGTGGCATTGACAAATTCAAGAGATTGGAAGGAACATTCCATAGCGTCTTTACTCACTTCAATATATGGTACGTCGGCAGAAATAGATGCTACAATGTCTTCTTCTCCCTCGATAGTGACCAAACAGCCATCCATGATAAATTTCACCTTTTGATGGAGTGATGATGGGACTGCTCCAGCAGAATGGATCCAAGGTCTTCCCAAGAGAAAATTGTATGATGGTGTAATGTCCATGACTTGAAACTCAACATCGTATATGTAGGGACCCACTTCTAGAGGGATCTCGATTTTTTCCTATAACTTCTCGTCTTGTTCCATCGAATGCCCTTCTGTAGAATGGCAGGGCTTTAGATAGGACAAATCTATCGGCATCCTGGAAAGTGTGGCCAATGGCATAACATTTAACGCTGACCCATTATCAATGAGCACGTTCGGTATTATGTAGCCCTTGCAGCGAGTCGTGATATGCAGCGCTTTCACTGAGCCTCTACCATTGGGCGATATTTCATCATCACTAAAAGAAATGAAATTATCCGCATTCAAGTTGTTCATCTATCTAGCCAGTTTTTCAACGGATACATTGTTTGCCACATAAGCTTGATTTAACACTTTCAGCAGAGCGTTTCGGTGTGGTTCTGAATTCAACAGTAGAGATAATACTGAGATTCGCACTGGCTGCTTACTCAATTATTCTACCACTATGCTTGATAAATTTTAAGAATTCCTGTGCTTCCTCCTCGTCCACAGGATTTTTAGCTTCTTGTTCAGGCGCAGTTTCATGCTCATCATCAGTCATGTGCATCGGTGCTTTTCCTTTCTGTTTCAAGTCACTGTTATTCTTTATCCCCTTCGAATAACATCTTCCACTAAGAGTGAAATGACCTACTTCCCCGACGTTTCCAGTCATGGCTTTGGGCTTTTCATCTTGGTGTGACAATATTAACGTCATATTTCCATGGTAATCGCTTTATTGTCCTTGTAAGGAAAGGAGACGGTACTTTGATTATCATTTTGGTTTCACCACTCTTTCGTCGCATCATAATAAATTACTAACAGTCGATCAACGCTATAAGGGGACTCGATGATCGGCTATCGAGGCATACTTCTCTTTCATTAGTCTCTTCCCTTTTGTTAAGGACCTTAATCTCCTTATTATCCATCCGGTCTTGAAGCAACCTTTTAAATTCCTCACACGATGAATGTCGATCCCACAATTCCATGGAAATTGCAAAACTTTGACCTTCTTCTCCGAGAATTCTATCGGGGTGACAAAGTAATCCTTTCTTAACTAGTACCTCCCAGATTCTCTGCAGAGGTGTTTTTATTTCAGTAACCCATCTTCTGACTTTCCATTCGTCCACTTTCCCCACTATGCTCATATCCCTTTCGGTATGGTTAGGGAATGGGTTCCCGTTGCATTCTTGGCACTATCGAATCATAGGATACCTGCATCAATGAGTCCCTGAACTCTTCTCTTAAAGGCTAGGCAGTTTTCCGTGGAATGTCCCTGGTTTCCCGTATGGTATGCACAACTAGTGAATTGTATGTTTTAACCTCAGCGAACTAGTATGGAATATGCAATGAATGAATGAATGCATAAATGAATGCATGAATGTTAAATGAATGTCAGTCATGAATGAATATGCAAAAATTTGGTGTTAATTTCTATATAGCCCCTATTTAGGCATTTCCTTAATCAAAGGAGTATTACACAACGTTTCGGTCACTCGTATAATTGACTCCTCCATTAGAAACCCGTTTTTGGCAACCAATCTCTAATCAACACCTTCCTAACAAGATGCCTTCGATGCATGATGAAAAATAAAAATATAGACAAACGACCTTGGTTAGCGCAACACATATAAACAGAGAAAAACTGTGGAAAATCTAACAAATTAAGCTACTTGGTCCAGTGGACTCGATTCCCTTGCTTAGAAAGCACAAATGTAAAAGAAATAGAAGGTAAAATGTGCTTTTCCCGTGTACTTATTTCGGTGACTACTAAACGAGCGGAGGTTCGGCATGGCTCTAGTTAGGTGGCTCGTATAGTTTATTATATGCGGTTTTGGTCTAGATAGGTACTCGAATTGTCCGTACTGTCATCTGCTAAAATTAGTACGAAGCCTCAGTCATAACCCATCACAGGCTCACGAGTTCAATTCGAGGATTACATTTACTTATGCTTATGCGGAGGGACAAGTTAACTCATGAAAGCATAAGTCATATGTAACCCAAAGTATTGACTAGCTGTCATGGAGGATGAGTTAACTCACGAAGGCGTAGCGTTTACTTTCACTTAAACGGACGGAGCCGGGTAGAGAGCTCATGTTATGCGAAAATGCAAGTGCACGGTGTGTGGGGAAAACTCATAAACCTTTACGTTTTACTTAAAGAAACTAAACCAAAATTAAAACCATAAAATTGAAAACGAAAAACAACCAAATAACAAGTTAGAAGAAATATTTACAACACGATACAAATGCATGAATTTTGAAAACGAGATTTTCGGATCACGACCAAATATTTACTTTGAACAAAGAAATTTGAAAATTTTGACAAAACGTGTTTAATTCGACTCGACTCGCAAGTTTTGTCCCCAGCGGAGTCGCCAGCTGTAGCGACGTAAAAAAAAATTTGGTTTCGCTTTCGGTCGCTAATTGAGGTAATTTATTGGAAATTTGAAAAACCGACTTTCGTTTTTTTTTTAAAAGGGGAGTCGCCACCGATCCTTTTTTATAGGTGTGATCGGACACCTAATAAAATTATTTTAAAACAAAAAGAAGGCCAAATTTAGGTCTACGTGAAAGTCTAGAGAAAAATTGGGGTTCGAGTCGATTCTGTGAGGAAGGTATTAGCACCCTCGCGACGCCCAAAATTGGTATCTCATAAACATGTGTTGACTTGATTTTCAAAGATACGAGTTCAATATAATATTTAATCGTGATCCGATTGAAAAATGAGAATTTTAGTTTTCGATTTTTTAGAAAGGGTGTCCTGTTTTTTAACACAAGCCATTTAATTTCACCCAACATAGCGATGAAATCGATGGCTTAATATTAAATCGGTACATTGCTTTATTTTTGAAATTAATTAAAACATGAGAAAAATATTCCTAAAGTGAGAAATTAAAATAGATAAAGGACTTAAAAAAATGATATCATTAATGAAAAATATTAACATGGAATACTAAAATATTAGAATAACAATAATAATGATATTTACAAAATAAAAACAAATCATGTACTAATAATAAAATAGGAAAAATGATATATTTGGTAATAATAATATAAAATAATAATATGTACATAAAAATACATATATATATATATATATGCATATAATAAAAGTATGTAATAATAATAATAATAATATCTACAATAAAAGAAAATATTAGGAAACGTACATAAAAAATATATACATAAAAATTTACAACAATAATATAAAATAATGATATGTACAAATATATATATATATACATATGTACATAAAATATACACTAATATAATAATAGTTATAATAATACTAGCAATAGTAATAATTTGTAATAATAATATATACACAATATGGTATTTAAAATATAAATATGTATATATAATAGTATTTAAGAATATATACATAAGAAATATATAACTAATGGCATTAAAAATATATACATAATATATATAAAATACTTAAAAAAGAAGGGAAAGAAGAGAGAAGAGAGGGGGAAAGGAATCCGGCCAAGGGGCCGATCACCGCCGATTTTGATCGACGCTCAAATCACCGGTGTGCCACCGCATACGGTGGCGGAAAAAATTCTTAATAATATATGTATATATAAAGAAAGAAAAAATAACACAAAAAGAAAGAAAAAGATTCGAAGAAGAGGAAAAAAAATGCAACATTTTTATTGATGTTTTTTGTGTTCAAAATTTGAAGGGAATTTTGTGCTTTTTCCTTTTTCAATCTTTCTAAAAATTCCCCCCTCCCCTTTTTTATATAATTTTTGAATGGCTTTTTATAGCCATCTTTTACATGATTTTCTATTTTTTTTTCTATTTTGTAGGTGGTGGTGGTAGACAATGAGAGGAAAAATAGGGCAAGTGGGAAAGTGGTTAGGTGGCTAGGTTTTTTTATCTTTTTTTGTTAGGTTTTTCTTTTTTCTTCTTTTTTTTTGGGGGGGTTAGGTTTTTTTGAGTAGGTTTTTCTTTTTCTTTTTTTTTTCTTTGTTTTTTTTTGGGGGTTAGGTTTTTTTTTGGGAGGCTTAATGGGCTTTTGAATTGGGTTTGGGTAGATGTAAATGGGTCATGGGTTAAGGGTTTTAGTGGGTTTAGAGGTTTGGTTGGGTTTTCATATAATTGGGCCCAGGCAATTTAGGCTTCTACATATATACTTGCAAATATTTATTTTAAAATGGTTTTCATTCTTATCATTAGATTTAATCATGGATAGGGTTAGAGTAAAATTTTAGGTTTGGATTTGGCCCAGCCCAACCCCAAAAATAGATCTAAAATTTTTTCCAAACCCAACCCAGATAAAAAATGCTAAACTCTAGCCCTAATTGTTTGTATTAAAAAATTATAATAAAATGCACTAAATTATTTTTATGTAAAACAAATTTAAAAATATAATAATAAAATGCATTAAAACATTAAAATAAATGTTTCCCAAAGAAATTAAAATGCGTTAAAAAAGTATTTATACTTAAATAACATTAAGATAGTTGTAACTTAGCAAGTAATTATCTCTAAAATAGTAGCAAATTTAATAATAAAGCAAGAATTTTGCAATATCCAAACAATAACAACAAAATAGTATCAATATAATAGCAAAATGGCGGCAAAACAACATCAAAGTGGCATCAAACAATAGCAAAAAAATAAATAGTAGTGAAAAATTTAGACAAATTTGGGTTGAGCCCAAGCCGAAAAAACTACTCGAGGCTCGGCCCGTTTACAAAATGGGTCTTATTTTTTATTTAAGTCATTTTCTGAATTTATATTTTTACTCAAACCTTTTCACTCTTCAAGCGGACCTTCAAGACCGGATGAATGATCCAATCCATGATAAGTCTACCTATCATCTGATCCATGCATTCCTTAATGACTTCCCTTATCCATGACTTGGGTGTTATTTGAATAAAAATTACCATACTTGTCCTCTTTATACCCTTCTGCCAACTTTATCACACTGATAAGGTTTGAGGATTTTCCTTCAAAGATAACTTTATTCCTTTTGGAGCCATATGTTCCACAGGACGTGAGCAAAATTTGAAACCATATCCTTGCTTTTATTTCGTATCAAACTTGGTTCTTCTAATCATTGAAAGAATCCAATCCTGAAGAGAACTCATCCCTAGTCTTTTAGTTTTTATACCCAATTTGGATCCAACCCAAAACAGCTCTTGAAAAAGTGCAGTCACGGAAAAGATGTTCTAAATCCTCTTTTCCACCATGGCATAAAACACACTCCACATCCATTGCCTGCAACCTTTATGGATTTCCCGTTTACATGGAAGAACTGTTGTTTCAATAGGGTCGGAAGCGTGTAAATTATTGTACTAAAAAATCACACAAAGTTCAATTCCCAGGGAAGAGAGGTGGATCACAAGGATCTCTTAAATACCAAGTCTTTCCTTAGTCAGAATATTCCTTCTATCGTAATTTAATAGCACAATTAAATACTACTATTATACCCTCAAATATTGAAAGAAAAATAGGACAAGAAAGAACACAAGAATTTTAACGAGGTTCGGTAAATTATACCTACGTCCTCGGGCACTAACACCAGATGATAACTTTACTATCTCCAAAATATTACAAACAAATAGAATTCATTAAGAATTCTCAAATGGGAGAAGAGAGAAAACTAAGAGAGAAAGATTGGTTGGGATGGTTGAAATGAGAAATGGTTAGGCCTATTTATAGTTGAGGTTTAGGGACTAACTTGCAAATGGCCTAAAAAAATTAGGGACCAAAATTGCAATTATCCCTTTCAACTTTAAACAACTTGCCAACTTTTTTTTTCTTTCGGTGCCAATTGCACCTCCCACCATTTTTTACTTTTCAACACTTACCTTATTTGAATTTTCAACAATCTCCACCTTGAAGATTTGATTAGGATAATCACATCTTCACACATTTCCTTCAACTCCCCAAATTCGATAAAGCTATCTTTTGTAGTGCCTTCAAATGCGCTCTCGAGCGCCATACACCTGAAGGTGCTCAAATTCTCAGGATGTTAATCAAGTTCAAACAATGATTAAACTTGATTGTTGTTACCACCTTGGTCATCATATCTGCGGGATTATATCTTTGTCGGAATCTTCAAGTAGAATTTTTCCTTTTCAAAGACTTCCGCACAAAGTGATATCTTACGTCGATATGCTTGGTTCTTGAATGATAGACTTGATTTTTCGCTAAATGAATAGCGCTCTGACTGTCACAATATAAACTTATGTGACTTTGAACAACTCCCAAGTCTTTCAACAATCCATTAAGCCAAATAGCCTCCTTAACAGCTTCTGTAACTGCCATATATTCTGCCTCTATAGTAGACACAGCTACTGTAGACTGTAAGGTAGACTTCCAACTCACTGGAGCTTTCGCAAGAGTAAACAGATACCCCGTAGTTGAACGACGTTTATCTAAATCACCAGCAAAGTCGGAATCAACATATCCAACTACAAACCCGACCAAGTGCTTCATCCTGTTCAAAATTAAACCAACATCTACGGTTTTTGAAGATACCGTAGAATCCATTTCTGACTTGCCAATGTCCTTTTCGAGGATCATGCATATACCGCTCACAACTCCAACAACTTGTGAAATGTCGGCCACGTACACACCATCACATACATCAAACTCCTAACTACATTAGCATATGGGACTTTTGCCATATATTCTATTTCTTCTTCAGTTTTCGAAGAAAATTGAGCACTAAGTTTCAAATGAGAAACAAGTGGGTACTTACATGTTTTGTGTTTTCATTTACACCAAAACATTGTAATACCTTTTCAGATATTGCTTCGATTCAAACAAAGCTTGCTCTCTGTCTATCTCTACTTATCTCCATGCCGAGAATCTTCTTGGCCTCACCTAGATCTTTCATTTGAACTCTTGATTCAACTGAGCCTTCACTTATCTATCTCTTTTGGCTCTTGAGCGATTAACATATCATCAACATACAAGAGTAGATAAATGAAAGATCCGTCATGACTTCTGCAAATACACACAATTGTCATATTTACTTCTTGTGTATTTCTGCCTTCTCATAAAGCTATCAAATCGCTTGTACCACTACCTCGGGGATTGCTTCAATCCATATAGCGATTTGTTCAGCTTACAAACCTAATTTCTACCACCAGCATCTTTGTATCCTTCGGGCTGAGTCATATAGATCTCCTCTTCTAATTCACCATGCAAGAAAGCCGTCTTAACATCAAGTTGAGCTAGCTCCAAATTCAACTGTGCTACCAAGGCCAACAAAATTCTAATGGAGGAATGCTTCACAACAGGGGAAAATACATCATTGTAGTCAATTCCCTCCTTCTGAGCGTAGCCTTTAGCTACCAATCTTGCCTTGTAGCGAACATCTTTCTTGCTAGGAGATCCATCTTTCTTTGCGAATACCCACTTGCATTTCTTCATCCATGGCGCATTTCCATTTGTCACTTTCTAAGCTTTGCATTGCTTCTTGATAAGTGACAAGAATATTATCATCAACAACGGGAAGGCGCGAGGCCACCATATCGAAGAATCGAGCAGGTTTACGAATTTCTCTCCGTGGCCTTGCAAGCGCAATCGGTTACAGTGTACTTAACGGTTCTTGGGTCGAACCTCTTCAACCTCTAATTCCTCCATTATGGGTGGAGAATTAGATTTATTAACCGGCAAATCCCCATCCGCTCAAACTCCACTGTTTTGGAGTACACTCCACTGCCGTGGAGTATCGCTCGTCTGAATATCTTTATCTGCTACCTTTTTCAATGTGGTAGATTCATCAAAGGTAACATCTCGCACATGATCATTTTCTTTGTGTCTAAGCACCAAAGACGAAATCCTTCACTCCGTAAGTGATTCCCATAAAGAGAGCTTTCTTTGCCCTCGGATCTAACTTTGACTCCTTCACATGGTAATATGCAGTGGATCCAAACACATGTAAGGAATCATAATCTGTAGCCGGTTTTCCAGACCATACCTCCATAGGAGTTTTTCTTTCTAATGCAGATGATGGCAAACGATTAACAAGATGACCAGCGTATGTCACAGCCTCAGCCCAAAATTGCTTGCCCAACCCAGCATTGGACAACATACATCGAACTTTCTCCAGCAATGTTCGATTCATACGCTCTGCCACTCCATTCTGTTGTGGTGTATCCCTAATTGTGAAGTGTCGAACAATACCATACTCTTGGCACATATCGAAGAACGGATCACTTCTATATTCCCCTCCATTGTCCGTCCTAAGCCGCTTGATTTTCTTGCTAGTCTGGTTTTCGATCATAGTTTTCCATTTAAGAAAAACTCCAAGCACTTCATCCTTAGTTTTCATGGTATACACCCAAACTCTTTTGGAAAAGTCATCAACAAAAGTAACAAAGTAGTGTTTTCCTCCCAACGAAAGTGTTTTGGAAGGACCCCACACATCTGAGTGAACATATTCCAAAATACCTTTTGTATTATGGATAAGATCTCAATTTCACTCTCTTTTGCTTTCCCAGAACACAATGCTCGCAAAATTTTAATTTGCAAGCCTTTGCATCTTTCAACAATCCTTGCTTTGCCAGAATTTGCAAGGATTTTTCGCTGGCATGTCCCAACTTCATGTGCCACAACTGCATTGAGTCCAAGTCTTTGTTACTGGAAGCTACAACGACTGCTCCAATAACTGTACTACCTTGGTAGTAATACAAGTTATTTTTCCTGATGCCCTTCAATATCACAAGTGCGCCAGATGTCACTTTCAAAACCCTATCTCTCATAGTAACAACTGAACTATTGGATTCCAAGTCTCCCAATGAGATGAGATTTTTCTTCAAACTGGGCACGTACCGAACATCAGTTAGAACTCTGGTTGATCCATCTTGATTCTTTAATTGGATTGAACCTATCCCAACAGTTTTACAGGCATTGTCATTGCCCATATAAACAACTCCTCCATTTAGTTCTACTAAATCAAAGAACCACTCCCAGTTAGGGGACATATGATAGGTACAACCCGAATCCAATATCCACTAATCTGAATGGAACGACGATGATGATGCAACCAGTGATAGTTCAGAGTCACTGGGATCATGCTTTACTACACAAGCATCTACAGCAGTTTTTCCCTTATTCTTTAGCTTTGGACAATTTTTCTTCCAGTGGCCTTTCTCATGACAAAAGGCACATTCATCTTTCCCGAGTCTGGACTTTGACTTTGATCTCCCTTTTGAGTTTTCTTCCGAGTGTATGAACGACCTCGGACTACTAAAGCTTCAGATCTCGATTGAGTTTTTCTGTTTGTCCTTCTTTTCTATTCATAATCGTATAAGGCCGCATGATTTCGCTCGAGATATATCACTCCGCCATGAAGTAGAGTAGTTTCTAGGAACTCAAACTCCTCGAAGTGACCCCAACAACATCAAAGCCAAATCTTCATCTTTGAATGTCTCATCCATATTCGATAAATCGGTGACTAACGATTAAATTTGGTGATGTGATCATTCATTGTGGTACTTGGGACGTATGTGAAGCTTAAAGCAGTCTTTTCTTCAAGTGGAGCTTATTTTGACTGTTTTTCTTTAAAAATTTTCTTCAAGTGCCACCCACAACTTATTTGCAGAAGTCTCCTTTGAAAAAGCACACCTCTGCTCTCGAGAAAGGCATGATCGAATTGTGCCACATGCCAACCGATTGATCGCCTTCCAATCTTTCTCCTGTACATCATCCGGTTTCTCTTCATCAATGGCAATGTCTAGACCTGCTGAAAAAGGGCATCTAGAACCTCACTTTGCCACATACCAAAATGGCCCGTGCCATCAAAGATCTCCACGGCCAATCTTGCATTTGCAATTGTCGGTCTTGTCCACATGGACGATGTTGAAGCTCCTACACCACCGCTTTCTCCATAATCTTTCAATATACCTAAGGAAATCTTTTTCGATGTGGAAGATCGTTTAAAGCGCAACCACAGAGCATACTACGATTAACCTTGACTCTTGATACCACTTGTTGTTTCAATAGGGTCGAAGCGTGTAAATTATTGTACTAAAAATCACACAAAGTTCAATTCCTGGGAAGAGAGGTGGATCACAAGGATCTCTTAAATACCAAGTCTTTCCTTAGTCAGAATATTCCTTCTATCGTAATTTAATAGCACAATTAAATACTACTATTATACCCTCAAATATTGAAAGAAAAATAGGACAAGAAAGAACACAAGAATTTTAACGAGGTTCGGTAAATCATACCTACGTCCTCGGGCACTAACACCAGATGATAACTTTACTATCTCCAAAATATTACAAACAAATAGAATTCATTAAGAATTCTCAAATGGGAGAAGAGAGAAAACTAAGAGAGAAAGATTGGTTGGGATGGTTGAAATGAGAAATGGTTAGGCCTATTTATAGTTGAGGTTTAGGGGCTAACTTGCAAATGGCCTAAAAAAATTAGGGACCAAAATTGCAATTATCCCTTTCAACTTTAAACAACTTGCCAACTTTTTTTTTCTTTCGGTGCCAATTGCACCTCCCACCATTTTTGACTTTTCAACACTTACCTTATTTGATTTTTCAACAAGAACACCATTAAGGATTTTCCATATGAAAATAATAATTTTGAAACGCAATTTACTTGCCCATAGCAACTTCCAATCCCTTCTTTGATTTGATCATTGATGGGACTCGTAGTATGACTCTTACTGCACTTGATCTTCTCTACATATATCGACTTAACTGAAAATTTTCCATTGTGATTGAATTTCCACCTTGGTTCCAAACTTCCTTCAAAGATCGGTCTTTCATCCTTCCATCTGTCTATGTCTAAATTACAAATCCTTTCCTCAATTTCCCTCTTTTGACTTTTGTTTTTGTTTTCACCTTTACTCATTTGATTCAATCTTTGCCATACAATCCATTGTTTAACCTTTTGTTTTCCATGTACTATGCTCTTCCATACCCAAGAGTTTCCCCTTTTAGCTTCACACACGAAGAAATCATTATTTTAGCAATATTTCTTCACCAAAGTTTCCTGTAACAGCCAATTATGATTATTTATGATTTTCTAGGCTTGTTTTGCGAGTAAAGCATTGTTCATGACTTCCATTCTCCTTATTCTTAGTCCTCCTTGATTCTTATCCTCACATAGTATATCCCAATTAAGATAGTGAATTTTCCTTTTTCTCTTTATCATCACCTACCAAAATTCACGAATAATCCTATTCATCTTGTCACATATTTTCTTTTGACACCTAAAATCATGACATTTGATAAATGGAAATGCTTGATAAGATCAATTTGATAAATGTCAACTTACCATCTTGGCCAAAGGTTCTGGCCTTCCATTGAGCTAATTTTGCTTCCATTTTACTCAGATAGATTGAAAATTTTTGCTCTTTTTATTTTGCATTCCAAGCTCCACTCCTGAATATTTGCCCTCTTCGTTTGTCACTTACAAATGGAATAGACTCCTAAACATTCGTTTGAATTTTGAATTACAATTTTTGCTAATTAGAAGATCAAACTTGTTTTAATTTATTTGAAGTCTTGAGCAATCACAAAAAATATCAAGAATTCTTTTTACCTGAAAATAGAAGTCCCTATTAACCTTAAAGAACAAGTAGCTGTCATTTGCAAATTGGAGGTATGAAATAGAGATGTTCCTTCTCCCAACCTTGAGCCATCGAATAATCTTTTCCTTCTTTGCTTTGCTAATCATAAGTGACAAAAAATTTTGACAAAGCACAAATAAGTAATGGGACAATGGGTCCCCTCGTCTAATCCCTCTATTAGGAATGATGACATTCTATAAAGGATTTGGTGGGAGATTGAAGATATGCATGTGAGGATTAAGTTAGTCTACTTCTCATCAATGTCACTAGTAATTAGAACAACCTAACAAAATTCCAATTCAATCTACTGTATATCTAATTTGATCGCACCAAGAAAACCCTTATCTTTTTTTTTTCTTTGATTTGGCCCAACAGTTCTGAGCAAAGTATAATGTTATCACTAATTTGTCTTCCACAAAAGCATTTTGGAATGTGGAACTTAAGGTACTAAGAAGTCTTGAGCCTACATACGAGTATTTTAGCAATAAACTTATACACTACATTGTATAAACTTACCCCTTCAGGGTTATTCCTCTTCGGTACCAGGAAAATGAAGGTCATTTCCTTGAGAAATTTCCCCGTGTTCAGGTAATTTAGGCAAGCATCTGTTACCAATGTTCCGTCCACGTCCCAATTTTGTTGAAAGAAAATTGTTGGATTCCCATCTGGACCTGGAGCTTTTAAAGGCTTGGTTAAGCTATCCATCACGTATTTAAGTATTTTTGGCATTTCCAAGCTTGGACAGAGGTCTACCATTTTATTAAGTTCAACTTTATCTTGATTTTGAAGATGCCTTTGAAGTGGTTGATGAAACAATTTGTAACTTCCGGTTCTTCCTCCAGTAGATTCCCCTCCTCATTTCTTTTGGTGAAAATTGAATTTCTGATTCTTCTCTTATTTGTCATCGGATGGAAAAATTTTGTGTTTCTTTCACCATTAATAATCCAGTTCACTCGAGATTTTTGCAACCAGTATATCTGTTCTGCTTCAAGTATTTTCTCCAACTCTAATCTCAGGCTCCTTTCATGGCCCGCAGAGTGCTCATCGTGCAGATTTTGTTGTGCTCCCTCTAATT
The DNA here is from genome assembly GCF_025698485.1 of Gossypium arboreum. NCBI lineage: Eukaryota > Viridiplantae > Streptophyta > Magnoliopsida > Malvales > Malvaceae > Gossypium > Gossypium arboreum. The sequence goes on along the minus strand of NC_069078.1, from coordinate 81,810,796 downwards.
TTTGGATCAATTCATTTTTCCGCACATGGATATTACCAAACTAGCTTATTCCATTTCTTCAGTTCACCCTGCAGAACCTTCATTTTTGTCATGAGTCTGTAGGTTGGATAGCCATCCACTCTTGTCTCCCATGTTCTCGTAATAATATCCTTGCATTTCTGATCAGTTAACCACATAGCATCGAATCCATTGGGGCGATACTTGAACCTATTTCTTTTATTAGAGTCTAGAATTAACATACCAAGGTCAGAATGAGAGATGGGGAGTATAGTATTATTTGATCTCGAGTATATCAACCATACCTCCTTTTGTACTTGTGAAGCTATAAGCTTCATTTCGTCCCATACCTCTTTGCGCTTATGGTTTTGCGGATGGTTGTAACAACCCGTGATTCATATCGGTTTTGCACTACATTGTACGCAAGAAAGAACATTACAAGGGGTTACATTGACTATTCTTGATTCCTTCCACCACAAACAAAACCCCCCACTTTTACCCTTGTTTCCTACTCTTACACAACCATTAAGACCTAAGCGACGACCTAGAAGCAACATATAGTTTAAAGATTTTTTTGTTTCCGTAAGGATTACAGCATCGGGATGGTACTTCTTTACTTGGGAGCGGATATAACTCAACGCTAGAGGTCGTCCCAACCCTCTAGCATTCCAACTCATCACAATCATCATCATCAGAGAACTTTGGATCCTCTATCTTGGTGCCTTTCCCATATTGTCGCTTCTTTCCACTGCTGTTTCCCACTTCCGTAATCACGTCTTGTCCATCCAAATACTTTCTTTTGTTGCTGCATTTCTCCATTGTTTTCATCCTGTTTTGAACCGACAGTGAAATATCACCCGTGATTCCAACTGTTCTGCCAAAAGCGCTACTCCCTCCATCTCAAGCTTCTCTAGCTGCAGTCTAACCACACTCGCATTAGAAAAAACTTGGGCTTCAGCACTGCATGAGTCAGTTTTTGATTTTATTTTTTTTTTCCTTCCAGGCGAATCCGCATATTTTGTAAATGTCATTAAAACAATGTCAAATTGGCATTCTAAGTTAAACCATTTTCAATCTGTGTCGATTTAATTCTCCTTATTAAAACCTTGTTGATGCCAAATAGCCCACAGGAGAATGTAACCCAAGTGAACCCTATCAGCATCTGCATTTTGCAGTCATGACCAAACCCAGACCAGAGGATCATCAGATGTTGAAATTATACCAAAATCAAAGCCCATTCACTGCCAAACTTCCAAAGTTGGTAGGACTTTGACCTGCGTAGCAATACTGGGTATTCCACAATGAATTGCTTGTACAAAGCAGATAGAAATGAAGGTAAAGTCCATTGCCTGTTCAGGTGAAAGAAACAAACAAATGCAATATATATATATATACATATTATGTTCAGAACTTCAGTATAATCTTTTGAAAGGGTGACATAAATTATAGTCTCATTAAAAGTTTTACCCTTAAATTTGGTACTTAGCCTCTTTCTCCATCACAAGCCACCTGAACTGAGCTTTTCATTCACACGAAACAAACTAGTGCAATATATATAAAAATTAATTAGGTTTATCAGAATTTTAAAATTATTAATTATTACTCAATTAAAATAAAATATGCCTCCTCTACGTTTCAAATTATCATAAAAATCCTAAATCAGAGTAAAAAATAAATAGTAAGTAGATTTATTAAAATTAGTGTAGAGACAAAAATCTGAGGAAGTGATAGTAAAGCCAAAAGTTACTTGTTTAAGTGCAAAAGTTGAGTCCCAAAGCAACGTAACTTGAAAGCAAATTCGTCTCTCACATTTAGAATGAATCATACATGCATGTTCCCACCTTTAGCCAAGAGTAATGGTTAAGAATAAAAACTACCGTAATGTATTTGGATAGGGAAAATATATATCTCACCCGATTGGATTAACAACTAGTTGAAATTTTGGAAGGCATTAAATTGATTTATTCGGGAATTAATACAAACTTGTTAAATTAAGTAAAAAATTAATTGAATTATTTTTTTATATATATTTTAAACCGGTGACTTGATTAATTCCACTATTAATTTAATTTTAAAAATTTTGTTTCTAAAGCATCTGTTTTTGAGAATGTTTTATTTGGGATTTTTAAAAAATTATAAATTCAAATAATTATTGATTACAAAATTTAGGAAGTTTTTTAAATTTTATAGGCGAGTTAAATGAATGACAAATGTTTCATTTATTTATATATATTTTCTATTATATCTTAGAAAATACGTTATAGTCTTAACCCGCTTGAGAAACCATGCATTTGCTTGTAATTTTGAAAAAGTTGTAATATTCAACTAAAAATTAGGGTTGATTTAGATTGTTGTCATGTGGTTTTTGGATTAACTGAGCATTTTAGATCATCTTTTTTTTACTATTCGTTTGCCTTTCTATTAACACCAATTAGATATTTTGACTCTTGGGTAAATTTCGAGTTGCACTGGCAGAGGAAAACATTAACACCAATTTCAAAACATTCCCATCGCTGAAAACTGCTTTAACAATTGAAACATAAATTTATACAAAAGAGGAACATTTCCTGGAAACAGAGGGCAGGGATTGGGAAAATATATCAGATTGTTTCTTTGGCATATTCAAAGATTGAACAAGAAATGAAAAACAAAACCTGACTGCAACCAAATCCATTAAAATTGATATATTCATGGGGTTGTGACGTCCTTTACCTGTCAGCCAGGCTTCCATTAAACCTATGATGAGAACTTTCCCATCCAAATTCCAAAACTATTACATATATAGGGGATCAAATCCAAGTGATGAGAGAGATGGGGCGGTTAACCCCAAGGGAGACCTGGAAAGCTGGTGTCGAACAGGTCTGACCTCCGGCTGTCCAAATCCAAACGCCCAATCCATGATTTGTTCGGAATCTGATTCCTGCTTTATTTTTCTGACTTGGCTGTGAACTGCAACACGACCCCTCTCTTCCTTTCCTTTCAATTCACTCCTCTTCTTCCTCTCCTCCATCACACTTTCAATTCATGGATCCTTAACCCATAATCTAGCTTATTTATATCAAGACACAGAGAGGCGGAGACGTAGGCACTGCAGGGTTACAAGTTTGGTGGGAAACAAATATCTTGTTTTCCTTACCTTTCCCAACTTTGTATTCCTTGATTTTTTTTTTTTAATCGAATTCATTAATAATTTAAAAAATAAATTAAGAAAAATTGAACCAAATTATTTTGGTCATATTCAAGTGTCTATAATATTTTTATAGAAGGAATCAAATTAGGAGGAGCGTATTGGAAATTATGAGAAGCATTGCAAATAAAGTAATGGTGCGCGTGAACAATGTGGATTTGGATTTGGTCACATTTCCTATCTCCCAAATTATGTGGCTAGACTTCTGCTTTTCCTATCTCCCAACTCTCATTCATGTTTCAAGCTTTTGTCCAAATTTCTATATTTCTTGGGATAACATCACGGGTGGGCCTTAAGTAATGTGGTATTTTTTTTCAAAATATTTAATTTAATATCTAAAATTTTTATTACTATAATTTCTTTTATCGATAAATAAATTAATACTAGATTTATTCAGAGGTTAATAAACTAGGTCCGAAAGTCAACCTGAAATTTGGGTAAACTGGTTTTCTTTATCCAAAAAAAAAGATGATAGAAGTAAACTGATTTTTGCGTGCCAAAAATTGATTGAAAAGTGATGAATATCAAACACTGATTAAGCATACCAAACTTGGGTTTGGGCTCAAATCCAATAAATTTCTAAGGCCTACGTGTAAATACCAAGCTTGACAGTACGTTGAAACCTCCAAAGCCACTTTGCAAAAAGCCCATTGAAACTTTTGTAGAATTTCAAACCTAACCGATGGCTGAAAGCTTCATTAATGGATAACCTGTTACGCTGGGATGAAGTCCAAACACTTTACATGCTTTACTATCCTTTTACCATAAAAATACATTTCGAGCCTCAATTTTTTTAATTTAAATTTTGTTTAATCAATTAAAAATTTAAATAGTGTTAATTATAAGTTATAAAATATATTTGATATATTATTTAGTAAAAATAATTAAATTATTTAATAAATGATAATATAATTTTAAAAGAAATAAAATAAAATAAACTATTAAACGTATCCTATATTAAGTAATAAGTAAATTATCTATCTACTTATTATTTTTATATAAATTTTAAATAATTCCCAAATGTGAGTAAAAGTTAAATTATTAAAAATATTAATTTTTAATTGAGATTTATTTTAATAATTTATCAAATAAAAGTTGGGCACTCAGCATGAAATTTTTATTTTCCTTGCTGGGGCCACTCTATGACTGATAAGTTTACTATTACTTAAATTACAATCAAAGTTTTATGTACATAGTTATATCAAATTAAAATTTATATATTAAATTAAATATTAAAATAAGATTTATATATAATTCGATATTTATCTCAAGTTAATAAAATAATAATTAATATTTTGATAAAAATCAATCTTATCCTTTTAAAAACTATAAAATAATACAAAATAAAATTATATTTTAAGTTTATAAAAATTATAATTCACTTATCTAATCACTATTATTTAGATTTTATTATGTTTTATATTCCATTTCATTCATTAACAAGGAAGAATGGAAATGCGAAAATGTACATGTAATGTGAATAATGTATGTGAGGTGACAAGTGAGTGGCCAGGGTTAAGCCTCACTTTATCTTCTTCACTACTTGAAACCGGTGAGCCGTAACTTCTGACACTGCCTTGGAATGCGAACTGAAAACGACCCAAATTTTAGTCAAACAAACAACCCACTCACATCATTTAACTATAAACCCAATAATTCCTGCAATACTGTTTTGTTTTATTAATTTATAATTATTCTTAAGTTAATCTATTAAAATAATTAATTTGATTTATCTCACATTATATTTTAATTATTTATATTTAAAATAATATATTTTAATTATTAAAGTTATCGTGTTATATTTTAGTCATTAATGATATAACGGTAAATTGAAATGTCAAATTAAATCATTATTTCAAACGAATATTTTAAGTTAAATTATACAATTGTCTCCTATTTTTTTTGTTTTAAGTAATTTAATTTTTTTAATGTTCTTTGAATTTTTTCTTTTATTTTTATTCTCTTCTCCTTCTTCCTCTTTTTTCCTTCTTTCTCTATTTCTTTTAACATAGTTTTTCTATGTTTTCTATCTATTAAAACTAGTCCTTATACTTTTACTTTTTTAAACAATTTAATTTTTTCATTTAATTTATTTATTTATTTTCCTTCTTCCCTTTATTTTTCTTTCATACTATATTCTTTATTGCATAAACATAATATTTGTCCACCAAATAAATCAAATATTTGTTTCTTTCACATTATTCTTAAATTGAATTTATTTGAAAATCAAATATCAATCATTGTTAATCAAATCTCAATTTGAATATAACATAATTTTAAAACTAAAATTAGAGTTAACTAATTAATATAAAAACCACATCCTTAATCAAATCTAAATATAATTTAATTTTTTATATTCAAAATATTTTTCTTCCGTTTCCAAATTTTATTGTGTAGATTATTCATTTCTTTTCCTTTCATTTTCTTTTGTGACGAATAAAATTTAGCAAACGACAAAATTGATCTAATGTTATATATTTGTTTGAAAATTTATATAACATATTATTATTTTAATTATTTTTCAAATGTTATATATTTGTTTTATGATGGAAACTAAAATTCACATTTGTTTCTTTTAGGTCTTTTAGGGTGGGTTTAAATAAGCGGTGTATTTATCTGCGGTTAATATAAAAACAACCGTAACAGTAATATTAAATATTCTAGTGATATTATAGTGTGAGACAAAAAATAAATTAAATGCACCGTACTTCAATTCATCCAAACTCATTTTTATTGCTTAAAAATATAAATATTTAAGATAATTTTAATGATAAATAGATAAGTGGGAAATATTGAATGGAATAAAATATTTGAGTGACAATCATGAAGCAATCAATTGCTATATCATTCCACACACTTTCCCAAAGCCACACGAGGGGAGAGTCCTATCTTTCTTTTGGAGACTTCCTAAAAAAATAAATATTGTGAAATTATCCTTAGAAGTAATTTTATAGAATTTAATAATTTATTAAAAATATTGTGATATTGTAACAAAATTCAGTAATTTTAAATAGCTCACATTACAAACCCTTTGAAATGTGGGTAAATTAATTGTACTTAAACTCTGTTTAAAATTACATTTCGATTATTTAATTTTTAATAGTTACATAATAGTCATTAAGATTATTAAATTATTACTTTTTATCATTCAATTGCTAATTTTTGTTAAGAAAGTAACATTACACCTTAAATCAAAGGATTATATATAACTAATTTGGTCTCGAGCTATGGTTAAAAATCATTTTGAAATTTAAAAATTTTTCTTATCAATAATTTAAAAAATGAAAATATTAAAAATATATATAAATCAATTACAACAAGGAAAAGCCAAGAATTTTAGAGCTAAAATTTTCACATCCAATCTCATAAAAATTACAATATTTGAACTTCACAAAAAAAAAAAATACCTATTCACTTTTATGCTACTCGTTTTTCATTTGCTTTGTTATTTTACGTTCTTTTCATTTTCATATTTCTTTATCTTTTCTCCCTATTTTTCATATAGATCAGTGTTGGTTCCACTCTTTCTAGATTATTAAAAATAATATATATGTTTTATTTATAGCTAAAAGTACAATTTTAACTTAAAATTTGAGAGAAGAATAAGAACACTTGATATTATAAATTTTAAAATTCAAAATTGAAAGTTAAAGAAAAACCTAATGCATGCTTTTCATACACTAAATAGATAATTAATTTATAAGTAAAATTCAACTTGTATATATGCTTTCTTCTTTGTTTTTGCTTCAATAATTATTTGGTTTGCTTGGAAAACTTTTAGTTTCAATAGGTTTTCACCTCTTTTGGATTTTTAATGCTTTTGGTCCAAATATTTTCTTGATGTTAATCAATTATCATGAATATTTAAAACAACCTTTTAATTGTTACTCTTAATTTATATATTATTATGTCATATTTTTTAATTTCTTGAGCATTTGTGAAGTACTTATTTGTTAGCATTTGATTTCATATACTATGATATTTATACCATCATTTAAAAAAACTAAAAATACATAAAATTACTAAAAAATATGTCCAAAATAAATCTAGACAAAAAAAAATTGTGAAAGTTCATTTGAATCTGGACACTAATTTGTCTAGATTCATTCTATATATGAAAATAATTTTATAAATTTATATATTTAAAAAATATTTACGCTTGCCAAGTATTGTTGTAATATTGAACGATAATATCATGTCATTATATTCTAATAGTGTTACGACAAAGATGCCAAATGTGAAGAATTTCAAATCTAGATATAATTAAGTAAAAAATAAAATATCAACCTAAATCTAGAGGAAATATATATATATACCCTTTGTTGAATTAATGGATCCATCAAAAGGAAAAAAAAAATCCATCAATTTTAATTAAATCGGCTTGTCTTGACAAATACAACTACCCAATTAATTTAATTCATTGTTTGAGGAATGCTATCATCACCACCTATAGTTCCTTTACTAATTCCATGCCTACCTGTCCTCATCATTCTACCCCTGTATTTGTTTGGTATTTAGATAAGCTAGGTTTAGTTCCCAATAATTACCTACAAATACCAAAATTAACATTTAATTCATTCATTAGTGTAGACGTATTTATGTTTAAGTGGGTCGAATTTATTTTTCCATAAAATTTGGCTACATATTTCCTCCAAACAATTTGCCTGCCCAATTATAGAACCGCACATGATCAGATATCTTCTTTCAAAACGAAAAGGCAACGTACAATCAGTTTATTAAGGCTTAATAGTATAAAAGGGGCCTCTCAAGATATCATGCAAAATAATATCAGCCAACAAGTTTAATGTTCTTTTTTTTTTTTTTTTGGGTTTGCATGAGTGGTTAGTTGTTAACTTACGAAACGAAATAAACTTAGAATACAATAGGAAGGGGTGGATTCACAATGTTTCTTTGGCATGGTCATTTGGTGTATTTGGAAAAATCATACTTTATTTGTTTTTCAAGGAATGATGTAGAGTATCAAAGAGCTGGTTAAAGTTTCATACAATTGGGCTAAACAATATACCTTATACCATGCATAAGGTAAATGTATCTAAATGGCAAGTTTCAAATTAAACCAAACTTTTATTCGAGAATTGGATTCAATTGAACAATGATGGTGAAGTAAAAGAAGATTCCAAGTTCGCCACGATTGGGGGGTCTTACATGACAGGTACAAGAGTTGGATTTTTAACTATAATCGGCTTTTAGGAATCTATTCTATCTTAGATGCAGAATTAGAGGTATTTGGAATGGCCTGATATTGCACTCGATAGAGAATTCGATAGATTGTTAATTTTTTCAGATAGTCAAGAGGCGGTATAAGCTTTACAAAGCAGTTCTACAAAGGGTTTGAATTTCGCTTTGGAAAGAAAAATCTGTTTGTTATTGGCTAAAATGGTGTATTGGTCAATTCATCATGTTTCCAAAGATTTCAACAAAAATGCTGATACGCTAGCGGAAATGACTGTGGGCTATAACGGTGACCTTAATTTTTTTGAAATGCCTCCAAGGGGGCTTGGGTATATCTCTAAGTAGTTCTTTGTAATGTTTTTTTTTCACCAAAAAAAAATAAAAGGGGAAAATTTTAAAAGTAATTTTTTGCACTTAATTAAGCATTGAATTAATACCGAAATTCTGAATTGCTATTCAATTTGTGATCATTCTATAAGTTGATATTTTGTACAATTTGTCTATTGTTTACACTAGTTTTCTTGTGATTGAACTCACATTGAGCTTCGTAAGCTTACTCCCCTTCTTATTTCCATTTTTACAGATAACCCACCAGATTAGGGCGTGGACTCGGCATACCAAGGACTCGGCTCAGATTGATCTTTTTATTAAAATGTATTTTAGATTTACTATTTAAAATTTCGGTTATTTTGGAAACTATATTATTTTATTTGAATTGTGGCATGAGACTTTGATTTTGAGTTTGTTTAGCATGCATGGTAGTTACTTTGAATTTAGGATATTGAAACATGAATTTAGAATTAATTATGTAAAAAATTTGTCTTGATTTTACTTAATTAAATTAAGTCGAAATTCACCTTTCCGCTACTAGATTATAAGTAAAATTTGAATAATAAGTACCTTTGAAATTAACTAAGTTTTTGAAAGTTGTCACCCTTACAATAAAAAAGTTCAACTAAAAATCGGTTTTTGTTAACTTGTGAGTTTTCTATAATTGAACTAAAATTTCTTTTAAGATAAATAAATGTTTTAATATGACTATTTTAAAAACTCAGATAGTTTAATAGGTCATTTTGATGGCTAATATAATCTTTTGAATCTGGGTCTAACGTTTAGGCCGAATTGGTAAAGTTACAAAAATATATTATTATTTAATAAATTGGGTAAAAGACATCCCTAAGGCTTGATGTAAAATACAATTATCCCATATAATTTGAAAAATATTGGCTTACCCTCTTTAAGTTTTTAAAAAAATCACATAAACCCACTTAAGATTTATTTACTATGTATAAATTGTAGATAAAAAGGTAATTGTACCATTATCCTTATTTATTTATGTATTTTCTATTTATTTTTTCTCTCTTTCATTTTTTAATTACAACATAATAAAACTTAATTACATTTTCTATAAAATTAAATAATTAAATTGTATCCCACTTCAAATAAAATTAAGTATTTTAAACTTAGATTTAATTCAATTATATTAACATTGAGATGAATTTATTGAATTATTTTATTTAAAACTAATTAATTAAAAATATTTAGAAGGTTTTAATGGCAAATTTTTTGATTAAAATATAAAAGCGTGATAATTAAATAGAAAATAAAATTATATCAAACTAAACTAAATTTAAAATATTTAACATGTATTTTTAATAAAAAAACAGTAAAAGAGATGACAAAAATAATAATTATCATTCATGAAAATCATTTGAAGCAAACTAATATATATTAATCTTAAAAAATACAATTATATGATTAAGATATGCTTATATGCAATTTATAATTTAATTTTATAACTAATTATATTCTTATTATTTTAATAAAAATTATTGAAATAAAAATTGAAGATAACAAATGTAAATAGAATAATCCTCTATTTAAAATAGAGCTCATAAGGTCCTCAAAGAGTTTGAATACTTTTCCTTAATAAAATTTATACTATCATAGGAGGATAAATACACTTTAGTTCACTTGAGCTCATGTCTTTTTGCGCCGACAATAATGTTAATGTCAACTGAGTTAAAACTCAATCAATGTATTTATATTAAATTTTATTTATGGTTAATATTTGATACACTAGTAGTGTATTTTTTATTTCAAAGCCATTTTAAAAATTAACATTTGTCTCTTTTAAAATATTTTGTTGTACCCTTACATGACATTTGTTAATTCTTTGACCCTATTCATGAAGTCTAAAATTCTACTGATAATATACTAAATATTTTTCAGATATCTTAAAGATGAGATGAGATTTTCTTGAAATTTGATTTAAAGTTAAGATGATAATGAACGGATTAGATTTGGACAACTTTTTAGATATGAATATTATGCATTCAGCTAATATTTGAATCTAAATAATCTAATTATTAATTGTTGTTGATTCAAGTTGACGAGCATAAAAACTTTTTGGTATTAATTATTCAAACTGAAAACATTTTTATTTATTAATTATCTCAATTCACTTTGCTTTTTAATTTATTCACTTCACTTTTAAAAGTATTAAGATCAAAAATAAATTTGGTAAAAAAATTAAATTTATTTAAAATATAAATCAAACTTAGGAGTTTCAATATTTAAATATCAAATCTAGTTTGACTCGAATTGTTTTATGTGTATAATATATTTTTTAGTTATTACGTAATTATGTTATATAAAAATCAATATACTATATTGGTAAGTTTTTAACAGTTTAGTTAATTTATCTGTCTAAAAGAAAATAATTTAATTAAAATTTAAAAGTTAAAGGTTAAAATTACAAAAAGAAAAATAGGCTATAATAAATTGACGGTTTGATTGTGAAAATATTAATTATATAAAAATTACAAAAGAATATAAAATCACTTAAATTTTACACAAATATAAATAGATTTATTTTCCTATATATAAAATAAAAGGATAATCTCAACTTCTCGTAACTTAATTTGTTTTCAATAATTTCATTTGAAAAAGAAAAGACATAGCACTGTCCACAAACAGTGGGCAATGCAAGCAACAAAAATAGGCTACAAAACACTAGACGTGTTGCAAAGGGAACAATTGAAACAAAAATGTGGAACAAAATTTGTGTATAAAATGAGACACGTGTTGGCATGTAAAAATACAACTAGTATGAATAATTGTCAAATATATATAATTAATTTGTATTCTCGTTTTTTTGCGTGTTAAATTTATAATAATATTATTTGTTTAAATATTTGAATTTTTTCAAAAATCATTAATAAATTAATAAATTAATGTAATTATATATATTTTAAAATTTTAACTCATTTAGAATTAGTTAAATTATATTTACTATTAAAATAATATAACGGTTTTGAATATTAATATTGATATGTTATAATTTTTAAATAATATTATTAATAATTTCTTATAAGTTATTTATTTTCAATATTGTTAAGTTAATTTGTTTTAATATCAAAATTATTAATTTTCCATTTTTAAATCTTTGCTCTATTTTAATGAATTAATTTAATTACTTTTATTATTTTTAAAAAATATAAATTTAATTTGATAAATTTTTGAAAAGTGTTTCAAATGGAGAGTATCATATGTCAAAAATTATAATATAAACATGACTATTTATTTATTTATTTTGTAAATTATATATATACAAACATAATCAAAATTTAGTAATATATATATATATATAAAGATATAAGATTCAAACATTTGATGTTTTTTGTTGAAGTAAAAACAAGTATCCAAAGCAGAATCAAAGTGAGGGTTGAAATGCTGTTCCTTGTATTTGGATTACAATCTAAATATAAGTAACAACATTCAAAAAGTCTATGGATATTTGCACTTGATTGAAGACCACTTTTACCATGGAGAAATAAGCAAGATACCGTATTGACTACTAAAAGGAAGAGACGGCCTTGTTGAAGTGTCATTTTCCTATATGTACTTTGTGAAAGAACTGGATGCAGGCAAATTTCAAGTCCCAACGCATCCCCCGTTCCTTCCCAATTCTTTCCTTTACGCATTTCATCATTATTTTATTATCATTTGCAACGCCTCCCCATCTCTCTCAGCATGTCTGTTCCTTCTACTCTTTTTTTCTTCTTATAAACTGTTGTTGTTTTTGGGGATCTCGGTCAACAACAATATTTGGAAACCCTTGAGTTAAGAACACTAATGTTCAATAAAGGGGATCTGTGTGAACAGTACATGAATCGGGTTCCTGACCTTACTCTGCAAATTAGCCCTCCCAATCCTGCTCCTTCCACAGCTTGCACCGGGAATTCTTCCTTTGATATTTGGCGCAGAAACTATGCCCTAAATTCACTTACTTATGGTTCCCAAGTAGACACCCAGCTTTCCTTAGCAAATCCTGCAAGCAGTGCCTCACAGATTGATAGCCCTTCCCCAAACTACTTCCCAACTACCTATGATGATCAAACCAGGCACAGAAATCTTCTCAAGTGTGGCCAAAATGGTGGTCAACTAAGTAATATAAACCATGGAATTTCATTGCTTGATGTTCCGGGACCGAAACCCACCGAGGGGATTCCAGGATACAGTAACACTATGTCGCTCCCCTTTTTGAGCTCCGATAGTTTTGTAGATATGGATCCTGATAAGTTAGAATTTTATTCTTCCTCGGCAGCTTCGGTGTTGCACTCAGCCGATGCTTGTAGAAGAGCAAGTGAAGCAGCTAGGTTTAATGGGATTTCACTGGAGAAGCTTAGGCCCCAGTTTCATCATCACTACGCCCAACATGGGCCGGCAATGGGTAGCTCCAGATTTATACCTAAATTACAAAGTAGCAAAAGGAATACAAGAACACCCAGGATGCGTTGGACCAGCTCTCTTCATGCTCGTTTTGTTCGTGCTGTAGAGCTTCTTGGTGGTCATGAAAGTAATTCAAACACATCTCTTTAATTATCTTTTGCTTTTTCTGGGGGTATGGGGGTGATCGATCTAGTTAGGGATGAATCTCTTGTTTTGTTGAGTTAAAAGGTTTTAATTTGAGGGCTAATTTGATGAGGCTTGTGTGATGTTTGATAGGAGCAACTCCCAAGTCAGTGTTAGAGCTAATGGATGTGAAAGATCTAACCCTCTCCCATGTTAAAAGCCATTTACAGGTGCGTACGGCTACCTATCTGAACGTTCAAACTCCCAAAACTTTCCCTTTGCTTTCTTCTTTTGGTCTGATATACACTACCGCATACACAAGAATCTAAGACCCATTGCTCACCCTCATCACCATCGATGTATGCCCGATTTGTACGTAGGGTGTGGTAAATAGCAAGGTTTTCAGAACTTGAATCATGATGGAATTAGTTAGATCATCAATTCATTAGTTAAATCGATTTGATCGGTTAAATCGATTCACACGATTCAATTAAATAAATTATTCAAAAATTTATTAAAAAAATTAATTTAATTTATTCTTACTAATTCGCGAGATAACCAATTTAATGCTTCCATTCAAATTAATACTTTAACCAATTCTTAATCTAATCATTTCGGTCTAATTCAATTAACCGTAATCATGAAAATAATAGGTAAATGAGATACTAAAGTTTTTTAGAAAGTAAATTTAGCTTGGTCATTGTAGAATTTTAAACTCAAGCAACTATAGTTTTTAAATAATTAAATTTAATTATTTTAATATGTGAAACTTTTTCTGTTTTTACACTATATTTATTATTTTAATTAAAATCTCAATTACCTTGAATAATCAAGTTTAAAACTAAATATAAGAGTTTGGGATTATTTTTATTGGGATAAATCTTAAAGTTATATATAAATTTTGATTTAATCTGTAATTTAATATATGAATTTTAATTCAGTGTAATTACACATATTAAATTTTAATTGTAATTCAAATGAAATCATGAAACTTTAATTTTGATTTAATTATATGTATTTAAAGAAATAAATACATTAATTTATTTTATATTAAACAAATATAATTATTTCCGTATGCAATATATAAAAATAAAATAATATTATATCAATAATGATGATAATAATTTGTAAGAACTGAATCAAATTAAAAATTTCATATATAAAATTATTCAAAATCAAAATTCACATATAAAATTACACATTAAACTAAAATTTATGATAATTTTGAAATTTTGTGAGAAGGACTATTATTAGCCTATTGGGTGGACATCCCTATTTATGTCTTCCTACAATATTTATATATCATACAATAAAATTGAAATTATTGAAAATATTAATATTCAAATATATTCAAATACATTTTTTAATTTAAAAATTTGAATTTAGGTTGAGAGTTGAAGTGCGTTATTCTCTTATTTAAATGTTGGAGAGAGATTATGAATAATTCTAGGCATTGAATTAAAAACAAAAACTATGTTAATTTCAATATATTTATATTATAAAAGATTTAAAATATTTGTATATTTTATAAAAGGTAACCAAATGGAACTTCTATAGTTTGATTTTATCGCAAATCCAACTTAGACTACAAGCGTATAATTCAATGTAAGTCACATCAAATTTGGAATGATAAACTTTCAATCTAACTCCACGTTTAAACTCGATACTAGACTTACTTTTCGGTTTAAATAAACATAAGGATAAATTATCAAAATAGTCACTTTTGTTTATCTCAGGTCATATTTTAGTTACTTATGTTTGAAATGTTACGTTTTAGTTACTTACATTATCGTATTGTAACATTTTAATCACTGAGCGTTAATTATCGTTAGCAGTGTAACGGTAAAACTGATGTGACACGTTAAATCATCATTTTAAATGAAAATTTTAGGTTAAATTATACAATCAGTTCTTATATTTTTTTCGTTTTGAGTAATTTAATTTTTTTTTCTTTTATGTTCTTTGAACTTTTTTTCTTTATTTTCCATTCTCTTCTACTTTTCTCTCTATTTTCCTCACTTCTCCATATATTTTAACGTAGTTTTTTTATGTTTTCCATTGGTTAAAACTTATCCTTTTTTTTTGTTTTCCACTTTTTTTCTTTTATGTTATTTTTCTACGTTAAAAGAGATAGAGAAGGGAGGAAAATAGAAGGAGAAACAGAAGAGAATGAAAAATAAAGAAAAAAAGAAAATTAAAAGAACATAAAGTAAAAAAATAATTTCTCAAAACGAAAAAAAATATCAGGACCAATTGTAGAATTTAACCTTTTTTTTTTTGAAATGATAATTTAACGTGTCACGTCAGTTTACCGTTACATTGTTAATGATAATTAACGACTCAGTAACTAAAATATTACAACACGTTTCAAAACATAATATTTTAAGTATAAATGATTAAAATGTAACTTGAGGTAAACAAAAGTAATTATTTTAATAAATTATCCTAAATATAAAATATGTTAATATTAATTTAGGGTTGACCCATGCATTAACACGTCTGTTGAAAAATTATTTTGATCGAAAAAAGTTTCAGCCGAAACCGTTGGCGGGCACAAAAGCCGACGAAAGCAATGAATGAATGAACAGTTGAGTCTATTTTGTGGTAACGGATGATTGAATAATAAGAGAAAGAAAAGTAGCATCATTTGTCAATTATACACAGCACTTACTGGACCTTACCAAACGTCAAAATCCCACTAACACAACCATCTGACTACTTGGAGATGTTACTATTAATTAATCAAACAAATACAGGGTTTCCTTTAATCTTTTTTGCCTTCATTTGCAGATGTATAGGACTGTGAAGAGCAGTGACAAACCTGCAAGTTCCTCAGGTAATTCGCATTGTTTTGACCTAGTTACTTTACTTTAATCCCCCAGACACATTTTAAACTTATAAACATTGTCTCCCCTTCTACCTCACCCTCTTCCAACTGTTCTTGCATACATTCTTTTCACATAATACTAGCTATATGCAGATGACATTCATGTAATCTATAGGTCCAGTAAACAGTGTATATACAATGTATATATGAGATTGGGCGGATTTTTGGTACAATACATATACACACATTAATGGTACATTGAATCATTGGGGCATAGGGTAAAGAACCCTAACTTTAATATACTTGACAAACTCATTGCCACCACGCTGGTGTTTTAATTTTTGTCTGGATGTGGATCTATTATCCCTTTGTTAAAATGGTGTACAGAAAAAATTAGAAATGGGGTGGAGTGTGCAGAAGAAGACTGTTTGGGTGTTAGCAGAAATACAGTGAGTGGAAACGATAAGTGTTCAGAGAAGCAGGGATCAACATCTACAAATTTGAGCATACAACATGATTATGATGAAAATAATAATTCCATTCATCGATGGACTAACTCCTCAAGGCAAGTCTCTCTCCTTTTTTTTTTTCATCTTATTTATTTATTTATTGATAACATCCCTTTTGTTCTTTGTTTTTATTCTATAAAATTAAGATATTTTAATGTCTGTTTTATAATTTATAAATACTATTTTTTTATTTCATAACTACTATTTTTAACGATATTTGTCCAAATTCAAATATTAATATAATATTTTTATCATTACACGTAACACTTGTTGGTATTATGAATTATAAATTAAAATTTATTTTAAAAAGTATAAATAATTATTTTAACAACTAATAAAAATTTTAATATGTATAAGCACATCATTTTACATACTAACAATACATAAAATATAAAATCATAAAAATACTACTACTTCCCATATTTCTTTTCATATTTATTATAACGAAAATAAAGAAGGAAAAATAAGCTAGGTAGGGTTTCTGTTATGACAGCTTTTGCTTTTATTAACCTTTAATTCATCCTTTTAAATTTTTATCCCATCCACGTGATTCATGAAAGGTGATATCCTAAACTGCTTTACCTTTCATTTTTTTCAATCTCGTTTAGATTATATATATATTTAATAAAATATTTAAAATTATTCATAATTTCTTCTCAATACATAAATAAAAATTTAATGCGATTCAACGTATTTAAACACATATCTATCTAAATTGACAATAATATACATGTAAATTAAACTAAAATTTAATCGACCACAGTTTAAAAATCAAATTAAATAGTTAAAAATCAGGAAAAAATCAAATTAAATAGTGTTTTTTCTTTTTAAGATAGTTAAATGGTTTTGAACTATCCGAATTTAAAGCCATTCTTTATTGCCAAGGAAAAAAAAAACATTAATTGGTATGTTTAAGGCGAAGAAAAAGATCCCAGAGTCTTAAATGCAGAAATTAAATTACAGAGAAACAGTGAAACTCAGTGATAGGGTAGCTATTCCTTTGGCAACGGTAGGTAGTAGATCTCAGTCAGATAGACTCTCTCTGCTCCATAGTTTTATGAGGTTTGCACTGTTACTTTTTTGTGGGGTTTTTTCTGTCACCACTTGTTAAATTACATGCACACACTCCTACTTCGGGTTAATTAGCAAAAAAGCCCTTTTTAAAAGCTAATTAATAAATTAGCTCGGTTTTCTCAAAATGTTTAGGGGATATAGAAAATGCATATTGAGAAAAATACTTTCTACAAAACACATTTTTTTAAACACATCAACTCTTTTGGTTAGCTTATCAAATAATAGTGATTTAATCCTTTACTCTCAAGTTCGAGTCTTTTTCTAACTGCATTTGTATTTTTATTTCATTTTATTAAATTTTTTAATTAATAAATATATTATTTTCAAGTTTTTTTATTTTTAATTTATCTTTTAATTAATAACTCTTTTACTAATATAAATAAAATAATAAATATATAATTATATAATAAAATATATATTTATATATATATCATTATGTTAAATTTTTTTAATTAATAACTCCTCTATTTATATAAATAAATTAATAATTATATAATTATATAAAATATTTTATTATTTACCATTATGCTAAATATATATATTTTTATAATTTTCACAATGAAAAATTAATTGGACTGTTAAATTTTGAAGTCCATGTTATACTTCATAAATATTCAAAAAATATATTAAAGATTATTTAAAATCAACAAATTTCAAATGAATTTATAAAAATTTAAAATAATTATATATGTTAACAATGAAGTACATATAAATTGTCACATGGATTAATAATTAATAATATTAAAATTTCTAACAGTTGAATAAGAATTTTCTAAAAAGAAAACAATTTACCTAAGCTTTGAAAATTGAAGACCAAATAATAATTAAAGTGATAAAATAAATAAACATTAGGGATTAAATTTAGAATTGTGCCAAAATAGAAATAAAGCTTTTTCTTCAATGAATTGAATATAAAAAAGACGAAAACAGTTGGTGCTTGTTATTGTTCGTATATTTTGGTTTCTTCTTCTTTCCCTTTAAAGTGAATTTTGGTCATTCAAGGAGCCATTGGTAAATTCCTATAATCTATACTTACTAGATAAAAGGAAGGCACACATGGCATCAGCTTCCTGCGCATTCTTTCCTTTTTAACATAAGTGAAAATGTTAAATTTCAACTTTATTCTTAAATTTAAAATTTAATTTTTATACTATGGTTTATTTTTATTTGTTATAATGTTGTTGGTTAGACCAAATAATTAATATTTTACGTGTTTATACATAATTTGATCACCCTAAAAATATTAGAGACTGACACATTTTTTGTTTGCCTTGTTAAATTTTAGTTTTGGCCCATATATTGGGCTAAAACTTAAATTGAATCCATATACTTCAAATATTTTTACATAATTTGATATCTCTACTTTTTGTTAACTGTTTCAATTACATTGTTGGCGTCATTTTAGGATTAAATCACTATTTGGAGGCCTAAATTTGGAAACAACTCTCACACTGAGGCCTAAACTTTTTTTATTTCAAGTTAGTTCCTAAATTTGATAATTGTTCCAATATTAGGGCCTGAACTAGGCAATCATTTCTATGTTGGGACTTGAATTTTAGGGTTTTTAAGAAAATGTTAGGGACTAACTTGGACAAAAAAAAAGGTTTAGGCTGCAATATAGAGTAGTTGCCAAGTTTAGACCCCAAAAAGTGATTTAACCCATTTTAGAACGACAAACTTAAAGGAAGAATATTAACTATGGTAACAAGTAGGCCTAAACTATTAATTTTGAAAAGTATGACTAAATTCTTAAAATTAATAAAAGTAACGAGATTAAATATCAAATATATGAAGTGTATAAAGACTTAAAACACGTTTTAATCTTTAAATATTTACTCTCTAATTTTGCACAAACAAATAATTAACCCAATACTAAGCATACTATACCATACTAGTTTGTATTTATATTGATAGCTTTGTAAACTACTAAACTCAAGCCCTTCACTTTGCAAAATTAAGAAAGTAAAATACTTGGGAAAGAGACGGATATTTACACTTTAGGTTTAGGGTTTAAACCCTACTACACTTTGTTTTTAGTGGATACGTGTGGCGTCCTCGCATGTATGTTGATGGCCCAGCACTCCACAGAGAGCTGACTGGCTGCACTAATTCAGGGCTTCTACCGGTGAATAGATTTCAAACATGTACTTCATATATGGTGGGTGACTATTGATCACATTTCAAATTACTACTTCAAGTGCTATATATTACACCGTTTCTCACTCCATAATGCTAGAGTTGACCTTGAGTTCTGGTCGTCCATGAGCGGCTAGTGACGAGCCTGCTGCTAGGTCTTCCCTGTCGAAACCATTTTTACCATTATGTTAGTTCACTCCGTGAAGGACAACTGTGATACGTAAAAGATGTTGAAATAAGATTAATGAAGGGAGAAAATAAGTATTTATTTCGAAAATATTCATGACTCAATGTGGCTACGATGGATGTTGTTCTTCACTTATTCCAAGAAAGACGTAGTTTTGATTGAATGTTGAGCAAAAATTGCTAGAACGAAAATAAGACGTAGTTTAGTTCACTCCTCTCAACTCAATTTAGTGTATTTGTTGATTGAAAATAAGCAGCTAATATTATTGAAAATAACTGATAAATTATGTGTAAATTTTGGTGCAGTAGAGGAGTTGGGTTGTCGAGTTGGAGGAATCCAGATGAGTGCAGACCACAAACTCCATCATCATCTTAATCTGGAACACAGTTTGATGTAAGTGCTCATTAAAAAAAAAAGAAAAAAAGCTGACGATGATCCAGTCCAATTAATCAAAACATTTGATTAGCAGCTTATTCTAAATATATGCATGCATGAGTATATCATTATTAGGTTAACTTGGCAGAAACATAAGCCTAACTCGTGACCAGCTGTTCATCCTACAACTTCATTGATAAAATATATTTGAAAAAGACAATAGGAAAAGAATGAGAGAGTAATTTATTTAACCTGCAAAAGTCAAGCCTTCATCTCTCACTGTCGTTCTTCAGCCTAGCAATTAATAAAAGGAGTAAAAGTAGTGTTAAAAGCTATCTCCCAGGAGAATATAGGTGTTGCTTTGTTGTTTCTGCAACATGTTGAATATGACTCAACATCTTTTTCTTCCTTTCATTCATTCAGATATGAAGTAAATAATCTTAAAACAATGCAGGGAAGCAGTTTATCTCAACAAATCTTGAGGGTGTCAAGCGTAGAGCTCCATAACCCAAGCTTGCACTTCAGCTTAGGAAAACAGACGACAGACTAAGTTAGGAAGGTTAATTATGGTTAATGGATTATGGGCAAACAATTTCTGGATATATATATATATATATATATATAATATATAGAGAGAGAATTACATCTTTTCATGCAAGTCGCTTGCACACTATTACTCTGTGTGTCTATATATGGTTTTAGGGTTGGGGCTAAAGCTGAAGTTGTTGCTGGTGAACGTCATTCAATCGATTATTGTGATTCAAGTTAAGTCTCTAACAATTTAATTTATTATATAGATTTGTAATTCATTCACTGCCATTAAATGATAATTGGTGAACGAAATATTTTATATGAAAATATATATATTTATGTTATTTGAATTTGTTAATTTTGTATTGCTTTGTAAAATAATTTTTTATTTTATTTAAAATATTATATACAAGTGCCAAATGATAAAAATATCTTTACAATAATATTAATTACCCTCTAAAATAAGGGTAAATTAATAATTTCAGGACTGAGTTGATATTGATAACTTATTACACCAATACAATAACGAACCATATTATATATAATAGAGATAAAAGATACTTTACCAATACTAGCTTTTTATTAAAAGATATTATTTTAGATATAATTATATTTTAAGAAATAATTTTATTTATGGGTTGAGAGGGGCTATAAATAGTTCTAAACATTGTGTCGAAAAGAACAAATATAATCAGAACCTATAATAAGATTGTTAAAAAAATTTTAATTTAAAAATTTACATTAACAAGAGTGAATAATTTTAATCATTAAAAGTGGATAGTTTGAATAGGTTGTTTTGAGGAATGGATAAATTTAAAAAAAAAAAAGCATATAACATGTATAGAAAAATATTAGTTTGCATGTTACGTGTATTATATGTTTTAAAGTTTTTAAATAATATATTTTATTATTTTTAAAACATGTATATTTTCTAATTAAATGAGAGCTCTCTAATTTAAAATAAAAAAGTGGGTTAAGGAATAGGATAAAATAACTTTTCATTTGAATATGAGTCAAAATTTCACCTAAAAGAATTATTACTAATATTTTATTACCTTTGACATAATATTTCACAACACAATGGTAAACAACATTCACAATTATGTAAATATTATTAAAATCAAATAATAATAAAACTATCGAATATCAAATAATAATAACTAAACATCTCAAATAATAATAAAATCACATTTTTATAGAACAAAACCTATTAAATAATGCAAAATATAATTTTTCTGGTAATTTTTAGATGTTTTCAATGAAAATATCTTGCTAATGCTTATAGTTTTATTGATATATAACTGTAACACTAATTAAGTGATAATTATTATAAAATAATAAGTGTAATTTAATATGGATTCAAGTCTAATTAAGTGATAATAACTACTACATTTATAATGAAAGCATTATTAACAAATAAATTTATACATTATGGATTAGATTACCAATATATTGATATTATTATATATATATATATATAATGAGGATGGATCCACTTACACCAATGTAAAATTTAAGTAGTTTTATACTCTTTCGTAACTTTTTATATGATTAATAATAACCAACATCGTATTTCATGCTCCATTCATGTAGATCATGTATGTTAAGTAGACCTGATAATGGTCGAAGGCCGACCCGAAAAGTGGGAGAGCTTGGGCAAAAATAGAGGCCCAAAAAATAGAATTGGGCAAAAAAATGTGGCCTATTTTTGAAATAAGCTAGGCTTTAGGTAAGCTTTTTTTGGCCCAAATCCGATGCAGCCCGAATTTGCAAAAAAATTGCTGTTGTTTTTTTTGTTATTTTTCCATTGTTTTACTGTCATTTCGCTATTATATTGCTACTATTTTATTATTTGAATATTGTATAACTCTTGTTTTATTGTTAATTTTGTTACTATTTTAGAGGCATTTTGTTTGTTAAGTTGCACATATATTAGTGTTATTTAAGTATAAATATTTTTTAATTTATTTTTAATTTGTTGGGAAACATTTATTTAAATGTTTTTAGTGTATGTGATGTATTATATTTTTTAAAAAGTTTAATATGTGCGGGTCAGGCTCAGGTTTTAGCATTTTTATCCAGGTCGGGCTAGAGTAAAATTTTAGGCCCATTTTTCGGGTCGATCTTAGAAAATGGGCCTAAAATTATGTTAAGGCCCAGCCCATGACATGAATTAAAATTTTCTAACTATTCATTTTACGTAAAAAAATTCAATGGTTAAGTATATACTAATATATACAATATTTTAAATCAATATGTTAATGATCGATCAATTTCAAAATATACATGCATAAAAAGTACAGATATCTTGATAAATTCAACAGTTGGTTTGTTAAAATACTAACCATATAAAAATTATGGAAGGTGTAAAACCAATTATGTTGTGCATTGGTATAAGTAGATTCCTCCTCATATATAAATTAATCTCACACATTTGATTTTTATTAATTGTAAAAATAAATTTTAACATTATTAATTACTATCATATTTAAAATAAATTCATATTTATATATAAAATTATATTTATTTAATTAAAAACTTAAATTTTTATTATTTTTAATTTATCTATTTATATTCAATGATTTTATAGATTAGTTTTATTAATTAATAATATATTATGTTATTTTTCATGTAAAAATTTTAAAAGATATAACCAAATTAATTAATTTCACATTAATATACTACCATATCAATTAATATTCAATTAATATTACTTTTATTATTATCACATAATAATTTAATAATATAATTAATAATAAAAGTATTCTGATCAGTTTAAAATATTTCTAAACTCATACTTTTATGTATACTATAAATATAGATTATAGATGATATGAGAGAGTTTCACTTATAACAAGACAAAACTTGAATAACAACACAACTAGCACGACTCGAACTCAAGCCACATTAGATGTAGTAAACACCATTAATGATCAAGCCATCGCATGGGATCCAATGGTTGAAAGTTTTTATATAAACCAAGTAGAAATTTTTTATTTATTCCAAATTTAACATAATTTATGTTAATAGCACATTAATTGTGACCAGGGGGGAAAAGCCTCCCAACTATGTATGTACCCTACGCATGCATTCTCTCTCACATTCACACAACTGCAGTTTAAAGAGCTTTAACATGGTTCACCTAATCAACTATGCAATCACTTTCGATTCTACCAATCTTCCACGAATACACCAATCCGACACAAAAGGAACTGGATTCACTGAAACATCATTATAACATATTTACACACACAACTACACTTACGATATCTAATTGTTTGGTCCCAAAAGAGAGAGAAGAAAAGTTCTGTAGTGGCCCGATGTGTCTGAGTGAACTGCATCGTTCAAGGTCTTTTTATATTTCCTCAGGTACTCGGCTTTTATATACTGCATATCGATCTCGGTTCGTGTCACAATTATCCTAATAAGTGTAGTGTCGTCAGTTCCCAGACCTTTCATTGCCTTATGCAGTGCCTACATGGTTTCATAAAGTAATAAGATCTCCAAACAAGCATTTATGGCAACAAGCATTATATAATTCCCAGAAGAAACGTTACAGCAAAGTTTTCTAAAACCATATTACTCGACCAACAAAACCAAGCTCATCTCTGGACAAGAACGGAATCAGCGACATGACAATATCCAACAGTAAAAAATAAAAAAGTTTAAGGAAGAGTGCATGATATAAATCACAACACATTTCGTGAAACGGATTCTCAAGGGTCTTTTTACCTTGGAATCATATTTTGTTTTGACAATTGTGTTAAACACCTACAGTCCATGTTCATACAAACACACATCCACCAGCATTCTACAAAAAAAGATGCAATTCCCATCCTTATCTACAAAGCTACGGCCAGTCATATTATTTGGCTCATCATACACCATCATTAAAACTGAATGCAGCACAGGAAACAAATTGCTATAACCTTAATGAACAAAAACTATATATACCTTAGCAAAGTACTTTGCAGGATTCTCTGAGCATTGTAAAATAGTCAAGAGACCACGCTCAAACTTCCCAGATGTTTCGCTCTTCACTGCCTGCAAAAGTTTCAATTTCGTAAATCATCACAACAAGAATTTAAATAAAAGAGATAAGAAGACAAGGAAAATTAACCTTTTTCAAGGAACCTCCATACATGTCATGATAAGCAGCGCTAATAGCTGCTAGCTGTGCCCTACTTCTTTCACTAAATATGCGGATAAAGGTTTTCTCATCAGTTCCCAATCTCTTCTCCCCTGCTTTATAGAGGGCCTTTGCATCCTTCATAGCCATCTCTCTATCAACTTCAAGACCTTCGTAACGGGAGGTGCTTACATATGCAAGCAAAAGCTATACACAGTATGTTTAAATCGCAATATCAGTCGCTTTTATATTTTCTTCCTAAGAGTTGGTGGAATTGATAACAATTCTTTTTATTTTCCCAAATGGAGGGAAAGATGAACAGGAAGTTGCCAGTGACATGTTTTTGACCTGACTTTTGTAAGCAATCTACAAAAACGGGGACTCTATTAATCAAGACCAAGGGCTACTTGAGGATATTTAAGCAAATACTGTCATTCTTTACGACAACATGTCCCTGTAATTGAGATTGGCTCTGAAGTCTTAGCATGCTAAAGAAGATTACAATAAGAACCAAGTATTTCCCCACTATGTAGGGTCAGCTATATCAATCATATTCACCACTATGCCCCTTCCATCCATAAAAGTGAAGACTGTTTCAATAGTTTCTATCCGGGTTGTTTTTTGTCTTACTCTCCTCATATGTATCAAGTTGATAAGCCATATACGACATAAAGGAAAGGGTAAATTGACCAAAAATTGAGAAACGAAGCAAAAAAGGTATTTTGGAAACTTTTAGACCCTTACCATGAATAAGAGTACCAAGGTAATGGAAGAACAATAAATCTAGAGGAAATGCTTGTTAAAAAAGAGAGTGCATTTCAATGTTACCAAAATAGGGCACCAAGGATGCTCAGCATACCAAGATCAGTATTCAGAAAGTGTACCTTTTTGTGATCACCTGAGGTGTGTCTTTCAATATCTTGCTCAAGAAAAACCCCAAACTTCGCTTGGTAATTTTGTTTAATTAATTGAATCTGTGATGGTGTGCGAGAACAAATAACTTCAGTTGCAGCATCAAGATTTGTCAAATCTGGTAAAAGTGCCTGCCTAATGACTATTGCATCACGTCCTGCAGGATCATGCATCCATAGCAAGACAGCCGTCTGAAAGGTTAAAGACAGGGTTCAAGGTGAAATTCCAGCACATTCACGTACACAATGTGCACAAATATATAGATACATACACACATACATACCATTTCTTACAATTTATAATACAAAGACTAGAGGGAAAAAAATACAAAGACTGGTACCTCCAATTTTCCACGAAGCTCCGAAACAAGTCGTTTGAGAAGGTCTTCAGAATACATTGCGCTATACTCATGTTGAATTAAAGAACGCTGAGTTGCATCTCGATGGGCAAGAATATTGACCACTGCTGCAGTATCGCATCCCAGCCCTAGAAGGAAAAAGTAGAACAGGAAAAATATGAAAAAGAAACATTCTTTTCACCCTTTTGGTTGTTTTTTCTCCACATATTAATGTAAAAGCTTGATGCTAAAGTCACAACTGATACTTTCCAAAAGGAAACGAGTATATAAGTGAAGCCATAACTTGGAGGTTTTGCATCAACTAAGAAAATTAAAGCATTATAGCAAAATTTCGTCACACAGAGATACACAGAACAAATCAAACAGTCCATAAGAAACAAACAAATTCTTAAGCTAAAATATCAAAGGGTTTTAACCTTCTTCAAAGATACACAATACTGAAGTTACCCAACGAACATGCTTATATCATAGATTAATAAATCATACTGCTTGTAAGCTGAAAATCAGAAGATTGATAAACGAGGAGCATGCTTTCATTTTTATTTGACAGTGAGCCATTCAACAACAATCTACATAATAAAGTTAGCGGAAGAAGCATAACAATAGATAAGAACTTAGCACATGAAGGAGTTAAAGTTTAACTTGGAAAAACTTAAATGTCATATCTTGAAAATTAAAAGAACAATTTGATTTTATTTAAGAGGAATCCAAGCATATAAGGACGAATAACATACAAGTCAGCAGTAAAGGTTTGTAACATGATAAATCATAAACCTTCAAGAAAATTTTAAATGGAAAACCGTTGCTCAGACACACAATTAAAACTCAAGGTCTAATCCCTCTACTTGATGAAAACTAAAAAGTTAATCTCTTTAATTTATTAGAATTTGGTCTTCATACATTACAAAAACTGAGAAATTAGTCTGATTGGCTAATATGCCAATCCTTCTCGTTAAATCACTAATTGAAAATCAACGATTCTGCCACTAACAACTAGACTACCTTGTTAATTTTCTAACAAATTAAAGTAAATGGACTAACAATCAATTTTTGTAAAGTAAAGGGATGAAATTCAGAATTGGACGGAAACTCAATATTCTTATTTTTTTTAAATATTCTTAAATATTTAAAAGGGCAGAAGAGAATTTCAAATTTACAAATAAATTCTTATACTTATTTCAGATTCACTAAGATACGACAAATCCATGATTTTGAAAATCATATTTGCATATGCTTTATCATACAATTTATGCTAAATTTGGAATCTGAATCCCAATCCAAGTTTGCAATCAGCAATCAAAAGTAAACTCCATAAGAAATTAATGAAGACAATGTTTTCTTTTGAAAAGGAAAATGCTGTAGAAAATGTCAATAATCATGAATTAAGAAAAAAAAAACTAATAATAATGAAATTTTTCAGGAAAAGGGAGGGAAAGGAGGAGGAGGTGGAGAGAAAAATGAGAAAGAAAAGGAAGGAAAAAAACAAGGGTACCCTTGAAAGCACGGTAAAGCTGAATAGCATCGTCTCTAGGAGATGTAAGAACCGGCGAAAGGCTTAAAGTCGACATTTGCAAAAACCTCAAAACCAACAGTCAACTGTTTCAGATTTGGTGTTTGAAATTAAAGTTTGAACTTCCTACAAGCTCCTGCTCCTCCTCTGCAACAAATAATCGTCACCCAGCGACACCTAGCGGTAGCCTAACACGGCACGAGTTAAGTTAACCACTGTCCTTTTCCCATGTGTTCTTTTACTACATCAGAGTTTTATTTCGTATATATTTATTGTCGCTTTTTTCGTGTCTACCAAATGTCTCTGTTCTGATCAATTAAATTTGGGGTAAACTATAGGCTTGTGTAAGGTCGTGGATCAAGGTTGCTAGCACCTTTTCTTTCACTTTTTAGCTTAGTAATTAATAATTATTAAATATGAATTATTTAATTGATTTCATTAAAGTTAACATGGGACATAAAATAAATTTTAAAATTTAAAAGGAGATAAAATTAATTAATTTTAATATTATAGTATCAAATAGATTGATGGTATTAATGTATAAAAAAATTTTAATAATTTATTTTGATGTTTTGAAATTTATATTTTCAATATTAAAAATAATAAATTTAGAATTTTGGTTGTGAGATAAATAAGCACAATTTGACAATTTTAGTATAGTATTTTAATTTTTATTGCTTTTTACTTTAACCCTTGATTTCTTTTACCCAATCAATACTTAAAAATATTTATTGGGTAATCGAATAAAAGCAACCTAAAGTTGACTGACTAATATGAAAATATAAACATAATGTGACGTATATAATTAATCATCGTTAGAGAGTTAATGCTTGGGTGACTAAAATGAAAGCACCCTAAAAGTCAAGTGACCAATAAATAGTTTAATCTTAATTTTTTATTTAATTTTATAAGTAAGATTAAAAAATTGTTATGCATTTTAAATTGGTATCTTAAAAACAAAAAATTAAATAAATGAAATATATAATTCTTGATACAAAGAGGTGGCGTGGAGAATATGATGGTGGAAATCGAAGGTTGTTCACCTAGAAGTGCAAAGAGCAATAAAATGTTGAAGGAGAGATAAGGTTAAGATGAGTAGAGAAGAAGAGTGATCGAGAGAAGGCAAAGAGAGGGTCGGGATGATTTGATGGTGGAAGGGCCAATTTGCCTCTCTCAAGATTTGGTAAAGCATGTGATTGCATTGAATTCCTCAATTAATCTCTCTATTAATCATTGTAAGATTTGTAAATGACTCATTTAAATAGTTTTTCTATCAAAATAGTTATAAACAGAATTAAATCGGTTTTTTTTTTTTACAAAAATCAAGTCGTAGGACTCTATTTAGGTTTTTTTAATTATAGGAAAATAAAAATTATAGTTGAAAACAAAGCTAACTTCTATCTTGAAGTTGTCATTTGAGTATAATTGTTGAATATTTATATTATTTAGTTAAAAGAAATTATTTTAATGCCCTTTCGCATTTAAAATAAATTATATTATTTGAGGGTATTTTAGTCTTTTATTAAAAATCAATAAAAATATGCGTATGATGAGATTCAAACCTATGTTAATTGGAATAGTGAAACCTTAAATTTATCACTTAACTAAATTTTATTTTACCATTTTTATACACTATATTTTATTATACACTTTATTATCTCCATCAATTGTGTATATTAATAATGTTGTTGATTAAGATGATGTCACTAATTAACTCGACACCAACTTAGGACTAATGACAATACTATAATAAATAATTGTACTCGTTTAATAATCTTAATATAATGTATTCACGTGTTTAAACTTCATTTTACTTATAATTTATTTTATTTTATAGATGATTTATTGCTTTTATAGAAGCATGTCAATGACATGGAGTCTAATGTTTTGAAAATATATTCAAAACATAAATTTTCCAAACAATTAATATTAATTGCTTAAAATATTTAAAATTTATATTTAATATATCAAAATATTAATAATAAGATATAATAAAAAATTTTAAATATTTTATTGGAATGTCATAATATCTGAATTAGTAAGAGAAATATTTAAAATTTTCAAACAATTTTCTATATATCAAAATCCATAAAATTTAAAATTAAATATGCTGAAATTCTTTTATATATATATATATATATATATATATATATATAATCAAACATAAATTAATTTTAAATAAAATTACTTAGTATAGATTAATACAAAGAAACCCAAATTAAAGAAAATATTTAAGTGTTGAATTGAATATTGAAATCAAATTAAAGTATCAAATGGTATCCTAACCCTTTTCTAAATGATAGGGATTACATTTTGTCATGTTTCTTGTCAAAATTAAGGCATTGTTTGATAAAGTGTTAAAACAATACATCAACTGGAAATTAATATTTCCAGTAACTTATTTTTTTAAAACATGTTGACAACTCACAACAAAAGTTACCAGATAAAATCTTTTCTATGATAAGTAGATAATGACCTACTCATCACTTTATATGTAATATATTCAATTATTTACTATTTAATTTTTATTTATTTTAAGATTATATTATTTTTATCAAATAATCTAAATATGTTTAGTATTTAATTTTAAGTAATATATCAAATAAATTTTATAACTTAAATTCACCACTTATTTTTCCAACCAAGGGTGAAGCCAATTTTTTTTTTTTTGGAGGGGCCAAATTTAAATTATAAATTTTTGAGTGAGTTAAAAATGTAATTTTGTCATTGTATTTGTAACACCCCTCGCCCGCATCCGAAGCCTAGACGGGGTTCGAGGTGCTACCTGACTTTTACTAACACTTCCATACTAAGCAGGGTCATGAAATCTCAAATAATTAAAAACTTTTCTTTTCACATGCAATCTGTCCTTTATGCGAGCTTACGAGGCCCAATACATGCATTCGGGGTGGTTCGGGATCCAACCGAGAACTCATGAAAAACTTAGGAAATCTCTTGTATCAAGGCTCCACTCGCCCGTGTAGGTATAGAACACACGCCCGGGTGCTAAGGACACGCCCGTGTCCCGAACCCATGTCCAAAACCTGGACAAATACAAGACTATTTTTCAAGCCATTTTGTCATACTCACAACACATGCACGTATACTTATACAATAGCATACAACATGGCAAAATTAGGCACTTAAACCTTCCTAACATGACATGACCATGGTAATTTCACATGCAACCATTACAATAAGTTTTTCTTTCATCTTTACCATATTAATGCTATAGCTATCAACATGTCATCAAACCTCATGTCCATCACAAAGCATGCATAATCATATCCACAAACCATTCATGAAGCATTATTAACTATTTACCAATCACTTAATCCTGCATTAGTTATTAGCTCATCAATGAATCTCAATTCAATCTCTAGGCATACATGTTGTAAGTCACATCACAAGAGATAATAACATACATGCATAAGAATAATCATATGGGCCCATAACGATATTAGCCGACATAGGCCAATTTACATTGACTAATACTACCTTAATAACAAGCCAATGCCTTTGGCTAAATCATAATATTACATACTCACATTAAAACCCTATACATGCCATAGACTAGAATCACTTGAGTTTACTTACGCCGATAGCGTTAACTTGACAGTATGATAATATCTCTGATGACCTCCAACCCGAGCTAACCTGGAAACTCTAGAAAACATGGGAAAGAAGAGGGGGGGTAAGCTTTCGCTTAGTAAGTTCATATGAAAACAATAAGCAACTCATTAACTTGTTTTATCAATGTTTACAACATATTCTCAAGTTCACTACAAGCTGTCTTTCTGAGCAATGGTCACTAAATTATTTATATATGGAGCTACGAAACTCTGAATTAAGTTCCGTTAATTTTCCCTGAAACTAGACTTATTTTCCTTTCTTCCATAAAATTTCTAAAATTTTTGGTTAAGCCAAATAGTACAGTTTATTCCTCAAAGTTACCCCTGATTCACTGTCTGACAGTTTCGACCCTTCTATACTAAAGTTCGATTATCTCATAGTACAAGACTCGAATAATGTTCTCATCTATTTCTCTTGAAACTATACTCATATCTCTACTTACTAATTTTTTTATAGAATTTTTGGTTGGGCCAATCAGTACAGTTTATTAGTTAAAGTCTCCCCTGTTTCAGGGTATGACCACTCTGAACCCTGTAGACTACAAACCGAATTTCTCCCTGTACAAAATTCCAACGACCATGCCATTTATTTCCTTTAAAAATAGACTCAATAAGGAATCCATGCATATAAGGTATGACTCTTAGTAATTTTTGTACAATTTTTGGTGAATTTCTAAAGTCAGAAAAGGGGCCTCGAATTTATTCAGACCTTGTTTCACAAGAATTCAAATATCACATAATATAGAATTCTTTTTCTTCCCCTGTTTCTTTCATGTGAAAATAGACTCATTAAGCTTTAATCCCATATTTTATTCTGCCTCTAACTTATTTTCCACTATTTTTAGTGTATTTTCAAAGTTACATTACTGCAGTAACTTAAATCTGTCAAGGCTAAATTACTCATTCATGATCATTGTTCACAAAATTAATACAACATCGTTTGTATAATCATCACCGAGACATTCATATCATATTTTCATTTACCATATTACCATCTTACTTATTCAAAGTATCCATTTCACAACATTTACCAATACGTCCCTTTCATCTCGAGTATTCCTCCATTTGAGTAGAATTTTACCCGTTGAACGCATCGGAATATAATTCGGATACATGGAAAGTTTGCACATAAGTGCCACATATGTAGCCAAGCTACCATGTAACCCGCCAATAAGTGAACTCGGACTCAACTCAATGAGCTCGGGCGTTTGCATCCATAAGTGAACTCAGACTCAACTCAATGAGCTCGGATGCCTAGTTACATCTCACGAACTCGGACTCAACTCAACGAGTTCGAACATTCGCATCCATAAGTGAACTCGGACTCAACTCAACGAGTTCGGATGCTCAACCATCCTAGTGACATGTCACTTGTATCCTAATCTATTCGTAAGGTTCAAACGGGATTTTCCTCGAACACAGATCCTTGCCATCTTCCGTAAAATATCGAAACCAATACTCGGTAGCACTTTATATTTAACAGATAATACACATAACTTGCATTTCATTCGAAAATAACCACAAAGCATATATTTCATGATAAAAATCAGCATATCATATATTTAACATCAATAACTTAAAAATAACAATTATGCTACATTATTTACACATGAACTTACCTCGATACCACAAAGGTGAAAAAAAAAGACGTAATTATCCCTTAATTAATTTCTTTCCGTTCTAGGTCCAAATCTCGATTTTCATCATCTAAAATATCACATTCAACTTATTAAAACAATGTACTGATCAAATTAGACCATTGACACACTTGGGAAATTTTTTACAATTTTGCCCCTATATTTTGCCAAAATTACCAAATTACCCCTAGGCTCGTAAAATAATTTTTATCACATTTCTTTACTTCTTGAGTCTAGATGAACCATTTTCATAACTATAGCAACTCATAATTTCAACTATTTCACACATTTACAACTCATTTTACAACTTAGCAATCTAGCCCTTTTTAAGGTGTTTTCATGCAATTTCTTTCACAAAAGTTGTTTATTAGACAACTAGCACTCATAATCTTCCATAAAAACACAGAAAACAACACATTTACTCTCATGGAAAAACCCTAGACTCTTCATCATTTTGCAAAATAGTCCCCTATTATGAAAGCTCATGCTTTAGGGGTTCCAAAAATGTAGAAATCATCAAGCAAAGACATTAAAATCACTTACAAGCAAGGGAAATATGTTGCTGAAATTTTCCAGCTTCAAAGCCCTTTCTTTGCTGCATATTTTGGTGAAGGAGAAGAGAAAAATGATAGCTTTTTCTTTTTGATTTGTTAATAATAAAACTAGTCAAAATTGGTGACCAAATTTCACCTAATTTTGACTTTTCAACAATTTTGTCTCCCATGGCCGGCCATCACACTTTCAATGGCCTAATTTCACTTTAAATACCCCCAATTTAAGATACAAGGCAATTTAACACCTTTAGGTATTAAAACACAACTTTTACCTTTTACGCGATTTAGTCCTTTTTTGAAATTGGACTAGAAATAGCTAAAATTAACTTACCAAAATTTACATGCACTTATAAAATTATATTATAACACATAAAATAATGCTAAAATAATTTTCTCTAGCCTCGAAATAGTGATCCCGAAACCACTGTTTCGACTAGGCCCAAAATAGGGCTGTTACATTTTTTCCCCCCTTTAGGGATTTTTCGTCATCGAAAATCTTACCAGAAAAAGTTGCTCTCTACTTTCACGAGTCACTTATATCTTTTTCTCACAACTTACAAAACAACTCAGCACAAGCTCATACTCAAGATTTCCTATAGCTTTTCCATAGTAGAGGTATAAACCTCGGAGCTCAATTTGAAACACTGGAGACTGACATTCTTGGAACTATAAACTCAGAAACATACAACTCAGTCACATCTGTCGAGTAATATATCTGTACATACTAAAATAATCATGTGGACTTCCATCATCAATCTATCACAATTCAACTTGCATCCCTCCTTTTTCCTGGGAATGAGAGACATCCCGATACAAAATTCATAACAGTACTTTCTCATTTTCTTCCCACTGTCATCACTGACAATAATAATCTCGAATACATTTGATATTCGGCTTTACCCTATAGACAATTCGACATCCTTTGAACGAATAGACAAGATACTGCTGTGAACTCTGTACTCAATTCTCTCAGATACCCGAGTTTCTCAAGATGAAATCTTACTCTGAATTAATAGTAATAGAAACCAGAAATCAAATCCTCCCTGCAATTCCAAATTAAAAGTCGAATCATGCTGTACTTGTTTAATTTACCACTTATAGCCACATTTCTATACTCTCATCATCAACTGTTTAGAAACTTTACTAACATGAATCAAATGATTCCAACTTCATAGATGTGGTTTCTTTATTAATTAGGATAACTATACTTATAACATCTCTCGAACAAGAGAAATCCAACTAATATGTTTCCATAACATACTTTCAAGAATAAAACCTCATCATTTCTGACTGTACAACTACTTACCAAGGAACACGTAACGGTATTCTCAGACCAGAGAATAAACTTAAATGCACATAACTCAGATTTACTTTTGTAGAATAACCATTCTTTACCCCAGGAATTTTAAAGAAATCTCGACACTGAAATCCCCACACTTCTATGGTCGAGCCAGAAGCTTAATCATAAAAGATTCTAATATCGCAAGTCAAAGATTACTCGTAAAGATAAGCCAAGCTTGATAATTCTCGAAACAAGAACAAGAGAAAAGCTAATATAAGAAATTCCAAGATATAAAGACTATACCAGAAATCTGAGAATATAATCCAGAAGAAAATAATATAGATGATCTGGAAAATCCCTTAGAGAAAACCAGAAAGAAACTACTGTCTGTACGCTCTAGAATTTCTCGTAACAGAGATAATATAATTCTCGCATATATAAACCATAATCAATAGAACATCGAATAATCTTACATAGATTTTTTCATCAACTTCATTCCAATATATCGAATAGAAATCTGAAGAGATGGGGAAATGTAGATCATAACTAACTGGACCAATAGAACTTTTCATCTAATATCACAGTCACTAGCATCCTCACACAATAGAATTCTCAGTCGAAAGGGATAACCATACGTATTCCCCAGAATTGAGGAAAACATAGAATACTCAGAAGAGAAAGATAGCCATTACTTTTGTTTAATTGAATTCGTCATACTCAGACATCTATGCAAGTCCAACATTATTCCTCTAACTAATTCTGTCTTCGCTAATCTCATACTATTCCATTTTTGTACTCTTCAGTTTCACTTTTGCAAGCTTATGCAACATATCTCTCGAGAATCTCATCGTATAACTCTATTTTGGTAAGGGGGCGAAGATTGTAAAGCCTCTAAATTTCTGACTCTCAAGCAAATACATATTCAACAACAACATAGCTTTACGCATATTGATTCAAACATTTCAAATTTCCAACTTGTTATAAACACATTTTCACATATCTCAGTAATACATGCAACTTTATTTCATAGAATATTAGCTGAACATAAGTGAATTTATCATAAATCAAACTTTCATTTCTTTTTCTCAAATTACCCTTAATGTTTTATCAAATTCCCATATTTAGTCTTAATCACTTGCTAATATTTATCAAATTGGAGAACGTCTTATGGTTTTGAGTACATCGTTTACTTGATGCCATAGTTCAACTATGGTATTGTACTAGCTCTCATCCATCTGTGTCGATGCCGTGTCCTGCATGTGTCTTACATCGACACATGTAACCGTGCTGACGCATGTCCTAGACATGTCTTACACTAGCACATCTTGTAGCCGACGCATGTCCAAGACATGTCTGACACAGGCTAACATCTCGAGGCTGATGCATGTCCCAGACATGTCTTACACTGGCTCTCATACTGTGGCTGATGCATGTCCCAGACATGTCTTACACTAGCCCTCGTCTCAATGCCGATGCCATGTCTCATACATGGTCTTACACTGGCACACAAATCTCATGTATTATCATGGTCTAACCATAGTCTTTTCCGTCAATTCATTAGTGAACGATCGTACTCATTCCCTGCGTTCCACCCAATTTGATCTTTCATTACAACTTTCATGCTATTGTGACATTTATGATTCTGTAAGTAAGATTATAAGGCATAACATTTCAGCATCTTGACTTCATTAATCTAGACATAAATGTCAACCTCATGTATATACTAATTTCTAATCATGCAATAAAAGTATTCATACATACATTCTGTCACTTCAAACAAATTTCTTTCTTTTCCTAAACACTTGGCCAAATCAAGTTGGACATTTAACATCGTATGAATACTAACATGCATAAAAGCATTTTTCACATTCTTTATCTCAAGAGTATCACATAATGAATACTAGTTCATATAAAAAAAAATATGGATTTCTTTTCATACCTTTCCCAATATTTAGCATATCATAAGCATGATTCAATAATCTTCAACTTTACTCTTATCTCTATCAAGATTTGCTCGGTTGGAACTCATTCCTGTCTTAATCAACAGTTTTGTTAGGACTGAGAGATATCACACTATCACGAGTAATACTATGGCATGTATAGCTAGACTCTCTTACGCTAGGTTAGTCTGAGAACCGACTAAACCATGCTCTGATACCACTAAATGTAACACCCCTCACCCGCATCCGACGCCTGGACTGGGTTCCAGGTGCTACCTAACTTTTACTAACACTTCCATACTAAACAGGGTCATGAAATCTCAAATAATTAAAAAATTTTCTTTTCACATGCAATCTGTCCTTTATGCGAGCTTACGAGGCCCAATACATGCATTCGGGGTGGTTCGGGACCCAACCGAGAACTCATAAAAAAATTAGGAAATCTCTTGTATCAAGGCTCTACACGCCCGTGTAGGTATAGAACACACGCCCGGGTGCTAAGGACACGCCCGTGTCCCGAACCCATGTCCAAAACCTGGACAAATACAAGGTTATTTTCCAAGCCATTTTGTCACACTCACAACACATGCACGCATACTTATACAATAGCATACAACATGGCAAAATTAGGCACTTAAACCTTCCTAACATGACATGACCATGGTAATTTCACATGCAACCATTACAATAAGTTTTTCTTTCATCTTTACCATATTAATGCTATAGCTATCAACATGTCATCAAACCTCATGTCCATCACAAAGCATGCATAATCATATCCACAAACCATTCATGAAGCATTATTAACTATTTACCAATCACTTAATCCTGCATTAGTTATTAGCTCATCAATGAATTTCAATTCAATCTCTAGGCATACATGTTGTAAGCCACATCACAAGAGATAATAACATACATGCATAAGAATAATCATATGGGCCCATAACGATATTAGCCGACATAGGCCAATTTACATGACTAATACTACCTTAATAACAAGCCAATGCCTTTGGCTAAATCATAATATTACATACTCACATTAAAACCCTATACATGCCATAGACTAGAATCACTTGAGTTTACTTACGCCGATAGCGTTAACTTGACAGTATGATAATATCTCTGACGGCCTCCAACCCGAGCTAACCTGGAAACTCTAGAAAACATGGGAAAGAAGAGGGGGGTAAGCTTTCGCTTAGTAAGTTCATATGAAAACAATAAGCAACTCATTAACTTGTTTTATCAATGTTTACAACATATTCTCAAGTTCACTACAAGCTGTCTTTCTGAGCAACGGTCACTAAATTATTTATATATGGAGCCACGAAACTCTGAATTAAGTTCCGTTAATTTTCCCTGAAACTAGACTTATTTTCCTTTCTTCCATAAAATTTCTAGAATTTTTGGTTAAGCCAAATAGTACAGTTTATTCCTCAAAGTTACCCCTGATTCACTGTCTGACAGTTCCGATCCTTCTGTACTAAAGTTCGATTATCTCATAGTACAAGACTCGAATAATGTTCTCGTCTATTTCTCTTGAAACTAGACTCATATCACTACTTACTAATTTTTTTATAGAATTTTTGGGCCAATTAGTACAGTTTATTAGTTAAAGTCTCCCCTGTTTCAGGGTATGACCACTCTGAACCCTGTGCACTACAAACCAAATTTCTCCTTGTACAAAATTCAAATGACCATTCTGTTTATTTCCCCTAAAAATAGACTCAATAAGGAATCCATGCATGTAAGGTATGACTCTTAATAATTTTTGTACAATTTTTGGTGAATTTCTAAAGTCAGAAAAGGGGATCTCGAATTTATTCAGACCTTGTTTCACAAGAATTCAAATATCACACAATATGGAATTCTTTTTCTTCCCCTGTTTCTTTCATGTGAAAATAGACTCATTAAGCTTTAATGCCATATTTTATTCTGCCTCTAGCTCATTTTCCACTATTTTTAGTGTATTTTCAAAGTTACACTACTGCAGTAACTCAAATCTGTCAAGGCTAAATTACTCATTCATGATCATTGTTCACAAAATTAATACAACATCGTTTGTATAATCATCACCGAAACATTCATATCACATTTTCATTTACCATCTTACCATATTGTTGTTATGTCAAGTTTTCAACCCCAGGGTTAAGTACATACCTGTTCAAAGTATCCATTTCACAACATTTACCAATACGTCCCTTTCATCTATCGAGTATTCTTCCATTTGAGTAGAATTTTACCCATTGAACGCATCAGAATATAATTCGGATACATGGAAAGTTTGCACATAAGTGCCACATATGTAGCTAAGCTACCATGTAACCCGCCAATAAGTGAACTCGGACTCAACTCAACGAGCTCGGGCGTTCGCATCCATAAGTGAACTCGGACTCAACTCAACGAGCTCGGATGCCTAGTTACATCTCACGAACTCGGACTCAACTCAACGAGTTCGAACATTCGCATCCATAAGTGAACTCGGACTCAACTCAACGAGTTCGGATGCTCAACCATCCTAGTGACATGTCACTTGTATCCTAATCTATTCGTAAGGTTCAAACGGGATTTTCCTCGAACACATATCCTTGCCATCTTCCGTAAAATACCGAAACCAATACTCGGTAGCACTTTATATTTAACAGATAATACACATAACTTGCATTTTATTCGAAAATAACCACAAAGCATATATTTCATGATAAAAATCAGCATATCCTATATTTAACATCAATAACTTAAAAATAACAATTATGCTACATTATTTACACATGAACTTACCTCGATACCACAAAGGTGAAAAAAAAAAGACGTAATTATCCCTTAATCGATTTCTTTCCGTTCTAGGTCCAAATCTCGATTTTCATCATCTAAAATATCATATTCAACTTATTAAAACAATGTACTGATCAAATTAGTCCATTGACACACTTGGGCAATTTTTTTACAATTTTGCCCCTATATTTTGCCAAAATTACCAAATTACCCCTAGGCTCGTAAAATAATTTTTATCACATTTCTTTACTCCTTGAGTCTAGATGAACCATTTTCATAACTATAGCAACTCATAATTTCAACTATTTCACACATTTACAACTCATTTTACAACTTAGCAATCTAGCCATTTTTAATGTGTTTTCATGCAATTTCTTTCACAAAAGTTGTTTATTAGACAACTAGGACTCATAATCTTCCATAAAAACACAGCAAACAACACATTTACTCTCATGGCAAAACCTTAGACTCTTCATCATTTTTCAGAATAGTCCCCTCTTATGAAAGCTCATGCTTTAGGGGTTCCAAAAATGTAAAAATCATTAAGCAAAGACATTAAAATCACTTACAAGCAAGGGAAATATGTTGCTGAAATTTTCCAGCTTCAAAGCCCTTTCTTTGCTGCATATTTCGGTGAAGGAGAAGAGAAAATGATAGCTTTTTCTTTTGATTTGTTAATAATAAAACTAGTCAAAATTGGTGACCAAATTTCACCTAATTTTGACTTTTCAACAATTTTGTCTCCATGGCGGCCATCACACTTTCAATGGCCTAATTTCACTTTAAATACCCCCAATTTAAGATCTGAGGCAATTTAACACCTTTAGGTATTAAAACACAACTTTTACCTTTTACGCGATTTAGTCCTTTTTGAAATTGGACTAGAAATTGCTAAAATTAACTTACCAAAATTTACATGCACTTATAAAATTATATTATAACACATAAAATAATACTAAAATAATTTTCTATAGCCTCGAAATAGTGATCCCGAAACCACTGTTTCGACTAGGCCCAAAATCAGTACATTAAGATTAATGTAAAATTTTTACAATTTTCAAGGGATTAAATTATAAAATTTTTATTTTTAGGGAGGGTATAATTTAATTTTAAAATTTAGGAGGAGTCAAAATACGATTTCACTATTAAATACTTAAAACTTTATAAATGCTCAAGGGAGTAAAGAGGTTAATTTTCATTTTTAGGGGACTAGGACCACTGTTTTCCCTTTTAGCTTCACTTCTGTACGGGAGGTAGTAATGAAGATTTTTTCTCAATGGGTGAAAGCCCGATAGAACAATGCTACGTGGAGGTAAAAAGCTCATGGGTTATGAACTTTTTTTCTCGAAGAGGAATCAATGACGGTATATAAAAAAATAAACATAGGCTAACTCAATGTCAATAGTTGTGATAATACATAGGATGCAAACGTTATCGGAAACTAACTTATTGTAAAGCATCTGTAGATACTTTTTTAAGTCTTCATCAAATCTTTGAGCTCAACCTTGAGTGAGCGGTGGAAATCATCAAACTAAAGTATGGTAGGAGTAGAGATAATTTATGATGGATGGATGAAATAAGTAGAGATAAAAAAAGAAGAACAACGACGAAAGTATTCTATTGGGCCGATAACACTTGTGACCAAGATGTTAATGATGTCAAAAAGAAGACCAAAACTAATGGAGAGAATGGGATTAAATACACTTGTGACCAAGATGTTAATGATGTCAAAATTAATCTCAACATAAAAAATTTCTGGTAAAAATTAATAAATATATGATCCGCGGCCGCTTGTGATAAAATTGTTTTGGTAGGGCAATCTCCTATTGGCCTTTCGCCGCATAACCGTCATGTGCTTCACCATATCCTTTCGACACGTGTAACATGAATCTTCACGTAATTGATTTTTGTTTTTGTCTTTCACCCGTAATTTCTCGAACCGTCCATTTGGCTGACGATTTCCCCCAAGTTTTCAACCCTTATATATTCCTTTTTCTACAGTAAATTAGTAAACTAAAACGCAAACCAAGAATTTGATTCTTTTTTCTTCTTCTCTTTTTTCTCTGCCATAAATTCTTACAGATAAGCATCCAATTCATTCCTCATTTTGGTTTTTGATTTTCGTGACTCTACGCCTTGCCTTTGTTCTCCTCCTGCAAACTGAAACGTGTTTGGTTTTCTGCTTGTACTGCTACAATTTCCCAGTTCCCGATAACCTCAGCAAATTGTAGGAATAACAAAAGACTGGGTATTTGACGATTTTGTTTCTGTTTATATCTTTTGATTTGGTTTCTCTCCGTTTATGACCTGTTCATCAACTAGAACGATTGTAATACCCAGAGAAACTAAGTTTCTATATTTTAATAAAATTTACGGACATTCTCAATTTCATGTGAAACCAAACTATTGGAAACCCAAGTGTCTATCCAAGGATTCCAATCCCTTAATCTCATCATCAGCCGCTTCTGAAAGGATGGCGGCGGTGGAGCCATTGACCTCTGGAGCAAGTGGCCGCATAAACGCCCTCTTCTCCTTACGTGCTTTGAGGAGCCTCTTGTTGCTGCTAAATGCTGTCGTTTTGTTCTTGCTTTTGCCATTCCGGGGGCAAAGACGCGCCTCCGCTATCTGTTCCGGGGAGGAAGTGGGAAAGGACGAGAAACAGGACTGCCGGAGGAAAGGGTCGTCTTCTTCGTCGGCTGTGATGAGGGTGCCGGCGGCGATGGTGCTACGTAGAAGCGCGGCGGTGATTTTGGACCAGGAGGCCGCGGCCAGGCGGTCACTGGCGATCCAGAGGGTGGTTGAGGACGATGGTAACGGCACAGTGAGGGAGTTTTCGCTGTTTACTAGTGCACGAGGTGAAACGTTATTCACTCAGTCTTGGACCCCAGTT
The DNA here is from genome assembly GCF_025698485.1 of Gossypium arboreum. Lineage (NCBI taxonomy): Eukaryota > Viridiplantae > Streptophyta > Magnoliopsida > Malvales > Malvaceae > Gossypium > Gossypium arboreum. Next base: position 81,768,307 of record NC_069078.1, on the reverse strand, counting down.
TCCGTCGTAGTCAGGTTAGTTTTTGACTAACTATTCCCTTTCTTTTTGAGAAGTTGTACTAATTTATATGTCAATTATGATGAGTAACACTATTGGGTCACTTTTCTTTAAGCCGGTGCCAATGATTTATTTTCTCTATTTAATTCATTTACTTAGAAAATAGCTCTGGAAGTGGGGTTTTTGAGTTTGAGATTATTTATTTGTTTTGTCTTTTCCAGAGCTTAAATGAGATATATTTCTGCTTTGAAATTTAGTTCAGAGTGATGGGATTTATTTTTCTGAGATTCGAGAGAATAAGAACATTGCTTTTTTAGGAATCATCACTATTGTTTGTTAAGCTCCCATAGACAAAATTTCAGCTTTTGGGAGTGGCACTTTTGGATTATTATACCATTTTTTTTATTTAACCTAGGAAAAAACAATTAAAATATGTTACCTAAGCCCACTAGAAAATGTCTCTATTATTCTTAAAATAATAAAACGGTATGAAGTTAATTTATGGAACTCTGCTTCTTCTGCATCTTTGAGTCAATGGTTTGGAAATTTTAAAATACAACAATTAATTAAAGAGATACATATCTGAAAACTGTGGTTATTGTCCTCACTTGGAAAGTTCACAGAAGCCTGCAAAAATGGTTGAGTTTCCAATGACACTAGTGGTTAAAACTATGGATAAAAAGAAACAACGTTTTTGCAGGCTATAATTCCCTGCAGCTTCGATCAAAAAACAAAATCCCTGCTGTTAGAGCTATAAATGAATGGAGTGTAAAATGACCAGTTCCGTTTTTGTTCATTTATGTTAGTTTATCAAGATAAATAAACAAACATTGGTGAAGATTTTGAGGAACTGAGCATGATCAGAGGCCCATTTGTTTAAGCTTGGTTCATTTACAGCACTACCTGCTGCTGGAGCATGCCCCAAGGACTGCTTTCTTATGATTATTCCTGCCCTAAATGTCTAAGCTTCTGCTTATGGTCCCCTACCTCTTTTTGTCTGCGTTATGCTCTGAATGTAGCTGGGAAGGCACTTGCTGTGGAGATGATATTTACAATACTCTGCCATAGTTTTTCATGTATTTGTCAAATGTTTGGCAGTGCCTAATCAGCCCAGAGAGTCTCATAATTTGGCATATTTTTCTATCGAGTTGAATATTTCGAAAGGAATAGCTGATAAAATAAAATGCTTTTATCACTAGTGCTCAGTTGATAAAATTGCTTTTCCATAGTTCAAAGAATTGATATTCTTGTCAAATGCTTGAGAATTGGTAAATATTGAGCCAGGACTTTTTGAAGTGTGCCGCGGACCTTGATGTCAGTGGAAACTAAAATAAACAAATGAAAAGGTGAAAAGAAATTTTACTAAAAGTGTTGAATGTGAAAAAAGGACAACAAATCGAACTTCTATTGGCCTGAAATTAGATTACCCTCTGTGAGCAGAAGTTTCAATTCTGTCTTTGCTATAAGTGTAAATTTCTGTATGGATAAATCCTGGCTGGAGGCTAAGCCATTTATATTTGTTTACCAAACTTTAGTCAAGTTGGGCACATTGGTTTTAGTGAAGCTTAGAGGGATGAGAACTTGCTTGTGCTAATTCCTCTATAATCAATTTTATACTTTTCATATCTGAAAGTTTAAACTTTAAATGAGTTATGAGAAATTCCTTTTCTTCTGTTCTAGCAATAAAATAAAATATTTATTGTAATTAGCTTCAAGCTACAGTCCTCTACAATTTCTACCAACCTGTTTTGATTTATTGATTACATTCTTTTAAATTATTAAATTTTAGTTTTCTTTTGAAGTTCAAATTCCCACTATGTTCACCTAGATAGTGAGTTATTCCCATATCTTTTGCAGGGGCGTAGTTGTTCTTTTGCATGGCCTGAATGAACACAGGTTTGTTATTTGGATCTGAGGCCATTGTAGAGGAGGTTTTAAATTGATTGGGTAGCTTTTTGTTTTTTTTACTTATGATGTTTAGATTTTTACAACAGTGGCAGGTACAGTGATTTTGCAAAGCAGCTTAATGCCAATGGATTCAAGGTCTATGGAATGGATTGGATTGGTAAGTTTAAGTTTCATATGCTGACCATCAAAATCACATTCTGCTTTGCCCAAAAATCCGTCTTTTATTTATGTTGTGTGTCATTTATTTTTTACATAGTGCATGTGCATCCGCTCCCCTCCCTCCTCCTCCTCCTCACTTTTGCTTTCAGTGACTATTTCATATAAGTGAGTACAAAGAAATTCAGAGGTCATATTGTATGGTCAACTTGACTCATTTCTGGTGAACTGCTCTCTTTAGATTCCTCTTTTCTGTCTTCCACGCTACTTCTCTTGTTGCACTCCTTATGGTCCTCTTATATGTATAAGTTTTTTATGGTGATTTCTTTTCGCTGTTATCTCAAGTGATTAAATATTGTTGGCCACTCTTTCAGTTAAAGGAAAGAGTAGGGTGAAGAGGTATATTGTTCTTGTTATGCGCTCAGAAGTTTTTTTTGTCCTTCTTTTCTTGTATATATTTGAGGTTATGTGGATTTGAAGTTTTGAACCCCGACTACTGGAACTAGGTCCAACACTCTACCTTCGTAGTGCTTTTCTGACAACAATCAAGTCAATGTATCCTTTGAAGCTAAGTGTTAAATTTATTTCACATCAAGGGAAACGGGTCATATTTAAAATTTAATAGAAACTAGAATCAGAAAAGTAAAATTAAAGCCGCTGGTGAATTTTACCATTTCATCAGACATCCTGGACATAAAGACAAGTTTCCATTTTTTAAAGAAAAAGGAAAAGCCTGAATTACCTTTTGTTGATTTGAACTTTTTTGGTGAAGTTTTGAACTGCTAAAACACAGCTTCCTTCTAATTTGATTAGCGGGGAAAGGTGTGTTCAGCCTCAACATCATGGAATTATTGATCGTCTTGTTTATTACATGTATTTCTAGGTGACTCCACAATAATACAAATGTCTGACTCTAATTAGTATGTTAAGAAACAAACGACTACTTGAGGTCCTATTTAAGTTTTGCTTTAGTACATTCATGAATAGGCGTAAGTTTAGGCCTAGAGCATCATGTTTTAACAAGTGTTACTTGCATATCACTTTTACAATCAATCTGATTGTGGACTAGAGACAAGAAAAAGGATTTAGAGTGTTTGTGACTGAAGAGAATACACAAATGGTAAAAGAATGCTTTCTCTTGAAAGGCATTTTAGTTGCTTCTGCTAGTTTTCCACGCTGGTGTAAATCAATTGTAAAATAACTTTCTGCACAACCAATTTAGTCTTGTCTTCATTCCTTCAGATAATCCTTCACAGATTATCTTCTATTTAATGTTGTTCATAGTATAGAGACTCCTTTTCTTCAACGATGCATCTATATTTGGATGTTGCAGGGGTTTGAGTATTTCTATTGGGAAGCCCATTGGTGCCAAGAAGTAACATTTGAAGCTCATCTTGATAAGTAAGCTTACTTTTTAGTGTTTATAGTAAGCAAGACCTGTGAAAACTGTCTTCTTGTTTAGCTGATCTGTAGAAACAAGAAGTATGGTTTTTGAAGATATTCTCCTCATTATTGGCTACTCAGATTTCAGTTTAGATGAATTTTCCACATTACATGGAAGTTTCACTGGTAAAAAATTTCAAAGGGACAAACACGCTGACCAATGTTGAATCTTGCAGCATGGTAGCATATGCCTCAAATAATCTGAAATCATTTATGTGATAAGTCAACCGAGACCTGGGTTCCCTTCCGCCCCCTTACACCCCCCCCACCAAAAAAAAAAAAATTAACAACAACACTCTATCTACAAGCATGATTGGTATTTGTGGTTGACAGTATGCTTTCTAACTTAATCTATTACTCCCCCATGCCATGCCATGCCATGCATGCTTGCTTGCAACTTTCTTTTAAATGGCAGTTGATTTTAAGCTTTCATCTTTTGTGGTTCGTTTGATGGCTGCTTCTATTTTATTGTTGTTTTCATTCTTAAACTTCATATCCTGTAGGACATGGTGGAAGCGATGGGCTACATGCATATGTTCATTCCCTTGATCATGCTGTTACCGATATGGTGTGTTTTAAGGTTCAGCTACAAAAGTATATTTGAAATAAATATTGCGTCAAACTATAATGTCTTTATTTGTCTTCCACCTTGATACAGAAAATGTTCCTTGAAAAGGTTTTAGCTGAAAATCCTGGGCTTCCATGCTTTTGCTTTGGTCATTCAACTGGTGGTGCAATTGTCCTTAAAGTAAGGTTTCATGAAGAATAGTAGTTCCCCTATAACTTTTGAATCATTTATTAACATTGTTATTGTTGCTTTTCTTAAACCTACATGTTTACACGTTAATAACATATAACATGTCTCTTGAACGGGAAAGGGAAAACGTTAAAATCTTTTGATAATGTTCCGCTAAACTTTTAACTTTTCTGCATTATAGGCAGTACTTGATCCAAAGATTGAAGCCCAAGTATCAGGCATTATACTGACTTCTCCAGCTGTAGGAATACAGCCATCTCATCCGATATTTGTGGTAAGGAATTCCATTAGTCATATCTCATCCGATTTTGGTGTGAAATTATGAAACAGTGCAATAATGGCATTAGTTTAATATGATGACTAAACCAATGAGTATTTTCATTCATAATCTCTTTGTTTCTTCTACCTGTGACAGGTATTTGCCCCAGTTGTATCATTTCTATTGCCTAGATACCAAGTCAGTGTCACCAATAAAAAGAACATGCCAGTTTGTAGGGACCCAGAGGCGCTGGTGGCCAAGTATTCAGATCCACTGGTGTATACAGGACCTCTCCGAGTGAGAACTGGTTATGAAATTCTTAGAACTACATCCTACTTGCAGCAGAATATGAACAGATTGAGAGTTCCTTTGCTTGTTCTCCATGGCACCGATGACACTGTAACTGATCCTCAAGCTTCTCAGAAACTGTATGAAGCAGCTGCCTCGACAGACAAAACGATCAAATTATTTGAAGGCCTGTTACATGATCTCCTCTTTGAACTGGAACGAGAAACTATAATGGATGACATAATCCAGTGGTTAAATTGTAGAGTATAGAAATAGGACTAAACACAAGCAGGAACTCTTTAGTGAGCAATCCAAAAGATTGCTGCTAGAAGGTTTCAAGCGAAGTAGGATAATAGCAAATCACGTTGCCAAATAAGACTCAGCATTTCGTTGTGGTTATAATGTTCAGAATTTTAAAGGGCTCTTTTGATTAGATTTTAATTTTCCTTGAGGGTTAACTTGCTGGTCTGGGGCATTTTACTCCACGATTTGTATCTAGAGCGGTTCTGCTGTGCTGGTGATGAGTTCAAACTCAACCTTCGCGGATAGTGACTTATTGTATTTGTGTCTTATTTTTCATGGATGATTTTATCACCGTGGTGCGTGTTTCTGTCTGTGCTTCATAAGCCAACAAGACTTTCTCATGCTTCATTCTCTTTTCCACTGTATAATTTCTTGAAGCTGCATTTATGTTGTAGTTGAGTGCAGCTGACATAGTCTTAGTAAGTTGTGGTAAAATATTGTTTATGGCAGAGATGTTCACGTGCTGGTCTTGAAAGGTCAAAATATAACAAGGGGTTGGGGAATATGTTGGCACTTCGGCTGGCATCTAGGGCTGGCAAAGGGAAGTCCATTGGGAGAGGGAGATATGCTCTTCCAATACCAAATCATATGAGATGTCAAAAATTTCCTCTCCCTTAAATGATTATTTCATTTCTCAATATTTACACCATCTTATGAATCAAGATTCCAAATATATTAAAACATGTAGGGTTCATTTGAGTAGAAGGCATTTTTTAAATCAAGAGTAGTATTGGGTTATTGTTGATTATAATAGATTTTGTAGAGAGAAGATAATTAACAAATTTGTTGCGATCATCTTTCAATAACAGATTAAAATTATTTCAATTCCAAACAGTAATAAAAGACTTAAGCCTGATAATTGTGTATATATAGGTTGGAATTTTCACCCAATGTTTGGTTTTAATATTGGAATGATACAAAATTAACTTTCTAAACTGACTTTTGTCCTTATATTTATTAAACTGCAGTTTATAGTTGTATGAATTTAGGGTTAGATACGAAGTTGGAAACCAAAATATGAAATAAAGTTGAGTTGATTAAAAATAAGCAAAAAAATGCCATCACCCTCCTAAATTATTATGGGTCGTACGCTTGAATGAAGATGGAGAAATGTAAAAGGAATAAACATAGAAATTAAAGATGTACTAAACCCCCAAACCTTACACTATTTTATTTTCATATTTATATATTATTTGGCCTAAACCGGAATTCGTCAACTTACATTAAATGTTTTAGATGCATGTGTTAATTCACATCTAATAATAAAATTAGTACTTAATTTTATATTATATATATATATATATATATTTGTAACTTTTATAAAAATATTAAAACATTCAAAATTTTAACAAATATATATAAACATTTGTATTCTTAACAAATAAAATTTTCCAACAACACTTTAACATTAAAACTGATGGCTGATGATTTATATTTCTGCTAGATAGGAGACCTTGTAAATAATTTGCAGTGTTAAAACATCAGTTTTGATCAGTCAGTTTTGATCAGTCTTACCTATAGTTGTCAAGTCAGACCAGCTTTTGCAATAATGTTATTTTACTGTTTCAGTGTTTTCTAATTTAGTCAATCGATTGCTCCAGAACTGCATTCTCATGAATAACATCTTTTTGCTCCCCCTTTTGTCTTTTTATTGCATTGCATAATTTCAACATTTCTTGCTCACGAACTGAATGGCGAGGCTGATGCTGAAGCCAACTTGGCTGTCAAACTTGCTGGTGAGGTTTGGTTTTAACCATTTTGGTATTTATCATAATCAATTAAATATTGGATGTTTATGAGATATTTCCAACCCTTGCAGAAGGTCAAATCCAGGAGGAGTTGTTATAGAATATATTTATTTATAAAACACTTCTTGGGTAGGTGCAGAATTTTGCATTCAAACCCCAAAAGTTGGTATTATTGTTGGCCTTCGACCTCAGCTCTGCAAAATAACAATGCAAATACCATTTTAAGTTTTGTTTGTGGCAGAGGATTGTTAACGGCGTATCAAATTCAAATGGCATAAATTTTGGTTTTATTATAAAGCCTTATTCTACACATTGTTGTGGGAACCTAAGATCATTTACAGTGAAGGGAAGGGAGTGAGTTCCTTTTTGAGAAATCCATTAAGGTCTAGATTTACCATTCTTGAGTGTTATTTTGGGTCCCTCTTCACCAGTCTAAGTTTCCATCTTATCCCCATACAGAAAGATTAGGGTGCAATTGGGTGAAATTGTTCAGGCTTGAACCCGATGGCATACATTTAAACAAATGTGTTTAATTCCGTAGAAAATGTTCTTGGAAGATTTTAATTATTTTTATAAAAGTTTTTAGGATAAAATTGATAAAAAAATATAAAAAGTTGAGAATTAAATTTGTTATTAAATTAATTTATTCATAATTGAGTAACAAGCGTCCGGGTGATATATTTGTTTTATTCAACTTTCATTGGTTCTGTTATGGTTTTAACATAAGGAGAGGGCCGGAGGGAGCATCCGGCTGATAAACAATCGGCGATCTTTACGAAGAAACATAGAATTTGGACATAGGTATGTTTCAGCCTCTGACCGAGAAAGTAAGAATTCATTGGCATTGTGTTATTCTTTAGGGTCTACATCTTGGGAAATGTGCATGCTAACATATTATAAGTTTTGAGAAAACAAAGAAGCCTGAGAGCGTACATAAAAACATGACGGATTTGTCTATGGGGTTGTAAGAGAAGATGCATTGCAGGTAGACACAGAGGAAGCAGTGGAAGTGTTCTTGTGGTTATGCATCCAAACCTTGAACACTTGCCTACTCACCCCTATTCCTCTACAAAATTTATCAACTTGGTCTTCCTCGTCTCTCCTTTGCAGCCTCCACCCCAGTTTTTCAGCAAACTCCAACATCTTCTCCTTCTGCTCCGCCGTGAACTTTGTCCGAAACCGCTTTTTTCCGCTTCTGGCTCCCGCCTCGGTTGAGTACTCCAGCAGGACGGGTGGTCTTCCTCCGTCATCTCCATAATCAACCCGCTCTACCGGATCCCCTCGACTCCTGCTGTTGCTATTGCAATAGCTGACTTTGCGGTGGAAATTGCGGTGGCAACCGCATGCAGCGCATTGTAGGGTAGAAAGAGAGGAGTGGTCAAGCGTGAACTCCCCGCAGCCGTCGGTGGCGTAGCTGCCAAGGCTGGCTGCATGGTTTCTCAAGCACTCCCTGTAAAGATCACTTGGGTACTCTTTCTCCATCTCTCACACACACTATCTCCTTGTAATCGCAGCTTCTGCTTTATCTCTCTCTCTATATACAAATAGATATGAAACAACCATATAAACATTGGTTGGAAATGGGACGGGAGGTTTGCCTAGCTAGGCAGCCTATTTACATGGTTTTGTGACCCTTAAATTTTTTATTTTGTAATTTTGGTTAAATTAATATTAAAATTATAAAAAAAGAATCGAATCAAATTACTAAAATTAACAATGTCTACAATATTCGAGTTGTGCGATACTACACCTTTTAATCTACAAATAAAAATAGAGAAAAGGAATAGGTAATTACTTATACAAAATAATGTAAAAATCAAAATTTGTTTATATAAAATTATAATGATTAAAAAAACTCGAATTCCAAATTTTAAATATAAATTACTGCACAAATTATATAAATTTTGTATTGGATGTAAAGAAGAAATGTAGGGTTTAAGAAATCACTGCTGACATAGTAGACACTCAAGGACGCCATGGAAACTACAAAATCAAACGTGCTAAAAGATAAAAGATATGAAGATTTTGACAGCAACTTTTGGATATAATTGCTTTGCTTAACCATGGAGTTATAAATCATTTTAGTCACACTCATTTTTTAAATTGAAAATATTATCTAAATAAATAACAATGTATGCTTAGAATAAGTAATATTTCGTCCAAAGATAATTTATTTAAGCCATACATTCATTTCTTTGATCACAACCCAACATTCATTTTCATATACCACAAAAAATTTTCATTTCAGGCAGACACAAAATTCCTTACCTTTGTTAAAAAATGACTGCTCGAATCAAACAACCAGATTTTGAGCTTCATTTCCACATATAGAATCAATATATATAATGAGCATTCTTGAATATGGGAATTGCATGCATGATCTAATCCATCACCATGAAGTGGGCCACCTTTTATTTTATTAATTAAGTTGGTATCATTTTGTCTATCCTACCTACAAAACCTCTGCCTGTTATATATATATATATATATATATATATATCAATTAAATATTTTAATCACTTGAAAGGGTGTCTTGAATCATCCATCCAATCACAACAGGGATGGTAAGAAATAGTAAGGCATGGGAGATTGTCGTGATACATGAACATTGTCTCAACTTACAACAAGGCATTTCTCTTTCAAATTTATGCGTTAATAATGATTATAGTTGAAAGATGTCAAAAGCTTTGGATTTGGAATCCCTTAGCAGCAAAATACAGCAAATATCATAGTTTTTCAAGACCTAAATAAATCAGTTGAAAGCTGTGATGGCCCGTGAATGGTATGGGGGTTTCTCCTCAATAATTGACATGGGGAATAGTGAAAACATATATATTTATTTTTGGTGTATATATTAAAAATTATTTTTTTTAAAAAAAATGTAAGACTGAATTTTATCTAAGACATCAAGGTTTTTTCTTGATCAAATCTTACCCTTTTCTCTTATTAAAATAAATACAGCTAATTAAATATTTTTAACATGTGGTATTATATAATTCATTCCGAATAGAAAAAACACCAAATAAACTAAAAAGAGAATAAAAGAACAAAAAATCAAAACAGAAACAGTTTTGGTGGGGATAATTTCATACCGGAACCTTTTTATAGTTTGCTGTCTGGATTCATACATTTGTAGTTTTATGTGAAATGACGCAAGAGCTGAAATTTTGGCCACTAAATAGGGTTTTAATTCGGGTTAATATGAAACGAAGATGTAATAGAAAAAGGTATAATTATGGTGTGAAATGGAGGTGGGGAAACGAGGAACAGCAGAGATGGGTGTTTTTTTGCTGGTTTCAGTTGATGTGTCGGAAAATTGGCATTTAGCATTTGGGAACATCGTTTTGTTGCACTCATCACCAGCATTGTCTTGTCACTGTATGTTTGTTTCTCACCTCGGGCTCGTGGTTTCCTTTTAACGTACAATCATACCTGAGACCTATGTTTGATTCATTCCTTTTACTTTTATTTTTTATTTTTTTATTTCAATGTATTTTCATTAAAAAAAATCTGTAAAATGGAATTTATTTCAGTCAATATTTTGGGAATTTATACTTGGCATTTTACGTGTAAAGCATGTTGAGGGCATTGCACATAGAGAATGGAAAAGGGTGAGTTCCCAGTTGCAGTGTTGTAGGCAAACTTAGTTTAGGACAAATTTAAAAATGTTTTAAGCACATATATTGCTAATTAAGGTTATTAAAAATGTTAAAAGTGGATCAAAATACTAAAACAACATGTGGGGCGGTTCCTTCAATATCTCATCGGTACTGGGCTTCATGCATGCATCTAACCCTAAAGTAGTTCAAATTAAACGTGATAAACTTGGGAGAAATATTCCTTCAATTAACAACGATGCTTGGAACAATGTCAAAGTGAGATGTTGTTGACTGGGAAACAGGGATGCCTACTAGATTCTTTCTAACCTGGGGCCTGGGGCACAATGATATCAACACTGTCTGATTCACTTCACTTATGGCTTCGCTGGAAAATTCATTTTGCACCTATACTATTTACATACCTGTCACTGCATTTCTATAATTTTAATCCTTAAACTGGGAGAATAATCACAGTCAAGCACCATTTTGATTTTGTGAGATACAACCAGCAAAGATGGCCTCACTCATCTTCACCACCTTCTTTGGAATATACTAGGTACATCATCAAGGCTGACAAACAAAAATATGGTTTTGGAAATACACTATTGCTAATTTCCATGTAAAAAAAAAAATACCATTACGATTAGTCACTAAATTACGGAAAGTTTTTATTTTGGTCAAGTTACAATTTGATCATTAAATTTAATTTTTTTTTGTCACCCGATTGTTAAATGACACTTTTTTAATTGATATAATAATAATTTTAGTCCTAAATTTTTATACTTTTTGTCGATTTGACTTTTATTTTATATAGTGATAAAGATTAAAATTCCATTTAAAATTTATAAAATTATAAAAACTAAAATTAAAATAAAAGTAAATAAAAATATAAAAATAGACAAAGTGGGAGAATGTTTATAAATCCTCCCAAATTTCTAATGGTTAGTTTACCAAAAAAAGAAAGAAAAGAAAAGAAAAAGTTAGCCCAACAAGCCCACTTCACAGGCCCTCAGCTTTGGGCTCAATTCCACCAACTTCTATTTAACTCCAAGTCCTTCATGGATTTTTCTTCTTCTATTTTCTTATCTATGTATTTATATATGTGCACCATTTTTAAGAAAAAAAAATAAAGGATTTATGAGAAAATTAAAATTATTAAACCAAATTTATTATTTAATCAAAAATTTATTAAAATTTTAAATCAATAAATATGTAAATTTAATCAACAAATTTATGTATTTTTAAAATATGTTATAATCGTAAAAGTATTGCACGGGTTTTAAACATTAAAATTGAAATGTATAATTAAGTGATCAGTTACACTCAATTCAATAAAAGCCATTAATTATAAAGAATATTCAAATATGTCACAAAAGTGCAATTACGAATAATTATACCTATCAATTATTATGTGATTTTTTAAAAAAGTTAGCTGGCAATTTTATTTCATTTTAGGAAAGATAAACTAAACAAATACACAACCTGCCATGTCCACTAAAAATGATAAAGTAACTTGATAGAAGCCATTAAAACAAAATAGAAAATTAAAAGTATTTCTCAAGATTGAAACAAAATTAAAACCATCTCTTTCCTCAACCAATCCTCCAACTAAATTCCATCACCAACAAACAAACTGAAACGCCTCTCTTCGATTCTTCATATAGAAGAAAATAATTACTTTAATCAATCAGGAAAAGAGAACCGTTTTTAATAAAGTTGTCGTGCCAAGTTTTCTCTTTGAAAAAAATTAATAAACAATTTTCACTCTAAAAAGAGTGTTTTTTTTTTTTTTTTCTAATTTGTTATTAAATCAATAAAACAATTCCTTAATATATAAGCGGGGATAGAGTTGTGAATCTCCGCTAATAATGTTACTAAAATTACATCCAATATAGTAATTAATAAATATATAATGAAATAAAAGAGATATGTTTAGGCTTTAACTTATTTAAATTCGATATTTCCTTAAAAAAAAAGTAAGCAAGATATATTATGATTCTTCAAAAATATTTCACTATAAAATCTTATTATCAAATGTAATCTCAGAAATTATATGTAAATAGTCTAAAAAAATCATAAAAATAATTAAAATAATCAGATCAGAACATGCCAACAAATAAACAATTACATTGCATCCAATTGAATTAACGTAGTTTATGGAAATCTAAACCGAGAATTGTCAATAATTTGATTCTTGGTTCACGTGTGTAGAAAAAGAATTAGAAGCGTAATCTCATTCTTCTACGAGTAGACATTGTATCCCAAAGTAAGAAAACTATCCAAGACAAGGACCTTACCCTACAACTATTTAACTTGATTGCATTAGTCCACTCCCAAATCCTTCTACTAAAATACAACACCAACGTCACCAATATAAAGTTTCAATCAAGCATCAGTTGCCCCATTCATTCTTTTTAATAATATAGAGTTTTTTTTGCATTTATTTACATGTTTTTACAGCTTTCGTAAAATGAAGGCTACAACACTGTTGCACACTTTCTTTTATAAAGCAAAGTACTTATTGATCTTTTAGATTTGGTGCTTTGACTTTTGGACTTTGCCCAAGCAAACTTCTCTTTTTGGATTTAAAAAGTGTAAGCCCCCCCCCTCCCCCCCAACTCACTCACATGGTTTGTTTCATGACCCATCGCTATTCTACTTTGAGGGGAAATTTCTAAGGGTTGGGTTGTGGATCAAAACGAAAGGGCCCCAACTTCCCATTTAATGATTAGGGTTTGTTAAGGATAACCTTTTAATTTCTCATCAATCCATTAGCTCCTTCATATATAAATAAAAGAATAACAAAACCAGTTGTTGTCAGGTGATGGAAAGCCCTACATAGGTTATATCCTTAATACTCTTGCTAGTGTGTTACATGTTGCCACTTAATACTTTTTTACTCTCCCACGTTAAAGGTTTGCAAAATTTGACGGTTTGAATCCACTTACAAACCATATGCAGGATAGTAGTACCATGTTTGAAGGCTGGAGGCAGGCACATGGAGAGTAAAAGGGTCATCATCTTCCAGAAAAGAAAAAAAGGTGATGAAAAAGGAAAAAGGAAATAACAATATCCACGCTCCTTGTCTGCCAGTAGATACATAATTGTCCTTTTAAGTAACTCATTATTTCCTTTTTTTTTTTTTTTTTTTGGTTTAAATCTTTATATCACTCCAGAAGAATTCAATTTTGAAGATATAATGCTGGGATTTTATGTCTGTCTCTACCTGAGACTTTGGCTTTATCTCTTGTTTAATTGGCTTCTTCTATTTCCACTTACAAAACACTCTGGGTGGATGAAATTTCAGACAAATTTCTTGCCATCTTGTATTAAAATATCCACAATTCTTGGTTCACATAAGTAAATGAACCATTATATACAAGTCTCTTTGGCTGGGTGGTCGTCCTGACACACTAGAAAGTAGAAAAGAAAAAGATATATCGCCCGACTTGTAACTTCTCAAGGGAGTCAAGACCAGAATATCACTTTTCCTTTCAACAACTTTGATATCTATAATTACTTTTAAATTTTAATATAGATATTCATAAAAGTAAAGTAGATTTAGATAATGATATTTGAAGATTCATATTTGGATTCATAATATCTGAATCCGCAAAAAATTTGTATTAAATATGAGAGTTTGTCGAATTTATCTGTTAATTGCATCTTCATTTGCAACTGACCTTAGTAATTGAAGAGTAACAATTAGAGATGGACACAAAAGTTGGCAATGCAATTGAGGCGCTGCCTAAAGAGAAATCAGTTATCAATCTGCTGTACAAGATATGTGATTTTAGTTCAATTCACTCACTAAGCTATAACATCACCTATATACATTAAATAGATCACTTTACCTACAAAGACTTTCCATTTGAAAACTTAGTTCCAAACTGGACATAAAAAATAGTTTGCTTATAATGAATTGGGATAAATCTCAAAATTATGTATGAATTTTGGTTTAATGTGCAATTCTTACTAATTGTTATATGTTTATATATTACATACACAAATATTTATATTTATACAATATAAAATAAAATAATGTATTTATTTCTTTAAATGTATATGGTTAAATCAAAATTAAAATTTCATACATAGATTTGAATCACAATCAAAATTTCATTTGTATGATAGCACTAAATCAAAATTTTTGTATAATTTTAATATTTATCCCTAATAAATTTGCACTAAAAATGTTCCTCGCAATGAACAATCAAATGCTTTCAATCTCTCGTACAAAAACAAACCTTCTCTTAAATGGACATATAATGAGTGGTTGAATCTTCAATAAATGTATACTTTAACCCGGCCCCCTTATTGTGCTTGATTGATCTTCAATAAGAAAACAAGTATCTTTTAAAAATATCATAATCTCTTCAATAATGAGCTAGCTTGCATATGGCACATGCAATTAGAACAAACAATCTCTCCTTTCTCATTTTTAATATAGGACATGGACTCTTATTCAACACTTGTTTTTATTTTAATTATGTATTAATTAAAATGTTAATATTATTATCGAACACATTTTAAAAATTAAACAGTAAAAATTTTCAATAGTTGATCGAGGACACTATTTTAGTTTAATTTTAATTAGAGATTATATTATTCTTAAAGAAATTGATTTATCTAGATATTTCTGAAATAAATATTTTAATTAATTTAATTGGAGATAAAAAGTGAGATGAATTTAACATTTGCTATAATATAGTGAATGTATCAGTAAAATATATGTTTTTAATTTACTTTGTAAAAGATATAGATAAATAAATAAGTTTGAAAATGTAAAATTGATGCAAACCTTAAAATGATTTACCACCAATAGGTTATTGACAGTCGTGGATATATTCTGGTGGGAAGTGGGCATGTAAATTTATTATATTCCACTAGCGCACACGTTGTTTCTACATAAACTGGACCCATTTGCTACCTCCATCATTTGATAAATGATTTTGACAACAATAATTTACTTTTTTCTTTTAAAATTTGTATTTTGGAATTTGAATTTATTACCTACGGAGCAGTATAAAGCAATTTCTTTTTCTGGAGGATATACGAAGCTGAGGGAAGGAATCTTCTTCTTTCGGTTAAAATCGAATTTATTTAATTCAGTCGGAGGTTAATTAATAAATTTTAAAATTTTAATTATTAATTAATTCCATTTGAAATTAAGTAATTAATCAAATTAACTGAAATAAATAGTATATATTAAGTATAACATATTTTTATATCAGCAATATATTTTATCAAAGATTATTCTTAATTTTATATATTATATATAATATATATTTTAACTATTAAAAATGAATAACAGATGTATTTTTATATATTTTATAATTATTTTAATCAAAAGATAAAAACGTGTAAATTTTAGTTAATTTAGTTAATTAATCGAATTAATCGAAATATTTTAATTCAATTAATATACTTGAAAAATTTTCAATTGGATTAACTATTAAAACTTTTTACAAATTCAATTTGATTAATAACCAAATTGTATATTTCAACAGTCGTAAAAGGTAAACATGTTTGGATTGGATGTGTTGGTAATTGTGGGTAGTATTATTCCCTAAATTTGGCTTTAGTTACATAATACAGTTAATTTAAAAGGGTAATTGTAGAGCACAGATATGGAGTAAGATGGTTGTGACAGTGAAGAAAGGGGTTGAATGGCAACTGCAAAAATGGAAAATGGGAGTGCTTATTATTATTATCCTGTACAACAACAGAACCGAGGGCCCTGATTCCGATGAGAAAGGTAATGAGTGAATGAAGTTTGTTTGGGTGTTTGAGAGCTACGACTGAGTCTGCCATTAATCCATACAGCTCACCTCTTGCACTGAAAAACATGGCGTTTTTTGCATTTAAGTGCGCACAGCAGGTGAAAAAGGGACCATCTCATTCCCCCTTCCTCCTCCCCCTCTTATGCCCTCTGCACCGTCCTTCGGAGGGGTACTTACACTCTCTTGTGAGATCACACCTGGAATTGCGCATGAATTGTATAAATACGTGTTAAGTTTAAAATAATATCGTATATTTATATGATATAATTACTGTTCATTTATGTGATATTTTAGAACAGAAACATTTTTTTTAGAAGAGATTTAACCTTCAATCCAAAAATTTGAGATTAATGGTTTTCTAAGCTCACTACAGACCACCATTGGAGCAAATTTCCCATTTTTTTGTTAGATGATACTTGAACAAGCTTGGAAAGTCCAGGTAAACCTCAGCAATGCAATGTACTAAAAATGGCGTCCACCGTAACAGACCCATGGTCGAACTGAAAAGAATGGGTCAGTTTCCACTAGATGTGATCATGGGCCGGGCCGGGCCGGGTCCAAATAAAATTTTAGGCCTGTCTATTAGGCCCGGGCCCGGCTCGGCCCGAAATATGGGCCTAAAATTTTGTCCAAGCTCGGCCCAAAATAAAATTACTAAGCCAGAGCCCGGCCCGGCCAGGCCCATATTAATTTTTTTTCTTATTTCATTAAATAAAAAAATTTAAAAATATAATAAATCAAATATATTTAAAAACATAAAAATAAATATTAAAACAAATAAAAATAATACTAAAACAATTCTTAAAACAATACACAAATTAACAATATAATAAAAAATAGTTATATTAAAAATTTAAAATAATTAAAAATAAAATAAAAAATATATTAATATATAATTCGGGCCAGGCCGGGCTGGGCCCGGGCCAAAAAACTCTTACCCGAGGCCCATCCTGTTTTTTAAACGGGCCTCGTTTTTTTGCCCAAGCCCATTTTTCGGGCCTATATTTTTACCCAAACTCTCCTATTTTTCGGGCGGGCCTTCAGGCCGGGCTGGGCCGCCCAGCCCATTATCAGCTCTAGTTTCCACAAAGCATATGTCTTAATAAAAAGAGCATTGAATCCTATTTTCCTCCATAATTGTTGTTGACATACTCTTCTTCCCCAAGTTCATTACCATTCATCTTTGTGCTTGCCCAACCTAACGGGGTTAATAATTTATCCTTGAGCCGCGACACCCTATTCACCAGAGAATCCATCACCATGTCCCCACAATTACAGAATTTTGTCACTTTACAAAAAGGTACAAATATTATAGTAGTATTTATTATTAAGCCTGTTGTTGAATTTTTGGGCCCTAAGTAAAATAATAAAATAAAGTTTTAGATTCCTTAAAATTAGAAAATAATATTTTGAACTCTTTTTAGCCTTGGGTCTTGGCAGGCCGAATGACCCCCAAAACCGAGCCTATTTATTATCTAATATATTATAGTAAATAATATAATTACCCAATTTATTAATTAAATAAATAATATCAATTATATTATAATTTAAATATTATGTTATCTAATATATATTATAGCAATTTAAAGTTAAAAAAACAATTTTATTCTTAAATTATACCCTTCTAATTTAATTACCTAAAATAATACGAATAGAATCATAAATTATTCCCTTTCAAATTTACACTCCGATTTCTAATAAAGAAAAACATTTCAACTTGACTAGCAATGAAATTTACTACAATCAACTAACTAAATTTAGGAAACAAACCTTTATATAATTAAGGTGATTCCCATCATTATTGCTCAAGAAATTAATTCCGAAAAAATAATAACATATTACGTGAACTACTGGTATATGTTAAAATATTAATAACAAAAAAACATATTTTTAATGAATAATTATCTAGGAAATTTTTGATATTTTTATTCCTAATAAATATTATTATTTTTAAGCTCTAATCATATTTGTTCTTTTTATTTAATGTCTAGAATTATTCATAGCCCTCCCAATTGATAAATAGGAGGATAATGTGCTTTAGCTCACTCGATCCCACCTCATCCTGTATTAGCAACAATGTCCATACTAATTGAGCTAATTTAATTTAACTATTCTCATAAAATAATTATAAATTAGTAATCAATGCTAAACTAATTACTTAGATATAATAAAATTAAATATCCTAAATAGATACAATTATTATCATTATTTTACAAAATAACACAACTAATATAAAAATTAATTGTATAGTACTTTACAATAATGAATATATGGTTTTCTATATTTATTAAATATTTTCACTCAAAAGATGATTTTTTTAAAAAATTTATTCTTATGCTTAATTAATTAATTAATAGTTTATACCATAAATGCTTCTACAAATAATCTTTTACCAAATATGAATAATAATTTAAAAATTAATATAAGTACATTGTATATGCAAAATAATTAAACAATTAATATAAGGACATCAAACTCGATTATTTTTTCTAAAAAATAAACATACTTCAACGTGTTTTTAAATCTGATAAGAATAAAAATAAAAATAAAAATAAAATTTCTGTACAATCTTTTGACAAATTTGGTATTCTTTGAGATTTAAATCTCTAATACCAATATATATATATATATATATATATATATAATTTTTAAAATCTATCTTTATATACTTTCATAAAAACAACATTAGAATTTCATTTTTTTTCCGATTTCATATAGAATAAAAACGGTTTATGTTTAAAATTTTATTTATTTTCATAAATAGATTATTTGAGTTTATTTTAAAATATATATATAAATATATTTTAAATTTTTGAAAACTTTCATAACACTAATGTAGATTACTACCTTAGTCATTTCACATAATAAGTGTTCGAATTTGAGAAAATTTTTGAATTTATATGAAAATCATTCTTATAATCAAAATATAATATTACATAATATATAATACTAATTATTATATAAGTATCTTAAATGTATTTCCACAATAAATAAAATTATATATTATTATAATCACTAACTTATAAAATATTCATAAATCTAGTAAGTTTAAACATTCCGCCATGTTGGTTTTCACTTTAATCTTTAATATACTTTATATATACGAATTACATTGAATTTTAAATATAAAAATATATATACATAATCGATCTGCACATCGCACCAGAATACATTCAACTATTTGTTAAAAGGGTATATTTAATGAATTATACATTTTATCAAATACAAATCCCTTTTAAAAACTTAAATATTTTCTAACATAAAAGATGAAAAGGTATTTGGTTGTGTATAATGCAGAAGAGGAAGGGCAACCCCACCATAATTTTCTGACTTTTTCAGGCTACAAAGATCTCCAAACAGTCCAAACACAAAAATCCAAACAAGAAATCGTTTTCAAGTGCCTTTGTCCCCATATTCAATGTAATAACTAGCTTAGAGTAGGAAAACCTAAGAGTTGTTCATATATAATAAATGATAAACAATTCTTGAAAGCACACCATTAATATCAACGCCATCATTATATCTTCTCATTTATCCAAATTAATGAACAAATTACATCAGCCACGATACAATACTTTCACTAATCAACTCCAGATTATAGAAACAACCATTTTTGGTATATATAAGAAGGAAAGACGAGTATTAACACCTTATACACACTCTCACACATACACACACATATATATTGGTTTATATGTTAGTAGGTTTTGTTAGATTTGTAAGACTATCGTTTTCAACTTCACCTTCTGTTATAGCTGACGAAATGTAACTCACAACTAGAGAGTTCTCTTCGGGAGGTATTGTTGCTTGAAATCGGTGTCTACAAGCATGGCAAGTGACTTGAAAAATAGTGGAGTTGATTTGCTTGACTGCATGGTTCTTTAAAGCTTGAGCCTTTGCTGATTCAGCTTGTGCTTGTTGCCTGATTCTCTTTGCCTTGGCCAACTCGTGCTCAGCTAACTCAACCTGCCTTCTTGCTTGCTTTCTTGCCTCTTCAGCATAAGCTTTTTCTGCCATCGCCAACCTTAATTGTGCAATAGCTTCTTCCTTTAGCCTCGATGCAACAAACACCGGTTTCTCATGAATCTCAGTTGATTTCTTGGTTGCTTCCTTTTCCGTACAAGTTGATTGAAATGAGCCGATTGAGAGCTGTAACTGGATTGAATGATGATCAAGCTTTTTTGGGGGAACCAAGACCTCAGTGGGATTTGATGTGGTTAAGAGTTGAAGCTCCAGATCGTGGTAGTGCGCATTTTTAGGGGAATTATCTTTGGTAGGGTTCAACAACATGGTATCTGTTGTTGTGTTTGCCAACTCCAAACTAGGCCAAGGAACTGTACTAAAATTGATATCATTGGAAGGATTGGAGCTTGAAGCTGTTTGCGACAAGCAAACCGGTTGCATTGCTTGTGATTGTGGCCGGCTACGACTCATATGGCAAGCATCCTGATGTTCAATGAAACTCTCAACTCTACAAAAATGAAGTTAAACAGCTGTTATAACTCACAATTCTACGTAAAACTCAAAGTGGCACAAGAGGAACTGTTCAAAGGGCTTGGTCTAGTTGATGCCTTTATTAACGAAGATGGGATATAAAGGATTGAATGCGAAAGTTCCATCAAACTGATATTATGGATTAGAGGAAGAAATGAATAAAATGCTAAGCTAAACTCAAACTGAAAGTCACTCGAGCGGAAAAAAAAATGCACGACCAATCAAACTGATGTTGGGGAAATGTGTTCAACTGCCTATAAACACAGCTGCTAAATATTGGATTAAAAGTTCCATCAGACACGAGAAACAAAGAAATATATGTTCCTTTCTTTCTGTCCTTTAGTTTTTGGTTTTTCCTCTTCCAGCCAAAACTCAAGTCACGAGCAAAGGAAGGTGCTTGGCAGAGAATTTCAATATGCAATCATCGTATGGGACTGGTAAAAAATTTTCCTTCAAAACAAAATATTACCGAAATATGAGCCAAAAAAAAAAATCTAAGGAAGCTTAAAATCCATCAGCAAAACTCCAGGATGGATCTAAAACACTGTTGATTGTGTTTTGAGGATCAAGGGTTAAAAGAAGAAGATATTTATGGTATGTGAGAGGAATGGAGATAGTAAAGAACCTTGAAAAAACTCGGCCGCAGTCACAAGAATGGCCTCTGGTGCCGCAGGTTTTAAGATGGGCTTTATAATCAGATTGAACAGCATAGCCCTTGGAACATTTCTGGCAGACCCATTGCTTGTGGTTGCTGTGCTTCCGCCTGAAGTGTTTCTTGATCCCAACCAAATCGCCTAGAGCATGGCAAGGGTCGTGGTGCAAGCAACTAGGCTCGGGGCAAACGAACACCCGCTTTCTCACCACTGGAGTTTCTCTCTTGAGTAGCTTCCATGGAACCTTGTGTCGCCGCCTGTGCATCTGTAGGTTTTGGTCTCTTTGGAACCCTTGGTTGCAGATCTCACAAACGTAGCGATCCGATTCTAATAATGTTTTAGGCGAGAGAGAAACCACTTCTGCATCTGGATCTAACATCACCCAATTATATTTTCCAATTAGACAAAAAGAAAGCCAATCATGAACACACACACACACACACATATATATATCCATTTTGGATAATTGGATAAAAAGCTTTCATATATATATATATAATACGTACCAGGTGTTCCTGCGGGTCTTCTTTTCCTCTTATTGTTGTTATTACCATTGTCTATGCAGGTAAATGGCTCCAAAGAAGGAAGTGAGGAACAAGAGTTATCGGGCAACATGGGTAATTAAACTGTGTAATATAAGCCAAAGAGGCAAAGCAAAGCAATATGTTTTGTTTTGCCAACTGCTGCTGCTGATCTGAGCCAATAAACGATAGAGATTAGGTGAGAGAGAAATGGATATACATATAATTCGAGGTAGAAAGAGTAGTCGAACACAACATAAGATGAGATGAGAAGGAAATGGAAAGAAAAGAAAAGAAAGGAAAAGAAACTAAAAGCCTTTTTTCTTATTGGGGTTTGATGATCAGATCAGATGAGGTTTCTTTTTTAGGCTTTAAACAATCAGCTTTTGTATCATCTTTTCTCTCTTTATAGCTTGCAACCCTCATCTTCATGAATTGTGGAGTGCAGAGTGTCATTAGAAACTTGTTGAAAAGAACGGCCAATGAAAAAGCTTGAAACTTGAACCCCACGAGCTGAGATGGGCCAAAATTGAGAAACATCCCACAAACAAACAAACACTTCCAATTCACAGTTAAAATTCATCTCATACACCGTAACATTTGTTGCTTCGCAATTCCATGCATTAACGTTACATATGAATGATTCTAAATTACAAGCCACCCTCCCTCCATTTTCCCCAACCAATGAACCTTCCTAATTTTCTAACCCTTCCAAGCCAACCCTTTTATTGTTTTGAGTTCTTTTTTTTTGTTAGTACATGTATATACATTTCATGTTTATTCCATCTTTTATATCTATATTTTACTATTGTGCTTCACGACTCACGTTTGATTGATTGTCTACCTGTATCAAATTATATAGCTTAGTCTTTGTAATTGTATTCCTATGTTAAGGGTACAATTGGTTGATTTGCTCATTTCAATGAATCGGAACCTTCCACTATATATATTGTAAATTTATTTACCTTCATATGAATATACTTACTATTTACCAATATATATATATATATATATTATTTGATCTTTCGTTGTTGAGATTTAATATTTAAAAGCACGATTTTTATTGGAATTGCAGTGCAAATTGGTGCAAAACGCTCTAAGTTTAATTATTTATTACATATGTTGTTTTAATTTAATTTACTAATTTAGATGAAAATGGAATTAATTATCATTTATTATATATTTTTATCCGTTTTTAATTTTTATGTTAGTTACAAGTTTGATATTTGCCTGTGACATGTTAATTAAAATTAATTTATTGTGAATTATATATTTATATCCAAACATTAAAATCTCTACTTAAAGATTTTTTAAAATATATTTTAATTTTATCTACACAACACTTTTAATATTTTAAGAGAATTTGAAGAGAAATTTTTACCTTGGTATGACCTTGGGAAATACCTTGGAATGTCTTTTACCAGAGAGTCACGTCAACAACTTTTGATTTTGTGTTCAATAAGATTCGTAGTAAGTTAAGTGGTTGGGAGGTTAGGAATCTTTCGAAGGCGGGAAGAATAATTTTGGTTAAATTAGTACTTCTAGTTGTATCGAATTATTTCATGTGTACGGTTCGTCTTTCACTATCGATTTGTGGTAAAATTGAGAAACTAAATTAGGATTTCATTTGGGGTTCAAGTGAGGAATCGAGGAAACCTTCTCTTGTGAATTGGGCTGATTGTTGTAGGCCTCTAAACAAATAGGGGGCTTGGGATCAGAAGCCTCTCAGATCAGAACAAATTTTTCTTACTAAAGTTGGGTTTCAACATTATTGTTGATCCTAATATATTATGGGTTCGAGTGTTGAGGAGTAAATATAATGTTCAAAGTTTGATGTCCAATTCTATCTCAAGAGAGTGTTGTTCATTTATTTGGAGGTGTATTATGAGAATTTGGCCAGATGTCATCAAGAATATATACTGGTTGATTAGTGATGGTCGGTTGGTGAACTCTTGGAATGACACATGGATTAGGAAGATTGGGCCACTTAAACCTTTCTTTGAAGGAATTGGTCAACCGGATGAGACGCTTCGAGTATGTGACATGATAGATGCAGAAGATAAATGAGATTGGTGTCGGTTAATTTCTCTGCTTCCTAACCATGTGCTTTCTCATATTACAACTATACTCCTTCCTTGTACAAAAGCAGGAACTGACCAAGTCAGTTGGAAATAGTCAACTAATAACTCCTCTATGGGGGAAACTTAAAAGAATTTTTCTGGTTTTAGCAGCGTTGATCCATTCGTTAATCGGGAGTTGCTTTGGAGGTGTAAGGCTTCGCAACAAGTTCAATTATTTCTTTGGCTATTATGGTAGAACTGGATTTTGACAAATGATGAATGAGCTCGAAAGCACATGACTGATAAAGGACACTGCCCTTGATGCAAAAATCCACTGGAATCGAGCATTCATGCTGTACGTGATTGTGGTTTCTTGAGAGCAATTTGGCAAGTGATTGTTCTGAATTCGATAAGGAACAAGTTTTTCTCTGCTAATATTAAGAGTTGGTTTGTGTGCAACCTTACAAACCAAGGAGGAGTTATCGATATTGAGAATTGGTTGACTTTATTTGCAATACTGTGCTGGCTTCTATGGAAGAGTCGCAACAATTTTATATTTAATAACAGTCATAGTAATGTTGATGATGTTGTCACCCCAGGGAAGGCTTGGACTACAAGCATTTCGAATTCAAGGTCAAGTGAAATTTATCGTGTCCAGAGGATAGTAGGCGCATATTGGGTGGCACTAGAGCGAAGGTGGATAAAACTCAACACTGATGGTGAAATTTTAGTTTCTAATGGTTCTACTTCGATTGGAGGGATTTTCTAGGATCATTATGCTAAATGGATTAGTGGTTTCACTAGAGAGGAAACAATGTTCAAGATTGAGGATAAAGCTATTTTAGAAAGTCTAAAGATAGCGTGAGATTCTGACTTCAGACAATTAGAGGTGGAGTGTGATAGCTTTGGAAGTTGAAACTATTCTAGCAGGTGGTGCTACAAATAGTAGGATGTCGGAGTTGCGTCTGATTCATCAAATTTTGGAGCGTGATTGGAGAGTCCATTTTCGATATATTTCGAAGGACCTCAACAAAATTGCTGACCATATGGCTAAGCTCCCAAGTTTATATTGCAATGAGGTGCAGATTTATACGGAGATTCCAATTTTGATAAAAAAACTTACTAAAGTCAAACATTGGCCATTTGGCTAATATCACTTGGTAGTATGTTGTTATCTTTATAATCACATTACTAAAATAAATAAATTTATATATATTCATATGCCCTTTTATAATTAAACTTTCAATTATATCTATTTATTTTTGCAACGATATGATACAAAGTAAAAAATAATAATTTATTATATATAATACATTAAAGTACATCAAATGCTTTTCATTCTTATCATCTATAATGACAACTTTTTGATTGGGTAACAATCTTTAATCATTATATAAGTGTTTAACTATTATCAATAGTAAAAGAAAATTAAAAAAAATTTCTCTTTTTTTTTCTCAAAACCGTTTACTTCTTATCTTTTGTTTTGCCCAGTAGCGATGTCAGCTTCGGACTGGCTATTACCCACTTTTTTCTCCCTCTCATCAATTTTTTCTTTTTTCTCATTCACTCCACATGTCTTTTCTCTATTTAGTTTGCAGATCCATTTTGTGGATATCTTTATTGTCTTCACAAGTTGTGATGAAAAGATGACAAAACCAATCTACTACAGGAAAACAGACTTTTAGCGGTGTTTTTTTAGCCTTAGCGGCGATTTGACAAGCGCCGCAAAAAATGCCGCTATAGAAAACGCCGCAAAAATTTGCGGCGTTTATTTAAAAAAAACGCTACAAAAGTTAATGGCTTTTAGCGGCGTTTGTGAAAAAGCGTCGCTAAAAGTCGTGGCTTTTAGCGGCGCTTTGTTACAAATGCCGCTAATTTTGGCATATTTGTAATGCACATTTTCACCAATATCCAAACCTTTCTGCATTAAATTCAACCAAAAAAAGCAAATATAGCATTGAATCCAACCAAAAACAACAAATGTAGCATAAAAAATGCATGATGTAAATTAATAAATGAAGTATAGCTCAAAATATTCTTACAATAATGTTAAATGTGACAATGTTAAAAATATTCTTACAACGAGAAAATAAATGTCTAAGATGGCGGCTTTTGCGACTGTTGAAACATCTGCATCATATGCCGAAGCTGTAGTTGAAGCTCATCATATTTTCTACTCTGCTCTGTTATAATCACTGTTGCGTCTGTCTCCCTCGCTGCTGCATCCGCTCTAAGTTGTTGCTGGAGTTCTTCATATTTTCTTTCAACCTTGGCAATTTGCTCAACTGTATGTATTGCTGGGAGCCGGATCCAAAATATTGGGTCAGGGTAACACCAGATCCTTGAAATCGAATCCGACCATACTTTTCAGGACCCAAAACTTCCAAAATATTGGGTCAGGGTAACACCAGATCCTTGAAATCGAATCCAACCATACTTTTCAGGACCCAAAACTTCAGTAATAATTCTGTTATCAATGTTCTCGAGATTAACAGAACTATCAGTCGAAGCAATCGCTTCATACTCCGCCTTCTTCTCTTTTAGTTTCTCCTAATAAATCAATCAAAGAGTTAGAAACGAAATATATAATAAAAAGGAATGCAACATAACTTAACATTATTTAAAACTACTAACGATGAATTAAACCATTATAATTAAACATTACAAATGTTTATAATAAATCAAATTTTATTAAGTAAATATATCATAATTTCTCCAGCTTCGGATGTTATAGGAGATCCATCTTTCTTCTTATGCGTAATCTCAAAAAGCTGAAGGCATCTAACTTTTTGACCAGATGAGACTTCCTACAATATAGTAGTAAAAATATTATTTAATAGTAGAAAAGTCATTAATATTTGATAGAAATAATAAATTCATAGTACCTCGGCCTCAGCAACAAAAGCAAAACTTCTTGACTCTACCGTGTGCGTGAATTTTTGTTTTTGCCTGCTGCTTGTTCCAACTCGCTCACGGTCCTACATAATGTAATTATTATTACATATATAGTAAACACTATATACCGAAAAATTTATAAAAATTTGGAAGTACGTAAAACCTTTCCTTTCTTTGAATTCCAGAATCTAACTGCATCTTCCCATTGGTATTTCAGCAATCCCGGCGAGACATTTCGCAATTTTTTTTGAGGCTTATGTCTTTCTTAAAATATTGCTTCTTCAAAGTGCTTTTATGGTCTCTCCATTTTTTACCCAATGCCTTCTTGATATAGTCACCGAGACCTCTAAAGCAAATCTCTCCTAAAAAAACACAAGTTTAGAATGTAAATATAAATGAAACTTAAACCAAAGTATTATAAATAACAATTAGATGTTTTGTCACCTTAATATTATCGAGAGCTTGATTTTTGTTGCTATCAGGCATGTGATGCCATGATTCGTAATTGATGGGCAACATATTAGCATTTCGTGCTATAATGCCCAAATAGCCTACTAAAAGTCGAGCCTCAAATCCAACAGGCTGACCATGACTGTTTCTACTTACTTTGACACGCTCGACAGAATTTAAGTCGTATAAATATTTAAGTAGAGTACGTCCTCGACCTCTGCGCGTCCCACCACTTTCAGCTGAAAAATGATATGTTATTATTTATATTATAAATGAAAAAAATCAATAATAAAAGTCAACACACATGTAAAATAAACTTAACATTACTTTGAAATTCTGCAGGCTCGTCAAGTGTCTCCGGCACATTCAAAGATCCAATAACTGTCTACGGTTCACTATTTGCTTCTTCCGAATTTGGAGTATTCTGGACAATACTTAAATCTTGTAATCTTCTTCTACGCATTTTTCCTGCAATACACATAAAATAATTGAAATTTGAGTAACAAATTACAACAATAATAGTACATATAAAATAGTTAAATTACATAACATGAGCAAGATTAAAATTATAATATTACATATAATTAAAAAATTGTAAAATCTTACGACATCATGATTCGTAAATATCTTCATCCACATCCTGACGAACCCATTGAAATTGTGTACTAGTGCTAGGGATATTTTCATTTAAGTTTTGTTCTGGAAAAATGCAAAGTTTCTGATCTTTCGACGATGTCATCTCTACTTCTATTGCCCATGTCAAACAAGTCTCTAAGGGTGTTTCGGAGTACAACATACCAACCCTCATTAGTTGGATCTTTTGAGTAAAAAATTTGTTTTACTTGAGAAGAAAATACATACGGCTCGTCTATCAATTGTTCTCCAGTGTGAATCAATCGAGAGAAATTCACCATTGTAAAACCAAATTGATCTTTTTTAATTCCGCGAGCAGTATTAACATCAGCCCAATCACATCGAAATAAGACAACTTTCCATTTTCCATAGTAATCTAACTTAATAATATCAGTAAGAAGTCCGTAATACTCCACATTTCCCTCAACGGGATTACTGTCCCTAGCACTAGCATAACTTGTAATTGAAGAATTAACAACTATTCTACAATTTTGAGTTCTCCTCAATTTCTCGCAATATTTTATATGAAATATGAATCCATTGATGATAAAGGTACTATAGCTTTTTACTACTCTATTCGGGCCTTAGGAAAGCCATTTAACTTCGTCATTAACGTCCTTCCCACTCCAAACCTATTGAATCAAAAGTAAATTGAGTAATTATAAATGTTATGAGAAAATATTATTATTTGTCAATAAAAGGTTGAGTTGCATACCGTTGGCTTAACCATTCATGGAAAGATTCTGTGAATAACTTATTAATCTCTCGTTGTTGTAATCTTCGGGAGCATGAACGAGATCTTAAGATTTGTTTGTACTCACTATGTTAAAAAGAGGTTTAATTGGTTAGAAAATAAACAAATAAAAACGATGAATATTTGTCATATTTTAGAACTTACTTGCGTAATGGTTCAATTGAATCGTGGTGAAAAAGAACATATCTATGTGCTTGTACCCAAGATCTTTCATCTAATTCTGCAATTTCAACTTTACCGATTGGTTCTCCATAACTTTGAAATAAATAAGTTTCGGCAAAGTTGGGATCATTGAGCCCAGCATTTCTACTTGGTCTATTCAATCTTGTTTCAACATCTTCTAAATATCTAGAACAGAAGGTCATACACTCCTCTGCCAAGTAGCCTTCAGCAATTGATCCTTTTGGATAACGCTTATTTCGACAATAAGACTTCAATTTGCTTAGGAACCTAAATACGATATACAATATTATCAAAAGTTGTAACTAAATGTATAGAGGTGAATGAATGAATACTTTACAAATAAATTAGCACCTTTCTATAGGATACATCCATCGATAGAAAACCGGTCCTTTAATTATTACTTCACGAGGGAGATGGATTACCAAGTGCACCATAATAGTGAAGAAGGAAGGTGGAAAGATTTTCTCCAAATTGCATAAAGTCAAAGCGGCTCGATCCTATACTTTTTCAAGTTATTCAATGTTAAATATGACTTCTATTTTCAGTCAAATTTGAAAAATAATCTTTCAGTTAAACTTTGTTTACCTGTTTCAATCAAACACTGATTAGTTTAGATTATTTTATTATTATTTGATCTATGAATTTAGCCTATAAATAGGTTCTTTTACAACCTTAGAAAATATACCCATTAGAGATTAGAACTCATAACACATTTAGAGAATTTTGTGTTTACGTTTTGTGGGTTCTTTATTTTTGGGTTTTCGAGTTTTCGGGGTTTAGTTTTTATCTCCATCTTTTTGCACTCTTCGTTCTTTTGCCATTATAGTAAAATTATCATTGCCCTTGGTTTTTTATCCTCTTTGGAGAGTTTTTTCACGTTAAATTTGTGTGTTTAATTTCTCAATTTATTCCGCTATTTTCTTGTTTGTTGCTTAATCGGGTCGAAATCTTAACAAGTGGTATCAGAGCTAGTTCAATTTTCATAGATCAGCCTGTTCAGAGATGGCAACAACAAGGTTTAAAATTGAGAAGTTCGATGGTGAGACAAATTTCAATCTGTGGCAAGTTCGGATGATGGCAATTCTAGCTCAATCCGGTTTGAAAAAGATTGTTACTGGGAAAAAGCTTGAGAATCTAAATAAAATAGAATTGGAAGAGCTTGATGAAAAGGCTTTATCTACAATCCAGTTGTGCCTCACGAATACGGTATTGCAGGAGGTATTGATGGAGAAGACCTTATCTGCCTTGTGGAAAATGTTAGAAACTCTTTATGCGACTAAGTCTCTAGCTAATCGTTTAGTATTGAAACAACGTCTATTTACGTTTCGCATGAACGAATGTAAGCTTCTTAGAGATCACATCAGTCAATTCATTACTCTTTTAAATGATTTAAAGAATGTTGAGGTTCATATTGACGATGAAGATCAGGCTATGCTATTATTGTGCTCTTTACCCCTTTTATACAAGTCTTTCAGGGAGACCCTGATTTATGGCAGAGACAAACTCTCGTTCGAAGATGTGAATGGGCATTTGTTGAATAGAGACAAACTCGACAATGAGCTTCATTTGGATAGCAAGACAGATAGGCAAGCTTCCGTTTTGGTAGCATCAAAGAAACAAGATAAAAGGTGTTGCTATTGTAAAAAGTTAGGTCACGTCAAAGCAGATTGTTATAAACTGCGAAATAAAAAGCTACTGAGAATAACGAGGAAGATGTAGCTAGTGCTAATTTGGCCGATGAAAATGGGGATGATTTCTTGTTAGTGTCAACAAGTGATAACACCAAGCTCACGTCCGAGTAGATCCTAGATTCAGGATGTTTTTTCCACATGTGTCCCAATAGAGAATGGTTTTCCACATACAGTTTGATTGAAGGTGAAGTTGTGCGCATGGGAAACGATTCATCTAGTAAGGTAATTGGTATTGGTACTGTTAAAATTAAGATGCACGATGGGACGATTAGGACACTCTCAGATGTCAGATATGTACTTGATTTACGAAAGAATCTCATCTCCTTAAGTAATTTAGACTTGAAAGGATGTAAAATCAACATCGAGTCTAGCGATATTAAAGTATCTCTAGAGCTCTCGTTTTGTTAAAAGGTAAAAGAACCGACAGTCTTCATATTCTGAAAGGTTATACAGTGACCGGTGAAATCGGACGTCCCTCGTCCGTTATGAAGTTAAAGTTAACTTGTTTGGAGTGGAGGCAACTTGGTCATAGGAGGGAAAAATGTATGACTATTTCGTTGAAGAGAAGTTCTCTTTTGGATGCAGGTTTTGAAAAGTTAGGGCACTGTGTTCGTGAAAATCAGACCCGGGTTAGTTTTGATTTGGCAGTGTACAAGTCGAAGGCTAGAAGTCTTCAAGTTTTTAAGCACAAATTTGACTCAGTTAATTCCCTGCATAGTTCAAGATAGGCTCGTGGCAGGCTTTGGCAAAGATGGCGTTGTGGAAATATGAGTCAAGGTGGAGATTTGTTAAATATGACTCCAATTTTCAGTCAAATTTAAAAAATAATCTTTCAGTTAAACTCTGTTTACCTGTTTCAATCAAACACTGATTAGTTTAGATTATTTTATTATTATTTGATCTATGAATTTAGCCTATAAATAGGCTCTTTTACAACATTAGAAAATATACCCATTAGAGATTAGAACTCATAACATATTTAGAGAATTTTGTGTTTACGTTTTGTGGGTTCTTTGTTTTCGAGTTTTCTGGGTTTAGTTTTTATCTCCATCTTTTTGTACTCTTCGTTCTTTTGCCATTATAGTAAAATTATCTTTGCCCGTGATTTTTTATCCTCTTTGGAGGGGTTTTTTCACGTTAAATTTGTGTGTTTAATTTCTCATTTTATTTCGCTATTTTCTAGTTTGTTGCTTAATCGGGTCAAAATCTTAACATTCAACATCCAAAACTTTGCCACAAATAGCTTTCATTATATTGGAAAGTTCAATTATACAGGACGTAACCTTTTTTGACATACAGCACCGTAAAGCAAGTGGCAGTAAATCTTACATCAAGATGTGATATCATGTGATTTTAAATAATATAGTCTTCGATCTTTAAAACTCACACATCGAGAGATATTTGATGCATACGCATCTGAGATCTTTATATCCTTCAACATCGTGCAGAACACTTCTTTCCCTTCTTTCGACATTGCAAAAATTGGAGGCGGTAACCGAATTCCCATGTCAACTAAATCAAGTCGACTCTGAAGATTGTCTTTTGATTTTCCATCGATATTCAAAATTGTCTCGATGATATTCTCGCAAACATTCTTCTTAATATGCATGACATCAAGATTGTGTCGTAAAATATGATGCTTCCAATAAGGCAACTCAAAAAAAATATTTTTTTTTCCACAAATCCGCCTCATTAGGATCATTCTCTTTATCAGATTCATCCCTCGATCTTCTCCTTGTTTGTATGTTGGATGGTTGATTCATCTTTCCATAACTAAAATCCATATCTTTTAATATGAACAAGATTTCGGATCCAATAGTCTACACAAGAGCTTCTCTAAACTCTTTAGTACCGTCAAATAAAGTCCCCTGAAATCTAAATCTATGATTTCCGTCCAACCACCGACGATGCCCCATATAATAGAACTTCTTCCCATTATATAACCATTTCGAATATGTTTACGCAGAGCAACAAGGACAAGCATAACATCCTTTGGTACTCCAACCAGATAACTTGGCATAAGCCAAAAAATTATTAATTTCCACAACAAAGCTGCACGTAAATTGAAGTTCTCATTTCTTAACATATCACATGTCTCAACCCCTGACCATAATTGTTTTAACTCTTCAATAAGTGGCTGCAAATAAATGTCGATATCATTTCCAGGACCTTTCTCTCCAGAGATAATCATAGATAAAATAAATTGTAAGGAACGAGCACTACAGGCCAAGTACTATAGGAAGTACTCATGATTTTAAAGGATTATAGCCGTCAGTTGCTAGCCCAAGCCTTACATTCCGAGGATCGCTTGCAAAGCTTGAAAATTTACTGCCAAACGATTTCCAAGCTAAAGAATCAGCAGGATGCCTTAATAATCCATCATCGGTCCATTCATCAGTATGCCACCTCATAGAATCGACTATCTTTGAAGACATGAAAAACCTTTGAAGTCTTGGTATTAGGGGAAAATATCGCAAAACCTTGACTGGCTTATTTCTTAACTGTGCCCCACTTTCATCCGCATTTACATCTTTTGTATTCCTATTCATCCAACGAGACTTACCGCAAACATGACAAGATTGTTGGTTTTTCTGATCACTCTAGTAAAACATGCAGTCATTTGGGCAACTATGAATTTTATCTACCCAAGGCCTAAATCTTTTATTAGTCTCTTCATATCTTGACAAGACTGGGGGATTTTTGCAAACGGAAACATCTCTCTTAGAAACTCTAGCAGCATTGTAAAAGAGTTTCCGGTCCACCCTCCCTAACATTTTAAGTGAAATAGACGAATGCAGAAAGACAATTTCGAATATTTTGATCCCTCGTAAAGTTCTTCGTTCATTTCATTAAGTAAATTGTAGAACTTCGCCGCTTCTTCATTTGGCTCCTCATCAGTTGCACTTGTTCCCGTTTCGCAAAAAATATTTCCACCAATATTACGATCATCAGATGCAATAAAGTCAGGTGGAAACGATTGCTCACCATGACTATGCATATTAAATGCATCCCGCAACTTACCTTCCATGTCATCTTGTCTAACATACTGACGGTAAGCAGTATCAGGATAAGTTGGATTAATCGTTGAAGAAGTTCCACTAGATGTACACTTTCATGGAAAATCCATTTTTTATACCCCCGAATAAAGCCATCAACAATTAGATGTTCATAGACAACTTCACGAAAATGCCAATTGATGTTGCCACACCTCTTGCACGGGCAAAGAATCATATTCACTTGGCTTGCATTTTGAAATGCGAAATTTAGAAAATTTTGTACTCCATTTCGATAGGCGTTGCTTACCCTTGACAAATTCATCCAACTCCTATCCATTTCGTAGTTCTTGAAATCTAAAGTTGACAATAAATTACACGGGTAAGTTGTTTATTTATAAGTATAATTAAGTTATGTAAGTTATGATATGATATATATTTATATATTATGTAAGTTATGTAAGTTATGATATAATATATATTTATGTATTATGTAAGTTATGTAAATTATGTAAGTTGTTTATCTTATGTAAATTATGTAAGATATGATATATATTTATGTTGATGGGATTATGATTGTGTTGATGGGAAAACACAAGGAAGTGAAGAATTGGTTATTAGATTAAATTTACAAGTTTAGGGTTAATTATTTATTTTGAATTAAGTCCATCATGTGTGCTCAATTATGATTATTTTTATTGAATCACATGAATGCTAAATCAACTCAGAATGAATGGGCTAATTCCTTAAAATAAATTAAAAAATTATTTTCCAAGTAAGTCAAGTCTAATTTTTTGAACAATATTTAAAAATACAATTTAATTTAATTAGGTAATTTAACAATAAAATAAAAGTAAACAAAATATTTTTGTGATTAAATTAAAATAAAATAAAATATTTAAAATAAAATTTTAAATACAATTTAATTTAATTAGGTAATTTAACAATAAATTAAAAGTAAACAAAATATTTTTCGTGATTAAATTAAAATAAAATAAAATATTAAAATAAAACTTTAAATACAATTTAATTTAATTAGGTAATTCAACAATAAAATAAAATTAAATAAAATATTTTTCGTGATTAAATTAAAATAAAATGAAATATTCAAAATAAAACTTTAAATACAATTTAATTTAATTAGGTAATTTAAAAATAAAATAAAAGTAGACAAAATATTTTTCGTGATTAAATTAAATTAAAATAAAATAACATATTCAAAATAAAACTTTAAATAAAATTTAATTTAATTAGGTAATTTAAAAGTAAAATAAAATATTTAAAATAAGGTTGAAGAAAAGTCGGCAATTATTGTTATTTTAATAGACATGCAAGCTACGAAATAAAGCCATATTTGTGTTATTATCCAATTTACGTTTGTATGAAAAATAAGAATAATAATAATTGATATTAAAAATAAAATAACATAATCAAATCTTTACCATGTAATTGAAACAAATTTATAGGTGGAAGCTGTACTGTTTAGTGAATGAAATGATTTCTATGGCATCAAATTCAGTTTTGCTTCCATATTTCATTTCAAAACTATATATTATCTTGTTCACAACTAATTTGCACAAAAGAACATGGTAATAAAATTTTACCAAAATAGGACCATAGCAAACTGAATGACAAATAACAGAAAACATAAGGTAGAAAACTAGATGGCAAATATAAAGTAAGTAAAATGATCCAATATTTGAAAGGAAAATCAGCAATTAAATCTATACAAAATCGGAGCCCCAGAAAATTAATTTTTCCAAAATCATCATGATGAAACTATTATTGATGAGAATTTTGAACTAAAACGTACCTTAATAATTTCAACAAGCTGGTCTACTCCACTCTCACCAGCAAACAGAGGCTGGAGTCAAAAAAGTAGTATTTGTTAAGTAATTTAAAACGAAAATGCATAGAAATAAGTTAAGTAATTTAGCAATGAAACATGGACCTAGAGCAGATGTCAATGGCTGTGGTGTATTTAGCTGCACCAAATATTGATTTAGGTGCTTGATAGTACCTAGAACAGATGTAAGATTATAAGAGTAGCACCAAATATATTTCAGTTCAAGCAAATATAAAAACTTTATCAATATCAGTGCCAAATATTACTTCGAAGATTAAATGACAGCTTCAATTGAACTACTAATTGCAGGAGGAGCAGGAAGCAGTAACTATAATAATATTTTTTTAAATATATCAGTACCAAATATTGATTCTTTTTCATTAAAAATCCAGGCTTATATTTTAAATCTATACATCCTTAGAGCTCTCAATAGCAACAACTTTTAGAATTCGTGAATCAACTTGTGCAGTAGGTGTAAGAAAAAATACTTTCACTGCATGTTTGTTACGGAAAATCTCATTTTATATTCAAACCCATGTGACAGTAGTTAAGAACCTTGATGCTGCACTTGAGTTTGGATGGACAACAATGGACTTTGAGGAGTTATATACAATGCATGGAATGAAAAATAAAAAAGAAAACAACACAGAAAAGAAGACTTGCATAAGTTAATCTACTATACTCTAAAAAACAACCTTTGGTTTAGATATCTTAAAATCTCAAACTGCAGTTCCAGATAGATCCATGATTTAATCAATGCACAAAGTATTTGCAACTATCGGAGATAAGACCATCATATGTATAAATATGCATATATATATATATATATATATATATATATATATATTTGCCCTATAACATTGCGAAAGATGGAAGTTCCAAGGCAAGCATATGGATTAAAACAAATAAGTTGTACGTTGAATACTTGTTTGCAAGACTCTGTGGCCAGCACAGGAAATGGGAATGAGCTTAGACTCTTGCAGATCCTCTGTGATTTTCTTGAAGCATGTATTCTTTCTTCATTTCTTCCAAAACAGCATCATTGGTGCTGTCGAAAAAAAGAGAAACTGAGTTGTTTCAAAATCTCATTTTATATTCAAAAAATTATTTAGTTGTTGAATAATACAAATAATAAAGAAAATACACCGAGTTAATGGAAGCAGCAGTGAAAGTAGCATTGAAGTAAACCCTACAAGTTTAGCTAGTGAAAGGCGGGTTCCTGCTTCAATTAGAGAGTTTGAAAGAAATGAAAAATAAACCCTACAAGTTTGAGGATTCCACAGCATTGAAGTACTACTATTCAAACTCAAAATTTAAGATCATTGTAGCACCCCAAACCCGGCCCAGAAGTTATGGCCGGATCCAGCATGCCACATCAAAAACGTAAAAAAAAAAATTCCATTCTAAGTCTAGAAAATCGTACTTGATGTTCAAAAGATTAATTCATTAAGGGTTAAAGTGAATGGAAGTCATGCACGGTAGGAAACCGGAAAGAGGTGGTGAGTCCATCGGATCGCTATACCAACCTCCTTCGGATCCAATCCTAGACATGCATACCGCCATTGCCATACCTTAACGTCATGGATATTTCTAGAAACCGATTCGATTAAGTCATTTTTAGGAAAAGTGATTAATTTTGGAAAATACTTTCATTGCGGAAGCTTTGCTTGTTGTCGTGTTATTTTGAAATCAACTGTTGTTTTTGAAAACGCGCCCTAAAGCTATCTAATTTCAACAGTTAAAATAAGTATTACCTATCTTAGTAATACATAATAAAAACCATCAAAAATAAATAAGCGGCTTTATTACATTTAAAAGCCCAAAACCTCAAACGTAATTAAAAAGATGTCTAGTTCACCAGAAGAAAATCAAACTTTCAGAACGGGTGGCCACTCCGAATTCCCTCACAGCTCCAAGCCCACTATGGTTGGGGATTTCCTGCGTGGATGAAAATAAAAGGGTGAGTTTGGGAAACTCAAATGTGTAAGGAAAACCCATTCAAAGCCAAAGTCACTCAAGCCTATTGGGCCTAAGCCCATTCAGTAATAAATGGTACTAGGCCAGAGCCCTTTTCAAATTACAATAAACTGGGCCTTAGCCCCTTATTCAGATAACAGTATGGCCCATAGGCCCATTTCAAAATACATGCAACATCAATAACATATGCAAGCCCATTTGGGTAACAGTGGTACTGGGCCAGAGCCCTTTTCAGATTACAATAAACTGGGCCTTAGCCCCTTATTCAGATAATGATGGCCCATAGGCCCATTTCAAAATACATGCAACATCAAGAACATATGCAAACCCATTTGGGAGACTACTCAACCCACCAACCACTACACTCCACCCGTACCAGCCATACACTCCATGTGGGAATAGCTCAACCCACCCAAATTTAACACTCCACGATTTTGGCCTTTGCTGCTCGATTATCGAAGAATTGAGGCAAAGCCTCCAAGACGTGGACAAGCCACTTTCAGACTTCCTCCGTCAATATCCCAAGTCCATGCATCGATAATAACAACATGGCATGCAGTAAATAACAACAGTCAAACATGCATTTAGGTCAATTTAACCCTAGGGGTATTTCAGTAATTTATCTACTAGGGGTAAAACTGTAAATTTTCCACTTTTAAAGGTATTTCAGTAATTTATCTATTTTAGGGTTTTTCATGTATATTCCTACCTTTCACGTACTAATAGAATCACTACCGAGGGTTCTTACCGAATTGGGTCCGTTGGCCCATCATTCCAATTTTGGCCCATTAAGCCCAAAAATATCGAGGGCACATAAATCATGCACTTTGCAATCCAAATTTTGCAGTTTACCAAAAACATTAATCGATTTACCTCACGAGCATTCGCACACTCGCAAATCTACAAAATACCGGTTTTCGGCATTTCGGCTTTTCGACTTTTGCCGATCCAGACTAAGAAAGAGGGTGTTAGTTACACACCTGTTTGCGACGATATGCTGACGAGATCCACACACACGAACTGCCTACAATTGGATTACTAACACGTTAATCTAACTATTCAAACACGAACTACATATTAACCTCATACCATATTCGGCCAACCACACCTACAGATCATAGTAAGCTTATAAGAAATCAATAAGTAACTCATTAACAAATTTTTGTCAATGTTTACCACATAATCATAATTTCACTGCAAGCTGTCTTCCTGAGCAACAGTCACTAAATTATTTATAACTAGAGCTACGAAACTCCAAATCAAGTGCCGTTAATTTTCCCTGAAAATAGACTCATTTATCTTCTATCCATAAAATTTTCAGAATTTTTTGTTTAGCCAATCAATACCAGAATTTTCTCAAAGTTTCCCATGTTTCACTGTTTGACTAATCTGACCACCCTTCATTACGAATCAAATTTCTCATTGTACAGAATTCAAAATATGTTCTTGTTTATTTCATTAGAAACTAGACTTAATAAGCTTTAATTACATAATTTATTCAGCTTCTAATTCATCTCCCACAATTTATGGTGATTTTCCAAAGTCACGTTACTGCTGCTGTCCCAAGCAGATTTATTACCAAATCACTCTTTCACACCTAACTTGCATGCATGTTATTTAAACATGTATATCACCAATCAATCATCACATATCTATGATTTTTACTTAAGCATAATCTCCATTTCATCATTTCAAAGCACAACATGTTAGCCGATTTTTCCCTTTAGCATCTAAGGCACATGCATGCTCATTTGTTTGGCTCAACTTCACATATCTTCCATTTTTCATCAAAAGAACATGAAACAACAACCATTTCCTTCATTTTAATTCATGACCAAATGCTCACAACACAACTAAAAATCAAAATATACTTCAAGAGTTAAGGTAGAATCAAGAAGAACTCATGAACCTCAAAATAGAAGCAAGGTACCAAGAACTTACCTTCAATTTTCCTCCTCCTAATGACCGAATACTCAAGAGCTTTCTCCTCTCCTTTCTCTTCTCTAACTTTCAGCTATGATGAACAAAGATGGACAAAAATTTGTTCTTTTCACCCCTTTTTCTTTTAATAAAACTTCATATTTCATCCATTTAATTCTTTAATACAAAAGACATGATATTCTTATCATGAAACATTTACCTAACCCATTATCATGAAGCATTTACCTAACCCATTATCATGGAACATTTACCTAACCTATTATCAATTTGTATCAATTTGTACCATAAATTATGGATATTAAGTGTACATTTTGTCTACAACAACATGATGGCTGGCCACTTCATGTAAAATGGGAGGTTTGCCATGCAAATCCTCCTATTTTGCACTCCTATTTATTTGGCCACTTCAATTTAGCCTATAGCATTTTCAAACATTTTCACATAAGTCCTATTTCATAATTTCACTCCCTTTTTCTTATGGAACAAAAATTAACTAAAATTACCGGGTTCTATCTTAAGCTTGGGCCTTCTAGAGGCCCACTAACATAATTAAACCTATGCCAACATTCATAGGATTCCCGAAAATTGGGGCGTTACAATCATCATGTGTCGAGTTAATGGTATTCACCTCATGTTCTGTCAGTGTTCTGAAACTACACAGTACACATTAACCGTACACACAGATATGACTCCAGTTTGAATACCAAATTTCGCAGAAAGATTTACAAAAATTAACTCTTTATGTCAATTTGAACACTAAATAGTAGGACTATGTTCATTTCTCTCTTACCCTGT
Organism: Gossypium arboreum; assembly: GCF_025698485.1. Taxonomy (NCBI): domain Eukaryota; kingdom Viridiplantae; phylum Streptophyta; class Magnoliopsida; order Malvales; family Malvaceae; genus Gossypium; species Gossypium arboreum. The sequence goes on along the minus strand of NC_069078.1, from coordinate 81,728,180 downwards.
TTCTCGTATTCTACCTCCCCGCCAAGATTAACATGAAGCTCTTACGAATTAGAACACAAAATCAACTCTTTATTTCATTCAACATACCAAACTGATACTAATACACAAATATCAGTAAATAACTTAAATCTTACCTTGAACTATTTTCTTTAACCCCAAAGCCAATTTCTGAAACCCTTGCTTTTCTTAATCCTATTTTCTATAGAAAGGAAATCAATGGCCAGTGGGAAGGGTGAATTTTAGGGATTTCAAATTAGGGAAGAAAGGGTTATTTTCGGATGTCGAATTGGGGAAGAAGGGGTGATAAAACTTTAAGGATTTGGGACTAAGGAAAATAGGGGAAATGAACAGGGGAAAGTAGTGAAAATGTTTAAGTGTTATCGTGTGGGTAAAAAAGAAGACAGCAAAACAACGATGTTTGCCTAAAATAATTTAACATTTGCGGCGCTTTTATTATAGCGCCGCTAAAAGTGTAAACTATTGAGGTGTTTTACCAAAACGCCACTAATAAACCATTAAAACGACGACGTTTTCATTTAAACAAACTAATCTTTAGCGGCGTTTATACACTAGCACTGCTAAATCCAAACCCTATTGTGGTGCTTTACAAAAAAAGCCACTAAGAAATCTTATAAAATGGCGCCGTTTAGTTTATAATATGAAGATTGCATACCTTTTGCGGCTTTTATAAAAAAACGCCGCTAATGCCTTTAAAAATTAAATTTATTTAATATATAAATAAAAACAATATAAATTAAAAATATTCAGTTATATACCCAAAAACTTTAAAATTATTTTAAATAATAGTATTTTAATTTTTCATTTAAATAAATATTTTTTAAAATTTAACTAATATTTAAAAGAATTAGATAAAATTTAAAATCTTGAAAATTTGAAATTATTTAATATATAAATTAAATAAATCAGTCATATACCCAAAAATACTTTAAAGTTATTTAAAATAATAGTATTTCAAATTTTAATTAAATTTTTAACACTAATTATCTTAAACCCTAAATCCTAAATCCTGTCCCCTTAATGCCTTAATTCGTAAACCCCTAACCCCTAAATCATAAGCCTTAAACCCTAAACCATATCCTCAAAACCACTAAACCACAAACCACTAAACCATATCCCAAAAACACCTAAACCATAAACCCCAAAACCCTTAGCCATTATCCTTAACTCTTAAGCCCTAAACTATAAACTCTAAACCTCAACCTTTGAACCATAATCCATAATCCATAAACCTTAAAATATTAACTCATAAACCATAATCCCTTAAACCTTAAACCTTAAATTCTAAACCCATAATCCCTAAACTCATAATCCATAAACCTTAAAATATTAACTCATCATAAACCACATACCCGGCTAAACCATAAACCTTAAACCTTAAACCTTAAACTATAATGATAATTAATTCAATATTTTAAAATTAATATTATCTCTTTTATGATTATATAAGAATTCATTTAATACATAAATTGACAAGCAATCAGTCATATACCCAAAAAGTTTTAAAATTATTTTAAATAATATTATTTTAAATTTTTCATTTTTACATATATTTTTATATGTTTTTATTTTAAATTTTTTCTATGTGTTATTATTTTTTTGAAGAATTTAAATATTCAATTAAAAATAAATTGCATTTTAAGTAATATAAATAAACCATTAAAATAATAAATACACAGATAAAATATTTTTTGCAGCGTTTTCTAAAAAAGTGCCGCTAAAGCTCGATCTATAGCGGCGTTTTTCAAAAAGTGTCGCTAATGCCACTAAGGCTCAACAAAAAATGATGTCATGTTGATGAAATATTTTGCGGCGCTTCTAAAAAAGCGCCGCTAATGCTCGACCTATAGCGGTGTTGGTTAAAAAGCACCGCTAAATGCCTCTAAGGCAAAAAAAAGACGGGTGTTGATGAATTATTTTGTGACGTTTTTATAAAAGCGCCGCTATAGATCAACCATTAGTTCTTTAAAAACGCCGCTAATGCTCGATCTATAGCAGCGTTTTTAAAAAGCACCGTTAATGGTCGATCTATAGCGGCGCTTTTGTAAAAATGCCACTAATAACACTAAAGCTCAACATAAAACGGCTTTCAGCTTTACTTTTTGCGACGTCTGAAAAACGTCGCTAATTTTCAATCCATAGAGGCGTTTTTTGTACAAACGCCACTAGAAACGCCGCAAAAAACTTGTTTTGCTGTAGTGGTCGTTCGCTAAAACTCTACTGGCCACCAGTAATTTTTCTTGGAAAGTGGGTGGCTCTTCGTCATCTTTTAAATATGTTTTTATTTTGAGAGCATTTCAAAATAATAAATGATTTCATGAGTCGATTTGGACCTGTGTTGTCTTAAGTTTTATATTTTTTTGTTTGTTTTTCCATTGTTTAGTAAGTTTTCAGTTTTAGAAGTTTTTGCCTGCCCTTGTAGCATATTTTTTAGTCTTGCTTATACATGTAACATTAGTTTTACAAGTGATTTTAGGGATGATTTTGTTGTCCTCTTCTCTAGTTTAGTGAATGCTCGATTCTTTTGTCAATTTTTGCTTGTCGCTTTGGACCATCCGGGATTGATTTTCTTATTGTAAGTGCTTGTCAATTTTATATTTATATTTATATATTATTGTAATTAAATTTAAACTATTTCTTATTTTCTGAACAATAAAACAGGGCATTTGGGTATGTTTAGGCAACTTAGGCCAACCGACCAATGAACACCTCTTCTTGTATAATGATATAAGAAGCATTTTTTGCTAATGAAATATCAATTTTAGTTTATACCAAATGTTAAGTTTTTAATTGAGTTAGTGTCACGAGTCAATCAAATATTAACTCAGTTCAAGTACCAACTCAGTTAAGTGATAACTAAATTTCGTTGCTTTACAAAATAAATTATATTATTTTAAAAGTATTTTTATCTTTTATATATATATTATATATATAAAAATTAAAATTGCACACATAATGAATTTTAAACTTAAAAATATTATGAATTATTTTGTCTCGTTTATATTTTATATTAGTTATATAATTTATATTTTCATATATCATAATTTAGTATTTATAATGCTTGATAAGCATTATTATCTTCTTCTTCTTTTTTTATCAACGTTTTCCTCTACAAAGAAAGCTTGAATGCTTGATTTCAATAAGAGATTACACATTCATGTTGTAGAATTGTAAAGATAAACATAGCATGAAAGAGCATGATAAGAGTCTTCAAAAGAGAAATACATATTCTTCTCTTTCACAAACCCTAACTACATAACCATAGCCATACCAACCATTCCAATAAAGCCTTCAATATGGATTGTATGGACACTATTTTTAAAACTTTTTCTTTCATTTTTCTTTTCTCTCTCGAGTAGCGTCCCTTTTCTCGTCGTGATCGCCGACACGGTCGGCCTTCTGCTTCCCGTCGTATAGCCTTCTTCTTCTCCTCTCCCTTTTTTTTTTTTTTGTTTGTTCTTTATTTTCCTCCAGCAGAATAATGTTCGGCATCCTCCCCCTCTCGTTCGTCATACTTCCGCCGGCGATCTGAGAGCTTTTTGTCGGCCATCTTGCGGAGTTTCTCCTCCCACTCACAGCTCCTGGCCTGGTGTCCCCCCTTTTATTCGGTTACCCTACTCTCTGTCTTTTAGGCGCCGCCTTCACCATGGACCTCCCTTGAACGGAGCTTGTTGGAGCCCGGGTCTCATCGTACCAAATATTGCGACTGGTGGTTGTAGTCGTTTCGGTAATGAAATGCTCCTCTACCACTGGCTCCTTTAGCACCATGGTGTTTGACAGGGCTCCTTTTATGGGTTGTTGTGGCATGGCCTTCCTCCGAAGGCGTAACATGCCAGTGAAAGGTGCATCCGTCTTTGCCGTCGACTTACAGCCTTCCCAAGCATTCTTCTCCGACGATAGTGGCCATGACGTTTGTTGCTGGTTTTGTAGCTATGTTTTCATTTGGTTTTGTTGTGGTTGGACTTCTGGCCACTGTACAAAAAGAAGAAATATTTGGTAAGATATAATTTTTGAACTATGCCTGTTCATAAAATCCCGTAGAAAAATTTAAATTCGTTTAAAATATAGGTAAAGTTGAAGCTAAAGCATTCAAGAGTTGAGCTCCGCTTAATACATTTTCTATATATATATTATATTATATATTATTTTATGTTATTTTTATATGTTAAAGTAATTTTATATTATAAAATTAAATCTATAGTAACTAATAATATTATAATGAAAGCATACCATAAAAATTGTTAAATTACCTATATATAATTTTAATAAATGAAAAAGTATTTAAGATTATTAAATATTAAATTAAAAATAACAAATATGTTAAAATTTGGTATAAGTAGGCTTAAAATAGTTTGTGTTAATCATTTACAAATATGAATAAACTTACGTAATATGTTAAGTTTATATTTTAGATCAAGTTAGGTTAGAGTAAACATAAATTGTGCCAATATTTTACTTAAAGTCGACCTAACCCATAACACCTTTGAGTGAAAGTGTACTTTAAATTTATATTATTTTAATATTAATCCATATAAAATTAAATTGATATTCATGTTAAAACCATGAATAAGGCCATTTGAAAATGTATTTAGGTCTACAATTTATCATTCAGACAATATAATTAATATTTTATTACATATTAATATATGAACTTAAATAAAAGAGCCAAGCTTTCATCTAAAAATTAATTTATATTAACATTTTACGCTTTTAATTATGATACAACATTAATCATTATTACTTTTAATAATTATGGTGTTTGAAAATTTTTCATTCAAATATTAAATAATATGAAGAGTACATTTTTAATGAAAATATAAAATTAATAAAAATATTTTAATTTTCAAATATTAATAAATTCTTTTTATATATTGGCAAATTTTAAAGTAAATAAACATAAATTGAAATGAATTTTTTTCGAAAGAAATTCTAAAACCAAAATGGAAAGTATTAATTTTTAACCTTCTTAAAATAAAAACAATTAGCGAGGTATTGCCAAAGTATTGTAGTGTGTCAAATAATCAAATAGAGATTCCGATGAAATCTTGAATGAGACCAATAAATGTACTTGTTTTCATCAATGGTGGCACGAGGCTCTGGTCATACTCCCTGCAATTGGTTTCTTGGGTACAAAATGTCTAACGCTTTTTTTTACTGGAAGATTTAGATGGGCCATTAAATACCAGAAAAAGTCAATGGTGGTCATATCTTGAGACAGCAAAGGTGTTTGATCTGAGATCAAGGTCAAAGCTTGGGGATTGGCTAAGAAATACTTCATAGGATCATAATGCTCTCCATTTTCTCTTCTTGGTGCATCATTTTCAATGGGATTTGGATCTTTCTTTCTTTTTTCCCGATCATGACGAGACATGAAATGGCTTTACAGGTTTGTCCTGGACTCCAAGCTGTGCACATGTAATGACTTCTAATAACTCTTCAAGGGTTCCATTATCATTCATTCAAAAACAAATGATTAGTAAAATTACATAGGCAGCAGTAGGCTTGGTTCATGCTTATGTTTGTTTGCAAAGTTGGTTAATGATTCACTCATGCACGCACGAATGAATGCATGTATAGTTAAAATAACAAAATATTATGCATCTTAGTGAGCCTTCTAATTAATTGATGCTCATGACAATGGAAGTTGGGTTTCCTTTGTGATAGAGGACAGCTTAGGGAATTGGATGAAATTCTTAAGAAAATAGAGGAAATTGAATAAAGAAAAGAAATGGCAAGCTAAGCTTAGCTTCAAACAGGGGTTCCTTGATTGCATCATACATGTAACCAAAAAAACCAACCACCACCCTAGGTTGATTGCATTATACAATATGAATAGCAATCATGCTAAATTTCTCATAAATAATCATAATCAGCCAATTAAAGAATGAATACATTTTTTACACATGCTGCTAGCATAGTACCCAACCCAAATCCTCTCAAATTTATTTATTTATTTTAATGGAGCCAATTAAAATTTTGATGGTATCATAGACCAAACTTAAGAGCTGATGGCTGAATGGTCATAAATACTACATAGAAAAATAATTGAAATCATCCTATAAATAAAACCTAGGTATCAGAATTTTTACAAATGTCACCTCACATTTTGTTTTTGTTTTTCTTCTCTAATTGGAGGTAGGAGATAATAATGCTAAGGGTTGAACCAAAGATCTCGTATCACACAACACAAGAACCTAACACTAAGCCAAAAGGTTATTAGCTAGCATTTTTCAAAAGTTAATAAGTCTGTATCACGTCAGCAAACTAACGACGATATTTTCAAGAGACTGAACTACATACCAACAGTATAGAGTTTGGAGCCTCAAGAGGTCCGATATTTGGCTACTGAACAAGGAGCAAGATGGGTTGTAGCCAAAGCTTGGAAAGAGATACCAGAACCCCACCGAAAGTTGGAAAGCATAGTCTTAGTGATATAGCAAAAGGGAAATGTGATACACCTCTACTAAGTCTTTGCTTCAAAGTTTGATGACACTTGCAGGTCCAACATACACAAGGACAATATGTTGTAGTCTTGTACCATAATTGGGTTTCAATATAATTAGCAACTTCAACCAAAAGGTATGTACTTAGGCTACAATTTTTCAGTTTTTCAAGGTCCTTCTCATGGATCAATTGCCCTCTCTCTCCTCCTATCCCTAGTGGCCATTTTCTGCCCAAATCTCTCCAATATATCAGCCAAATCAAATAACCCCACTTCCCTTAATTTCTTGCCCACCTCCTCAAACATCATTACACCTTCCTCATTTGAGTAGTAATGTAAAAATTTATTGTAATCAAATCTAGGCACTTCCATTCCTCTTTTCATTGTTCTCTCCACATACTTGGTAGCCTCTACTGTCTTTCCAGCCTTAATCAAGCCCCCAACAAATATTGAGTCAAAATTCACCAATGGATCATGTCCTTTCCTCCCTTTCTTCCCCAGATGACCTTGCAGTAACATGATATATGTATGCATTATAGGCTCACACCCTCTCTTTATCATCTCTCTAAACACTTGTGTTGCTTCACTTGCCTTCCTAAACCTCAAAAGCCCCTTTATTAGTCCGTGGTAAATGCTGATATCCGGATTCTCAATTCCTTCCACAATCCTATAAGCCTCTCTAATCCTCCCTCTTGCTAAAAGCCCGTAAATAATCGAAGCCAAGGTCAAATTATCAGCTTGGATCCCTCTTTGGCACATTTCCTCAAACATCCCATGGGCTTGCTCAATCTTGCCTCTCTTACACATCCACTTGATCACAAGCCTATAACTTGAAAGCCCCAAATCATGCATTCTCTTAACTCTCATCATTTGGAAAACCTTCATTGCTTCATCATATTTATTAGTCTTAAAAAGTGCCGCAATCATTGTCTCCACAACCTCAACACCAGGCTCAAACCCTTCATCCACCATCAGATTCCAAATTTTTGAGGCCTCAATCAAATTCCCCACATCACAAAACCCCCATATCAACCACTTATAAGTAACCCCATTTGGCTCAACACACTCTTTCAACTTGAAAGTAACAAGCTTGGCCTCTTCAACAAGCTTATCCTTGCATAAACTTTCCACCACTGTATTTAAAGTCTCCAACTTGTATCCGACCCCAAACCCATTCATCAAATGGAAAAAACCCACACATTTCTTCAACTCCCTAGCTAATGCTAGGGTCTTTAAAGCTATCCTAAAGGTCTTATCATTGACCAAACCAAGTTTTCCCATCTCCTGACAATTTTCCCAAAAAAGGTCAATGTTTTTGGATTTTCCAATGACATCCAACATTTTATTGAAGGTGACGGAGTTGTGAGTGAAGTGAGGGACTTTTTGGGTGTAAAGGAAGAATCGGTAGATGGGGCGCCAGGAGTATGGAAAAGTGTTGCAAACTTGAAGGAAGAATTCAGGGTTGAAAGAAGGATTGTAAGAAGAGAGGGATGAGTGGAGGCGTGAGTCAGGCGAGTTTTGCTGTTGGTAGAGGATGGTACAGACTTTCAGAAGAGTGGGTTGGTTTATTGGAGCTATGGGATTGAGACAGTTAGATCGGTTGCTGAGTTGATTTTGAGTTGACTCGGTGGCTATGAGACGGAGGTGAGGATCAGACAAGGGTTTAAGCAGGGTTTTTAATCTTCTTATCAACATTTTTTTAGTAAAGAAGAACTAGGTTTGATTTGAGTTCTTCCATCCGAGAAAACAAAATCAGAAAAAGAAATTTAAATTGAAAGTCCAATACATTTTTCAGGCTCGGAAAAGAATAAATTACCTTGTTTCTATGGTTTTCCTATTGGGTTGATTTTCAGCTTCACCACGAGAGCTCCTGGTCCAGGCAGCTGGTACAAAAGACCTTAAAAGTAAATGTCAAACAAATTAATTTACTTGCCCTTTTGCTTCCTTCAACAAATTTGGTCGGCACCAAAGTGTAAATTGTCCACAAAATATGTGCAACAGGAAATCATAACTTACAATCACAGAACAAATCAAAGCAAGCACCTTTCCAACTACTCAACATGAAAGCTAAAATCAGAACAATTTGGGATCCCTAAAGTGTTAAACAGTACTCTGATCCCTTTGGTTTAGAAAGAGTGACTATTATCATTAGGGTGCATTCTGCTTTACACAGAGGACAAATTATGCATATGAGTTCACACATATTTTGATGATCATTGATCATACTATGCAAACCCATCCCCATGGAACATCTAGAACAATGATGAGAGGAAATTTTTAATTCTCCAGATTGAAACAAAAGTTCAAAAAAGTTATTTTGAACTTTGCTAGTAAAATTTATCAACTGACTGTTAACTGCCCCCTGAGAACAAGCTGGTAAACAATGAAACAAACCACAAGGGAAAATTTTATCTCATCTCAACCATCAAAACAGAAGCACCATGATATTATTTTACTCCGGAGAATGAAACTTAAGATTTTATCAGCTTTTCATCAGAAACAATGTGTAATACCCATCATTTGCTTCGAGATAAATCTCCACAATGCAAAAAATGCTTCTTAAAATTCTCAATCCCTAGGCATACTTGATAAAAACAATAATGTTGCTATTTCAAAATTTATGACAATTTGATTGGCATGGTATATATCTCGTATTCTATATAGAAACGAGATTATTCCTTCCAAGCCTGCAAACTCTTATCAAGTTCGTAAGGTATCACTGAGTTTCAATTAGAAAAGCATTACAAAAGGTCATTACCACAAAGGACAAGCTTATAAAATTGTCATACAAACATCACCTTGTGGAGCAATCCAGCAAGCAAACTGGAATTAGTAAACCACAAAATGGAAATCATTGAGACAATATTATATTAAAATTTTGACGAATCAAATTATGTTTTTAGTAAGTCAGTTCCAATCAATTATAGTACAGTAACATTTTTCAGACTCTTGAACACCTTATATAAACATATTCAACTGCTAAACACTTCGATTTCCTGACAAGCCTCAGTTGCTGAACAGAGATGACAATTAAAAATAAGACATGGAGAAACACTCGTATTTCCTTTTCAAAATCAGAAATTTGAATCTGTACACCTAAAATGCTTCCCCTATCGAAGCTGATTCCTATATAAATAAATTGATTACAAAAACACAACAACCATGCTGTCTATGGGAACTATTCTAGATGGTTTAGCCATTAGCAAAAACACAATCCACATCCTAGGAGGCTAGTGTTGAGATGGGAAAAGCCATCCACTCTACTAGACAATAACTGTACTATGATAAATACTTTCCCTCATGAGGTGCCTTTTCTCAAAGGAAAAAACCGTGAGAACGGTCTTCACCTTCGAAGCAGACAATATCTCATCACAAGCACAGTCCCCGCAATCCTTGTATTAACAGTCATTAATCAAGCATGCTTATTCAGATACAACATGAAAGGCAATTGCAATCAAGTAAAATTCCATCTTTCTAAGTTTATCGTTAATCATTAACCAAATTTCTTCCAGCTAAGCTTCACATGCCTAAAAACACTTAACAAGAGCATTATTAAACATAAAAAAGACAAATTATTTCATCCAAATGCCTTTCCCAGGAACCGTACACAATTTAAACAAAAAGAAAAAGGAAGGAATACCTTGTCCAGAGATGTAGCTGGAAAGAGTGTGAATCAGTTAAAGGAGATGTAGATGCTGGGAAACGAAGAGACACATGACAGTGAGGTGAGTTTGTTGAAGCGTTCGTCCGAGTGAGTCGAGGGACCGCGTTGGTAAAGCTGAAGAAGATTATAGTTATAGATGAATTTCAGGAATTAAAAACCATGGGTTATTCTTCATTAGGCCACCCGAGTCCGACTATGGATCAACAATTGGGTTTACTTCTAGGGAAGGTCCGGCTTATGGTTCATTTGATATCCATTGTCTCTGTATTTCGTTTTGGGTAAACATCTATGATCCGACTTAACTTATAATTTTAGATTAAAAAACACCATAACATTGAGTTTTTCTAATTGGATTTAATACAACATTTATTTTATTCAAACTAATTATGAGATGATACTATGATTATATTTTTATTCAAACTCATCTTCAACAATTTAGTTTTTAAATTTCAGGAAAAACATTTGATAAAAAATTTAAGTATTCAGTTCTGTAATATTGTTTGAAATTTTTAAAGTGTTTTCATCAACCAATAAAAATTTCAAAAAATTTAAATTATAAATTAAGAGATTATTCAGAAAAAAAAGCCTAAAACTTGTATTACATAATGAAAAGAAGAAAAAAAAGACAAATTGGGTATTGTGCTATTTATTTTCGTGAAGTAAATTAAAACTTAAATATAAGATTTAGGTGTTCTATAATAAACTAAAAAATTTAAGTTTTAAAATATTAAGTATTGAAAATTTAAATACTGAATTTAAATTATCAAATTATTTGATATATTACATAAAAGTATAATTAGATTGTTTGATAAATATAGATTTTAAATTAAAAATTTTAAATTTTAAACATTTTATTTTATTTTAAAAATAATTTTTATATGATAAATATAATATTATAATAAATAAAATATAATTAATTAATTAAAATATTCTTTATTAAATGATAAGTAGTTGATTATTTTTAATTTAAATATGCCTTAAATTTATTTAAAAGTTAAAAGCATTTAATTTTGATGATTGTTATTTTAAGAGCTGTTAACGTAATTATATATTTAATATAAATATTATTTCAGCCGCAAATAATAATAGAAGATGCCAAAATAAAAGAAAATAGTGAAAAGAGGAAAAGGAAGTGGGGCCTAATTACAGACCGAAGTTATTATTATTTTTCGTCTTGGGTCTAAATATAATAATTCACAGCGCAAATCATGAATCCTGAATGTGACAAATAAAGCAAAAAGATTTTGATGACAATCAATCTCAGCTTCTAGAATTCTTTTTTGAGGGTTCATAATTTTAGCCACTTTACAAAAAGCCACTTTGGACAAATCTTGGTTCAAATACTGAAACATAATTTTAAGTTACTGATTCAAATACCTCCAGGTCTTAATCTTACTTTTCTATTTGCACTGATTTATTCTTGTTAGAATTTTTTATTTAATTAATTTTATAATATTTTTATCAAACAGCAAATCATTTAACGTAAAAAATTCTATTACCATACATAGCAACTAAAAAACTTAACCAAACGGGATTAGTAGGTCATTATTGTCTAGAATATAGACAAAAAAAGATGGTGATTAGTATAATTAGTCAAAAATGCACATCTCCTTCTTATAATAAGAAGTCACCCAATCAACAGTCAAATTAACATATCTTCTTACAAATTCAAAATGCACATGGGGAGTCTTAACCAAGAGAAAGTCCAATAAGATAGACTTGAGTTTCCAACAATTATGCTAGTCACTCTTCAAAATCTCCTTATACACGATTAGTGAATCCTTAGCTAAAATAATTCTTTGGTATCTTTATACAAATATCCTATTGAAGTCTGAATTGTTTTGGATAATTTATTTTAAAGTACTTGGCTTTCAAATTTTAAAGGGTTTTTTAGGTCTAATTAGGTACATGAGCAATGAATTTGGATTTTTTGTTCAAATTAGTACTTGAACTTGGCTTCATATTTCAAATTGGTTCAAATAAATTATATACTGTAAGCACTAATTTAGACTAAAAAAAGTCAAATTCAAGTACTTAACTAGACCAAAATAAATTTTAAACACCAAATTAAGTCTTAAAAACAATTTTTAAGCACCTAACTGGATAAAAAGAAAACCCTGGGTAAGAAACTCAATATTGATTGTGTTAAAAAATTTGTTATTATATATTTTTACTCTTTTTTTTTTTTTTTTGTCATATGGTTTTCTTTACTTGAAAAGTATGGAAGCGGGTATATTTGCCATTTGAAGAAGAAAAGGGAGGCGAAGAACCCTCATTGATGGAGTGCATTGCTGTTCTGGAATAGGGGGCCACTGCCCCTTTTGTTAAATTGAAGGCGTTGGAGGAATCCCTTGAGGTAACGAAAATGACAAAATATCCACACCCCCACCATATGCCACCCTTTCGGTTAACTTGCTTCAAATTGCTCTTCTAGAACCCTTCTCCTGATAAGGATGGAGATTGGGGTCAGTCTTTGCTGAAAACCCTCTCCAACAAATCCTTATTGCTTTCAATTTCAGCTGACCACACACCCATTGTCGATTATACGTTTACTATTATAAAATTCTGTAAATTATAAATGATTTTTCTTCTACATTCTTCGCGGATTTCAAGTTTATGTTTGAAAATTCTTCCTTCATTTTATATAGGATTTGTATGTAAATTATATAAATTGCTATACCAATGAAGAGCCTAGCTCAATATAATTACTGGGTTAAAGGATTTAAATTCCACAAACACATAGATAGCACAAGAAACGAGATATCTAGATAATATGTAATTGTCAAAATTTAATAACAGCGCTTAATGATAATAAGATGATAAATCAAATAAACGATTAAGAGGCACAATTCTATTAGATAAGGACATTTGCACTAACCAATTATGAGTTAGTCTTCACATAGAGATACAATTCTATCGGAGATGATATTAACTAATTATGAGTTAATCTTCCCAAACCTTCGAAAACAAGCTTGAAGCTCAAAAGATAAAAATAAAACAATGTTGATATACATATTTTAGTGCCCATAATTCTTCTTTTATTTTGGAAGCTTAACATATAATTCATTGCTTATTATTATTTATAATGATTATTATAACGACTTTAGTTTAAAAGAGTTTTGATGGATGACCTTAAAAATAATCATAATAAAAAAATTAAGTCATATATGGGTTATTTTTTGGAGCATACTAAACCCAATCAATTATGTCCAAAAAGGAAAGCCGAATGCTAATAATGAGAAGTGATTTCATTTTGGTACAGAGCTTTAAATTATTGAGCCATATGTTATGGTTGTAAGGTATTCTCAATGTTTGGTCAGATGTCAAGGTTTAAGCTTTAAACATCGGGCTTTTCTTTTTGCTTTTCATGGAAACATTTGTTTACGAAAACAGCTTCAATTTTTACCATTGGGTATTCCATTTTAGGGTTAATTTGGATGGAATTTTACAAATTCTATAGCTACGAAATTTTGGAGAAAAAACATACTCTTGTTAACCATATAAATGTGAATTTATATTTAAGGGTAAACTATAAAAATAGTTACTTTTGTTTGTCTCATATTACATTTTAGTTATTTATGCTTGAAATATTATGTTTTATTATTTACGTTATCGTTTTGTTACGAAGTGGTCACTCTGTCGTTAAGCTCTGTTATCTCTTTAATGGCAGTCTAAATAAATTTTTAATGTCAACTTAGATGTTTAGATGAGATGAGAATAAGTTTTTTTTTTAAAAAAAATAGAATATAAAATTTTGCCCTAAAACTTAATTTTCTCCTAATTATAAAGAAGCAATAGCTGGATTTTGGGAAATTTTCTCCAATTGTCTACTTTGAAAATGAATTCCTCACCCCAACTTGGGTTCAACATCTTTTTCACCACTTTGGTCTTATTTTACCTCTTACGGTAATTTTCCAAAAACCAACTATTACTTTTTTTTTAAACAGGATAAAATTAGGTTTTAGGGTAAAATTTTGTATTCTATTTTCATAAAAAAAAATAAAAACATATTCTCATCCCAATTGAACATCCAATTTGACATTTAAAACTCATTTGAATTGCCACATAGGACAACCGTTAGAAAAGTAACAGAGCTTAACGGCAGAGGAACCACTTCGTAACAAAACGATAATGTAAGTGACTAAAACGTAACATTTCAAATATAAGTGACTAAAATATAAACTGAGACAAACGAGAATGACTATTTTTTTAGTTTACCCTATATTTAATGCATTGTCATATAAAAGATAATAAATTAAGTTGATGAGATGGGGGATGTCATTTATAAATAAATTTGATAAATGAGAAGTTTAGTTTTTAGAGTTTTTATATATTTTTCAATTTAATTTTTATTTTTTACCTTCAAACTTTTAAATATTACATTTTTAAACATCAGAATTCATGTGTATTCGATGAATCACAAGACCACTACAAATGCAAACCAGGCCATTATGCACCCTAGTGCATAACACGAAAAGAAAGAAATGCTAATCCTACTTGAAACAAATATAATATTTTTATCTTTTCTACATTTATTTAAATGTGTGATGAATAAGAATATTTAAAAAGAAAGATAGAAGGGGAGGGAAATTTTAAATTGATTGAATCAGTGGTCATTGTCTTTAAGGTCTGGCAAATTTCGTCATCCGTGTTTGCCGTTCTTGGCTGTTCTCTAGAAGATTTTACTTATGGTCGACATCTAATCCTTTCATTGTCCATTATCATTTTTTGTCACTACGGATATTAAAGGAAAAGATAAAAGTAGATTTTCAGCCAAAATGCAATGTTTCCTGGAAAAAACACTAAGATTTTGAGGAACTATGATTTCTTCTCTTATATTTTGTCTTTTCCTTCTAATATTTATATTCAATATGTAAGTTTACGTACATCTATTACTAATAATTATACGTCAAAACAAGATACATATAGATCTAGATACATGAGAAGTAATGTAGATGTGATTATGTCTTGTCTTTCTATTTTTCAGTTATGAGAAAGAAGACGGGAGAAATATAGAAGAAAACTTGAAAATAAATATCTTTGTATATTTTTTGTGTTGAAAATATTTTTTTAATATGTTATAATTATAATTAGCGGATATTGTTATTAATATAGAAAGACTTAAGTTTGAGTGTGCTGAAATTTATTGTTCTCTTATTTATGAGTTAGAGAGAGTTAAAAAGAAAAATTAGAGTAAATTATAGGTAATTAGAAAAAAAAAAAAAAAGGTATGGATACCGGAAGTTGAACTGGAGTTGTTATACAACTAAGACAGATGGTAAGAAGTTTAAAATTCAAATGGAAATACAGCCACGTGCGATCCCTTAGTTTGCACTTATCCGCTCTGCCACTGCCATACCAAATAAGTCAAAATATCTCTCTACAGTTGCATTAAGTCCACTGAAACGTACACGTGTCACTTATCAAACAGCTGTAGGTTTTCCGTTATCGACCTAACTGACTGTTATAAAGAAGAGATGGATGATAGCTTTGTTTTCAATGTTTCAATGGCATTTCACAAAAGCTAAACCCTCTTAAAACTTTAAGAAATGAAGACATTTGAGTTTTCAACCGAGTTGCTTCCGGGTTTACCTGAAGAACTTGGTCTTGAGTGCTTATCTCGGCTACCCTACACAGCTCACAGACTCGCCTCCCGAGTTTGTCATCGATGGCGGGAATTGCTCCAAAGCCTAGATTTTTATTACCACCGAAAAAGGTTAGGCTACACCCAGAAACTCGCTTGCTTGCTTCTAGTCTTTAATAGTGCAATCCAGAATGGACCTAAAAACCCGAGTGTATCTGTATCATCGAGTTATGGAATTGCTGTGTTCGACTCGGTGAGTCAGAGTTGGGATAGACTCGCCCCGATTCCCAAGTACCTAAACGGGTTGCCTTTGTTTTGCCAATTAGCAAGCTGTGAAGGTAAGCTTGTGGTGATGGGCGGGTGGGACCCGGTGATGTACGATCCGGTTACTGATGTGTTCATCTACGATTTCGTGACTCAGCAATGGAGACAAGGGAAGGATATGCCTTCAAAAAGATCCTTCTTTGCAATCGGGGCATGTGGAGGTCGGGTTTTTGTTGCGGGCGGGCATGACGAGAACAAGAACGCGTCAAGAACCGCTTGGGTTTACGATCTGAGAACGGACGAGTGGACTGAGTTGGGGGAGTTGAGTCAAGACCGAGACGAATGTGAAGGTGTAGTGATTGGGGAAGAGGAGTTCTGGGTGGTGAGTGGATACAGAACGGAGAGCCAAGGTCAATTTGATGGAAGCGCTGACGTGTACGGGTTCAAGTCGGAACAATGGAGACGGGTGGAAGGGGTTTGGGAACCGGGTCGATGCCCGAGATCGTGTGTGGGGATAGGGGAAGATGGGAAATTGCTGAATTGGGCAGAGATCGACCCGGGCGTTCGGGTCAGAGCATCTGGGGGGAGGGTTTTGGTTACCGGGTCGGAGTATGGATGTGGTGCGCTTGGGTTTTACACGGTGGAAACGAAGGAAGGGCAAAACAGTAAAATGGAGAATATCAGTATGCCTAATGAGTTCTCTGAGTTTGTTCACGCAGGCTGCTATGCAGAAATCTGATGGGGTTGAGGTAAAATTTTGATATAATTTTGGTTTTGGTCCTCAAAAATATGTAATTCATTCAGCTGGGATTTCTTTTCCCGGATACTGTAAATTTTTGAATTTGATGCGTGGTTATCATGATACATACAAGCAGCTGTTGAGTTGATGTAGTCTGCATAATATTTTAGGCTAAACTATAAAAATAATTATTTTTATTTACTTTAAATTATATTTTAGTTATTTATGTTTAAAATATTACGAAGTGGTGACTCTACCGTTAAAATATGTTACCTTTCTAACGGCAAATTTATGTGACAGTCTAAATTGATTTTAAATCTGTTACCTCCCTAATGGTATTAGAGAAATAGCGGAACTTAGCCATAGAATGATCACTTTGTAATAAAACAGTAACTTAAATAATTAATACGTAACATTTTAAATATGAGTGACTAAAATGTAATCGGAGGAAAGTAAAAATAATTATTTTTATAGTTTATCTAATATTTTATATGGGGTGCGAAAGTCAGTGCTAGTGATATCCAAATGGAGTTTCTTAATCAGTCTTATTGTAAAATTAAAATATTAGTATAAAATAAGTATACGAATTATGAGATGGATTCAATTTTGAGGTCGGCTTTCAATGAACGGATATTCCTTTCTGTGCAGCAGTAAACTTGCAATTCAAAAGGGGAAAATGTGCAGCAGTAAACTTGCAATTCAAAAGGGGAAAATGACTCCGAACTGGGCCAAACTTGTAAAATCAATCGAAAAGAAAAAACGCTAGAAGGAGGGCTTGAACCTCCGACCTTGTGGTTAACAGCCACACGCTCTAACCAACTGAGCTATTCCAGCAACTTGGCAGATAAATCAAATGATAAAGTTTTATTTCATTTTATAAAGTATCCAAAAAGCTGATAAGGTCCTTTGAAACTAGAATGAACTAGATGCTGCATTATCTTTGGTTTTTCTTGATCTGAAACGTAAATTAACATTATATATATTTATGTGTGAAATTCAACATATTGCTTTTGGTTTCGGATTCTCTACCCAAATTTATATCTATTTTGAATCATATAGAATATGTATCTTTACCTTGTATGTTTCCTCGTTGAGTAGCTTTCTATGCCTTGGTGGGGTAGTAGCAATCTTAATGTAGTGAATATGCAGCACCTTGTCCCAATGCTTGCATATGAATTCAATTTTAAAGTTATTGATTCGGTTGTTTTTTATTGTGTTAACTTTATTTTTTCCTTTGTTTTTTAAGTGATTCATTTTATCTATGTTTCCCTCATAACAATATCAAGTTAAATCGATCATAGAAATATATTTCATTTTTTGCCTTTGGTTAAAAAAAAATATTGTCCAAGATTTCATGACACTTTGTCCTCTGTACAACAAAATTAGCTAACGATCCGAATGAAACTTGGAGACTATTTAGTACAATGTGCTCTCCAACCCATCCATCTCTTTTTTTCAAATTCTTCGTAATTAATATTAATGGAGACAAAGTTTGTACTGTACACAAGCATATACTATAATAAATTACACAACAAATAAGTAATACTTTGATTTGTTATTATATTTGATGCGCGGAAATAAACTAAATGTTGCTTGATGTACAAATCTACTTTGTGGGGATGAGGTATGGAGAAAAGAGACTTCACCAAGTTCGTTTCATTTGTAATTCATGGTCTTTTATATTTATGTTAACTTTGTGAAATTTGTTATAAGACAATATTTTCGTCATTATATGAACAATTTAATTGTATCTTGCATTTAATATTCTTTATATAATTACTATTATATTATTAATTAATTTAATTATGAAGAATGTTTTAAAATTAATTAAATACCAATTAAATCTTCTTTGACAAATTTTAAATCTATGCAAATGGTAGATACCGTCAATATAAAAATTGCAAAATTGGCCTTTACTAACGGATTTTTATTATATACTCACAATAGATTACAAAATTAAGAAAACTCAAAATAAGTTTTACCAATGGAAACCGCTCTTAATCAGTAATATATGATATAGTTATGATGGGTAGCTAGCATTGAAAACAGTTTATACTGACGGAATAGTCATCGCTTTGACTAAGGGCATATACGAACGGATTCTTGCTGTCGCTAAAAGCTTTGTCGACATATCCGCAAAGTAACGGTTTACATTTTGTCGAGGTGCCCATTTGACCGTCTGCATAGATCTTTGGGCCTTACACTGACAGAGTTTTATACTTGTAGCAACAGATTAATTCCGTCAGTATATGGCAGTTTTGTTGTAGTGTCAATCTGGTGACAAATTTATTAGGGAGAAAATCTAAAGTAAATGTTTATTTAAACAATGGAGAAATTAATGTGCATTTTAATGGAGTGATGATGCTCCATTTCAAGCACACAAGGAATCCACCCATCGCCTGGGAAACATACATAATAGCCAAGATACTATAAAATGTTTATTTAAAGAGTAGCATAATTGTTATGGAAAGCAAAAAAATTGTTGAAGAAGGGCCGTGGTGTTGGGAAACAGAGATGAAAAAATCAACAGACTCCAGCTCTCTTGCGATCAACAAGGCGTTTCCAGTACCTAAAGACCTCTTCCTGAGTTTCTCTTTCGGTCTTCTTATGTTGAAGGCGACTCGGGAGGCCATCCATTTCCTTGAGGACTTGCTCAATGTGTGCCACCAGTCTTTTCGCCAGCCCATGGCTGAAATCTTCTCGGATCACTGCTCGGAGGACAGCCACGTGCTGTGCATTGGCAGGCATTGTATAAGCCGGAAGGATCCATCCGAACCTTCGCAAGTTCTCGGCTATCTCGAACACTGTATGTTTGCTGCTATCTTTTAGAGAGAAGGCCACTAGCGGTACTCCTATATCCTTTGATAATATGTTAAACTTCCCGGTGTTCTCTATGCCTTGTTTAAGCACTTTCATATTCTCCATGCAGTTCTCAATTATGTTCTTGTACCCCTATCATCATCATCATCGTCATTAGTATTATAATTATATTGCATCAACAAATTTATTCATACTTCAAAAGAAGTTCGAAAGCAATTTACCTCAAAACCGAGGCGTAGAAACTGGTAATACTGAGCAATTATTTGACTAGAGCCTGAGATTATAATTATCATGAGTGTATGAAAAAGAAAATAGTACAAGGAAATGTATGAATGAGTTATATAATTACCTTTGGAGAAGTTGAGGGTGAAAGTGGGTTGATCGGAGCCAAGGTAGTTGATGTGAAAGACAAGATCATCAGGCAAATCCTCTTTGTTCCTCCAAACAACCCAACCAACACCAGCATAGACGAGGCCATATTTGTGGCCACTCACATTGATGCTCTTCACTAAAGGCAGCCGGAAATCCCACTCGAGATCCGGGTAAAGAAAAGGAGCAATAAATCCTCCACTGGCAGCGTCTACATGAATGGGGGTTCCCCAACCGGTCTCCTCATTTTTCTTCATAAGGAGGTCATTCAACGTCTTCACGTCCTCAAACTCTCCTGTCAGCGTTGATCCCAGAATAGCTGCTACACATATGGTGTTCTCATCTACTAGCTCTACCGCTTGTTCTGGATCCATAACGTAATATCCCTCTTTCAGCTTTACTTCCTTCAGCCCTACCTCAAAATACCTTGCAAACTTCTCCCAGCAAACCTGTGCATTATTGCATCCCATTTCATTTATCAACTTTACTATTTTACCACACATATTCATAACCAAATAATAGTTATAATAATCTCACCTGCACGTTAGCTCCCGTGACTATGTTGGGATTATCAGTGGGCTTTCCCTCTGTTTTTCTCTTATGTTGCCACCTCCTTTTAAAAGCTAATCCAGCCAGCATTATAGCCTCAGAGGAACCAACTGTTCCCACACCTACTGCTGTCTCTTCTTCCCCGACCGGAGCATGGAACAGGTTTGCAATCATGTTTACACATCGATTCTGCATTATCAGTTTTCATTTAATGAATGCTAAATTCTGCCATTATTCAGTTTCCTTTTCCTAATAGATGAAATGCACAAGTGAAGAAGGATTGATACCTGGAGTTCAGTGGTGACAGGGTATTCATCCATGTCAACATAGTTCTTATTAATTGCAGCCATCATAAGCTTATCACACTCAGGTTCCATCCATGTTGTAACAAATGAAGCCAAGTTCAACCTCGGATTTCCATCCAGCATAAGCTCATCATGTATTACTTGATACGCCGCGTCCTTTGGAATCGACTTCTCCGGCATCTTGAACCTGAATCCATTAATATATAAAGACCACAGTTTTCTTTGAATTATGACAATCTAATTGTTGCAATAAAAACAACTGTGGATTTACCTTGGAACAGGAGCGCGAACATATCTAGAAGCAAAAGTGGAGTGCACATGCTCCTCTGTTGGGTTTGTAGCTGCCAACATTGTTTCTTTTTTTGCAGTTGAACGTGTAGGAAAATAGGTATATTTGGGAGAGTACATATACAGGGTAAGTGTAAGATATGTAAAGGAAGACACGTTGGAGAGAAGTGGCAAACGGATCCGTCATTCGCTGAAATGACCCTTATTTGTGGGGAGACATTATAGGTATACTGGTAGAGACAGAGCCAGAGTTTTACCTAGTCTTGCTCGCTTGCCTCCTCCTAAAATATGCTTACTAGGCATGCCATTGTCACATATCATCATACACCTCCTGCCTAATTATCAAAGTTAGGATCCCCCATCGATAAAAAAGTTAATGACACTACAAATATAAAAAGTTTAAAACGATTTTCTTAAATTCCACATTTTGAAATTAAAAATTATCTCAAAAAATAATAGGTCTAAATTTAATGGAAGAATTTTAATAATTAAATTTATATTTTAAAACTGAAAAGAAAAAGATAAATTAAATTCTTGAAAATAAAGTAGATGGATTAAATTCTAAATATACAAAAAATATAGAGACTTGAAGCATATTATAACCTAAAATAAATTTTATATCTATAATATATTTACAAGTTATAATTTATATATTATATTTAATATCATATATATATATATATATATATATAACTACGTACTCTAAAAGTGTAAATATTGAAAGATGTATACAATCAACTCTCTATAACAATCTCATTTGTCTACTCAGATTTTTATCATTACATAGAGGTGACAGTTATACACCTATAAGGCTATAACATCATGTTGTTATAGAGATAGTTATTGTAAACTTACCATATCATTTATATCATGAATTTCCATCAAATACAAAAAATGAAAATTATGTTTAAAAAAAAGAAAGAGAAAGTGATAATCAAATCAACAAAATTAAAAGGCGTATAACAAGCACATTTATTATTGCTTTTATACATTTTTTTATTCTACATTCTTTCACATGATTAATTATAAAGTTCATAAATTTAACAAGTTCAATTAATTAATATAAGTTATCAAATTAAATTAATTAATTAATTAATTAATCATAAGTTACTAAATTCAAGTAATCAATTCATAAGTTTTTGATATTCCAAATTCATAGTAAAATATTTAATTAGGGAACTTAATAAGTTTCTTGAATTGATATCTTTAATTCCACCATTGAATATTATTTTCATTTAGTAAAATATGATTAATAGACTTATTCATGTGAAATTTAATCATTTTATTAAAATAATATTCTAATTAAGGTCATTTTCATTTAATAAATGATAATTAATAGGCTTGCTTATATGAAACAATTATGATTTTACTTTAAAATTTAGATCATATGTTGTTATAAAAACTAATTTAATAAAGAACGTAATTTATGATTATAGATGTTGTTATAAGTGAATAATTATTATAGAGTGTTAAAATAAAACATAAAATTGATTTTCTATAAACTTAGATATTATAGCAAAATATTGTTATAGCGAGTGACTGTTATAAAGAGGGTCGATTGTACTTTCGTAATTCTTAAATTAACTATTCAATCTTTAATTAGTGATTTTTATTAAATTAAAAGGAAAATCATTTGACTCCACGAGCAAGTTTAAAGGTTTATAAATTTAATTTGACAAAAAAAAAAAGTTGATAAAAAAGATAGAAATTATACAATTGTCAATATAATAATATAATAAGAGTAATTATTTGATATATCAGAAGTTTTTTAAACTCCACCAGAACTCCCCGAATTGAAAGCGTAATAAGTGTCACACTTATTTGTATGATTACTTTTTTTACTACACCCTACAACACTTGCACTGAAAACAATGAAACGTATCAGAAGATATTGTATGAGATTAACTAAATTTAAACATACAAAAGGTGGCGTCCGAAACATAAAAGAGGAAATGAAAAGGGGGAAAAGGTATGCATTTTGACATATACTGTAAAATGCAATCTCCAGCACTGACAACATAAGCCGTGGCTCCAGCAGGTATCAATAGATGTTAACTCAGTCATGAAGGTTTTGCGGGAAATAAATCTTTACCATTACATAATTTCATAATCAACTTCTTCTGTGATGTGTTTGTTCCTTAACTGAACTCGAAAAAGATAAAAGGTAAAATTGATCAAGTACAGAACATAGCTGCATGCAGCAGATCCAACTCACCGCAAAAATTCATGGGGGCACTACCACTAGTATAACTAATGACAACTAGTATTTATGGATTATATAGATCTGCCAGAGATTATGAGAACAAGTATGTGCATCACACTGGTCCAACCTCCCACTATATTGTTCTATGCAATCCTTACTGTTTCTTGTTCAAAACTTACAAAGGAGTTAACGAGTGAGCAACTACCAATCCCACATACCACTTCTGTATGATGAAAGTTAAAACTTCCAAAAGTATTTTGTATGTTCTTACTTCCCTCTCAAACTCACACTCTTCCTCTTCTGATTCAAGGCAAAACGTCTTGCCATAGCAGGATTGTAAAACTTCCTCATATGTTCAGAAAGCTTGTGGATGGCTTGGAGGTTACCAATAGCTGAAAGCTGCATCAAAAACGAGTCAAACTTTGGGTACGGTAATTTCAATCCCTTATTTATGACATCTTCCAAAACAAAACAAGCATCTTCCACTTTATTGCAGCTGAAGAGCCCATCAATCATAATGCAATAAGTGTCAATGTCTTGTGCACATCCCCTCCTATCCATCTCTTGCCAAGTCTCAAACACCCCATCAAGATCACCTATCTGAAAGAACATTGAAATCAACATATTATAAGTTTGCACACTCGGCATACAACCCACATCAATCATTCTTTGATATAGCCTCAAAGCTTCATCGCACTTTTTATTGTCGCAAAGGACCTTGAGGAAACAATTGTAAGTAACTATATCAGGTGGGTAACCTTTATTTCCCATCTCCTCCAAGAACTTGTAAGCTTCCTCAATCTTCCCTGCTGAGGACATCCCTTCGATCAATTCCTTGAAAGTGGACACGTCAGGTAGGCAACCACTATTCATCATATGACCTATAAGCTCAAAGCATTCTTCCATTCTGTTGTTATGCATTAAAGCCACAATCATGATTGAATAAGTTTTTGCAGTGGGAGAAGACATGGTTGACCCTTTTGTTCGCATAAACTCGAAAAGTTCAGCTGCCTCAGTCACCATTCCTGCTTTGCAGAAGGCATCAATAGCAGTATTGTATGTAAAATTATCAGGAGTATGGCCCAACTGGATCATTTCTTCCAGAACGCTCATGCCTCGTTTCGGATTCCTAACCCTACACCAACCGAAAAACAATATATTGTACGAATTAGCATCTGGTTTAACTCTCCCTTTCATTCTCCTAAACAGAACCTCAGCATCCTCAACCAAACTACATTTACACAAAGCATCCAACAGCAAGTTAAAAGCGTTGATCTCTGGCTGCGTTTTCACTCTTATCTTCTTCTTCTTAGCAAATTTCTGAAGATGGGTCAAATGCTTTTCAGTATATTGTCTCAAAATGTGAAGCAAAACTTCAACGGGGACAGCATTTCTGTTGGACCTCTTCATATAATCAAGCATATCGCAGACAATCCGAAATTGTTTAACCTTATACTTTGTACTGGACAAAATGTCAATCATTTGATTATAAGCTTGAGGCTGATGGGCATAATCTTGTTGACTCGCAGCCCATGTAAAGAACCTGAAAGCTAGTTTCTCCTCAAGAGAAAGCCTTTGCAAAAGCTCAAGAACCAAAGGGGTAGTTAATGGGACATCGAGTTGGTCAAGCGATTTCTCCATATTATCATATGCATTAGAGTTATCCATTACAGTCGCATACACCTTAGCCACATCAGTAAGACTGGAATCAAAGGCAGTTGCATTGGAGCAAAATGAGGGGACTGTAAAGGGTGGGTGAATGGGCATTCGTGCAACGGTTAACAAATTCCCATAAATTGATGGATTATATTTGCAATTGCAGAGGAACGAATTAGGGGTTTTGAGAGCGGAAAAGAGATATGCGAAACGAATTCTTCTCATTTGCTGGGTAGAATACGGCAAAATCAGAACCGAGGGAAATGGTTCGAGAAATTAATTAATATAAATAAATTAAAAGAATATAAAAGGGTTTAGAGTTACCAGATGGAATAGCGATGAAGGAGCAACGGAGATACACCTTAGTCCAGCACAAGCCCCCGCGAACCAATTGCAGAGTACGGTGGTAAACACCACATAGGCTGCTAGTGAGATAGTTAAAGAAGGGTTTAATTCTGAATATAATCCTCTACTTTACAAAAATTTAGAAATTAGTCCTTTTTAATTCATCAAAATTTTGATACTCGTACTTTATGAGAAACAAAAGCTCTTACAACTGATTTTTGCTAATTCCTTTTTATAAATTACTGAATTATTGATTTTTAAGTCTTTAATTTAACAATAAAATTAAACAATATTATACACTAGATTATTAACGTTCATATCCTACTTTAAATTTTTTTTCCTACAATTTCTCCTCTCTTTTTTTTTTCACTTTCTTTTAATTTTTTGAAAAATCTTTAATATTTTTTTTTATTTTGTACATGTGTCTACACCCCAAGTTAAGAGAAGATCGCTCTCACTTATAAATACCTATATGGGACTAAGCAAAAAAAAAATAAAAAGAAAAAAAAGACCAAATCGACAATCAATATGAATCGAATTATTTGGACGATTTATGAAATAAAAGTTCAAAATCACAATTACTCAAAATCGATTTGAATTCTAATTTTATTTAATATATAATTAATTTTAATACTTTATGATATAAAATAAATATTCATATTTAAAATAATGAAATAATTTAAAAGTTCTAGAAAGATTTTTTAAAATATTTATGAAAAAGATTTTAAAATTTTGTTAAATAATATTCAAAAGTTATAAAATAAAATTTATTTTATCAAAATAAATCTAAAAATCAAAACTAAAATTTAATATGGAAAAACCATTAATTAATGTACGGGTCAAAAAATCTAAAAAAGTTGACCAAACCAAGCGGATACCATCCTTATCTTCTTTTTCTCAATCTCCTCTCACCTTTCTAAATTTACCACAAACATTTTGACCTTTGCCTAACAACTTTCTACGCGCCTTTCATGTGAACCATCATCCAAACTTTTACCTTTTCTACCCTCAACAAGTTTCAAGTTACCTTGAAATTTCATAATTAGAAAAATCTCAAATTTTATATTTTTAAATATTTATTGATAAAAATATTATAGAAGGAAACATTTATTTTCTACTATTTTTATCTTGTTGAAATTTTATAATAATATATATTTTTAAAAACCCTTCGTATTGAAATTAAATAATTTATCATATCAACAACCTCTAAATCATCCAACTCAAAAACAGTCTTCCTTAAAATTTGATCTAAATTTACCAATATTTTATATAACTTAAACTAAATTCATTTAAATACCTTCTTGTCATCTTTTAGTAAATATTTAATAATTTTATATTTTTTCCTTATAAATAACATATGTATTAAAATTTATAATGTAATATTATATATTTCACTTTTCATATATAACATAAGTTACGTAATACTTAAAAACAAAAAGTAAAGTAACATATAATAAAATTAAAACAACTTGAATATTTGAGATGAAACCGAGATTATTTTATAATATTACTTATATTAGATTATAATATACTCATTATATGTGTGAAAAAGATTATGTAAAATAATTATTCATTTAAAATTTTAAAGAATCATCACACTTTAATTGAAATGGTAAAATTAAAATACAAAAAATCCTCATATTAATATTCTAACTTTATAAAAAAAGTTATTGCTTTTAATCATTTCTCAATTTAATTAATGTGTGATACTAACTAAGTATTTAAAAATAGTATAAATAAATATTTATCATGCACATTAAAAAAATCTATCTTACAAATTGTTTGACTTACTCTTACAGGCCTTTTTAGCTTCTTGTGAAAATTTCTCCTTGAGATAGGATTAAGTTAGGTTTGGTCGAATTTTTGTGTGCCTCTTCTAATGAAATTTTCTCCTCCATCTAGGATTGAGTTCAGTATGACCGAATCATTCCAAACTTCCATAATAATTCCATTCAGCTCCATTTTTTTTTTTACTAATTTTAATTTGAATTTTTAGATTCTATTTTGACAAAATAAGCTTTACTTTATAATTTTTGGATATTATTTTGTAAATTTTTAACACCTTTCATAAATATTTCTAAAAGTAACATTTTCACAAAAGAAATAATTCTTTATAATTAAAAAAAACAAATCCTATATAATTTTTTTCAAAATAACTTTATGTAGTATTTTAAATATAAAGCATATATTTTACATCATATAAAATTAAAATTATATATATATATATATATATATTTAAAAGTCAAGATTTGATTTGGATAACAATAATTTTTCAAATTGTGAACTAAAAATAGTCCAAACATCATGATTAAGATAGTTCTGGGTCTTGGTTTTATTTTCGCTCAGCCCTACATTGAGGGATGCCTGCTTTGGAAGGAAAATGGAAAATAGAGCAGCTATCTAATTACGTGGTTAAATTTAAAACCTATTGTTGTATGTAATGTAATCTACTCAATTTTTAATATTGGTCCTCACAAGACTTTGATAGCTACAACCTAACATCAGCTATTTTCTAATGTGCCAATAATGGCTACCTAAACCAACTAACAAGACCCACAACGACAAGCTCAGACACGAATGCCTAAAACTGCACAAAATGAATAAACTTCCACAATTCAATGAACACAACATCAGACAGATTCTACAGATCAACTTTCATAGATGTGTTACCGTTACTTGAAAATTCAATCACTGGTACCGGTTTTGATAAACTTCAAGGTTAACTTGCCATATCTCGACAATGCATAAGGGGAAAATATCAATATACAAAGTTGGGATTTCATGCTCATAAATAAATAAATAAAAATTCTAATGTTGCTTACTGCTTTGATTGTCAGATTAGGTCCTGGCATAGAAATCTTAACTGCTTTGGCTCTCTTCAGCATGGAAAACCATTGTTCCAAGATGCTTAAGGAAGCTTTTTGATATGCTTGAAAAATTCACAGCAGAGCGTAACCAAACAGCATATGCCAGGTCCAATATATTTTTAATTACATTTAGTAAGATCAAATGCAGTCGTCTCGAAAAATAACATGTACTGACAGTTTCACCAACCTTCTGAACATAAAATGCATTCCCGCTATGTAATCCTGGTGGTGGAAGGGTAGAACCTCATGAGGAAACTTGAGAGTGACCAAATGCAGATAACCCCAAGGCACTGGAGTACATTCAAAAGTGTTCCCAAAGAGCTGTTTATTGCCATGTTGTATGTAGTCATTTCAGCACCTTTCACTGTGAATGACAGGGCTGTCACTAGTTGAGCAGCTCTATTCAGCTGATGCAATCTGTAAACCTGTTAATGTGTACAGAATATATTTCAATTTGTAAGAAAAGTCAGTCACAATGAACAAAATCGACAAACAAGCTGAGACTTGAGATGAACTATCAGTCAAATACAATGCCAACTATAAATCAAGGCAGAACCGCCCTTACTTGGAAAATTATCGGGATGACAGGCCATGAAGGTGACTTCTGATATCTTGCATACTGCTCAAAGGCAAACTGGACAACAATACCAACCAGGTAAGGGGCGAGAGTAGCAGATGCTGCGGGACCAGTCCAGGGCCAGACTAGACCCATTGTCACCATGGGAATTATGAGACTAAGCACAAGAATAGCAACAGAAGAGATGCGTTGACCTAAGTGAGAGGCCAAGGTTTCTGCTGTAGAATCTAGTCCAGTAGGCCTCCTTAGACGATCAATTAACAGAAGAAAAATGGCAACACCACAATAGAAAAGTGCTTCTGTGAAGAACAATATGAGAAAATCTGGAGAAGAGAAGACCAGGGCTATTAGAGAAGGATCAAATATATCTCTGTACAACAGCAAAACAGGGAGAACAAGTATGTGTTCAAAGTATCATACACATTTACATCTAGAAACTACCACAGCATTAAGTTTAACAATTGAGAGCACTCTCTTATAAATACACAATATTCTATTTCCTTAAAACTTTGTTTATTTTTCAATTCTTTTGCCTCATCCATGATTTTCTGATGCCTGCTTAATATATCACATGTGCTACAATTAACAGACTAATTAACATTGGTCAGCAAGAGATCACTTTAGCCACCAAGTGTCAAATAACTCCTTTGATCTCAAAAAACTATCAGTGTTTTTAAAAGGTTACAATGTCTTAACCATTTAAAATTTTCCTTATTTTCTCAGGTTATAGCTACCTTTAACAAACACAAAGATACACATAAAACAAGACAGAAAGATGAGAGAGGTGGGAAAGGAATCAAAATAACAAGAAACTCAGCCCTCTATCCCCTGAATAACCTTGCATAAAATTGAATGTGTCAATTTTGTTCATTCAGTTGCTTAAGTGGCTCCGTATCAAATGTAAGTACAGAGCGAGGGGGGGGGGGGACAAAAGAGTAAGTTTCAATACATGACAAGGCACCAACCTGTTAATAAGGAGTCCTCAAATATCATTGAAAGTATCCTACGTAAATAAAGTGAGGGCAAAATGAAAGATGCCACAAGAACAGCAGGACCAATAAACCATAGCAAGCTGTTCTGATTCCTCTGCACATTAGAAATGACTTCATCGTCTCTTTTGTATTGGCGATTGTAAAATGAAATAAAACCAGGTCTTCCATCACTTCCCTCAAAATAAACAGATGATAAGCCAACCGGAATTATATCTTCAGGATCAGGATTGTCACTTAACAGTTCTGAATCAACAGGTTTGATCTCAGTGTACTGAGATTGGTCTTTCAAAGTAGCACAAAGTACATTTTGTCTCCTTAGAAACCCCTTCAACTTCAGCACTACACGTAAGAAGTGGCATAAAGTAAGAACTAAATACACTAGTCAAATTTCAAATCATTGCTAATATGTCCTGATCACATTGCCATTTTAAAATTTATAATGGAGGACAATATGAACCAATAGCTACAGTCAACTAAAATATAGGGGCTGAATATGTTTGGATTTAGGGCATTTACATGGTAAAAGAATGCTCTTCAAGGGCATCAAAAATGGTTTCATTCCACGCCTTGAGACAAAACTTCAGACTAATTTATCATGCAACAAGTTACAGAACTACCTTTAGCATTTCTGGGCTGTTCTGTCCTCTCTCGTTGGTCATTATATGGTCTTCTAAACAAGCTTACCTGGATAGCAAAACACGAGATATTAAATGATGAAAACTACAACGGATCTCTTTCACCAAGGTCCAAGAGATATCTTTGAACAATTTTAGATAACCCTAAAATGGAATTGCAGAATGTCAAATGTAATAACTTACTTAAGGAAAAAAATCATGTATTAATTACTTTCAATAGAAGTCTCAGTCAGATAATGCAAGCAGACATTCAGCAAATTGTATTAAACAGCTAGTATTTACAGAGATTTTATCTCAGAAATTAAAAAGTTTCCATTTTTAAGGAAAAAATAAATTCAAGAGTTTCTGGGTCAGAATATCGACTAAAATGGAGCACAAACACTCAATCACACATATTATTCTTTTTTATCATTTCTAACCCGCTAAATACCTGGCTATATTCGCATTGTTATACATAAAAAATGAAATAAAGAATTAACAATCGGTTGAAAGGGTATATAAAGGAATTGAAAAAAAGAAGAAGATAAAATCAAAGGATTGTTTTGAATTTAATTTATTTTTTGATGGGTAACCAAATAGAAGAAAGAACATACCCGGAAATGAAAAGAAGAAGAAAGGGAAGAAGCGACGTGAGAAAATGGAGCAGAAGCTGAAGCACACCTAAAAGCCATAAACAAATACGTATTATGCTTGTATATTTATAGAGGAAGAGCAGAGCAAAGAAGGTAAGGTTATGGGTACGAGTGAGTCAAGCACAAGCAGCGCATGCTGGTAGTATCTGACGAATCCCCAATTGAATTTAAGGGAATTTAAAAAGGCTCTTGGCCATACCACATATAGAGGAATTTGGAGAACTTTAAGTAATGCAAATATTGGGATTTTTCTTTTCGGAAGTAGAAGGCAACTGAAGAAAAATATCTTGCTTGCCAATTACCCCCTCGGCTTTTTTTTTTCAAAAATGTCCAGGAACTTGAAGACAGAGTTCGAATTTCATCATTTGCATTAATGATGTGTAGGTCTCTCTTTCACTAGCTGCATATAATTTGTATGGGTTTTATAATGTTACATTTTGAATTTTGTTTGATTCTATATTTTTTTTTTATATTGTCTTGATTGATTCTAAGTGTCATTATATTTAAGATTAAGTGATTTTTAATTTTAATTGAAAAACTAATCTTTTCAGTTTCAATTTAGTAAAGTAGGGTAAGTTGGTCAGTTTTGATATTGGTTTAATAAGTTAGTTCAATCGGTTAACGATTTTTTAATTTCGAAATTGAATCAAACAAAAAATTAACGTATTTTATATTAATTTTAAATTATTTATAATATGTAATAAATATATAACTAGATAAACTCAGCCCAATAACATAAGTTTGGTTAACATAAGTTAAATTGAAAAAAATTGATCGATTAAATCAATTGTTCTCTACTAATTGTAGTTTGATCAAACATGTATTTTTACTTGTACTTACAAAGTGTACTCTATCTTGTAATTGTAGTGCCTTAAATAAGTGAAAATTTCAAAAATATCTTTCTATACAAATAGTCATCCAAGTTTTAACATAATGTTTCGGTTACCCAATTTTTTTTTGTTGGTAATTTAGTCACTTCCATTAGCTCAAATTCATTTTGTAATCATTCCACGTCTAAAATGCTTTGGCCACTGTACAAAAATACTAACCTAATATTCTTTTGATTGATAAAATTAACAATTGTAGCTTAATATCTTATACTATCAATTTAGTCCTAATTCTAAAATGATTGACAATTTATCCCTTGATGCTTATTTTTAAAAAAAATTACTTGTAATTATAAAAATAATTCAAAATAAAATCAAAATAAAAATACATAAAATTTTAAAATATATAAATATTCAAAAATAATATATAAACAAAAATATATTTAAAATATAAAATTTACAAAAGGAAGATTTATAATTATTTGTAATATGTTTGTTTTTATATAAGAAATTACAAAAATAAAAATAAAAAAATCACCACCAGACGGTGTAGAGAGCTCGAGAGACCAACTTCTTAGTTTCCGAATCCCTCAACCTCACACAGCTCCACTCATCACCACCATCTTAAACCCTCCCACCTTCACCATCATCAACCGCCAATGCCCACACTCTCCCATCTTCACCATTTTCAACTCTCACTAGCCACCTATCAATCCAAAGCCCATACCCGAAACTTCAACACCATTACATTGCTCCCATTCAACCACTATCATCATTAACCAACACACACCAAGCAGCATTTGACCATTCTCCGTTAACCAATCACCAGGCCTCAAGCTTTCGACCTCTTTCAAACTTACACTCCCTTTGGGCTCTTGGTTCTTCAGGGGCCACCATCTTATCCCAACACTATTAGCACATAGCCTCACCCTTCTCTATCAACCATTACACCACAATTGGCAAACTCTCTATCAACAACCATAACCGTCATCAATCCCACACCATTGAAACCAATCAAAAGCTAAAAAAAAAACCATTACAATGCACAAACTAAAAAAATCATCAAACCTTTATTTCAGGATATTTAGTCTCAAGCGTATTAAATATTATAATTATCCGCACATTCTATTTTATTTCAAATTTTAAATCAATAATTCTAAATTAAATATTATAATTATGTTTAAATGTGAATAATTATATTTAAATAATCATATTTATATAATATATGGATATATAGATACATACATAAATAAGCAACAACAAAACAATATATATTATGTATTATGAGAGAAAGAAAGAAAAATAAATTATAGTTCAAAGTTTTATGCAATTATGTTTGAATAAGATTGATTGAGTCGAAAATTGATTGGAACATCGATTCGAAAAAAATCATTAAATTGATTAACCTAAAATTAATAAAATGATTAAGCCAAACAAAAAATTAATTGAATCAAATTTTTTACTTTTAATTAATTATTTAATCAAAACAAACAACCTAATCCAACCAATTAGTCGGATTCAACTTGTCTAAAATCTTTGGTTTTATGGATGATAAGACACGCTTAGGGAATATCATTACCGAAACATTTATGTCTTTTCGGGTGGGAAGTGGGTCATTGGTACATCCGAAGTAATGGGCTCACGGGTATTGGGAAAATCTTTTAATTAGATTCATATGCTATAAATAGATTGTTAAGTTGAGGCTTATATCATTTAAGAATCACTTCCTAAAATTATTCTTTGGTTTAAAGCTATTCAATGGCTGGATTGTTGTATCTGAGATAAAAGGAATTATATCCTGAGAATTATATGTCTTGATCGGAAACAGTTGGGCCTTGCCTTCAATTTTGAATTTCTATATCCAGCTAAATTTTAATACAAATCTATTGTTGTTGTGAATGCAACAAAAGGATTAAATTTGACAAAACTGAAGTTAACACGAGAGCAGTAAAAAGTGCGAATCCATGAGTTTGTAGTGTCGCAGTCTCTTGAGGTATCATTTGTGGTTATAGACACATCAATGTGCGTAGACGCAAAAACAAATAAAAGGAACCCTGACCTGCTTCAATTTCTTTAACTTGAGAACGGTCCGTTCTTCTTTAACGTAGGGAACTCATCAATATCCATCAATATCATAAAGAGCAAACTAGGATCATTCCAAACCCCTTTCTGATCTTTGCAAGTTCTGGTACATCACAACAACTTGACAGTGAGTTCAACACTTGAAAATCCTGCAACTATTGGTGCAAGAAACATAAGCTATATTCACTGCTACGGGAGGTTGGGTCATCAATTTGTAATATAGTAAAAATGGTAACTCTTTTCAATAGACGGACCTCTATAACTTGAAAAAGTCAATTTCGAATTCCTGAATTTCCAAAAATTATAAACATACCCAACAACCCAGATTTTAAGGACGTAAGGTAAATGGCCTCAGTCTCTAAAGCTGATTGGTAAGGTTTCTTCTGTGAAGTATTCCTTCCTGACAGTTTCCGCGGAGCAAAATTTCACCTTCAAAACAAACAAGGCCATATAAGCTATCCCAGAAAAATACAATTATGAAATCAAAGGCGGCAAGAATACATTTTACATAAGTTCCAAGCTTCATTTATTAGCCAATTAAATGTGGCATTAATATCTTATATCTGAAACAAAACAAACACACACACATAGTCAGATTGGAGGAGCCCCTCCAACAGGTCACAATTAAGTGCCCATTATATTGAGTATTCTCAATACAAAGAAGAAACTGACAAAAGCAATTGCTTCTGCTTTTATCAAAATGGCATGGGTTAGATGACTTACGGCAGTAGAGAGATTAATATGCATCTCTAGGATGCATAAATAGATATCAGAGTTTAAGTTTGTCGAGTTTAAGGAGCTATTTGGTGATAAGACTCTATACCTGCTCAACGAAAAGAAATGCTACACAGCAGTACCCAAACAAGAGCCATGAGCAGGCAGATGATAAATAAAATCAGTAAGAATAAGACACTAACAATTGATCCTCTGCAATCTAGATTTACTTTGACACTGAGTAGGGTCTTGTCAATTGTTTTGAAAGGAGATCAAAAACTACAACCTTTAGAGCAAGCAGAATGTGAAAAGTAAAGCAGAAAGAGAGGGTTCAAACATCAGCAAATGGAGAAAAAAAAAAAAAAAAAACGGAAAATAGATTCCATTGAAGAAGAGTTACAAAAAGTGTTAAATAAACATAAGAAGAACAAAGAAATAACTTATGAATCATAAAAAATATTTGATTAAAGGATTTTGTCATTTTCAAGCAGAGAGAAGGCCACTTGCAGGTGACCACAAGGGCGAGAAACATATTGAGATTTTCAACCATATATAATTTAGCTTTTAACCATACAAGTTAGCGCCTATTCAACTAAATAATCGTATTCGTACTTACCTAGATTTCCCACCATATTGGCCAAGCCATAAGCAAAATGTAACAAAATCTTTTGGTCATAGTATGAATATAGTTTCTGAGGCATGATAGTGCTTTTGAAACTAAAGAATATTAACTTAAACTTGAACAATACAAGTTCATAATAAATATGCATACCATAGAAGCGTATGATTTTAACAAGGGCTTTGTCAGCTGCCAAATTGGCTGAAATACGAAAGGAGCTTCCACAAAGAGAACTTCACCCAACCGCTTTGGATAGTAATAGTAAAATACATCAAACTGCCAAAATGAAGAAATATTAAGTCACTTTTTTTACTTGATAATATTTTTCTATAACCTAAACTTATAAATTGAGCATACGTGATATTAGTTAATCTAACAGCATAAAGACTTTCACAACCTTATCTATCCAATTATACAAAACTATCTATCTATTCCTTCTCCCTCAATAATGGTGAATATTATTACATGAAAACACATATAGACAACAATTTAAGAAACTCAGAAATTAACATCAATGCTCTTCTTTTTCTTTATCTCTAGCCAACCAAACACCTTTATTTACAGCTTCATGCTGATATATTGGTAGGGACAAAAATACAATGACCAAGTTCCCAACAATGTTCTGCAACTAATTTATAAATTACCAAGAAAGTTAAATAACTGAGATCTGCATTTTTGGTGCCAAAGCCCCGGAGATCAACTATTCCAAGTATTTGTTCTTGCCCAGCTGGAAGCTTGCTCAATGCCTTCTCAATCAAAAACACACATAATTTCTCATTGTCACGAGGATCATGCACCTGTGACCAAGACAATAATGACTCTTGTGGGAAGCTTAATAATCTCTGAAGCATATTTGAAGTATAACAATTCAAATTAAATTCTAGTTGACTTATTTCCTACAAAACATGATCCTTGGGATAAAACAATACAGTCTATGGTCTAATTAGGGCATCAATTATTTTAAGAATGGTCTCATATCCAGTGGTACAGACTAAATAGAAAATAGTTGTCATGTCTCACCATAAACAGGGGTAATCATCTATATTTATGTAAGCAAACCTTTTCTTTCTCTTTTCTCTAGAAGTACACAAGGCAGTGATCTTCGAAACTTACATCAGGAAGGTGCTTGGATGCCACCACAATGAGCACTGGTCTGTCATTAACATCAAGAAAGTCATGCACATAGGCTTTTCCAGTCTTGGCTATACTTTTCACAGTATCTTCAGATAAATCAGCAACTCCAAATTCTTGACGCCATCTCTAGAAAAGGGCTTTAAGGGAAACTGGATAAGGGTTTCAGGTATAGAATAAAATTACACTTCTCAACATTTTCTTCATTCTATTTCAAGAAAGCTTGCAATTGAAAAATGAGGTTCAACTGTCTAGACCAAAAGAAACAAACAAACAGATAAGTTGGTTCTTTTTTCTGAAAAAGAATGCACTAGTAGTAATGGTTCCCATCAGCTTCCATTAACTTTAATTATTTTAAAACCAAAGAAATGTATCATTTAACTGCACTAAGTTAAAATTCTAGAGCTGTAAGAGTAGGAATGCAAAGGTTAAGGATACAATAGCTTTTGTCAACTTAGCAATAGCTTCTTCGACAGAAAATCTTCTGTCCTTAAGATACCATAGAATCATGTCTTCGTCATCTCTTCCATTTTCTCCAACTGGCAGATCATAATGTTCCTTTTCAAGCTTCTCCTTAACTTCCAAAACTAACTGCAAGGTTTATGCCAAGCATTCTAAGGATCAATCATTGATTATGCATTTCAGCAATGCATAAAGAAGCTACTCTGATGCTTAGAGGTTTAGGTTTATCACTGAGAAAGTATTCTTTTGCCTTACTTTCTACGATACATGAAACCACATTTCATTCTCAAAAGCAACAACAATGAAGTGAAGTTAGGAAACATTCAATTGAACGAACCATACTACCGAAATCAAGTAAAATTCATCAAAATGATTGAATTTCCTCATGCTAAACGCAGAGATGAGCTCAAAAAGAATGAAAAGTATTTTTGCACCAGCCTGACCCAAAATGGCACCTTTGTACGATTCCAACATTTCCCTTTTCCTAAGATTTCACAGAAACCAAACAAAACCCAGTTGCAATGAAACGCATTAAAAAAGAAAGAAAAGAAGAAGAAACAATAAGTTAGTACCTTCTGTGAGTTGTTTGGGTCTCTGATACAGTTTCGAACAGAGAATTTGCAGTTCGGAGGGCGTTGAAGGGTCGACTTAGATGAACTAATCAAGGGAGGCCGACACGGACGAAGAGCTACACACGTATGGATCATCATTGCTCTGAAATCACCTTTTTTCGTCAACTAAACACTCAAAAGTTTGAGTTAAGTAACGCGTTCGTGAAAGTAGGCTGTTTGTTTCCGAGGAAATTCGGTGGTAGAAAATGGGCGGGTAGAAGTTGGAGTTTGTTACTCGGTAGACTCATCCATAACATTGAGCTAAGGCCTAAGGGTATGCGGTGAACATTCAATTTTGTGAGACCAAAAATATAGGTACCGAACCCAACCCAAGCATACCAAAAATTTTAATTTATAGCAGTCCTAACTAGTAAAAGGAATTCGGCATGCCTCGATGCCAAAAATACTTTTGTTAAAATTAAATAGCCTTAATTAAAGGTGTTTATGAGTTGAGATTAAATTCATGTCAAATTTAAATATGAATATATTTTATACTTGTTAGAACTTGATTCAACACAAAATAAAAATTTAAAATTTTATCTAAATCTACATATATTTGTAAATAGGTAAGTTAAACCCATTTTAGTATTGCCCATTATTATTTTTAAATTCTTGAAAATATTTATATTACTTTTAGTTTAATATTTAATGATTTTATATATTTTATTATTATTTAAATTTTATATATATGTAACTTAAATTTTCTAATGTTTACATGATAATATTATTTATTACTACATATTTATTTTTTATGTGTTATAAATTACATACCATATAAAAATGAGTTAGGTCGGACTAAGCTTGGGTTTTGAATGTTTGAGCCCAAATTTGACTTATATTTTAAAGGAGATTATCTTTTTTGTCCAAAAACACTTTTTAAGCCTAATATTTTTTTAACCCTTCTATAG
The DNA here is from genome assembly GCF_025698485.1 of Gossypium arboreum. Classification (NCBI taxonomy): domain Eukaryota; kingdom Viridiplantae; phylum Streptophyta; class Magnoliopsida; order Malvales; family Malvaceae; genus Gossypium; species Gossypium arboreum. The sequence goes on along the minus strand of NC_069078.1, from coordinate 81,689,877 downwards.
ATTTTCGAGCTTGGGTGGATAACCCAACCCTTAAATAGGACTAAGCTTAACCCATGATATAGCATTGAATTATATATATTTTGAGTTTGGGCCACCGTTAAGTACCTACAACACTCAATCAGACGTTAGGATTCTTAATGACACAATTAGTCAATTTGGATCTAAAAAATGAATAAAAAGAGGTATTTATACTTATTAAATTGGAAATCCAAATTGAGCTAAACTAATAAAATATCCCTTAAATTACTTAAGAACAAACTTGTTAAGTGACATAATAAGCCTAATTCGACATATCAAATTACGACATATTAGCACCGTGAACCTAAATATTATATAGCAGATGCTAATTATACAAATACAATTTATTTTCTCGCACTATATTGTGAGGTAATGGAGCCAGGCACGAGCATCAAAAATAGCTCACAAACTGTTTAATTTGAGGTATTCAATAATTTTAAATACGGTTGAGAGGATATTTATTGTTCTAAAAAATATATTACATGTCAACAACACCACCTTATTATAACATCAAAAAGTTGGATCGTAATAGCATATTGCATACTTCATAAATTCATTCATATGTAAAATTAAAATATCCATACTTGAAGAATATATAAAAGAAAGAGATCTTGATAATATTAATAATATGAATTGGATGATGATAAACTCAATTAAGGACCGACATATAATGATAAAGAGCCTATGGTAAATATTAAAGAGGAACAACTCAACAATTATGGTACACTAAAATAATTAAATAAAATTACATATAATGTTTATTTTTATTTTTTGTTATTTTATTAATAATTGTATTATCATGTACTTTTTAAATTAAAATAACATAACATATTTGTACTACTAAATATAATATAAAAAATTATGATATGATCAGATCCTATCAACTAAACACATTCAGAAAATTAAAATTTGTTATAATTACAAGAGAATGCAATTATTTTGATAAAAAAATCTATAGCTAAATAAAATATTTGAAGAACCACGTGTCCTTGTCTCAAAGGCGTAGTACGAATATTTTCAGTCATACTGATCAATTTGTCGCTAAATCATCTGTATAACAATTGATAAGGCTCTTTCAAAAAAGGCGAAAAAAAAAAAACAATTGATAAAGCAAGCAAGATAAAATAAATAAATAAAGGAAAAAGAAATTGGCGGGCTAAAACTAATATCGATCCCCTTTTCTTTCATTCAAATCAAATGCTCCTCTCGCAAATGGAGATCGAAACAGCGCAATCTCCGAAGACGAAAATGGAGTCCCTGAGATCCATCTGCGACAGAGAGGTTCGGGTCCATCAGCAGAACCTAGATTCTTTTACGGCCTTGTTTCCCACTTCTCTTCATTTCATCAAGGCCCTGGCGCAGGATGCTGCTCAAGCTCATGGTCATTAATCTAACTTCTTCTGGTTTTATGGTTTCTTCTTTTTATCTGAATATTGGGGATTGTCTTGTTATGCTATGTCACAGTTAAACTCGCAAAATTGAAAACTAATTTAAGGGAAGCCGAAGATGAGCTTGTCAAAGTTTTAGCAGGTATCATTGCTTTTCTATTTTCACCTTGTTTCTCGGATTTGAATTTAGCGGAAGTAATGGTGGTTTTTAAATGGTTTATAAATGTTTTTTCAACATGTTGCTGTATAGCGAAGACCCGTAAAGAGGCAAAGCAGATGGCTACGAGGGACTCAATATCTGCTATAAAAGCTAGAGTAGAAGAATTTAAAAGAACCGTCCAAGTACAAAAAGCTAGGAGGGATGAGTACGAATCAATTATATCTCAAGAATCTCTAGGTAATTGTATACTCTTGTACGATGGTTTAATGTTTATGGTTCAAAAACTATAGTTTTGCATTTCACATTCTAATTATAGAGCTATCATGACGCACTTTGTCATTGTTATTCTTTTATGCTAGTTATGTGGGACTATAGCTATGAGAATATTATTTTTTTTTTTGGGGGGGGGGGGTTCTTTTATAATGGATAATGCATATCATGCATTGTGATCTTGGTGAAGACACATGGTCTTTAGGCTGCTGTGGATATATTGGCATTGCTATCGTACTACTAAGTTTCCATTCGTTGATGAACCTGCTTTCTTCCCTCCCTTCTTTGCTGAAGTCTGTATTTGTACAATTTTATTGTCTTGATTCTTTTGCCTCTGATTTCTTATGCAATTATTGGTAGTCTGAATCTGTACAACCTATGAGTGTCAAGGAATAATTGTGGTATGAGGAGCTCTGCTAATGCAGTTATTTTGGATCATCATGCACTTTAGATAGTCCAATTAACCTGCTCCGCAGAGAGCAATTACCAGAAAACGTATTGCTTGTGCTATAATTTACTGGAATAAATAGATTAATGATGTTGTCCTTTTAAATTGCTTGTAAATTTGTTTAATTATTACCATAACCTATATATTGCAACAACTCTCCGAATTTACTGCTTATTTTGTGCTTTCTTTCTCTCTCTCTCTCTATGGTATTACCCACAGCTTTGGCTAAATTTGAGAAGGTGAGGCATGAAATCAAAGAAAATGGTGAAATCCATGAAGCTATTTCATGGTACAATCGGGTTCTTGGTTTTCAGATCGAAGGTGGTCATGGTAAGGGAGGTAGTTTTGTTGCTTGACATATAAAATCATGGTTTTCGGTATCGTCCCAGTACTAATACCGGCGGACATGTAGGTTTTAGTCTTAACCAGGACGAATTAGTATAAATTTTGTTTTAAACAAAATTTTATTGTGTTTCGGTCCATTTGGACCGATATTTACATATACCTTTCAGGCCGCAGTTCTAATTGATACATGATTTTGATATTTTAAACCATTTTTATTTATTTTTATAATTATATTTAAAATATATATAATTATTAAATTAAGTTATTGACCAAATTAATTATTTTATATTTTATATTTGCATAAAATATATATATAAAATTTTATTAAGACACTAGAAATTAGACTATAAATATATATATATAAAATATTGATAAATCTGATACAGTAAACCAAAACAAATTGGTAATTGTACTTACTAGTACCAGAACAAGAATAATACCTCCATTGGTAGGGTACTAATTTCTCTTAGATTCCCTTTGATTCCTCTGTTGTTATTGTGACTGGCCGTTTTAATTTTTTTCTAGGAGTGAAGTTCACATTCAATGATATGAATATAGAAAATCCAAAGCAAGAATATTCTTTGACCATTCGACATGCAAATGATGCCTACTCCTGTAAGTAATATCCTTATGTGGTGGCTATATTCTGAACGGGTATTATTATTTATTTCTTTTCTTCTCATGATCTTAAGTGTTGGATTGCGATCCACCCTTGAATGGCATCGGAGAGTTGATTAATGAGTTGAACAGAACAAATGGCTTATTCAAATTTGTTAGAATCATGAGAGAAAAGTTTCAAGAAGCGGCAGCTCTTGGTATGATTTTGTTGTTCTATTTTATTCTGCATGCTGGATGCTTAAATATGACACTGCTCAATTCAAGGGGATAGTTCCTTTTTTGTTGAATCTTAATAAAATTCTCCCATAATTTATGATTCATCAGGATTGCAGCCTCAATCAACAAGTTTTCGTCAGGGCTCTTCTGTGATCTCTATGTCTTGTCCAGCTTTGTCAGTTTCAACTGATATAAGTGAATCTTCCACGAAGAAAAATAAGCATCGCGTGCCACTTCAAGAAGTAAATAGGCAAGTCGAGGAAGTCAACTATAGAAGTAAATCTACGTCCAAGGCAACTGAAAATAAACTTTATGATGGAAGATTCAACAGATATTCCAAGAAGCCAAATTAGATAATTTATTGTCGGCCTCCTCTGCTTGTGGTATTATTTCCTAACTTCCATATTGTCTGCCTCGTTTTTACTTTTTGCTGACTGTAGCACATAGCTTTGTATCTGTTTGGCACCAGGTTATGAGAACAGATCTAGTGTTGTTTTCTTTGAAGAATATGTCTGGGTATAGTTGCCAAAGGGGAAGGATTTGGATAGCCAGGTTTCCTACTTGCAAGAAACCTGGGAAAAAAGTTCAAAGGTTTGGTGCATTGCCAACAAAACAGCAAATTTTTTCCATAACACCTTCGATGCTCTAAAATTTGTCAATGTATGGAGATTGTGGTACGTTGGATGTGGCTGGATGGAGTTTGAGGTCTAGAGTATGGACTGTCAAACTTGGCTTGGTTTTCCTTGCTTTTCTTTCCTACAAGATTTCTCATGCTTTACGGTTGAAAGTGTGTCTTACATATTGTTTTCAAGGAACTTCTGTCTTGAAGTAATATGTTTATCCATTGGTTTTCATTCATCATCTGGGCTGGATATGGGTATTATTTATTGATGAAGTGAGTTTTCCCTTTTTTGTTTTTTTAGATTTCGTTACAAAACCTAGGCTCCCTAACTACCTGTTATAGCCAAATTTGGCCTGGCCAACAAAAAATAAAAACTCAAATTAATTCCAAAATATAAAAGTCCCAAAACAAAGTCCATTTTACAAAAAAAAAAAACAACAGGCCCAATTTCCACATTGAATAGTTCAAACCCAAAATTAAATGACTCAAATAATACAAAACCCTAAAGCCTACCTAGCCCACCAAACTAAACATTTTTCAGCAGCAAAAAAACCTAGCCACCAATATTTCAGCCGCCACTCCCCTCTGCCCTTGGCCATCACGCGCACCACCACCACCGCCTGGGGCACCAACCACCGGCCTTCCACGCGTCTAACACCTGCAAGATGAAACTAGCACGCGAAACACAAGAAACGAAGAAGAAAAATTAGCAAACAACATGGAATAAAAACACAAAAAACGAATCTTGTATTTTTCGGCTTTAAAAGCCACATCTCTCCTTGTAGTTTTTTTCACGCACACTAAAATCAAAAAAAGGAATAGAGTTTTCTAAAGGTGAATATTTTTTGGATGTTTCAATCTTCGATTTTCTTTGTTTTTTTATATATTTCTTCGTTTACGAAACAAGAATAAAGGAAAAGTAGTAAAGGGTACCTCCGATTCACTGTTTGGGGTGCTCCGACGAACCGACCGGGTCCTTTCCTCTTCTCTTCCGTTGTGGTGGGCCGCAAAGGCTCTGTCTTCGACCTCCGTTCGGAGAAGAAACAAGGGAAGCCCACCTCGAGTGATATCGGTCGCCGTTCGCGGAGCGAACGTGTAGTCACCTTCCGATGAACCCATGTCCGGCCATGGGGGAGGCTAAGAGGAGAAGAAAATGAGGGAGAGATGGAGAAGGAACGTTTTCTGTTTTTAAAATAAAAGGGGATATTGGGGCTAAAAATGAACAGATGAAATTAGGACCTTTTTTATCAGGCAATAAAACGGCAATGTTTTGGGTAAGAGGAGTCCGTGTGTCTCCCTTGAATGGGAAATTTCCCACTTTGGTCCCTCTTCCTTTCCTAGCCCTTGATTTGATCCTGATTTGCTTTTTTTTTTTCAAATAGCGCCCAATTATTTTACTTCATTATTGATTTGGTCCCCGACCTGGATTGGTGAAACGCAGCACATTTGGGGTTTGGGATAATGTCCCATTTCGTCCTCACAACTTTGAATGTGTTTTGATATAGTCCATGGCACTTCTCTGTTATAATTTGTACCTTTTCTTTCATTTTGATTTTAATTTAATCATTTCCCCTTTTTATTTCAAACTGCTTCATTATATTTTATTATATATCCCATTTGCAATTTATTTAGATATTATTTTATTTAGTTTCAAACTTGGTACTGATTTGTACATTTGTCTTTTTTATTTAATGAATTGTTTTATATTTATTTATTTTAAATTTTACATATTAATTATTTTCGTGCATACATATATTACATATTTTATTTTCATTCTTATTAGACTATTTGTTCTTTTTATATTCCATTATTTTGCATATTCATTCTTAAATCTTTCACATCTTGTTTTAAATCCTTTTTGATCATCTTGGGTCCTTTATACTATTTTGCAAGATCCTTGTTCATATTAGTTATTATAACTTGCTACGTTTTTACTCTAGGGTACCATTTTATTTTTAAATCGTTGCATGTACTATTTATTTAAAATTATTTCGTTATCTTGAACCCTTTTTATTTCTTTATTCTATTTATTTATTTCTAGTATTATATGTATTATTTATTATAAGCTTTTTGTATTACCCATTTTAAACTTTATGTACTTACGTCTATATTATTTGTTATAAAATTTATATATATATATATTAAAAAATGGTTTTATGCATTATTGGTTTTAGAAATTCATTCTTTACTATTATTTATTTTAAGCTTATTTGCTATCTTTTTCAAATGGTTCATACGTTTTATTTATTTCGATTGATTCCACACCTTTTAGATTATTATATATGTCCTTACTGTTCTTCCATAGCTAATTCCAGCATGTAAATAATGTATGTTGTGAAACTATTGCTATTGCATGTATGTAAATTTGCTTACTCGTATTTATATTATTGCCATACGCTTGTAGAATATTTTATGCATGAATAATTGTTCCATGTCGCACTATACTTCATTCCATATCATTGCCTCGAATTAAACCCCAATGTATTTATCCAATAAGTTACCTTATTTTAACCTAAATAAATAACACTTGTTGTTTAAATATTGCATTCGCTACAATTCAAGAATGAAATTTTCCAAATAAGGCAATGTTATGCATTTTGAGATATCGAGGAATTGTGCCCTAACTTACGGGGTTTCGATTTTCTCGTTATTTCTAAATAGCTAAATATCCTTTTCGAGTTTTAAAACACACGAAACTCTCATTTAAATTAAAAGACAACCTTGTACTCGGGAATTCATGGTATTGTGTCCTAACTTACGGGATGTGATACTCCGATATCTTGAGATAAGGAAATCTTTAAACAAATTGTTTTGAGCTAATTTAAAAACTTTATAGAAAAGATCGTATTTTAAATCCATTCCCGATTATCCATTTTCGATATTAAGATATTAATTAATCAATTAGGTACCAATTTTGGGCGTTACGAGGGTGTTAATCCTTCCTTGTACGTAACCGACTCCCGAACCCGTTTTCTCAAATTTCGTAGACCAAAATGTCGTTTTAGTAAACTAAAATGTTTTATTAAAACAAGGGTGATCCGATCGCACCCAATAAAGATCGGTGGCGACTCCCAATTTTTATTTCTATTTTCAAACAAAATCGATTCTCTTTATCTCAAAAAAATGGTTTCGACACCTCCTTTAGCAAAGGGGCAAGTTCATAAATTATGTAGATTAAAAAGGAATCTGTAGGATCATGGGGCTAGGCTTTTGTACGCATGACGGCGTAGTTATTCTTTTTCCTACATGTAAACTATATGATAAAGAACATTTCTAACTCAAGATATTGGAAAATAAGGCAGGTAAAGAAATTAAGGTGCTTGGGGGCATCTAATGTATCATCATTTTTCAGCAGCTGATATTTCATGTATTACCAGCCTGTTCTGCAGTTCACACGCAAGGCATAAAAACCACTCACAAATTTTGTGGACCTTAGGTAGACCAGATTGAAGTGCTTGATCATACCAAATTGTGCCACTAACCTGATAGGTCGAGCTGATGATTTCTAAAAGCTTATAGCAGTGTTAAGTGTTAATATTTTGATTGTATAATACCATTTTACAATTCCAATTGTCTAGATGATTGGCAAAATCATTCATTTTAACTTAAGGGATCTAGGTTTATATATTCTTTTACTAGGGTAATTAGGAAGTGTGTATATCAGAGATCCAAATATCTAAGTTTGTCAATTATTATATTTGCTTTCTTCGTGAACTTCATTAAATTCTTAAAGTTCGTAATAATATAATTGGCTGGTACATATTTGATCCTTATTTTATTTTCTTACTAGTTGGTTGGTGGGTTTTACACCCGTGCTTTGCTTAATTTGTGCTATTAGTTGTTATGCAAAAAAGTTTATCTCTACATGTTTTTTTAGAAAGTGGAAATTTCATTGAGATAGAGCTAGGATTTACAAAAATTGTATGGAATAAATGTTATTGCACTTTTTAAGTGGTGAATTCAAGTTTAAACATTGGAAATGAAATTGTTAGGAAGAGTAGCTATGAATCTCAAAAGAATTAGTCTCTACAAATCGAACCGTAAAATGATCATAGAGGATATCTTTGTTTCAAAAAACAAAAGTTAAATTGAAGGTTGAATGGATGATTCTTTCAAATAACCTTGTTATCCTTTCTAAGAACAAAGGAGAATAAATCATGGTAATCAATGTCGTATCGATGTTGGCTATACCTGTTGGGATGTACCGTTTCAACCCACCACTAATACCAAGTAGTATAGATTCTATCTCAATCAAGATTTTAGTGCTTTTTTACTGTTTGGGTGTGCTTAGGTTTGTTTTGGCCAATAGCAATTTTTATTAATGCGAACCTATATCAATTGGTATAAAATTTTAAAACTTTAAACTTAACTTTTAATTTTTTTATCTTAAACATTTTAATTTTTAATAAATACATTTAAAATTAAATATAATTAATAAATTAATTTAATCAACTTAATTAATAATTTTAAAACATATAATTACATATAAATACTTTTATAAGTTGTTATGGGGATATATTTACATGTATATATAATATATAAATTATTAAAAAATAAAATTAAATTATAAATATATTTAAAAATATTTAAAATATTAATAAACCCAAGGTGATACACTAAAATACGATTTGATATATACAAATCGGGTGAGTTGAGGCGTGCAATAACATTTAGGCAATCGAATTCGAAAATAACTTCACGTCATCCTCTATCTTTAGCCCTCAAACATGCCACACAAATAGTCAGGATTGATGGATGAGGTGGTCACTAGGTCCAAACAACCACTGACAACATTCTCAAAATGGTCTCACACAACAACCCTAATACCGTACAATCCCAATACCCCAATACTATTGTAATACATTATGAGCAAAAAACCAAGAAGAGTTTTGTTTTTGTTTATAAATTTTTATCTATAATTAATTTTGTAATTATTTTTTTTTCTCAAATAGAATAAAGAATTTATTATTAAAATTTGAAAATTATCTTTAAACAAGGTCGAAGTGTAAATAATTGTCTATTATTTGTGAATCTTATTTTACGTATTCACAACAACTCCAAAACTTAAAATGGTACAATGTAAATAAGGGTAAATAATTGAAAAGCTCCGATAATGCAATGTAATTCGTATAATTGGGTAAATAAGGCTTAATTGAAAAGTACTCTTTATTATGTAATAGATAAATAATCCTGTAAAATATATTCTGCATTTACAAGTGATAATGCTTAGAAATATTTATTGTTGGTGGAAATTATATATGACAAATATGAAATACCACCTTCCTCCAGACAACATTGTGATGGTATTCACCTTTGAAACAGATAGTAACTCATAATAAGCACAGTCGGACAATTCTTGCATCATCAACATTTATGTACAACTTGAGGATTTTGGCGAATCTAACAAGGTGTTTGATACAAACGTCGACGGATCAAAGCTCGGGTCTGCCTCCAAAGCCTTCGTGCCTCCGATTCGTCATTGGCTAAGACTGAGCAGTTGCTCTCATTGCAGTCTACAAAGTATTTCCCGCTCATCCCTTCTACTTGTGGGCTCAGTGCTACATAGCAGCTAGTGGATGCACCCTGTTTTGTTTCCCATTATATATATGACACAAATACGCAGTTTAAATGCAAAAGAAATAAATGATGAAAAACCTCTTCTTCTTCTTCTTTTTTAGTTTGGCATCATAAAGCAGACTGTAAGATATAGAGAAAGACAAACCTGAGATATAGACTTGAGCAACTTGGAAGCAATGAAAAAAATAGAATCTGTATATTTAGAGATTAACAGAAATCAGGTTAATGTGTTCTATTTTCTCTATTTCCAGACAGCAACTCTTTGTATTTGTAAATGAAGAAAAGTTTTATCAAAATCAAATGGAGAAGGAGAAAACAAAAACTTGGATTACAGGAATGTGGAGATTCTTGCCTGTAATAAAGCCCTTATGCGCTCTGAAAATTCCGGTCTTTACGATTCCTGGGTGTACGGCATTAATAGTTACATTTGCATTTTTGGCCTGCAAATTTTGTAAATTAAGTACAAAAATGAAATCAAGAATGGTGTTCCAAAGATAGGATAATAGAGAGATTAAAGAGTGACCTTGAGCTGTTTGGCTATTTCTTTGGCATGCAAAATGGTTGCTAGTTTGGATTGAGCATAAGCACGTGTGCCATTATAGCTGCAAGTGCAACACCAGCAATATATAGGAAGTATTAATACTGCATTAAATAAAAGTTTTAATGTAGAGATGTTTTCATGTGGTTAGATTGAAGTACTTGATAGGGTGGAGCATTTGGTTGAAGTGGAAACAGTCTCTTCCAACCCAGCTGTGAATTACAGAAGAAAGGTTTATGATTCTTCCTTGGATGCCTGTCTGCTCTGCTGTTTCTATCATCTTTTGTATCAACATTTCTGTCAATAAATAATGTCCTGCCATTACCAAATTTACATCAAACATTAATTCAATGTTATGTTGATGAACAATGTGATTTGATGCTATTATCTCATTTCATTTCATTCACACATGTTTCTATCTATACAATCTTAATTCTTCAATGGCTGTTTTAATAAATAAATAAAAATCATACACTAAACATGTGATCAATAAAGAACAAAATTTCTAATCCATAGTCAATGGGGATTTTAAATCTCACAAAGATAAGCAAAATGACAAATATCCTTTAGTCATATAAAAAAATTAATTCAAAGAAATATAAAATGTGATAAAAGATTGTAAATCAATAAGTGGAATAAAAATAATTTAAAATTGCTGTATAAAAAATAACATAATAACTTATAAATAAGAGAATAATACACTTCAACATACTCAAATTCATATCATTTTACATTAATAATAATACCATATCAATCAAATTAAGAAATCGACAATTCATTGAACAAAATTTTACAAATAAAAGAAATCCCATGGATTAAGGAGTGGGCCAGAAATTATGTGGGTGTTGGGGGGCAAGAGAAAATCTTCAACCTGAGAGAATTGGCCCGGATTTGAAGGAGACCCCAAATCTACTAATGATAGTTAATTATGTAATGTTAGTTGGTTACAAGGTTAATTAATTTAGGTTTTAAACCATTTTAAGATAAAAAGAAATTTAATATTAATTATATGCTACAGTGCATTAAATACAAATCTATATACTAAAATATTATATCACATTTATTGTATGGGTGGAATAAAAAAATAATAGTAATAGTTATTTAAAACATTGCTTTTATAGAAAAATAAATTGAGTTGATGTAAATGATAAATTAAATGAAAGAATACTTTACCAAGGTAATTTGTTGCAAATGTCATCTCAAATTTGTCCTCCGAAAACTCCAATTTCTGAGAGAATATCCCAGCATTGTTTCTGCAAAATCATCATCTTACATGATAGTCAATAAATTGTTGGAAATAAATTGATAGTAAGGAATTTTGAAGGATGTAATGTACGGACATGAGGATGTTAAGGGGCAGCCCTAGAGCCAGGAACTCATTGCAGAATCTCTTCACTGAAGCCAAAGAACTAAGATCAATCTCGCATAATATAACCTCTGCATTTGGATTATCCTTGCGAATTCTCTCCTTCAATTCAGCTGCCTTCTTTATGTCCCTCGCTGGTATCACCACTCTCACTCCTCTCTTCGCCACCGCTCGGGCTGTCTCTTCTCCGATGCCCGACGTCGCTCCTTCAACACAACCCATCTTCTTCGATTTATTATTGTACAAAAACATAACATTACAACAAAAGAGTTCAATTCATTGGTTTTTTCTTTTCTTTTTAACAGTACTAACCAGTGATAATAGCCGTTAGACGTTGAGAGTCGACCAAGTAAGAACAACTGTTTGCAACCTGTTCAGCTGTTGATTTAGAGCCATAACCACTGGGGCCTACAATGCCTGCTAAGTACCTCAGTGTTTCCTTCATGAGGGTGCCACAATTTAAGCTCAGAATCTCAAAGCAACAAGGCAACACAATAGCTACAACCAACATATATATACTACACATAGTTTGTATACACAACCCAACCCTTAAGGACTTTCTTTCCCACTTCACCCACTACACTAACTTTCTACTCTCCACAATTAAACAACGTTGATTTGTGAAAGTTTCCTCAAGTTTTTCATTGGATTAATGATTGGTTTTGTATTGGTCAACTTTGCTATGGCTTATGTTATGAGGTCTAGAAAACCTAGTGATGACATACCAAACTTTGACTTACGAATTTTTTTTCTTTAATTTTTTTAATTTGAGTTGTTGGGATATCTAATAAGATCATAATCTACCCATTAAGTCAGAAAATCATGGATTTTTCTGAAATTAAAATATATTTGTTCTTTAAACACGAGATTCACCCGGCTGATTAAAATACTTCATTTAATTATTAAGTTAATTAATGTGACAGAAAAAAACCAAAGGGAAGAAGAGCATAAGTGGAAAACAAAGAAGCCATATCCCTTAACAATGACTCAACTTTACTACTAGAAAAGCAACTTTTCGAGGTTGTTTCTCTGGCCTAGGTGGGTGATTGTTTTTGTATTGTCGAGCGTTTTGTTGGCTTTGGGCTCACTAATTTTGAGATAAAGGCAAGTATAGGTCGAGCCAATTGAACACGTATGTTCCCTTCCACAGGTAATAAGGATAATTCTAAGCATTGCCAATCCAAATCCAGTGTCCTTTTTAATGTACTCGACAAGTCTTATCAATCTTTTCTTTTTTTACTCTTTGAGCTCTCTCTTAGTAATTAAGGGTTTGTATTAAACAAATAAAAAGCATGAATATCTCTTATTTGAGAATATAATATTGGTACGTACAGTTATATTGTAATAAGAATTAGCTGTATAAGTTTCAGAGGATCATATTATATATGATTCCAACGCTGAAAGGTTAATGCTAAATCCTGGTTTATTACCATGAGAACAGAACCCCATTTTAAAAGCTACAGGTTTTGATGGAATTGATTAAAGTTTCAGACTCACATGTGCACAGAAAATATTCAATCGATACCAAGTAATAATTTTTGGACAGCAGTAACGCATTTCTACGTTTTACCACCAACAAAAAGGGGGAAAAGTAGATTAAATTTCAGACAAAAGTGGTGACCTTTTTCTCTCCCGTGTCTCCTTTTGGTCTCCAATAGGCAAAATTACTATCCTTCACTTTGAGAAATGATGGGGGATGTTGGGCAGTTGAAGGAGTAAAAGAGAGCAATGAAGTTGACTCCTCAACGATGGAATTTGTAACATGGCAAAGCCAAAGGGTCCCATTGGTTTCCCAACCTGCAGACACCACCCATTACAGTGCAACTCGTTTGAGAAGCACTTATCTTGGTTGCTTCACATTCCATTCCTTGGCTTCATTCTTACACACACATGCCATGCCCAAAACAAGTATTAAAAGGGGAAAGGGACCAGACAAAAAGAAAAACATTTGATTGCGCTGCCCATGGTTGAAAAATATGCACGCTTGGCTGCAATCAAATTCAAAGGCATGTTTAGATTCTTTGTTCTTGCCCATTATCCCCGCCCGAAAAACACGGAAGCCAAACGAAAGGGCATCGATCTTGTTTTACTGCTGCGGATTCTAGGACGCCAGGCTTCCTCCTTATATATAAATAATTCAAAATTATAGTATGTACTATACACCATATATATAAGGTTAGTTGATAATTGGATCGTGTTGATTTGATATTGGTCTGTAGTCGGGAAGAGAATGGAAAGCTCCATAACAGAAATGAGCAACTTTCTTGTCTTGTCTTTGACAAGTTGACAGTATTGCCGATCCATCTCTCTGACAATGTCTCTAAGATACCTCCTCACGTCCATGTCCTGTCTGTCTATATCATTTGTTTTGTCTGTTAAGGGGAAAGGTGCGCACATGCGCCTTTTATGACCAAATGCTAAAAGTGACAAATTGAGACAACAGATACTACAACTAAACATTTATGGTATTGTATATATAACCATAATGGTCACGCACCAAAGAGTCAGCTTTATTTTAATATTTTGTTTATGCGATTTGGTTGTAGCTGTTTAATGGGAGATTATACCATGGACGCATCAGAAAGTCATTAGTGGTTGAGCCCAAATCTGGGGAAGATATCAAGTTTGGATTCCTCTATGATGTAGTCATGAATTTTTAATGTTTTTAGAATAGGTACCATTTCAATTATTCTAATTGATTTAATCACTATTCCAATCAATTTTAATATTTAAATAAATAAATAAAGTCTAATCAAAGATAAAATCCCACTTTTGATTGGTTGATCATCAATGTAAAGATATAAATTTTAATATTTTGTGATAAATTTGTTATAATTAACGACAAATGCCTAACAACTAATCTCTTTTTACCTTCTCAATAATCAAGATAAATGTCATTAATTATTCCCCTTCACGCCTACGATTTAATTTACCAATAGTATTAAGAATAAAAAAGGATCTTAATTCTAGCCACTAAACAGATAAACCAAGTTTATTCAGACTAGATTACATATCCATATAATAATGAATTACATACTTCGACATGCACAACCATGTTATTCGCTACAAATATTAAAACTAATCAAACAATTAAATTCTAATTGACAAAACAAATATTCCAAACTATCAAATATGGGCCATATATTTAACAAACTTAAATATTTGTAATTAAAATAGAAGGTTTACAAATACTAAAGAATAATAAAATATTAAGAATAAATTAGATCTTCAAAACTTGTAGAATTAAAACATCGAAATCCCTTTGACTAGAAAAAGAGGCTAGCAACTCATGGAACAACGAAAATGCAAAAGTATATGAAAATAAAAATAAGATCAAAGATTTTGAAGTTTGTGCAAAAGTATCTTATTTATAGGTGTTTGAGTGACCTAATTAGCGCTTCTAATCATGCTTGGATATCAAGAAATGAAAGGAATCAAGTCGGACTATGCACAGTGGCTTGCCAACTGGGTGCCGCAACTTCCTAACCATGAGCTGCAACCCTTAAATCAAAGGGTTGCAACTTCTTGACCAACCTTTATGTCCTTTTTCTCTTTGCGTTTTGTTTGTTTTTGCTCTGTCCTTTCTCTTCGTTCACACTTGAATTCGTACCTCAAGCTCACATTGATCTAATTTAAACCACAAAACATTTATTTAATTACTAAATACTAAAATTATATAAAATGTAAACTAAGATAACTAAAAAATACAAGAAATGCAAATATGACAGGATTTATGCAAACTAAACTATCATTTTACTAGAAGATCAATAAAAAAAAAAAAAGCGAGAAGGGACTAAAATATATAAATAACGAGTACTTGTCATCATTGTAATTAGTGAGTCTCACTAAATTGAGTTGCATTCTTCAATTCATAGGGGAGAGAATTGGACAATTAGTTACACTCACATCCAATTATACTATGATTTCCCAAATGTGTTCACTCAAAAATTATTTTTATACAATAAAATTTTAGGATATATATTTTATTTTTAAAAATATAATCATACGTTATTTTACTAATCTCATTTAAATAATATGAAAATTTTATGGATGAGAGATAATTTTTTATACATTTTGACCTACTAAATAATTAACTAAATTACATAGTATTTATTATAAACTATTATTGTAAATTTAACTAAAATACATAGAATTTAAGTAGTTATATATACTTGGTCAAGGGCCAATCAATGATAACAAGAAGGTTATACTTATTGTTAGAGAGAGAATAACCTAATATATATAAAATGTGGGGTGATTAGATGAATTTTCAAGGATACTAACTTATTATATACGATAGTTTGATTTTAGATTTTGTTACTTGTTTTAGAGAATATTTTTAAGTATTATTGATAATTTTATAATAACTAATATTTTTTAAAAAAATTATGTATTTATATAATTACAATTTATGCTAGTAAGCATAATATAGTTAATTATGGTCCAATTATACTCTATTAGTTATACGACATTTTTAAAATTTAAATTATGTATTTATATAATTACTATGGCTATAAATCCGTTGAATTATTTTGTGTCATCTAATTACATACCCTAAACATATTTGTAGGCTTTATAAGTTATAAAATTATTGATGTGGCATTGAACTCCACCAAATTAGAGTAAATGAGATGTTTGAGACCTTAAGCAAATGCAATTAATTAAGCCACGCCTAACCAAATAAACTAACCTCATCTTCCTTTTGGTAATCATAATAATAAATCTCAACAAATCCAGAAAGAATTATTAAATTAAGATGTAAACTTTTTTAGGAAAACAAGAAAGGAAAAATAAAAACCTAAGAAAAACCACCAAATTGTGCTGGAGACCTTTAAGGACCTAGCTAAAAGCTAGGGTAACAACTCTGTCTCCCTTCATTAACCAAGTTCTCCTACCTGAATTGATGCTTTCAATAAAGGTAACAGAAAAAAGAAGACTGGAATTGCCAATAAAACCTAAAATTGCTCAAATTTTGCTTATATCAGTAAAATTGATGGGTCAAAAAGTAAGGAGTTAAATGTCCTTTAAGTAAAATTTTCAATTCAAGTAGAGATTTTTATTTTTTATTTAGGGATCTAATCTAATTCGACTCTAAATTTATTGAAAATCTGAAATAAAAAAGTTATATTTAACTATTTTTACATCAACGAAAATAAGCGTTTGTTTTTTTAAAAAAAAAGCCTTTATATTGATGGTTTGCATGAGCGGTAAGCCCCGCACCCCACGTGCTGTTTGCAATTAGCGAGAGTGCAGCTGGCTGTTCGACCACACGAGCCAATCACGGCGGGGGCCGGAAAGTGGGACTCGACCGAGTCTTTGTCTTCCACCTTTTAATCATTCCTCTCAAAATTATTACCATAATAGTCTATGTCAAACAATAGACAAGAATAGTTTGTCATGCTTTTCCTTTTTGTTTGAGGGCCCTTGATTTGTGTCGTAAGATTTCGAGAAAAGGTTGCTTGTCGTTAGGTTCATGCAAAAAATCTAACCCAAAAGAAATAATATTTTTTACAACATATCTAAGAACAATAAGCAAAGATAGATTAGAATTGAGCACTGTTAACCTAGTTTAAAGAAAAAAATATGATTAGAGATTAGGAAACTTGATTAAGACCATAGACATTTATACCACCCCATTACCGACAGTAATGTTATTAGCTGAATTATTTTAAGGACAAGTTGAGATCATGAGTTGAAAAGCGAGGGAAGGCAGTATAATGTGTTTGCCATTTACCTTTTAGTGAAATTGCCATTCACCTTAAATGTATAGTGTGAGTGGATATTATTTATGCTATTGCCTATTGCTAAGGAAGATCCGTCGGTAGATAGGACAAAGCCCAAAGGCAACAAAAGTAATGTTTTTGCATGTGGCCAAAGTTGAGCTTCAAATGTGAAATATGATGAAATCTTGTTTTATTCCAATTAATAACTGTTTCATATTTTAGCTTCTATAGTGGTTTCCACTACCCCCTGCGAGTGAAGATAGATGGATACATACTAACCATATTTTGTTTTCTTATGTCTTCACTTTATCGATTTGTTTTGTTTTAATTCAACTCGTTGGAGTATTCCAGTGATTATAATGAGTGCATATAAGAAATTGGTCAATATATTAGTTCAGAGTATTGGGTTTAAAGATCGAGTTGTATAATTTTTAATATATATATTTTAAAATATTAACTTATTTTATTTGAACTGGAGGGACTAAGAATTGATAATTTAACTTATTCAACCACCAATTTGATTACAAAAAGTTTAAAAGAAATTAAACCTACTAAAAACGTAGGGAAGAATAATTAAGGTTGTTTTCATATCCGCAATCAACATAAATCAATTACAATAACTTAGGTGAAAAAGCTTTGTAGACATAGACTTAAGATCTACTCACAACACTACTATAACCAAAATGTCTGGTTACAAAATCGCAATATTCAGTCAAGAGTATAAATAACATCAGCAAAGCTAAAAACAGATGATGTTAAGCAAAAATGTGAGAGAACATGTCTTTGCTGCGGCCCAGCTTTTGCTATAGTACCCGGCTCAACTACTCCACCATTCATTTGGTCTTTTTGTTCATTGGGCCCAATATAATTTTTTAACTTTGATTTTCCATCAAACACATACAAACTTCTTTCATTTTGTTTCTTGTTTTTATCGCATGAAGAAGATAACATCAAGCAAAACCCTTTTTTATCTTTTTATTATTAACCTTAATTACCCATGCTAATCCACTAATTCAAGCTTCTATCTACCATAATCCAAACTTCTAATAATTTAACATCTATAATCAACTTTCTAGTTTCTTAACATGCAACAATAGTGAATATACACAATTCTCATTAATCTTTCATTTCAATATATGGGTTCATCAATCCATTATTATTATTATTTTTATTATTATTATCTACAAATTAAACTAAAAATTTAGGAAAAAACTCCCTTACCTAATGAAATTTTGGTCGGCAATCGTGATGGTCTTTTAACTCTTTTTCTCTCCTTTTCGTTCGGTGGGGAGAAAAGAAAATGAATGAAGGATATCCTCAAATCACCATTTCCACATTCCATACACCCAAAAATATAATATAAAAATTTCCTAAGTTTTTTTTTAGTAGCCAATTTTGACTCAGGCAAATAAACACAAATAAAATAGTCTAAATTAAAAGTTTATTTACAAACAAAGTTACCAACCTAATTACAGCTCAAAAAATTAAAACCCTAAAAGCCCAACTAGCCTACTATCCTAATTTTTTTTTTAAAATCAACCCTTTTTTTTGCTTTTGATTTCTGATGTGCCTGTAAAAATACAATTTTTTGTATTCAAAATCCCCCTCCATTTACAATCGGTTCCCCCTTTGAAATATCAAAAATCCTCCCCCCTTTACAAACTGATTTCTTTCTCAGTTTTATAACCGATTACAATAACAATAAAAAAAGTTACCATTTCTCTTGTTGTTGCTGTTGTTTCTTGTTGTTTGTGTTTGCAGGGTATATGAGTGTCAGACGCGTGGAGCGTGGTGACCAAGGCTGAGGGCATGCGTGGGGCGTGGTGGCCAAGGCTGAGGGGTATGCGGCGGCTGAAGGTCTTGGTACCTAGGGTTGGTTGCTAAAAAAAAATTAGGATAGTGGGCTAGTTGGGCTTTTAGGGTTTTAATTTTTTGGGCTGTAATTGGGTTGGTAACTTTGTTTGTAAATGGACTTTTAATTTGGGCTATTTTATTTGTGTTTATTTGCCTGAGCCAAAATTGGCTACTACATTTTTCATTTTATTTCTCAGCAAATATCAAGCTAACGTAGATGTAGGAAGTCATATATTACCTAATTGTAACTTTATCACTTTAACTTCAACTTTTTTCGCTAAAGCTCCATAAACTCTAGACTAAAATTAATGGAGGAATTGAAATCAATTTCAGCCTAAAATTTATAGAGCTTTATTAACGTTGAATTTTTTGAACTTCTTATATTTTTAAAATGATTTTTGAATTCTTAAAATATATATTTTTTAAAATTTTATTTGAAAATATTAGAAAACTTTAACTTTTAAAAATTATTTTTTTTAAATTTTATGTAATTTTAAATAATATGAGCTAAATTAATAAAATTTGTAAATTTTAAGACTAAAAAGTTTTGCTACATTTTTAGCAATTGCCACATCAAAAATAGTAAAGACAAAATTTGATGTCATTATCGATTTGATCAAAGTTTTAGGATGTTCTTGTCACCCTTTATTATTATTATTTTTGTTATTTCAGTCACTCCCATTAGATCAATTACAATTTGTAGTCACTCGATAATTAAAGTACCTTTGCTCATTAGATGGAATGTTAGTATAATAATAAATTTTACCTCAATATTTACAAATTTTGTTAATTTAGTCCTAATTTGAAAAAAATTAACAAATATAACTCTCAAAGTTTTACATTTTGATTCTAAAACTTAAAAATATAAAAAGATAAATATAAAAGTTATTAAAATTTATTTTAAAAATATTATAAACTATTAAAATAAAAATTACTTAAAACTTTTCAAGTTTAATATATTATTTTAAAATTTATGGTGCAATTAAAATTTAAGAGATAATTAAAAATATATAACATCTATTTGGTCTTGATTAATATTTACATGTGAATGAATTTGTATATGATATTTTCTTCTATATATCATTACAAGTTTTTGTTTAAAATTTTAAATATGCACTTTTCAAATTCAATTTAGGTATAAGTAAATTAATCAATAGTACCATTCACATTCAAATTAGATGTTTTCGGTTAAGAGTCATATTTTTCATAGTGGATGAAAAATACCAAGAATTAGTGTACGTTATTTGTATGTCACACTGGTAAAGTTAACAAACATTTATTTTTTCATTCATTTTGGGGTAATTTGATAATCAATACAAATTTAAATGTTAAAAGAGACAAAAAAAATTAAATAGAAAACTAAAATATAAAATTAGATGACCAAATATATCATTATACCTACATAAAATCACATATTTTTACACTACCTTCTATTGACATTACCAAATTATTTGCTCGGATGATCACCATGGCAGCCTAGTTACTAAAAGTTTTAATGATTAAGGCCCGTATTAGTGTTACTCGTGGATTCTTTAATATTTGGCTAAGACAATGATTACCGGAATCGGAAAATAAAAATATAAAGATGTTAAGAGCAGCTTGCGAGAAACGTTTGTCCAAGAATCTGTTAAAGAAAAAAGTGGGGAAAGGAAAAAAAAAAAAAAGAGCTGTGACGTAGAATCGTTTTATATAACAAGATAAATCGTAGCAGTGATAAGGATTTGCAAAGAAAGAGTAGTGGGACACTGGGTTGAAGAAGAGGGTAAAGGGAAATGGCACCTGTGGGATTACCTCCTGGTTTTAGATTTCATCCCACTGATGAAGAGCTCGTCAATTATTATCTAAAAAGGAAAATAAATGGCCAAGAAATTGAACTCGACATCATTCCCGAAGTTGATCTCTACAAATGTGAACCATGGGAGTTAGCAGGTCTCCTCTACTTCACCTCTTTGCATTTGCTTTTTTGTATATATATATATATATATCTCATATACGTATGATGGGAATAGAAATGCTCTATTTTTCCTGTTCTTCTGCTACTCTATCTTCTATAGGTCAATGCAGCTGCCATGGTATCACAGATGATGTCTGGGCAGTATAACAATGAATCAGTGCTAGTTTTGGTTTTTAATAGAAGTTGGTTTTACATTTCTGAAACATGATTTGATTTTCCCTTGTTTGAATTATGATGAAAAAAAGTGAATTTTTCATTAAATTTGGTTCATCGAATGCCAGAGAAATCAATATTGCCGAGTAGAGACTCGGAGTGGTACTTCTTTGGACCCCGAGATCGGAAATACCCGAATGGGTTCAGGACAAACAGAGCGACTAGGGCAGGATACTGGAAATCAACTGGGAAGGACAGGAGAGTTGCTTCCCAAAATCGAGCTATTGGGATGAAGAAGACGCTGGTTTACTACCAAGGCCGTGCTCCTCAAGGAGTTAGGACTGACTGGGTAATGCATGAATACCGTCTTGACGATAAGGAGAGCGAAGACTACTGTGGAATTCAGGTAGTTTGTGCATCTTACAATTTTAACCAAATTTATACATCCTTCTAATCATTCCATTCACTAATTAATCATTGAAGTCTAAGCTCTATGCAATGCGTAACTGGTAACATTAATAACATTCTCATTTGACCTTTTTTTTTTTTTTAATTATTGCTGTTATATATGTTTCGATGAGCACAGATCGGGATGTACTGATCACTTGGAATGCTTTATTCTTTTATCGCCATGTTAATTTTCAGTTGAAAAGAAATAGATACGGTGTTTTCTCATTTTCTTTGTTTTTCACGACCTATATATATATATATATATATATTTTCCTCTTTACATCAAAGCAGAAAAGAGAAAAGGTAAAGAAAGGCGTCGCACATGATTTGAGATGAGTAAAACCATAATTAGATCGACCAATAAGAAATGGACTGATCAAATGTTGCGTCGTGGAAATGCATGACTTGCATGGGAAGTTTGAGCATTACACGCTTTTGCTTTATCCATTAATATTTTTTTATTATTTTATTATCATATAAATATGTGGATCAAAGGGGTGCTGAACATTCTTTGCTTGCTAGGGTCTCTTATTACATCTCTCAAAGTTGCCTTCACTTTGCCTTTCGTAATAAGACAAAAGTATTATCCTATCAGACCTAACAAGCTATTATTGTTTCAACTTTAAACTTTTCGCCTCTCTCATCTAAACTTGTAGATTCTAAAGTATCTATGATAAAGAGAAACCATTGAAGCCTGTCCACATATATGCTTTAACACCGCAAGGTGTCGGCTACTATACACTTCTTTATTCCAAAACATCCCTAGAAGTAACTGCATGAACTAACTAAATTATGGCAATATACTGGCAGGACTCTTACGCACTATGTCGTGTTTTCAAGAAAAATGGCATCTGCTCGGAAACAAAAGATCAAGGGCGGTGTAATATGTTAGTGATGGAATGCTCCCAATCTGTTATCAATGATTCTGAAACCATGTCTCCAGACCTTCCCTTAGCCTCCTCTTCTTCATTCATCGAAGAGGAAGATAAAGATGATTCTTGGATGCAGTTTATCACTGATGATCCATGGTGTTCTTCTAACACTACTGCTTTGGCTGGAGATGATGTTTCTAACGTTGCATTAACAAACTAAGGGTTTAAGGTCTTGGTTGATACGGCAAGTAAATTGGTGAATAACACAAGTAAATTGGCTAAGTTTCTTAAAATAAGACGCAACATTATAAAATATATTTGTAAGATCTGACGAAAAATCTCAGTAGGAGATTACTTTTTTCATCTCTAATTGGATTGGATTGGATGTAATGTTTTGTGAGGGTTTGGTTGCTGCTTAGGTGCAGCAAATGTATGAGATGGCTCTAGGGGTTTTTGCTTTCACCTTGTCTTAAATGGTGATCACTTGGAGCTTCTCTATTGGGATATATAATAACGAGTAATTGAAGTTTGCACTCTCTTCGTCACCAATTAAATTTCCGCTGCACTTTATCTATGAATATCAGTATATTGAAAGAATCTACGAATATCAATATTAATACTATTAATAAAACAAATGTCAATTCTTAGGTTGGGTTAAGTTAATTTACAGATCAGTTTGATGTTTACACAAGTATAATACTAATATTGAATGTTATTCAACTTGCTACGTGGATGCATTTACTTTCATCATAAAAGGAAATAGTTGGAGATAAAATTAAATAAATTTGATACAACATCCAATTTTTTTGGTAGTAGATCTTTAAAAAAAGGTTTTTTTAGCTATAATTCTTGTTTTTTTTCCCATGCCTCATCGGGGAAAAAACATGAGATTCAGAAAAGCAAGCTTCTAAATGTGTTGGTGGGTCGGTTGGTACACTACTTCCAGAATGGCCTCCAAAGCTTACCTAGTAGAATTCAACTGTTGAATCATCGTATCTTCACCATAAATTATGAGAGTTACATTCATGGTTTGGTGGTTCTCGATATCTTCTACAATAATTAATTATGTCTAATATTTTTTGTGTCATTTTCTTATAATTAAGTAGGTCATAGCAATTAGCATATGTAGTTGTGTAAATCTTTTTATATTGTTGTTATAAAGAGGTTTCCTTGCCATGCCTAATATAACCTCGCTCATTGTGGTACCTTGCTAACGTATAGTATACTTAACATACAGAACCTCTTCTATTAATCTTGCTAGGACAAGTGTCAGACCCTCTTTTTGTATGATCAACACGTAAGATTTATTAAAGTCCATTCACGTCTAATTGTCGCTTGATTGCAAAACTCATCAATCCAATCGCCATTTGGCTAGTAGGCTATCTTAGCCCCTGAAGGGCATATTAAGACAAAACCTATAAGAGCACGTGTTAAGGCTAGGGGATAACTTGTAACTAAACTTGCCTATAAATACCCCCTCCTTCACCATCAAGGCAAGACCATCTTTTTAAGCCAAAACCCTGTTGGACTACTTATTGTAAGAGATCGATTCTTCATATAATCATCCTTTTTGTCGCTATGTCACCCATCAAATTCTCTCCTCCTCCTCCTTTATTTTTGCTTCAACAATTTGGCGTGAGAAGCGTGGACAACATGGCTCATCCCAATGAAAACAACCTCGAAAACCTCAACACCATCACCAATCTCCCCACGCAAGGCTTTCCAATTGGCCAAAGTGACCTTCCACTAGCCAAGTGTGCATAGGTACAACTTATATGAGAACCCATACCACCAGTATCAAACACAACGACCCAAGTATTATAACTTCGCTTAACGTAAATTGTCTAGAGACATGGCAAATCACAACAACAACAACAACAAGGTGAATTTTATCATGTAATCAAACCATATAACATCTTACTCACTTATCATACCAATTCATGTCATTTTGTACAACAAAATTTTCAATCTCATTCAAACATGGGATAATGTAATCACATGTATGTTCATGACATTACTCTAATCCAATATCCAAGTTCAATTCAACATTTCTATCTATGAACATCAAGATCATTATATCTCATTTCAATTTCTCATTTCATACAAACTGCATCGCCCGATGAACTCTAGTAAACAGATTCAGATACACAAGTGTCTTCGTTACACCATTTGGTCATCCAAGCTAAGTATATTCATGTCAGGTTACCCGTCCGGCTAAACCTTTATAATGACACATCCGATTGCTTGTCCAAGCTAAATGTATATACATGTCAGGTTACACGTCCGGGTTAAACCTTTAAAACGACATCAAGTTACTCGTCTAAGCTGTGAAAAATAAAATAGAATAAAATAAATAAAAATAAAAATAAAAAACACATAAATTTTACGTGGAAACCCTTTCGGGAAAAAAACCACGGGCAGAGGAGAAGAAAATTCACTATGTCGAAAAATTTTTACTCAAATACAAGAAGAATAGACTATGTCTATTTATAGGCTTGCAAAGCCATATTCTAGTAGGATTGAAACACCTTATCCTAATCAATATAAAATAGATGGAGTTTAATAAGGTTTAAAAACCTTATTCTAAAATAAAATAAAAGAAGTCTAGTTCTATATGGATTTTACTTTTATTTTATTTTCCATCGTATTTTATTTAAATAAGAATTTGGGTCACTTAATTCTAACAATCTCCACCTTGACACAAATTCTCAATGAACAAGTTCTTCATCGCGAACTTTCAATAAACAAGTTCTTCACCTCTTCCAAAAACCCCTTAAGGGTTTAACTTCAACAATGAACACCAACCAAGTCTAAGCAATGCTCAAACTTGGTTATAGGAAGTGACTTAGTCATCATATCTGCAGGATTTTCATGAGTGCTAATTTTGCTCACAACAATATCACCACGAGCAATAATATCTCGAACAAAATGATACCGAATATCAATGTGTTTTGTTCTCTCATGAAACATTTGATCTTTTGTAAGAAAGATGGCACTGATTGTCACAAAATCTTGTCTTGATTTGAAGGTCTTCATTGAGTTCACTAAATAGTCCCTTCAACCAAATAGCTTCTTTACAAGCCTCGAAGAATCGCCATGTACTCAACGATTGGTAGACAAAGCGATTGTAGTTTGCAAAGTGGCTTTCCAACTAATTGCACAACCTCCGATTGTAAAGACGTAACTTGTGAGAGATCTTCTTCTATCAAGGTCTCCAGCAAAATCAGCATCAACATACCCTATAACTCCATCTTTAGTTCTTCCAAGCTGTAAGCAAACATTAGTAGTGCCTCGTAAGTATCTTAAAATCCTTTGAAGCGCTTTCCGGTGTTCTTTACGAGATTCGCCATGTATCGCTAAGCGCACCTTGATTGCATATGATAAATCGGGCGTGAACAAACCATAGCATACATGAGAGATCCTCTTGCACTAGAGTATGGAACATGTGACATGTACTCAATCTCATTATCGATTGAGGAGATAAGGCCAATGAAAGTCGAAATGAAATTGCTAAAGGAGTACTAACGAGCTTAGCACTCTGCATATTGAACACGCAAAGAACTTTCTCAATGTACCCTTCCGACTTAGGTACAATTTACTTGCTTTTCTATCTCGAGAATCTCCATACCAAGTATCTTCTTTCTTTGGTCTTAAATCTTTCATCTCAAATTCTTCACTTAGTTGGGCTTTAACCTTTCTTATCTCTCTTTTATCTTTTCTTTGCTATCAACATGTCATCAACATAAAAAGTAGATACACAAAAGAACCATCACTGTTTTTCTTAAAGTAGACACAACTGTCAAAACTACTTCTTTTGAAATCATGAGAAGTCATAAAGGAATCAAACCTCTTGTACCCTTGTCTTGGTATTTGTTTCAAACCGTAAAGGACTTTTTCACAAGCAAACATAGTCCTCTTTTTACGAGACTATAAAACCCTCTGGTTGTTGCATGTAAATATCTTCCTCAAGTTCTCCATGCAAAATGCAGTTTTACATCTAAGCGCTCAAGCTCCAAATCATGCATGGCCACAATACCAAGCAAAGCTCGAATCGAACTATGCTTAACAAGCTGGAGAGAACACATCTGTGAAGTCCACTCACGGAATTTGATGTAACCCTTTGCAACAAGCCTTGTTTTATATCTGGGTTCTTCAACTCCTGAGTCCTTCTTTCTTTTAAACACCCATTTACAACGAACGACCTTTTTACCTTTAGGAAGTTTTACAAGATCCCATGTTACTTTTTTGTGGAGTGATTCCATCTCCTCTTGCATAGCAAACATCCACTTTTACGAGTCTTCACACTAATCGCCTCGAATAATTAAATGGCTCTTGATTAGCATCTATATCTTCACCACATTTAAAGCATAAGCAACTAGATCAACCTCGGCATACTTCTTTGGAGGTTTAATTTCTCTTCTTGTCATGTTTTTGGCGATAGAGTATTGCGGTGAAGAAGCAACTCTATTCTCAATTTTGTCTTGGCTTGAGGAGTTGATTACGTATTAATCGATGCTTCACCGCTTTTGGTTTTCTTTATTGGAAGAGTCTTTAAGAGATAAGTTAGGTAGCATAGCAGTTTCATCAAAACAACATCTCTGCTAATCACAACTTTTCTATTTTCGGGACACCATAACTTATAGCCTTTTACACCGACTTTATAACCAAGAAAAACGCATTTAATGGATCTCGGTTCCAATTTTCCATTATCAACATGAGCATCGCAGGACACCCAAAATCTTTAAATCGAATAATTAGCGGGATTACCGGACCATACCTCTTGTGGAGTCTTTTCTCAATGGCAGCGGATGGAGATCAGTTGATCAAAAACATGCGATGAGGTCGCTTACGCCCAAAATGACTTGGTAAGTTGGCATTTGACAACATACATCGAACCTTCTCCATGATCGTTCGTTCATTAGATTCTGCAACGCCGTTTTCTTTGTGGAGTATGATGAACTGTCAAGTGTCTCATGATCCTCCGACTTGCACAATCTATTAAACTCATCGAGCGAACTCTAAGCCATTGTGCATACGGAGGTATTTTTTACATTTTCCGTCTGTTTTTCAATCATAATTTTCCAAGACTTAAATGTGGAAAACACATCGCTTTTCGCTTCGGAAGAACGCCCAAACTTTTACGGAAAATCATCAATAAAGGTTAGCATATAATTAGCTCCACCTCTCGAAGGCACTCTGGACGGCCCCCACGGATCGAATGGATATACTCCAACGTTTCCTTCGTGTTATGGATTCCTCTAGTGAATCGAACTCTCTTTGCTTCCCAAAAACACGGTGCTCACAGAAATTCGGTTTGCAAATTCCTTGCCCATTAAGAAGTCCTCTTTTGCTTAATTACGCCATGCCATTCTCACTCATATGCCCTAGGCGCATATGCCAAAGTTTAGTAATATCATCATCGACAAGGAAGAGAAGCGGCAATTGCATCACCGATATGATAGAACCCAGTAAAACATATAACTTGGCAATCTTTCTTTGCCCTTTCATCACAACAAGGACCCTTTGAAATCTTTAAAACCCCACTTTCGGTGTGTATCTGTACCCTTTTGAATCAAGAGTACTCAACGAAATTAAATTTCTTTTCAATTCGGAACATGCCGCACGTCACTAAGTGTTACGACAACTCCATCAAACATCTTAACTTTAATTGTTCCAACACTGCGATTTTACATGAAGCATTATTTCCCATCAAAACAACACCTTGAGATCTTGTTTCATAAGTTGTAAACCAATCCCGATTGGGACTCATGTGGAAGGTGCGACTGAATCAAGTATCCACTCCTCGCTTACTTTAGAATCATTGATGAAGCAACTAGAAGTTCACCATCGTTGTAGTCTTCTACAACATCAGCTTCACCGAATTTTCGGTTTGTTTTCCTTTTGATTCGCAGCCTCCTTTTAATCTTATTTTGTAGCTTATAGCACTTTTCAGTTTAATGTGCCCTTTCTTCTTGCGAAGTTGCAAGTTTTACCTCTGTTTGAAGATTTGATCTACCCTTAGATTTACCACGAGGATTCCGTTCTGTGTTCTACCACGATCATCATCAACATTCGGTCTTGTCTCCCACGAACAATGAGACCCTCTCCACGAGAGTTGGGTTTAACCACAAGATGCTTCATCTTATCATACGAGGTTAAAGAATCATAAACCTCATCAAGCTGTGAGAGACTCGCGGCTATATAAAATCGTGTCTCTAAAGGTTAAATAAGGCGGGGCAACGAACAAAGTAGAATCAACCCTAGATCTTCCTTATCATCTTGAACCTCCATGGCCTCCAAGTTTGAGAGAATTTCTTTAAACAACTGTTAAGTGTTCGTGTACTGACGCACCTTCCTCCAAGCGATGAGCATAAAGACGCCGCTTCATATGCAACTTGCTTGTTAGAGTTTTCGACATACATATTTGTTCTAGCCTCTTCCATAATGCGTGGCGGTTTCTCTTTCATCACATCCCGCAAAATTTCGTTGG
Source organism: Gossypium arboreum (assembly GCF_025698485.1). Taxonomy (NCBI): domain Eukaryota; kingdom Viridiplantae; phylum Streptophyta; class Magnoliopsida; order Malvales; family Malvaceae; genus Gossypium; species Gossypium arboreum. The sequence continues at coordinate 81,660,815 of NC_069078.1, read as the reverse complement.
ACAAATGCGGATGTAATTGTGTTAATGCCTTTCGATCCTTACGCTTCTTCTCTTCATCTGTTAATGTCGAAGGCATCTTATCTATCCTAGCAGGGCATCCTCTAGATCCATCTGCAAGAAGCGCTTGCATCTTAATTTGCCACAACGCAAATCGGTGTTGCGATCAACAATGAAATTTCATACTTCAAAGACGCCATTACCGTGATCGAGATGAATAACCGGAAGCTCGACACCAATTTGTGAAAAATAAAATAGAATAAAATAAATAAAATAAAGAACACATAAATTTTACGTGGAAACCCTTTCGGAAAAAAACCACAGGCGAGAGGAGAAGAAAATTCACTATGTCGAAAAATTTTTACTCAAATACAAGAAGAATAGACTATGTCTATTTATAGGCTTGCAAAGCCATATTCTAGTAGGATTGAAACACCTTATCTAATCAATATAAAATAGATGGAGTTTAATAAGGTTTAAAACCTTATTCTAAAATAAAATAAAAGAAGTCTAGTTCTATATGGATTTTACTTTTATTTTATTTTCCATCGTATTTTATTTAAATAAGAATTTGGGTCACTTAATTCTAACATAAGCTAAACCTGTTTCACATGTATTTGAGTATCCACAACAAATGTTGGACCTCAGTAATCATCTATAATCGATCCGTACTAAGTTCACACGGACATCTATTACACATATAATCATCACTTTCAGTTTAGTTCATTTATCACCTTTTGTACCAATTCACAACAAATTTAATTTACAATCAAGCATACATATATATAATTCAAATGCATATAATCTAAGTTATAAATACCGTATGAACTTACCTAGTCAAAATAGCAAACAAGTTGGATATTTAGGGACTAATCGATAATTTTAACATTTGCCCGATAATCTCATATTTGATCCAATTCTCTATTTATACAATTATTTTAGGCAATTTATCAATACCAAACATTTTCATGTTATGTCATGATATATATGAACCTATACAATTTTGTTTTTTGATACCCCTAAAATTTTACATTGTATTCAATTTAGCCCCTAAAATCGAAATAACTATATCTTTAAATTTTGAGCCTTGATTTTTAAACTGATTTCAGTTGCAAACATTATAGACCCTCCACTATCTATTATTACTAAAATTTCACCTCAATTTCACCATTTATACATTTTAGTTCTTAAGTACAAAATTAACAATTAAACTTTAGAATCTAGTCCTTTTTCATAATCTAAGCTTAGATTACTAAAATTTCACCGAAGTTTCATCATTTATACATTTTAGTTCTTATGTAAAAAACTAAAAATTAAACTTTACAATCTAGTTTTTCATAATCAACAATGGCAACTTTCAAAAACTTTAAAAGTTTTACAAATTGGTACATGGGCTAGTTAGATTAAGCTTCCATGACCTCAAAAATGTAAAATTACAAGAAAAAGACTTAGAAAAGCTTACCAATTGAATACCGAATGCTAAAGCTTTAAAAATGGTTTTCCTTAAGTTAATGCCTTAATCACCTTAATTAACTTAAATTAACTATACAATTTATTAACTTAATCCACCATTAATTAATATAAGTGGATTCTCCCATCATATCCCATTAACATATATTAGAAAATGGTTTATTTGCCATTTGGAACCTTTGATTAATTAAAAATTTAGTCCTCGAAATCGCATTTTCTAGCACCACTGAAAATCAGACTGTTGCCCAATTCTTGGGGGCTTTTGCGCATATAAAAAGATGTTAAAAATGCCTACTAGTCTTTTAGTTGTTAGACAAAAAGATGGCAAGCTCTTATGAGATTACATTAAGCGTTTTAACACAGTGACCTTGTAGATCGAAGGTCTAGCATGTTAGCAGGCTATTAATACTTTTATAGCTAACATTAATCATGAACATATGAAGTATGTCCTTACAAAAAATAAATCTTAGCGTAGATGCTAAGATAGAATAGATGAATCTGTCTAATACAAAAGTAAATACAAGATATTAGGGTTATATCGCCAAAGGCAAGATCACTCAAGTTGAAGCAAATCGTCCAACTAGGAGTCTCAAAGGACACATCCCAATCATAGTATAAGGGGGCATCTTTCTCACTCCCCTAATTCACCCAAAAATAGTTTGGCTTGTTATGATCATGGGATCTTTAAAGCACCACTTCTAATTAAACAAAGTTGCTTTAAAAATTATTCATTCGAGAAGTGTAAGTTTCATGGCGATATGGGCCACAAGATAAAGGATTGTATTTCTTTAAAGGATAATAAAAAAAGAAATAGTTAGGTGAGGACAATTCAAAGCAGTTTATATAAAAAAATAAGGTACACTATCATAACAAACACCTAGTTTTAAATATATGATTATCATGTTACATATTCTCATTAGAAGATCTAACCTTTAATATCATAAAACCAATATAATCCTATGGTTAAATAATTATAATTTTATTCACTTTTCTAATATGAATTAAAAATGTATGATCATATATAAAATCCATTTAGTTTATGGTTAATTTAAATTAACCAAAATGATTCATTTTATATGTTCATCCGCATGCGATAAAATTTAATTTAGTGTATTCATCACATGAATAACATCCAAACATTGATTATTAATATCATGATATATCTCAAGTTAAATATATATTCATGATACTTATGTAGTAAAAATTTCACTAACAATTTGTATGGAATAAATTAGATTTGAACTCTCCAAACCCGTGGTCTATTTATAAGTATCACTTTCTAATCTGCACTTTTTTTATTTTAGAAACCGTTGAACTCAATTGCACAACTTTTCATTTTGGGAAGACTCTTTCAAATGGTGATGATGCTTCAATTGGATAGAAGTTTTTTCAACTAATGTTTGAAGAATAGCATCATCACTCAAAATAAAATAAAATAAAAAGTATTCTTTCAATCCATTAATACAACATTTTCCAACCATGCATTTGCATTCCAGTCATTTTCTTTCTTTCTTTCATAATTGTTATATATATGTATGTATATAATACATTTTTATAATTTTATACCAATCATAACTATGTATGTAGAATATCATGCATACATTCATACTTTTTGCATGTAATACTTCAATAACCACATCACAAATGAAAATCTAATTTATGCAACAAGAGTAAAACATTAAATATGGCATACTTTTTTCTTGCTACAAAGATGTCTTATAAATAAAATATAAACAAAATCAATGTGACCTTATTGTCGATAACCTTCCTCGTATTACTATGCTTGTAGTGCCATGTGGATAAACATACATTCTTTAATTTCTCATCAATTTGTGAAAATATATAACTTTCGAATTGTTAATGCGTGGAGTTAAAAATAAACTTATAGAAACATTCGTTAATTTTTTATAAGGTTCTATTCATCTCCACCATATATATTGGTATGCAAAAAAGTTATAAGCAAATGAATCTTAACGATAAAATAAAGTCTAATGATTGTCTCTGTTTTGCACTAACAAAAATAGTCTATTGAGCACTAAATAGAGTATAACAAGAATATCAAATTCTACAAAGAACTTCTATAGTAACTCTTTTATAGAATAATATTTGAATATTAGAATATGGAAGAGAAGAGGGAAAAAAAAACATTTCTTAGTTTTGCATATATCTTTATGTGCACATTCAAGTGAATGTTGAGTTATATTTATAAGAATTCTCATGTCTGTCCATATAATTATATTTATTCAAGTAGACAGTCACATGTTTTAACAATAAACATAATTATTTAATAAATATCTATTTCAATAATCATGACTCTTTATTAATAATCAAATAACATAACTTTCAGCAGTTAAGAGATATAATTCATTAGTTTTGTATAATGACAACTCTCTCAATTAATAATCAAATCTTTTAATTTTAATTGTTTACAACATTTTAATTATAATCATTGGAGTATTATAAATATATTTTGAAAATGTTGTAAGCTCATTGTCGATATCCATAGTGTTAGAATTAAGTGACCCAAATTCTTATTTAAATAAAATACGATGGAAAATAAAATAAAAGTAAAACCCATATAGAACTAGACTTCTTTTATTTTATTTTAGAATAAGGTTTTAAACCTTATTAAACTCCATCTATTTTATATTGATTAGGATAAGGTGTTTCAATCCTACTAGAATATGGCTTTGCAAGCCTATAAATAGACATAGTCTATTCCTCTTGTATTAGAGTAAAAATTTTTCGACATAGTGAATTTTCTTCTCCTCTGCCCGTGGTTTTTTTCCCGAAAGAGTTTCCACGTAAAATTTATGTGTTCTTTATTTTTATTTATTTTATTTTATTTTATTTTTCACAAATTGGTATCGAGCTTAGGGTTATTCATCTCGATCACGGTAATGGCGTCTTTTAAGTATGAAATTCATTGTTGGATCGCAACACAGATTTGTGTTGTGGCAAATTAAGATGCAAGCGGTTCTTGCAGATGGATCTAGAGGATGCCTGCTAGGATAGATAAGATGCCTTCGACATTAACAGATGAAGAGAAGAAGCGTAAGGATCGAAAGGCATTAACACAATTACATCTGCATTTGTCCAACAAAATTTTGCAAGATGTGATGAAAGAGAAAGCTGCCGCTGCATTATGGAAGAGGCTAGAATAAATATGTATGTCAAAAACTCTAACAAGCAAGTTGCATATGAAGCGGCGTCTTTATGCTCATCGTTTGGAGGAAGGTGCGTCGTACGAACACTTAACAGTGTTTAAAGAAATTCTCTCAAACTTGGAGGCCATGGAGGTTCGATATGATAAGGAAGATCTAGGGTTGATTCTACTTTGTTCGTTGCCCGTCTTATTCAACCTTTAGAGACACGATTTTATATAGCATGAGTCTCTCACGGTTGATGAGGTTTATGATTCTTTAACCTCGTATGATAAGATGAAGCATCTTGTGGTTAAACCCAACTCTCGGGAGAGGGTCTCATTGTTCGTGGGAGATAAGACCGGAATGTTGATGATGATCGTGGTAGAACACAGAGCGGAATCCTCGTGGTAAATCTAAGGGTAGATCGAAATCTTCAAGCAGAGGTAAAACTTGCAACTTCGCAAGAAGAAAGGGCACATTAAATCTGAGTGCTATAAGCTACAAAATAAGATTAAAAGGGAGGCTGCGAATCAAAGGAAAACAACCGGAAAATTCCGGTGAAGGCGATGTTGTAGAAGACTACAGCGATGGTGAACTTCTAGTTGCTTCATCAATGATTCTAAAGTAAGCGAGGTGGATACTTGATTCAGCTGCACCTTCCACATGAGTCCCAATCGGGATTGGTTTACAACTTATGAAAACGATGTCGAGGGTGTTGTTTTGATGGGAAATAATGCTTCATGTAAAATCGCGGTGTTGGAACAATTAAAGTTAAGATGTTTGATGGAGTTGTCGAACACTTAGTGACGTGCGGCATGTTCGAATTGAAAAGAAATTTAATTTCGTTGAGTACTCTTGATTCAAAAGGGTGCAGATACACATTTGAAAGTGGGGTTTTAAAGATTTCAAAGGGTCCCTTGTTGTGATGAAAGGGCAAAGAAAGATTGCCAAGTTATATGTTTCTGAGGTTCTCATTATTATGGTGATGCATTGTCGCTTCCTCTTCCTTGTCGGATGATGATATTACTAAACTTTGGCATATCGCCTAGGGCATATGAGTGAGAATGACATGGCGAATTAAGCAAAGAGGACTTTTTAATGGGCAAGGAATTTGCAAACTGAATTTCGTGAGCACTGTGTTTTGGGAAGCAAAGAGAGTTCGATTCACTAGAGGAATCCATAACACGAAGGAAGCGTTGGAGTATATCCATTACGATCGTGGGGGCCGTCCGAGTGCCTTGAGAGGTGGAGCTAATTATATGCTAACCTTTATTGATGATTTTTCCGGAAAAGTTTGGGCGTTCTTCCAAGCGAAAAGCGATGTGTTTTCCACATTTAAGTCTTGGAAAATTATGATTGAAAAAGCAGAGCGGAAAGCAGATAAAATACCTCCGCATGAGACAATGGCTTAGAGTTACATTACGATGAGTTTAATAGATTGTGCAAGTCGGAAGGATCATGAGACACTTGACGTTCGTCATACTCCACAAACAAAAGCGGCGTTGCGAGCGAATGAACGAAGCGATCATGGAGAAGGTTCGATGTATGTTGTCAAATGCCAACTTACGAAGTCATTTTGGGCGAAGCGACCTCTCTGCATGTTTTTGATCAACCGATCTCCATCCGTTGCCATTGAGAAAAGACTCCACAAGAGGTATGGTGCGGTAATCCCGCTAATTATTACGATTTAAAGATTTTTGGGTGTCTGCGTATGCTCATGTTGATAATGGAAAATTGGAACCGAGATCCATTAAATGCGTTTTCTTGGTTATAAAGCTGGTGTAAAAGGCTATAAGTTATGGTGTCCTAAAATAGAAAAGTTGTGATTAGCAGAGATGTTGTTTTTGATGAAAGCGCTATGCTACCTAACTTATCTCTTAAAGACTCTTCCAATAAAGAAAACCAAAAGCGGTGGAGCATCAGATTAATCTGAGAATCAACTCCTCAAGCCAAGATACAAAATTGAGAATAGAGTTGCTTCTTCACCGCAATACTCTATCGTCAAAAACAGGACAAGAAGAGAAATTAAACCTCCAAAGAAGTATGCCGAGGTTGATCTAGTTGCTTATGCTTTAAATGTGGCTGAAGATATAGATGCGAATCAAGAGCCATTTAATTATTCTGAGGCGATTAGCTGTGAAGACTCAGAAAAGTGGATGTTTGCTATGCAAGAGGAGATGGAATCACTCCACAAAAACAGAACATGGGATCTTGTAAAACTTCCTAAAGGTAAAAAGGCATTCGTTGTAAATGGGTGTTTAAAAGAAAGAAGGGACTCAGGAGTTGAAGAACCCGGATATAAAGCAAGGCTTGTTGCAAAGGGTTTACATCAAATTCCGAGTGGACTTCACAGATGTGTTCTCTCCAGTTGTTAAGCATAGTTCGATTCGAGCTTTGCTTGGTATTGTTGCCATGCATGATTTGGAGCTTGAGCAGTTAGATGTAAAAACTGCATTTTTGCATGGAGAACTTGAGGAAGATATTTACATGCAACAACCAGAGGGTTTTATAGTCTCAGAAAAAGAGGACTATGTTTGCTTGCTGAAAAAGTCCCTTTACGGTTTGAAACAGTCACCAAGACAGTGGTACAAGAGGTTTGATTCCTTTATGACTTCTCATGATTTCAAAAGAAGTAGTTTTGACAGTTGTGTCTACTTTAAGAAAAACAGTGATGGTTCTTTTGTGTATCTACTTCTTTATGTTGATGACATGTTGATAGCAGCAAAAGATAAAAGAGAGATAAGAAAGGTTAAAGCCCAACTAAGTGAAGAATTTGAGATGAAAGATTTAGGGCCAGCAAAGAAGATACTTGGTATGGAGATTCTCAGAGATAGAAAAGCAAGTAAATTGTACCTAAGTCAGAAGGGGTACATTGAGAAAGTTCTTTGCAGGTTCAATATGCAGAGTGCTAAGCCTGTTAGTACTCCTTTAGCAGCCCATTTCAGACTTTCATCGGCCTTATCTCCTCAATCAGATAATGAGATTGAGTACATGTCACATGTTCCATACTCTAGTGCAGTAGGATCTCTCATGTATGCTATGGTGCATTCACGCCCGATTTATCATATGCGGTCGGTGCGATTAGCGAGATACATGGCGAATCTGGTAAAGAACACTGGAAAGCAGTTCAGTGGATTTTAAGATACTTACGAGGCACTACTAATGTTTGCTTACAGTTTGGAAGAACTAAAGATGGAGTTATAGGGTATGTTGATGCTGATTTTGCTGGAGACCTTGATAGAAGAAGATCTCTCACAGGTTACGTCTTTACAATCGGAGGTTATGCAATTAGTTGGAAAGCCACTTTGCAAACTATAGTCGCTTTGTCTACCACTGAAGCTGAGTACATGGCGATTACTGAGGCTTGTAAAGAAGCTATTTGGTTGAAGGGACTATTTAGTGAACTCAATGAAGACCTTCAAATCAGCACAGTATTTTGTGACAATCAGTGCCATCTTTCTTACAAAAGATCAAATGTTTCATGAGAGAACAAAACACATTGATATTCGGTATCATTTTGTTCGTGATATTATTGCTCGTGGTGATATTGTTGTGAGCAAAATTAGCACTCATGAAAATCCTGCAGATATGATGACTAAGTCACTTCCTATAACCAAGTTTGAGCATTGCTTAGACTTGGTTGGTGTTCATTGTTGAAGTTAAACCCTTAAGGGTTTTTGGAAGAGGTGAAGAACTTGTTTATTGAAAGTTCGCGATGAAGAACTTGTTCATTGAGAATTTGTGTCAAGGTGGAGATTGTTAGAATTAAGTGACCCAAATTCTTATTTAAATAAAATACGATGGAAAATAAAATAAAAGTAAAATCCATATAGAACTAGACTTCTTTTATTTTATTTTAGAATAAGGTTTTAAACCTTATTAAACTCCATCTATTTTATATTGATTAGGATAAGGTGTTTCAATCCTACTAGAATATGGCTTTGCAAGCCTATAAATAGACATAGTCTATTCTTCTTGTATTAGAGTAAAAATTTTTCGACATAGTAAATTTTCTTCTCCTCTGCCCGTGGTTTTTTTCCCGAAAGGGTTTCCACGTAAAATTTATGTGTTCTTTATTTTTATTTATTTTATTCTATTTTATTTTTCACACATAGGAATATAATTATTGGAGTATTATAACCCAAAGTCATTAATTTCTCATGTTGATTAGTGTTCCTTCCCTTTGGGGCTTAGCCTTGAACCAATTGTTGCTTCCAAACGGATTCGGTCGTCCTCCTTCAAAGCAATTTTGTTCCTTAAAATACTCGAGAGAATGCTAGCTGTAATTAATTGCACTTCGTTACTGTAATCATTTCCCCAACACCTCCGAATGATGTTAGAACCATATCAGTCACTTGAGCAATTTTTCTATATAATATCTAGAATTTGTTCATATACTTTTTAATTTTTAAATTAGAAAAATAAACCTCAATAGAAAAGTTAGAATAAATTTTTTTCCTTTTCTTTTTAAACATGTTATTTTACTTTGCGATGGTTGTAAGAGGGCAGAAAGTAGCTCAAGAAATGATAAAATATCCAGTTAAGCATATAACCTCTATCCTTGGATATCTTATGACAAGTTGTTAGAAGCTTACCCCCTAAATTCTGGCAACACTTCCCCTAATAAGCAAATATTAAAACCCATACAATAATTTCAAAAAGCTTAAAATAATTGTTATGTTAGTGAGAAATTTATTAAAATAATATGATTTCAAAATTTATTACTGAAATAATATGTTTTTGTACTAAAAAGAATTAATTTAGTGAAGACCCAAATCGGAATTAAGTGTGCTAATTTAGTCCTAAAATAGAATATGAAAATTTTAGCTGACTAGGAGACTGATCCATATTAAGTGGGCAGGCAGGCCTCGAGGTCTCATCAGCTAAAAGCATCGTCCTTAGTTACTCATTTACTCTTTTGGTTATTTAATGTCATTAAGGACATTAATATAAAGATGTATCATTTTATGTATGTTTATTTTTAAAATTTTTTAAACATTTCAATAAATTAACTAATTATATCACTTATGAAGTTATTTATTATTAAAAATTTTAAATAAAAAATTTAAATGAATTAACACCCATGAAAATTTTAAACACAATTAATTTAAGATATATTTAAGAAATATAAATGATAAAAAAATTAAAAGACAAGAAATGAAAATGGGGAGTTGAAATAAAGGTTGAAAAAGTAATATTATTACTCCACTGGAGGTCCAGTTTTCAACTAGACCCTTTCCTTCAACTGAAAATTGAAAGATCAGTGGGAAAAAAAAAAGCCAACTGAAAATGGGCAATTCAAATGGCAAAAGAATTGAAGGTCCAGTGCATTTGTGTTGAAAGTAGAAAAAAAATTTCCTAAGCTGCAAACTCACTGAAGGCATGGTGCGACCCAAAGGCACCTAGGCATTTATTTTGAAAGAAGAAGCTAGAGAAGATTTGATCGAATACGGATTAAGAAAATGGTCCAAGTAAAATATAAAGAGAATGATCAAAGCTTGACGATGAATACTGATTAAAATGGGTAATTATAAAATAATGATCAAAATAACACCATATTATTTTAGTAATTTTTCCTATGTTAGCTGCAAATAAACAATAAAAAGTTTACCACTTTTTCATATTCGTAAGTAAGTTTGCTTGTGTGGTAGTATAGTGTGTGAGTGAGTTTAAACTTATATTTTATCAAAAAAAAAAAAAAGTGTCATGTAGAGTATTGGAACATAAAAGAATCAAATAAAACCATTATAATTTGTTATATAATGTTTAGAAAATTTTCCTCTTAATTATCTCACCCTGGGTTTCGTGGTGCCATTAAGAAGCTTAAGCCTTGTACAGGGCTCGATTTCATGATTAACTGCAAATAGCATGAGAGCATTCACAGATGGATTAATGAAGAAAAATAATCTATTACTTCTTTTGCTGGCTAATATACAAAAGAATTATAACTCCCCATTTCCCTCTGTTATGCTTACAGAGGAATCTTGAATGTCAGGACCGGATGGTAGACAACCTTCGTACAAAGGTTTCATAATTTTTGTCTCGATCCAACATACTTATCCGGACATACTTAGGGCTAACCCCAAAGTGCTTCCCACCCCTCGTCAAGATCTTCTTCCCTCGAAGGAAGCTTTCGCAATTATCAATATCTCCTTCGCACTTTATCCATGCGAATGCTGCAAAGGATAGAGTTCAGGTTAGTCCACAGGACCAGGAGTATCACATTGATGCACTTAACCTTCTTTTTCCTTTTCTTACCAGGCTGAGGCTCGAAGACCCTGTTGAGAAACATGCAAAGCTGGGGAGGGAAGTCTGACACACTAAATAGCCCACTCTGTTGCACTGCCTCTCTCAATTGCTTCCACCTCTTGGCCATAACACGGTAGCTGAACTCGAAGAAGGAATCGCCTTCATTTGGTCCTTCACTGTTGTCCGATATAACTTTCAAAACTTTGGCTGCTCTGACCTGCGAATCCTTGGACACACCAATGGTGTTGATCTCTATGTACTTTGTCATTTTTCTTGCAACATCCTCATCTTTAACAAGAGCCCACCTGAAATATGTGTATTTGAGCAAGTCTAATGACTTAACCACTTATGTCCAAAGAATTCTCATTAAAAAAATTATATACAACTTACCCAATGCGCATCCCAGCATGACCAGTGCTCTTGGACACAGTGAATAGCATCAAATCATAGTTAGCTGGAGAGGATATCGGAGTATATTGTGGCCAATAATAGGCAAGATCATGAATTAATATCCCCTCACTACCGTTGACGACAGAGCGCCTTGCGAATCCATCAGGATTGTTGGGGGAGGTAACGAGTTCAATGTAAGGGCCATTTTTACTAAAGCTCCGGGCATCACCTGCCCACTTATATAACCTCGACTTGAGGCAGTCAGTAATCAAAGGATAGGACTGCAAGTAATCAACTCAACTGAGGTCAAGTTAAACATATCTTAACACATTGCATATGCATTATTTCTTCTAGAATTCATGTACTTACAGAATAATAAGGGGCTGCTGAAACCACACTAATGGGCTCTGCCTCAGCGCAGGGCGACAGTGCGTAGAGTGCAGCTTGGAAGAGTTGCGTTGAACCCGTCCCAACAACAATGTGCCGGTTCTCCGTCACTGCATTTCCCACCACATTGTGTAATCTGACAATTTGTTCTGCAAATTCAGGCTCTAAGAACCAGCAAAGTCTAGTGGCATCCGAAAAGTAGCTCATGAACTGCCATCCAGGAATAACAACGGTGGTCTCATCTCCCTTCTTTTGCCAATAGCTTTCGTACATTGTCGGATCGCCACTGTAATTATTATGTTCATGAAATACAACTAAGATATAATTAGAGTGTTCAATTTAGAAAAGTCAGAAAACATGTTGATGCACATGAAGGATGATCCCCTATCTACTCTATTCATCCGGGGTGATTCAAAATAGCAAATTTCAACGAGGATATTAGATACAAAAACCAAAAAAATAAAAAAAGAAGAACTACAATTCATGAAGGGTAAAAACAGTTCACAACAAGTAAAAGATGATGGTAAATAGTAGCGGAAAAGAATCTGACATCAGCTGCCATTGGGGAATGGGCCATGGGGAGCGCAGGCAATGGTGGGACCCTGTGATCAGGAGATCAATGATTACATGCGTATGCATGGGTCACATCAGCTGGACACATAATAAATTGTTGTGCTACGTGGTAAAGGTGACGACCAAGAGATCATTTCAATATTGGAGCACAAATAAATTCTAAAACAGGACCACCAAAACGACACAAAGGTGCTGGATTTCAGACAACCCCACTTTCGTAATTGAGTCCACCAGAAAAGCAAAGCAAGAAAGAGGTCTGATTTACAGAAAGCAAGAAAGAGGTCTGATTTACAGGTAGCATAGGCCGCCTATGGTGCTTCTAAAAAGTTATAAAAGATCTTGAAGTCAATAGCTCAAAGACAAGCTTTTTAGTGTTTGTTTTTTAATTATTATTATTATTAGATGTCGCCCAAGGATAGAAGGTGGGTCACATGCAATGCACCCAAAGGTCACTCAGAGGGGCATGGCCCCACAAAAAGAACCGACATCTATTATTCTAATCTCTATTTCCTAGTTCGAAGCCTATAGTGGGGTTGCGCTATTATGCACCACGGAGGAGGAATCCCACTTGCTGCTGCAAACTAAAAGCTGAAAACCCAATATGTACGTTGTTTATTTGCTCTTCTTTCGCATTGATTTGTGCAATTTGGGAGGTCCACAATCACAAGATGTAATGTGCATAATGATGAGGCAGTGGTGAAAATGTCAAAATGTGTAGTACCACCACCACCTACGGTTGGGAACACACACAAGACATGTCATCAATTTCCCTGAAAAGTCACCTCTGCTCTCAACATGCACATGGAAAATCTCAATAAATAACTCATCACCAAGAGAAGCAAGAATGTTGTTAACCACAATTTTCTCCTCATTATTATAATAGTTTTCATCACTGAATTTATTAAAAACAATAAAGTTACTAACTATTGCTGATCATTAGTTAACAAAACCAAATAAAAAAGAATCACTAAAACACGTTTTACAAGAAAAAAAATCTAATTTTGTGAGCATTTATAGGAAATCATACTGACAGACAGCATCATTGACCCCTGTTTCCTGCCTCCATGAAATGACCTCTTACGCCAAAGCGTCACTAAAATTACTAATTGTGTAGATTGCAGTGCTAGAAATGTTAAACAAACAGACAGGGAAACTGATACTACTATTGCCAATAATGACAAATTAATTAACATTAATAAGAGAACTTACTGATCGAGGTTGATAACCCTGTCTTCGTCGCCTTGAGCCATCGTAAGAGACGAAGAAGATGGTAAAACAGAGGAAGAGAGACGTGTTATTTTGGTAGCAAGCGCCTCTTCCTTCTGCTCCGCAAAAAAGAAGCCATTAAAGCTCCCATCTTGAGAATCATGCAAAAGCAGGACCCTCAAAATTAAACTCACATTCAGAGCCAGTGACAAAACCAGCAAGTTCCTCACTGCGAAAACACTCAATATGTATGCCATCTCTCTCGCAAATAAAACTCCAGTGCAGTAACAGAGGATAAAGGAAACAGAGAGTTAGCAAGTGAAGACCGACGAACTACTGAAGAAGCAAGAGGAGAGTGATTATAGCAAAACCATGAATATAAAAACGAAAGAGATGATTTAGCTGGACCCTGGAAATCCTATTCCCAGAGTCCTATTTTGTGCATGAAAAACAAGTAGCTCAACCGGTTTGCTTCTACAACTTCAAAGATTTCAAAAAAAGAGAAAGTTTTTCAAGTTATCCACACATCAATGGAGAAAATCGATACACTGGGCATTTATTGTTTTCTTCAGCAAACCAAAACGTGCGAAATTCGTGTAAAGAAACAATGAAGTGAAGTAAAGCAGGTAACTGCAGGGTGTATATAGGAAGAACACCCTGGCCAATGCTTCAGTCGAGGTTTTCTCGGGAATCAATAAATCCCACCATACCATATTTTTTTATTTCAGATCTCTAATACAATCGGCACTAAGAAGTATAGATTCGCTGTTATATATTTAAATGAATAATGGGTTATATAGGAGGACGAGGAAAAAAAATGGGGGGGAAGTGGGAAAGTGCTCTGCTTTAAGATAAAAACTGCTTTCATTTTGTTTTTGTTTTTACTTTTTAATTTTTATTCAGCTTTATTTTTTTTAACCTTTACTTCGTCATTTGGTTTTCTTATTTATCCTCAAAATTTGCTTTAACCTTTAATATTTAATGCTGTCTAATTTTTTTTGAGTTGCAAAATAATGGAGTTTTGATTTAGACAGAAATCTGAATGAGAATGGAAGATAAAATGTGATTTAATAGTTTATTTTACTTTTTGTTAAAGTCCAACTATCATTTTCATGACCTTCAGGCCCCTTGAAGTTTGTTTAATAGTTGAGGAAGCAAAGTGCATTTGGCAGGGTGCGGGCAAGAGCAGTGCTGGCACCATGCCACTAAAGTGAGGGGAAGGTATAGCCACGGACAGGAGAACCATTGGCACCAACATCAGCATGCGCAATATTGAACCATGCGCGTAGTTCTGGCTTCAAAAGCTTCTGGAGGTCCGTAAAGGGGTTTAGTTGGGGGAGGCAGTAGGACGACTTCTAGAAGGTCCTGAAGAACGCCATCTTGTTGACTGTCAAGAGCACCTTTGATGTCTCCAAAGCCCGGTGTTGCCTTTCCGTTTCTGGAATTATTTCTGGACCATTTATCCTGAGCCTCGTAACAATATCAACCGTTTGATATAAGAGAATTATCTATAAATAGGAGCCACCCTACTCACATTTGTACGTTTCCTTCCAACCATTCTTAAACTCTCTCTAGCATACTTGACTCCAATAATAAGTATCTTAGAGGTTAACAAGTGCATTTGACTTTTTTAAGGAGTGCATAGTAGACGCTAACTTGGGCATTTTGAGACGTAATTCTGCATGCTTGCTCAAGTAAAGTATTCGTATCTTACACATTACTTTGGTAAATATGTGTTTATTATTATTTTTAGTATTGTTATACCTAAATAGGATATATCGTGTGAATCCTTTAAAATTTTTCTTGATAACCATTTGTAAGGAATTCCTTGTGAAAGTTACTCGATTAATGGTTCGTACAATAAGTGAACTCATTCAATAATTGATATTGCATGAGATTGCAATGTCAAAATAGGACAACCTATGATAAAGGCAAAACCACGTATCATAACACCACCTACCTACATCAGCAACAATACCCATTTGGCTACTGATCTTTGATCATTGACCTCTGATGGCTACTACAGTCTACTACATGTCGCTATGAGATGAAAAGTGATCCACAATATAAATCAAGAGCACAAGGGAAAAAGGGGGATCGATTTTATTGTCTTCATTCCTCCACCTTCTTCAACCTCCTTCTTTGACAACTCTTCGGACCACACAAGTGAATTAACTTCATCCCTCATCCTCATTCCTTGCCTTCTTAATATTTAGTATCAAGAACTGGTGCGGTGAGTACATATTGAACATGCATGTGACCATAACTTAATCAACAACTAGCCACCTCGAAAATATTGAAGAAAGAAATCAAGACCAACGACACCTAACATCGAACCAACCATAGACTATCTAAAACCAGCCTTAAATTAGCACTAGACAACGTCAACCAATCCCATCTAGGTATCCTTAAGAACCCTAGCAGCCTCATAATTATCAATACCCTTGTTATGCAACTCATCCTCAATATTACCTGTCGAAACTATTTTTTTGAAAAACCGATCGACTTTAAAAAAAACGGAAATGAAGTCGCCACCAATCTTTTTTTATGAGGTGTGATTGGATCACCTCATAATTTGATCGTTTTAATAAAATATTTTAATTTATTAAAACAACGATTTTGGTCTACGAAATTCAAAAAAACGGGCTTTGAAGTTGGTTACGTGCGAGGAAGGGTTAGCACCCTCGCCACGTCCAAAATTGGTACCTAATTGATTAATTAATGTCTTAATGTCGAATGTTCAAAATTTGAAAAGAACTAGAAATACGATCTCTTTTTACTAATGTTAACTTTTAAAAGTGTTTGAATAAATCGAAACGAGTGTTAAAGACTCCCTCGTCTTGATATGACAAAACGTCACATCCCGTAAGTTAGAACACGGCACTTTGAACCCTCAAGAATAAGCTTTCCTTTTAATTTTTATGTTAAAAACTCATGTATTTAATTTTATAAGGATATTTGGTCATGTTGGTTCAACGAGAAAAAAAAACCCGTAAGTTAGGGTACGACTTTCTCGAATTTCTAAATACAGAACATTACATTTATTTCCAAAATTTCTTTTTTACGAATTTGGGTGAAAATGAATGACATTTGTAATGACGTACAATATTACGATAAAATGTTACAATAACAATGATGTAATTACAAAGATGAATATAATATTAGTATACAAGCCTTGATAAATAAAG
Organism: Gossypium arboreum; assembly: GCF_025698485.1. Classification (NCBI taxonomy): domain Eukaryota; kingdom Viridiplantae; phylum Streptophyta; class Magnoliopsida; order Malvales; family Malvaceae; genus Gossypium; species Gossypium arboreum. The sequence goes on along the minus strand of NC_069078.1, from coordinate 81,644,209 downwards.
GAATAAAACGAAAATGCACGATATGAGAACAAATAAACATAATGTAAAAATGTTTAAGAATGGATGAAATAACGAAACCATATGTAAAAAGGAAACAAATAATGAACAAAAGGATAAATAAGCAAATTTTAGTAGTGAACAAAAGGATAAATAATAATAATAATAAATGTGTGAGAAAAGGATAAATAAATAGATATAATAAATAAATATTAAGAAAAATAATTAATAAATATAAGAATAAAAGAACCAAATTAAGATATAAATGAAATTAGGAGTATAACTTTTAACAAAATACGTAAATAAGGATAACTATGGATAATAATAGTAATAATAATAAGAATAATATATGGTAAAAAATATATAATTTAGTTCTTTTAATATATGTATAAAAGAGTAATAAATAGATGGATAAATAATAATAAGAATAATAATAATGAAAGCATAGATAAAAGTATTAATGTAAAAATGACGGAATAATAAAATAAACGAATACAAGGATTAAAACAAAATAAATAAATGAATGAATGAATGAATAATATATAAATGCATAAGTAAATGAGCAAGCAAATGAATAAAATGAAATGGATAATGAATAAATAAACAGGTAAATAAATAAAAATAAAGGATTTAAAAGAAAAAAGGCTTAATTGAAACTTAGACAGAATTACAAGGATAGATTAGAAAAAATAAATAACGAGAGGGCTAAATGTAGTGCGTTGAGAAAGAATAGGGGGTAAAAGGGAAAATATAATAGACTCCCCTTATGCTCACCGTTTAGAGGGATTAAAATAAAACAAATTAAAATTAAGCGGGGTAAAAATTAAAAGAAACGAAAGGACTGGATTAAAACAAAAAAAAAGGCGGAAGGACCAGCAGCACAAATAGACCCCTCGGGTCAAAACATGCGGACCCCAGGCGGTTTAGGTCGGGTCGCACTGCGGGTCTTCCAAGCAACATCATTTAGACGTCTAAAATTCGGCCCAAAAACGGCGCCGTTTTGCACTCTTATTTAAACCCAGTTTTTTTTAAAAAAAATCTATTTCGACCCTTATCCTTTTAAAAAACTGAATCACTCTTCCCTTCTCTCAACCTCTCCCCAGCTGACCATGGTACCACCGTCCGTCCACCGCACTGCCGTCGTGGCCGGTCGCCGGCGACAGACAAAATGGGCTTCTTAGCCTTGTTTTCAACAATTTGAAGGCCAAGCTTTCTCAACCCCCAAAAGATCAAAAGAAAAGGTCCATCCTCCTCCTCTTTTAGGTTCGATTTTGACGACGGAGAAGAGACCTCTGACAACGAGACCGCGGGATGATTCTGGTAAGGTTTCCTTCTTCTTTCTTTCTTTTTTGTAGGTAAAAAAATAAAAAATTAAAAAATAAAATATAAATATAATAAAACTTAAAAGTAAAAATAAATAGAAATATCAAACGAATATCACCTTCTTAAAAAACTTAGAAGTTCAAATCTTTGATTTTTTTTTTTTGTGTTTAATCTTCCGAAAAAAAACAGAGTGACTGTTGAGCCTTTTATAGGCATATTACAACTGTTCATTTTTTTGTTTGTTTCTGCTTGGTTCTTCTGTTTGTCCCCTTCTGTTGCGTGTTGGCTTTGTTTTGCATGTGTCAGATGCGTGGTGATGGCGTGTGGTGGCCAAGGGTAGGCCTAGGGGCGGGTAGGAGAGGGTTAGAGTTTTTTTTTGCTAAAAAGTTTTAGCCTAATTGGGCTAGGGTTAGTTTTGGGTTATTGGGTTTTAGTTTGGGATTTTGGCCTGGTATGTATAAATATGGATTGTTTAATTTCGGAGTTTTTATTTATTGGTTTGGTTCTTTTTGTTTTATTTTTGTGATTTGGGTCCAAGCCAAAATTGGCCTATTACATTACCAATTTCCTCCACCCTAGTACTATTCTCAGTATTTGCGAGGTAACACTAGTGCCTTATCATGGGGTTAAACCTTCCAAAACCCGTATTCAAAGTTAGAGGCAAAATCAAAAAAAAAATTTCTGAGAGGGGAATTAAATTGTATATTTTTACGATAGTAAAAATGTAATTTCATCATTTGAATAGTCTATAACTTTATAATTTTAAAGGATTAAATCAAATTTTTATTATTTTGGGGGCCAAAGTAAAATTTTACTATTACTAATTTAAAATTTTATAAATTATAAAATAATTTAAATAGAGATTTTTCCATTTTAAGAGAGCAAGGACACTGCCATCTTGGCTTCTCCATTGGTCAAGGTCCCAACAATTGGTAGAGATTCAAGAGAAAATGAGGGTGTTAGAGGAGTAACTCTTTGCACAACAAAGATTGTATTAAAAACAATAAGAGTGTCAACGCCAACTTGACCAAAGAAACAAAAGGAATTAAAAGGTTATTGAAGAGTTGAAAGCTGCAAGAGATCTTTTATGAGACCACCTTGTTTAAGAAAAAAAGACCCCATCCTATTTGATTTGGTGCATTCCTTATGATACTCATCAACTTTATTTGATATTACTATTTTCAATTTTCTATCTAATTTCCTTTTAACCTCATTACTATATAATTTAAGGATATTTACTATTGAGATTTTTCATTAAGTAAATAGATGTAACATCATAAAAAGCATCAATAAAGATGATCGATATTTTTTCTATTAAAAGATGGAACATTAGAAGGTCCACATATATCAATATGTATTATTTTAAGGAATTGGGTGTTTTTATGGTGCTTTTCTTTGTAAGTTTTGTTTTCTTTCCCTTAATGCAATTTACACATACACCGAGGTTAACAAAATCTAATTTTGATATAATCTACTTCTTACTAATCTTTCTAGTCTTTCTTTCTATATATAATTTAAATGTTTATGCCACAAACAAGAATAATTTTCATTTAGCATACTATATTTTATTTCAACATTAATATGTTCAATAAGTAAGAATTCATCAAAAAATTTATGAAATTTCAATTTATATAAACTATTAATAAAGTTTCAAGAACACTAATAATATTATTCTTAAATAAATTGAAACAGTCATGTCCAAACTTAACATTAAACCCGAAAACATCAAATTTTGAAATAACAATAAGGCTCTTAAGTTATAGCAAATATCTGATACTTAATGATAAATCCTTATATTTTTAATTGAAGCTTTCATGTGGCTCCTCATATATATGAAATTTTCATCTGGATTTATGGTTTAGACCAAAAAGAATAGACCAAAAAGAATCTTTGCATCATATTAAATATATAAATAGTGACATCAAATCAAACCAGCAAATATTATTAGGAAGTTACATTAACTCAACCTTATCCAAATTTTTTAAAAAAAATAAACTTTCAAAAAATAAAAATTAAAAAATTTGGAAAATTAATTTATATATGTGTAACACCCTTTACCCGTGTCCAACGCCGGGACAGGATATGAGGCATTATCGGACTTGAACATACACTACTATGTAAAACTGGGCCATAAAATTTTGTTCAAATTTAAAATTTATTCAAGAACATGCATATCGTCCCTTATATTGGCCTACGAGGCCCAAAACATACATCAGGGGCGGTTCGGGACTAAACTGTGAACTTTAGAAAAATTTTCTTAAAACAAGGTTACACGCCCATGTGGCCACAAGGACATGCCCGTGTGCCCTTGACACGCCATGTCCCAAAGCCGTGTAACTCTCTGTTCATGACGTTAGCATAAATTTAATATCACACGGCCAAGTCACACGCCCGTGTGCTAGGCCGTGTGGCGAATTTAATTTTTGCATTTAAGGTGCAGACTTCACACGGCCTGAGCACACGCCTATGTCCTAAGGTCGTGTCCTCTACACGGTTGAGACACACGGTCGTGTCTCTGCCCATGTGTTTACAACCATGCATACTGACTTGTAAAACTAGGGTGCAGGGGACACACGGCCAGACTACATACCCGTGAGGCTAACCGTGTATCACAGACGGCTTAGACATATGCCTGTGTGTCTACCCATGTGGACAACTTTGAGACTATTTTCCAAGCCCTCTTGTCACCCTTAACAACCCCAACACACACTCATATGTCAATGGTGGTTGACATGGCATAAAAGGGTTACTTAGACATCCATAGCTTTAACTCATGCATGATAAATTCATATCAAGTTTTCCTAATTGGGACTCATTGACTTATTAAGTTCATTCAATACATTTCTTTACCTTTATTAATATAGTGACCATACGAATTGGCATCATTTATCTATCAAACATAAATTCCATATTTTATCAACCATTTGGCACACACCACAAAAGTAATAACACATCTCATACATGTCCATATACAAAATGGAATAATATACCAAAAGGAGCCATCACTTTGGCTAACAAATATGACACATATAACAAAATACTAAGTCCCCTATACATGTCATACTTAAATGTAGTAAACTAATTATACCCCAAAAGATTTGTTGATAGTGTGACTCAAGCTCCGACGTCCACGATCCCCGAGCTAGCTTGACGATGTTAAAAGAAAAGAGAAAGGAGAGAAGGGTAAGCACAGGGCTTAGTAAGTTGCATGTAAATAAATAACAACATAAGTCAAGATATTCATGGATTAAACATATTATCAACTATCACCACAATATCATACTACACACATGAACGTAGTCAAAATTGACACTAAATGTCATTAAACATCAAGCTTATTTTACTTCTTTCTACTCATGCTAAATTTCCCATCATGAATCGAGTTCAATACTCATGAGGTTTACGTACATACATGTACCGTACATTCTTACTCATATCACTCCACTTCTTAACCCAACATCTTGAATGGCCCGTTGAACCACCGGAATACTAAAGGACACTCAGGATTGTCATACACCAATTAAAGTACTAATGCCATGTCCTCGACATGGTCTTACATGAATCCACATATCATCACCGATGTCATGTCCCAGACATGGTCTTACACTGGTACACATATCATCGCCGATGCCATGTCTTAGACATGGTCTTACACTAGCACATATATCATCGCCGATGCACGTCCCGGACATGGTCTTACACAGGAACATATATCATCGTCGATGCCATGTCCCAAACATGGTCTTATACAGGCACATATATCATCGTCTATGCCATGTCCTGGACATGGTCTTACACAGGCACATTTAGCACTGTGTCACGACATCCAAGTCTTAAGTATTCATTTTGGTCACCCGGGCTTCTGAGACACGAGGCTATCACTAAACTTCCATTGGATCATCACAAGTCAATTTTATTAAAGCATACATACATGTATCATATAATGTCAAATATTAAATACGTAATATTGGAGTTGTTGAATAATTTACATTACCTCGGTGCAAAATATGGCAAATTTGCGATTTAGTCCACAACCTTGCCTTTTCTTTAGTCAAGGTCTATCCCTCGTCCCTCTTGATCTATAATAGCACATTTAGCTTATTTAATACATGCACTATTCATTTCAGTCCAAAAATTGCGATATGGAAAAATTACACTTTTACCCCTAATATTTTACAAAATTGCCCCTAGGCTCGTAAAATGAAAAGTACTTGTTTTTCTCATTATTCAAGCCTAGCTGAATCATTTTCCCTCTTATATCAACCCATATTTTTCATTTATTCACACATTTACACATAGTTTCTACAAATCTTACAATTAGGTCCTTTTTATCAATTTCACCAAAAAGCACCTAGTAAAAGTTGTTTATCACACCTCAAACCTCCATATTCTTCCATTAAACATCAAATCACAAACATGTCATTCATGATTATGTTTTTGAACATGAACCCTAGATCAAATTAAAGGTAGAAATAGCTAAATCGAGCTAAAGGATTTCAAAAAATATAAAGAACATTAAAAACGGGGCTAGAATGCACTTACTTTGAGCTTGAAAGATGAAAGAAACCCTAGCTATGGCTTCTTGTGAAATTCAGCCAAGGAGGATGAAGATGGACACTAATTTTGACTATTTTTCCCTTTTAATTATGTTATTAACCAATAGACCAAAATGCCCTTCCATTAAAACTTTGATATTTTATCCCTTCTATGTCCATTTTTGTCCGTAATGACATATAATGGTCTAATTTCCAAATAAGGACTTCAAAATTTCAAATCTCATCACAATTAAGCCCTTAAATCAACTAGAACACATGTTTTTCACTTATTGCAATTTAGTCCTAATAACTCAATTGGACACTTTATCAGTAAAATTTCTCATCGATATTTTCACACAGGCATGCATATATATCATGGACCTCGTAACATCTATAAAATGATTATTTCTATCTCAGATTTGTGGTCTCGAAACCACTGTTCTGACTAGGCCTTAATTCGGGATGTTACAATATGATCAACTTTTAGTTTTTCTATAAATATTTTAAGTAACCGGATGAATGAACATAATTTAATTGCTATTAAAGAAAATAACATCAATTTTCTTAAATTAGTTTACTAAAATTTAGATCTAATTTTGTCTATAAATTTAGACTAAAATCTTACATTTGCCTTATATTCATTTACACTTTTGATCATGAAAAATTAAATTATGAAATATTGTTATTATGGATGCAAATACGATAATTTATACTTTTGTCTTATTCTATGGTTAAATCTTAAATTGGGACCAAATCGTTTATAGGTTGTTCATATAAACATTAAAGTTTTAAAATATCAAATAATGGTGAAACATTTTCAAAAGTATTTAAACAGGATCAAATCTTTTAAAATATTTTAAAATGGGCAAAAACATTTTCGAATGTAAGACTTTTCAAATTTAATATATGTTTTTAAATTAATATCTAACTCAATTATCATATATTTTATTCTAAACACGTTAATATTCATGTAATTTTGGGCTAAAAGATTGGATGAAGTACATGAAAAATCCTTTTGAAAATTTTAATCCTTGTACGAGCAACCTCTAAAAGATGAGATTCAATATCAACATTTAATTATTTGGTCAAAAACAAATATCTATTTTATAGTTTCTTTAAAAAAGAAGAAGCATTATTTTATAGTTATTCAAAGTTATAGCGGCAATGTAGTGGGCAGCTTAAATTACTCCTCATTAAATTATATTTAGCATTATTGTTAATGGAATGCCATTGAAGTCTGAAGACAAGTATTTTGCAAGATATTTGGGCAACAAAGTAATAAAGATGAAAGGGATAAAACACCTAAAACCCTAATGTACAAATAGCTTGGACCTCAAACCCAGTCAATGGTCCACAAAATCAGTAGTGTGGAAAAAGAAAACTAGGACCAGAATGAGACTGCAGTAATGGTGTTTTATCACTTCATCATCATCCACAACCCTAAATTCCATTCAAGCCTCGTCATTGTCTCTGCCCCTACAAAGCTAAAACAATAGGTCCAAACCTACAATATTAAGAACATGGTCCTTCTCTTTCCCTATTTCAACTTCAAAAATATTGCCAATCATAATCTTCTTCAACTGACCTTTTTTTTGTTTGTTTGTGTGTCTTTTATTGACTTGCTTTTACTCTGAAAATGGCACAGCATGACATGGGATATAAGAATCTGGCTTCTTCGATGCCCAATCTTCCCTTTTTATTTTCTGTATTGTTGTTTCCCTTCGATTTCCGATATTCTAATCTAAAGCAAAAACATTCAGTTAAAAATAATAGGCATGGCTCAATAAAGGGGGCAGTTTATTTGTTAAATCAAGTGTTTTATTAAAAGAATTTAAAGAAAAGTGTTCAATCAAGAATCTCATCTATTTTATGAATATATATATGATTGGTTAGGTACAGCTACCCAATCAAGCATCATTCAAGCAAATCTTAAGTTAGCAACTTATTTTAAAACTCCCATAAAATGAATAAGATAATATTAAATTATAACACACTCATAAATAAGTGAAAATAATTATTTAATAAATTTATAAAAAATTTATATAAATATCAAATATATCTGTAAATTGAAATCGTAAAATTAAGAGAGTAGAAATTATGATATTTTGGGTTTAAATTTTATAATGTATTTTAAAATTTTATATAAAAAAATTTCAAAATAATATTTATCCTTTTAAAAATAAGGGGTTTTAATAAATTTATAATTAAATTGATTGATGGTAACACCAACTTAATCAAAACTTTAAATATTAGTATAGATGTATTTTTATATAAATTCGAAGATAAGAAAATTTACATTTTAGCAATGTTTCTTATATAACAAATAGTATAAAATATTACAATTTAAAATCCCTTTTAAATTAATTTACAAATTCTGACACTAAAAGCTAGTTGATGTGCATGATAAGTTTTATATTTATGATTGATTGTACTTGAAAACTAACTATTATCACGATGAAGGCAAGCGCACCTATCGAACAGTAGTATAGCTTATAGCAAGACTAGAATGTCGAACCCACAGGAACTAAAAGTACTAGTATTAACCTTCTTTTTATTATCTAGCCTAAAAATAAGGGGATTTGCTTTATCTAAACTAATTAACTAAACTAAGAATGCACAGAAAGTAAATTGGGGAAATACTTTTGGAAAAAACTTATTGATTTAGACAATACTCAAGAAAGAATCCACCTAGACTTCACTTGTTATTTGACTCTGAACTAGACAATTTATTCATTTGACTTGATCCATAGAAATCCCTAATTTATATTATTATCTCTCTCGAGACTAACAACGTCTAACCCTAGGTTGATTAATTGAAATCTCTTTCTAATTAAACCCCTAGTGTTGCATTAACTCGATCTATGGATTCCCTTATTAGGTTTGACCCTAATCCGACAGATTTATGTCGCCCTATGTTTAAGGGTCAATCAACTTCATTTAATTATGCTAGATCTACTCTTAGACAAGGACTTTTACTCCTCTAAATAAGCACATCAATACTTGAATAAATATCCTGGAATATTAAAGCAAGAATTAAGAACACATAATTAAGAACAAATCAAGTATTTATCATATAATTTAGAAAATAATAATAAGATCCGTCTTAGGTTTCATCCTCCTTAGGTATTTAGGGGATTTAGTTCATAAGTGTAAAAAAAAAATCTCAGAAGAATAATGATAACAAAACATAAAGAAAACCCAAAAACCCCTGAAGGAAATTGAAGGGAGATCTTCAGTCTTGAAGGAGAATCTGACTTCTGAGATGGATCAATCAGCTTTCTTCGAGTAATTCCTTGCCTCCTACTCCGTGTGTCCTTTTAATCCTCCTCTAAGGTGTTTATATAGACTTTAGAATGCTTCCAAACCCTCGAGAGTGGCCTTTTCCGAATAGAACTAAACTTGGGCTCGACAGGGACACGCCCATGTGGGGTGGCTTAGGCCGTGTTAGAGTCTTCTAAATAGACACGGGCGTGTGGTCTACCATTGTGAGGAAGTACAGGCCGTGTTGATTTCCCACGTTGACCCATTTTTTTTGATTTTTGGCCCGTTTCTCGCTCTTTTTACTCTCCTATGCTCACCTAAGTATAAAACATGAAATTAAAGGATTGGGAGCATCAAGTTCCACAAATCTAATGATAATTTATCCAAAAATACGCTTAAGCATAGGAGAAAATATGTATAAATTACGACTTATCAAATACCCCCACACTTAAGCATTTGCTCGTCCTCAAGCAAAATCCTCAACTCACAACCAAAATAAATTATTCTCAACTTATAATTCTCATTAATAATGTCTCAAAATAATCTACAAGCAGTCATGCATTGAAAATTTAACTAAAAGAACATTAAAGTTTCAAATAGTCAAAGTCGAGCATTTTAATCATAAAATTATAGGCATCCCACTTTATCTAAGTAATTATCTTTGATTCCAAATTGACGATGGTTGACATCTTCACTAAAGATTCACTCAAATCACTCGATATGTTTAAAGTTCAAATTAAGCACTCATTAGTCAAACATGAAGAGTTATTACCGTAGGCTTGCAAAAAAATCAAATCTCTACCACTATAAATGAGATGGTACACAAATCAAAAGGTCTTTGAAAGGTTGTAACGATGCTTTTGGGTTAAAGGTGTGGATAAAGGCTGAAAAAGAAACGGTTAGAATAGAGATTAACTTGATAAATTACCTAATTGGGAAAACAACTAAAATCAATTGAATAAATATGAGCTTCATCTCAGAAAATGGAATTAAATACTTAAGCTCAAAAAAAAAAAGAATTACTACTAATATGTATGTATACATGTTTGTTTTTTTTTTTAAGAACAAATCAAGTGTGGAAAGTACATAATAAGAAATAATTTAGGGACTAAAAAGAACGAACCTAGCTAGGTAATAATTCAAATTAAATCTCGATAAAAAAAAGGAGTTAATAAACATGGGAAAAATTCTTAATGAATTAAAAAAAAAAAGGGTTAAGTTATGGGTTAAAATGTAGGTAAATTAAAAAAAAAAGTTTGTTAAGCTCAAAGGGGTTCACTAAGGGTCAATTGTGTAGGTAGGCTTTTTATGAGGCATTCAAAAAAATGGGTTAAAACCTAAGTGCCTTTATCATTTTAGTATATCAAATCAATGGTGTGGTCTCGACATGTATAATCGATGCAAATTCTAGAATAACAAATCAATGTTGACACACTCATGATCAATAAAATCAGTGAGCAATAAGAATATATGCTCTAAAAGGCTCAAAATCTCACAGAAATTATGGATTTTTTATGTCAATCCCGTAAATTCAGAATTTCAAGATAATACCTCAATTCAGGGAAACAACCTAGTAATTTTTTAATTCTCATGATTTATATCTCATGATTTACAGATCCATTGCTTACACCGTTTCTTCTATGAGAAACTAGACTCAATAAGCTTTAATTTCATATTTTGTTCATCTTCTAATTCGATTTCTAAAATTTATGGTGATTTTTCAAAGTTAGTCTACTGCTGCTGTCCAATATTGTTTTAGTGCAAGATGTTTATTACCATTTTTCCCTTAAGCTTTTAATAAATAACAATTTCATCCCTACTCAATTAGCCTCTCAATTGAGCTTATTTTTCTCAATTAACACTTTATTATATCACCTTAAACTAGTTTACAACCTTTAGGAATAAAAAATTCAGCAATAGACTTTAATTCCAAACATTTTCATAATTAGGTCCTAAAAAATAATTTCTATTGAACTTGCCTAATAAAATCATCTTATAAACAAATTAAAGCTTTAATTTCATTCTATTTCATCATAAACTTACAGCACTCAACCATGGTGACTTTCAATTTCATCCATGAAATCAAAAACTAATGAATTTAATAGTAGGACCTATTTGTAAAAGTCTTAGAATCACAAAAATTACAAGAAAAAGGCAAGGATTAACTCACTTGGTGCAAAAATTATGGAATACCAGCTTATAGAACCCTCCTATGGTGTTTTTAGCTGCTCGAATTGAAGAGAAATGAAGAGAAATCTAGATATTTCCTATTTAGTCCTAGTTTTATTTAGTTAATTTTGTAATATTCCAATTTTGCCCTTAATTTATCAATTTTCCTGTTGATTTCATGCCCTTGCCGTCCAGCCCAAATAAATTTTGGGTGTAATTGTCTTTTAAATCCTCTCTCATTAGACACTTAAGCTATTTAATCATCCCATCCACTTTTACACCTTTTACAATTTAGTCCTTTTCATTTAATTAACTATCCAAACATTAAAATTTCCTACCGAAATTTTAATACCACATTACTTACATTTCATAAATATTTATAAAATTATTTTCGATTCGGTTTTACGAAATAAAGGTCCTGATACCTTGTTTTACCCAATTTCTTCAATAATTTCTTTTTCTAACTAACCACTAAATCGGTAAAATTTTTCTATCAATATTTTCATGCGATTTTCCTATCATATCAATTTTCATGCAAAAATATTGAAATAATTTCTCTTTAAATCAGATTTGTGGTTACGAAACCACTATTCCGATAACCTTAAATTTAGGCCATTACAGTGTCATCGCTAGTGGTATGAGCACGGCCTAAGGCATGCCCGTATGCCTGGCCGTGTGAATTTGGAAAACCTATGTTCAAGGACTCATTTAATTATTTAGATGTTAAAAACTAAAATTTAAAGAACTCAACACTGTTAGTGCTCGGGTTACCTCCTAAGAAACGCTTATTTATAGTCTAAGCTCGACTTACCTCAATTTCATGATTACGGTGGATTGAGGAGTTGAAACTCCTCACCTCTGCTATCAGTTTTATCAAAATAAGGTCTGATTCAAGTATTATTTACCTTAAAAGTTTCGAATACAGTATGTGTTACCTCGACTATATCATGTGGGAAGATGTTCATTACCGTGAAGGGAGTCTCTCTGTCCGTATTGTGCTCTAAAGTAGCAATTCGGGGGTCATTTTCATCTAACAATACTTTGTCCCCAACTTTAATTTGCTTTGTTTCATCCCTATGTTCATCATGGTGTCGCTTCGATTTTTCGTGTGCTTTCGGTTTCTCCTTGACAGGTGTTTGCCATTCATCTAGTTCATCGATCTGAAGTCTTCGTTCTTCGTAGATGATTCCTTTGTTATTACTTGAACATGGGTCATATATGTTCTTTGAACGTGTTTCCTACAAAGAAGGTTGCACCACATGATTAGTATTAGTAGCATAATTTATACAACCATCCTCAATATTCGATGTGTTACTCAAATTACGAGCTTGAAGAGTGATTGTTTCATCACCCACACGAAGTGTGAGTTCACCTGTACCAACATCAATAATAGTTCTGGCAGTTGCTAAAAAGGGTCGTCCTAAAATCAAAGGTAAGTTACTATCTTCTTCCATATCTAGAATAACAAAGTCTACTGGGTATATAAATTTATCGATTTTAACAAAAATATCTTCAATGATACCCCTAGGAAATCTAATGGTTTTATCAGCCAATAGAATGCTCATCCTAGTTTGTTTGGGTTTCCAAAGACCTTGTTGTTTAAACATTTTATAAGGCATAACATTAATGCTCGCCCTTAAATCAGCCAATGCATTATTAACGTTCAAACGACCAATTAAATAAGGAATCGTAAAACTCCCTGGATCTTTCAACTTGTTGGGTAGCTTATTCTGTATAACAGCTGAGCAAACTGCGTTCAACTCTACATGCGACGCCTCATCCAACTTCCGTTTATTTGCTAAACTTTAAAAAATTAACTGCGTTTGGAATCTGCTAAAGAGCTTCAATAAACGGTAAGTTAATATGTAATTTCTTTAATAATTTAAAGAATTTACCAAATTGTTCGTCTGTGTGGTCTTTCATTGTCGCACTGGGATATGTCACGTGAGGTTTGTACTCTTTACTGACCGGTTTTCACTTATTATGGTTCACCTCACCTTTACTTTTACTCACCACAATTCTTTGCCTCGGTTCTGGTTCAGGTTCAACTAATCCTTCTTTATTTCGAACGGTAATCGCATTAAGATGTTCCCTTGGGTTAGATTCAGTGTTACTCAGCAAACTGCCTTGTGGTCGTTCAGAAATCAGTTTGGCAAGCTGGCCTATCTGAGTTTCGAGCCCTTGGATCGACACTTGTTGATTCTTAAGTGATGTCTCGGTATTCTGAAATGATTTTCTGACACTGAAATAAATTTCGTTAGCATCTCTTCAAGGTTCGGCGTCTTTTCCTACTGGTAAGGTGGTTGTTGAAAACCTGGGGGATTTTGTGGCCTTTGATTTCCCTGGCCATCCCATGAGAAGTTGGGATGGTTCTTCCAACCTGCATTATAAGTGTTACTGTATGGGTTATTTTGAGATCTAGAATTATTTTTACCCATATATTGAATTTGTTCCTCCTCGGTGCTAGGGTTGAAGTATTGATATTCTGTGTGTACTCCTCCCCCATTTGAATCGCACCTTATCACTAGATGTACCTGAGTAAAACCATACAAACCGTCAATCTTTTTATTTAACAGTTCTACCTGGTTAGATAGCATACTAACCGCGTCAAGTTTGAAAACACCAGCCGCTTTTGTTGGCTTTATTCTCATGACTTGCCACTGATAATTATTCATTGACATCTCTTCAATAAATTCGTAAGCCTCTTCAGGTGTTTTGTTGTTTAAAGTTCCACCGGCGGCTGCGTCGATGAGTTGTCTTGTTGAGGGGTTCACACCGTTGTAAAAAGTCTGAACCTGCAGCCATAGAGGTAACCCATGGTGAGGGCACCTTCTCAATAGGTCATTGTATCTCTCTCATGCATCATAAAGGGTTTCTAGATCCATCTGCACAAAAGAAGAGATATCATTTCTCAACTTAGCCGTTTTAGCCGGCGGAAAATATTTAAGTAGAAATTTTTCGGTCAGTTGTTCCCAAGTAGTGATTGACCTCGTGGTAATGATTTCAACCACTGTTTATCCTTATTTCTTAATCAAAAGGGAAATAACCGAAGGCGAATGACATCATCAGAAACGCCATTGATTTTAAAAGTGTCGTGGAATTCCAGAAAATTTACCAAGTGAGTGTTTGGATCATTGTCCTGCAAACCATCAAACTGAACAAACTGTTGTATCATTTGAATTGTGTTAGGTTTCAGTTCAAAAATATTTGCAGCAATAATAAGTCTAACTATACTCGATTCAGCTTCTGTTAAAGTAGGTTTAGCATGATCATACATAGTACGAGGTGTAGGATTCTGATTTATTGAATCTGCGGCAACCACAGGAGGTAGCTGATTATTCTAATTTTCAGTCATCCCCTTAGTTGTAGTTTGACTATCGTCTTCTTGCCCTTTCTCTATGTATTGTAGGCTTCGCCTTATTTCTTTTCGGTTTCTGCGAGCTATGCTTTTGATCTCACTATCAAAAAGGAATAGTCCTGACGGGTTTCTTCTAGTCATAAACTATAAAAACCTACCAGAAGTAAATAAAAGAAAATTTAGTAATATAAACAAATTAAAATAAAAATTAAATTGTAATAAAATAAATGGCTAAAGTAATAAAAGTTAAGCGTTCCTAATATCTTAGTTCCCCGGCAACGGCGCTAAAAAATTCATGTGCGTGATAAGTTTTATATTTATGATTGATCGTACTTGAAAACTAACTATTATCACGATGAAGGCAAGCGGACCTATCGAACAGTAGTATAGCTTATAGGAAGACCGGAATGTCGAATCCATAGGATCTAAAAGTACTAGTATTAACCTTCTTTTTATTATCTAACCTAAAAATAAGAGGATTTGCTTTATCTAAACTAATTAACTAAACTAAGAATGCACAGAAAGTAAATTGGGGAAATACTTTTGGGAAAAACTGATTGATTTAGACAATACCCAAGGAAGAATCCACCTAGACTTCACTTATTATTTGACTTTGAACTAGATGATTTATTCACTTGACTTGATCCGTAGAAATCCCTAATTTATATTATTATCTCTCTCGAGACTAACAACGTTTAACCCTAGGTTGATTAATTGAAATCTCTTTCTAACTAAAACCCCTGGTGTTGCATTAATTCGATCTATGAATTCCCTTATTAGGTTTGACCCTAATCCGGCATATTTATGTCGCCTTATGTCTAGGGGTGCAATCAATGTACTCCGCTTAATTATGCTAGATCTACTCTTAGACAGGGACTTTTGTTCCTCTGAATAGGCACATCAATACTTGAATCAATATCCTGGAATATTAAAGCAAGAATTAAGAACACATAATTAAGAACAAATCAAGTACTTATCATATAATTCAGAAAATAATAACAAGATTCGTCTTAGGTTTCATCCCCCTTAGGTATTTATGGGATTTAGTTCATAAGTGTAAAAGAAAACATCTCAGAAGAATAATGATAACAAAACATAAAGATAACTCAAAAACCCCTGAAGGAAATTGAAGGGAGATCTTCAGTCTTGAAGGAGAATCCAGCTTCTGAGATGGATCAATCGGCTTTCTTCGAGTAATTCATTGCCTCCTTGATACGAACCGCCTCAAGGAGAGTCGAGTCGTATGCTGAGTTGCCCGATCGTCTACGAAAAAGTATCGTTCAATTCACTTTTGAAATGAAGTTGATGGAAAAAATAGGACGGAAGCTATGTATAATGGTTCTATGATGGTTTATGGATAAGAATAATATGAATATTCGGCTAAATTGGAAGGAAAAGTGAAAGAAGTAAATAGATGATGGATATGGAAGAAAAGGGTTCTTAAAAGCAAGCACGAACCAATATTAGAAAATATCGACCCAAATGCTTATAGGCTTTCAAGGTGGAAGATGAAAGTGATAAACCTCGACCCGCTACTTAGCAAAGTAGGAACCTCGGTATATGGGTGAACGCCACACTATTTGATAGTGATAAGTTCGGGATAGTAAAGAACAGGGTTGACGCCACTAGGCTTCCTAGATAAGCCAACGAAGTCCTCAACGAAATATGAGAGAAAGAAATCTCACAAATTCCATAAAAGTTTAACAAAGTTTTATTAAGTGAAAAGTCTAACCCCTTACAAATGAAATAACATATATTTATAGCCTAAATAAAAGTAGCTGAATGGACAAGCTTAGAAGCTAAGAAATTCGGCCATAAACACCCAGATAATTCTAGAAGAAAAATCATGAATATCAATGAATGTGTAGCCCCTCCGAATGAAGCTTTAATGCACCTTGAATACTTGAATGGTTAGCTTGAAAATGTATGGATCATGCATGAAACGTCCCAATGTATGTTCCTCCATAAATTCGGTCCATGAACCTTCAAAACATGAACATTAAATAGCCCCTACTTGCATGAACGTCTCCAGTACATGTACTCCCTTAAATGTCGTCCATTGAACCTCAATTCTACATGCACCTCTTCATACATTGCACCAAGCCTTACATGAACTTGCATTAATTTCCTTCCATGCATGCATGTGTACCGTCAAAGGATTAGATCTTCTAGATACATTCATGCATGAATCTTCATCATTCATGTAACCGAATGTGCATTTGAACCCAAACATTCATGTATTTTGTGCATTCATGTATTTGACAAATACATGAACTTGTAAACACCTTAAATCTGGTCATGCATGCACCTAATTAAATGTTGTTCATTCATGCATGTGGGATGTCCAAAGAGATGTTTCTTCAAGCATTCATTCATGCAGTCCATGAGCATTGTACCTACAAGAAATAAAACAATTCATAAGACATCATGTGAACACACATAAATTCAGCACAATGTGAACATATTTAAGTTATGTGATATCTATGACATATTAATAACAAATATTAATATAAGACAAGTTTAATGCTTAAATAAATATGTGCAAATTTTATTTAATGCATTAAAGACAAAATCGAGTTAAACTAAAATGAGCTAAGCTTTAGCTCGTGAGCTAAAGTTGAGTGAGATTAAACTCCTAAGTGAAGGTGAGCTAAGGTTTAGCTCGTGAGCTGAATATGAGCTAGGAGTGAGCTCGGTTTAGCTCAGGCAAGTTGGATTGAGCTCGAATAAGCTAGATTTGAGTTGGACGGAGCTCGTAGAGCTGGAAACGAGCTGGGATCAGCTTGCCAACATGTCAATGCTCGGCTTGACAGACTTGCTCGATAAAGTTCGCGGGGCGTGTTCGTATCACTCCTACTCCGTGTGTCCCTTTAATCCTCCTCTAGGGTGTTTATATAGGCTTTAGAATGCTTCCAAACCCTCGAGAGTGGCCTTTTCCGAATAGAACTAAACTTGGGCTCGACAGGGACACACCCGTGTGGGGTGGCTTAGGCCGTGTTAGAGTCTGCTAAATTGACACAGGCATGTGGTCTACCCATGTGGGGAAGTACAGGCCGTGTTGATTTCCCACGTTGACCCATTTTCTCCGTTTTTGGCCCGTTTCTCGCTCTTTTTACTCTCCTATGCTCACCTAAGTATAAAACATGAAATTAAAAGTTTAGGAGCATCAAATTCTACAAATCTAATGATAATTTATCCAAAAATGCGCTTAAGCATGGGACAAAATATGTATAAATTACGACTTATCATTAGTTTACCATTGAAATTAAAAAATGTCTTAAAAAATGCTTTTGAAAAATTTGATAGTATTTATCATTGCTATTAAAAATATTTTAGAAAAAAAATCTCAATTTTAAATATGATTTATAAAGTGGAAGATATGTTGTTGAATTACTCTATTTCTCAATTAATTTGTTCTCACATTTTAAGTTGCTTAGCCGTTAAAAGATAGGATTTTCTCGCTTCCATTTAGTTTTCTCTTGCCTCAAACAACTTTATCTTAATTTTATCCGTTGTGCCTTATCATGTATAGTGGAGAGACTAAATGTTGGATTCCATCTGAGTTTAAATAAGTCCAACAAACATGTATATTCTTTGCCACAATCAATGTGTAATGAATAAGTTTTGGTATTAAATTGAAATTCTAATAGAGGATGAACTCTCCTGAAAATATTTTGAACTTCATCTTTTGTTTGGAAGGTATATAGCCAATATAGCCATATATCTTGAAAACTGATCGAAAAAAAGTATATAGTAATATTTTTTTATCAATTGATATTATAGGAAAGCTACCCAAAAATCACTATAAATAATTTGAGGTGATTTATTATCATGCAGTAAATTTTCGGAAAAAATAATTTGTAGGTTTTATTTGAAACACAAGAATTATTAGTAGTTTTGTTTTTAAAAATAGAGAATTCAAAATTTATTTGAAATTTGTAATAAAATGAGTCGATTGAAATGTCCTAACCAGTAACACTATAAGTCTAGGGAATGAATTGCCAAGTTGCATTGGAACTGACACATGTCTGAATTGTCCTTTGATTATTCGTAAAATCCAACTTTATTCAGTTCTTATAGTAAAGGCGTCTTCAATTCTTCACAAGAAAATGAAAGGTAAAGAATTCATTGGAAGCTTTGTTATCAATGCAAAATTTAGAAAAAGAAATGAGATTTGTTTATATGTTTGGGGCACAAAAAAGTATTAAAAAGTTGAAATTTCTGATTCGATGCATTAAGATTTTTAGTGTGCAGAATTAGAATACCATTAACCATAGTGATCTCTGTGCGGCAATGGTAGTCTTGTGTAGTGATTAAGCTTCTTGTACCGACAGGAACGAAATGGCTAGCACCTGAGTCAACAACATAATTACGTTGGGGTTATGTATCCAACATAGTAGGCGTTGGCATTATGATGGTTTGGCGATTGAGATCAGCAGACTTTGGCAGTGTGTTCGAGAAGATCACATAATTGGCAACGAGGAACATTGGCGATTGTGGCGTAGGTTCCATGGGGGGTTTTGGTGTGACCTTTGGATGATGGAGGACACCATGACTAATATTGTTGAGAAGGTAGCTGGCAAGCGTTGTGTTTCTTAGGTCCAAAACTGTTGCATTGTGCAACATCAGAAGCAATCGGTAGTGTCTTCTTTGCTTCTTAATGGTTAGGAAGAATTAATAATCCAGAAGTTGTTCATAGAGCTCTTAATGTGTTGAACGAGAACAGCTGGCGG
The DNA here is from genome assembly GCF_025698485.1 of Gossypium arboreum. Taxonomy (NCBI): domain Eukaryota; kingdom Viridiplantae; phylum Streptophyta; class Magnoliopsida; order Malvales; family Malvaceae; genus Gossypium; species Gossypium arboreum. The sequence goes on along the minus strand of NC_069078.1, from coordinate 81,624,833 downwards.
CAGAGATTGATGCGTAAGATTTAGATAAGCATAACCCTCTTGTTTCAGATGATTTGTGTTCAGTGTAAGAGTAGCATCCTACTTTCCTATTTTCTTGCATCAAACAATCATGGTTGATGCCATGTGTCAGCATTATTCAAATATATATCCTGGCAAAAAAATGTTGAGAAAAATATATTAAATAGCTGTCAGGTCCAACTGCTATTAGGTTAGCGTGGGAAAAAAATTTAGTGAAGCAAAGTCTTCAATAGTAAATAAAAACGGATGAATGATATCTTTTTTAATGTATAGACGTTATCATCTTAATCAATTATTACATCTATATATCATTTAATAACTAATCAAATGAACAAACCAAAACATCTCCAATATAAATTTTAAAGCAGAACTAAAATAACAATATTACTTCGCACCAGAACTAAAATAATAATACTTCGTTTGGTTGCTAATAAAAATAAAACAAAAAAAAATTGTTAATATATTTATTAAAATTAGTACAAACTTATACTTAAAATTAGATCAACAAAACTTCAGTAAAAAATACTCTTCAAAATAAGAAAGAATACAGGGTGTTCACCCGTCCCAAAGTGCCAGATCGATCCGCAGGGTCAACTTACATGTAATAGTATGTGTGGGTGTGTGAGTGGTACTTGAATGAGACCGGTGCACTAGTGTCGGAACCATAAAATCACAGTCTAATGTGGAGCTATGCTTATCATGATTAAAGCAAAGTTATAAAGCTCAACATCATTAGTTTACTAATGGAACACAAGATTGTAATTTAACAGAGTTAAGCAGTCAGTCAACAACACAACAACAGCTGGTACTTGGAAGTTAAAGAGGATAAGTTAAGCAGTCAGTCAACAATACTACAACAGCTGGTACTTGGAAGTTAAAGAGGATAAGTTAAGCAGTCAGTCAACAATACTACAGCAGCTGAATGGTGCTTACAAAGGATAGGTTTAGTCCAATTATGATACAACCAACAAAGTAGCAGATATTGAAAATACCATGAAATATATAGATTGCTCAGAGGATCATGATCATCAAGCGAACCCCTAACAATAAAACATAACCCGCTTGACATTTTCCTTAAGGGCAGGCAGAGGTCTCACAGCAGTAGCAGCAACAGGTGCTCTTGTGCTTCGGGGACCAGCACTTCCACCCATACCTCCTCGCCCTGCTGCCAGGCCACTTATCATTGATCCACTGTCTGAAGTCTCTGGTTCCATGTAAAAACGAGCTCGGAATGCAGCAAGATGAGCATAGTATGCAGGAGGAACTGCACATTTATTAGTTCCTATGTTAGTAATCACGATAAAAGCAGATAAAGGGGGGGGGGGGTTAAGCCATGGGGGACAGGAATGGGGAGAAACTAGTTGACAGCACTCAAAGACACATTTGTATGGTGAAGAAGATGAACAAGTAAAGAGAACTAACCGATAGACACAGATCGCGTGCACCTTGCATATCTGCAATAGGTGAAAATAAGTAGAGATACTAACTCATATTACTGCCTCCCATTTCAGAAGGAACACAGTGTTCAAAGATAAAGAGATGCAAAAAACTTATTTTTGGACAAGAAGGACATCCTTACCTATCATATTTCTACACAATCATTAAATTTTAATTATAACTACTAAATAAAAACAGTTTGAGTTATAATATAGATAAAAAGTGTTCTAATTATGTTAAAGGCTTATATGAAGAATGGGTACCCAAACTATGCAACTTTTCCCACTTTAGATACCTACTAGAGCTGTGCATGGGCCGGGCCAGGTTCAGGCCTGGCCCAGACAAAATTTTATGCACGTTTTCTAGGCCTGGCTTGGCCCAAAATATGGGCCTAAAAAATTGTCCAAACCCGGCCCAAAATAAAATTGTTGAGCCCAAGCCCGGCCCGTCCAAAATTAATTTTTTTTAACTTATTTCATTAAATAAAAATTTTAAAATATAATAAATCAAATAGATTTAAAAACAAATATTAAAACATGAGACTAAAACAATTCTTAAAACAATATACAAATTGAAAATATAATAAAAAGTAGTTATATTAAAATTAAAAATAAAATGTAAATATGATTAAAAATAATATATATATAGTATATAATTCAGGTCGGGTCGGGCCCAGGCCAAAAAAGTTTTACCCGAGGCCTGGCCCGTTTTCTAAACGGGCCTCGTTTTTTACCGAAACCCATATTTCGGGTCTCTATTTTTATCCGAACACTCATTTTTCAGGCGGGCCTTCAAGCCGGGCCAGGTAGCCCAGCCCATGCACACCTCTAATGCCGACAGTTAACTCTTGTAAAAAAAAAACTCTGAACCAATCAAATTATAACATGTAACATTTTTAATTAAATAAAAATATTTAAAATTAAATTAAAAATATCCACCCTCAATCTCTGTACCTCCATCTTCATCTTAAATATTTTTATTCCATTAAAAATGTCACATGCCATAATTTGATTGATTCAAAGGTCCTTTTTAACGGGAGTTAACGGTTGGTACCTAAAGTGGTATTAGAATAAAACTTTAGGTATCTAAATGGGAAAAGTTGCATAATTTGGATACCTATTTTTCATATAAGCCTATATTAAATGAATTCCATAAAGAATTTTGCTTCTAAAATGATAGAACTTTATTTAAAATTGATAAAAGAATTAATTTACCATCACCTTTTTATAAGAGTAAGTTATTGTTTATACTGAATTGCTATAGTTGACAAAATTTTCAATTTAAGACTAGACCACTTACTAAAATTATAAAATTTCAATTATTTATGCTACAAAGTTTACATTATAGAAACATTTGTATTATATGTATAAAATTACTATATAGAAACTTATTTAAAAAATTAAATAAGCTATGATACCACTTATTGACCAATCGCGGCAATATAAAGACCAAACTCATTAAAAGATCAAGGCAAGAACATACGTATAGCAGAGGTTGTTTGTAAGAGACTGCAAAGCATCAGCTGTAAACTTGTTCTCATCCCATAGCACATGATAATGAGCTGGACGGCTTGTACCCTGTTTACCAAGGTAGATAAGATATTAGAAACACCAACTACAACCTACTCGTTTACAAAATCAATCAAAATATATAACATTCTAGCACAGAATTAAGAAGCAAAGCAGGTATGACCTGAATCCCAGCATGGCTACATAAGTAGAAGTCAAACTCCGTGGGATGACAGATTTTGGAGTCCACCACTGTGCCTGCAAAATATATACAACAATACAATAAATTATGATATTGTGATAAGATCATTGTCAATTATAAGACTAAATAGTAATTACCAGGCAAAATATTCCCACTCTTGTCAACAGCATTGCGATCATTATGGTTGTTAGCAAACAACCTTGTGTGGTGTCGCTTTTGTACTACAACAAAGGTAACAAGAGGCTGATAATTTGGCTCCAAAGAAGCACATGCCTGATTTTAAATGAGTGAGTGAGTGAATAAAATGCAGAGCCTACACAACAAACTCGAGTACAAGTTACTGGCATTATGGGTCAACAAAGAGCCTGACCTTACGAATAGCATCTAGTTCATACAACAATACTTGATAAAACTGGCCTTCACTGACACCATCCCTGCAAATAGAAAATAGAAAATAAATCACTAAACCTAGGGAGGAAGAATAAAATAGACAGCAGCTTGACTATGCCTGTAGAATATGATGCGCTGTGGCTTATGTCCAGTTGCTCTTCGGAAAGATATTAGGAGTTCCCTGCATTACCAAAAAGAAAAGTTCTCAGACAAGCTACAGTTGATGCCAGCCAAAGGCAAAATGGAATTCAAATTAGAAGCACATGGAGAAAAACATACTTAATCATACCACCAGAAACAGTCCCCCTTACTGGATCCTGCCATGTCTTGAATAAATCTTGGATGAGCTCCTGGCGATGAGCTTGAGCACAAACCAAACCAGCATACTTTGTAATCTCGGGCCAATCTTGGGAGGCAACAACCTGAATGTTTAGTTAAATATTATATTAATGGTTAAAATTTCTAAGAAGCCAATTAAGGAGATTATGAAATTAATGCCCAAAAAGCAAAAAGGTATAAACTAAAGAGCATACAGCTGCAATAGAAGGGCTTGAATCCTCCCCAGGGTGCGGATGGGTAACATCGGCACCAAAAATTATAGTCGGTCGGTCACTGACTAGAGGTATTCGTCGTGATATCGCATCAACAAGAACTGTATTCCTTCCTCCAACCTTGACATTAATCTTCAATGCCACATTAGCCAAATACTGTTTGCTCATTTTAAATACATGTTTAGTCAAGCAGCACTGAGAAACAATTCCAAGATCTGTCTCACAAATCCTTTTCAAATCACCTGCAAGGACAATAGAATATTTCAAAGAATTGTATAATTTTTTAAGAGAATATATACAAATTTATACCATAAAGAGAGCCATTATTATCTGGAAGAATAACAATTAGCAGGTCAAGCTCTTTGCGCTGGGTTTGGAGTTTAGTCACAGCATCATGATATCTTGTTTTCAAGACCTTCTCCACTTGCTCTGGACGAGCACTAATTGGAGGAAGCACTGGTTCAGGAGTAAAAGCCTACAAATGACACAGATATCAATGTTGGATGTCCACTGAAATCCTTCCAAAATAAAATTGTTCAACAACAAAACTCAGATCACAGACATTAATGTCATATCACAGCAACTCCCTTACCATGCCAGAGATATAACACATTTGTGAAAGTTCATAACAAAACCTTAGTGCCACACTATCTTGGACTTGCCGAGAAAAATTTATGCAGATCCAGTTGTTTACAGTCCCACCATTAACCATTTTCTGCAACAAAATAATCAGACATCAGAAAATGCTCAATTCAACATTCCAAGCTGAAGAGATGAACTGCATGCACCTGCCAGTATATCAATCATTCAGATGCACGTAATGAACACGGGAATCATTTACATAATGGAAAATGAAATCAAGGACAAAATGATAATGGCAATAGATTGTGGACAAGCACTTAAATAAGCATTAATGCAACAATACAGTTGAGACAACCTCAAATCAAAACCGTCATATATACTTGAGTTGCTTGATTGAGTGACCTAAAATCAAATTCGTCATGTATAATGGAGTCCCCAAGTTCATACCTTTCATTTAGACCCATCAATTGAGCAGGTTGGGCCAATTCAATTTGGATTATTTCAAGTTCTAAAACTTGGGTTCGGGCACTTCAGGTGCTGCAGGTCATTTTTTTATTTCAGGTCATTCATATTTGACGCCCAAGTTGGGTTCAAATCATTTGAGGTCGGGTCATTTTGTGTTCAGGTTATTCATGTTTGTCACTCAAATTATTTGAGTTCAATCTTTCTGATCATTTAGGTTCAGTTTATTAAATTTAACAAATATTGATCAAGTTAGATTTATTTAGAACCTAACCAAATTTTAAAAATTACATAATAATATTAAAAATAAATATAGATATTGTAGTTTGAATTTAAAAATAGATATCTATGTAACTAGATTCTTTTTATTCGAACATAATCCAATAATTTTTTAATTTGAGACTTAAGTATCTATTTTACAGTTTCTCAAATAAGTATTTATTATACACCTAAAACCCTTATGTTCTTAATTGATTTAGATATTTGAACAATCAATGTAATGATTATAATAATGAAATGTACAAAACAATATAACATACACACATCAATGATTTAATTTATCTACTTTTAAACTAATCACATGCTAAAAATTGTCAAATTAGCATAATTATAGGCATTAGATCTTATGCAATATTAGAGTGCGTGCATAGTCATTGCATTATTATACATATAGATAAGAGAACAAGTATAAGAAAAGGATAAATTTATATACACCAAATGGCTATGTTACTGGGATTGGTGTGAGTGTCAGATTAGTTTATGTGTCCAACACAGGTTTGTTCAATTTTTTCGAGTCATATCCCCGTACTCAAGTACAAATATGCAGTGAACCCAGGTGTCAGACATAGGCATTCAGAAAATAAAGAGTCAAAGCAACATAACCAAATGCATACTATCATAGTCCAAAATAGCAATTACAAGGTATAAAATTACAACAAACTAATAACTTATCCTAAAGGTATTTCTTTTAATAAACTAATGTTTTTAAAAACACATACACTTATATTTGTTTAATTTCAAGTTCAGGTCGTTGACTTTTAATGTCAAATCAAGTAAAGTCAATTTCGTGTCAGTCGAGTTAGTTTTTCAAGCTTGGGTCACCATTGACAGATCTACTTCCAACTAACATTTGAAGCTCAAATTTAAAAAGTTTTCTAAGCCTAAATTAAAAACTTTAGCTCCTTTGTTCATAGAATACTGAGCACTCTTAAATTACTCCAAGCTCTCTTCTTTCTATAATTATGTTGTAAAATCATTACGTAAAGTTACACAATTATATATAAAGATATAAATGTTCTCTAAATTAAAATCAAACTATGTTCAGGGCATCTCTTCGGACCAAAATCACCCTTCATTTCTAGTGATGAACATAGCATCTCTCTATCTTCCCTCGGTGTCCTAACTCTTTCCCCTAAAGTTTTTTCTTTAAATCATCTTTAAGTAAGAGAGACCACAATTCCAACTTCTTAAAACAATAATATATACCAACAATAAAGCTCCAAAGTGAGCTTGATGTAACAGGTCAAATGACTAACAAAATGCGTGAACACATAAAAACTAATATATATATGCTACTAAATCAAGGCAATGAGTTTATTCCTTTAAAGTAGGGTAAGGTTCCATTTTTCGAAACCTACTTTTGTGCCTACTTATCAATTCTACATGCAGATGCAGTTACAGCAACTTTGTCCTCCAGTTTAGGACAACTGTAATTTAATTTCTTTTCACATTTATCTAGATAATCAAACTATTTATCAATTCCAAACACATGTTGGTGAGCATAAGATTAGTTTGATTAATGACCGAATACACTACAACAGCACAGATACAGGTATATTACAGAAATCCTGCTCAATAGCACATTGTATGCTCCAGCATTGGCAGCAAGAGATACCTTATTCATCATATTCCATTGGCCAACTTGAGGAAGGCAGTTCTTCTCTCTACCGGTATCATGATATTTAAGCTACAAGCAAAACAGAAATTAAAAATCAAGAATAAATAAAAATGCAGAAAATTGAATATGATAATGAATAACTTACCCATGGTGCAGGTAGAATGCGTGCTTCAACTGAAGCAAGCTTCTCACTAATTTTAATTCCAAATTCCTTGGCATGAGGGTCCTCATGGTAAGCATTCTGATGTACCGTCTACAAGAGAAAACATAAGAAATTAGTCTAACAGTAACAAACCAGCAACTCACCGGACAATTTCTTCTTGACTTAAAAAGTTCACATCAAAAGACACAGCAAGAACCGTGTGATTTAAAGGTACTATAGAGATGGATATAACACTTAGTATTGTTAAAGGATATAACATTTTGCATGCACTAGTAATGACATTTTTACAAGGCAATTTGTTCATGTGCAAACAGCAAATAAAGGATAAAAAAGGAGAACTTTTAAAAAAAACTTTGAGGCAAAAAGTACAGAAGACCAATACATCATATCAACCCATCAAAAGAAACAATCAACTTAAAAAATTGTAAGACTCGTGAAAAAACAAAAGAACGTTAGTAAAACAAAAAAAGGCAAAAATGTCAGACCTCAATGATATCATACTCTCTTTCCTGAGGACGCTGGCAGGTGACCCTCAGCAGAGCAGTGATCTGTCTCTCATTCAACCTCTTGGAGTACCTCTGACCCTCAACAATCTTGCATACCTACATGAATCACTACAAATTAGCATGCAGATCATAGCAATTACATCTTCAATTGAAAAGACTGGAGTTCACTTTACCTCCATTGGCAAATAATTTGCTCTCTGCTGGTTTCCGACTTGTAGACAAGGCCATTGGGTGTGTTGGATTACGAAACCATAAGTTTCATAAAAGTACTCCACAACAGATTTCATTGTACCTCTTTCATCTACAGGAAAACTATAAAACAATAAGCTTTGTTAGAGAAATTTCATGGAACATCATGATGTAACAAAGAAATTTCACACGTAGATCATATGTACTGGTATTATTGGACTACACTTAAAAATCCCAAAGATAAAAAACTTTTTACTTTTAATAACATTTATGTGACTGCTGTTGGATTTTGTCTGATTAAAAGGATAACTTATTCACCTGATACAAATGAAACACATTATCTGTTTGTATGATGAAACAAATAAGAAGATAGAGATTCACAAAAAAAGAAATCATATCCCAGAATAATAGCAGTACTCACGTCAGCTCTCTAGTTGCTTGTGATGTTAAACCAGATATGCGATATTTTCTTCGCATGTTTCCTCGGTGCGTAACTTCCACCTTGACTCCTCTAAGAGCCTTTTTGATCTATTTATATAAAAGCAAATACAATGAACATGGTGAGAGAAATAATAAACAACATTTGAGGAATACAAGCATACAAGTTAAGCCAAGGAAAAGAGCTTGTATACAAAATATATAAAGGAAAAAAAAAAGGTTGAGCCAAGACAGGAAAAATAATAGCTAAAACAATAGAAAGAGAACACATTTATTGCCTTGCAGAATTTTTAACCTGCTGAGACAAAAGCAATCATGCTCGTTTCCTAAAAATAGATATCATGAAATTAGCTGATGTTACAAATAAAAAGACTAAACAGCAATGATGACAAAGTGCTTGCTAACTATAATTTCTAATCAGATAGAATTTTAAGAAATCCCAACCTTCACACGATCAGCATCAGATAGTGGTCTAGAAGAAACATCCCGATTCAGCAATTGTGCAACAAAATCAATAACTGGCAATGGCTCAATGAAAGCAGTAGAAGACATATCTGTCCATGAGAAAATTGTCAGCATAAGACAACGTTCGATTAACAAAAAGATCAAATGCAGGCACAATCACACAAATGGAAACAGCTAGGCATGCAAAATAGGCCAAAACAAGGAAAATGGTATCCTCATAAACACAGTACCAATATTAAGTGAGAGCCCCATCTGTGTGGGACGAATGCTTTGGTAGAAACCACGCCAACTTTCTATTCCCTCACCCAACGATTGCTTTCTCCCTAGGTAAGGGGAGTAAAATGAACGGCCAACAGGACAGTACCTATAATCAATTACCATATCTCTCAGTCTCACATATCAAATTTGGAAGTAGAAGCAGTGTGGTAAACATATATGAAAGGGAAGATCCAAATAGCAGTACCTAGAAGTAGGTAATTCACGAAGAACAATGTCAAGAACCTGGAGAGCTTCCTGAGGTGCATCAGCTTGCTTCCCTTGCAGAAAGAGTCCAAGATGATGCAGATCAGCACGTGCAGCCAGTTTGATCACAACTCTAAATTCGCACTCTCTTCTGCATTAGAAATATAATAGGAGATGGAATATAGATGAAATAAGTAAGAGCCCCATTTTGTTTGTAACTTTTTCCTTTTCTATTTTTCCTTCTATACCAACAAAATTTACAAGGAAGATTAATAGTAATTGCCACTTAGTAGGCATTTAAGAACCTGTTCAAATCATGGAGAAAGCAGAAATTAGCAGTTCAAAGCCATCCTTAGATCCTACAACTGAGGTGAAAAGGATACAACTTCCATCCATTTTCTTTTATTTCTAGCACCAAAAAAAAACATAAAGAAAACAGAAGGTACATAACACATAAGAAACATGAAGGTAAGCAACAACCTTTGCATTCCCGACCCATCATCATCATCAATAAGGGTGATCCTAAACTCCTTTGACACAAAAGGGAGAGGCCCAGCGGTGTAAAGGCTCTTTCGACCATCATAAGCAGGAAGGTGCTTTCCAAGATATGATTCTCTGTACAATTTTACCAGCTGCTCCATTACAGCTCGGTTCACTCCACGTGATGCAACCTCCGGTGTTATAGTAACCTATTTTCATTGACAATAACAATAAAAAAACTGTAAATAAAGGCTAATAAAACATCAAGATAACACAACTATAATGAAAGAACTCACATCATACTGGTGCAAATCTTTATCTGGCAGTTCAGCAAAGAAATGGTTAGCCTTGACTATACACTTTGTGCCAGTGCAACCCTTTCCAGGCCGAAGAGGAAACCTCACAGACTTGCTTGATGAAGGGACTGGCTGAATTGCTTGGCCAGCTTCTTCCGGGATGTGAAGCGACTGTGCCGATGGTGCATGCTCAGGGGGTCTGGATGAAGAACCTGCCTCAAATGATGCAGGCCCATGAAAAGGTTGGGTTGCTTGGTGCAGCTCGGGATAAGGTGGTCGGGATGGTCCACCATGGAAAGGCCCTCCTCCACTGCCACCACTGCCTCGACCACTGCCATAGCTCCCACGACCTCCTTGCTGAGGAGGCCCACCCCTTCCTCTACCTTGGTATTCAGGGGGTCTTTCAGCAAACTGCTGTTGTGACGTACCCCGACCCCAACCACCAGCACTGTAACCTCCCCGACCAGTTTGCTGGGACTGTGGAACCAGACCTCTTCCAGTTGAGTATCCTCCCCCTCCAGCTCCTCCTTGCTGAGAAGGGCGTTGGGTAGCACGACCACTGCCAACACCCGTGTCATGGGAGTGGGAGCTCTCACCTCCAGCAGAAGGAACATCAGTTCTCTTCTTCCTAACCATGATGGTAACTGTAACATGGTAGAAAAGTAACAAGGAGACTCGTATCACAGGGGAGTAAACAGAAAAGAGAGATGGAAAGCTCAATTTATACAGTAGCAAGTGTTTTAGATCAAAACTAAAAGGTATTGCTCCTCCAATGAGACTTTAAAAAGCGTTTTCCACCAAAATAATACGACTAAACTAAGACATTGAGTAATTCCCATATGCAGAGAGGAAAAGAGAATATAGACATAAATCAAAGCAAAAATAAATAAAGAAGCGCGAGCGTCAATAACCCTAACATACCTTAATGAACTGCGAAACAGAGAAATAGAAACCCCTAGAGCATATATAACAATAATAGCATGAAAATTTGGCGAGATCAGCGAAACCCTATTGAGTTAAAGCAGATAACGACGATCTAAGAAACAGTGGGGGAAATACAAGCTACTAAAGAAAGATCCGTCGCAAAACATGAGGAAAGAGCAGCAGAAGCCGAGCTAAAGAAAGCAGACCCATCAACAATAAGAAAAAAAGCTACAAGCCGTACAAGTTCCACCTGAAATCCGCCTTCGGAAAACCGCTTATCGTCTAATAATGATAATGATAATGTATATTATTGCAATAAAATTAAATAAAATAAAATAAAAAAGGGTAAAAGGCCGTAGGACTACCCACTGACTCCACCAGCTCTGTAGTCAGTATCTTCCTTCGGGAGCAGCGAAAGACTTACTGTACGCTCCCATGGCTGCCGTATTAATAAATCTGTACTCTACTGCTGTTTAAAACTTATTTTATTTATTGGTTGCGTTGTTACAAAACAATCTCACTTGTTTGTTTTTTTTTTTGGGGGGTGTAATATCACTTGGATATTGCTACATTTGTGATATTCCGTGTTTAATTTTAAATTAATTTTAAAATATTTTATTTTTAAGAAAATTAATAAAGCAGAAATTATTTATTATTTGAATTATTAAATAAATGAAAATATTTTAATTTATTTAACCATTCAAATATTGTAATAATAAATTCAAATTATAATGAAATTATTTTTTATTTTAACAAACAATACAATTTTATTTTACTTAGTTAACTAATAATGATAAGGGTAATCACACCCAATTATTAGTAAATTTTTGTTTTGTTACTTAATTATGAAAATTTATAAAATATCACATAATTAGTTAATTTTATCTTGTATGGTCACGGGTTGATTAATGGCTTTTAAATTGACATAATAGCAACTTTAACCCTCATATTTATATATTATGTCAATTTTGCATCGATTCTAAAAATTTAACCATCAACATTTACACATTGGATAATTTAATCTTTTTGTAATCCTTTCACCTAAAAAGCTAAAAAGTTTATTAGCTAATTTTGATTTAAACATATAAAAATAGAAACATTCAAAATTCAAGATAATAATTTTCATTGTTTTTGTTCTTTTAAAATTAATCATCAAAGTCACAAAAAGTAAAATTACAAAAGAAAAAAAGACTAGATTACACCATGTGTAAATATTGAAGGGTCTTTTTAGAACTAAGACTAAATTGACATAATTTATAAATGCTAAGAGTTGTTATTATGTCAGTTTTAAAATTGTTGCTATTAACTAACCTACCAAAAGTGACAAAATTAAATAATTAAATAATTATTTTTTAACTTTTCAGGTAAAAAAAACTTATAATTTACACTATCTTTAGCTTATATAAATTATTTTGATAATACATTATAAAATTTTAATAATTATAAAAATTATATGAAATATAAAGTTAATAATTAAAATTTAATATAATTGTTTCTTTTACTGTTTGGTTAATGGAAACGCATTTTTTTATTATGTAAATTCATTTAATAAGAATATTTTAGTGGAATTAAAATTCTTGTTTATAAGTATGATAAAATTTCTTATAAAGTAAATATTTTCAATCAAATATTTTATTATAAAACTTTTATTTATAAATTATATCTATAAATAATTTTTAAAAATTTCAAATTCGTATTTTTATATATTATAGATTATAGATGAGCAAAATAGAATTATCATCAACAAAAGAATATATATCAATTGCCCTATGCTACTGCCACGCTTTCAATATATGTTATTGTTATGTGTAATTTTAGTTTAATGATTTTGTTTTAATCTAGATTATTTGTAATTTTAATCTGATCATATTTTATATGAATTTTTTTATTTTATAAATTTTCTAAGTATATATTTATAATTGTACCAATTACATTATAATTATATTTATAATCTCTCTAAAATTTATATCTATTGTAGCCTATAGGGCGACTCCCTTGAAGTGAGAAGGGGTGTTTTATTTTGTTTATTTATGATAAAAATAGATGAACATTAGCATAGCATTAATGTAGATAATAGTTCAGTGCATAACATAGCCATTGGCATCAGAAAGAAAAGAGAAAAAAAAAGTTTAATGGGCGGTTCATTATGGATATAAGCAACGTCAACAATAGAAAATAAGCCCTATTTTTGTAAGTCCGCGAATTCAATAATTAACTTCCCTAAACATATGGCTCAACGTCTCGACCTGGAATTCGAGTAAGTGTGTGTTATAATCATCAATTAACATTTGCAACAATAATTTAGAAGGCATATTATTCGAAATTAGGCTTACAAGAGCAGTTCCGTTTACTACTTCAATTTTCTTGATGTTAATATTAAGAATAAGATCGAGACCATTTTTTTATGCCCAAAGTTCAACTTCCACATTCGATGCAAGTGGAATGTGGCCCTATCATCACAATTTTAATGATGTTAATATGACTACTCTATTATCCACAAAACACAATACGTGGTAAAAGATTTTTTCATATTAGGGGTTATTTCGAGTTCAATTACAAACTCTCAAAGTAAATTTATTTATTTGATTGCTTTAGAAATAGTCACTTATTCTATTTCTATAGTAATGTTGTAAGAGATTTAGTTAATTTATACTAAATTCAGTAATTCTATAGGAGAATTTTAGTAATTTGGCAAGAAATTCAGTAAAAATTAATAAATTTCAAGGCATTCAATAATTTGTTAAGAAAATTGCTATTTTTTAAGAACTTCAATAACTTTGTAAAAAAATGGTAATTTATGAGATAAATTAGATAGCATTACAGTGTGGTAAGAGATTCAATAATATTATAAGAATTTAGTAATTTTTAAGATATTCGGTAATTTTGAAAGAAATTTAATAATTTTCAAAATGTATGAAATTAAGTACACATTAGTAATTTTGCAAGAGATATAATAATTTTGTGGAAGCTGATACAATAAGAGATTTAGTAAACTTCATAATATTAAATTTTTAAAGAAATTCAGTAATTTCGTAAAAGAAATCCAATAATGCACAAAGTTATAAGAAAATAGGTAAAAGTTACAATGCTATAAGAGATTTAGTAAGAAAACAGGGGGAAATTAATATTTTAGTAAGAAATTTAGTAAATTTGTAAGAGATTCAATATTGTCTTTTTTAGGAAAATAGTAAATTTATAATAGACACATTTAATTTTTAAAAGATTTTATACATTTTTTAAAGAAATTTAGAAAGTTATCAAGAGATTCAATAATTTTGCATGAAATTTATTATTTTTTCAAAACTTTATAATGCTATAAGAAATTCAATAATTTTATAAAAGCTTAAGTAATTTTGTAAAAAATACTAAAAATATTATAAAATTATAAAATTTCAATAATTCGACCTACTAATATAAAATATTAATCTCTTCATTCACTGAAATCTTCAACTTCTTCCATACGATTTATTTACCATAAGTGTTTTTTTTTTCTTTTTTTGTCGAGAAAAGAACTTTATTCATTCGTAAAACTAAAGAAAACAAAAGATTACAAAAGAGTTCCATAAGTAACGGTCCCTCTGGCCTCCGCCTCTAAAATGGACATGACAATAATATATAGAAGGGTGATTACTAATGAAAAATATAATCCTTGATGAAATTACAATCCGAGTAAGAAGTTGATTGAGAATTGCTCCCATTAGAGCCAAAGCTTCTGCACATTTGTTTCTTTCCCGAAAAGTATGTGAGATGCTAGTAGGCGTCAAAGGACGGAGGAGCGTACTGCATTAATGGGGACAAGATAGGATTAATATTTAAAAAGTTAAAATTAGACATGAAATGAATAATAAGAGTAACTAATATTGAAGCTCTTAGCTAAACTTAGCTCGTCTCCTAGTGGCCAAAGTTAAAAATGAAATTGTTTCGCTACAACCATAATTCCAAAAGACAGCAGGTAAAAACCAGATAAAAAGGCAGTTTTGGTCTATGAACCCACTGTTTAGACATTAGATTGACAGCAACCATTCATTCCAATTTGTCCAACTCAGTGGAGAGAAATCGATGGCAGCCTTAACATCGAGCCAAGCCTCCTTGGCTTTTTGACAGTTAATGAAAATATACCCAATGTCTTCGTCCGAACCATGACAAACTTTGCAAAGCTTATCGAACGAGTACCCTCGGCTGGACACATAGCTCTCGTGGGGATTATTCTATTCCCACATTTCCATAGAAACAATTTTAGTTTTGGTGGAAGCTTCAGCTTCCAGATTGTTCGCCAGAGGTCCCTGTTAATGTCATGAGATTTCTCAAGGAATCCATTTGTTAGATCATAGGCAATGGCCAAAGTGAATGACCCATTCTTTGAGGGGCCCCAACAAAGTTTGTCCATGAGGGAAGCATCATGCCTCAACATAGTGCTTAGAAGTTTATTGGCAATTTCCAAGGGGAGTTGATTGATAAACAGTCTTCTCCCTAACTATCCCGCAAAATTCAGACTTGATTGAAAGTCCAATAACTCTCTTCCTCTCTCAAAGGGCTTGTAACCAAACTCATTAAAGGTCCTTGCCCTAACCAAGTATCATTCCAGAATCTTGTTGAGAGCCTGTTATGAATCACCCACCTTAGTCCCTTCTCAATTAAAGGACTAACTTTCCATAAAGAACTCGATGTAAGAGACAAGTCTTTCTTAAATCTTACAATGCCACCATTTGGAGTATACTTTGACAATAAAGTTTTTGCACCAAAGCTTGCCTTTTTCCTAAATTAAGTGCCAACCGAGCTTAAAAAGCTGAGCTTGGTTCCTAGCTTTTCTCTTCCTAATGCGATAACCTCTATGAGACTTCAGTTGCGTAATGTTAGAATTAAGTGACCCGAATTATTATTTAAATAAAATAGGATGGAAAATAAAATAAAAGTAAAATCCATATAGAACTAGACTTCTTTTATTTTATTTTAGAATAAGGTTTTTTAAACCTTATTAAACTCCATCTATTTTATATTTATTAGGATAAGGTGTTTCAATCGTACTAGAATATGGCTTTACAAGCCTATAAATAGACATAGTCTAATCCTCTTGTATTGATTCAAATTTTCGACATAGTGAATTTTCTTCTCCTCTGCCCGTGGCTTTTTTTCCGAAATGGTTTCCACATAAAATTTGTGTGTTCTTTATTTTATTTTATTTTATTTTATTTTTTACAAATTGGTATACGAGCTTCCGGGTTGTTCATCTCAATCACAGTAATGGTGTCTTTGAAGTATGAAATTCCGCTGTTAGATCGCAACACTAGATTTACATTGTGGCAGATTAAGATGCAAGCAGTTCTTACGCAGATGGATCTGGAGGATGCCCTGCTAGGGGTAGATAAGATGCATTTGACATTAACAGATGAAGAGAAGAAGCGTAAGGATCGAAAGGCGTTAACACAATTACATCTGCATTTGTCCAACGAAATTTTACAGGATGTAATGAAAGAGAAGACTGCCGCTGCATTATGGAAGAGGCTAGAACAAATATGTATGTCGAAAACTCTAACAAGTA
Source organism: Gossypium arboreum (assembly GCF_025698485.1). Classification (NCBI taxonomy): domain Eukaryota; kingdom Viridiplantae; phylum Streptophyta; class Magnoliopsida; order Malvales; family Malvaceae; genus Gossypium; species Gossypium arboreum. Next base: position 81,608,324 of record NC_069078.1, on the reverse strand, counting down.
AGTTACATATGAAGCAGCGTCTTTATGCTTATCGTTTGGAGGAAGGTCCGTCTGTACACAACACTTAACAGTGTTTAAAGAAATTCTCTCAAACTTGGAGGCCATGGAGGTTCAGTATGATAAAGAAGATCTAGGGTTGATTCTACTTTGTTCGTTACCCCCGTCTTATTCAACCTTTAGAGACACGATTTTATATAGCCGCGAGTCTCTCACAGTTGATGAGGTTTATGATTCTTTAACCTCGTATGATAAGATGAAACATCTTGTGGTTAAACCCGACTCTCAAGGAGAGGGTCTCATTGTTCGTGGGAGACAAGAGCGGAATGCTGATGATGATCGTGGTAGGACTCAGGAACGGAATCCTCGTGGTAAATCTAAGGGTAGATCGAAGTCTTCAAATAGAAGTAAAACTTGTAACTTCTACAAAAAGAAAGGGCACATTAAATTTGAGTGCTATAAGCTACAAAATAAGATTAAAAGGGAGGCTGCGAATCAAAAGGGAAAACAACCAGAAAATTCCGGTGAAGCTGATGTTGTAGAATACTACAGCGATGGTGAACTCCTAGTCACTTCTAGTCGCTTCTGTTAATGATTCTAAAGTAAGTGAGGAGTGGATACTTGATTCAGGCTGTACCTTCCACATGAGTCCCAATCGGGATTGGTTTACAACTTACGAAACAGTGTCTGAATATGTTGTTTTGATGGGAAATAATGTTTCGTGTAAAATCGCAAGTGTTGGAACAATTAAAGTTAAGATGTTTGATAGAGTTGTCAGAACACTTAGTGACGTACAGCATGTTACAGAATTGAAAAGAAATTTAATTTTGTTGAGTACTCTTGATTCAAAAGGGTACAGATACACAGCTGAAATAGGGTTTTAAAGATTTCCAAAGGGTCCCCTGTTGTGATGAAAGGGCAAATAAAAATTGCCAAGTTATATGTTTTGCAGGGTTCTACTGTTACTGGTGATACAGCTGTCGCTTTCTTTTCCTTGTCAGATGATGATATTACTAAACTTTGGCATATGCACCTAGGGCATATGAGTGAGAATGGTATGGCAGAATTGAGTAAAGAGGACTTCTTGATGGGCAAGGAATTTGCAAACAGAATTTTTGTGAACATTGTGTTTTTGGGAAGCAAAAAAGAGTTCGATTCACTAGAGGAATCCATAAACACGAAATGAACGTTGGAGTATATTCATTCTGATCTGTGGGGGCCATTTAAAGTACCTTCGAGAGGTGGAGCTAATTATATGCTAACCTTTATTGATGAATTTTCCAGAAAAGTTTGGGCGATCTTCCTGAAGCAGAAAAGCGATGTGTTATCCTCATTTAAGTCTTAGAAAATTATGATTGAAAAACAGACGGGAAAATAGATAAAATACCTCCATATAGACAATGGCTTAGAGTTCTGTTCTGATGAGTTTAATAGATTGTGCAAGTCAGAAGGGATCATAAGACACTTGACAGTTCGTCATACTCCACAGCAAAACGGTGTTGCAGAACGAATGAACAGAACGATCATGGATAAGGTTCGATGTATGTTGTCAAATGCCAACTTACCGAAGTCATTTTGGGCAGAAGCAGCCTCTACTGCATGTTTTTTTATCAACCGATCTCCATCCGTTACTATTGAGAAAAAGACTCCACAATAGGTATAGTCTGGTAATCCTGCTAATTATTCTGATTTAAAGATTTTTGGGTGTCCTGCGTATGCTTATGTTGATAATGGAAAATTAGAACCGAGATCCATTAAATGTGTTTTTCTTGGTTATAAAGCTGGTGTAAAAGGGTATAAGTTATGGTGTCCTGAAAATAGAAAAGTTGTGATTAGCAGAGATGTTGTTTTTGATGAAACTGCTATGCTACCTAACTTATCTCTTAAAGACTCTTCCAATAAAGAAAACTAAAAACAGGTGGAGCATCAGATTAATACAGAGTCAACTCCTCAAGCCATAACAAAAATTGAGAATAGAGTTGCTTCTTCACCACAATACTTTATCGCCAAAAATAGAACTAGAAGAGAAATTAAACCTCCAAAGAAGTATGCCGAAACAGATTTAGTTGCTTATGCTTTAAATGTGGCTGAAGATATAGATGCGAATTAAGAGCCATCTAATTATTCTGAGGCGGTTAGCTGTGAAGACTCAGAAAAGTGGATGTTTGCTATGCAAGAAGAGATGGAATCACTCCACAAAAACAGAATATGGGACCTTGTGAAACTTCCTAAAGGTAAAAAGGCTGTTCGTTGTAAATGGGTGTTTAAAAAGAAAGAATGAACTCCAGGAGTTGAAGAACTCAGATATAAAGCAAGGCTTGTTGCAAAGGGTTATAGTCAAATTCCAGGAGTGGACTTCACAGATGTGTTCTCTCCAGTTGTTAAGCATAGTTCGATTCGAGCTTTGCTTGGTATTGTGTCCATGCATGATTTGGAGCTTAAGCAGTTAGATGTAAAAACTGCATTTCTGCATGGAGAACTTGAGGAAGATATTTACATGCAACAACCAGAGGGTTTTATAATCTCAAAAAAAGAGGACTATATTTACTTGCTGAGAAAGTCCCTTTACGGTTTGAAACAGTCACTAAGACAGTGTGGTACAAGAGGTTTGATTCCTTTATGACTTCTCATGATTTCAAAAGAAGTAGTTTAGACAGTTGTGTTTACTTTAAGAAAAACAGTGATGGTTCTTTTCTGTATCTACTTCTTTATGTTGATGACATGTTGATAGCAGCAAAAGATAAATGAGAGATAAGAAAAGTCAAAGCCCAACTAAGTGAAGAATTTGAGATGAAAGATTTAGGACCAGCAAAGAAAATACTTGGTATGGAGATTCTCAGAGATAGAAAAGCAAGTAAATTGTACCTAAGTCAGAAGGGGTACATTGAGAAAGTTCTTTGTAGGTTCAATATACAGAGTTCTAAGCCTGTTAGTACTTCTTTAGCAGCCCATTTCAGACTTTCATCGGCTTTCTCTCCACAATCAGATGATGAGATTGAGTACATGTCACATGTTCCATACTCTAGTGTAGTGGGATCTCTCATGTATGCTATGGTTTTCTCACGTCTAGATTTATCATATGCAGTCAGTGCAGTTAGCAGATACATGGCAAATCCCAGTAAAGAACATTGGAAAGTAGTTTAGTGGATTTTAAGATACTTACGAGGTACTACTGATGTTTGCTTATAGTTTGGAATAACTAAAGATAAAGTCATAGGGTATGTTGATGCTAATTTTGCTGGAGACTTTTATAGAAGAAGATCTCTCACAGGTTACGTCTTTACAATCGGAGGTTGTGCAATTAGTTGGAAAGCCACTTTGCAAACTACAGTTACTTTGTCTACCACTGAAGCTGAGTACATGGTGATTACTGAGGCTTGTAAATAAGCTATTTGGTTAAAGGGACTATTTAGTGAACTCAATGAAGACCTTCAAATCAGTACAATATTTTGTGACAGTCAGAGTGCCATCTTCCTTACAAAAGATCAAATGTTTCATGAGAGAACAAAACATATTAATGTTCGGTATTATTTTGTTCGTGATATTATTGCTCGTGGTGATATTGTTGTGAGCAAAATTAGTACTCATGAAAATCCTGCAGATATGATGACTAAGTCACTTCCTATAACCAAGCTTGAGCATTGCTTAGACTTAGTTGGTGTTCATTGTTGAAGTTAAACCCTTAAGGGGTTTTATGGAAGAGGTGGAGAACTTGTTCGCGATGAAGAACTTGTTCATTGAGAATTTGTGTCAAGGTGGAGATTGTTAGAATTAAGTGACCCGAATTCTTATTTAAATAAAATACGGTGGAAAATAAAATAAAAGTAAAATCCATATAGAACTAGAATTTTTTTTATTTTATTTTAGAATAAGGTATTTTAAACCTTATTAAACTCCATCTATTTTATATGTATTAGGATAAGGTGTTTCAATCCTACTAGAATATGGCTTTACAAGCCTATAAATAGACATAGTCTATTCCTTTTGTATTAATTCAAATTTTCAACAGAGTGAATTTTCTTCTCCTCTGCCCGTGGTTTTTTCCCGAAAGGGTTTCCACGTAAAATTTGTGTGTTATTTATTTTATTTTATTTTATTTTTCACACGTAACTTTCTCCCAAATAAGCAAATGTATTTTCCTTGCACTTTCGTGCCACCCCAAAGGAAGTTCCTATTAATTCTATCAAGCTCTTCCAAGGTATTTGAGGGAAGATAGGACATTGTATGATTTGAGTTGGGATAGAGGCCATGGTTGATTGAATGAGAACAAGTCATCCCATTTGGGAGAGCATGTTTGCTTTCCAAGAGCACAACTTTGCTCTCACTTTGTTAACAATAAACTCGTGGTCGAGCTTCGAGACTCTCTTGGAGTGGATAGCAAAGCCCAAATATTCACCGAGATCTTGCGCTTCCTTTATATTGAGGCCATTAGTTGCCTCTTTATTTCGAGCAAGACGTTTTGAGGAGAATACTATTCTTGACTTTTGAAAGCAAATACTTTGACTGGATTCTTCCATAAAATTTGCAAGAGCACGTTTGATAGTCCTTGTGGTTCTCGAGTCAACTTCTGTAAATAGAATAACATTATCCCACGAAAAATAGATGTGAGATTTGGGGACCATTTCTCGAGGCTCTTATAGGTTTCCAATTTCCATCATCCACTTTTTTTGAAATTTGAAAGTTAAGGCACTCCATGCACAAAATAAAAAAGTATGGGGAGAGTGGATCTCCTTGTGTAATACCTCGAAAAGGTGTGAAGCTTTGAACCATTGACAAGGATCGTGGTCGTAGTGGAGGAAATGCAATGCATAATGAGTTTAACCTAAGAGGGTGGGAAATAAAAAAAGAGAACTTTTCTAGTGAAAGATCATTCCCGCCTATTGTAAGCCTTTTCAAGGTCAAGTTTCACAATCATCACTCTGATGTTGCTTTTCATTTTTTTGAGAGAGCGGAGGATTTCTTGGACAATAATGACGTTTTCCGTTGTTTGCCTTTTCGGGAAGAAACTACCTTGGACATGTAAAATAATAGTTTGGAGAATTGATTGAATCCTCGCTACCATTATTTTGGTAATGATCTTGTAAACTGTGTTGCACAAGCTGATAGGACGGAACTGGGAGATGGATAAAGCACATTGACATTTAGGGATAAGAGTGATGAGGATATTATTGTTGCCTTCTTCCAAGATTCCTTTACGAAAAGTCTCATTTTTCCATGTTGCAAACATTGGGTTATTTTTATAAAATAGCATTGAGCTTAACTTTAGGCCAGCAACGTTGAAAGAAGAGTGGGTGAAGAGCATCCAGTCCCAGTGCTCTTCTAGGTTTAAAGGAACAGGTAGCTTTTGTTATTTCCACATCCGAAATCTGGGAAAGCAGGTTATTACCACACGCCAGCTTTAGAATTCCACAGCGCAGGAATTTGGTTGGAGCCTGTAACCCCGATCCTTGTCCAGTAGGTCACTTCAGCACAACATTCTTTTGACCGGAAGTGGCTCTGCTAACCATCTGTTTGATAATTCTCATCAAGTGAGATGGCAAAAAAGTGTTGGAGTCTGAAGGAAAAGTCGCCATTCTATAGTTGTAAACTATAGGGAATTACCGCCATTAGCTTGGCCACTTGATATGTGGGGCCAAACAAAATCAGTAGGGGTAACGGTCAAAAAAGTTTCCAAGTTGGAACTCTTGAAAAGGTTCATGAAATAGGATTGAATTAAATCCTTAATGCCCTTCTTGTCTTTGATCCAGGAGCCTGAATCATCCTTCAGGCAGGTTATTTTGTTGAAGCTTCTATGGATCATCGAAGAAAGGTGAAAAAATATCGTATTTCCCTCATCGTCAATAAGCCAGCTAGCCCGAGATTTAAGTGCCCAAATCGTTTGTCATAGGTGCATTAAAGACCACTTTGGAGGGTTGAGTGGAGGTCGATAAGGAATTGGTTTGGTGCCTCGGCTAAGGCAATTTCAGTGCCTGTAATACGAGCAAGTAATCTTGTCTTTTTCTTAAAGACGCTACCGAAAAAATTATTATTCCAACTGATAAGGAATTGAGTAAAAGCTTTAATGGTAGGCGTTAAGGGGCGGCTAGGTTGGTTCCAGAAACTTTTCGACTATGTGAGGGAAATGATCATCATGAACGAGTCACATTTCCTGAAATCTAAAAGGGTTTTTTCTATCTTTCCAAGCATTGTTGTCCAAAGAGATTAATATTAGATCAGAATAACCCCTAACCCGTATCATTTGCCGAAGGGGTTTGAACATTACTACCATTTACAGATCACTAAAAAATTTAAATACTTACCGATTCAATGCATCATATAAATAAATATATTACCATTCAATCAACAGTTTGACAGTTGTATAAACATCAAACAGCAACATTGTTAGTATACTTGCACATATCTCATATAAATTCAACACTGATATATCTATTTTCTCGACATATCACACTTAAGTTTAATAATAGTCTCAATTACATAATTTCCTTGTATCAACATATCATGGATAATCATATATGTACATGTCATGAAACATATCATGCTCTTACCGTTTCTTCATAAGCATATATCATTCATTTCATTATATCAATATTTCATTCTCCATCATTTCCATATATTTTATGTATATTTATTAGGTAATAGCTTATATCAAACTTAACATAAATTATATTTCATGTACTTATACTTATTTCGTTTATCTATCTTCATAATTATTTCATATAACCATTCGTCATCGATACATATTACCCGAATATCAATTGTTCAATGAGATGCTAGAGCGTCTCCCATCCACGGTCTTATTTATCTTTGACATGATGCCATAGTGTCTTTCAACTATGGTCTTACTCATTTTCGTCATGTTGCCATGGTATCTTTCAACCATGGTCTTGTTCATTTCATATCACGTTGCCATGGTATCTTTCAACCATGGTCTTACACATTCATATCAGGTTGCCATGGTATCTTTCAACCATGGTCTTACACATTTTATATCAGGTTGCCATGGTATCTTTCAACCATGGTCTTACACATTTTATATCAGGTTGCCATGGTATCTTTCAACCATGGTCTTACACTCGGGTTGCCATGGTATCTTTCAACCATGGTCTTACACATTTCATATCAGAGAGCACACTCCCGTGAACCTCATCCTTGCAGCGGGATTACCGGTCGAGCTAAATCCCGCAATATAAACTCATAGAGTATTGTCGGGATTACCGGTCAAAGCTAAATCCTCGCAACGACAATTACTCTAATGAGCTTGGATCCAATTACCATCCAAAGCTAAATTCAGACCCTAATTCGGATTACCCGTCCGGCTAAATCCATTTTACACATATTCTTCGGGAGGGCTATATCAGGATAGGATCACCCGTCCAGGCTAGATCCTTTTTACCGTCAATTCCTTTTCAGAGATCCATCGAATTTTCCTTTCATTCAACCGGGATTTCTTCCCATTTTATCAAATATATCAATGTTTTATAAATTTTCATACAATGAACATTCAAATCATATTCATATAAAAAACATACAATCTCAAGTAATTTAAGAATATAATTCAAGTTACACGAACTTACCTCATTGATTGCTCGTGTTTATTATTTCATTATTATGATATATTTTCTTTTCCATGATCAAGTCTCGTATTTGTGTCGTCCGGATCTTTATAAATAAATTTGATTATCATTTTCATTCATTTCATATTCTAATACATTTAATTAATGCTCTAGGCAAAATTACCATTTTGCCCTAAACTTTAATTAATGACGATTTCATCCTTAGGGACGGAAAGTAAAATTCTTGCAATTTAATCCTTATTTCCAACTATTATTCTCATATATATTGATAACAGTCCATGAATTCTATAAAGTATCAAAATTTTCCATAATTTCAACACTTTTCAATTTAATCCCTAAAACATGTTTTCCCCGATCTTGAACTAAATTGATAATTTCGTTAAATTTTTGTAATTTAAATAATAAAATAATCTATTTCATGCAATTTAGTCATTTCGACATTTTTACAAAATTGCCCATAAAATTTTACTTTTATTCAATTTAGTCCACGAGCCTAAAACATGCAAATTAGCCATGCTAGATGAATATTCATACATATTTTCCTCCTCCTCCTCCGCTCCATTCCACATCCTTAATTTATATAACATACAACAAGTAACATTATCAATAATTTCACTATTTACTTATATGTACATTCAAAACTGTCCATTTGCGTCATAGTCACTAAATTATTTATATATTAAGCTACAGAACTCGAAATTAAGATCCGTTAATTTTTCCTGAAACTAGACTCACATGTATTCTTATCATAAAATTTTCAGAATTTTTGGTTTAGCCAATTAGTACAGTTTATTCATTAAAGTCACCCTGTTCTGCTGTCTGACAGTTCTGACCCTTCTTCACTAAAAATTAGTTATCTCATTTTACAGAATTCAAATGATGTTCTAGTTTGTTTCTAATAAAACTAGACTCATTCAGGATTCTATAAATATAAATTTAAGCCTCTAATTATTTTTCTTCATTTTTTATTATTTTCAAAGTCTGAACAGGGAACCTGAATTCATTCTGACCTTGTCTCACAAAATTCATTATATATCAAAATTTACAAATTCATTGCTTACACTGTTTCTTCTATGAGAAACTAGACTCATTAAGATTTAATTCCATATTTTTTCATCTTCTAATTCAATTTATAAAATTTATGGTGATTTTTCAAAGTTAGACTACTGCTGCTGTCCATAACTGTTTTAGTGCAAGATATTAATTACCATGTTATAACACCCTTATTTTCTTTTTCTACACCATTTCTCATCACTTTCTCTTATTTTCTCTTCACTAACATATCAAGAACATAGGACCTTATGTAATAAAACTCTACTATAACATTATTTCCATGATTTATCAACAATAACAAACTTAAAAACATATTGAAATCTTGATGTACTTACCTTATTCTCTTGATACCAATCTTTAACTTGATTTTCTCTCCTCCAGCTTCTATTTCTTGAATCCAACTTGATATTCTAACTCCCCATGTTCTCCTTAACATTTTCTCTCTTGGTAGCTATGGAAATTCATTTGATTTTTGGGTGAAAATGGTGAATTTTTGGTAAAGGACCAAATTGTAAAGAAAGTAAAACTTTCTTTCTTCCTCTCTTTCTCTCACGTTAGTTTGCATGGAAAGGAAAGATGATGAAAGTTCTTCATCTTTCTTTCCTTATATACTAAATAAATAATAATAAAATAATATTAAATATCTCATAAAATATTAATAAAATAATATTTATCTAATTAATTAATTTAAAATATCATTAACATAATCATTACATTCTAGAATTCTCTCTCTTACTAATTGACCATTTTGCCCTTCATGATCTTTTAGAATTCCATCCTTGAGTCATCATTTAATTTGGTAAAATTACAATTTAGTCCTCATAGTTCTTCACTTATTCAATTTGGTCCTAATTCATCCATTTTCCTTAGTTTCTAGATCATTCTACCCTTAAAATATTTACACTATTGGTCCTTAAACTTTTCATATTTACACTTTAACCCTTTAAGTCTTGAGTATTTACTCTTAGGCAACAAAACTTTTCTAACTTTTACAATTTAGTCCTTTCTGAATCAAGATATCATAATTTACTTCCCAATGTTGCCATAACTCAAAACTTCCCTTTTTATCACTTTATTTCCTTATTTTATTATATCAAGGATAATATATTCTTGTAAAGATTTTGTGGTATTACATTTCTCTCCCCTTAAAATAAATTTCGTCCTCAAAATTTTCTTGTTTTCTTTTGATCATGAATTTCATTATTTCTATAGTTCTATAGTTTCTTTCTGTACATATTTACCCAGTTTATCATTTATATCCATTCTCTATCTTTTCATTTCATAATTTATTTTCAATACAATATTTCACATTTACCTTTCAGAGCTTCTACCAATAGAAATAGAAAATAATATCATATGAATCTTATTATCAAGTGTTCTATCACATATATTAGCTTGAAAAACCAAAGAAAGATAGAGTAGTACCACTTGTGAATCAATCAGACTTGCGATAATTTCTGTCTATTAACATATTTATCCAACCTTTTCATATATTGATTATAGCATCCAAACATGAACAGTTCCATATGCCTCTGAAAATATCAATATATATAAGATACCCATATAAAATCCCAAAAATTTACTATAATATACCCAGTTATAACGGCTATATTCAAATATTTTTGCAATCTATTCACCAATCTATTGACTAGTATAGTCATCAATAATTTCACATCATTTACTCTACTAAAAAAAAACTAATTCGGAAGAAATTTTTAGTTAACTATTCTGTAAATACCATATTAAAATAAATCGATTTTCCCATAAATAACTTCTTTCTTTAACAGTGATACTGTATATCTCAACTAGTTTAAGAAAAATCTGATATCTTTATTCAGAACCCATCTTTACTTATTAACTCATTCTCAGTTCCGACTGCATTATCAATTGTTCAACCATTGAGTTTTTTTCACTTTCCGCTTCTGAACTTAATCAATATAAATCTCATGAATTTCATTGCATATAATTGTACTAGTAAAGGGGTATAGATCGTAAAGTCTCATAATTTAATTGTCATATATTTACTCATATAACATTTATCTTTCTCAAGTACTATAAAACATTTATTCGTACTTTTACGAGTTCTACTTCATCATAACTAACATTTTTACTCGGAGATAATCCTTTACTTCAGAATGAAAATTGTTTACTTTTTACTTAGCAGAGGCCCAAGAGACTAGATAGAACACTTGGATATATGGGACTTATATAGAGGTGCATTATTATGCACTATTAAATGAAAAAACTTGAAGTGCTATCTGAAAGTACAAATGTCTTGAATGTGCTAATAATCGAAAGCATCTTGAGGTCCCTTAATATACTAGTAGTTCTAATCTTGTCTACTTGGGCAAATTATTTCATGCACGCATATCACTTTTACACCTTTCGCATGATACTTTTACATGCTTTACAATTTAATCCTTGTACCAATAATTCATATACTTATATCTTCGTATCTTCCATACATGTAATATATTTCAAAATTCGCTATTTATTCATAATTCTCTAATAATCCTTATCATGTACTTCATATATTACTTTTATATATTTTGTAATTTAGTCATCAAGACAATATTTCATGTAGTAATATAATTTGCTTTTAATAATACATATAGCATCATATTCATCATCGACATGTATTATAAAACATTTATTCATACCATTTTTTTATACCGATTTATCATAATCAACTTTCTACTCATATACTTGAGTATCGCTTTTAACATTATCGAAATTAGCTTGGTTGAAAACATCTCTTTCTATAAATAAAACAAATCTCATCGAGTCGAAAGATATCACACTATCACATATTATAATGACATGTGTTTTAGACTTCACATGTACTACGTTTGGTCCGAGAATCGACTAAACCATAGCTCGATACCACTAAATGTAACACCCTAACCCGTATCCATTGCCGAGCAGGGTTTCGGAGCATTACTACCATTTACAGATCACTAAAAAATTTAAATACTTACCGATTCAATGCATCATATAAATAAATATATTACCATTCAATCAACAGTTTGACAGTTGTATAAACATCAAACAGCAACATTGTTAGTATACTTGCACATATCTCATATAAATTCAACACTGATATATCTATTTTCTCGACATATCACACTTGAGTTTAATAATAGTCTCAATTACATAATTTCCTTGTATCAACATATCAAGGATAATCATATATGTACATGTCATGAAACATATCATGCTCTTACCGTTTCTTCATAAGCATATATCATTCATTTCATTATATCAATATTTCATTCTCCATCATTTCCATATATTTTATGTATATTTATTAGGTAATAGCTTATATCAAACTTAACATAAATTATATTTCATGTACTTATACTTATTTCGTTTATCTATCTTCATAATTATTTCATATAACCATTCGTCATCTGATACATATTACCTGAATATCAATTGTTCAACAGATGCTAGAGCGTCTCCCATCCACGGTCTTATTTATCTTTGACATGATGCCATAGTGTCTTTCAACTATGGTCTTACTCATTTTCTGTCATGTTGCCATGGTATCTTTCAACCATGGTCTTGTTCATTTCATATCACGTTGCCATGGTATCTTTTAACCATGGTCTTACACATTCATATCAGTTGCCATGGTATCTTTCAACCATGGTCTTACACATTTTATATCAGGTTGCCATGGTATCTTTCAACCATGGTCTTACACATTTTATATCAGGTTGCCATGGTATCTTTCAACCATGGTCTTACACTCGGGTTGCCATGGTATCTTTCAACCATGGTCTTACACATTTCATATCGAGAGCACACTCATGAACCTCATCCTTGCAGCGGGATTACCAGTCGAGCTAAATCCGCAATATAAACTCATAGAGTATTGTCGGGATTACCGGTCAGGCTAAATCCCTCGCAACGACAATTACTCTAATGAGCTTGGATCCGAATTACCGATCAAGGCTAAATTGAGACCCTAATTCGGATTACCCGTCCGGGCTAAATCCATTTTACACATATTCTTGGGAGGGCTATATCAGATAGGATCACCCGTCCGGGCTAGATCCTTTTACCGTCAATTCCTTTTCGAGATCCATCAAATTTTCCTTTCATTCAACCGGATTTCTTCCCATTTTATCAAATATATCAATGTTTTATAAATTTTCATACAATGAACATTCAAATCATATTCATATAAAAACATACAATCTCAAGTAATTTAAGAATATAATTCAAGTTACGAACTTACCTCATTGATTGCTCGTGTTTATTATTTCATTATTATGATATATTTTCTTTTCCATGATCAAGTCTCGTATTTGTGTCGTCCGGATCTTTATAAATAAATTTGATTATCATTTTCATTCATTTCATATTCTAATACATTTAATTAATGCTCTAGGCAAAATTACCATTTTGCCCCTAAACTTTAATTAATGACGATTTCATCCTTAGGGGAGGAAAGTAAAATTCTTGCAATTTAATCCTTATTTCCAACTATTATTCTCATATATATTGATAACAGTCCATGAATTCTATAAAGTATCAAAATTTTCCATAATTTCAACACTTTTCAATTTAATCCCTAAAACATGTTTTCCCGATCTTGAACTAAATTGATAATTTCGTTAAATTTTGTAATTTAAATAATAAAATAATCTATTTCATGCAATTTAGTCATTTCTGACATTTTTACAAAATTGCCCATAAAATTTTACTTTTATTCAATTTAGTCCCTGAGCCTAAAACATGCAAATTAGCCATGCTAGATGAATATTCATACATATTTTCCTCCTCCTCCTCCTCTCCATTCCACATCCTTAATTTATATAACATACAACAAGTAACATTATCAATAATTTCACTATTTACTTATATGTACATTCAAAACTGTCCATTTGCGTCATAGTCACTAAATTATTTATATATTAAGCTACAGAACTCAAAATTAAGATCCGTTAATTTTTCCTGAAACTAGACTCACATGTATTCTTATCATAAAATTTTCAGAATTTTTGGTTTAGCCAATTAGTACAGTTTATTCATTAAAGTCACCCCTGTTCTGCTGTCTGACAGTTCTGACCCTTCTTCACTAAAATTAGTTATCTCCTTTTACAGAATTCAAATGATGTTCTAGTTTGTTTCTAATAAAACTAGACTCATTCAGGATTCTATAAATATAAATTTAAGCCTCTAATTATTTTTCTTCATTTTTTATTATTTTTCAAAGTCTGAACAGGGAACCCGAATTCATTCTGACCTTGTCTCACAAAATTCATTATATATCAAAATTTACAAATTCATTGCTTACACTGTTTCTTCTATGAGAAACTAGACTCATTAAGATTTAATTCCATATTTTTTCATCTTCTAATTCAATTTATAAAATTTATGGTGATTTTTCAAAGTTAGACTACTGCTGCTGTCCATAACTGTTTTAGTGCAAGATATTAATTACCATGTTATAACACCCTTATTTTCTTTTTCTACACCATTTCTCATCACTTTCTCTTATTTTCTCTTCACTAACATATCAAGAACATAGGACCTTATGTAATAAAACTCTACTATAACATTATTTCCATGATTTATCAACAATAACAAACTTAAAAACATATTGAAATCTTGATGTACTTACCTTATTCTCTTGATACCAATCTTTAACTTGATTTTCTCTCCTCCAGCTTCTATTTCTTGAATCCAACTTGATATTCTAACTCCCCATGTTCTCCTTAACATTTTCTCTCTTGGTAGCTATGGAAATTCATTTGATTTTGGGTGAAAATGGTGAATTTTTGGTAAAAGGACCAAATTGTAAAGAAAGTAAAACTTTCTTTCTTCCTCTCTTTCTCTCACGTTAGTTTGCATGGAAAGGAAAGATGATGAAAGTTCTTCATCTTTCTTTCCTTATATACTAAATAAATAATAATAAAATAATATTAAATATCTCATAAAATATTAATAAAATAATATTTATCTAATTAATTAATTTAAAATATCATTAACATAATCATTACATTCTAAAATTCTCTCTCTTACTAATTGACCATTTTGCCCTTCATGATCTTTTAGAATTCCATCCTTGAGTCATCATTTAATTTGGTAAAATTACAATTTAGTCCCTCATAGTTCTTCACTTATTCAATTTGGTCCTAATTCATCCATTTTCCTTAGTTTCTAGATCATTCTACCCTTAAAATATTTACACTATTGGTCCTTAAACTTTTTCATATTTACACTTTAACCCTTTAAGTCTTGAGTATTTACTCTTAGGCAACAAAACTTTTCTAACTTTTACAATTTAGTCCTTTCCTGAATCAAGATATCATAATTTACTTCCCAATGTTGCCATAACTCAAAACTTCCCTTTTTTATCACTTTATTTCCTTATTTTATTATATCAAGGATAATATATTACTGTAAAGATTTTCAGGGTATTACATAGACAATGGTCCGACCTTAAACGAGGGAGGTATTGGACTCGCACGTTCAAGAAAAGGATTCTCCAATTAGGGTTGGCAAAAGCGTAGTCGATATGTTCTTGTATAAGATGACCTGCTTCCCTTAAATTTGTCCAAGTAAATTTAGGACCAGAAAAGACCCAGATGAATGAGACCACATTCATTGAGACAGTCGTTAAAAGCCTTTGTTCTACTCGGGGTCATTTTGCATGAGTGGAGATGACCATTGAAGTTACAGTAGCAATCCATGGTATATTATGGTTCCTTGCTACTGAAGACAAGTTGATCCACAGAATTTTCCGTTCCTCTATCCTAGGATCCATGGTAAATATCAGACAAGAGCTATTGAGAGTTAGATTGTACCTTCACCCTCGCGTGAATCTCTTGCTCCGTTTCACAAAGATTGTCGATTGTAACCACTGCCGAGAGTCATAAGAGCCAAATGCCACTTCTCTTACCAATAGTAGTTGTATCGCACCAAGCATGAAAAAAGAGCTTATTGACAACACCTGGCAGATTCGCAGCTCAAAACTTTGTCTCCGTGATGACTATAATTTGAGGGTTGTGAATGAAGCCAATGTGTTTTGCACTTTACAATCCCATGTTAACACCGTGAAAAACAGTCAACATATAGTATTTTGCCACGTCGTACCAAAGAAACGTGAGGGGAATTTACCGGTAAAAATCCTGGGCTTTGTCATAAATTACTGCACTTGATCGAAAGCTAAAGCTTAAAGTAAATCAGTAAATTAAAAAGTCGGGTAAACTACTAAAATAGTCACTTTTGTTTGTCTCATGTTACATTTTTGTCACTTATATTTGAAATACTACGATATAGTCGTTATCTTGTTGTTACATTTTAGTCACTGAGTGTAAATTGTCGTTAACAGTAATGGTGTAGCTGACTAAGCACATTAAATCATCATTTTAAATGAAAATTTTAGGTTAAATTAAACAATTGGTCTTTTCGCTTTCAATAGTTTAATTTTTTTTCTTTTTTGTTTTTTGAACTTTCTTTTTTTTTCTTTTTTTTATTTCCCTTCTCATTCTCCCTCTGTTTTCCTCGGTTCTCAATTATTTACCAAGTTTTTTTTATGTTTTCATTTGTTAAAATTAGTCTTTATATTTTTATATTTTTAACATTTTTTTATTTTTTATTTTCTTTTCTTCATCCCTATTATTTTTCTCTCTTATCATATTCTTCATTGCAGAAACATAACCTTTACTCACCAAAAACACCACCAAAAACACCAAGTAATTATTAACATAGGTGACTAAAATATAACATTTTAAACAAAAATAACTAAAATGTAATATAAGATAAATAAAAGTAACTATTTCCTAAAAAGTCTTATATTCTTCAATCGTTCTCTTTTCACTCACTCAATTTCTCGCTACCCCCAAACCCTGATTTCTTTTTCTTTCTAATTTTAATTTTAGTTTGTTTCCTCTCTTTTACTCAGCCCATTAGATTTCCGGAAAGAAATGGAACCTAAAGCCTCGATGAAAAACAATCAAACTCTCGATGACATCATGAAAAGATCCTCTTCCTCAAACTCCGACTCACTGTCTCACCTCGACTCGCCCCACTCTCCTCTCTGTTCAGACCACGGTGACCCCGACCCACCCGATCCCCAAAATACCTCCTCTCCTCATGTTCCTCCGGCAGTCTCCCCCCCAGTTGACAACTGCAAGGCACTCGTCGCCTTCGACAAGTCCACCCAGTTCAACGCCAATTCTTCCCCGTTTGCTTCGCCTCCGCTTCCGCCGACTACTCCACCGCAACAATCCTTGCAATTGTCAGTGAACCGATCGGTGAGGGAGGAAGGACAGGGGATGACGACGAAGACGAAAGTGAGTGGTGGAGGGGGAAGAGGAGGAGGAGCAAGGGCAGTGGCGGC
This sequence comes from Gossypium arboreum, assembly GCF_025698485.1. Lineage (NCBI taxonomy): Eukaryota > Viridiplantae > Streptophyta > Magnoliopsida > Malvales > Malvaceae > Gossypium > Gossypium arboreum. The sequence goes on along the minus strand of NC_069078.1, from coordinate 81,591,344 downwards.
TGTGCTGAGGAGATCGAAGGTGAAGGAGACTGTGAAGATGGCAGCTCTAGGGTTTCGATTAAGTGAAATTGTTTTATGCTTGATATCTTTCTCTGTTATGGCTGCTGATAAAACCTCAGGCTGGAGCGGTGACTCTTTCGACCGCTATAAAGAATACAGGTTCTTCATTACATGCTTCATTAAATGTCTACTTTTTACATTAACATGTTTCACTGAATGTATATGTTTTACAGGTATTGCCTATCGGTAAATGTGATTGGATTTGTATATGCGGGGTTTCAAGCCTATGCTCTAGCTTATCATCTCATCATGCGAAAACATGTCATTCGCCATTACCTTCGTCAGCATTTCGATTTCTTCATGGATCAGGCAAGTTTTTTGCATTTTATAGAACACTTAATTGTAAACTAGCCTCTTTAGCTTTCATTGTTAGCAGTTACTCACCCCTGGCATTTTCTTAATTACTATAAAGTTAATTTACTGCAACTCTCCCTGGATATGCCTCTTGGTCTTGCCATGTTGTCGAGTATCAGTGTATCAGTATTGGCAACTGTTAATTAGATTTCCCATTTTTGTGATAGGTTGAGTTCACTTTACATGCCCTTGCATCAATTTGCTAATAAAATTGCACTAGATCTATGGATTTAAGTATTATATAAGATACATATGGCTGTTTGAATCGCAAAATGTCCAAGTGAAACACAAAGGCATGCATTTATATGTGCAAACACAGAGCAAAATGCTGAAAGAGAATTGCTTGCTTCTTTGGTTTCATCTTGCAGATACTAGCCTATCTTTTGCTTTCAGCATCATCTGCGGCAGCCACGCGAATAGATGACTGGCAATCTAATTGGGGCAAAGATGAATTCACTGAGATGACTAGTGCCTCAGTTGCAATGGCGTTTCTGGCTTTCACTGCATTTGCATTAAGCTCGCTTTTATCTGGTTACGAACTCTGTACCCATGAATCTGCATGATCTCTGAGGCAATTACAAAATCATAGCACGATTGGATTAAATCAACTTGAGCTGCACATTCGGTTTTAGTTATTGTACAGAGAACATATGATATCATGTTTTTCTTGTGAAAATTTTTCCCTTCAAAAGATAACAATGTAAGCATTCAGATTTGGATATGGTATACACCCTCTTATTGGTCATTTGGTGCCTGGTTCTTGTGTCTGCATAGGAGTTGGATTCTATCGCCCTGCACATCTGCTCTTATCAAGCTATCGTAGGGTGATATTAATGTTGTCAAAGCCGGTTTTGTGGTGGATTCAGGTCTAATATCAATATATATATATATATATATATAGATTCTCTTGTCACTCTTTTCTCTGGAGATTTGCCTGGAATCCAAGCAAAGGGAAACAATTATCCCAGCTAATTAATTGTGGCTGTACTTTTCTGATGGTTAATTTGGTTGTCCTCAATGTCTATATATCTCCAGAGGAGAAACAAATTTATTTCATTGTCGGTAAAAAGATGGCGTACAGAATTAAGGTCTTGGATCAATTCATTCATGCAATCATCTCCCACAAAGTGATATCTGACATATTAGGGATCCAAATCTCATCATTTATATAACCCTCTACTCTATGTTCAGATTGCCGCAACTTCCTTAGCACTTGAAGAAAAAAAGTGGTAAGACTGATAGTATGGCTTTTGCTCCCAATGGAACAGAAAGATTGATAATTATGACTTCCACCCCCCTTTGGTTGGAGAAGAAAACAGATGATGAACCACTAGAAGTTTACATATCAGTGTCTTAGCATTTGTTTCAAAAAATGTATTCATTCTCATGAAGAGATATAAATATTGAAATGTTTTTAGGTATATTTCTATCATTTAAAAAAAAAATTGTCAGTGGATTGATGACTGCAATTTATGGATCTCGTGGAAAATTAGGACGGGTTGATGCTATTCAAGAAAAACTTGACCGTGTGTTGGTGATGGTGGAATGGAATTTGATATTTCCTTCCGCCAACAAATTGTGGTGCAATTATTCAGGACAGTTGGAACTGGAGTACGGGAGATCTGGGTGATCACAGCACCCATGGAAACTCAGGACTACCTTCTCATTTCTCCACGAATGGAGAAGGTCGAAATTCGGGAATAATAGAAAGATGATGGCCAAACTCCTTAAAAACCTGCTTACCTACAATTGGCCCAGACTACCACTTAAACAAGGTATGAAGCTCAAGCCATGAAAAAGAAACTCAGACTCCATCTAGGAGATGGAAGAAATAATTGGCTCAAGCTTGGCACTCTCAACACTATTCAACATCGCAACACCAATGCCATTCGAAGAAATAAGGGGCTTGACGGGAAATGGGTTGATGAAGAAGATAAGGTGTCTGAGTTGTTCCATCATGTTCTAACTCCTAGAATTAATGAATCGTTTGCAATTGTGGACAAGTTGATTCTCAAAGAGGTGAATGTTGTTCTTATGGATATTGCATCTAATGAGGAAATTGAAAATGTTTCTAAAATCGGTTCCCTTAAGGCCCTTGGGCCCAATGGTTTATCTGGCACTTTTTGCCTCAACTTTTGGTACGTGATCAAGGAGGGCGCTGACGGTTTTCAATTTTTCTTTCCAGCACCAGATTCTTATTAAAAAGTCAACTGCACGAACATTATATTGACCATGAAAGCAAATGACCCGGAGTTGATCTCTCAAAGTCGCCCCATTGGCTATTGTATTTTCATGTACAAAATCACCCTAAGGATATGGCTACACAGACGAAATTATTTCTTTCAAATATTATATACCCTCATCGAGTTTGCATTTGTGACCGATCAACAAATTCAACAAAACACTATCATCCCCCGTAAAGTTTTTCATGCATTATAGAAACGAAGATAAAGGAGAAAAGAGGCTACAACTATTAAATTTGACATGATTAAGATTTAAGACCAAATTTCTTGGAAATTTCTCAATCAACTCCCATGAAAAATGAGTTTTTGTGACCAATGAATTGTGGCATGACACGAGTTTTCACTGTCCGTCTAGGCTTCAGATCGATGGTGAGAGAGCAAAGAAGGGTTTGCTCCAAAAAGAGGTCTTAGACAAGGCAACCTCTTGTTTCCCGTACCTTTCCATTATTATGGCCAATGTGTTGTCTCTTCTTCTCTAGCAAGTTGTGAATGATAATCACTTTAATGGATTAAAGATGAATCACTTTTGCCTAAGAATCTCCTACCTCCTATTTGTCGATGATTGCCTGCTCTTCACCATTGTTGACTCCTAAAATTGTGATTCTTTAACTCGAAGATTCTTTTGTTTCAATAGGTGACGAGCGAAGAAGTTAACATTTCCAACTCAATAGATTACTTTTGGATTAAATCAATATTTAAGGCTTGAGCTTGATAATTATTCTTACAATAGGGCTTGAACTTTTTTGGGTTTAAGTTAATCTTTGAATTTGACAATTATTTTCACATTGGAACTTGATAAGCAAGGTAATACCAACTTAAGTTGTACTTGTTTGAAACTTTTTTTTATAGAAGTTGGACTTCAAGGTGGATAAATTGATTTATGAAGGGCATTATGGTGAAAGAAAGTGAGCTAAGGGGTCTTAGAGCGTAGACTCTGAAATGTTCTTCGTGTTAGCATAAACAATAGTTTACAATATAGAACAGCGAAAAATATCAAACATAAATATTTCCCGCCATTGCCTGAAATAAATATTATAACACCACTATCGAGCATGTCAAACCACCATCTACATGTCCACTATCACACATACAAATGTAGTTCCCACTAATTACCATGCAACATGAAAGTGGGGGCAGGAGAAACGTGGGAATGACCTACGAACCACAGCAGTTCCAACACTTGGATACCTAGAGCTTTTGACATGAAACGGTTAAGTAAAGCTCTAATGTAAGAAAAGCAAAGAAATGATAAGTAAAAGAAGCATGAGAGGAAGATGATGTTACTTAGGACCTTGAGCCAAACTGCCCTGGAGGTCAAGTATGGGTTAATTGATAGTCCCCCATTTTTGTTCTTAGCTGAGCCGAAGTATATTGTATGGGATATAAGGTAATCTGTGTCAGGAGTGCGGCACATGACAAGTGCCCATATGTGATCTCACCAAGTGTTGGAAGCTATAAAAGTTTGTTTCATGTGCTGCTAGATGTCTTTCGTTAAGGCAAAACTTGATGTTGGGCTGGGGTATTATTTGGGCATTAGCCCAATAATTCTTAGCAATTTGTCAATGATTAGAATTCGAGTTTCATCAACAATTGATTTAACATTAACTGAAATCTATAAAAAAAAAAAAAAAAAAAACTTTACAGTTATCAAAGTTTACTTAGAAAAAGAAAGAAAAGAAAGAATCTGGAATGATGAAAAGAAGCACCTGTTTAATAATTAAGAAAGAGTTGAAGTGAGAACAAAATTAGGGGAGATGCTTGTGTCTAGAAAGACAAAAGATGACCAAAATGCGCCCACTTATATTTCATGTTTCCTACTTGACCAATTATACGGAAGTTATTTGTGAAGAGACAAACTTCATGAAATGGAATATCTCCAAATTTCACAAACTTTAGATCCCTTCTCTTATTTTAATTTAACTCAATGCAATTATTTATAAGAATTCTAACCATTTTAATTGCATCAACCCTCATTTTTTCTATTACTTAGAATTAAAATTAAACAAAAAATTATAATCATAATCAATCACTATATGACCATTTATTAAAGGTGAGTAAAACTTGATTCGATTCAAAAAAATCAGTTTTCAACTTAATTAAATTGAGTTGTTCGAGTTGTTCAAGCCAACTCTAATAAGTAATTCGAGTTTCAAGTCAAGTTTGAATTTTACAATTCGAATAACTTGAATAACAAATTGGTGTAAATACCCCTTTGGTTCCTATCAATTTTTAAAATGAACAAATTGGCCTCTCTCTCAACAAAAATCATAAAATAATTTTAAATAAATTTTAAATTTTAAAATATTTATAAAATTTTAAAATCTATATATTTTAAAAATTTTAACAAATTCTAAAGAATATATAAAGAATAATAAAATTTTATAAAATAATAATTTTAGAACCTAAATAAGTTAATTAATAATTCAAGTTTATCATACTAAAATATAATGTTTTTTTTATTATATTTCTTTGAAATTTTTCAAATATATATGATTTCAAATTTACATATTTTAACATGGAATTAGTTATATTACAATAATATTTTAATTTGACACATTTAATTTTTAATTTAACTCGAACTATTTCACTTAATTGAAAAGAAATTAAATCTAATTTTTCACTTAAAAAGGAATCGTCAATTCGATTAACTTAAATTTTTTCACTCGAGTTGATCAAACACTCACTCTTAAATATTTATCATTGTATAATCGAGTTAAGTCAACTATCAATCTAATTAAACAGAATGATATTTCGATAAATTTAATATAATTATGAAACCTATAAATAATAAAACTTCATTCGCATCTTAAAATTTCAGAGTTTACATGTTATTATTAGATCAAAGTGTCGTTTGGCGCAGAAATTCTGATTTTAATAATACCAAAGATATATAATTTTGAACTTAGTGATTTCAGCACAACAATGAATTATTAAACGTGTTGCTGAATGAAGAATCTTTAGATTTGAAGAAGACGATAAATTTTTTATATAAATGAGACATTGGGATTTTCTCTCTTTGTCCTTACATCCTTTCACCTTCTTTTCTGATGAAATGAGGAAAAAAAAGAAAGTTAATATTTTAATTTCAAAACATAGAGAGGACAAACATGCATGAGGGACTAACTCAAAAATGTTACCGTCCAGGTTAAAATGAATTAATTTAACTCATCGGAATTTATTCATTATTTTTAGTAATTAAATTTAGATATAATTACTTATAATTATATATAAATGATATGTTTGAGTAACAATTATAATTGGCAACCTTCACCAAATTAAGTGTAATTGACGCATCTTGATTACATTTCTCAATTATTAGAAGCAATTACTTAGTTAATTACATCCAAATCCAATTATATTATTGTTTTCTAAACACTCACATATTATTTAACTTTAAAATGATTTTTATACAAGTTTTAAGTTGTAAAATTATATTATAAGCATGAACACGTATAAATGTTTAGGATGATTATGACCATTTTTTTAAATTATATTATTAAACCGATTCATATTAATTTTATAAAGTTATAATAAAAATTATATTATTTAAATCTTAAAATTTTTCTAAAGTTATGGTCAAAAGTGTATTGTAAAAATAATTTACATGTTATAAAAATGTGTTTCAATATGTTTATTTTTCTTATTATTTTTATTAGTAAACATATTATTAACTGCTTTTTTGAAATAACATTTTACATATGATTATTTGATTTTAATTTTTATTACTCATTTATAAAAATTATCGCACTGAAAATTTTTATAGTAATTAATATATTTTAAAATATAAATTATATAATTGTGTAATTACAATTTATACTACCAAATATGACGTAGAGAATTACGATGCAATTACACTTCATCAACCAAACACATCTAAAAATTATAATTTTTGTAATGACACTTTCACCGAATTACTTTTTGCTATTCAAATAAATCTTTAATAAATATTTAAGTTTGAAATTATATCCATAATCTCATTTGACTATACAATCCAATTATTTTAATATTATTTAGTAAATTTAAAAAAATAAATATTATTCACTTTAGTTGAATATTTTAATATTAATTTTATTTTAAATAATTTTACTAATTGAGATAATGTGTAATTAATGAATGCACCAACTTTGTAAATTTTTGGACATAGTAAGTACTACATATAACTCTTATAAAAAAAGTTTGTGATTTTGTTTGATATAAAGTGATATGTGATTTTGTTTGATATAAAGTGAAACAAATTTAATTAAGTAAATTATGTAAAAAGTATTAGAAATTTTATTATATGTATATGTGTATAGAAATTATATGTTTAAAATATAATTGTGTGTTTAAGAATAACATACAATAAATAAAAACGTATAGTTTAAAACTAATTAATCATTACGATATTAAAATAAAGAGTAAAATAAAATTTATACACATAAATGTATTAGATGAATAGTACTAAATATACTATAATTATTTATCATGATTTTGTCAACAAATGTGAGTTAGTGTCGAGTTGACTTATGACACCAATTCAATTAACAACATTATTAATATGTACAACTAATGGAGATAATAATTTGTGCATATTAAAATAATAACGTATAAAACACATCAAAATGAAGCTTTAGTTGAGTGGTGAATTTAAAATTTTACTAATTAAATTGACGCGGATTTAAATCTCACGATATGCATATTTTAATTAGTTTTAGTTGAAATTAAAATACTAAAATATTCTCAAATAACATAACTTATTTTAATTACAAAAGAATATTTTCATAATTTATTAATATAATTAGCGGTCTAGTTGAGAGTGACACCAATTTAGTAAAACACTTAATAAATAGTAAGTACAGATATACAACTAATGGAGAATTGGAGATAATAGCTTGTGTATATTAAAATAAAAATGTATAAAATACATAAAAAATAAGTTTTAGTTGAGTGGTAAATTTAAGATTTTACTCAATCAAATGGTATGGGTTTAAATCCTACCATATGCATATTGTAATTGGTTTTTGTTAAAATAAAAAGACTAAAATACCCTCAAACATTATAGTTTATTTTTATTACAGGATGACATTTTCGTAATTTTTAACTGAATTGATAACCCGATTGAGGGTGATACCAACTCAATAAAATACTTAATACTCGAATTCATCATATTAATTTTGTGGTTGAAAATAATTTTTAAAAAATACAAATATTATATTTTAAAAGAAAAATAAAAATAAAGTCTTGTTTTTAAGTGAATAGTTGGTTTTAGTCAAGAGTTATTTCTTAAAATAGAAAATCTAAATATCCTAATTTATTTTTAATTATACTATAAATTTAGCTTTTATATGGTTTCTTTAGGTAAGGTAAGTTGGTGTCAAAGATTTTGAGAGTTATTTTTTTTATATGACTAGTGTTGCTGACCTTAGATTTGTGGATGCGTAATTGAATTTTACATTTCTTTTACCCAAAAGAAAAAATCCTATTTTAGGTGAAAAAAAGTAGCTAAGTATATTTCTTTAATTCAATTAAAATATAATTTAATTAAAATATATAAGGTTAATTTAATAATTTTATTGATTGATTTGGTGTTAATTTAATCCGTAATACTAATTTAATTATACACTTAAATAATAGTATAGATATACAAAATTAAAATATAAAAATACCTTATAATTAATCAGTTAGTTTATAAAATAAAATAAAATAAAATAGTCTAATTTTCTAATTCTTTAATTGATATCCCTTAACCTATCACATAAAATTCAATTGAAAATTTTATAATAATAAAATTATTATGCATGCAGTAGTAAATATTGCCAAAAAATATGTTTGGTACCTATAATGTTTGCGCACCCACTACGTGATAGTGGGTATTTTCTTTATTCAGCAATATAGTTTTTTAAGTGAAACATATAATAAACGTTTTCGTAGTTCTATTTCAAAATAATTAATTTATCATCATTCCTTTATCCTCTCGTCTTAAAAAGTCAAAAAGTATAATGTAGTATATTTAAGCATGTATTACCATCCCACTTCTTCCATTGCTCACTCAGCAAACCACCACCACCGGCCGTCTTCCACTTCCACTTCCCCTTCACTCATTAAAATATCTTAATTTATTATTAACTTTTAATTTTTTAATCCATTTTTCTAACAGATTTTAAAGTTTTAATTTTTTTTCCTTTTAAAAGATTTTAATAGGTTTGTTTACTTTGAAATTCTTTTGCTAAGTTAAAATTTTTAAAATTAAAAGTTATTTTTAAATTGAATGTATTATTTTTTATTTTATTATTTTCGCGTGTAAATATATGTTTTTGTTTAAGTTTTTAATTGTATGGGTGTTATTTGACTATTATCTCAATTTCAGTAAAAAAAATTATTATAAAATTGATTAACAAGTTTTTTATGAAACGACCGAGGGAGATGAGACCATCATCCATCATCTTGGGTCTTAAAGAGTAAACTACCAAACCATGGTGGTAACTGGTGAGAATAGGTGTATGTTATTGATGATGTTACCGTCCCAATTGTCCCATTGCCTAACTATATATATATATATGCTAAAAACAAACGCCAGCAGACCACCACCACCATCCTTTGCCACTTCCCAAACTCCCCCACCTCCACACATTAATACCAATTCCTTATTCAAAGAGTTCTCAAAGTTTTTTCTTTTGGCACCCCCACTTTTCATTTCTCCAAAGCCTAGCCTGGTGTGATTTCCTTTTTGTTTTGAGTTAAAAGGGAGTTCCTTTTCACAGTTATCATGGCTTTGAATTTGGTTTCTCCTCCTGAAATCCATTCTATCTCCTTCTTGGGTTCTACTAAGTCCAGCTCCTTCTCCAAGCTATTTCCAGGTTTTTTTATTTTTTGCTGCAACTTATCCTAGTTTCATCCTTTCTTTTTTCCGTGTTTGGTTTCCTAGACACCTGGAAAACTGTTTTTATTTGTTCAAATCCCTGAAAATGCTTCTCTTATAGTTTCTTGGGTTTGGATTGTATTTTTAAAGATTGTTGTTTTGTGAATTTTAAGGGGGTTTTGTTTTGAAGAAGGACTGTGGCACCACGTTTGGGAGGAAAGTTCAATGTTCAGCTCAGGCTCCTCAACCACCACCTGCATGGCCTGGACGAGCTTTTCCAGATCCCGGACGCAAAACTTGGGATGGCCCCAAGCCTATCTCCATCGTTGGTTCAACTGGTTCCATTGGAACTCAGGTGAAATGGGGCAAAGCCAAAAACTTTTAATTATTACATGCTAAAAGCAAGTTTTTGGCCTTTTACGATTAAACTATCTAGCGGCCATTTGCCTATGTAGCTTTTTGCTCCAGTTTTAGGCCTGCATAGCACTTGATCAAATTGTTTAGAATCACAATTTGGTGTTTTGCAGACGTTGGACATAGTTGGAGAGAATCCAGATAAATTCAGAGTTGTGGCGCTTGCTGCTGGTTCAAATGTGACCCTTCTTGTTGATCAGGTAACAATTCAGTTTTACCGGCAACTTGTAATGCGTTAGTGTTTTCTTACATAAAAACTATTTGGAGATGTCAACCTTGGGCTTGAGTAGCTTGATTCATGGACTAATATGATATTGGTGTCATCATGACCTACTGATACTTGAGTCATCTGTGGTTCTGTAGTATAATCTCGTATAAACTGGTTTCAGCAGATGCTTAAAAGTGTTACAATCAATATGATAGAGTCTGATAATTTGTTCTTATAAGATTTAAAACATGAATTGAGTTTTTGCTTTAATGAATAGGGAGTAGCAACTTTGTAGGCTGATAATTGTTCTGCTTATTAAAGGTTAAGACATTCAAACCTCAATTGGTTGCTGTTAGAAATGAGTCTTTGGTAAATGAACTAAAAGAGGCTTTGGCTGATATGGAGCAAAAGCCTGAGATTATTCCTGGGGAATCAGGTGTTATAGAGGTACCTATCATTTAGTTCTTTGTTTCTTTTTTTTAACAAGATAAAGCAACTTTTAGTATTTAGATGGTTTGCTTAAAATTTTCCAGGTTGCTCGCCATCCAGATGCTGTCACTGTAGTTACAGGGATAGTAGGCTGTGCAGGATTGAAGGTACGCACTGATATCTGCAGATATATCTCTGCATCCTCCATGCATAGCTTCCTTTGTATCCACTGAACAAAGTATGTTCAAGATATTATGAACTACAGTTTACCGTCAACCATTAGAATATTTATTAGAAAGAGAAGTGAATAGTTTGTTGTTTATTAGTATATATTTTTGCTTGAACTACAGTTTACCGTCAACCATTAGAATATTTATTAGAAAGAGAAGTAAATAGTTTGTTGTTTATTAGTATATATTTTTGCTCTGCTAAAATCCTGATCTTTTATTTTTTATATTTTGTAGCCTACAGTTGCTGCAATAGAAGCAGGCAAAGATATTGCTTTGGCCAATAAAGAGACCTTGATTGCTGGTGGCCCGTTTGTCCTTCCTCTTGCTCACAAACATAAAGTAAAAATTCTTCCAGCTGATTCCGAACATTCTGCCATATTTCAGGTGTGGACCATAATACAATGAATAAGATTATTTGAAAATCGCTCATATTTCAGAGATTATTTGTCAAATGTGTTGTTTTCTTGTCAACAGTTGGCTGTCTTTGCTCTTTTTTTGGTGTAACTTGTTGCATCAACTTGCTTAACTCATTCTTGATAACTACAGATCAAGCTCATAGAATCTTGTGTTTCTTCAGTGTATTCAGGGATTACCAGAGGGTGCACTTCGGCGTATTATTTTGACTGCATCTGGTGGGGCTTTCAGGTGTAGAATCATAATATAAGTTAGAATGGTTAAGTTTGTAAGTTGAAAGCCTGATATAATGAACTGTTTACTTGCTGACATCTCCTTACTTTCTGTCCTCAATTGAAAAGAAATTGACATTGTTAAAACTAGGCCTGGATGTGCATAAACATGAACTTCCATTTCGATTATATTTTTTACTGAGCATTTAATATAACTTGCTTTAACATTGCTAGAAAGAAGCTGTATTGAACAATTTGCTCATTTTTTCCCACATAGGGATTGGCCTGTTGATAAATTAAAAGAAGTCAAAGTAGCTGATGCTTTGAAGCATCCTAACTGGAATATGGGGAAAAAGATTACTGTGGACTCTGCTACCCTTTTCAATAAGGTTTAGTTTTATCAAACGTCTTATTCAAAATTACAAGCATTGTACTTTTTAAAATAGTATATCATCATTTTGATGTCAACCTAGTCTCAATTACTAGCATTAAGTGATTTGTCTATTTGACAGGGTCTAGAAGTCATTGAAGCTCATTACCTATTTGGAGCTGAGTATGATGATATCGAGATAGTAATTCATCCGCAATCTATTATACATTCAATGGTTGAAACACAGGTGTTACTCTTAACTTAATCTTGTTGGCTACTTCTTCTTGGTGATGTTACAAATGTTACATGCTGTTTACCTTTTAGTTTGTGTGGGACCTGTCCCCTTGAATTGCAAGATGTGGAGAGCATAGAATGTAATTAAAATTTTCATTCCCATCATTATTTTTGCATTTTCTTGTTTTGAAGGATTCATCAGTGCTGGCTCAGTTGGGATGGCCAGATATGCGCTTGCCAATCCTATACACTATGTCATGGCCAGAAAGAATTTATTGCTCTGAAATAACTTGGCCTCGCCTTGATCTTTGCAAGTAATTAGTTTGTCTCCTTTCAAAATTTACTTCACTGCTAATTTAAGTTTTCAAAGTTTGATAGGTTTTCATTCGACTTACAATTAACAGTAATAATACTTGTGATGATAATAATAATGCTAATAGCCTGATGCCAGCAGGTTTGATATAACAGTTTATTGAAACTTTTGAAACTTTCAAAGTTTATTCGATTTACAAAATTTACTGCATGTTACCTTTGAAACTTTTGTTGGTTGAAAAAGTAAGTTTATTGAAAATGCATTGCCTCCATACTCATTCTCATGGGTTAAGTTGGTTGATGGATGATGCAGACTTGGTTCACTAACTTTTAAGGCTCCTGACAACGTGAAATACCCCTCCATGAGTCTTGCCTATGCTGCTGGAAGGGCTGGAGGCACCATGACAGGAGTTCTTAGTGCAGCTAATGAGAAAGCTGTGGAATTGTTCATAGATGAAAAGTAAGTCTTTTGTTTCCTGATGTTATCTTGTTAGCGAATGTTGCTTTCACTTTACAGTTTTATGTCTGGGTTCTGCCTTCACCTTTTATGGAATTTTGAGTTTTTTTTATAAGGTTAAAGCATGAATTCGGTCCCTCTACTCAATTTCAATGAATCGAGTCCATGTACTTTTATTTAAAAAAAATATTTATGGACTAATTGATAGCAAAAAAAGATTCTCCCTTTCTTATTATCCACCTTAGGCCTAGCTGAGAGAAGTAGCAAGCTCTAGTTGATTCATCCAACAGTTCTTCCACCAAGGGATTAGAGATCTTTCCTTAACCAGAAGATTGTTGCATTGCCTATAGGTCAGCCCATCCTCCTGATGATGCCTGCATCATTCATCTCAACAACCATTTTCTCTCTCTCTCAACTTCTGTATGGTAAGGTATCAGTATGGCCTTATTTTGACTGTTTGAGAATTATCCACCGAGATGGTCTTATGGTCATGCTACCTATGAGATAGCTCCTCCGAAATTTCAAACAGCAGAGCATAGTGAGCTATATGTCTTTGGAGGTCCTCTGTCTGTGTGTGGTTTGCATTTTGATTTTGACATGCATTGTTGGTAATGGGAGTCATAATTGAGGTGCTTGTCAACAGCAGACTGCATTGACCTGTAAAGTCCCACACAATTGGCCTGATTTGCTTGAGCCACTCTACCCCCAGTACCTATTCACAGCCCATGAGAACTAGCACCAAGAAATCAGTTTTTTTGCTGTGAACTTCATGCCCACATTTAACTGCTTCACAAGTATCCCTATCTAGGATCTTGTCACCATTTGCTACTGTCACACTGCACCCAGCAACAGACCAAGTGTGGAACCCCAACCTCTTGATCAAAGATTGGTCAATGAAGTTTATGCTAGCATAATCAATCAAGCGAATCACCTTGAGGTGCTTAATTCTGCCTTGGGTACTCATACTCTGAGAATCTTCAGTTCCCAGTAACTCTTGGAGTGATATGATTGGCCGTGGCACTCAGCATTGTTATTCACGAACTCTTTGTTCTACACAAACCGGGAATTCTTCAGGTTCTGGTGGAACTTTGAATCATCTGCTGGTTTTTTATAGTGTTGGGATTCCATACATGTGTAGTAATATTTTTATCTTAATTTATGTTGCTCGGACATGGGTATGGATATGATCCTCCTGTGGATATCGATGAATTGGAGCTAAATAAATTGTTACCCAATTTCAGGATCAGCTATTTGGATATTTTTAAGGTGGTGGAATTAACATGTGAGAAGCACCAGGAAGAATATGTGGCCACTCCTTCCCTAGAGGAGATTATACATTATGACCTGTGGGCTCGAGACTATGCTGCTAGCATACAACAATCATCTGGTCTGAGTCCCGTTCTTGCATAACTGATGGCTTGCACATGTTACAAGGTGAATACCCTACAAAACTCGTGAACAACTCTTTTCATGTGTATTCGTTACCTAATAGATTTCTCCCCTGCACCCCCAGACCAAACCAGGCTCTATCTTGAAGACTCGAAAGTTCTCAGTTTATGCAGAAGGCTAGCATTCTTTCAAAGATGCCTAGTATCATGTGTCTCGATCTGAAGATATTGATATCATTCCCCCGTTTAGTTGTATAATGTCCAATTTAGAAGTGGCAAATTAAAGAATATAGAGCATGACATGTTGCGGTTGGGTGTAAACATAGGACAAATGCGAGCAATCAGTAGCAGCCTCCGCTAAGCAGGGTTGTTTTTATTACATCTAATTGATGTCATGTTTATGTTTTTTTTTTTTAATGATATCATTGTACTGAAAGTGTTAAAATATTTATATAAAACTTTGACAGGTTAATAGTGCTTGGCATATTTGTGAATTTATATTATGTTTGGGTTCTCCATTTGAAATCATCCAAGTGGTAATGTTTGGTATAAATATTTAATTAGATAAATATATAATCGGAGATCTGAGCAAACTGACAGATTGCGGCGGAAGAGCAACTAGAGTGACATGCGTGCTTGAATTCAGGAGTGGGCAGAAGTTGAAATGGGGATAGAGCGGGGAGAAGCTAACAGGCTGACAGTGGTGGGATGAAACGGTGGTGGAGCAAAGCTAAGAGTCGAGGCGCGATGCAGGGATATAAACAGTGAGGAAGTTGTCTAAGGAACTGAGGAGCTTTCGCAAGTGGGAAAAGATGAGATTCAAGGAAATCAAGGTAAATTTAGAACTAAAAGTGAAAGAGCTTTTGAGTGACAATAACCTTCGCCGGGAAAATGGCTTACACCAACGGCAACAATTCTCCCTCAAGAAAATAAAACAAGAGTCAATTCTATTTCAACTATTGAAATGATGTGTGAAGAACTCGAACAGAAGAAATTTACCAGAGAAGAGAAGAAGAGAAGAAGAGAAGAAGAGAAAAGAGATTTCGAGAGAGAAAGAGATGAGAGATGAGAGACGAGAGATGAGCAAACCAATCCACTGAATTGCATAACAATTTTCCCCCATGAATGGTGCTTAAGAGGGAAACTAACGATTTCTGTGAACAGACTGGCAAGCTGTTAAATAATAGTTGCCTGAAACACACTGTTTTCATTAAATGGTATTGACTCAAAACGTTTCGTTTTGAACACGACTCAGACCCTAGCTACAACGGACTATTTCATTAAAGTTTCTAACGCCAAAAACGCAGCGTTTAACAATTACACTAAAAAATGCAATAACAGAAATAAAAAAAAATTCAAAACCACAAGACTGGTGCTGCATCCTTCCATAACATTCCAAGACCGTTGCTTGGAAGTTTCAAGGACATCAAATAGTTCGCATCTTTATATGGCTTTTCCTTCAACAACGATTACTCACCAATGTGGAACAAGTGAGGCGAGGGATCGGACATGATAGTTCTTCTTTGTTTTGCGGACATGAATCAAAAGATGTTCTGCATGTGATTAAAGATGCCCGCAACGAAATAAGTATGGTTGAAGGTTATTCCAGTAAATCATAGTAGTAATTTTTTCTCGAATAATCTCCATGAGTGGCTAGCTTCATATATTCAAAACCTCTTGAGGCAAACCGTGGGAGAGGTAAACTTGTTTTGCCTCTTTGGTTTGCTTGCTTGGTCTATATAAAAAAATAAAAATATTTACTTTTTAAGATGTAACTTGAAGCCCCTTCAAAATTGTTAAGGTCTTATGATTGGGCTAAACAGAATGGCTCTAGCTCCAACTCACAATGAAGACTTATTATTGCGGCATGAAACTAGATTTGAGAATTCTTTACCAGGTAATTGAATCCATTTAGGCATTGATGGTGCCGTTAAAACAAACTCAGGAACTGCATGAACTGAGGGAGTTTTATGTGACAAAAATAGATATTAGATTCTAGGGTACAAACCTTATTTGAGGTAATGTTCAATCTTTGATGTTAAGTTTTGGGTATTCTGAATGGTCTTGTTCTTCTTTAAGGCCATAGGTACCAAAGGATGATGATTCAAAGTGACTGCTTGGAAGTGATAAGATTCTCCAAAGACACTTCTTCAACAGGATCAAATTTTGCTTTGATCAAGCTTATCCAACAACTTTTGAAGCATGTCAATCACTGCCAAATTATTAATCCTCTAAAAGATATGATAACAATCCTTTACTTTGATAAAGCTAGAGATGTTTTTGTTCAGCTTAATATAATGTAATTCAACAGTTCTGTTTCTTTTCAAAAAAAATAAAAAAAAGGGGTTATCTTGAATGACATAAAACATGTCGATTTTTCAATCTTTTTGTTTGGGATTTACTTATTAGTATTGAATTGAAAAGCAAAGAGTTAACCGATTTGACATCAGGTTTTTAAGTCGTTGGCAAGAATGCAAGAGAATTCAAATTTTATAAAACCAATCTTGAATTTCGGAAACCCTAAAATTCCCAAATAAAAAGAAATCCTGTAATAATTTCTTGTACAAAATGTACAAACACCCAAACTCAAACCCTCAAACCTCATTAAAAAAAATACAAATAGAGAACCGCCTGTACAGAAACATGATTGGGTGTAAATGTGGGGGGTGGGGGTTACCGGTGAAAAAAGAATATGGAAAAGGGATCACATCCAAGCTCCCCATCCAGGAAACATCTGACATAATCTCTCAGGATCAATGGCATCTTGAATTAGTTGCTGAACCTACATCACATTAATCAAACATTTCAATTTGAACTCCATTGATTTAGGACCAATAATGCGACAGCTGAAATTGAATATTACCTGCCCGTGGACACTTCTCATTTCACCTTCTTCATATCCATCTAACTTTTGTTTTACACGCAGGAGAGCACGTGCAGCATCCTTATTACCTTCATAATCATCTTGGGAACCTTCTATGCTTGTATCCAAATCGTAATCTGTTTCCTGTTAACCAACAAGTGGGAAAAACAGAGAATATATGCTGTGAGAAGATAAGTATCATTTCCAGAAACATATGTCAAAGCATTTCAGCCAATTTACTGTTTACATAAAAGTGCTGGTTCTCTCAAAGATTAAATTTGGTGATGACTCCCAGTGAACTATTGCTCAAATAATTAAGCTTGCATTTTGGAACTTTTTCAGAAAATGGTTTTGAATTTCAATTTAGTGCAAAATGCGTGATAAACACATAAATGTAATGATATCAGTGATTATTTTTCAAATTCATTAATTTGTTAGATATTCATTTAGCGGTGAAATTGAAATTCCTATAAATATACTTGCGATTTTGAAATTCATATTTTAAATCTTTCAATATATGATATTGAATCTTAATTAATTCACAAACACATATATAATCCATGATTTCGATTCCATAATTTATATAACAAATGGAATCCATACATAAATTTCCGAATTCATGTTTCCAAGCACAGCATAAGATGATAGTATAGAATAGATGCTACATCTTAGCACCAATTGTCAGTAATGCAACACCTAAAATTGGACTTTAATTACTGGAAAGAGAAACTGAAACCAAAGACATAAGAAGGCGAACATCAAGTATTAGGTATCGAATCCCATCCTAGTAGGACACTACTTAGTTTTGGACAGTGTTGTTGGAACCAGACGGGATGAACCAGGAACTGGTTGAATTAGCTTATAAATTTTAATATATATTTTTAAATTTATTAATGTTATGAATTTTTAATTAATTAATTAATTGTCATTGGACCAAGGCCAATTGGTCGAACCAGTTGAAACGGGAATTAATGGTCTGACCAGTTGACCACCGGTCCAGTTTTTGAATCATTGGTTTTGGAGGCGAGTAAACCGATTGGACGCCCCAAGTTACCAAAATTTGACTTTCCTGTACTCCAAAGAAAGGAATACCCAACAGGTGGCCTATTTAATGAATCAGTCCCCAACAAACTAGTTCAATTAGATTATTTACATACCTTAGGTGGCTTAACTGAGTTGTATACATACATATTACAAACCAGCTATAAAATAGAATATGGAGGCGAGGGACTATTATTTGTTTATATAAATGGTAACAATTATGAATTTCTGGTCTATCATTAAGCCAGCAGTTAGGTTGGGTTTTAATTGCCAATGTCAATCATCTTGCTCTTCGTTTATCTCAACCAAAAAAATTTTGAACTTCAATGCAAAAAATATTGTTCAAGAAAATACCTTTTGACGCTGCAAAGCCTTCAGGGGTGATAAAGCCCACTTATAAAGAGGATCATGGATAAAAACCTGCAAAGGGTTTTCATCATCAGGAAAGGATACTTAATGTGGGGAATTTAAGTTGTCCACGAAAGTCATACCTCGATAATAGTCATTAGAGCTTCTTTGTTTGTTCGCATTACAGAGAGAGTTTCCTCGCAACATTTTCTGAAAACACCTTCCACTCCAGCAGCACCCATGCCATCGATGATGTCTCTTGTTAGCCTGAACGGAACCTGGCACAATTAAAGGAATAAACGGTGAGAAATACTAATAGCTGACAAATCCTTGAGGATTTGTTGACTCGAATAAAGGAATTCAATCCTAGATTCTCCAATATTGTACACAGATAAATATATAAACAAGAAAGACCATTTCTCTCAACCCAGAAAAACCATAATATCTTGTCTCTGAAACCTCAAATCCATCCCAAACTTAGACCAATCAGTTAAACAAAGAGAAGAATGAGAAGCTCCGAAATCTTCTTACTTCAATAGAAAAAAGGTTGATACATGTTCATTTGCACATTTAGGTAACCATTCCTTATCACATTCTCTTTACTCAAGGGTAAGTACAACACAATAAATCTGAGTTGTTGATTTGGGTGCTACTGATCACATTACCAATGGGTCATATCACTTCACTACATATACTACATCTCCCGGAACCAAAAGAGAGTTACCAATGGTAAAATGGTGTCAAATTGCAGGAAACATAATTACTCCCCTCATACCCCTCTCCCCGAAACCTGTGCTACACGTGCCTAAACTTTCTACTAATCCTTTGAACATCCATAATTGACAAAAGATCCAAAGAATCTAAAATGCAAACTAGCTATGTCACCTACGGATTGTTTTTTTTAAGGAATTGATTTGGTTGACTTAAATCAAGGAGAGATTACAATAGTTGTGTTTCTTCCCTTATTTAGTTGCAAAAATCTGGCCATTAATTTTCGGGTTACTCCTAAGAAAGATTTCCTTCTAAGCTTTTGTAATTTAGTTTCCTATGGGAGTGGTGATTGTACGAGATAAGTTTTAAAGTCTATTTCACAGAAATATGTCAGATTTCTCATTAATTAACAATAACTGAAAGAAGTAATGAGAGAAAAAAGAAAGTTAAATTATGGAAGAAGCTACCCTCTCTGGTGTCTTGAGCATTAAACCTTGTTCAAAAGCAACACCAAGATCAATGTGAACAACTTCTGCTGTGGCCTGATCAATCAAAATATTCATAGTATGTCTATCTCCAAGGCCAACAATATAACCCACCTGAAACAAAGATGTTTTCAGTATTATTACATTTTGTGACAGACTACATTGTCCTGCGAAGAGGTAATGAATCAGAATTTAATTTGAATCGTTATTAATAATTTTTTTTATAGAAGTTACTAATACTCAAAAATCAGAAATAGTACCTTTTAAAACATAAATAAATAATTCAAAGGAAAGAACTTAAACATGATTTTCTTGGAAATAATACAGACCAAAAATCCTCCAAATGGATGAACTTATTCCATTTATCACTTTGTTCTAACGATTTATATCAAAGTGGAATTTGTCAATATAGAGAGAAGAAAAGAACTTTGCTTGTTGGAAACAGAATAACTGCCCATTTTTGGCAACCCATTGTTCTAAAAAGAGTATATCTATCAGTGCAAAAGACATGGGAACTAAGCTTTTTGGTTCATTCTTTGTCTTTCCATCTATTTATGTTTGGATTAACGGGATCATGTCCTAGAAGGTTAAAATAGTTGGATGGCATAACAAGGGGAAACAATTCTTGACTTTAACATGAATACAATAATGCAGAGCAGAGTATGCCTACCATTGAAGTAGCTGCTACACTTCGCGTGTAAGCTAGTCTTTTCTCAAACCAATCAGCTGGTTGAAGAAATCTTTCTAGAAAAAAGTAATGCATGACAGGTCTGCAAAAAGCCTCTAGTACGTTAGGATTTGAAAACCATAACAATTAAACATAAGATATCTTATATTCCAAAGTTTAAACCTGAAGGTCTCACAAACTTCCTGGAAGGCTTTGCGCTTGTCTTTTTCCTATCATCAAATAAAAACAATATCAGGTAATTTTTATTTTTCATCTGCCAATCTCCATGGAGAAGAAGGGTTAGAAATGTTTCTTCAGATAATTAGAACATTTAGAGCTTACAGAAATAATCCAACTGATTATCACAAAAGAGATAGAGCAGAGGAAGAAGGGTTAGACATGCAATCCAAGCTGGTTAGAAATTTTACAGCAACGGAAAACTACTGTTTTTGATGAAACAATAGAAGGGAAAGGCAACTTGCATTTGACATGTGTTCTCGGCATTTTAGAAATGACCAGTCTCCGATTCCATAGCGACCATGTGCACCGCCATTCCTATTGCTGAAAATTGATGATATTGAGTCATTAAAGTTCGTGTCTTATCTCACAGTCAACTGGCAATGCTATGGGACTGGAACTGTTGTAAGTTAACAAACCTTCCTATAAGATATTCCCCAAGAGGAAGTGTGCCATCAACCCATTCAATAACACCAGCACTTGGAGTGAAAGGAACAACCTAATTCATCAATAATAATGCATTTATAATTCTGAAAGGAAATCAAATTTTAATTAAAATGCACAAACATATGTACTTAAATACAGAACTAGCCAGCACTGCAATTCTTTTTTCATCTTCCATGATTTACTTGGTGAAATCACCACAGAGCCAAAAATCAAACAAAACCTTATAATCATTCAAGTTCTTCAAAAAGAATCCTCAATCCCCATGTCTCTCTCCATTATTTTCAAGTATATAATCAAATTAATCATATGAGCTCTATAGCAAACAATTGAAAGAACATAATAAAATGGTGAAATTGTATAACCAATGCAAGGGAACCTAGCATCTCTTACGAAATTCCAATTGAAGAGAAAAAAACAACACTGCATAGATGCCATCATCAATATAAGTACCTTCTATGCCATATCAGATGCCTCTAAAGAAGGAGAACAGGGAAAAAGTACAAGTAAAATAAAGAGAATTCAGATATACATGACTATACAACCAGAAGACATGCTTGTAGTCTTTCCAAGGACAATGAAAACCCAAAAGAGTTCTTAAGTTTCAAAACTACAGAAAAGGAAAAAGGAAATTTATAAGCTAATGATCATCTAAACCAAGATTTCAAAATTATGAAAAAGAAACCAATTCTTTGATCCACATTGAAAATGAACCTTCAGCTAAACAAGAGTGAAATAATATTTCATTCTTGTTATAAAAGAAATGAGGAAGTACCTTGTATGTACGTATGACTAATCTCCTTTTCCATGTATCGCTATGATTCTGTAGGAAAGTATTTACTAGTCCAAAAAATTGTTCCATAACCTAAAGAAAAAGTACTCTCAGAGTTTATATTCAATTTAAATGATGCATTCCTCAAAAATGAAAAAGATGCACAACATGTGCTCATACGAGACTTCAGACTAGTTTGACTGAACTTTGACATGATGTTTATAAAGTTTTCTGGCCAAATTTAATGACAACAGTATAGACTTTTATATTTAATGCTGAAAGGGACTGAGAAGATAGATTTCTGAGATTCTATCTATAGATTTCTGAGATTATATCTTAAGATTGACCATGTCACCAAGAAGATACTGAACAGATGGATAGAGAAAATTCTTACAGCATCTTGTCTTAGGTCATCATTCCCAGATTTTGCGAGCTGCTTGTATTTATGACCATCAGAACCCAAGCATTCAACCACTCTTGGAGCATTTACACCATTCATTACCCTGCTTATAACATCCATAACAATTAGCATCCATAGCTATTATACTGAAAAATGAAGATATAATCTCAAACAATTAAAATTGCCAAATGTACATGACCGAGTCTGCCAATCCTCTGAAGTATGGGAAAGAGCCTTCACAGTATCGACAACTACGGTCAACTGGAAAGCTAGCTGTCACTACAGGTACCTATCAAAATAGAATAATCAATGTTTAGCATCCCAGTAGCAGCATTCAAGAAGTAAAAGTTGCACTAAATAGCTGCTGAATGAAGTAAGAACTAAAAATCCAAAACAAGGTAGCTGCTAAAGAAAAATTTCTTTCCACCAAGGATCAAGAAATAAAGAAAACCAGTTAGAAGAAACTGTCACAAAAAGCCAAACTTGAACTGGTTTTGGATAACAGTTACTTTCCAGTTACAACAACATGAACCAAGCATGAGTTAAAAAGATCAAAAGTCAAATTTAAAAAATTTCAGATTACTCAAAGAAAATGTGCTTTAAAATTTATGTTCTACTCTTCAATACGTTTGAAACATGCCATAATCAGGATGTAATTAGACAAATAAATTAGCATGAAGATAACAGGATTCAGGAGTAATTGTCAATATTTAGTTTCCTTAGATAGCATCTGCAGGAGTAATTGTCAACATTTAGTTTCTTAGTTCTTTGACGGGGTGTGATGCTTGAACCCAACAATCTATTACAACTCTGACTTTGGGATTCAGTCATGGGTGATGGATAGAGAACAATTCAAGCTCATCAAAGAGAGCCTACAACCTGAGGACTCGTTAGAGAGAGATCCAGATCTCTTTAGGTTTTTGATAGAAATTTTGCATAAGGTTTATTACTCCATAAATAGGAAACCTATTCTAGAAAGGAAAGAAATCAATTGAAATAGAATCATAATAAAAAAAAAAACCTAAGGAAAGAAATAAAATCACAATCTAAACCTTAATTAGAGAACTGAAATTAACAACGTTTAACATAAGTTCCGCCCGCAGAAACATCCATAACACAATCAGAGAGATGTCAAACGGCGGGTGCAAGAAAAGCCTGAACCTTGAAAAGCAATGATTGAGGATAAAAGCATCATTGCATCTAAGGAATACCAAGGAGCATTGCCAGAAACCGCAAGGAGAATCTCCAAGCAGGAAAGAGGTTCCAAAAAGGGACAAACATGAAATCAAGGATAGGTTCACATGAACACAATAAAACTGAGCCTAGAGAAGCCTTAATAACAAGGAGGGTTCAACAAAAATGAAATTGAGAAGTTAAAAACCTATCTGGGACACCTGAAATGTCATGGTACCATCAATGCTTCCTCCTAGGAACACTCAGCTAAGTTTTTGTAGCACTTACGGATTAAATACCTCAGAAAAGTTTGCTACTTGTAACCCATGTAATAGAAAAAATGTTAAACATACATATTTAAGTATTTGGGCCTATAGAAAGAGAATAGATCTGTTAATAGTTCTCTAAAGATAGTCTGCCTCAATCCTTTTAACTATGATTAATGAAAATATAACCTGAACAGAAAAAGATAGAAATATTTTTAACACAGGAAGAGTGTAACTGCTAACGTGAAACCTTCTGAATAAAAACCAACAATTCAAAAGCTATGAATCGATATTTTAGCACTTACAAGTTCCAGCTGTCGAACACTGCGAATTTCTCTTGGCAGTGGTACCTTTCTACTAGTGTCCTATTGAGAGAATATTAATAAATTATTCTAGTGAAATAGAACCATAACCAACTGTAATGACAAGAAACAGTGGACATTTGAAGCATGTAATAAAACCTCTCTCTTGGTCTCAAGTTCTGCAAGCTTGATATAAATCTCCACCATTTGTTTCATCTGACAAATAATGAAAAAATGGCAACAACAATAACCTAGCCAAGAATAACAACAAAGAAGAACCAATAATTATTAATAAAAAGAAAAAAAATCTAATTACCTGTCTAATAACAGGTCCATGGTATGCTGATAACTCTTCCAAGAGATTTTCTGCTGCAAGCTTTTTATCCAAATCCACGACAAAAGAGTTCCTGCTACGCTGTTTGTCCTTGATACGATCACCATTTGCGAGAGCTAGAAGCTAGCATCAAAACAGATCGAAAAATACAATATTTAAACAAAAAAGCATAAACCATATTCAGATGAAAAAATACATACACACAAAAATGCTACAAAGAAGTTAATCAAAACACCCAGCTAGGATACACAGGATATGCAGGCCTTCAATTTCTGATTCAACCACTGGTATAAATTCATATATAAGTTTTATTTATTTAATTTTAAAGTTACTCAAAATGATGACTTATGCACTGATTGGAAAGCAGCAGCAAATCTTACCAGCAGCACAAGTTGTCTAATTTTTTAGAATATTTTTTATCTTTTTAAAATTTTATGAATTTTTTAATTTTTTAAAAAACTTTTTTGCAAAGAAAATTCATTTTCCCAACAAAATGCTAGTAAGGCTGTTAAGTTCACCTGGAAGATTGTATGGTAGGGATGATCAATGGCCATTTTCTTCAGAAGAGAAACCAAGGCAAACTGCGAATGGATAAATTTGATTAGAATGAAATTGAACTCTAGAAAATTTAACAGTCCAAAAATTGTCAAACCTGAAAATTATTAGGCACAATTCCATCTCTAATGTTTCCCATTCTTGAAGCAATTTGGTAAACCAGTGGAACAAATTTATAAGATTGAACCTGCAAATTTACACATACAAGAGCTAGAATAAGAAAAAATTTCACTAAAAATACAATACGTTACATCTCAACTGCATGAACATTGGCAATGAACTCCATACCTCATCAATCGTTTTAAGCAAGTTGTTGACAACATCTTGTCTAGATGAAAGGCTGAACCACAATGATACAAGTCGAAACACCTAAATGCACAATGGTTAGTTTACAAAAAGGCAATTTTATTAGCTATAATTATTTTAAGTGAAAAATAGAATACAGTCAAATAAATGCACCACCCATTTGGATGCAGAACTTATTATACAAAAACTAAAATTGGCTGCTCGCATCAAAGCAATAGGAAGTAATTAATTAAAGTAATTTATCTTTTCAATGACAAAAATCATACAATTTTTGTTTTATCATGTGCACAAAATACTTGGATACAAGTGCATACCACTCTTACGTCATATTTGTCACCTATGACCAAGCAACGTTTATAGCCCTCCAAAGCTAGGTTGAGAAAATTGTCTCTGTCATCCTGGGAGGCCAACAGATGAATATAAAACATTATTTATAGACTAGATTATAGAGCTTTATGTCAGTCAAAAGATAAATAAAGGTTTTGAAGTAACAAATAAAATAAAAAAACCCAGTATTCCATGATCATAGATGAACAGACTTAGAACTATTATTCCATGATTATAGACTTACAGCTATTTTATTACTATTATTATCATCATTATTAATTAACAGACTTCAAAAACTTGAGGTTTATCAAACACTACTTTTTATAAAAGTTCCAACTTCTTGTTTCTCAGATTTGTTCTATTGATTTGCAGCTGTTTTCTCCCTAAACCACACTAATTTTGGTATTTGACCCTGATCAGATCCTAGGTTTACAGTACAACTTGCTTTTAAGGGATATTAGAGTTAGACATGGTAGAAGATGAGAAAGAGGTAACAACTGTTGAGATAAAACAAAAAATGTTGCAATAAAGAATTGTGGCACGCAACTTACGCTAGGCTAGATAGGAACAAATGGTTCCCACGTGGAATTTTCAGAAGGTGCCCACGACAAGTTTGGTGTACTAAAAGCTAATTTGCTAATAATCCTGATTAAGGTGGGTAAGAAAGCCCCTTTTCTAATACTGGACCAACAAATTGTGCAGTAACTTGAAAACATATAAAAAAAAAATTGGTGGCTTATAGTGGTGTTGATTAGAGATGTAAATGAGACATTGTTGCTTGCAAGCTACTTGTGTTTGACTAAAAAAAATTCGATCTCGATTCGGTAATTATCGTGCCGAGCTCGAGCTATCGATCTAGCCGAATTCAAACTTAGTAATACTTGACTTGAACGGCTTGCGGGCCTTATTGATCTTTTCATATTTTTATATTATTAAATTACATTATTGATCTTAATATATATTATTGAGTCGAGCTCAAGCTTGACTACAAAAATTGGTAAACAAGCTTAATTGAGTTTGAGTAGCTCGATTATATCTCGAGCTGAGCTTGAGTTTAAAAATAGATGTTCGATCGAGCTCGAGCCGAGTATCATGCTCCGAATTTTCAGTCGAGCTCGAGCTTGGCAGTATTCAGGCTCGGCTTGGCTCAATTACACCCGTAGTGCAGATGTAGAATATAGATCTATGGCACATGGGATTTGCCTGATGTTGCAGCTTAAATGAATTTTGGAAGAATTAAGAAGACTTTATGACTATGCCTATGAAGTTGTAGTATGAAAACAAAGCAACCTTCAGTATTGCCCACAATCTAGTCCAACATGACATGAAAAAACACATTGAGTTTGTATACCATTTGTCCCTGCATCACAAAGGAAAAGATTGAGGCTGGAACAATTTGTATACCATTTGTCCCTGCATCACAACAAGTGACAGATATTCCCACAAAGGGATTGTTCAAACCAAACTTTGAGTTTCTCATTAGCAAGTTGGGTACAATGGGTATCCATGCACCAACTTGAGGGGAAGTGTAGAATTTTGAAATAAAATATGATAGACCAAGATAATTAACATAATCTGTCGATAAGGGATTTGGAGATAGTTTAGGAGATTTTTTAATGTAAAGTTTATCAAAGAGATCCCAAGAATCAAGGATCCCGATCAATTAAAAGAATTTCATACCACATTCAATGCCATGTTTTCCCTATAAATTATATTGAATTTTTTCAGAATGAAGTATCCAGAAAACTATAGCCTTTTGTTCTGAACTTGCTTTTATTTTTCTATCCTCAAGAAGCAGCATGTTGTAGCCAGAAGCAGTGCAAAAGCTGAATTTAGAGCAATGTCACACAACATTTGTAAGGGAATTTGGTTAGAAAGGATGTTAAAAGAATTAGAGGTATCTCCAGGAAATTCCATGAAGCTTGTCTGCAATAATAAAACAGCTATTAACATTGCAAAAAATCCCGTTCACCATGGTCAAACTAAACATTTGGAGATTGATCGCCACTTCATCGGAGGAAGGAATCATCAAGCTAGTTTACACACCTACATGTCACTAGACAGCAGAGTTATTATGTCGATTGATGTTCAGTTTGGAAATCAAGAAATGTTGACTAGAATTAGGAGTTATTATGTTGGTTGATATTAGGTAGAGAAATTTTAGGAATATTTGTTGACTAGTGGTTAGCACAAATTTGGAGTTCTCAATTGTGGATTTGGAGTTATTTTAGGAGATTATGTTAAGCTATCTAGGTCTATCATATTATATTCCATAATTCTACAAGCATGATGACTGAACTTATGGCTGCATGAACTACCCATTGGGTAGCTTTGGAACAAATTTTATGTTAAGGGAGCTCTAGGAGGAGGAATTTTATACAGAAATCATTGTCACTCTCTTACTGAGTGTTTCTCATATGTAAATTGGGAAGGTTCTTAAATTGAGGGGGACCTATTACAGGATAGTATTTTTTATGGACATAGTTGGTGTCATAAGTAAGAAGCGAAATGTTTTCTAGGTATAGTGTAGAATCAGAATATAGAGCCTTGGCACAATCCTCATGTGAGCTTCAATGGAAATTTCAACTACTAAAGGCAGTTGGTCTTGGTAATTGACCACCTATGAAGCTGTGGTATGACAATCAAGTTGCTCTTCATATTGTATCAATCATTCTTTTCCATGAAAGTTTTAAACACATAGCAATTGATT